>NW_028095197.1:11288855-12488855 GCF_014824575.4 Sturnira hondurensis
TTTTGAATGCCACTGGGGCTTATGTGCATCTTCAGTTTGAGGTCCTGCATCTTAATTCTGAGCACATTCTCTCTGAACGCGGCCTTCTTATCACTTTATTCTTTCCTTATGGGACTTCCATTTGTTATTGAGCTTCTCACTGTATCCTTTATGCACCTTGCTTTCTTTTTATAGTTTGCACCTCTTTATCCCTCTGCATGCTGACTGATATCTTCCAAGTGATAATTCTCTCTTCAGCTATGGAGTTTACTGTGTAACCAATCTCTTACGGTTTTGGAGTAGAATTTTTAAAGTAGACTTTTTACTTGGTTTATTTTAGATTGGCCTGTTTCTGTCTCCTAAAGTTATTTTAAAAAAAGATTCTATTCCTTCCTTTATGTCTTAGAATATTTTAAAATGTACTCATTTTCATTTTCTTTTTAGATTACTTTATTATCTCTAGTCACTTAACACTGAATTTTTCGGTTTTGTTGGGTCTGAGGACTAACTCTTTTGGCAGTTGGCTTCTCCGTGTGTCTCCAAGTCCCACTCAGTACCAGAGGGCTCATTTTTGGTGTCTGGAGATTTTTTTTCTGCTCTTGAGCTTAGATCAAACATAAAAATTCACGTTCCAAGCAAATAAGATTGTATGTATAGCCAACACTTCAAAATTTTCAACTGTGAAAAGAAAGAGAAACAGAACATCATTTGGAGTGGTAGCCCCTCATGTTTCTGGAGTGGTAGATTCTTTGATAATGATGCAAAAGCAATGGATTTGTCCTCCAAAATAAATCAGAGTGCATCCACAGTTTTTCATAAAGATTCAGTGACTCTGCAAAGTCTTGTTGTGAACCCCGATCTCTACGGACCCTGGCCTAAGACATCATGCCAATGGGATTAACGTGGCAAATTTATTTATTTTTTAAATATGGAACATGAGGTCGCATGGAACCATGGTGGAGCTCTTTATTTATATAAAATCTCATAAACTCAAATTTGTGAAATAGACGTAGATAAACATAGACATTTTTTCCCACTGGAGTAGGTGTGGAGTCCTGCAGCCTGCTCACTTGCCAGTCCCTGTTCTCACCTACCCTGGCCTACAAAGCATACCCTGGGACCTTCTGGAACCCTGGAGGAAACTTGTGAATTAGAAAGAGCACTTGATGGGGCGCTAAGGAGTCCTGGGTTGTTATTTCAGCTGTGTCACTGGTTATTTGCATTGGTTGTAGACAATGCTAATTACTTTGTAAAAAAGGGGAGAGGCAATCTGAGGCACACCAATGAGAAGAGTTCTATGCTCTGTTACATTTAAAGTATATAATTACATAGATACATTATGATGACATTAGAAATGAAGTTTGACACAAGCAGAAATGTTAAGAATTAATTTTTTTTCAATTTCACCATTTGACACCTTTTCAAAGGTGTCAGAAGGTTACTCAGTGTCCAAGGTACACTTGGAAATTAAAACTTGGGCACTCTACTCCTAGTTTTTAAAAAGGTGTGTATTTGAAAGACCTGGAAAGACACATCAAAATGGAAAGAGTAGGGATGGGTAATTAACTAGGGGTGAGCAGATGACTGTTGATTTTATTTTACTCTTTTTCATGTTTTCTAAACGTTCTAAAGAAAATATACGTTCTTTTTGGACAGAGAAAAGGGTTTTAAAATAAAAGGTTTCTTAAAAAATCAGCCCCTGGAGTTCAGCGTTAAGTTGAGTATGTATTTAGAATGAGTTATAAAATTATACCTAGTAGGGGGCTTGTAAAAATAATAGGAACTTATTTTAAAACATTCTTTAAGAAACAATTCTCTTTTAGGTTTTTCTGCATGAGTAGAGAAGACAGTTGTTGCGAGTAGAAGTGACTCGGCATTTATTAGGATGTCTGAGGATGAAGAGAAAGTGAAATTACGCCGCCTCGAACCAGCGATCCAGAAATTTATTAAAATAGTAATCCCGACTGATCTGGAGAGGTTAAGAAAGCACCAGCTAAATATTGAGAAGGTAAGTTTTTTCCATTTTACACCACAAAACACAGTTTCATATTCTGATTTTTATTTGTTTCATACTTTAGCTAAATTCAGAACATTAAACAAGGGACTTTGCTAAAACATTCACCTTCTAATGATTTGGCAACATGACTTATTCTTTCATCTGGTCTTACTTTTGTTCTGCAAGTACACCTCTTATTTGTTTTTTAGGAAGGGATATAAGGATCTGTGTCTTTTTAGTTGTACATACTGACATATTAAGCATTAATTAAAATACAAATAGTTTGATAGCGTACTAGAATGTGAAGGCAGCAAACCTGGGCTAAGGGGCCTACCTCACCTTCATTTACCTTGTGGCAAGTATTCTGGGCCTCCAGTGTGCTTCCATCAGTAACCCCTAACCTCTTCAGGGGCATGGAGATTAAAGAGGCCAATCATTATGTGATAGGAAGGAATTTTCCAACGTCATGGCTTCCCTGTGAGGAAAGCCCCGAACTGAGAAATACTGCCTAGAGGTGAGTTTGGGAGGTAGGTAGAGGGAAGAACTGGTCTCAAGGACTGTGGTGGAAGTTGCATAGAACCTGGACTGGCCAGGGTCTGGTGGAATGATTGTGACATTTATGAGAACCTCATTTACTGAGCGCCGAGCATTGATTTTCATAGATGATGTTGTCTAATTTGCTGTGGGGCAGGCCAATGGCATTTGCTCCTTCAGCAGAACCTCCCTCAGCAGACATTTTAGGCTGTGGGGCGGAAGTGGTCATTATGCCTCTCTATAGAACAGTACTTATCCCCTGTACCGACTATACCTTATACAAGTAAGAAAAATGTCAACTTTTTCTCCCATAGATACCATGTGTCCTCCGAGTATTTAAGTACTTTTAAAAAGTATAGAAGTAAGTGCCAAGAATATGATGAAAATTTCCATACAAATGTGAAGGGGTCTACAATTCAAGATTACAATTTTGTCATCCCTCAAGTTCTTCCTTCACCCATAGGCAATAAGTACTATAACTTTCAGGGATGGGGAAGTTGTGTGGCAAACTGGTTATTCTAGTCATGAGCAGAAACGAACGAAAGAATTCGATACTTTAATTAGTGAGGAAGGCTCATTCTTTAGCACTGTAACCATATAGAAATAGTCACTTACTTTTGATTGATCACATCGGGTGGGAGGTGCCTTTCAAAGTCCTGAGCTCATTTTGAAGTGCTCGGTCCCAAAGATGACAAGAATTTGGCAGAACTGATAGTGAAAGGCAGAAATACGTGGACCGTGGTCTACTGAGACCATTTTTTCTCTTTATCGTCCTATTTCGCATTTGAGGTTTGGCATGTTTTAGATTCCCTTTTTCTTATGTTTATTCTACATGAAGGTGTCTATTGCCAGTACCTTCAGAGCTTACTGACCCACATGTGCCATTCGGTCATCAGTAGTCAGAACCCGGAGAGAAAGGTGAATGAGGATGGGAATGGCTTATTACTGAGCTGATTCATTGTAACAGCCTTCATGAGAAAATTCTTCTAGGGCTCTATTGATCTTTCTTTGCCAGAACAGTTTTCTGTGAGCTTTTTGTGACATTTTTACTTTGGAAATGTTAAACAATATGGGACTAATTATAAATTACAACGTAGGTGATGTTGTGTGGAGCTGAGCAGTTAAACTCATACTGGTCTGTGTTTTATTCCATACTCTTATCATTCTATCTCTAGGATTTCTAGTTTAGTTATGAAAGTGATTTTGCATCTATGTGAGACTGCATAGCCTATTTTAATAGATATGGCAATGCAGAGCTACTTAAAAGCATCAGTGTTCACTGTAGACAAAAGAGCCAAGAACTAATTTTGGACTTCAGGTGTCTAATGGAGCCTCACTTTCAAAAAGGCATATTCTTCCTGGGGGGAGAGTGTAGACAGATAAACTGTTTATTATGTGAGCCATCAGTCATCCAATATGAATTTAAAAGAAGAAAGTCAGACTGAAGGGAGACTGAAGGTAAGCCGCAGTGGAGTGATTCCGCGGCATCCGAAAACAATGAACGCAGTGTGCTGCGGACACCTGGGGCTATGCCACAGGTCCCTCGGCGCTGCGTTTTGGTACACGTGATAGGCTTGGTTAGAATGTGACCCTGAAGTTGGTTTGTAGCATTCAGCATCCTTGGCTAATGTAAGAGAGATTTAAGCATAATTAAGAGGATAGTAATAGGATAATAGGATAGCAAGCCTGGAACATAATTTCCTTTGCTTCTTGATGTAAGGGTTTGAGGAAAAACTTACTGGGCAGCATGTACCATGTTCGTGTATGGTTGGAGTGCAAGTGGCAGGAGAGCCCAAACTGTGTATGAAATAGGAATTTTTGGTTTTTCTTTTAATCCTCACTTGAGGACATTTTTTCATTGCTTTTAGAGAGAGAGGAAGAGGGGATTGGTTGCCTCCCACATGCACCAAGACTGGGGATCGAACTGGCAACTTTTTGGTTACGGGATGATGCTCCAACCAACCAAGCCACACCAAACCAGGGTGGTTTTGTTTTTGTTTTTGCTTTTATTTTTAATGTCATAGCTATGGAGATAGTCTAGAGCACAGGTGACAAACACAAGGCCCGCGGACCAAATCTGGCCCTCCACCTTGTTTTATCTGGCCCAGCACCTGGTTTCTACTCGGCGGCGGCACTGAGCTCCTTGCCCCTAGTTAAGGAGTGATTACATTGATACGGTCCTAAAATTACATTCAGCCCTTTGCAGGCAACCGTGAGGCTGATGTGGCCCCTGGTGAAAACAAGTTTGACACCCCTGCTCTAGTGCTATAGTGGCAACTCAGAAGTCATTGAAGACCCAGGCTCATTTTAACTTGCTGTTCCATCATCAACCTGTTCCTATTTTGCACGTAAGATGGCAGCTCCAGCTCGCACATCCACATTTCAGCAAAAATGAAATAATCAGAATCATGGTTTTCCTGTGTTCTTTTTTTCTCTCAATATTCTCTCTCTCTTTCTCTCTCTCTCACTCACTCAGAGACTCCTCCTGTCCTTATGTCGTGGATGCAGTATCATATCATTTCTCTGTGGTGGCATTATTATATTTTTGTTTTCTTCTGCTTCCTTGTCTGTTTTCCCTGTTTCCCTTTTTATTTTATTTTCATTTACTTTACTTTCTTTCCTCTCTCTCTCCCTCCTCTCTCCCTTTCTTCTTTTTTTTTTTTATGGTAAGCTACAGAAGTCTAGGCTTCCTTGGCCAGCCGTTGATATCTAAGAGTGCTGATGGAAGGCTGTGTGTGTAGCAAGGTACGGGTAGGAGCCTTGCGGCCTGAAGGGGTGTGCAGGCGAGGCTCCATTTTAGTGGGGAAGCACTCAGTACTGTGTGAGGTCTTCTGTGGTGGTAGGGGCAATGCAGTTGCCTGGGCCTGTGGAGAGGGCTCTGGTAGAGCCCGTTCCTCAGGTGGATGTTCAACCAGTCCTTCGGCTTTTAGACCCACTGCGTACACCCGCCTGGTCACCTGGTGGGTGTTACTTCTGGTGCCTGAGTCTTTCTGGAGGGGCGCCGCACCTGTCGGCTTGCTCCCGGCCTCTCTCCGCCCGAGCCCACCCCTTCTGCAGCCTTAGGTTTCAGCTTCTCTAGGCAGGTAAGTTGGTTGCAGCATGTTCATACTCTTTTCAGCTCCCCAAATTTTGTTAGAACTTCTTGGTAATTGGTATCTTCTGTTGTATTGTCACTATTCCTGTGAATTTATACCTTTGAAAGTTCTTTACTGTCATTTTAGTTGGGTTTTGGGAAAAAAGTGGAGATGAATGTGTTCAATCTGCCAGGTTTAATAAGGGAAATTATTTATTGCAGGAAATACATGTATGTTAGCTTTTCATACATTTTTGGTGTTTGTTGTTTTCTTGTATTGTTAGCACTGAAAATGACATAAAAATTAGGTTTCTAGTCCTGAAGAATCCAATCAAGGAAATAAGATAGGCAATACTTAGAGAATGATAAGAGGCATGTAATTAGACATGAAATGAGTGACAGGTATGAACTCTGTGGTACAAAATGAGACATAATTAGCCTTATGCATTTGTTTGTTTTTACTGATTTTTTTTGAACTTGTGATTACAGCAAAAACCTTTTCCAGTTCTCTTTTTACTCTGAGGATGTTTATTTCAATATTTCAATCACATTTCCCCACCTCTTCCCTTTTTTCTGGTTCAGTTTGCCTTCCTCTGCGTTCCAGGGCAGGAAAGCCTCGGCACAGGTGGTGGATGATAAAGGGCCTGACGGGCTACTTGGTGGTCAGTGGTCAGAATTAGGTGAGCAGTGAACAGTTCAGCTGCCCTATAGCTCTGGCCAAAGAGGTTAGAAAGCTTGTGTGGGATATTCTGGAAATTTCTGAAAAAGAAATTTCTGGTATTTCTTTTTCACACATTTTAAATTTATTTCCCTCTCCAAAGATTTGTAATACTAGCCTTTAATAATGTAGCCTAAGTTAGGTAGAACATGGTGTAGCAAGCAGTAGGAAGTTTGAACTATATTATCTTCATTTCTCTTTGAATTTCATTGCTATCAAAGATAAGGTCACCCAGTTCAACCTCCACCCGAGACACTAATCTCTTCTCTAGTTGACACGTGGCAAGGTAATAACCACAAAGACTGAGTGCCGTGTCAGGGCTTTTTTCATACATACCATATTGTTTAATTCTCACAGCAGCCCTGTGGGTTAGTCTTAGTTTTGTCTTCCTTTTGTAGCTTGGGGAGCAGCCTTAGAGTAGCTCAGTTACTTTGTTGAGACCACCGTGTTGGTACACGTGTTTAACTTGTAATGTTGGGCTCAAAACGTAGTGTGCTCCCCGTCAACGTTGTGTGGAGTGAATGAGTACGTGTGTGCACGGATAGAGCCTAAGATCGCATCAGTAGTTTTAGAAGCCACTTTATGTTTCTGGCTTTTTTATTGGTTTTGTAAACAACTAAGTAAAATGCATAGGACTTTTTGTACATGAACTTCAGCTGTTGAAGCAGAGCATACCTATTTCTTATATGGAATTGGCCAAAAAGCCCTGTTTAGTTGTTTTTGTTTTGGGTTTTTATTTTTTTTGTAAAATGAAAGACACAGTTTTCATTTTCACCAGTAACTTTATTGATTTGGATAATTTGAGTATGTCAGCTCTCTCCCGTGTGGTATAATATTGATTGATATCAATTAATGTATTGATTTGATCACCATCAACTTCAACTGGTCTCCCCAACCGTGGAGCATCTTACAGCAAGAAATCTCCAGCACGAAACTTTGCAAACCACTTTTGACACATTTGATCAGTCACAGCACCTTCTTGGTACACTGCACAAAATTATTTTTTTGCTTTTCAGTTGTGTTTTTACCTTTCTTGAAATGATAAAGCAAAATATGCCAAAATGTTGCTTATTTTCTTCCATCTTCAATATTAAAATGTTTTTTAATGCCCATGATATGACAGCTGTCACAGTACAATCTAACAAAATTGTTTCGAATGAAGTTAAAGACAACTAAGCACTACTAAAGCCATTTTAGGGGGAAAAAAGCAAATGAACTTTTTGGCCAACCCAGTACTTCTGCAGTTGCTCTTTTTAATTTAAATGTTAGTCTTTACATTTAAATTATTGTTAATTTAAATTGTGCTTGTAATTTACCATTACATTTATTCCTATGTGGAATTGTGATCTTTCATCAATGTAATTATTCCTTCTAGTTTGTTATCTGAAAATTTGGCATTTATACACTCTTTATTTTCAGGGTATTGATGATAGATGTCAGACAGGAAAGAGACAGAGAGTACTCGAATATACTGTTACCATTTCTGTAAATTCTCACAAGCCATCTCTCTGATAACCTGGTGTAGACCTGTCTCAGAGATTTGCAGTCTGCAGTGTTTCATAGATATTTCCTTTTGTGAAAATTGGGTCAGTATTTGCTGGTCTGTAGAAGCCTTTTCAGTTCTTCCCAGTTCCTCAGAGATGAACAAGTGTCTCTGTGATTACATTTGCAAGGTCTTTCGGTTCACTTCAATGTAATTTCTCTGGGCCTGTTGACTTGGACTCTAGGTTTGTTCTTACTCTTCCTTGGTTTTCATTTTCCTCTTGATCATGTTTATTGTAGACAGTTCTCTTTTGAAGGTCATTATTCTCAATGAAGAAGATGGAAAAAATACAGAGTTGAATAGTTTTGCTTTCTCTCCTACAGCTCCTAGCAGTTCCCACCCCATTTTTCCACCTTTCGAAACATTGTTTTTTGTTCAAATCCCAACGTAGTTCCTTACTGTGGAATGCGCCCGCCCGATTCCGCCCCAGTCAGACGTAAAAGCAGCCTCTTCACACAGTGCTGTGTGGTCAGCGTGAGGTGCACAGACTTACTGTGCACCAGTTAACCGTTCAGGGAAAAGCTGCAAACGCCCATGATTTTTAGAGCTTTAAAGGTAAAATTAAAATCTTCATAGTGTTATTGTGAGAATTAAGATATGTGAAACACTCCTAACTGCAAGGTTGATAGTTCCAACTGGGTTACCGAAGTACATTAGTCAACCCAGGTACCAGCAGGGGCGCTGTACAGTTCATAGTTTCTAAGGCATTAGGAGATTCACATCGTTCCTGGGACATCCTTAGTGTTTGTTTTGGGTTTTATATTTTTGATATTTCATAGGCTCTGCGAGGTGAATCGCTTTAACCTGCATTGTGCGGTAGGTATTGTTCATCTTCATTACATGAGTAATCCTCAGCTTGTAGCTTGCAGTCAGTGGGCCATCTGTTAATACAATATAGCTTTGTTCTTTTCAGTGTAGACAATCAGGTCATCTCTGAAGACAAACTTTGTGTTTTCCCTTTCCCTCCCTCCCTCTTTCCCACATTTCTCTCTCGCTCTCTTTTCTTTCCGTTTCCCCCTCCTTCCCTCCCTCCTCCCTCCCTCTCCCCTGTCTTCCCCCTCTCCCCACTTCTCTCTCCCTCTCTCTCTCCCTCTGCCAGTCCCTCTCTCCCTTTCCCTCCCCTTACTGCCCTGGCTAGGGCCCCCAGTGTGATGTTTAATAGGGGTGGTGAAATCAGACATTCTTACCTTGTTCCTAAGATTAAGGAATGGTCTTTCCCTGCTAAGCAGGGTTTTTGTAGCTGCCTCTACCACACTGAGCACATGAACTTCTATTCTTAGTTTGCCGAGAGTTTTTATAATGAATAGACATTGGTCAAATGCTTGTCTTTAAATCTACCATCTTCCTATTTCTCTAGGAGATTTTATTTATTTATTTATTTTTAGAGAGAGGGGAATGGAGAGAGAAAGAGAGGGAGAGAAACACTCATGCATGAGAAAAACATTGACCAGTTGCCTCTCACACGCACCTAGACTGGGGATTGAACCCGCAACCCAGGAACATGCCCTGAGCAGTAATCAAACCAGCAACCTTTCTGTTTGCTGGATGACACCTAACTCCCTGAGTCACACCAGTCAGGGCTGCCATCTCCCTATTTTTATTTATTTGTCTCATCTTTTCTTTGTCCTCTTTTTCTTCTTTTAATCCTTTCCTTTGCGTTAACTGCATATTTTTTAGAATTCCATTTTTCTTTTTTGTTGACTATTAGTTATTCCTCTTTGTTTTTAATTTTTATTTTTTAGGGGTTGCTTTATAGTTCAGAGTATTCATCTTTGACTTGTCATATCATGCCATCCGGTAGTGGTTTTATATATAACTTCATGTATATTGTAAGAACCGTAGCCCTGCCTGTTGTGGCTCAGTTGGTTGGATGGTGTTCTACAAATTGAAAGGTCACAGGTCAATTCCTGGCTAGAGCACGTGCCTGGGAGGCAGGCTGGTCCCCAGTCAGGGCGCGTGCCAGAGGCAGCCTATCCGTGTTTCTCTCCATCTGTGTCTGCTGCCTTCCCCGCTCTCTAAAAATAAATAAAATCTTTCAAAAGAAGAACTTTATAACAATCTACTTCTATTCCCTTTCTCTCTGGGTCTTTGTAGTGTTATTTTCACATATTTTACTTCTATATAAGTTCCTAACCCCACAATACATTGATTGTTGTTGTTTTTGTTTTAATCGGTGTTATCTTTCAAAAACATTTTGAAAATAAGAAACAAACACATTTTATGTTTACCTGTATCTTTATGATTTTCAGCACTCCTTTTTTCTCCACCACTACTTTTTAAAATCCTCATCTGAGGATATGTTTGTTGATTTTAGAGAGAAAAGAAGGGGGGGAGAGAGAGAGAGAGAAACATGGATGTGAGAAGCATCCATCAGCTGCCTGACTGGGGCTATGTTCCCTGACTGGGGCTTGGACTACAGCCTAGTATGTGCTGTGACAGGGGATCGAACTCACAACCTTTTTGGTGTACGGGAAGATGCTCCAACCAGGGTTGAATCCTGGATGACGAGCCACCGGTCAGCATTCAGTGCTCCTCTCGTTCCTTTGTGTAGGGCTAGGTTTTCTGGCTGGTGTCATTTTTCCTGTCAGCCTGCAGGACTCCTTTAGTACTTTTTATAGCACAAGTCTGCTGGTGATGAACGCTGTAAGCTTGTTTATGTTTGCAAAAAAAAATATTTTGCCTTTATAATTTTCCCTAGGGTATTGAATTCTAGGTTGAGTTTTAGATTTGTTTCAGTATTTTCAAGATGTTGCTCCCCTGTTTTCTGGCTTACATCGTTTCTCGTGAGAAATTCTCTGTCATTCTTATCCTTATTCCTCTGTATTTCATGTGTTTTTCTTTCCTCCAGCTACGTTTAAAATTTTTCTCTCTATCACTTATCTTAAGTAATGTTACGGTGATGTGAATTAGTATGTTTTTTTTCATTTTTGTTGTTTATGATATTCCTGGAATTTCTTGGACCTGTGGGTTTATAGTATTTTTTAATCAGATTTGTAAATGCTTTGTCCATTAGTTTTTCAAATATTTTTTTTCTGTCCTCTCCTTTCCTTCAGGGTGTCCAATTCCATATTCATTATGTTGCTTTCAGTTGGCCCATAGCTGAGTAACAATGGATTCGCTGTTCATTTACTGTCTTCCTTTTTCTCTCTGCGTTTCATGTTGGATTATTTTTATTGCTAAGTCTCTAAATGTACTAATCTTTTCTTTCATTTCTCAGTATGCTCATGTTTTCTTTTACTTTCTTCAGTACATGGAATACATCATAATATCTTTTAATGTCCTTTTCATTAATTCCATTCTTTCTGTCATATCTGAGTCTGTTTTTGTTGATTAGTTTTTCTCATTACATATCCTGTTTTCTGGGTTTTTTTACACGCATGGCAGTTGTTTATTGGATGATGAATATTGTCTACCTTACCTTTATGGATACTGAATATTTTAAAATACCCTTTGCATTTTCGAAACTTATTCTGAGAAACATTTAAGTTATTTGGTAATAGTTGGATCTTTTTGAGATTTTTGTTTAAGCTTTCTTGTATAGGATCAGAACAGCTTTTATTATAGGGCCAATTTTTCACCATAAAGGGCATTACTTTGGAGTATGGTGTCCACTACCTAGTGTCCAGTGTATTGCAAGGTTTCCATTCTGACTTGTGGGCTCATGAATTCTTTCTGGTCTTTGTAATCTTTAGGGATGAGTTCACCGGTTCCTTCTCAGTGCTTCTTTTTCTGACCTCAGGCAGTGTCCTCGTGTGCAGGTGCTGATCTGTATTTGGTTGAGACTTGAAAGGAAGCCCGTACAGTCTCTGGAGTGATCTCTCAGTGCAGTCCTCCCTCTCGGATGCTCTGCCGCATGAATCCCAGCGGCTGTGCCTCCCTGAATTCTCAACTCTGTTTCCATAACATTAATTTGTCTTAAAATATTATGACAGATTAATAGTAGTACCTTTAAAAGTGATTTTTAAAAAATATGTATCTTTGGCTTCCATTCTCATCTTTTTATTAATATCATAACATTGTATAAAAGAGCATGCATACTGGATCTGATGATAATTTAATTTTTCTTATAAATTAAACTTTTTGATAGTGGTTTTAAATTTATGTTTGGCAAATACATTTCTGATATAGTTAAATTATTTTAAAGCTTAATAGTTATTTTTCAGTTCTTAGGTGATGTAAAAAAATTTGGAGTATCAAGAGGGTTTTTTTTTGCTTGTTTGCTGCATTATTCACTGCCAAATTTCAAGAATATACAGAATAAGAAATGTAAAACTGCCATAGAAATGTATTGCAGAGCCCTACTGTTATAGTCTGTTGTGCCTTCCATGCATTATGAGACACTTCCATGTTTCTATCTTTTCAAATATTCCAGGTTAATTTTATTACTTTATTGATGTGTAGTGTACCAAAATGTTCTTAATGTCATTATTCACATCTGCTGACATGTTCCTTATTTGGATTTTTTATCTCAACCCCAAACAGAAAGTGGTATCTGGGGCTGATGTTTCTGTTCTGTATCGTACTCTGCTCTGATCTTACCCTTTACATCTTGGTGCGGCTCCTGTCAGATGGAACGTTCACCATTGTCATGATCATATGTTTTCTTGGATGAAAGTCTAAAAGCTAAATGCTGCCCTGGTTAAAAAAAAATGAAACGTATATATTAAGTGTCCAGTCTCATTTTTACATACTTTCTATCTGCAATATCAATGTTACTTTTCCTCAGTCACATTTTAATTTTCAGTACTTCACACTATCTTTGACAAAATTCTTCATGTGTAATAAGAATATCTGATGAATGCTATTATTCTTATTTTGTACATTCTTTTGCATTCTCATTCTTCATGTTACTAAATCTTTGGAGATGAAAATAGGCAAAGTTTATATTCTCTTTCAATAAACTAAATAGAGTGTAGTGAGTTTTGTCAGTTGGACCATTTACCATTTGCCAGAATGTTACATGTAATGTTTTTGAAGAAGTCCTACCTGCATGGTCTCTGGCCAGTTCACTGCCATTGCTAAGTCAGTAACTTTTTCAGCTGGTATGTTTAAGTTTGGGTAGGTGACCGGGGGTTTGTGTGGTAACCAGAAATAATCACTTTGGTAATAAAAACTCAGCACCTTTCCGCTCTCTTTCATGTAGTACCAGAGATGCAGGGTCTGGGACAAGCTGCACGAGGAACACATCAACGCGGGACGCACGGTGCAGGTGAGGCCATTTCCAGTGGGCGGGTGACAGGTACTTCAGAGCCTTTCGCTGAAGTGAACGCCCTCGGAGCTGGATCCTTTTGTGCCTATGTGTAACGAATTTCTTAAGGGAATTACTGGATCAAATTCCATACATATTTTTAAGATTGTGGTTCATATTACTAAAATTTCCTCCAGAAGTGATATATCAACTTACATTCTCACAGTCATGGCATTTTCCATAAACCTCCCAATATTAATATTACCCATTTCTCCAATTTTTGCTAATTGGTAGAATAAAAGAATGTTGCTTGTATGGTTTTAATCTGGGTTTTTTCTTTTATTGCTTTGACATGTGAAAGGCTTTGCAGGCTTTGGTTGATAACATTTCATTTGTAAATTTACAAAAATTTCCTGTTTGTGTCCCTTGCTTTTTATTATATTATATTAATATATTATATTATATTGTCTTTTGCAAGAGTTCCTTTTAATTTGAAGATACTGATCTTCTCTCTGTAGTATTTTATTTATCTTTTCAAAGCTCCTGGATTTATTGATCCTTAGAATTGTGCTTTTAGTCTCTACATCATTTAATTCTGCTCTGATCTCACTTATTTCCTTCCTTCTACGTGCTCTGGGCTGTCTTTGTTGTTGTCCTCAACTTCTTGTAGGTGTAGGGTTAGGATGTTTGTTTGAAATGTTTCTATCTTTTTTAGTTAGGCCTGTATTGCTATGAACTTCCCTCTCAAGACCGCCTTTACTCTGTCCCATAAGTTTTGGGTTACTGTGAGTTCATTTTCATTTGTTTCCAGAAACTTGTTGATTTCTTCCTTGATCTCATCTTTGACCCATTCATTGTTTAATAGCATGCTATTCAATCTCCATGAGTTTGAATGTTTTTGAGTTTTTTCCTTGAGATTGGTTTCTAGTTTCAGTCCCTTATAGTCAGAGAAAATGCTTGATATGATTTCAACTTTCTTGAATTTGTTGAGGCTCGTTTTGCGTCTCTGTGTCTCGTTTTAGAGACCTCTTTTATTTCCCTTCCCTTTATATAATTACATATAACTTTTGTTTAAATTAGTTATTAGTATCTCATTATTTGATTATAAAGCTAAAGTGTCTTGCTAAGCCAGATTAGTGAAATATAGCACAGCCTCTTTTTTTTTAAGTTCCCAATTGCCTCACTTTTTATGCCTGGCTTTCTGTGTATTTGTAGTCCCCCCCCCCGGCCCCCGAATGCTGCACATGTATGTTTCTCGTGCTCAAATACGTCACTTCTGTGCTTTACCCCGAGGGCTCTCTTCGGAAGCCCTTCCTTCCCAGCTTCAGTCTGGATTGACTCTAGGCTTATTGCACAGCTGATATTCTGGAATTTCCCAGGCTATTCTGTGTTGGGTCCCTGTTTTCCTTGATATGATTTATGTCTTTTTCCTTTTTGGTTTACTCCATTGTTTTATTGGAGTACATTTTCCATTAGCTCTGTAAGTAAGGGAATCTTGAGGTAAAATTTTCAGTTATGTGACTGAAAAATGCCTTTTTTCTCTCCTCGTGTATGATTGCTAATTTCAATAGGTATAGAATTATAATTGGAATTCTCTTTCAATTATGAAGACACTCTAGGCTTCCTAGTTTAATGTTGCTTTAAAAAATGTTTATATTGTACTACAAGGCTATAGTAATCAAACAGCATGGTATTGGCATAAAAACAAACACATAAATCAATGGAACAGACTAGAGAGCCCCCAGATAAAACAATGCCTATATGGTCAATTAATACTTTACAAAGTGGGCAAGACCATAAAATAGGTTAAAGACAGTCTGTTCAATAAATGATGTTGGGAAAAATGGACAGATCCATGCAACAAAAATTAAATTAGACAACCTTGTTACACAATATAAAAATAAACTCAAAATAGATGAAGTACTTTAATTGTAACACTTGAAACCATAAACTGTTAGAAAAAAATCATAGCTAGTAAAACCTTTGACATTTTTCTTAGTAATATATTTTTTTCTGATATACTTGAACCAGGAAAACAAAATAAAAAGTTAATGAATGAGACTACATCAGACTAAAAAAAATTTGCACAGCAAAACCAAAAGACAGCCTACTGAATGGGAGAAGATATTTATCAGTGATACATCAGATAAGCAATTATTATCTAAAATTTATAAAGAACTCATACAACTCAACACCAAAAATAACACAATCCAATTAAAAAATAGGCAGAGGATCTGAATAGACTGTTCTTTAAAGAAGACATACAGATGGCCAATAGACATATGGAAGATGCCGAGCATCACTAATCATCAGAGCGATGCAAATTAAAACCACAGTGACGTATAACCTCATCCCTGTAAGAATGGCCATCACCAGTAAATCAACAAACGAGTGCTGGCAAGGTGGTGGAGAAAAGGAAACCTCGTGCAACTGTTGCTGGGAGTGCAGATGGTGTAGCCACTGTGGAAAACAGTGTGGAGGGTCCTCAAAAAATTAACACTAGAACTGTCTTATGACCCAGAGATTACACTTGTGGGAATAAACTCAAAACACTAATTTGAAAGAATTTATGCACCCCTACGTACCTTGCAGTGTGATTTACAATAGCCAAGATAAGGAAACAATCCAGGTGCCCACTAATAGACAAATGGGTAAAAAGGTAGTGGTACATATATACAGTGGAATATTACTCAGCCATGTAAAAGAATGCTGTCTTACCATTTATGATAGTCTGGATAGACTCAGAGGGTATTACGCTAAGGGAAATAAGCCAGTCAAAGAGAGATCAATACCATATGATTTCACTTTCAAGTGGAATCTAAAGACCCAATAAGTGAACAAACAAAACTGAAGCAGACGTACAGAGGGAAGGAGGTTGGGGAAGGTGGCAGAGGGGAGAGGAGGGTAAATGGTGATGGAAGGAGATTGACTGGGGTGGCGAACGTGTATAGATGATGTATCATAGAGTTGTATGCCGGAAACCTATATAATTTCTAACCAGTCACCCTGATCAATTCAATTTTAAAAAATAAAAGCAACAGACTTAGACATACAGAGAACAGACCGACGGCTGCCAGAAGAGAGGGCGTTGGGGGACTGGGTGAAAGAGGTGAAGGGACTAAGTAGTACAGGTTGGTATTTACAAACCAGTCACGGGGATGTAATGCTCAGCATAGGAAATATAGTCAGTAATCTTGGAATAACTATGTATGGTGCCAGGTGGGTACTGGAAATACCAGAGAAACACTTTGTAAAGTATGTGGTTATCTAACCACTATGCTATATACCTGTAACTAATACAAAATAATACTAAATGTGAACTGAAACTGAAAAATAAAAAAGTTTTAAATGTTATCATCTGATTTTCCAGTCTTTGTTTAGGACCATTTTCCCCAGTTTAGAACCTTGTGTGATCTGTCCATCCCTGCTATTCTGGAATTGGACGATCATGTGGGGTTTTTGTGTTGGATCCTTTCACTCTAAAAATTCACATTGTAAATACGGAACAGGCTGACAGGGACCAGAGGGGAGAGAATCACAGGGGAAAAGGGGATGGACTCACACGAACAAGTATAAAGGACACATGGACAATAACTGAGGTGGGGGGCGGAAATGGAAAGGAGGTTGGGAGCACTGGGGGTAGAGGCAGGGCTGGGAGTATAAGACAGAAAACTGTACTTGAACAAGAATTAAATAAAAATAAATTTTAAAAAATTCATGTTGTTTAGTTCTGGGAAATTTTCTTAAGGGATTTATTTGAGAATTTATTCCTCAGTGTTTTCCTTTTGTTCTTTTAAAAATATTCCGAGAGTCAGCAGACTGTGGCTCCCAGGCCAGCGCTGGCCTGCTATCTGCCCGTTTGTTTACACGTTGTCTTTGGCTGCTTTCACAGTGCAGCAGCGGGGCTGGGTGGTGGCAACAGAGACTGTGTGGACTGCAAAGCTAAACTATTTACTCTCTGGCCCTTGGCTGCGAAAGTTTGCAGAGTCCTGTTCTATTGGATCTTAGGATGCTTGGATTGCTAGTTTAATTTTCTCTTCTGCTTTCTGAGAGATTTTCTTAGCTTTATCTTTAATTACACTGAATTCTTTATTTCTGCTATTACATTTAATTTCCAAGAGCCTTTTCTCATTTCCTTTTTTTAAAATAAGATTTTGTCTTTGGATATAATAACTCCTGCTCTTCTGACATACTGAAGAGCCGATCGCTTGCCTGCTGGGGGACTTCGAGGCGCTCCGACAGGCCAGCATTCTCTCTGGAGGAACCTCCAGTATCACTGCCCAGAGTTGGCTTTAGTTTAGTTTTCTAAAGGAGAATCCTCATTCTCCCTGCAAGTACTTATTTTTCAGTTATTGCAGCCGGTTAGGTGAAGGCTGCTGGGCTCTTACTGTTCCGTACTGGCTTTCACATAAATCCCTTCTTTTAGCCCTGTGCCTGGTATTTCTAAATCTAGTCTTTTTCTCCAAAGACTGTATCTCTTGTTCTGTCACATGTCAAAAAGGTTACTATAGCTGCAGTATAGTTAATAGATTGGGATAGAATGAGGTGGATACAAGAGATCATTTAGGAGGGGTTACAGAGATGGTGGAGAAAAACGGAGATCTAGATAGGAATTTGACTCTCTCCCCCCCTCTCTGTCTCTCTCTATANTGCTTGGATTGCTAGTTTAATTTTCTCTTCTGCTTTCTGAGAGATTTTCTTAGCTTTATCTTTAATTACACTGAATTCTTTATTTCTGCTATTACATTTCATTTCCAAGAGCCTTTTCTCATTTCCTTTTTTTAAAATAAGATTTTGTCTTTGGATATAATAACTCCTGCTCTTCTGACATACTGAAGAGCCGATTGCTTGCCTGCTGGGGGACTTTAAGGCGCTCCGACAGGCCAGCGTTTTCTCTGGAGGAACCTCCAGTATCACTGCCCAGAGTTGGCTTTAGTTTAGTTTTCTAAAGGAGAATCCTCATTCTCCCTGTAAGTACTTATTTTTCAGTTATTGCAGCCGGTTAGGTGAAGGCTGCTGGGCTCTTACTGTTCCGTACTGGCTTTCACATAAATCCCTTCTTTTAGCCCTGTGCCTAGTATTTCTAAATCTAGTCTTTTTCTCCAAAGACTGTATCTCTTGTTCTCTCACATTTCAAAAAGGTTACTATAGCTGCAGTATAGTTAATAGATTGGGATAGAATGAGGTGGATACGAGAGATCATTTAGGAGGGGTTACAGAGATGGTGGAGAAAAACGGAGATCTAGATAGAAATTTGACTTTCTCTCTCTCCCCCCTCTCTCTGTCTCTCTCTATACACACACACACACATATAGGGGTGTGTATGTTGGTATGTATACATATATTTACCAGTGGACTTGTGCTCTGTGTTTGTAAAGAAATCAGACATAACATAAAGATTATTATGTTACGAGTTGTTTTTTGCTATATACACTTTGCTCTCAAAATTACATGTTGTCTTCCTGTCAAGATGGTGGCATAGGCAGACTTGGCTCACCTGTTTGCACAACCACACCAAAATTACAACTAACATATAGAACAACCATCCCTCAGAAACATCAGAAATTGAGCTGAATGGAAGTCTGACAACTATAGCATTGAAGAAACCACATCCATCCAGACTGGTAGGAGGGCCAAGGATACAGAATAGGTTGGTCCCACTTCTACATGGGGTGGATACAAATTCAGGAGGTATATCTCAGGAGCAAGGAGTCCCAGACCCACACCAGGTCCCCAGCCCAGGGTTCCAGTGCCACGAAGATAAGTCAAAATAGTTCTAATACATAAACAGACACAGGGAAGCTGCCTAAATGAGGAGGCAAAGAAACATGGCTCAAATGAAAGGACAGATAAAAACTCCAAAAAAAGAGGTAAATGAAATGGAAATAAGCAATCTATCAGATGCAGAGCTCAAATCGCTCGTTGTAAAGATGCTCAAGGAACTTAAAGAGGACCTCAAAAGCATAAAAAAGACGCAGCAGAAAGGAAGGACACACTAATTGCAATAAAGAACAATTTACAGGGAAACAGTAGTACAGCAGATGAAGTCAAGAATAAAATCAATGATTCAGATCATAAGGAAGCAAAAAACAACCAATTAGAACAACAGGAAGAAAAGAGAATTTTAAAAAATGGGGATAGTGTAAGCATCCTATGGGATAACATTAAGCAACCCAACATTCACTTCATAAGGGTGTGAGAAGGAGAAGAGGAAAAAACAAGAAATTGGAAGTCTATTTGAAAAAAATGATGAAAGAAAACTTCCCTAATTTGGTGAAGGAAGTAGACATCCAAGTCCAGGAAGCACAGGGAGTCCCAAACAAGATAGATGCAAAGAGTCCTATTCCAGGACACATCATAGTTAAAATGACAAAGGTTAAAGATAAAGAGATGGGAGAGGTATGTGGGAGAATGGGTGAGAGGTGAGGGGATTAAGAAGTACAAATAAGTAGTTACAGAATAGCCATGGGGATGTCAAGTGCAGTAGAGGTAAAGGAGTAGCCGAAGAACTTATATGCATGACCTGTGGACNGAAGTAGACATCCAAGTCCAGGAAGCACAGGGAGTCCCAAACAAGATAGATGCAAAGAGTCCTATTCCAGGACACATCATAGTTAAAATGACAAAGGTTAAAGATAAAGAGATGGGAGAGGTATGTGGGAGAATGGGTGAGAGGTGAGGGGATTAAGAAGTACAAATAAGTAGTTACAGAATAGCCATGGGAATGTCAAGTGCAGTACAGGTAAAGGAGTAGCCGAAGAACTTATACGCATGACCTGTGGACATGAACAAGGATGCCAGGATTACCTGAGGGAGTGGGGGGCAGTGCTGGGTAGAAGGGAGAAAAGGGGGGCACATTTAGGATAACCATAATAGCATAATCAATAAAATATAATTAAAAAATGATGAAAGAAAACTTACCTAGTTTAGTGAAGGAAATAGACATCAAAGGCCAGGAAGTACAGAGCATCCCAAATAAGATGGACATAAAGAGGACCACACCACCACACCAAGACACAGCATAATTAAAATGCCAAAGGTTGAAGATGAAGAAAGAATCTTAAAAGCGGCAAAAGAAAAGCAGAGAGTTACCTGCAAAGGAGTTTCCATAAGACTGTCGGCTGACTTCTCAAACTACAGGCGAGAAGGGACTGGCAAGAAGTATTCAAAGTGATGAAAAGCAAGGACCTGCAACCTAGGTTACTCTATCCAGCAAAGCTATCACATAGAATCAAAAGGCAGATACAGTGCTTCCTAGACAAAGTAAAGGTAAAGGAGTTCATCATCTCCAAGCCATTATTATACGAAATGTTAAAGGGACTTATTTAAGAAAAAAAATATGAAAACAATGAACATTAAAAAGGCAGCAAATTCACAACTATCAACAACTGAATCTAAAAAAACAAACCAAGAAAACAGCCAGAACAGGAATTGGATCATAGACATGGAGGTCATTTGGAGGATTATCAGTTGGGAGGGGGATAAGGGGAAAAGTTACAGGGATCAAAAAGTACAGATTGCTATTTGTTAAGAACAGTATAGGAAATGGAATAGCCGAGGAACTGATATGCATGACCCATGGACGTGAACTAAGGAGGGGGCACTGCTGGAGGGAATCAGGGATACTGGGTGAAGGGGGCAGAGGGGGAAAACTGGGACAACTGTAGTAATCATTACATAATCAATAACATATTTAAAAACAATTTAAAAGGAAGAAGCAGTAGAAATGAGAAAGAATTGGGAGGAAAGAGGGAGAAGGGAGGATAGTAGGCAGAAGTTGGGAGAAAAGAAGATTAGAGAGAAGCAAAGCCAGGTAGAGAATGAAAGAGAAGATAATAGATTCCAACATGAATGTAGAAGGTAACTCTTTTTAGGTTACTATAAGCTTCAGAGAAATTTAAACTTAAATTTGTTCTATTAATATTCATGAGCTGATTAATTAGGATTTAGGATCCTCGACCTTTCCTCTGACTGTAGAGTTTTAGGGAGGAAATAAAACATAAGGCACCATCAATTGTGAATGTACTATTATTCTTTACTCCTCATCTGAAGATTTTTTTACACTGATGTTTTTTAAGAATGGAAAGAGAGCCCTGGCTGGTGTAGCTCAGTGGATTGAGCGCGGGCCTGTGAACCAGAGGATCGCGGTTCGATTCCCAGTCAGGGCACATGCCTGGGTTGCAGGCCGGTTCCCTGCAAGCCAACTCCCAGCAGGGGACGCACGAGAGGCAACCATACATTGATGTTTCTCTCCCTCTCCTTCCCCTCTAAAGATAAATAAATAAATAAAATCTTTAAAAAAAAAAAGAATGGAAAGAGAGAGAGGGAAACATCCATGTGAAATAGAAGCATTGATTGGTTACCTTCCACATGCCCGACCGAGGCTCGAGCCCACAACCTAGACACGTGCCCTGACCAGGAATTGAACCCACAAGTTTTCGGTGCATAGGATGATGCTCTAATCAACTCAGCCACCCAGCCAGGGCTGTAACACACACTGTTATTTTGAATACCTCTAAGAAGGAGAAAGTGGTGCCAGCTAAGAATGACAGAATGTTTTTTTATCATGTATTGTAAGATGAATTCCAGTTTCAGAGACGTTAAAATGTTGAAAAGATACTGTGTCCTAACACTGATGAAATACAATATTTAGAAAGCTTCTACCCTTCTACTTTACTTCTATCTTTTCCCAGTCTATTCTTTCTATTTTGTATGTTCCATTTTCCCAGTATTATTCTTTTCAGACAGCTCAGATCTTAACCCCTTGATGAAGCCTGTCCAGATACAATAAGGTGTCCACGTGTCCTCTGAGCATGTTTCTTATGCCCCTTTCAGTTCTGAATATTTCTCCTTAATAGGGAATCTCAAGCAAAATAGGAGTTAAGTAGTTCTACTTTCTCTGCATCATCTGCTACCATTATACCATCTGCCCCAAGCCGTGGGCCTCAAACTTCTTTCCTGTTTTTCTTGCTCTACATATATTCCTTAAATCCTTTGTATTGTTCTTAACGTGTTTCACCAGCCTCTGCTCATTCCGGGCTCCTACATTACTTACATGATTCTCAGTTCATGCCACTCTTTCATATTCGTCCTCGTTCACATGCCTGCCTTTTCATTCCTTTTCTTTAGGTCTCTTCAAATTCTGAACTCGTCACAGCGTGCCTTACGGAGCTATATTGGATTTTTGAGATGCCACTTTTTGTTCCTTCTTATCAGATTAACATTTTTCATTGTCGTAATTTCAGTTTTTAGAAACTATCTCTCTTTTAGAAAAGATCCTATCACAATATCATTTCTGCCATTAGCATCATACAACTGTTTTCTCTAAACTCGATTCACTTCCCTAAGTTATGACTCTTTTCAGTATTCCTTGTTGTAAGTGTACGAATTCCAAGATAGTGTGATTGCTCTCTCTCATGGGTTTCATTCCCACGTCACTATCTTATGCTTGTATGTCAGAATTAATTTCTAAAAAGTCATTCCTCTTATTACTTTTCCAACTAATGGAAGATGAGATGTTTCATATGCTAGGACTTAAATTATGCTTTCTTAGGGAAAAATTCTAGCTAGTTTTTGATGGTTGGAGATCCTATTCTTGGACCACTGCTTCGCCCCTTTGTGGAAAATAGCAAGAAAGCATTCCTTCATTTATTATGTTTAAATGAATCAAACTATATCAGGGATCAAACACAGCCTTGAGGACACAATGGTGCAGAAAAGTCATAGACCACGTTCCTACCAACCCAGTCTAGTCGAATGAATGAATATATTTTATCCAGCAAGGTGGCACCGAATATACTTCCACAATGAGATTGCCACTCAATTCACCTCTGCCCAATGCTTTCAAACTTGTTTCTGTGCTGAGGTTAACCAATTATACAAGTTAATATTATTTTGTTTTCTAAAACTCTTGCTACCACTTTTTACTGTGAAATATAACATGTGTTATAAAATACATAAAACATAAATATACCCCTAAACAAATTATACTGCGAACATCATGTAACCACTACTCAGGTCAAGAAATAGACAATCACCAGCATTCAAGAAGCCTTTCCCAGTTATAACTAACTCTCTCCCCTCGGAACTAATCACGAGTTTGATTTATATGGCAACTACTTCCTAGCTTTTCTATATAGCTTTGCCATACAAATGTGTCATTAAAATTATAGTTCAGTTTGTTTTTGAACATTACATGAATTGAATTAAACAGAATATATGTTTTGTTCCTGGCTTTTGTTATCTGTAGCAGTAGTTCATTCCTTTTCCTTGCTGTATATATCTCATTTTATGAGTTTATATCATAGTGTGCTCATTCGAGGGATGTTTGGGTGTTTTCAGTTTTGTTAACATTCTTGGATATTTTTACTGGTACACATGTGCACACGTTTCTGCTGAGTGGTATTCCTTGGACAGGAATTCCTGGTTCACCAGGCATCCTTATTTTCAACTTTCATTAATGATGCCAGTCTATTTTCCAAGGTAGTTGTACTCATTTTATACTCCTTCCAGTGAATGTGAGTCCCTTTGGGTGCCAGATTCTTGCCATAGTTGATAAAGTCAGACTTTAATTTTAGCTGTTTAGTACATGACTAATTTTGGTTTAATTTACCCAGTTAAGGAATCACACAGCCAAGAGATAGTGGTGTGTTGGAAACAGTATCTTTTCAGGGTTTGAGGCCTGGATTGTAGCCCTGATTCTGCCACCGTGTTCATCTGGGCTCCAGTTTCCTTGTTGTGAAATCGTGAGGTTGGGTTGGGTGGGCAAATGGGCTTCTCAGGGTTCTGCGATATTCACACCCGGATGCTCGCGTTGATCTGTAGGTCAGTGATCTTAGGTTTCCGGCGCTCATTCGGATGGTGAGCGTGGACACGCAGTTAGAGGAAGCTGAGGGGCAGGGTAGGGTGGAGGCCCGTGCTTCTGAGTCACCCGGAAAATCTTACAGGTGAACTTTATTTTCAGAATCGGCTTTAATTTTACTAAACTAAAATGCATACTTTAGCTTGTATTAGGTGCCATATACACAGGCATTATGCTTATAGTTTAATGGAAAGAGTACTGGACTTTTAAGAATACTTGGGTTTTAACCCTAGCGTTGCTGTTATGTAATCAAATAAATTCTGAACTACTTTTAAACAATTTGTCTCTATGTAATAATGTGGAATGTAATAATATGGGATGCAACGCGTGACTCAAGAGTATGCTCTTCAGAAATTAAAGAAATTAATACTTTTCTCCTGTCTTTCTATATGGAATTTGCATAAGTACCTTTGAAAAATACATTAAGGGAAAAGAATTTAAAATAGTGCATGGATAGAGATCTATGATTTTTAAAATTATTCTGGGGTTATTCTTGTAAGTTAATTTTATTTAATTGCCAAAAAATAGTTGGTTATTATGTTTTTCAAAGTATAGACCACTGAAAAGGTGGAAACCTCCTCAGGTTATGAAGCTAGCACACCCTGAACCTGTTAAAGTGAGTTTAAACCTAATAAAGACAGTGTGGACACATATTGTTCATATATACACACATGTGTGCACACACACGTATTCATTTGCTCACATTCCAAATAAAATACTAGCAATTGAACCCAACAGTGTATTAAAAGACTCTACACACACAGGAAAGGTTTATTTCAGAAATATAAAGATGGCTCTGTTCATGAAACTTGCTTCTATGTCATTGTATTAGCACATTAGAGGAAAGTGTATGGTTATGCTAATAGATGTTTTTTTAAAAGAGGGGACAGTCATTTGGAAAAAATCCAGCAACTTTACTCAGAGACAAATGCAAAGTGAAAAACGCGATTCCATGTAGCACTGGTAGAATGTGGGGAAATGGGTACTCGTCTTGGTGTAGTGTGAACTGGTACAGCCTTTGGGGGGAAAGGCTGATAATAGCTATTGAAATGATTCACATTGTTCTTTGAGTACTCTTACTTTTGAGAATCATTTCTACAAAATACTGTATAATAGTATTTCCTATAACACTATTATATACTGTTGTGGTGTTAGGATTTATACCCAAGAATATTTGTTTCATGGTTTGTAATAACCCCAAACTGGAAACAGCATGACTGTTGATCACCGGGGGAGTGACTGAGCAAACGGCCTTCCCTTCACGTTATGGAATATGGCACACACAGCTGTTGACCAGGAGAGACACTCGCGGCTGTATTGCTAAGTTGGGGTGGGGAATGACAAATCGTAATTGATTGTGCTAACGTAATCCATTTTGTGTGTGAAAAAATGGCTAGGTGTGTGAGTCTTCGCATGAACAATGAAAAATGTGGGTTAAGAGAGATGGTGGGATTGGTGAAGTGGGAAAATTATGAAATTTTCCTCAGTATGTTTTCTTGATATGCAGTGTTTGATATATTATGAAGAGCATTTGTTACCTTTGTAATAATCATATTTAATGAAGGAAAAACATTAAATACATCAAAGTCTGAGGATGTGAGTTCTAAAGAAGCTGGTTTGGGTCAGAGACATGAAAAATAGAAAAGTATTCTGCATACATTTTATTGTGCAGATTACTTGTAATCATTTTCACTCATAACTGTTGATCAGATTACCTCTGAAATAAAGGTATTTTATACTAAGTTATATGGTGGCTTTAATGATTTTTTTTTTTTTTACAGCAACTCCGCTCCAATATCCGAGAAATGGAGAAGCTTTGTTTGAAGGTCCGGAAGGATGACCTGGGACTTCTGAAGAGAATGATAGACCCTGTGAAAGAAGAAGCATCAGCAGCAACAACAGAATTTCTCCAACTCCATCTGGAATCTGTAGAAGAACTTAAGAAACAATTTAATGATGAAGAAACTTTGTTACAGCCTTCTTTGACCAGATCTGTGACTGTTGGTGGTAATGTACTAGTCTTATTCTTGATCATAGTGACGCAGTTAATTAAAGTTCGCCTCCTTGTGCAGAGACTGCGGATAATACGCGTCTCCAGGGTCTCGGGCCCCGAGTGGGCCTGGAGATGCATACCCCAGAAGTCTTGCAGGATACAAATTTTGAGGCTGTGCTGTGTAAAGTGGAACTTCAGGCCTTTAAGTACCTATCGGTCTATATATTGAAAATAAATTTCAAAGTATTTCCTAAGGAGAATATCATGCTTGTCATATAATGGATAATTGTTGATTATTTTATAGCAATGTCTTTATAAGGAACCCTGAAAAAAATCTTAGTTTAATGCATAGTAGTACGTACTTCAGAGAAAATGACCTTTTTTCCCCCTTTTAAATCTTAACGGGTATTGACTGGCAGCAATGATAAGGTTTCTCTACTAGAAAGCTTAAATCCGATTTTTTACTACCAAAAGCCAAATTTTTAAACTATACTGGCTTTATTTCATAATTGCTGCCCTTTCTTGTTTTGGGGTTTTCCTTTTTTTGTTTTAGAGTTTCCTTTTAATTTTTAATTTATGCCATCTTTTTACCTTTTATATATGTTCTAAGTTGCTTAAGTCTTTAGGAAAAGGTGACGTATACATAAATTACAAGTTAGCATAGAGTCTGACAGATGCTACAGCTGCCTAGTTTTCCTTTATTCCTTTACCCAGGAGGCTCCTAATTGTTTTTAACCTTATATTGTCAGTGCTAATAATCCAGTATTTTACAAGGAAATAGAAAAAAATCGAAGAAACATTTAGGTCATCATCCTGAGTTTCTGCAATCTTGCTTTTATTGTATCCTTAGTACCTAGCACAAAGTACATAATGCTTGGCACACAGTGGACCATTGATAAATGTTTTCTAAATACTATTTCTAAATACTATTTCTAAATATAAATGAGTAACTGTCTTTTTAGAGACAGTTTTGTGATTTCAGATGTGCTACAATCATGTCGCGGTGCACAACCAGGCCCTAACCTGTTGCTTTGGGAAGAAGGAAATGTTAGCACTCAGCCCTTAGTTGAAGAGTGTTTGGGAAGAATGCTTTTGATAGACCCTAGTGACTGTTTACATTATTCTGTTCATATATAATTATCACCACCATACTGATGGGGCTTAATGCTGTTTTTATCACTTAGTACAAATTGATACTTTCTGTGCATGTGTAGAGACACACGGTGTTAGAGTTCCATGTGACTAGGGGCCGTCTCACCCACCCGGACAGTTGGAGGCGGTACCCACAGTGAGGACATGCTGGTTTTTCTGGAGAGCATCTCTGGCTTCAGGCTCTTGGGCTTTGTGACTTTGAATTGCCCATCACCAGCAAACAAAAAATTTGTCGGTTCTATCTGCGACCTTTCTTACAATGTGATACTATTCTAACACGTGCTTTAGTTTTTATTTTGTTATTGTGTTATTGGTGTTTCTAACAGCAGGACTGTTTGCGCTCAACAAACTTGGGCTCATGCACCGTCTGAGGAATTGGGTGATTAGTAGAAGGAGGCACTTTACCCAGTCTGCTGGCAGTTAACTTTCTCCAGAGGAAGCTGACTGGTAGTTTAAAATGTTGGCAAAATTTGGGAAGCATGTACACAGGAGGAAGGAAAAAGAGAGGGGCAGAGCCTGAGGGCAAAAGAGAAGAAGTAACATGAACTTCATCTTCCACCTCTCTTGATTCTCAGACTTCTCAATTCATGGAACACCAGATTGGCCTCAGACCTGACTGCTTGAACCCTGGGAGAAACTACGGAATTGAATCTCTGCAGCTAGTGCTGCTTTCGTTGACAGTCATTCCATTTATAAAATCGAACACCCAAGTTACACCTGAAACAGGGTTAGAATTTTGATTCTGAACAGTCTGCCAGTCAGATTGCACTTTGACTTTGAATCCATTGCCAACATGAAGCAGTTAAAATTAACTGCCTCACCAAGTGCGTGAGTTTTTTTAACCAAATATGAGACTTTCTACTAGGCTGCCTTAAATTCAGAAATATTATTTAAAAATGATTGAGAGGGCGGGAGGAGAAGAATGTGACATGAAAGCACTAATTTACATGAGAGTTTAGTAGTGGGGTGGGAATTGGATTTGCTCCACATTGGTCTTCTTTTAGCTATGGAATCTCTTCTGTCATTCTACATGTTTTTTTATCCAGTGTTCTCTGGTTTTTCTTTATTTTTACTTCAGATACTCATTATAGTAGTGACAGCCTATACAGGAAAAAAAATGTGTTTGATTTGCATAGAAGTGCCTGAAAATACTTTCCCTTTCAAAAATTCAGTCTGATTCTAAATAAATTGGTTGGAAACATCAGCAGAGATTCAGGGGCAACGTTGCCACATTTCCACGAGCGAGATCAAATGCAAAAATAGTTTTTCATTTACAGAGAGAAGTGACAAGTAGAATAGGGAGTTTTATGTTCCCTGGAGAGGGAAAGAAGCTTATTAAGTTTAGGGGATCTGTGATGATTTTGCCGTTTGTTTCGTCCAGCTTCTGAGAGTTCCCAAAGCAAACGTCCGCCAGTCTTGCTTGGTCTGAGAAACGCCCTGCTGCCTTGTTTGGGTGTCATTTCACGTTTAGCCCGTTGCTCCCCCCCGAGGGAGGTGATGGGCCCCAGATTCCATTTGTGTTTAGGGAGGTGTATCAAGTCACGCAGAGCGAGTCGCCGCTCTTCTCCGTCTTTGTCTTTTCTCTCTCCCCATCCAGCACACAACTTCACCCGTGCAGTGGAACAGAATCTTACTACATGTTAAACATATACTCGCAAAAGAAAAGGATCCAATCTTAAAGCTTCTGGGAACTTCAGACCAGCATATTGAATTTGATGAAATACTGAATTTTATCACAGGCATATATATATGTGCTGAACTGTTTTGTAAAACATGTAGATGGTTTTCGTATACGATTCAGAAGGTGTGTTTTCAATTGGTCGTAATTTTCTTAAAAATCCTTCTTTGCCACTAAGTGAAGGCGCATTTCTTAGATGTCATTTTATTTCGATAGATGGGTTTATGTAGATGTTTAGTAAATTAATTTCAGTATTTTTAAGCTGTCAGAACATGAAAAAATTCAGGAAATATTTTGGGAATAATTGAGATTTATAATGACACTTTTTCTAATGTAGTAAAGTTGAGTGGAAATTCTCTATCTGTTGTGTTGTAGTTCTCAGTAAAATGACTGCTCCCCGTGAAGTATGGAGAGAGAAGGGGGGGCTTGTGGAGAGGGAGACAGCGAGTGCGAATCAATGAGTGATGAAGGGACGTTTAGATGCATAGAAGGGAAAAGTCTATGTCCATGTTACTAAGCTTATTTCTCACTTCAACTACAACTATCTTAATGCTTATTTGAGTTTATAAGTCAATACTAAGGTTTTAAAACTGGAGTTAGAAAAGCAGCAGTGAGATCTGCATCCTTTACCCTCACAGTTGTTTGCACGCAGCCAGAACAAGCTGAGGTTGCTGTGTTGTATAAAACAAGAGCGATTTTGACAATTTTGACGTATGTGGACAGACGAGCTCTTTAGCCTTATTTCCTGCAGCTATAAATCTGTGACCGTGTTTTGCCTTCTCATGTCGGTAGCAATCTGTAAAAGTTCAAAGTTGGTGAATGACCACTGAAGTACAGATTTACAGTACAAGCTGGAACAAATCAGTTGTGGAAGTTGTAGAAATGAAAGGGTTTCATTTCTCAATTATTAGTCGTACCTTGAAATGACTAGTGATGTTCAGCCTTGTAAGTTTACAGCATGATTTTCCGTGGAAGAAAACAGATTTCTTTGCTCCAAGACTTCATTTTGAACTAAGATGCATACACAGCTTGGTTTCAGGTGAATGTAAACAACTTAACCATTTATTAGTCTTCACTGAGGGAAGTCTGCCATGTTTGCCTAAAATGCCAAACAGTCCCCATCCCTTCATTTTACATCAAGAATTTCCAAATGATAATTCCTCCTTATTTTGTTAGAGACCCTGGGATAATTTATTTGAATCTCTGCCTTAAAAAAATCTTCAGAGTGGTCGCCGTGTTTATAAAGTTATGCTTTACATTTAGGCTGTTGATAACCAAGTTATCACTATTCATCATGGTATTAAAGAAGTTGAAGTTCTTACACTAGGAGTAGTAAGTACAAGAAAGGTGTTAGAGTAATTCATCTGTCTCGACTGAAGTTCAAATGGAAGTGTCTTTAGTGACATTAGGGCCTGGGCTAAATAACTCGAGCATTTATAAAGATCATAGAAAGCTTTTAAAATACTGGAGACTTGCCATAATGTTGTAATGTAAAACTTACTCTGTATGTCATGTTTTTGCTGTTCCTTTGGGTAAGAAAATATATTCTGATGAGTTAAGATTAAAATTTAAAAGAACATGGTCAATTCTAATAAGCCCAGAAATTACTTTTTAGTCAGTTGACTATGCCCTTCCTAAAACAATTTAAACAGTTTTTTTCCCTTGAGAGGGAAAACACTCATGAATTTAACTAGTAAACTAGTTATTGAAAGTAAACTAGTAATGCAGTTTTATAAAATACTGCTCGTTTATAGGCCAGGATGGGAAAAGAAATTGAGAGAGAAGTTGGACTTAGTGTTTTAAAGACTTTTAGGATTAGATCAGGTGTCACGCGTCACTGTCATTTCCCTGCTTGCCACCTGTCAGGAGCTCTGCCCTGTCTGCCTGATAAGACCCAGTCTTTGGCGGGACTGCCAGGCCGCTGCGGACCATCTGTAACGTCTTCTACGTGTAACTGGACACGTCTTACTTTATGGTTTGGCAAGACCAAACTGCTGATTTTATGTCAAGCTATGTTCTTTCTTGTTTCAGGGCCTTTTTCATGCTGGTCTTTCTACCTAGAATTCATATTCCTGTCTTCTCTCCCTAGTAAGATCATCCGTTTTAGGGAGCTGTCCCCTAAACTGCACACCACACCACGCCAGGTCAGATGCCGCCCCAGCTTGGAGCTCCCACAAGGCACTTCGAGTATCTCTGTCTATTTACCTAGGTCTTAATGAACTCTCTTACTGTTTTAGGATTGTCTCTTTGTATGTCTAACTCTTCTAGAATATAACTTCCTGGAGAACAACTATTTTGCATTTCATTTTCATCCCTGGTACCCAACACGTCCATACTGAGTGCCCAGAAAATTTTGAAGTGGCAAGTGTTGTTTTAAGCTTGAAGTAAGGGGGACAAAGGGAAGGACGCCTTCAGATGTCCTCTGTGCGTTTCCGCTGCCACTGTCCTAGAGCCGACCCTCCTCATTTTGCACCAGACACTGAGAAGCCTCCCAACTGGCTTTTCACTCTCTGATTACTTCATCCTTAATCTGCTCTTCACCCCACACCTGTGGTCCCCTTTCTAAATCCGAAATCTGATATGGCGCCCTGCAGCCTCACAGTAGTCTCCTACTCCACTTACTAGTTCCAGAGGGATCTCACAGGAAGACAAAACTCTTTAACAGAGTTTAGGATGCCATGAGTAATGTCACCCTCAATTTCCAACCTCAGCCTTGTTTTCCCCTTGTCATGAGCATGCTTCCGCTGTGCTGAACCCCCTTCAGTTCCCAGGCTGTGCACCGTGCTCTTCTCCCCGATCTGAGCACTCTCTGCTTCGCCCTCCACTCGTGACCCAGTTCGCTTATATAATTTCTGTTCACCCTCAGGCTTTAGCTTCAGAACCTTCTCAGGCCACTCTCTCCTCCTCAACTCTGGGTCTCTCTTCTGTGCTCGCGTAGCACTCCGCACTTACCCATATCCCAGTTCTGATCAGACGGAACTTGCCTGTTAACACGTCTGACCACACACTACATGGTAAGTTTCATTAATAAAAATAGCAGTAGCAATGTCGGTAGGGATAACTATTAACGACTTACATTGGGTTGGCCGAAAAGTCCAAATGGTTTTTTCCATAAAATGAGAGACACATTTTTCATTCTCACCAACTACTTTATTAATTTGGGCATTTTGAGTATGTTGGTTAGCTCCCATGTGGTACAATGTTAATTGTTCTCAATTAATGTCTAGAGATTGCTGTCAACTTCTTCTGGTCTACCCAACCATAGAGCATTGTCCAGGGAGAAATCTCCGGCATTAAACTTCACAAACCACTCTTGACACATTCAATCAATCACAGCATCTTCCTTATACACTGCACAAATCCTTTTTTTGCATTTCAGTTGTGTTTTTACCTTTCTTGAAATAATAAAGCATAAAATGCTGAAAGTGTTGCTTATTTTCTTCCATCTTTAATATTAAAATGTCTACAAAAATGCACAACTTTGTTAAGTTTTTTTTTAAATTGCACACTGATGTGACAGCTGTCACAATACAATCTAACAAAATTGTTTTAAATGAAGCTAAAGACGGCTGAGTGCTGCTAAGACAGTGTATGAAAAAAACCAAGCGAACTTTCTGGCCAACCCAATGCTTGGTATGTAAGCCAGGTGCAAAGTATCATCTCATTTTATAAATGAGGAAAATAAGTCAGAAAAACAACATACTTTCCCAAGTCAAAGGGCTAGTAAATAGCCCAAACAGGATGCTTACCCAGGTCTTTCTGACGAGGCCCATACTCTTAACCGCTGCACTGTGTTGACTCCTTGGAACTGTTTTTCTGGTTTAGCATTGTGTCCGTGGCATTTTAGCACACTGTCAGGGATGGAGTAGGATAGTGTAAATATAAGTTTAATGAGTGAATGATTGATAAAACCAATACAAGGAAATAAGAGAGACTTGAAGGTGGAGTTTGGAGCATAAATTATTTCATACCGTAACAGTGTTTAATGAGGAAAGCCTTAGTGGGTTGATGACTTTTTAAAACTCAGAAAAGAATTAGAAGCAATGGAGGTATAGGCCAGAAAAATGACTTTGAAGAGAAGTAAGGTGATAACACATACAGAAATATACATATGGTAATAGGTATTTGTTTGACAACAAATTAGTTACCAAAGTGACTGCTTTTCATTGCTGACACATCACTTCCCCACTTTTAACAGCTCACTAAAATAACAACAACAAAAAGTTAATGATTTAGGAATAAAAAATGTTAAACCTGGGGATCTCTTCATGGAACGTTGGCCGAATAGAATAGTTTTCTTTTGGTGCTTCTTCCACGTCTCATTTTAGTTGTTCAGATTGGGTAGGGAGTATTTGTACCCATTTTTCAGATGACTTTGTAGACGAATTAAAGGAAAAACATTTGTTAACACGGGAACACTCGGCCTATAGATAAATCTAGTTTTATAGAATAATCAACTTACTTTTGGCCTGAACTCAGTTAGTAAGCATTTTGCGTGACAGCTGTTTTGTGGCATTGATTCATGCCATCACCTTTCTAAACAAAGCAAATAAACTCTAACCATGAGGCTGTGTTCACCCAGGAGCATTTCATGCTGCTGAAGCTGAAGCTGGAGCTGACCCTCAGAGTCTGACTCAGATATACGCATTGCCTGAAATTCCTCGAGATCAAAATGCTGCAGAATCATGGGAAACCTTAGAAGCGGTATGTGAAAAAAAAATTTGCCCTTTGGTAACTGTGAGGCATAAAAACAAGTAACTTCCTTTTTTTCTCTCTTCTTTTTAAGGACTTAATTGGACTTAGTCAACTGGTCACAGAATTCTCTCTCCTAGTGAATGTAAGTACATAACTGGTTTTGGCCCCAAAGCTAAAAGGCTTTTATTGATCACTAGATTTTTGGTTAAAAATTTAATAGAAGTTACAATCTTTAAGACTGTTCTAAGTCAGTTCAATAAACATTTATTAAGCACTTGTTAAACAAAAGTTTCTGTGTTAGATCCTAGGCATCGGGGGTCTGATCAGATACAGAAATAAATGAAACCCGCTCTCTGCCTTCAAGGATTTACAGTGGGGAGAGATAAGCTTGGACCCCCAAACTGAAACTTCAGGCATGACTGTTAAATGCAAAAGTAAGATATGATGAGAAGTATTATAAGCTCCAAGAAGACGCATTTAATTCCAAGGGAGGGCAGCAGGGGTTATGGGGTGGAAGCAGGTAGCTTCACAAGATGAGTAGCATTTGCTTGAGTCTTGGAAGTTGAGTGAAGTGTCCACAGGTGGAGTGAGAGGGTGCATTTGAAAACAGCTGAACAAAGTCACGGAGTTCAGCACGTTCCGGGAATGGCAAGTACTGTGCTGAAATCAAAGCATTCGGTCCCAGGGGCAAGCAAAGCAAGGAGGCTGCGACTGAGATGGCACAGAAGGCCATACCAAGGAATTTGAACTTCACTTTGTAGGAGCCAGTGTAGATTTCTGAGCAGGTTAGAGTGGTGTGGTCTCTCCATTCTGGGTTCAGAAAGTTCACTATCAGCAGTGTGAATATGGCCTTGAGAAGGGGGTGATCACAGGCAGGATAACTAGTTAGGAACCAACTGCAAGAGTTTCACCAAGAGCAGTGGCAATACAAGTGTAGTAGTCTTGCCCTTACCTGTGGCGGTGCTTTCTGCAATTTCACTTTCCATGGTTTCAGATACTGCGGCCAAACATGATAATATTAAATGCAAAATTCAAAAAGTAACTTACAGGTCTTAAATGCACATCATTCTGACGAGCATGAAGCAGTCTGGCACCATGCTGCTCCGCCTGGCCCCAGCCATGAGCCATCCCTTTGCCCGCAGCATCCACACCGTACGCGCTCCCCGCCCTGAGTCACTTAACAGCTGTCTCGGTGTATCAGGTCGACAGTCATGGTACTGCAATGCTCGTGTTCCGGTAACCATTATTTTACGTAATAATGGTCTCAAAGTGTAAAAGTGAAGATGCTGGCAATTCGGACATGCCAAAGAAAGGCTGTCTAGTGTGTGTATGTGTAGGGAAGAACAGTCTATATAGGGTTCAGCACTATCCACAGTTTCCGGCAGCCGTCGGGGATCACGCAACATATTCCCCGTGGCTACGGGAGGACTACTGTGTAAAGGGAAGGGACAGCTGAGGTATTTCTGCGGTAGAAGTTAGAAGAAGATGGAAAAGTCAAAGAGAAACATTCAGGCTTTACTCTCCATAATCCAGTAGCCAGTGGCACTGTTAACACAGATTAGGGAACCTCAAGTGAATTGGGTGGAAGAGATAGAATGGGTTTCCTGTTATAATTTTTCTACATTATTCTGTCATCCAAGGAATTATGGGAAGGTTGGCTGTATGAGTGCATGTGTGTGTGTGTCCATGCAGGTTAGCAGTGCACCTGGCTAGGTTCACTTCTTTGCTCTTGATCAAACTGTTGTTTGGGGCTGTGCATTTTTGAATTACTGTTTCCTTGGCACCTGGCTTTAAATCAGAAGAGGTTCCTAGATCACACAGTCTCAGGATTGGAGGTAACCAGGACTTCAGAGGACAACTAATCCTTCTAGTCATGCCCCAGTTTCTTAAACGGATGTTCTGCCTCCTTTTAAACAGTTACAGTGCAGGAACACTTTATGCCCCAGACCTCCTCTCTGAACCTCTCTCTGGTACTGTCCCCTCCTGGACCCCGTGCTGAACAGGTTCTGTCTCTTCTCCACATAAAAGTGTTTTACCCTTTGGGGATCTGCATTGTCCTTCCTCACTCTGCCTTATGTCACCATGTTTCTTCTCCTAAAACCCTCAATTTTTCTGATGGATTCCCAGAATGTGATTTCTGGGCTTTTCAGTGTTCGTCCCTTGCTCTGCATGTTTTCTAGTTTGTGGATTTTTTTCTTGAAATATAATGCTTAAAATTGAATATAGTAGATTGTTTAAAGCATTTTCCTTTTTTTGATGCCTCTAAGTCAGAAGAGGCAAAATGTTTGAAGTTTCTGGATTAGGTATCTGTACAATCTATTAATATATTTGTATATAAAAGAGAATGATATAAGAATCCCAAAATATTTGCTAATCTTAGAATCAGGATTTATTCAGTTGTAACACACAATCTCTGATCTAATGCAGCTTGTAAAATCTGTACATGTGTGGTTTTACAAATATATACATTTGTCAAAAGTCATTGGTACATACTCATGAAATGTGTGAATTATAATATATGTGAATTATACTTCAATAAAGTTGATTTAAAAAACAAACTAAACATGTAAAAAGTTATCATTCAAGACACATGCATTTCCCTTCTAATGCCACAGACACATGAAAGGAAAACTAAGGGTGTGAGGCCATTTAACAGTTGTATGTACTATTAGGTTACGTACGCCGTTCCCAACCCCTAGTCTAGTGAAGGCTTATGCAGGAAGAGTTTGACTCTAGCCGTAGCTCTATACAAATGTTCTATTTATAACAATCTGCATGAGGACAGATTGTTGTTGGGCAGAAGCTCAAAGAAGAGCCCCTGAGTACTATTCCCAGGGCCCTGAGCACTATTCCACGTGGTCGTGGGCTCACAGAAGCTCCATTCAGGCACCAAGTACTTGGGAACATAACCAGAGTGACCGCACCCCCTCCTTACCGTCACATGGACGTGATGGTCTCTAGGCAAGTCACCCATTTACTTGTGGGGCGCTCTCTGTGTGCATAGTACTGTGCTAAGCTCAGTGAAGAATAAAGTGTGCCAGAGAACCCGTAGGATAGTTGTGATAGTCGCACAACATCGTGAATGTACTTAATGTTACTGAACTGTACTTACAAAGGGTTAAAATTGTAAATTGTGCATGTTAATTTTTACCACAATAAAAAAAGAACCTACACAGCCATCAAGAGATCCGAGTGTGGTCCAATAGATGTTAATAAGTTAACGTGCGCTAGGGACCGTGCTTCATCGTCCTTCAGCCTGTACCGCTCAAGGGCCCTCTTTGCTGGACTGTGGGACCAGCCCCACATCTAGTCGGGGGATCGAAAGAATGCTGGGCCAGTTGCTCAGTAACCTGTCATCCTAGCTGCAGGTCCAGTTTTGTCTCCACATTTTGCCTTATATTCCCTGTGGCTTTTTAAGTCCAGTTTTACTCTGGATGCATAAAAACTGGGTTGTAGTGGGTTAGATCAGATTCCTCCATGCATCACCTGTATGACCTTTAGGATATCGTTGGACAGCAGTGAGCTTCGTAAAATCGGTGGGGGGCTAAATGAGATAATGCCTGTCACTTCTCGTCCCTTCCCTTCGACCAGCCCAGCCACATTCCTGCTGCTGTTCCTCTCTTGCTGGAGTCCCTCAAGCTCCTTGCTTACTCACAGTTTCACTTTCACTGCCTACATTACTGGAGTTTTAGCGCTACAATTCCGGCAGTCCTTTTCCTGTTGATGAATCCACTGACGTCAGTCAATATCCTACTTCACGTACTGTCTCCTCTAGGTGAATGTAATCCTGTATTCTGCCTGTGTATCATAGCACTGGGGTGTTTGTTTCCGGGCTTTTCTGTGTATGTGTTGCATATGATTCGGGATAGAGATTATGTACCTTTGGGGTTCAGAACCAGGACAGCTCAGTGTTGTCATCTGGATTGGTCAAGACCTAAGATAGAGCTGTCCTTGAAAGCTGGGTGGAATTTAGAGTCAATAATGAAGGGAAATACCTGGAGTTTTGGCACTAGCCTCTTAAAGCCACCTATAGTTTTTTTTTTTTTAATGGTATTCTAAGGACTCTTTTTTTTTTTTTTTTAAATCCTCACCTGAGGATACATTTACTGATTTGGGAGAGCAAGAGAGAAATACTGATGTGAGAGAGAAAAGCTACAGAAACCTGTAGCTTTTCAAGCACATTAATAAAACTTTACAACTATTAGCAAGACTATTCAAGGGAGAGCATTTTTACTGACGCAAATGGACTGAGGAGTGGATTCGTTGACCGTATTACTATTACTTGATGTAGAGGATGCCGGCCCTGTAACTGTCCAAATCAGCAGCAACGGAAAAACAGTTCTTCATTAGTTTTGAAGTTTGACCTCAAGTAGGCAAATGGCATTCTTCTTGACAAATACTAAATAAGTCACATCTTCTTCCCAGCTAAGTATGATTCAGTTATTTTTTTAGGTAGGTATGGGACTTAATTCAGTGTTTCTTAGAATGAAATCCATAGACATATTCTTAGTCTTTTGAAAAATGTTTTTTCCTTTAGAAAGGGAAAAGGCTATGCATTATTCAAGTTTCAGAAACACTACAGTGACCGTCATAAGTGATTTAATTCATTATTAAAGGGAAGTTGAGGACAGATGTGAACTGCCAAAGTATATAACATCAGGAAGAAAGTTTGAAGATTGCCAAATGTGGGCAGTTCAGGAAGATGAGAGCAAAATAACCAGATAAGAAGTAAAAGTTTGGGGGGTGGTAAGTAGAGGTGAAGAGGCCTCTGAGCCCCTACTGCTGCTAGGGGCGTGGTCTCCTGTCCTGAGATGAGACTGTGTACGTGTGGTCTGGCCCAACATGGAGAGCCAAGGACACAGTGGACGAGTGGTGACCAGACTTGGCTCTGAATGGAGTCTGCTTGGTCATTCTGTGGACAGTTGGGTCACAACTCTGACACCAGCTGCCTAACTCAAATTGTTGTCATTGAGTCCTCCTTACTCCAGAAGCAGAATTTGAAGAAATGGGCAAAGTTTGGGATCCAAAGTAAGCAAAATCGGAGAAGAAGAAGGCACAGCCGAGAGGTGACTCGATCCCCGGCAAGGGGCTGGTCTCCCTCTGCCTCGTCCCCATGTCGGTGGGGGTGCTCACAGGTGTGGGCTGCCCCCAGGGTCAGGCAGGCCTCCTTCAGTCCGGCACTTGCAGTGGTGGTGAGCATCACAGTTCACACCTTCAGGAATCTCAGGCTGTGTTTTGTCTTGTGGTTCTTTCTCCAGTTATCCTAAAGTATTTCTGTGTAAAAATATTTAAATAGACTTTTTACTATATAAGAAAATCATAGAGCTTCTGTGTCCAACCTTGTAGGAAGGAGCATTAAAGGATATTTAGCTGAGGTCTCAAGAGGCACTTTGGGCGTGAGCAATAGCGGCCATCCTGGTGGCTCCACCCCCGCGATGGAATTCTTTTGGGGCGGAGACAAAGGGGGCCGTTGGCTATTCTCCCTTTACCCCTCAATTCATTAGATATGAAGGTTGATAATAGCATTTCACACGAGTGATTTCTCTTCTCGCATAGACTTTGAAGCCAGAATGGGAAGTGTGGGGGATGCCCCAAACAAGCAAGGATAGCGTGTCAGGAATACAGACGCTTCTGTGGGTTGGGGAGGGGGAAAGCTAACATTAAAGAAGTTTTACTGTCTGAGGAAAATAAAGACTGAATGAATGAAAGCTAGGAGAGAGCTAATGTTTTTGTGCTCTGGAATTTTCAAGCATCATAGGAAAAAGTTTAATATATTTTTTGATAGAAAAGAAAGATGGGAGTTAAGCTTTCTTGGGAAGATCAGGGTGACTTTCCCTGTTTTTCCCCATATACTCTATAGACTCCACCTTATTTATCCTCAGTTCATCTCCATGAGATAGAAATATCATTATCCTCACCTGAGAAATGAGAGTACTGACACCTGGAGATCATGAGTCATTTGTCCACAAGACACTCAGCGGTAATTGTAGGATTTGAACACAGGACACCTGACCAAAATTTGTGCTGTTAATCCTGTCGTGTACGTACATTAGTGGTTTTTAAAGTGTGAGCATCAGGGACTCACTGTGCAGCACCCCCCGCCCCCTGAGAACTCTGTAGGAATGCAAACTCTCAGCCCTGGCTGGGGAGCTCAGTGGGTTAGAGCATCATCCCGATGATTGCGGCTTCATCCCGGGCAGGGCATGTACAAGAATCAACCAGTGAGTGCATAATAGATGGAACAACAAATTGATGTTTCTCTCTCTCTCTCTCTCTAAAAAGTCAATCAATAAATTTTTTAAATGTAAATTCCCCGACCTTACCCCAAGCCTACCAGGTCAGAAATTCTGGGGGTGGGGCCCAGCAATCTATTTTGAGAAGTCGTCCAGGTGGTTCCGGTGCACACTCGGGTGTGAGAATCACTATTGTGTTTGTCTCTGACCGAGATGTTAGAAGGGAACTCGTCAAAGGGCTTTTTTAGGGACTGTGGTAGGAATTTTAAGATGGTGGTGGAGAGTGTGAGAACGAAGGGGTCCCATGAGAGGCCTGACGGTGAGCAGGTACATACTCGTTGTGTGGAAAAGGAGGGAATGTCCGTAATGCTGATAAGAAGCAACTGGGGAGTGGAAATTAGTTGTGTTTGTGTTTCATGTTCTCAGGTGAAGTGATTAGAATTAGCAGAGTTTTATATCTGCCTCAGTATAAGCGAAAAAGTCATTTATATAAGGCAATGAAATACTTCAGGATTAAAGTTAAATTATTTCACAGTCATTATAGAAGTTGGCATTTAGCTGGGATCAAAGAGGGATTATTCTCTCTTTCTGCAAACTAAAAAACCTGAATAGTCTGTGTATGGATGTGGTGGTGGTTCACATGAGCTTGTACCTTTGTCAGGACTCATACTGTGCCCTTAAAAATGGGTGCATGTGTGCATATGAAACTGATTTAAAAATGGGAATGTGTTCTTGTGGCAGGTGACCAGTCCCTTCCCCGGAGGTGTGTGAGCAGAGGCCCAGTAACCGCTTGTCAGAGACGTAGCGGGCTTCCCACATGGAGGGAACACACGAACACTCCTGCTACCCAGAGGGTCCATGAGTCCCAGCTTTGGTTGTGTCAGAAGGATCTTAATATATTTGATCAGAAACATTTTAACTTGGCGTGATTTTAAAATGTATTAAATCGTACAAGGGTAGAACACAGGACGGTAAACTCATTCTCCTTATTGCATATAAGGAGTATTGATAGAAAGATTTCACGGTGGATCAAACCATCTTGTATTCTTATTTCTAATAATAATTTGTATTTATTAGATCAAGGGTGTTTCACTCCCAAGTCAAATGTGCCTGTTTTAAACTGAATTTTCAAAGAGATAACTTAGGGATGGGTTTGTTGGGGGTTTTTTTTCCCCCATCAAACCCAATATGCCATGTAAATGCTTATTTGGATTTCTTTTCTCCTGGAAAACAGATTCATTTGGAGAATGTTTGTATGTTTGAATGAATTTGAATGCGAGCTGCTTTTTTCTGTAGAGGTGCCACCCTTTTATTACCTAACAATTAAGTCACTCTCTTTTTCTCATACAAGTGAATTTGTCCCTTTGACATGGTTTATCAGATGCTATTAATGAACTGCTATTAAGACGGCGAGGCTGCAGTACACAGGACCCCGATTACAGGAATTAAAATAGTGTGTACTGGCCCTCCGCGGCGCCCCAGCGGGAATGCCCCCTCATAATTTCTTTGCATCCAGTCTCAGCAGGAGAAGATTGACAGCATTGAAGACCATGTCAACATCGCCGCTGTGAATGTTGAGGAGGGAACCAAAAACTTGGGAAAGGTAAGACTCTGCTCCTGCTGACAGATCAATGTTCCTCTGGCTCCCAGGAATTTGTAGTAGTAACCCAATTGATCTGCTCTCTTTAATCTTAAGGGAACCAGCAATTAAGGAAATAAGGAAGAAATGACACACAGGTAGTGCAAGAAATCAATGGCTGTAATAATATTCTATGCCCAGATTCGTTCTGTGAGGGGAGAAATTTTTTCAGAGAGGGAGTACACAGCAGCCCCACCAGTAAGGCATTTGGTACCAGGTGGGAGCATCTGCAGAGGCTCGGGGGGAGGAGTGGAGAGGCTTGCCGGGCCCAGTAGGGGCGAGAATCTAAGGACATGCAGCATGTGTGCGGTGGGCCCCTCTTTTTCCCAGACTATTGCTTTTAACCCCAGGTACAGAGCATGGGATAATCTGCGAGCAGTGTAAAAGCTTTGGGGGCATCTAATTGGGTTTTTTGTTTTTTGTGGGTTTTTTTGCAAGCAAAATCAATCTGTAGCAGTCCACTCTTTGCAGCTCGTTGCTCAAAATTCTGCGATCTGGAGCAATGGTGGTAGTACCTGTGGAACACGTTCTTGGCTCCCTTCCCCCAGTGCAGTGTCTAAGGTTAATTATGTACCAAGAGTTAAAGAGGCATTGCCAGGAGTAATGAGAGGAAAATGCACATCACCACAGGCAGATATTCTCAACTCAATTTCTAAATTGAATTTTTTTTTACAGGCTGCAAAATACAAGCTGGCAGCTCTGCCTGTGGCAGGTGCACTCATCGGAGGAGTGGTGGGGGGTCCGATTGGCCTCCTTGCAGGCTTCAAAGTGGCGGGGATTGCAGCTGCACTTGGTGGTGGAGTGTTGGGCTTCACAGGTGGAAAATTGATACAAAGAAGGAAACAGAAAATGATGGAGAAGCTCACTTCCAGCTGTCCAAATCTTCCCAGCCAAACTGACAAAAAGTGCAGCTAAAGACCAAACTTCAGTTTTACTGGCGCCAACATGTCTATCCTGATGGGCCTTGGCTGCTGTGGGACATCGGTGTCTGGAACCTGGTTATGTCGAGATAGTGGCTGCAGATGCTCAAGCAGTATCGAACTGGGACAAATGGCTCTATTTTTTTGTTTGCCGGGATGTTAATGGAGTGGACGGGCCTGGGCTGAGGGTGGATAATGCTTGTCAGGTAAAGTTTAAAGACTGCTAGGGAGCAGATTTTCTGCCCAGAAATGTGAAAACCAAACCCGTAACTTTGATGAGGACATGCAGTGCATGGACACGTTGGGTCACGGAAGAGTAGTTTCTCCATACCCCTGATTTGGAGACCCTGCAGCTGAGCATATTGTAAATATGCTTTTAATCTCCCGAATGTAGGAGAGTATGTGGGCCTGTCAGCAAAGAAAAAAATGGGAGTTGACGAGCCTTTCTCGTCAAATGAAGAAATCCAGGCCTGCGGGGTGCGGGTGAAGCGCACAGTGGAGGCCTTCTGGGGAGCCCTGACACAGCTTGGTCCAACTACATTTTCTGCTGAAGGAAACTGGAAGTAAAAGAAAATGCAAAGCAAGGCCAACTTCTCTCTCCAATATTTTCATCTGTGACCCTGGCTCCTTCTCTGAACTCTGCCCTCTGCCTCTCATTAAAGACAGATGCTCAAGTGCAGGAGACAGTGGCGTCAAGCCAGTCACTCCGCTGGCTCTGTTGGCTCGTCTCTTCACCTGCAGGACCGAGTGCCCTCTGCCCTCCTTCCCTTGTACTTTTCCAAGTTCTTTCACTTACGGGGTAAATTCTACCCATGTATAATGAGGGCTCTTTTCATAGCTTGCCTTTTTTTATTGTTTCTCGTCCTTCCCTATAATTTCTAGGTAAGAGAGGGGTGGAGAAAGAGAGATCTCCAAATAGCCAGCATTGTTAGAGTTTGAGCTGAAAACTAAGCAGACAGGAAATATGCCAGATCATTTCTTGGGACATCTCCCAAGTTCAAGGAGCTGATGTACCTGCCACACAGGGAGTCTCTGACCCCAGTGAAGCTAAGCATTAGCCTTCTACCTCACACCTCTCGCCACCATCCTTTCCCCCAGGCTTTGCTCTCTCCTAAGCCTTCCTTCCCTTTTCCCAGCTGCCATTTCTTCCTAAGGATGGCATTTATGTTTGCCTTTTCTCACATTCAGGGCTATGATGGACCGAGCCTGAGGCCAACATTTAGTCCCTGCCGGTGGATCTGTGGTGCTAATCCCGACACTTGACATTGAGAGCGAGCATGGCCCAGCACAATCCAATGTCTGTATCAAATGCCAAAAAGGTTTTACATTTATAAAGAGAGAATTTAAGATTACAGGCAGCCTCATCCTGCACCCCCAACCCTGAGATAGGGAAGAACCACCTTTGCCTTACTCCACTCACCTGTGAGGGCCGAGGGCGGGGTCCAGTGCCACGGACGCTGGGCACTTTCTCTGCTCCGGCGCCGGTCGTCAGGCAGGCAGATGCCTCATCATTTCTCTCTAGCCGAGCTTCTTCTTCCTAACTGTTATTGATTGCTACCCTGTATTTTCCTTTCTAATCCAGAGAGACCTTTCTCCTTCGTACCTTTTGACTCTCACCAGCTCTTGTCATTAAATGCCATATTTTGCCGTGTATAACACACTCACGTTTTGTGTGCATTATACGCGGATTGCTATACCCATTATTATACCCATGGTATGTAATCATTACACCCATGTATAATGTACATCCTTATTTTTCCCTCAAAAATTTGGGCAAAAAAGTATGCATTATGCACAGCAAAATGTGGTAACTAGAAAATCCCCAGTACTGTATTGGTACCTGCCGACATGTGTCTTTTATGCAAGACCAAGAAGGAAGTGCTTTGAATGAATGTCACATTCTGGTCCAGTATTCAATATGGATTGATACCCGTAAGGTCAGCGTGATTATTTTTGAACTCCACCTTTTTTTTGACTCAGTGGCCCTCACTATCCCTTTTACACAGGGTGTTCCAACCAGAGCGAGGATTAGAATTATGTGGGTGCGTATTCAAAACAAGAGTCCCAAACTTGAGTCCCACAGGTGATTCTAATCATGGTCAGTCTGGCCTGGCCGGCTACGGTTATAAATGTAAGGCACAGTTACATCAAGATTCCGCCGTAGCACCAAATTCTGTAACTTCCGGTGTTCTGCCCTTCAGCGTTGCCCAATCCGCATCACTGCACATTATTCCCACTCTGCCGGCCCCAAATTGTCTACGCTTTCCGACCACGGTCTTAACACAGCTAGGGACTCGTTACACTGTCAGGCTGGTTGTACATCAGGACCTGAAGGAGAGAGGAGGCTGTGACTGCAGCTCATTTTTGCCGAGTGTGAGGCACCCCTGTACGTGCCCAGAAAGGCCCGGGAACGTCACTGCTGACTGGGGTTGGGATGTTGCTCTCGCAGCCTTCAAGACTGGGCAGGTCACAATCCTTTCAAAAAGTCTTATTTTAAATTATTTTGAAATGGTATCTAATTTTCCCATAATAGATCCTAATAGCCAACTTTTGGTAGAAATGTCTAGAAGCGTGATCAGAAACTGATTATAATGATCAGAAACTGATCGTAAAATGGAATTTAATGCCCAACAGTATCAGAGCAAATTCATCTCTATTATTCAGGTCTTATTTTTACTCCAGTGAGTTAAAACATAAGGAACACTTTGCTTAAGTTCTTCAAATTTAGGGAGGCTTATTTGGATAAAGGCAGTGCTCCTGAAGGCATTTTTTTAGTAATTTTTAAAAAGATTTTATTTATTTACCTTTAGAGGGGAAGGGAAGGAAAGAGGAAGAGAAACATCAGTGTATGGTTGCTTCTTGTGCATCCCCTGCTGGGAGCTGGCCTGCAGGGAACTGGCCTGCAACCCAGGCATGTGCCCTGACTGGGAATTGAACCGCGATCATGTGGTTCGCAGGCCAGCGCTCAATCCACTGAGCTACACCAGCCAGGGCTGGCATTTTTTATATAATAATCTGTAGGGTGGAGACTGAAACTTTGGATTGTAACCCCCATCCCCACAGTAAACGATGCCCATATATCAAGCTCAGCATGTGTATAGCGAGTGGGACAATTCTTACCATTATGTAGTGTGTTCTGATGTTTTTATGTTTCAGTTTCTACAATAACGCTTGTTGCGACCTACTCAAGTGATTTCATAACCTGTCAGTAGGGTGAGACCCTTAGTTTGGGGGGAAGAAGCCCCACCACTCCTACAGGGGAATTGATGGTCATTGCCAGGCCCTTCACGAGGCGTTAACAGGTAGGGAAACTGAGTCTCCGAGAAGTGAAATAATTTGCAGAGGCTTGTTCAACTACAAATGGGTGAAGCTAGGTTAACTAGGTGTATTGAACTACAAAAGCTGCTCATCTCTTACTGTGCTGCTTCTCTATGTGAAATCGAAGTGGGCCCTTTATTCTGCTTGATCCAAACACCCATATATTCCGTAAGCCAGGATTACTTTGAGGTTACATGTGCCATTCATTTGCACTGAAAAAAAAAATTTTTTTCCTCCAAGCAGCCTCAAAGTATTTAACATTGGCCAAGGCAGAAGTGTGTGGTGCTGAGTTTCATCCTTAGACCATAAAATTAAAAGTTCTAGTACATACACACATCCTACAGATTTCCTTATGCTCGTGGGCTATAGCCATCACTTAAGCAATGATTTTTATATCTAATTAAAAATTAAATTTATTAAGACAAATCTACCATAACTTACAGAATCAAATGACCATTATGCTTTAAAATGGTGCTTTTAGGAAGCCGTGCTCTCACTGTGGCGATGCTAGTATTAGAGTGCTTTGAAAATTTTCTTTTACAATTGCCTCCAAAGACATCGTACAAATCACTTAAAGAAGGCTATCTCAGTGTTTTCTCCCTGGTCCTTACAGCCTCTCCTCTCTCCCTTCCTCAGTTTGCTCCTTTTCTGCTGGCTTGCCTCTCCCACCCACCTCTGCCCCAGCCACTGACCTAAGGGGGCCCAGAGGCGGACCGTGCTGGCCGGAGTTGCTGGAGCGAGGGCGTGTAGACTGCAGCAAAGCTGAGTGCTGGAGGGGGGACCACTCGGAGTCCGAGCCCTTCTTCGGGTCAGGCTGCCCCCCAGTAAGTGCCGTGAGTAGTTTACACACGGGTCAGATCTGAGTACTGGTCACACCAGTCACGAGAGGTTGAGGAAACCTGAAAAACCTCTGTATAATGTGCAGCGTTTTTCTGTAGTGAAGACACGGAGACCAAATCACTGCATACTTTTTAAAGTAGAGGTCTTTCTCCTTTGCCCTTAACTGCCACCACGTGAAATCTTTGGGAGGAAGGATGAGGAGAAGCCCGGGGAAAGGTCCTCCTGTGAAATGGAGCATTTTCTTGTCTACAATAAAGCACAACATGACTGTGGCTCTCGGGTGCTTACGAATGTCAGACAATGACCGTGTCGGAGGCCTGCGGAAAGGCGGGGGGCTTCCCTGCTAGCTCACCCCGATGTAAGCAGCTCAGGCTCTGTCTGTGCTTTCATTAAAACTTGACTTGGTTTCTAACAGGTGGTTCTCACTGTTTGTATTCATTAATTTGACATCATTTTACAGAGAAACTTCTGCAGTGTGATACACAATCAATGGTAAATGATCTCGATGTTGCCATCACACATCACTGCCCCCAGAGTTGTGTCCACCGCTGCATGTGCTCACAAAGGCCTGGGAGACGAGACGCGCGTCTGCGCAACTAACAAAATAATGGGGAGAAGAGTGTAAAAGATGTCCAGGGCAGATGATTTGCCCCAGATCAAAGCTGGTTAGCACAAAAGCTAGAATTAAAACCACAGTCTAAGAAGAAACATCTTCAGTGTGAGTTAACTGAGCTTTCGTGGCGCCCTATCTGTCCAGTTGCCTGCGGGGGCTGGTGCCCTTCGGGCCAGTGTCCCCACTCCGGATCGGGCAGTGGCTGCCGCAGAGAGGGTTGGACGGGGGACCCGGGGGTCAGAGTTCCGGTTGGGGCTTGGTCTCCTGTAGTAAGCGCTTTCCCAGGGGTGGCTGCCTGCTCCCATTTTGACTGGGGATTCCCCAGCCACCGATTTCAGAGGCCACCCGCCTCTCCCTGGGTCCTGTCCACTCCACTCTGAATGTTGGCTGCTGTCCGTCAGGCTAGGAAAAGACTCTCGGCCTCGGGCCCCTCCCTCACCTTCCCCGGCTTCCAGCCGTTGCTCACATCACTGCCACAAGAATGAGAACCAGGCTTTCACTTTGCCCCGAAATCTTTTCAGTGGCTTCCACTGACTACCCGACAGAGTTCAAGTCCCTTGGGTTGGCATTCCCAGCCTTCCAAACTCTGGCCCCAGCTTTATCTCTGAGACTCGCTACTCCAAGTCTGGTAATGCCACTGAAAACCAGACATTCCACAGGAATGATTTAAAGGTGGTAAAAGTGTGATTCTCTGTGGTAAAGGTACAGACTGGTAACATGCTATGTTTATACTTTCCCAGACTAAAGTAACTTTTGTAATGGGACATTTTACAAAAGAAAGCCAGCTGAGACTTGTTTGAGCCCTTGAACAAGCCTAAAATTGTTTCCTAAGGAAGAGGAACATTTTGCTCCCCACAAAGGAAGTTACATCCAGTTTCTGAACTTCCAGAACAACCTCGGTCCTGTTGTCTGTGCATCTGACAGCCAAGCACGGACCGCTCTGCAGCTGCATAGATGCCTGGCCTTGAACGGGCCATTGTCCAGCCCATGAGAAACCAGATGGATACGTATATGACGGAAACAGTCAAGGGTACCTGTTATTCATCCGTTTCTCAAGTACTTGAGATTTTCTGTTTTAAAGCTAATCACTAAAAAGATGTTTACCTGGGTTCCATTAATTAAGCCTGTAAAGACATTTTCCATTTTATTGTTAAACCCTTGGTGTTAGTGAGGGTCAGCACAGGAAAAGGCCCAACGGTGAGAGTTCCTATAAACTCTGTAAAGCTTACTGAATGTGTTTGCTTTGCTGCTGAGCGGTGCGTGCAAGGAGACATGCAATAAGTGCACTCATTCTACAACACGCAACTGAATGCTCTTTGTGTGTATTGGATGCCAGGGCCGCGCATAGGAGAATATTAAACCTATAGAATCGACCCTTGTAAACCATTCAGGCTCATGAATTCAGATGCCTAAAGCAAGTCAATCACAATCAAACCTGGTAAGTGCCCTCAAAGAGGAGAGAACAAAGTAATACAAGAGCACACAGGATAGAGTGACTAGCTCTGCCTGGAAAAGCAGGGCAAGGCTTTGTGGCAGGCGGCATGTGGGCAATACCCCAGCGAAGACCAAACCTGGCTGAAGACAGGGGCACAGGCTGTCAGGAGGCAGAGGGGTTACATGTACAGAGGGTTCAAAGCATGAAAGAGGATAGTGTGATTAGAGAAAAATCAGGGACGTAAGTGTGCGTGATGTAGCCAGCCAGATGGACTTGCAAACTAGAGTGGTTGTATATGCTTTTCCATTTAATTCTTTGCTTAAAGGAACTAATGTATTGCATTTGTTATAAAACTGCTTTATTATCCTCTTGAGTTCTTCCTTCTACTTTCATCGCCAGGGAAGTTAATAATAACCTCACACGTACCTGGATTGTAGGTATATTTGGTGTATTTGCCTTCCTTTCCCACGTGTGAGAAATGACTTGCGCTTTCTTGTCTGTCTGCCGTGAAATCCTGTTTCATATTTAATGCCTGCTCTCTTCCTGTCCTGCTATTTGTCTGTAAATATTTCTTGCAAACCCACTGGGAAAATAATCATGGACATTGTTACCTCCGTGTCCAAAGCCTTCATGGTCCAGGCTCCCATCTCTGCGTGACTAGCTGTCGACCATTGCAGCGTATTCCAGCTTTCTCCGTGCACACTCCTTTCCTCTGTGGTGGTGTGACTTCCCCAGCTGGGCTGTGGCGGGGACCACGTCATCTGCTTCTTGGAGTATTTCACAGTCTGAAGTGCAGTGATGAGAAGAGGGGACGCGACTACACTCCCGCTGGCGACTCCAGATGAGGTCATAGTGTGTGTGTTCTGCGGTCTTTCAGGGGTATGTACTGAAATGGGGAGAAGCTTTCTAAGACATATGAAGCCTTTGCTCAGTACTCACTTTCATGTAATAACACAGGCATAAAGGATACAGCAGAAGCAATGGGGAGAATGTCTTTAGGACATGGAAGTCGCACATTGCAAATTTCAGAATTTGGAGGTGAAGATATTTCTCTTTTTCCAGTTAGAAGTCATGACTTGGAAGAGAGAGGGTATAGGAACTGAGTCATCAAAGAAGTAAATGGTGGGACTTCCGGCCAAGATGGAGGCATAGGTGGAAACACTGTGCCCCCTCCCACAACTAAATTTGGAGACAGCTAAGTTTTAGAAACAAAAACGCAGCCAAAACAGAGAAAATTGAACTGTATGGAAGTCCAACAACAACAAACCACTCAGCCAGACCGGTAAGAGGGGCGGAGTCAGCGGTGGAGTGGGGTCAGGCTGGAAAGATCGATGGGTCCCACTGACCCAGGAGCGGAGGTGGAGGCGGTTGGTGGATCTCAGGCGTGGGGTGGCAACGGGCGGACCCAGGGAGGGTGCAGGGCGGCTGGCTGACAGCGGTCACACATTCATGCACAGATAAACCAAGCGACGGAGCGAACAGTGAGACACACTGCTCAGGCTAGGGCCCCAGCGATGGGAATTAGAGCCTGAAAGCACCAATTGGAAAGACTTTCTTGGGGTCAAGAGGCCGGGAGAGGCTTCCAGGCCCACAGAGAGTTCGTTGGAGAGACCCACAGGGTCCTGGAGAGTACACGGGCTCACACACTCAGGAACCAGCACCAGAGGGGCCCAATTTGCTTGTGGGAAGCGGCAAAGGAGACAGAAATCTGAGAGAGAGCAGAGCAAAGCGCCATTTTTTCCCCCTCTCTGACCCCGCCCCCACATACAGCGTCACAACCCAGTGACTGGGTCACCCAGCTGTGACGAACGCCTAAGGCTCCGCCCCTCATACATAACAGGTGCAAACAGACCAAACATTATGATTCAAGAAGAGCTCAAAGTCCCAGAGCCTATACTTCTAAGTGACCAAGAAATAGCCAGCCTTTCAGATGCACAGTTCAAAACATGGTGATCAGGATGCTCACAGAATTGGTTGATTTTAGTCACAAATTAGAGGAACATATGAAGGCTAAACTGATTGAAATGAAGGGAGATGTCCAGGAAACCAACAGTGATGGAAAGGAAACTGGGACTCAAATCAATGGAATGGACCAGAAGGAAGAACCAAACATCCGACCAGAAAGGAATGAAGAAATGAGAATTCAAAAAAATAAGGAGAGGCTTAGGAACCTCCAGGACATCTTTAAACGTTCCAACATCCGAATTATAGGGGTACCAGAAGGGGGAAAGAAACAGCCACGAGTGGAAAACTTATTTGAACAAATAATAAAGGAGAACTTCCCCAGTCTGGCAAAGGAAATAGACTTCCAGGAAATCCAGGAAGCTCAGAGAGTGCCAAAGAAGTTGGACCCAAGAAGGAACACACCAAGGCACATCATAATTACATTAGCCAAGACCAAAATGAAGGAGAGAATCCTAGAAGCAGCAAGGGATAAGGGGACAGTCACCTACAAAGGAGTACCCATCAGACTGTCAGCGGATTTCTCAAAAGAGACCTTACAGGCAAGAAGGGGCTGGAAAGAAGTATTCCAAGTCATGAAATCCAAAGACCTACAGCCAAGATTGCTTTATCCAGCAAAACTTTCATTTAGAATGGAAGGACAGATAAAGTGCTTCTCAGATAAGGTCAAGTTCAAGGAGTTCATCATCACCAAGCCCTTATTATATGAAATGCTAAAGGGACTTATATAAGAAAAAGAAGATGAAAAATATGAACAGTGAAAGGACAGCAAACACACAGTTATTAACAACCACACCTAAAACAAAAGCAAACCAAGAGGACAGCTAGATCAGGAGTGGAACCATAGAAATGAAGAACACATGGAGGGTTAGAAACAGGGGGGTGGGAAGGGGAGAAGGGGGGAGAAGGCACAGAAAATAGCATAGATGGTAGGTAGAAAATAGATAGGGGGGAGGGCGAGAATAGTGGGGGAAATATAGAATCTAAAGAAATTGAGACACGTGGTTATAAACTAAGGGGGGGAGAATGGTGGGGGAGGGAGGGTGCAGGTGGAGGGGATTGAAGGGGGGGGGAATAGAACAACTGTAATGGTATAATCAATAAAATATAGTAAAAAAAGAAATGAAGAACACATGGAGGGTTAGCAACAGGGGTGTGGGAGGAGAAGGGGGGAGAAGGTACAGAAAATAGCATAGATGGTAGGTAGAAAATAGAGGAGAGGGAAAGAATAGTAGGGAATATATAGAATCTAAAGAACTTGTGACACAAGGACATAAACGAAAGGGGGGAATGTGGGTGGGAGGGGGTGTGCAGGGTGGAGGGGAGTGAAGGGGAGGAATGGGACAACTGTAACGGCATAATCAATAAAATATATTAAGAAAAAAAGAAGTAAATGGTGTGGGAAACTGGGTTTAGCCCGTTTTGCCATGTGATGGGGGTGGTCAGGACAGAGGATCCTAGAGGGATTTATAGCATTGGAACAGTAGCAGCAGGAATTGAATTGCTCTGTTGGGCAAGCAGAGATTGGAATTGGACAAAGGCAGAGCTGCAGAGAGAAGCAATTGGCAGGATTTGAACCGAGGTCTCTAACACTCAGGTTCGTGGACTAATTCCACTAAACAGCCTCTCAGTGTTCGGCACTTACTAATGCTCCATACATTCGTTCCCTTTCTTTCCTCTCCAGTTTTTATTGTTCATGCAGTTGCTGCCTCTTATCTGGGGTAGGGCTGGGGCCAACAACTCAAGACCCCTCAGCCTTCCCTTGCACCTTGCCCCCATGGACACCTGGCCTGTGTTACGGGGTAGTCAAGGTGATTAAAAGGATTAACACGTCGGCGCCTAAAATGGAGGCTGGCTGACAGTAACTATGTAAATGTTCGTCGCTACTGTTATTATTGGACCATGTACCTACAAGTGTCAGACTGACACCTAAACTGAGTAGAGACTTGATAAAAAAAATGTCAAGAACTCTTAAAGTGACTTCTTAAAAGGGCACAGTTATTAAGGTTTGGTAAAGATGACAGATGCCTGGTAGAAGGTCTTTCTCATCTCTTTTAAGAATAATATTCACACATGAAAATGTATAATATCTAGTTAGGAGCAGGAAGCTCATACATCACAGTTTGTCAGGAAAAGTTCTGGTTTATATCTGTTGTCCTGGTGATATTATTACCAATGCTCCCTCTCACTCTTAAATGTCCTGGCCCGGATGAAAAAATTACACGGTCACCCTAGTGGTGAGGGCAGTGACAATAAGTGTGGAGTTATAAAAGCACCCGCGCTTTAAAGGAATTTCTCATTTGTGGGCTTGGATTAAAGCACCCCCGGGGTTAGCGGGAATGTGCAGATATGGCTGTCGAGTCCCGTTGGTCATCTCTAAGGAACCAGGAAACAGAAAGGTACCAGAACACTGAGCTTGGGCAAAACTCTGAAGGGTGAAGTTGGACGCCAGAAGCCACAGACCGGGGAATCTACCTTCTAAGTCTGGAAAATTTCTGAAACGAACTACTCATGTTTCAAATCAGAAAGCCACCCTGGCTGGTGTGGCTCAGTGGTTGAGTGCCAGCCTGCGAACCAAAGGGTCGCTGGTTCAATTCCCAGGGCACATGCCTGGGTTGTGGGCCAGGTCTCCAGTGGGGGGCATGTGTGAGTGGCAACCACACACTGATGTTTCTCTCTTTCTCCCACACCTTCTCCTCTCTATTTAAAAACTTTTTTTTAATCCTAAAGCCATGCTCATAATGAAGACATGGTTAACCATGAATCTTGAAGAACTGGTGAGTGGAACAGATTCTCCTTCCCGCACTGTGTGCACAGCACAGAACGCCTCCTCTGTGCCCCTCTGGGCAGTGGTTAGGGCAAGAGTACCAGGCCTCCAGGCCGGATCTGACCCCACCTGGGCGAGCTGACACGAGTGTGAGCGTGCACACGACTTCCTCCTTGGCACCCACCCCACTAAGTGAAACACGTGAGGAACTGCACTGATAGGCAAGCCTGGGTGTGATCTTTGCCCCGAGTTGGCAGAGAAACAGGGCAGCGATACCTAACAATAGGTATCAATACTTTGCTGTAACAATACCGACCTAGAGTGACTAATGACCGCTTCTATGACCAGTCTCCTTGGAGGGGAGAAGGAGTCTGGTGTGTTTAAGGAAACAGAGCTGGTTCTTTCCACTCCTAGCCGAGACCACTTCCTGTAGGAAGGCTCACCTGACTGCCAAGGCCGTGCCCACCCCTCTGTCCCCCTGGGTAACTCACAGCAGAGCAGTGGGCTTTTTGAGTCACTTTTCTGCCCACCTCTTTTGCTCCTTCACTCGACTTTGAGCCCTGTGAAGACAGAGGCAGCCTCTGGTTCACTCTTTTATCCTCAGCCTGGTGGCAGCAGGTCATTAGCACTTGCCGGATGGTAAATATGTTTTATAAGCCGTCCATTGAATTTTGTCAACTCACTAGGGTCTGTCATTCCCCAAGGCTGAGTGACTAAGCCAGGGGTCAGGTCTGCGGCAGTTTCCATCACTCTGCAGGACTCTTATGTTGCCCACTCGAGTGTCATTCTCATAGTTGAGATTTTAATCTAAACTAAAACTCAGGACCTCGTAACCAATTTAGGATACAGGATGAAAGGTGACCAGACAGCAGGTAGTTGGGATTCACAGATGCGCCAGCAGACAGCATTCTATTACAATGATGCTTTCTTGTCTTTATTCATTCATTTATATCTTATGTAATTTTTTTCATCAGGTTTATTGATCACATATAGTACTCAATAAACACAGGAGGCTGCTGACAATACAAATACAGAGTTCTGCTTTCAGGGCGTCCACATGGAGATAAGGAAGAGGGATACGTGTACCTCCAACTCTGTATTCGCCTGGGTATTCGAAAAACAAAGGGCTGAGGACCACGGGGGTGGTCGTTGTCCCAGGCATTGAGGATGGATAGGAGGTGTTTACTAGGCAAGTTACAGAAGAGAGGGAAAGGGCACTTTAGGGGAGCAGCTTGTGGGCTGCCGTGTTGCTCTCCTAGTGATCAAAACCCTGTTGTCCAGTGGCAGGCCAGCCTCCCCAGGAAGTCCTGCGAAAGGGCGCTCTGGCACTTGTACTGAAGGCCAGGTTCGAGTAATCCGCACACGGATTCGTACAGCCTCCCGTTCTGACTCAGTCAGATAATCTAAAAACTTTCAACTGGAAAAGCTTGTGACTCTGGTTTATCTGAACCCTGAGTAAAATGTTTACCGCACGATATTTATTTATGACAAATTGAATTAGTAAAGGCTCAAATATAGAGATATTTTTATAAATATAGTTTTATTACTTAGGAGTACATACAAAAATTCAAACACAGCTAAAAAGGAAGAGCAAGAGTTGCCAAGCTTTACTGAACACACAGGCAGTTACAATCAGCACAAAACACTTTAAGTCCTGAAACAACATACTGTCCTCAGGATCTTTACATATTGGGCTTAAAAACTGACTTTTGTTTTGTTCTTTACACTATTTAAATCTTTTCCCTAAGTACGGATTATTAACATTTAAGTTTGGTTCATGAGATTTTGTTAGAAAAATAGGAAAACCATTTACTATATTTTGAAATCTGAAATAGTCTGTCCATATCCAGTCTTGTTGCCTTACATCCTCTGGGATTTCTCAAAAACTCCCAACAACTTGTAACAGAAAGAGTGCTTATGACCCGCAGCAGCTCTCTGGAACAGTGACATTTGCGCCCAAGGGCCCTGAAATTATTGAAGGTGGCAAGATTTTTCTTCCCTTCTCATCTTTATGGTTTCATCATTTTATTTCTGGCCCCACACTGTCTCCTTGTCAGGGAAAAAAACTGGTTATTTTGCTTTTCCTAATTGTTAATCCATTACACTCCTTTATCCTTTTTTTTCATGCCTTTTCGGCAACTTTAGCATTTTCTCCAAGTTTAAGTTGATGCTGAGCTTTAACATTTCACGCAGTTACATATTTCACCTTCCTCTTGCTGGCCTGCCATGTGCTTTCCCTTCTTCCGCATCTGACTTTTGACAACTTCACCAGAGAGCTAGAGAGAGATGCCCGATCTCCAAATGTTCAGAATTCCATCTACAAAAAGTTCTCGTCCTTTTGTGATTCCCTCACTACTGGAACAAGTTCTGAAAAACCAGCGAAGGGCCTGCTCCTGCTTTGCGTTTGCACTCCACCAGGTTCTGCAGTCTAGTCCTTCATCCCTCTCTTCACAGTGAGGAGCCGAGGCCCAAGGCAGACGGCAAAAGACCTCCACCTGCAATACTCCCAGATTCATGGTTCAAAAGTGAAGAAGTCCAGATTGTGAGTTCTAGGCTTCTGGAAGTTCTCCGTACAGCCGGCTGGTGACAAATCCCTATACAATCTGTATCTTTCCTTCTCTCGAATCTGTTCCTCTCCATCTCTGCTGTCTCTTAGTGTTGGCTGTTACTTCTCCTCTGCTGGGCTCATCTGATTATACCTGGACCTGCTGCCACAGTATTCTTAAAGTGAAACATGAACACAGTTCCCTGCTTGAAATCTGCTGGTGGATCGCACAGCGCAGATCCTTCTGAGGGCTTGGTGTACGAGGCCCTCAGAACCGGCTCGTTTCCCTAGCGACAGGCCCCCCCCCACCTGCCACACTCTACAGGGACTTATTTTCTGTGATACATTTTGCTATTTTATACTTAAGTTTGTAAATGAGTTTTTAGAAAACTGTTACAAAGCCCTGGTGGGTGTCAAGTCCCCAGGGATACAAAAGTTACCCAAGGTCATCTTGCATCCCGTTCACTCAGTAAAATTTGTGACGGTGACCAAGTGTCTAGAAATGCTAGGTACTGGACATAGGGACACAAAATTCAGTGTCCTTGCCCTTGGTGGCTTCGGTCTAGAGGAGACTGTGGTCGTGGCATGAAGTCCCGATAGGCAGGTGTGCTACATAACGCAGCTTTAAGTCCACTCACTCTTCCAACGGCCACCCCATCAGCCAGCGGAGAGCACTGGGAGCTCGTACTCCTCCTCCTCGAGGCCTTTCTCCTGCTCACTCTCCGCGGTGCTCTGCAACCCGACACCTGAGTGTTGTCTTGTTAGTTTTAACAGACAATGGTAGGATTACAAAAACCCAAGTTAACTGCACTGCTACTTACTGTTGTTATGCTAGCTTGGTGAGTGCTTGTGAGTTTTCATCCTGACCACTGCAGATTTGGCTCACACTCTGAGCTGAAGGCTATATCTCTGATTTCAAAGTTACTGATGAAAAGCAACGAAGGTCCAACCTTTAGGAAACTCTGTCCTGCTTTTCTGGTTAATCTGGTAAAAGATACTAAACATGCCCTTATTGCCTTATTAACAACATTTATTATTCTGAATGAAGTGATGGATAAATCATGCATAAAACTAAGATTTCTAGGCTGATTTTTAAAAATAACAATCATTAAATATCCATTATAAATATTTACTTTATTTTGAAAGAATTGAAAGATGTTAACATATATTACATACTACATATAATGCCACATGTCAGCCTCTTAAGCTTAAAAATAATCTCTCCCCAAACTGGGACTGACTTAAATTCCAAATATAAAACGACTCTTGGCCTATAGCACCGACCCAGGCCCAGAGGAAAGCCGGTTTTGAGCCTGTCCATCCTCTGGCACGGGGCTTCCTAATGTGAAACTGAGGGTCCTCCCCCTCTGGTTTGTTCCCTGGCAGTACTGAGGCCTGGCCCAGGCACCCACGGGACTGTACACCGCAAGCCTGGGACATCGGAGAATGGAGAGGGATAGGGCCCTCTGACAATTTCACAACGGGAAAAAAGCCTGTGTCCACTGTCTCTGATCCACATAACTACATAACTCTCTGATCTACAAGTTCTTGTGGAACTTGACCACAAGATAGACGTGGAGGTCAGAATTACTGAATTACAATTCGTCTGCGGGTTCTTCTCTTTGGAAAAAGTATCAAGATAGGAGGAGCCTTACAAGTCACACAGTTCACTACTGGTAACCTGCTCCACCAGCATTTTCCTTTCCAAGATTCAGGTATAATTCAGAGTTTTAAATACCATCCACATGCCGCTTTGTTAGACAAACACACAGAAATTTGGTAACACCTTTCAATTGCTTAATTCATAAGGAGAATTCCTGCCAAATGTCCTGGCTTGTGGTTCTCCTCCTCTCATAGTAGGTTCAAGTTCCACACGAAGAATCTAAAATACACCCCTATGGAGTTTTCACAGGCAATATCCAACCAATCAGTAAAACACAGAACACAGGGTGAACGTTTTAATTTATTCCCCTCCCAAGAATCCAGAGTATGTACCCCCTTAGCTTTGAGAAACGTGATAAGGAAAACACCAACAGAAATGATCGCATGTAAAGAGAAAAGAAAAACACACCGTACACAGAAAGTGTCCCTAACCTGGTTGTGCCCGTTACGGTGTGTTTCGGGCAATGCCTCCTTTCACTTGATTTCTGAAACTTTCACAGGAGAGATTTAAAGCACACAGGCCTCTGGTTTTTGTTTTTGTTTTTTAACCCTAAAATATTTTTTAAAAGAGACTATTTTAAGTGACAATGCATTCTGAGTCGGGGGAGAAAAAAATTAAAAACCCAAAACTTCTTTCAATTTATTCAAAATAAAAATACACATAGAGTTATGAAAATATAGGTTTACTATTTCCACCATGTAAGTTGATGCTGCTGTCAGAAAGGCTTTCAAATTGTTTTTCAAGTTTTTAAAGCTCATCGCGATCTCTCAGTAGAGTGTACCTATATTCGCTGGGTGCCAGTTTCTGGAAGGAGCTCTCAGGGGGACTACTCGCTACATCTTGGACTTCCTACAAGAGAAAGAACAAAACATTTTTATAGCAATCTATTTTGTGGGTTCTAACGCTCCCCTAAGAGTGTGAGACGAACAGTAGCTGCCCCACAGGTCCTGTGTGCCGAGACAGGGGTCCTGTTGGGAATCCTGCTGTCCCCATTCCCCGTGCCTTTCCCCGACCTCCCAGCGCAGGGCCGCCACAGAGCCGTGAACTACGGACCTGTTGGCAGTTCCTGGGATGCAGTGGAAGGAACAAAATACCTGACCCCTGGGCGTTCTCCTAGAATATTCTATAGAGGCAGCCAACTGCTAAGTCACGAGCATGTTGGTTTAGGCCCTTCCCTCTTACAAATGACTGCTAAGAGGACTAAAGGCACCTACTCTGTAGCATCACACTTACTGGGATGCCAGGGATATCAAAACTAAATTGACACAAGGAGGAAAACAAGCACTCCAATACTGCAGGAGTTAGTTTCTGCATTATTCTACTTGCACAGACAGCAGACACAAATACACAGGGGACGTAAGAGAGACTTCCAGGAAGTTCTAAGAAGAGGCAGTGCAGTCGATCCTTTCTCTGCACACTGGAAGCTCTTCAGGGGTAAACCTGGTGCCACTGTTTTAACATCCCCTGCAATGGAGGCGGGCACACGGCACACACACTCCGTCCCACATGTAACACCGCTTTCCTGCGGCAACGGTAAACAGGGCACCTGCAGCCCTCCCACCCAACGTGGTCGTGCTCCACTTCCCCAAGACATTTTGAATCTATTTTTCGTTGAAATGTATGTTTGGTTTAATTTCACTGAAATTATATTACTATTAAACAAACATTATTACAATACTTGGTGCCATTAGTACACAGAGATTAATAAATAAAATGCAAGGAGTTCGACTATCTCATGTGCAAGCTGAAAACAAATCAGGATAACACAGTAGCGACAGACTACACTTTTCTTAATCCATAAACTACTAAGCAGTCCTAGTCTTCTGATGAAAAGAATCGCCTCTGGGTTGTTACCAACAATTTGCTGCTTCTATAGCTGCTTAATTATCAAAGAAAAATCTGACCTCAGATTTCAAGGAAAAAGCATGTCATCAGATTCCTAAAGGGAACTCTTGACTCTCAACTTAATTTGACTCAAAGTGAAGAAAAATTCACTTAGTCTTTATTTTTATTTTATATGTGGAGGTTCTTTGGGCAAAATGGTGGATTGATGTTCTAGGCATGTGAAATAGAGCTTGGTATATCTTCCCTCTTGGTATATAGTGGGAGAGAGAAATTGATAACAAATCGAAATGCAAATTTAGGGTATTTAACAAAGCAGGAACACAGAAATAGGAAAATCCTCAGGTTAAAAAAAATACATATTAAACACAAAGTGTTTAATCTTAAAAGCATTCTAAATCTTAAATGGAAAAGCTGTGGTAAACCTTAAGTTTTGAGCATTGTAAACACTGTACTGGTGAGGGCTGGTAGGACGGTTTAGCCAGAAAACCAAGCCATTGCTTTCTTCACAGTGGGGTGAGTCTCCCAGCCTCAGGGGACGGCGTGACCAACCAACGGGATCCACTGATCTCACCAAGTGCCAGCTTCCAAGTCCTGGCCCCAACTTCCGTCTGACTGAAGCCAGCTTTAACTCTTTTACAGACATGTTCCACAGAAGGCATGCTCAGTCCAAAACACTTTGTTGTAACATTCTTGCAACTATATGGAAGATCTAAAATTTCAAAAATTACTTTAAAAGGAACATGGTTTGTGTATTATCCAGAGTCTGCTGGGAGAGAGAAAAGTTCCCACTGAGGAACAAGTCCCACCTGTCCTGGCGCTGTGTCGGTTGGGTCGGGACCGTGGTGGAACTCGCGGTGAAGTTTCCCAGAGTGTAAGTCAGACACGAACTGCTTCAGTTTTCCAGGAATTCTAAAACCAAAGTCAAATAAAAATTTAGCTTAAAACAGCTAAAATGAACTTACCTCTATTTTACCAGCTTCACATAATTTTTTAAAAACTTTTACCTATACGCCCACCGCCCTACCATGACTATTATAGGCCAGATGTCTGTCGACATTTCTATATGTTGTAACTTGTCTAGGTGCTCAGATTTGTGTTCTGATTCCTGTATTCGCTGCACTGAAGTTTTCCTGTGCTTGTCGTTTTCACAGGCGCATGAGAGTCTACCAAGGTGCTATCCTCTTACTTAACCATCCCTTCTTGTTGGGCATTTATATATTTTCCTTAATTAACATTCCTAAAAACACTTACTTTCTGTAAAACAGGGTCCAAGGAAAAAATAGGATTAAGCCCCTCCAACTATGCAGCTTTACAACCAGAGTCCTACAAAAACCCCAGAACAAAAACAGTCGCACTGCTCAGCTTCCACCAGCGTCTGAGCCTGTGTCAGCCACAGGACATGTGTGGCCTTAACCTGGAGCTTATCGCAAGTCTTTTGAGAGGCAGGGCCTTGAGGGCATTCGCAGTCAGTCCACGGTCAGTCCACGGTCAGTCGAGCCAGTTTTATCAGATCTAAAGCGGGGGGTATAGCATTTTCTTTTTCTTTTTTCTTAAACATGGGGAAATTTCATCACAACTTCTTTAACCACAGGGGCAGCTTCACAGGATAGCTTAACATTATGAAAAGCAAAAGCACTTCTCAAGCCCATGAAACTGGCTTCTTGTTTTGTTTTGTTTTTTGATGTCTTCACACACCACTAAGGCATGCTCCTTAAGGGTGAAAAAGCTTTCTTTGATGGCTTCAAACCATTCTGAAGAAAATAACATGAACCAGCACAACTCACTGTATACTGACAGCTCTCCGCTAATTACTAATCAGAGTATGTAGGAAAATTTGCAGTTCAGAGAATGCATTGCAGCAAGACAGACCATTAAAAGCTAAGTGGACACACACACAGAGCTACAGGCTGGAATGCTGGGCTGGGGCCACAGTGTGTACAGGTGAGGCGAATGGGTGTGTCTATACTGTCCCGGTGTGAGTGTGAACATGTGGGAGTACACCCAGGGACGGAAGAGGATCGTGTCCAGGGCTGGGCCCCACCTTGCCCCCCTGAGTTGACACTGACCGCCCGGAACTGGAGCAGGCAGGTTGGAGTATCATTACCTTGTTTTCATTCATCTTTCCTAACGTGTGTATAGCTCACATTACAAAGTGCAGACAAACTGTATCTGTAAAACATTAGTCAGTTTTTGCTGCTACTTGTCTGCTTGTTTATTCTTTGAAATCTTGACAGTACCTTTGTCCTTTTATTATTATTAAAATTTGCTTTGCTAATTTGATAAGTAAAAGACACCTGTATTTTTCCATTGCTTTAATTTATACTTCTGCTCATATGAGTTGTCTTTTACTGAGATTGTGGTATTTTAGAAATTCATTATATATATTTCAATAGAAATCCTTTATTTTTCAAATCTGTTACAAGAATTATAATGAGGGTCAATAAACACTTTAATTCCTTCAGTAGAATTGACTGACTTTTGAAATAATTTTTCAGAGCAAAGAATAGCTGGCTGGTTTAACATTACCAGTTTTTCTTTCTTTGTATCCTTTCCTGGGGTTCTGCAAGTGCTGTTTCTTCCCTTCAATAACTCCCGCAGAGATGTACCAACCAATCACTTCATTGTACACCCCTCTGGCTCCCCACTAGCTCCGAGGCAACAGCGAACAGCAGGCGCCAAATGCACAGTTTACAAATACAAATGACTGTCAGGTAGCCGTATTGACAGAATACCCCTGAAAGGTTCTCTGGTGCTGAAAAGATTGCACATGCACCAGAGATGAACACTGAGCAGAGATCAATTTAAATTTAATCTGACATCATCGACTGTCAGCACAGTAAAATACTAAAATGTAACCATTCGGTTCAAAGATTGCAAATGGTACACAATGTGTAAGATGTTAAAGCACCCATTAGTTTGTTGTTTTTATATAAGGTTCAAAGATGATCACAACCAATACAGTGTCATCTGCTGCTGCTAGTCAAGAAATGATTTATAATTAAATCTTAAATGTAACAAATTCACAGAGAACACTCAAACACATTTTTCAGTAATTTGATTCTCCCCACCCCCCGCCTCCAACAGATGAGAAGAGAGAAAGAATTGTGAGCAAGAGGAAAACGCAAGGGAGATCGGAGGTTTCTGAATTGACATGGAGAAACAGATTACAAAAGAGCTCTTATCTAGCTCGTAGCCAGAAACTAACCATTGTTATTAAGTAACAATCCGTGAATGAACAATAAATTGTCAAGAAAACAGACAACATGGTTATCTGCTGAAAAGAAAAATAAATGGACCGTGGCTCTAATAAATTCAATTGTATTTTCACACTTTAGGGTACACTTTTCTAATTAGAACAGCTAGGTATTTCCCATCCTCCCAACACTTTGCTAGTTTACGATCTTTATTTTTAGGCGATGCAAAATTTAGACACAGTAAATGCACAAATATTAAGTTTAATGTATCATTCAACAAACTTTTTAGGCTTACAGTTCTGAGCTTTAACATATGCATATAAGCATCTTGTCACCACCCCCAGAAACAGGACACAGAATAATCCCTACACCCTCTTTTCCATCAGACCCTCCACTCCTTCCCCGACTCCTGCAAAACACTGATCTGTTCCCCGCTCCCACACTTTGCCTTTCCCAGAAAGTCACGTACATGGACTCACACAGTATGTAATCATGAGAATGGCTTCTTTTATTTAGCGTCCTGCATTTGAGATTCATCCATTTTACTTCATGTATAGAAATGCTTGTTCCTTTATTTATTGCTGAATAGTATCCCACTGAGTGTATATATACAACTAGTTTATCCATACACCCACTGAAGAACATCTGGGTTCTTTCTAGATTTTGGTAATTTTGAACAATGCTACTAGAAACACTAATGCGCAGGTTTATGTGTGAAAGTAGTTTATTTCTCCAGGAAAAATACTGGGTTATATGTGAGGTATAAGTTTAAGTTTTTAAGAAACTGCCAAATTATTTCCCAGTATGTAGCTTTCTGGTTTGTCGATTTATGGGTGATTTTTAATCTATACTTTGGTAGTTTAACTTTCAGAATTATCTACAAAGAACACAATTGGTTGTTTTTCTTGCTTATTCATTAATACATCGATTGGTTTTTGAATGTGGAACCAGCCTTGCATGCCTGGGACAAAACCCACTTCGTTGTGATATGTTATTCTTTTATTACATATTTCTGGATTCAATTTCTTAATGTTGTAAACTACTTTTAGCTCAATTTATACAGTAATGTGGTATAAATTTATTTAATGCTTTACAGTGTAAGAAACAGTTTTGGCCATTTAAATTACTTAACCTCTTTGAGCTTTAGCTTTCTAATATGTAAAATGAGGACAGTTATGTTATTTAATTTATATTGTTTTTATACAGACTTTTATTTGAACCCAGATACATGACTGCATGTAACCACAGCCAGCCTTATCATCACACTTACCACATATCAGACACTGTCCTAAGAGCTATAGATACACACATTTATTTAGTGGTCAGGTTATAATGACCCTATGAAGTAGACACTATTGTTCCTATTTTACAGATAAGGAAACTGAGGCATGGGGATGGTAAGAAATTACCCTGGGCGATGAAACTAGTCGGTAATGGAAAGGGATTCAGATCAGTCTGAACCTGGGGTCTGAGCACCTGGACACCAAGTCACTCTGCCTTTACTGACCTCTTGGAGCCTAACTTCTTTATTGTAAAATTGGAAACAATACCTATTTATAGGCTTTATATTAACTGAGGCCACATATAAGTGGTAAAGTAGGGTGGGTACAGTGCCTGACTGTGTCACGGCTTGGTGTGTTTTGCTGGAAGGACCCCATACGGTGAAATACACTAGTATGATTTGTGAAACATACAGTACTTATAAGCAGACACTCAATGTCAGTTGTATGTTTATGTCCTTGAAAATAAAAATGGTGCTTAATGACTCAGGCCACTGTATGGTCCAGGGGCTGAGGAGAAAGACACTGAGAGAAGCAAAACTACTGAGATGAGTCGGAGAGGTGGGGAAGAACAGAGCAAATGGGTAGCTGATAAGTATTTGGATACGTTGCAGAGGTGCAGATGTATACATTGAAAGTAGTCAAACACTTATAATAAGCAGATTAAGCTACAAGCAAATTAATCAAAACATTTATTGAATGTCTAACGCTGTCACAAAGTAGTTGGTATAGCAGGAGACAATACAAACTAATAAAATTTGCCTTTTAAGAAGCTTTCTCAATGGATCAATTTTCCCCCACTGAAGGAAAGCCTCATTTGGGTAAAAAAAGGGAACCCCGGAGATGATGATGAACAAAACCAGATTCTCAAAGTTCAAACAGATCTCAATGGCAATCTCATTAAAATGTTTTTCTTCCGCCCTGGCTGGTGTAGCTCAGTGGATTGAGCGCAGGGGCCTTCGAACCGAAAATCCAGGGTTCGATTCCCAGTCAGGACACATGCCTGGGTTGCAGGCCAGTTCCCACCCAGGGATGCACCAGAGGCAACCACACATTGATATATCGCTCCTTCTCTCTCCTTCTCTTCCCCTTTCTCTAAAAATGAGAAAGTAAAATCTTAAAAAAAATGTTTTTCTTCGTCTCCCTCCCAGTCTTCATTATTCCATCCGTTTCCTGGTTTGCTCCCTCCAAACTCAAGGAGGCAGGCTAACTTGTCGGAGCAGACGACTGAGCTGCTAAATTAGTGAGACACCTGCCCCGGTCCTCATTTCGCCCGCCCCTCTCATCTCCTCACCATAACCACCCCACTCTCACCCTGCCATTCATGCAGCTGATCAGCAGCTGCCAACCTTCCCAAACTGTGTAGTTAAAAAAATGATGATCGTAATTTTCAGTGACTTAATGATTTGCAATGAATTACTTAGAGCCCAAAACTGGGGAACTCACTGGCATCAGAGGGGCCTATTACATTTTCCAGGGAGTAAGCTGAGGCCTGTCCTGCTTGCTTTCCCCCCCACCCTCAAGGGGGCTCTGGGAGCAGGCAGGGCGTCTATCTAGGAAATCCTTGGTAAGGTACAGGTGGCAGGGTGTTCGCTGGCCAGTTTTTTAGAAGGTAAGTTTCCCTTCGAAGTCCTCCAGCAGTTTTATCCACACCCCGTCATTTCTTCTCTCAGGGCTACAGAGCATTTCCCAGACCTGTCCCCAGGTACTCACAAGTTCTGAAATCACTCTCCATTCTTTTCCTATCTCTGCCTAGAATCTATTCCTTTATTTATTTTTATTTTTTAAAGATTTTATTTATTTATTTATTTGTAGAGAGGAGGAGAGGGAGAAAGGGAGAGAAACATCAGTGTGTGGTTGCCTCTCACTCGCCCCCTACTGGGGACCTGGCCTGCAACCCAGGCAGGTGCCCTGACCAGGAATTGAATCAGAGATCCTTTGATTTGAAGGTGGGCGGGCACTCAATCCACTGAGCCACACCAGCCAGGGCTAGAATCAATTCCTTTATATATGGCAAGAAACCAATCTGTTCAAACTAATAAAAAAAAACAAGTGATTCATAGATCTGTGATTCAGTTTCAGGTACTAGGCAGTACTGTCTCTTCAAACGTTTTTCACATCCATCCTTATACTGCTTTTTATATGTACTCTAAATGTAATTACTTTGGGATCAAGTGGTACAAGCTTGGGACTTCGGGGATCAATGCACTCGGACATGAACCCTCGCCCTACCACTGATTAGTTACATGGCCTCTGTTGAGTATGTTACCTCCCTAAGCCTCAGTTTCTCCAGAAAGGAAGAGGTGAAAAGAACACTCACAGGACCCCCCACGGCCAACGCCTACCTCTGGCATGGGACGGGATCACACCATACGTCTGCTTTCTCTCTCCTTTCTACGTGTGACCCCAGAAATGCTGAGTTGCTAAGTGAAAGTAATAGTAATTACAGTAATTTATGGAAACTGCTTATCATTTAAGCCTTAATTACTGTGCAGCACAATAACAATTATGCAAGCCATTAAATTTGTCAGATTCACTTTGCTGCATGTTTTATTTGATTTTTAACACTAATGTCTATTCACATAGGCTCAGTTTGCAGTTCACACAGCATGTGCCTTCTTACAATTAAAAAAATATTAGTGGGAACAGTGCCTAGAAGGGGAAATCAGGCACCTAAGGGAGAACTTAGAGGAGTAATTTGTTTCAAAGAACTTCAAATAGTCACTTCTTTTATCTCTGTCCCTACTGATAGGATAATTACTTGCAGGATGGGAGAGGAACATCTCCCATTTCCAGATTTCTTTGGAGAATCTCATTGGCTCAGTTTCTTTTTGCACCAGGACTCAAGTACAGTGTTGCCAGCTGACAGATGAGCTTTTCATGGTCAAGTGTCCACTTCCTGGCCCAGTGAACTACAGCTGGAGAGCAGGCGGACTGGGTGGTGTCTTAAGAATACAACCACTTTTTAGTTCAGCTCCTCTGACAGACACCAAAGTGGAATCAGAAGTGACACAGAGAGATCAGATCCCGGGGGAGGAGGAGGAAGGGGTCCTAGGAGGACACCGACAGAGGCAATGGTAAACGGTCTAGGACGGGATTGGCTGAGAAGGTGAATAGCCTCCAGAGCGCATGGAATTATGAACCAGAAGATTCAAAATAAAAGAAGGGCTCCTGGGCTCTCTTCTCTCTCTCTTCCTCGAGGATGCCTGGATGATGGTGCTGTAGCTGCTTGTGCTTCCCAATGGACAGCACAAGAAATTTTGGATGAGAAGAAACTCTGGGCACAGTCTAGGGTCCGGCTGGCCTGGCAGAGGGAGGCAGGGTTACCCTTCTTTGGGTGTTCTAGAGGGGACAAGCTCCCAGGCAGAAGCCTGCCATTCTTCCGAAACTGTGAAGCTTTTGTATCTTACATTGTGATAGCTTGTAAACTAACCCTATAGTTTATAAGATAGGCTAACCACTAACCCTATAGAAGTAAGATAATTAAAAACAGGGGGGATGCTAGAAGAACTCAGATGTTAAAGATTTTAGCCTTAATTGACAGGCTTAAGTGATTAAAGCTGGTAAGTGACTAGTGTATCTGGATAACCATTATTTCAAAACATGCAGCTTCTGAGTAAAGACTCTTTTCCTTTATCTGCAAACCTCTGCTTCCAGAATTTCGCTGAGGGTGGCAGCGGGAAGCAGGACCCCATTTGCTGTTTGGTGACAAAAGTGCTTAAGTGTTTTTAAATCTGACTTCAAAACTGGAGGAGAAAACTTAAGACAGCCAAGATGGAATTCCTCATGGGCTTCCCTTGATGTGAAACACAACACTCCTAGGAATAAAAGCCAAAGTTCAGCATATCCAGAGTGGGGCAAAGTAGGCTCGAAGCTGTCATATGGAAAACAATAATGAATAAATAATGCAAGAGTTTGCAAAAACCCACTTTCACCCCACCCTGTAGTTCCGTTACATCACGATTAGCAAACCTAATTATTTAGTCGGCAGCCCATTGACCTCCACTAAACGTTCTAAGTAGGGCTACAAGTTTCCAGTGAAAGGGAAGAGGTATGTAAACAGCCCAACATTTATCCGCTACTAACAGTGGGGAAATGTGCTGATAAAATTTCCCGCAATGATCCCCCAGTCAGGCAGCACCGTCTGCCAGCACAGTCCCTCCACCCGGACGCTCCTACGTGAGTCCAGCCCCTGACACCGCCCTCTCTCCTAACTACCTGGTTCCCTTAGCTTGAGGCTGCAGCTTCCGGAAGCAGGCCAAGGAAGAAGTGAGAGGAGGAGGACACCAGCCAGCACGACGTGTCCATCTAGTCCAGTAATCGGTGTCCACACACTTACTAAGGCGACTACCCGAGTTCCGTTTTTACACAAATGCCGGGGGAGGTTAGGGATATCGGATCTTTAAGGTGGATTTCTGGGAAGTTCCTATCCCTTTTTAGGCCCGGCAGAGTTCTGCCCCTGCAGTCACTCCCCGCACCCCCACTCGCAGCACCAATCCTGCTCCCTTCCTTACAAAGGGATCAGAACGAACCTCAGCAGTCTGGCTGCTGTCGCTTCCACCAATCCCTCCACAACCAAGGGAGTGCCATGACCTTCCTTCCTCTCTTGCTCACTAGAGAGAAAGAAGGCCACTTCCTTTTCGTTGCTTCTCATTTCCTCTGTGCTCCTTACGGCTTTGCTTTATCAACTAGCCCCCCTTTCCCCATCTCCTCAGTAACTCCTCACTCCACTTGACTCCCTTCCACAAGAATGTAACCATGTTAATGTCTTGTACCCTAAGTAGAGGTGCGGGGAATGACTGCAGGGGCAGAACTCTGCCGGGCCTAAAACGGGACAGGAACTTCCCAGAAATCACTTTAAAGATCCGATATCCCTAACATCCCCGGCATTTGTGTAAAAACGGAACTCAGGGGAAATAAGAGCTAAAGATTCACTTCATCCTATGTGTCTCTTGTATTCCCTTATTTTTTCTTTCCCTTTAAAGGTTAGCTTCTTACAAGAGTTTTCATATCAAATCTTCGTTTCCTCACCAAATAGTCACTTTCTAATTCTTCGAAAGACAGTGGGTTTTTCTGTTTGTTCCTTTCCTCCTCTGGGGGGAAAGAAATCTAAGAGCCGCTTCACCCTTTTCTTCTGGCTGAGCATTCCTCCTGTCAAGTGCTCCTCCCTCAATGACTCTATTACTCTTTGTTGGGTTTTCTCTCCCTTTTTTGATTCCGCTTTCTCCTTAGCCTGTTGCTCATGTTCCTCCTTCTGTTCTCCCTTTAAATGTTCGTCTCATTCAGGGCTCCACTCTCAGCCCTGTTGTGGGTCATCTCACCTGTTTCTATCCTCACCTGTTTCTATCCTCACGTGTTCAAGGGCCAGCCAGCCCTTCCCTTCTCAACTCACTGTCAAATCCCACACCCATGTACACCCCCACTGCACAATCTCCTTTGTAACCCACAGGCACCTCGCATTCAATACACCAAGAAAAAGAACTCATTATCCTCTTTCCTTTTAAGTTATTTTTATGTATTGAGAAAGAAACATCAATTTGTTGCTCCACCCACCCATGCACTCACTGGTTGTCTCCTGCCTGTGCCCTCACAAGGGATTAAACCGGCAGCCTTGGCTTACCAGGATGAGGCTCTGAACCAACCGAGCTACCCACCCGGCCAGCGCCAGGAACCCATTACCTTTACCACAGGGTGCAACTCCTCTGAGCTCCCCAGCTCAGTGAAGGCAACACAACTCAATTGGCTGTCTGTGTTGTATTCCTGGCCATCAGGGATGGCCTCTCCTCCCCTATTCATTAACATACCAAGTCTTCCTATTCTACCCACAAACTGTCTCAAAAATCCTGCTTCTCTCCAGCTTTCATGCTCCTGCCAGGCTTTATTTAGGTAATTTGTTCATTCAAGAATCATCTATAGTCATCTATCATCAACTCTTCCCTGCTCTTTATTTAGGTAATTTGTTCATTCAAGAATCATCTATAGTCATCTATCATCAACTCTTCCCTGGACTCTTCCCATCAACTCTAGAAGCATTACTGAACAGTCTAGACTGTAGGTTCTCTTTTGACCCCAGTAATCTATTCTCCAATTTGCATCCTGAATGATCTTTAAAAAACAATCCCCTTGCCCAAACCCTTCACTGGCTCCTCACTGTTTTCAAAACAGTGCCAAACTTCCATAACACAGCATGTAACAGTTTTCATGAGCTGCCCCTGCTTACTCCCCTTGACCTCATCGCTCCATTCCTTCCCTCCTATCCACTCATCTTCAGCCGACAGACCTGGACTTGTTTCTGCCAGTGCCCTTTCTCCAAGCCCTGCTGCTTCTTACCTCCATGTTTAACTCCTACAGGCTTTCGGACCTAAGAAGACCTGGATGGCTGTTTATGAGTTAACAGGCTAAAATGGTATTCTTTTGAGTGTAGTAGGTACAGTAAGAACAACTGTTTGTCAGAACTTTATGATTTAGAAAACACTAATTTTCGTAACAATCCCATTGGGTAGGCTGTGCCATCAACCATATTTTAAGTGTAAAGAAACAAGAATGGAGAAGCTAAGTTAAGTACATGCCCAAGGCAGGACTCAATTCCAGGCCTCCTATGTGTTAGGACCGAGAATCTTCTACCACACAACTGCAACTCTGCTGAAATGTTTAGAAGCGAGCGAGACAATTCATTCTGCAATAGGGCTGCAAACCATCCCTTAAATATGCAATTTAATCTTTGGACATAAAAAGGCATAAATGAATTTTTAAAAGAAAGGGTCTAATTTGAATTAATACCACAGTATTGCTTAAATTTTTCATATATGAAGAAACATCTCCAATTTTTATTATTGTATTTAACATCCCAGAAATTGATAGAAATTTAGTTACTGTTGTAGTTACAGGTTGTTGTAGTTATGCTTATTAATACAATGAACAGCTGGAAATAAACAGAACACTTATCTGCTCTTTCGAAGGTTCATATGCCCTTAGAAATGCCTAGTCACAGCCATTTTCTGGGTCTTAAATACCACTAATACACTTGCTAGACACAGTCACACATAAGCAGTAATATTTCCAATTTCCTTTCACCTGACCTAGGATTACATTCTACTTACCTTGATGTGCTGACAAAGACCAAACTCAATTCAAAACTAATTTCTCAAAGGCCAAATATTTCCTCTCAGAGATTAATTTCCAAGCACTAGGATCACCTAATGTGGGCATTCCTACAGGAATGTATCATAATTCTCATTGTCAAGTACACTACACTTCAGAATGAAAAAGAAAACAGCATTTTCCATACAAATAATGAAGTATTACTATTCCATCATGAGATTATTTAAAACATCCAAACCATTGTTTTCAGTTCATTTTTGAGACATGTATCAGTAATGTAAAAAACCCAAAACGACTACTTACAATACATCCTTGAAGTCTCCAAACACGTACATGTGCCTAAAGCTGTCGATGGCTATCACGGGGCAGTCTGCGGGTGTTTTCTGTATGTGCAGCAGAGGGTGTCTGAATTTGTCGCAGTCAGCATGTAAAAAGTTTATTGTACCTTTATGAGAAAAAGAATTGGGAGAGGGAGATTCGAATTTTCTTGGTTGTATTCTTATAATATTGCAAATTCATAAAAAGTATACACTAAAACCCCCCCAAATGCTTTAGGGTCACAGAGATCACAAAGACCAAACCTGTGTATCACAACACTTCAAAGAGGTAGGATTTAAGTACTTCGGGCAGACAGCATAATTGTCTTAAACACTGTATTACCTCCACCTGAGTTCAAATGCTACAGTGAATGTTTTATTTTTCTTACACGAATACTCCTCTGCTCTGCAGACTACCCAGGTCTGGAAAGCAAGTTCCCGAAACTGATATATGACCTGTTCTCCTGGGACTATCTTCACTTCATCAAGGACATCCTTCGAGTCCCTGACGGGTTGACTTTTCGTCTAATTCGCCCCTCAAAATATTGGCTAAGTCACTAATATGGGTATGACCCTATACCATGCCTTCAGTTTAGTATGTCTGGCTTTCTTAACTACAAAGGGAAAGCTGGGGAGGCCTGAGATTGTTTTTGATGCTTTGCAGAAGTCCACAGAGAACTTGACCTTCTCTCAGCAATATGCCCAGGACTATCTATCACAAAAGGACCAGGCAAATATCAAGGTTTGAAGAAAGTGCCTAAAACTAATGGCATCCCCTGTAGCCCTACTTTTCATGCAATTTGATCTTAGGGAGCTAAAACAGGCACGGTTTAAAAAGAAAAGTCATTGCTTCATATTATCTCTCTACTAATGCCTCTCACCCCCATGTTTACATGTAAATTCTGGGGTTGTCATGGGGAAGGGAATAGGGAGAAAGAAAGAAACAAAGAGAAAGATGAAAATAAACACCTTAATCTGTCTACCTTTTTCACTTATTAATTGTCGGGCTACTTCATTCTGGAATATTTCTAAACTTTCTGTATCTTCTTTCATATGGAAGAGTATTAGAAAAGGCAGTCCTTCTTCTGTCAATTCCTGTGTAGAGAAGTATTCAGTGAGAATTACCAAGCCTCTCCATTTGGTCCTAGCTATTTTCTAGGCAGGAACAATTATGAATCCAACCTGTGTAACATGCAACAGTTGCAACATCCCGGGGTGGGGGGCGGGTAGCGGGGGGAAGGTCCAATGGTACAAGCAAACATAAAGGGAAGAAGGTACGCATTCCCTCCACCTGAAGTCCCAGGCACTCAGAGGGCCCACATGTCCTGCTCTACTGCAGGGACTGATCTGCCTTAAAGTAACCACTGGGCTGGTCTGTTAACTAGTATTGGACGAAGCCATGGCATTTGAAGAAGGAGTTGGCCAAAGGAGAAACTAGGCTGGCTCTTTATCAAAATGTTGATTTTAGGGTGTGGTAAACATGGTCTGCCCCACAGAGTTTACAGTGGGGTAAACTCTCTTCACAGAGAACACTGAAAAACTGAGTGTACCAGCAGTGAATAAATCTGATTTGTAAACTTATGTTCATTTTAAGGTGTATGCAAAAACTTAGATGAGATCTACCCAAAGCTGAAGAGTGTTTGATTCAGAGCAAATCACAAACCTCCCATAACATAGCCAGTTCTTAACCAATACACAATTTTCAACATTAACAAAATCCATCACAATATATGTGTTTACATATCTTGTGTGTGTGTTTATATACACATACACATACATACAGTTTTATATATACATACATAAAACTGACCTGAAAATTATATACTGCTTTAAAATTGTACATTATTGTTACTGGAGAATAATATTAATGTGATAAGTAGACAGATTTTCATCATTTAATCTAACAGATGCTAAGTTCTGATTCATAGGGAAAAGTCCAGAAAGGGCCTAATAATAAAATCATTTCCATGAACTATCCTTTTGTGTGTCTCTCTACAATTTAGAAACTGCTACTGCAGAAAGCTCAAATGTCTTGTATCCTATGAAACCTGAAACTGGGACCTATCTCATACAAGAGTTTTCTTCTGGTTCCTAGCTCCACACTTAAGCCTATTATATCCATATACAGAATAAATTATGAAGCTTATTGTCACATTTACCTTTCAAAAGTTGATATATAATTCATAGACCACAAAATTCACAATTTTAATGTGTACAATTTGGTGGGCTTTATTATATTTACAAGGTCTGCAAACGTCAACACCACCTAATGCCACATCATTTTCATCAGTCCAAAAAGAAACCCGTACTCATCAGCAGTCACTCCCCATCTTTCCTCCCCTAGCCCCTGGCATTACATTGACCTTTTTCTGGAAAGATTTTATTTTTTAGATGGAGGGGAAGGGAGGGAGAAAGAGAGGGAGAGAAACATCAATGTGAGAGAAAATCAGTGGCATCTCGTACGCATCCCAACTGGGGACCTGCCCGCAAGCCAGGCATGTGTCCTGACGGGGAATCAAACCGGTGATCTTTCCCTTGGCAGGATGACTCCCAACCAACTGAGCCACACCAATCAGGGCATCCTGATCTTTTGCAAGCTGATTTAAAGTTTCCTGTTCCCACCTTTTATCTCTTGGCTCACAAACTCCCCACGGTTCTGTCTCTGGGCTTCTCTGCTCTAGCCTGGCAACTTCGAGTAGTTCAGCAATCTCAATCAGCACTCCTGACGGCACTGGGCCCCTTATCTGTATGTCTCTTATCCGTTGGTCTCAGTGCCCGGTTCCCATTGAGAATCCAAGTCCGATTTCCAACTTCCTGCTGACTACCCCCATTTCAAAGTCCAACCAACCTTCAACACTCAACATTAATGCAGTCTTCTCCTCTTACTTCCCTACTTCCATTAGTACTTCTCTCTTTTAGCCTTTTTGTTTCAGGAGAGGGAGATTAGAATTTTCACAACGCCCCCTGGAGCCTCTTCTGGAAAAGCAACCTTGATTCCGCCCCACTTCTGCTAAAGAAATGAACTCTGTCCTCTGGATTCCCAGGACATTTCCTCAGCGCGCCCCATGTGGCATGGGCAAGCCTTTATACTACATTCTCTGTACATGTGAACTACTGGACTGGCAACCCTTAACATAAGACAGAGAATCTTATTTTACTTCTCTTTTGCTCACAGATTTTTTTTGCAATAATGCACAATCAACCTATGATGGAATAAACGAGGACACGTGTTGCCGAATAAATTACTAATTGGGAAAGAAGACTGAGCAGTCACCTTTTAGAAAACTTAAGAGCTCTGAAATAAAAACAAACAACATTATTTTACTAGACTAAACAAAAGTATGAATTAATAGCTTGAAACAATGTATTTGCTGAACTAATTTACATACATTAACATAGTAGTTGGTAGTTTTGTTATTCTTGGGCTTCTAAGTTTTCCTGTGCACACATCAATATATTCTCTACCAAGCAGTAAATAAAAGATTCGGGAGAGGGATTATCAAGATAACCATATACAGAAGTTTCCTCATAGTTTAAAAATCAGGGGTGTCCAGCCTTTTCGTGTCTCTGGGCCACACTGGAAGGAGAAGAGTTGTCTTGGGCCACACATTAAATATATTGCGACACATAATTACAAACAAATCTCATGTTTTAATTAAATTTGCGATTTTGTGTTGGGCCACATTCATAGCCATCTTGGGCCATGGGTTGGATACTTATCCCCGGTTTAAGTGATTTAGGGGTAATTAGAACTCCTGTCTTATTGTTTAAAATTCTCCATTCTATATCTTTAAACTGTTTTTGAAAACGATTCCTGCAAAAACTGCCAAAGCAGGTATATAATTGTGACGAGTTACTAAATCTTTCCGAGCCTCTGAGAACTAAATGAGCTAATACAATAAAAATGTAAGTAATTTAGCCCTGCTGGTGTAGCTGCGTGGATTAAGCATGGGCCTGCGAACCAGGGGTCTCTGGTTCGCGTCCCAGTCGGGGCACATGCCTGGGCTGTAGGCCAGTGGTCTGGAAGGGGACATGGGAGAGGCAACTCCACACTGATGATTCTCTCCCTCTCTTTCTCCCTCCCTTCTTTCTAAAAATAAATAAATAAAACCTTTAAAAAAAATGTAAGTAATGTAGCCAAGCATACATACCTGAAGCCTAGAGAACTGAGAAAAGTAGCAGAGATGTTCATTTGATAAACTAAAAGAGCACAAGCACCAAACGTCCCCGGAACACAGCCACACTTACGCTTCTGTGCCATGACTGCAAAGGTGAGTTGTTCCACAGAGACTACATGGCCTGGAAGCCTAAAACGCGTACTGATTCCCTTACAGAACTGCCAGCTTCTGACTAGATGGTGACTCGGTGCGTGTGTTTACTATGTGGTAACTTCTTGAACTGTACATTTAAAATCTGAGCTATACACTTATTAGAATTCTTTGAAGTGTATATGCATATAAAAGGTTTTTTAAAATTGCATTTTAAATGTTTTTAAAAATGCATTCTTAGACCATGGGTTTTAAAAATGGAGTAAAATAAAAAGACATATTTTACTATAGTAAAAAATACAGACATGTCTCATAGACATAGCCCTTTGAACTTGCTCTTGGACCTCTTGAGGATTTTGTGCTTCGTTTTTGTGGGATTGTATGTTTGCTCTGTTTCAGGCACATGGAGTCACTGAGGTCAGTTACATGATAACTGACCATTGCTTTCATAACTTCATTCTCTTAGGACAGACAGGAATTATAAAAATGTTTTCATGGCAAAAGATGATCACTTTATATAATTAATTGTAACTATAATCTGCAGAGCATTGCTTCTGCAGGAAACACCCTAAACAGGGATCTTCAACTCAGGGTTGTTATCGGAGTTATTGGAGGCGTTTTCAAATTCATTTTCAAGACTGAGGAACCACTGACACTGCAGGAAACACAATGGAGGGGTCCTGGGACGACAGGGGTGAGAACCTTGGGCTTGTGAGAACCTTGGGCTTGTATTGCAGACGTAGCTATGATGTGGTTCTGTTCAACTGTGCCCTTTTTACTATAGATAAGTATGGAGGAAAACAGTATAAAATGAGTGGACAAAGTTTGCTTCTCTAGAAATCAGAATTAAACATAATGACCCACTTTACAAAGCCCATACCTCTCCGTTTTCAAATGTTATTTCTCGGACAAGAGGAACACATTTATCTTGAATCCAACTGTACGTCCCGTCAAAATTTATCATAGCCCCCAAGTACACCATATCTGGAGCAGAATGCTGTTACAAAAATAGAAAAAAATAGTAAACAAATCTAACTTGTGCTAGCAAAAATGCATTCTTAAAGCCATCTATGAGCCCAGAAAATCTATAGGGGATACGGAAGAAGCAAAAAACATGAACCATCTGAGAAAGAGAACTGTCATTGATAAAACGTTGATAATTCTGGTTATCAGGTAACTAATCATCCAACCTGTGATACCTAAGCCTTCTGCTTTTCCGTGGATTTGTGTCAATTAACTGTTTATCAGTATCTTCACCAATGGCAAGCAGGCATTGTGAAAAAGAAGAATTACCCAAATAATTAAGTTAGCTATCCCTAGAGTTGAAGATAATTAGAAGAAAATTTGGAGATTTCCCATGAAAAAGCCCTGAAAAATGCAAGATGCTATATAAGTCTAAGGCATAGCTATCTCTAATATTAATTATTTACAGTATCTATTTCCACATAGACTCAAAATCACTATTTATGAAGTACTTAAAATGATGATAAAAATAACAGCTAACACTAACTAAGCTAACTAAGGTAATAGCTAACATTAACAAACCTACTATATCCAAGCAGTATTATTGTAAGTACCTTATATACGTTGACTTATTTAATCCTTGAAATACTGCCTAAGCAGGACTGTTATCATGGCTGTCTCTACCAATGAACAAACTGAAACGAGAGAAGCTAAGAAACTTTCCCAGAGTTACACACCTGGGAAAGTGGCAGATCTGACATTAAAACTCAGTCTCACTCCAGAGCTCATGCTCTCGACAACACCGTGAGACACCATACTGGATTCTGATGATCCAGTAGTTCACACTGTGGAAGCTACTCCTGAAGACACGCACTGGCAGAAAATACAGGCAAATTCTCATCTGAATTCAGAATCGCAAGTGACCTTTCTAAAATAAGCAAAAGTCTCATTCATGTGACTACAGAAAAATTAAAAAGTTTAAAGTGTCAAAAACCTGCAGATATTAAAATAAAAATTATGAATTGGAGTAATATAGACTATTTTTGTGTGTATGAAAAAGTACAATGACAGACTATTAATAATTCGTGTATTTAATTTATATTTAAAATCATATACACTACAAAATAGCAACTTACCCCTGGTGGTTTATAGATAATGCTGTCTTCACTATATTTTTCTGGTACTGAAATAGCCCTAATAGGAAGAGAGAAGTAATACTAATACTTACTAAGAAAGTAATAGCAGTAATATATCTGAATGAAGCAGAATTGGCTAGCTGTTTTATAACATATGAATTATATATGTGAAATATATACTTGCCCATCATCTTTCCTACTTATGAGACTATGCAATACCAATGAAAGCACATATTTTTAAAAGTTATTAAATAAAAGTTTAACATGAGGCAGATTTTTAAAGAAGGGAAGTGTTAGCTAGCTGCTTTATGACTCGGTATTTTATAAGTTTGGATTGGCAGTTTCACACTAAAAAGCTATTATTAAAACCAGATATTACCACTAACTGGGGATCAAGGTCATGGATGTGGTCACACAGACCAATCACAAAACACACTGAATTGCTTGTAAGTCAGACTCATCCATGAATTTTTAGTTTTAGTATCTCAGCCAAACTGGCCCACTTTCGCTAACACACTCTCAAAGATACTCACCCAAAAGCAGCCGAGAAGACACAATCATCATGCAAGATACTTGCTACTCTTTCAAAAACTTTATAGTGGTCTGAATTCTGGTGCTCAAAATATCCAACGATATTTCTTTTGCTGCGCTGTAAAATAATGTGATTATTTTACAAACATATATAGTTTTATAGTCATGTTATATACCATTTACCCATCTTGTTCAATTATCTCAAAATGAGGTATGACTATAAATACACATTTGGCTTTTATCCTAGCCTAAACCTAGTCCCAAACTATTAAAGATTACATTGGATTGAAAACAATCTTAACTCTAATGTAATTATAAATATTCCTTTCTAGCATATTATTCTAAAATTTTAAGAAATAGATAAATATTTAATCAATGATAGTCCTTTCCTAAATAAGGTGACAAATTCTAAAATATTTTAAAATAGTACATCAATTCATAACACATGACTGACTGCAGGCAGAGACTCCTCCACGGCCTCTCACACTGCTTAACCCGTAGGCATCCACAAAATACAAAGCCCTGACCACTCTTCACCCAGACCATTTCTCAGGGTTGTGCCTCTCTCCGGGACAGAGAGCAGGCTTACTACGAGCGCTGACCCAGGGGTTGCCAGAGCCCAGAGCTCTCTTGTAAGACAACCAACCCACTGCGCATGCAGGCACCCAAGTGGGCCCTGTATGTCACCTACGTAAGACCCGGGGGTCAATGAAACAAATGCAAACTTGCTCATATTGGTGGCTGTAATGTAAGCAATAAAGTCCTTTGTCACTGACCCATAAGCCTTATGTCTTTTGACAGCATCCATGAAAACTATAATCAGTTAACTTATTAGCTTGTAAGGAGGGTAAAAATAAATCTCAAACCTGACAGTGACAACCTAAAGCCTGACCTCAGTTGTTTCTGTGTTTTTAAAGCACTGTTTAGTGTGCAAATAAAAGAATTTTCTAAGTTTATTATTGAGGGGGGCTATTTTATTTTAACTTTTAAAAATTATTTATGCTATTACAGTTGTCCCAACTTTTCCCCCATTGCCCCCCTGTCCCCAGCCCGGCCCCCACTCCCATAGGCAATCCCTACACCACTGTTCATGTCCATGGATCATGCACATATGTTCTCTGTCTAACCCCTTCGGAGGGCTGTTTTAGAGGACAGAAAAGACCCACCAAAGAGCTGATTAAGGGGTAATTAGAGCAGACACACTGAGGGTCTCCACTAAATAAAATACGGAAACTTTGGTTGTGTAGGCCTGACGGTAACATTTATTTCTTCATAATTCAAGCTACCCTTTGACCTAAATTAATTCAAATCAGTGCAACTTTACTGTGTGCTATACACTTTATCCAAAGCTTCGGTAAAACATTAGCATTTTCCTTGAGAAATAATTGAAGAAAAATTTAACTTGCTATGTAAGTATATGTTAAATCCATTGTAATGAACTATAAGAAAATGTACAGATTCTTTGAATGCATAAGAATTTCTTTACATTAGTTAAACAGGCAATGTTCATTTGATCCAGCAAAAGTTAACAACTTACATCAAGAGTGGAGACTTCTGTTAAAGCACGAAGTTTTTGAACAGGGTCACTTTTTTGCTGCCTGATGTAATCTGCGAGTGCTTTCACCGATCGCTGACCCCTGTATTCTCTCTTCATCATCATCCCATTACGAAATAATTTGAGAGTAGGGTATTTGCTTATCCTATATCGCTGGGCTATGTCAGCTAAGAGAATGGAAAAAAAAATTAACTTCACCCTTGTACTTGGTCTAGGTAAGCCCATTAGCCAAATAGTCCAAAGCCTCGTAATTGCTTAGTGAGAACATTTTGGTTCAATAATTCTTTCTCTGTGTTAAAGAAAAAAATTAATCACGACAAGTTTGTACTGGTAAGAGGGCCAGCTCTGGACACAGATCACCTGGTTCCAACCACAAATTTGCAATTTACTGGCTGTGGGAACTTTTAACTTGCATCATTTGTCTGTGCCTCAGTTTCTCATCTTTAAGTAAGGATATGATTCCTACCATGCAGGACTGTTTTAAGGACCAAATGAGATAATACAAATGCAAACTCTAAATAAATGTTAGTAAATATTATGATATATTCCAGAAAGGAATTAGAATGCACAAAACTCCAATTCTGAAAAGTCATTCAAGTTACCCTACACTTAGGAGGGTCTCTTAAAGCATTTAATAAAAGAAAACTAAATTTAAATAAAAATCACTTTCTAAGGCTAACGATATTAGATATTTTTGCTAGAAGGATAATTTATAATCCCAAATGTGCAAATTTTTACAAGTTAATAAAATAAAAACTCAGCAGTATACAATTTAAAAAATCCCTTTAGAATGGACTCACATGAACAAGTATAAAAGACACATGGACAATAACTAAGGGTGGGGGGTGGAAAGGGGAGGGAGGTGGGGAGCATGGGGTGGGGGGCGGGCAGGGTTGGGAATATAAGACAGAAACCTGTACTTGAACAAGAATTAAATAAAAATTATATTTAAAAAAAATAAAAATAAATAAAAAATCCCTTTATTATGAACTATTGGCATATTCTGAGGTAGTGAATTTTCTTTTTTAAATCATTAAAATTTGTGTTTATAAATAAAATGTATGCTGATCTCATTTTTTAGGCATTACAATTACTAAGATACCTTATGTCATGCAAGAGAATAACAAAACACACACTGAATTTTTAGAATAAAGGTGACCCGAGAGAGCACCAAAGTGATTTCAATAGGTGCCCTTGTTTTTCTCAACTGAGCAAAAATGAGGACAGAATTCTAACACAGTGGTCTAATCTTGCCTTCACTTCCAGTAGTTTTAAAACAGAAACAAAACACAACGAACAACTGCAATAAGCCTCTGCTGAGCACCTGGGTTTTGTAGATCTGAGGAAAACTCAGCGGCAGGAACCTAGAGTGGTAGGAACACTACACTAGGGGAGACAAGTAAGGAGCTACCGCCATAGTCCCGGCAGAAGTAACAGGAAGTCTATCTACAAAATGAAACAATGTAACTTTTTTCCACTTATGGATAGAAAAAGATAAAATAATCATCAACTACTGGGCAGCCGAGGTTTAATCCTCAAACATCACTTAGCAGGTGTGCTGCACAATGAGGTGGCTGTTCATTATTAAAAAGCAAGACCTGCCCTGGCTGTTGTGGCTCAGTGGATTGAGTGCCTGCCGGGGAATCAAAGGGACACTGTTCTGATTCCCAGTCAGGGCACAGGCCTGGGTTGCGGGCCAGGTCCCTAGTACGGGGTGCTCAAGAGGCAACCACACTTTGATGCTTCTCTTTCTCCCTCCCCTTCCCTCTCTCTAAAAATAAATAAATAAAATCTTTTTTTAAAAAAAGCAAAGACCTTAAAATTACACTGATCAATAATCTCTGACATAAAGGCGACTTTTTTTCATGTTTTAGTCAAAAGTTATTTTAAGGCCTGGCTGGTGTGGCTCAGTGGATTGAGCGTGCGGGCCTGCGAACCACACGATTGCAGTTCGATTCCCAGTCAGGGCACTTGCCTGGGTTGCCAGTTCCCAGTAGGGGACTCACAAGAGGCAACCATACATTGATGTTTCTCTCCTTCTCTCCTTCCCTTCCCCTCTAAAAATAAATAAATATAAAATTTTTTAAAAAAGTTATTTTAAGATACTTACAATATAACATTTTGACAATAAAACAAAAAAATGACTGAAGGGGTATAATAATTTTTTTATTAAGTGGGTGGATCAAATGTTAAAATGGATATCAAAGGAATTATAAATTACAGAAGGTTAATAGCTCACTGATGGAAAATTAGCACGTACTTTTGCTTCAACGGTCACTTTTCCTTAATGGGCCCTGCCTGCCTGCCTAAAGCCCAGCAGGGCTCCACACGGGGAAACCGTCTCATGACCTTGTCCCAGCGCGGTCTACCTTGCCATGATCACCCATGGCAGACAGCACGGAGACAAATGATTTCAACAGACAGGGATTCTTTTTCTAGGACAAGAACCACTGCTGACCGTATAGCTTTTTTTCATTCCCAAACCATGCCTCCCCTCAATGAGAAAAAACAAACAAACAAAAGACCAACAACAAAAGAAAACCCTAAACAAAAAAATTACAAAGAAAGCCTTAGATGCTTACTCAGGACTCAGGTCAAGCCTGCCCATCCAAGTTCTGTTTCATGTTCATAAATTCTTTCCTGTAGATCTCCTTGTTCTTCTTTTTTAACTTGTTTTATTGAAATACATTTGACATATAACATTGTGCGAGTGTAGGGGTGCAGTATATCAGTTTCATACATTTGCCAGTATTGCGATGTCACTGTCATTGTAGCAGTAGTTGGCACCTCTATCGCTTCACATAACGGACATTTTTATGGCGGGAATAATTAAGATCCAGTCTCTTAGCAAGTTTGATGCTTATAATACAATATTATTGTCCACAATTATTTTATTATTCTTAATACCTCATTTATGCATAGCTCTCGTAAAGCGTCTCAATTGCCAATGTGAAAAATTAAGGTTAGCCAGAAAAGCAGAGAGGTAAGAGTAACTCTGGTATTTGGGAGCACGCGCTTGCCTAATTCAAGGACAACTACAAAGTACTTTCCTAAAACTGCTAGTAGGGTTCTGCACTGACCAGCAAATTGCTTATGGAGGTCTTCTGCCATATGGCCTATAGCCACTGGAGGTCAGCAGAGAACCTGGTCCCACCAGGGGCAGACTGACTGGACTTCGAACACCTGAGGTAGCACGGCCACCCACCACTAGGGAGAGTGATGAATTCTACTCCCCAAGTCCCCAAAGGAGAAAGCCTGCCAAAGATGAGATAAAGTGAGATTATGATCCACAGCTGAAGCAAGGGTAAGGTTTAATTGTGTGTATATGTAGAAATTTTAGAAAACAAAGACAATTACAAAAAAGAAAACAAAAAGCATTCGTGATCCAACCACCACTGGGGAAAACCACTGTTAATGTTTTGGTTATATTTTGCTGACTTTGAATAAAAATTGCTTAACTAGCAGTGACATTTCAATTGAGAAAAAAATAAACTCTTTACTAAATCTGCCCTATTAGTTTTCTCATCCAAAGTGAATATTTCCACTTGTTTTTTAAAATTAATTTGTTGTCCATGTCTCAAAATGCAAACACTTATTACATTTATTTTAAATGCATGGTCTATTTTTCTGCTTTATCCAGTACAATAGGTCACTAGTACAGAATAGAGAGACCAGAAATAGAGTCTCACACACACGGTCAGTTGATTGTGACACAGGTGCAAAGTCAGTAAAGGAAGGACAATCTTTTCAACAAATAAGGTCAGAACAGCTTGATAATTATATGCAAAAAATAAACTCCAACCTACATACAATGCCGCATATAAAAATTAACTCCAAATAGATCACAGACTGAAATGTAAAACTTTTTATCAGGGGTGGCAAACTATTTTTGCCAGGGGCCACATCGACCTTGTGGTTGCCTTCAAAGGGCTCAATGTAATTTCAACTCCTTAACAGTGAAGGAGTAGTTACATGTACACAGTCCTAAAATTATTTTGGCCCTTTGAAGGCAACTGTGAACCTGATGTGGCCCCTGGTGAAAATGAGTTTGACACCCCTGGAGTACTATAAAACTTAGGAAGTAAAACATGGTAGAAAATCTTTGTGTTCTTGAGTGAGGCAAATAAATATTTCTTAGATATAGCACCATAATTATAATCCATTTTTAAAAAGAGTAAATTGGACTTCTAAAATTAAAAAATAGAATTACTCTATGATCCAACAATTCTACTTTGGTGTATATCTCCATAAGAATTGAAAGCAGGGTCTTGAAGAGATATTTGAATACACTCATGTTCATATCAGCATTATTCACAATAGCCAAGAGGTGGAAGTAACTCAAGCATCCACAGACAGATGAATGGATAAATAAAATGTGGTATACAGATACGATGGAATATTAAGCAGGCTTAAAATGGAGGAAAATTCTGGCACATGATACAGCACGGATGAACCTTGAAGATATTAGGTAAGGGAAATAAGCCCACCCCTAAAAGGCAAATCCTGTATAGTTTCACTTACATGAAGTACTGAGAGTGGTCAGGTTTATACCAACAGGAAGTAGAATGGTGGTTGGCAAGGAATGAGGGAGGAGGAAACAGAAGTTTAATGAGTAGAGTGTTTCAACCTTGCAAGATGAACTTCTGGAGACTGGTGGTACAACATCGTGGACATACTTAATGCTACTGAATTGTACATTTTAAAATAGTAAAGATGTTAAAATTTATGTTCTGTATATTTTACTACAATTGAAGACACTTAGAATAGAATGGAAGAAAATATTGGCAAATTACACATTTGAAAAAGAATTTGTATTCATAATATATGAAGGGCTCTCAAAACCCAATAAGCAAATATTATACATTATTATAGCTGTTAATAACCTAACAGGTTAAATTAAATATACTGACCATACCAAGCATTTGCAAGAATATGGACACAACTGGAATGCTCACTAATAGTGGAAATGTTAAGAGTCCAAATATTTTGGAAAACAGTTTGGCAATTTCTTCAAGTTAAACATACACCTACCCTACGACCCGGGTAATTCAGACTTAGGTTTATGCTCAGGATAAACGAAAGCACACGTACAGAGTTGTACCTGAATATTCACAGCAGCTTTCTTTGTAATAGCCTGAAACTGGAAAACAACCCAAATGTCTGTCAACAGGTAAACAGTTAAACAAACTGTGGTATATAACCATAGAATGGAATGTCATACACTGAATAAAAATCAATGACACATGCCAACAATCTCAAAATAACCATGCTGAGTCAAAAAACAAATATACACGAACAGAGCACATAATGTATGATTCCACTGACATAAAATCCTAGAAAGTGCAAACTAATCTATAGTAACAGAAAGTTGTTCCATGTCCCCTGAGGACTGATGGAGGAGACAAGGACCACAAGAAAAATTTGGGGGATGTCACATATGTTGATTATCTTGATTGTGGTGATGGTTTTATGAATGTATATGTGTGTCAAACGTTAAATTGTGTAAGCTGAACTTGTACAATCTCTTATTAAAAACAAATCCTACCAAAGAACAATCTGCCTCACATCTCCAGACCACAGGGTTCTTAAGGTCCTCCCAGTTCAAAACTCTATAATCCAAGTGTCATGTAAGGCGTTATCCAAAGCAGTTTGTCTTCCAGTCTCTTAGGAGAAAGTGGAACATGTGGGTAACTTATCAATAAGGATTTCATAATGTCACTTTTAGGAAGTGAAGAATTACACAGAAGGGAATAAAGTTTAGAGAAAATACATAATATCTGAGATACAACTTTCATTCGTAAAAAGAATTTTGGAGATCTCTTTGGTGGATTAAAAGATCTGAACTAAAGCTATTTATTCCCAATAAAAGAGAACTTGATTATTAGCAATGATGTCAGATTTATGTAAAAAGTAAATTAATCTTTTTAAGAGATAGAATAAATAATATTTAGGGTACAAAAATAGTACCATAGTTAGTAGCAATAGTTAAAATCATTTCTTCCCAATGATTATAAGCTTGAAACCATAATTTCAGATTTTAGGATGCAAATTCAGAGTTATTTGCACTGCTATCTGTACTATAATGTTTAATTAAATATATAAAAAAAACCCAGAAAGATCTGAAATGAGAGCCTACATCAAAAACATGTTCTCTGTCAGTGGGAGAAAAGATCCAGAAAGCAGAAGGATAATGCAGTCCACGTATGTACCAACAACCTTTGATTGCTCCTTCATCCTATCTAGTTATGAATCTCAGGAGACAGAAATGTGCAGCATCACTGGTTAGATTTTGAAATGCTTTGCTATTAGCCATTTCTATCCAGCATAGGACTTTCCCAGTAAATCCCCCAAATGTTTGTTGAAGTGAACAGAAAAAAAGCAAATACAGCAGATCCTTGATTAAGGTCAGTTTGGCCAAAGCTGTTGTACAATAACGTTGATGACATGCCCTAGGAACTTTTATTTATATCAACTAGACTACCGTGAAGTTGGTTTCGTCACCGTCCTTTCACTTCAAGCTGCTGAACCCATAGGTAACATTAAGTAAGAACTTACTGTAGGTCCGTGAATGCAGTCAGTCAGATATAAACACTAATTCTGGCCTGATTAGACACTGGGCTGTGTGGCATTGGTTAAGCCACTTCACTCCCATCTTCTTGGCAGTAAAATAAAGTTAGTGCACACGCACACACACTTCCTCATTGTCAAGGGTATGGGATAGGAAACATGCAGAGTGGGAGAGTTCTATACTCAGTCCAGTTACCAATAATTCAATGCAACAAGCTTTTAATGAGCAGTCTCTGTCTCCCAGAAACTGTCAGATTCTTGAGATCCAGAGATTAATGAGTAGTTTAGTCTTCAGTTAAAAAAGATTAAACAAAAACACTAAAAGCAGAAAAGACAAAGTGCCTGCTTTTGAAGAACTGACATTAAAACTGGTAAGACAACTAACACACAGGAACCAGAACAGCAAAATGTAATTTGTCTGGTTCTCTGAGGGAAGAAAGCCCAAGTGTCACGGGGTGGCACCTGGGAGGAAACACTACTGCCAGCTCACTAGCTCAGGTTAGAGACATCTGTCACGTGCCCAGAAAACCAAGAGGATTTCACAGAGAACGCTCCACTAGGACGGGTGAAATCCAAGGGCTTCCTGACATTCTCAATAATTATAAACAGTAACTACAGCTATTTACACCTCAAAGGTAGTCTAAGCTGATCTTAAAAGAACCTTTTAAATAACAGAAACACATAAAAATCTGAGGTTATTTTATTTGGCACGGCTACAAATGATATTTTTGCATGATTCTAAACCTAATAGAAATCATTTTCCCCTAAAGCTATATTGCAATTTTATTTCATTCTGGTATTAGGTTTGGTAGAAAACATTGCCAGTTATGATTTGCTACATATATACTTGCTCTACCCTATTTTAATTAAAAAATAAAATAAAAACTTCTTAAACCCTTCACATAGCAAAATGGAAAGTTGTGTTGTAAGTACAAAATATTAAATATTAACATTGTGAGCAAAGTCACTAGCACTTTTTGATTTGTGCCCCACTTGAAGCACAGCATCCCTGAAAGAGTGTGGGCGGGCGTGTGTGTGTGTGTGTGTGTGTGTAAGAGAGGTGGGGATGGTGGAGTGTCTTCCAGACTTCCTGCTGAGGTACTTACAGTGCTGATCACAGTCAACTCTGGCAAACACCACTTGATTTGCATTTGGATATTCTTCCTTAATAACATTGGAAGCTTCCTCAAAAATTGGATGCAACATCTGGCTGAAACGACACCTATGCACAGAGAAGGGTACCAATTAAAACTGAAAAGCAGACTGAATAAAACCTTGTATCAGTTATTACCCATTGATGTTGAGCCATATACACAATAAATAGCTTTTGAGACAATCACAGTTAATTTAGTAATGAATCTTGATGTCATTCATCAGAGACAAAGATAATTTTGAATTCAAAGACTGTAAAAATAATTAAAATATTTTTTCACCTTGGGAAAATGGCCAAGAGTACGGAATACACAGCTAAGGATCTCTCATAAAGGCCATGAAACAAGTCTGCGATAAGCCCTCTAAGATGTATCCACTTGGACTTGGAAGTATTGAGACTTGGGCAGTTATTTCTTTAAAAATTAGCTTTGTCTAATAATAAATATTTTTAGACTGCTGTTCAANCAGAGACAAAGATAATTTTGAATTCAAAGACTGTAAAAATAATTAAAATATTTTTTCACCTTGGGAAAATGGCCAAGAGTACGGAATACACAGCTAAGGATCTCTCATAAAGGCCATGAAACAAGTCTGCGATAAGCCCTCTAAGATGTATCCACTTGGACTTGGAAGTACTGAGACTTGGGCAGTTATTTCTTTAAAAATTAGCTTTGTCTAATAATATTTTTAGACTGCTGTTCAAAATCTTTAAAATGGTAGGTTTATTGCAAACATTAGAACAATTTACCTGACTAGTTTAATCAAATTTCATAGGCAAGTTAGCATACTAAGTAAATAAGTCACATAGAAAGGATAACAGTGTATAACAACTGCTTCCCCTCACAATTTACCCCTGGTTAAAATGAGCTTTTGTATCTATAAACATGTTAAGTATACCAAGTCCAAGAGAAAAAAATCCTAAATTCCTAAATAAGACTTCCTGTCCATGATTCCCTTGTCATTTTGGTTTGTTCTATTTTTACTTTTAAAAATAGAGGGGGCACAAACCCCACAATATTCCAGAAACTCAACACTTCTAACTCTAACTCCCAAATACATGCTATGGGACCTGACCAAAAAAAAAAAGAATCAGAACCAGCACACAACCAGCTGGGTTTGAATAGTCAATTCTCATATGAAAAAGTTATTGAGAATTTGTTAATTAAAAAAAAACTATAATTGATAGTATTGCTTTCAGAGCCATTTTCCACCAAGAAATGTACTTAAATGAAGCATGTGAACTAAAGAGTTAACCCATATGCGATGTCATACATATTAACTATAACTCAACAAAAACATAAAGCCGCGAGAGGATGCAAACTTTATTCTTCCTCCCTATTTCTTTTTGTATATATCTCTTCTAGCCCACTCACCTGACTTCCTAAGGAGATGTCCTAGAATATATCAAGTAGACACAATCTGTATCTTCAATCTCTTGCTTTCAAGTGGCTCTTTCCTCTTTTAGCATTCTTAAATCACTCCCATCTGGGATAGGTGGGTGGGGTCTGTGGACATCAGGGACCGTGTCTTATTTGACTACATATTCTAACAAGCATTCCAATAGATGTCTGTTAAATGAATAAATTGACAGGATGGAGGAACTAGAGAGGTGAGGACCACAGGTTTGTGGGTTCGTACAGTTTGATAAAAATAGGGTGCCAGAGGGCAGGGAAGACAATGGGTAGGGACTGATCAATGCCTTCTTCAAGAAGTGAGATGTGGCCTAGTCTGGAATCAGCAGACAGGCTCCCTCCCGCCTCAGGTGAAGACGCACATTAAGGGCTCCTTCTTTCTGGACTGTCCAGTTTGCTGCCCAGTAAGTATTTAAGCACAGGTTCTTGTTTAAAGTAAAATATGCTTTAATGCCAAAAGGTGGAAGTGGAAGATGAAATAAAAGTTCAAGTGCAATATCACTAAAACTTCATACACACGTTCCCATACATATGTAAAGTTACACTTGTAAAAGTAACATAACAAAAGCAATAAATCTATTAAAAGGACCTTAAGAGTCATCTGAATCCAACCTGAAGCTTGAATCAATCCTTTACAAAACCACCATGTGGGAAAAGTCTTTTTGCAGGACAATTTGGGGACACTTACTAGTATGACTCAGTGAAGAAAAATAGCAAGTTTTGGAGTCAAACATACCTGAGTTTAAATCCCAGTTCCACCACTTACTAGATAGCTGTATGACCTTTCTAATAAGCCTCAATGAAGTCAATCTAAAATGGAAGTTATACTACCTACGTGCAGGGTAGCTCTGAGCATTAAAAACAATGTGCATAAAGATCCTGGCACACACAGAATTATTAAACACCTACTGTGATTTGTCACCTGCCGAGGCACATCAGTATTTTGGGGGCCGCTCTGTTATAGAATTCGTCCTTAAACTGTGTCACACTCATATTTCCCAGAGGGAGCTCAGAGTTGAGCCTGTGAGGCTACACAGAGTGTGTCTATGTCCTACAGCTAATTTCCTAGTTTTGTCAGCTGAATAAAAGAGCACTAATTCATGAACAACTCAAGGTACTTTGGGGGTAATATGTTTTCTCAAATAACTGCAATTAGCCCACATTTCCATTTCAGTTTTTATAACAAGGTCAGTGGAACATTCTAATTCTCTTTCTTAAACACATAAAACCCCTTAATCAAGAGAACTTCGTTCTAGTTTTAACTCTGCCGACGTCTAGTCGGTAACCTTGGGAAAATACTTTACTCTTTTGGACTGAAATTTTATTCTTCAAGGACTGGACTACATAAGCTTCCACCTACTTTACCCTGAAAATGCTACCTTTATTACACACTTCATAAATGGCATTTTCTCTGTATATCTTCAACATTTGTTCATTATACACCTATACATCATTCATTAACTTAATTATATACTTATCTGCCAAGTGTTACGCAGAGAGCTTAGGGATTACAGTTGAAAAAAGACAGATGTGATACCTTCTCACAAACCAGCTAAACCACAACACAGCAGTGTTATGGTCAGGGAAATACAGGGTGTTATGAGAGGATATAGAAAAGGGAGGAAGGTGATCTGGAGAAAATGACATCTAATCTAAGGCTTGAAAGATGATTACAACTTAACTAGGTAAATAAGTAGATAAGACTGAGCCATTCAGGCAGAGAAAATACCATGACTAAAAGTGATGAAAGACAGACTATTACAGAAACCGAGACACATTCAATCTAACTAGAATAGAATGTGGAAGTAGAGAGAGGCAAGAGGTGTAGCTGTATAGGTAAGAAGGAACCAGGTTACCTAAAGTCTGCTGAAAGAAAACCAATTAGGGTTTTCACAATGAGACACCACTCCACACTGGTCAGAATGGCCCTCAAAAACAAATCAGCAAACAAGTGTTGGGGAGGACGTGGAGAAAAGGGAACCCTAGTACACTGTTGACAGGAATGCAGACTGGTGCAGCCACTGAATTTGGCCACAGTATGGAATTCCAGCCACAGTATGGAATTTCCTCAAAAAATTAAAAATGGAACTGCCTTTTGACCCAATGATTCCACTGTTGGGAATATACCCTAAGAATTCTGAAACACTAATTCAAAAGAACCTATGAATCCCAAAGTCCATAGCAGCACAATATACAATAGCCAAGTGCTGAAAACAGACTAAGTGCCCATCAGTAAATAGTGGATCAAAAAACTGTGGTACATTTACACAGTGGAATACTACGCAGCAGAAAGAAAGGAGCTCCTACCCTTTGCGACAGCATGGGTGGAACTAGAGAACATTATGTTAAGGGAAGTAAGCCAGACAGTAAAAGATAATACCATATGATATCACCTGTAAGTGGAACCTAATCAACAAAACAAGCAAGCAAAATAGAACCAGAGACAAGGAAATAAAGAACAAACTGACAGTCACCAGATGGCAGTGGGGAGGGAGCTAATGAGGGAAAGAAGGGTCAAGTCAAGGAACATGTATAAAGGACCCATGGACGAGGACAACAGGTGGCAGGGGAGGACTGAATGTAGGAGAGGGGTGTTGGGCAGGGCAGAGGAGAGCAACAGGTGAAAAATGGGGCAACAATAATTGAACAATAAAAATTTTTTTAAACAAATAAATAAAATCTTAAAAGAAAGAAAATCAATTAGGGTTTTAAGATGAAGGGAAAACTGATCCAATTTGCATTTTAGGAATGACCACTCTGGTTTACTTTGTAGAAAAGAGAATGGAAATACAGAAAACTAGAGGCACAGAAAATAAATTAGAGGGCTGCCCTAGGAATCTAGGTCAAGTGCAGGACTATGGCCTGAAAAAGGGCAGTGCTAACTAGTAGGTGGTAAACCTAAGAGGGTCAACTAAGACATAGGTTGTTTAGGAATAAGGGTTATTCGAGTGTTTCCAGCTTCTCACTAGCTGAACTCCTCCTTCCTGTCCCAATGCCACATTGTTAAACATCTACTGCCTACTGTGCCCTTGTTCTAGGTGCTGGGAATACTGAGTAAGACATCATCTCTACCCTCACAGCTGGTTTGCTAGGACATCAAGATAAAAGACAGAACAACGTAGTAAGAAAAAGAAAGTGGTACATAGGATACTGTAGGAACACAGAAGACAGAATCTGATTCAGACAGGGAAGGAGGCTTCCTAGAACTAGTAACAGATGGTCTACATTTTAAAATGTCAATATTATTTTCCTTCTAAACTTGCCACACCCACATCCTCACCTGCAAACACTGCCCTACCTCATCAGAAAAAATACAGAATTGCAATGTGTACTCTTGTGTGTGGTGTGCGTGTATGTGACAGAGAGAGAGAGAAGGGTAGAGGGAGGGAGGGAGGGAGGGAGGGAGAGATTTCAGCCTTTATGTCACCTGTTTTTATTTTAAGGTGTGGGATAATGGAATCAGGTATATTTCTCTCTTAAAACACAATGCTCACCAAATTAAGCTCCTTTATTGTGAATGAACCTCAACTGATTTTGTGTACGGAATACTATCTCACAAAAGAAAAAGTCTCCCCACTCACCCCTTTCTACCAAAGAAAAATTTCAGCTTTAGCAAGTTAAACCGCAGACATAAGATTATTACTTACCAGTCAGCATAAAAATTTACTAAAGCAACATCAGCATTGTCTGAAATTGAAAAACAAAACCAAACAACCTAAGTTATTTGTGTCCACATAATTTTGACATAGTTAAAGATGTGGTTTTCATCATGGTCTTTTTCCATTGTAAGAGCCCACTAAAAATACATAACGACAAGTTACCTCTTGCTCAGAAACACATGCACAGAGTCGTGGACAATTTAATAATCCATTTCTAACCTTCCATATTTACGATAACCAAGAATTAGCTCTGCTAAGTGAGATCCCATTTCACAGAGCAGACTGTATAAAATAACCGAGCTCCGATGCCCCACCTGGTTGTAACACGTAAGCTACTACTGACAGTATTGGGTAAAATGTATTCTTTCTGGTTCCTGTCCACTTAACAGTTACTCTCTGTTGCAAAAATAACTTAGTATCATTTGTGTATCCAAATATAAAGATATAAGAAAGATATATTCATTCCTTCCCCCTAAACCTAATACAGACAAAAATTCCTCAAGTACTCACAAAAACAAAACACAAAGATATTCTAGAATTTGGAAGAGTAAAGGAGAACATGTGAGTTTCAATTCTCTTCTTCCTTTTAAGCGTTTGCTTGTTCACTCTAAAACAGTGGTTCATAAACTGTGACCTCCCAAACCAAGAAGCACCAGCTTCGCACAGGAACATACAGAAGTGCAAATTCTTAGGTGGAGTCTAGCAGTTCCTCTCCGAAACTGGGGACCAGGCCTGCAGTACAGGTAGTAGTAAGTCTCCAGTGATTGTGATACATACGAAAGTCTACAGAACCTCTGTTCTGAAGAGATCCCATAACATGGAGGTGGACTTTTAGCACTTAAAACCAGTTCCAAGAACACAAAACAACGTGTAGAGCTCGATAAACAAACCCCTTTTACCTCTATTTAATTTTGGGGTTTGTTCTGCTCAAACCAGTAGGTTGAAATGGAGTGCTTAAAAAAATCATCTACGCACCTTGCAGATTTTCTGCGCTGTCCTAAATCGTGATTTTCTGTCAACCACGTTACCACCTTCCCTACTACTTTTAGGAACAAAAAATGTTTTATCCAAAGTTAACTGTATCTACTGGCACACAGTCAGCGAACAAAGTATTCAGTGAAACACTGAATTTCATTGGACCAATGACAATAAAAGAGAACAGAGTAGGTGACTTAAAGTTAACAGTTTAAAGACACCAAAAAACTTAGCTGTGTCCTGAAGTCATTAACATTTAGTACTGCACAGTGAAGACTGCTGGCCTCTAAAGAGGCTTTAGCCAAACACTTTAGGGTTGTTAGGAGTGGTATTTATGACAAGGCAGAGAGATAAAAGAGGACTAAAATTTACTTGTAATGCACCAAAAGAAATTTTACTAAAAATTAAAACCAAAAGTGCTTTGTTAATTCAGTGAATCACAGAATTAACCAGAATGCCAGCTCAACTGTCCCAGATAATTGAGATTTTATTTTATTTTTGTACATAAACTAACTCTATTTATAGAGAAGAAAGTGTACTTAAAAGATATCAAAGTACTTACTTAAAATGTCATCTATATTCTCTGTATCGAGACTTGTTATTTCAGTTGTTACAGGAGTAAAAACCCAAGTTACCTGGAAATTTCAGAAAAGTGAAATTAATGAATGTTCCCACAAAAGGCAAATAATGCAGAAAGTCTAAAAAGAAAATTTATAAATAAAGTTGGTTCCATTTCTTAGTTACAAAATCATCCATCAGTTGGTTTTACTCTGTATTACCACCTACACTAACCCTTCACTACAATCAATGAAATTGGAGAGGTACAACTTCTCAAGCCTGACAACTGGTCCAATAAGACTTCCTAGACTTCCAAATATGTAAAACAGATTATTTCTAAGTAACTAGTAAATTGAGAATTTACTCATTCTGTTAAATACTTTCAACAACTTTATTGCTACAGCGCCAAAAGGAAGAAATTGACACATGATTACCATTTTGGAAAGAATATACAACCCAAGCTAAGTTTGCTGATTCTACCCTGCCACATGTCTAAGACAAAACAAAATAATGAAGAGAACTCAAAAAGACTTCTAATTGTGATCCAAAAGCCCTTCTTGCCTCATCCTCACTTACTGGTGGTAACAATGTATTAAGTGAAAGGCTACGAAAAAGAGAGTAAGAATGTTTTGCTTCCACTCTGATATGTCTGAAACATAAAGTTCATGGAAGAAAATCTCAGTTTGCCATCCATCCACAAGACAAAGAAAAAATACAATGTTACACTAAATTTGCAATTGTTCACTTATCTAAAAAAATAGTATTTAGTGTATTTTATCTTTAGGCTCCATCTTTTATATACTGTGTTTTGATGCCTGGACAGCTTTTTGTTCAAACTACGACCTGTATGTGGAATTTTGGTCACTGAGCCATTGCTCTCTACCCAGTGCTGACCCATGTCAGGTCCCAATTAGGGCACTAAAGACCACTCCTTGTCCACCCATTTTATGGACACTTCCGAACTCACAACAGTTACAACTCGAAAGTTTTATAATTTACCTGCAATTCAATTTCTAAATGGTATAAAGAGACATGTTGGTGCTAGTAAATAAGGACATCTAATTATCTGAAATATTGCTATAAATTTCTTCATTTCTTAGAAAAAGCCTAAAAATAACACTAGACTTATTTTTCACATTACCAAAATAATGTAGCCAAAAGCTAACCAGTATTTCTGCTACCCACCAATAAATTATACCACCCTAAAAGTAAGGCAGATCGTTTCAAATCCCTGAGTATTTGACCCATGTAACTTGTTTCATGATTTTCAACACCTTGGTAACTGTAAAGATCAGACTTCCCCCACTAGTCATTACTTACTATCCATACCTCAATTAACAGATCCTTCCCTGATTGGTGTACGACAAGCTCTAGATAACTGTGGAGCCTTTAAAAGATAAACTAAGGCATATTAAAATTTTGGGGAGTTTATCTGAGCAAATATCAATTCAAATCAGTCAGTATCCAATGTTGCAGATAAAAAAGCTCTGACGAGCTGTACAAAATAAAAGACTTATGGGCAGCAGGGGGTGGGAACAAGGAAGTTTTAACTAGGCAAAAAAAGTGAGTTGATTATTACAAAGTTACTTTCCTTTAGGGGATGGCAGGGGTCTACCAGGCAGGTTACCTAACGAGTGCTTATCAGGCATTCCTGATTGGTTAAGATTACATTTCTGAGAGCTATCATTCTGTTTGGTGATGTAAGGCGTTTGGTCCTGCTGTCTCATTTTTTTTTCTTTTTGGTTGTGTTGTGTTTTGCATTGTTTTAACCCTCACCTGAGGCCATTTTTTATTGCTTTCTAGAGAAAGAGGAAGGGGGGAGAGAGAGAGAGAGAGACAGAGGGAGAGGAAGACTGATGTGAGAGAAGCAGCATTTGGTTGCCTCCCATATGCACATCAACTGAAGATGGAACCTGAAACCTAAGTATGTGCCCTAACTGGGAATCGAACACACAGCCTTTCAGTGTATGGGACAACTCTCCAACCAACCAAGTCACCCAGTCAGGGCTGCCAATTATATTGGTCAGCAAGAATGCATATTGAAAAATACGCCAAGATGATGATGCAAAAATATCATAAAGCAACAAAGCTGGTCATTACCAAAGTCAAGTCATTACGCAACAGTCATTTATATTTATAGGGTGTCTACCAGGTACTACTGAGGGCACGAATGCATCAGACAAGGTACAGGTACGCTCTACCTCAAGGAGCTCTCAAACTAGTGGTGGTGTAAGGAGGGGAGAAAAATGTGGAAAATAAAGACATATGATCTTAGTTGTACAATCCAAGGAAGCCCATTTTTGACGTTATCACCTATCAAAGGACATGTTTACAGAGAAGTATATTCTATATTTAACTGCTTTTACATGGTAGGTAGGGACAAAAATGATAAACCAATTATCAATTTGGCTGTATAAATGGTGTGCTGATAAGCATGCAACTGATAAGACTATTAAGTTAACTACTGCAGTTACAGGACCCAAAGCAGGAAAACTCTCTAACCCAACAATCTCTGCTCCCTGTAGGGTGCGAAGGAGGCGTTTATCATTAACATTTTTATTAATATGCAGTATTATGGGAAAGACAGGTTGTTTATTTGAATTGTTAGCAAGCTCCATTAGTCTGACAAATTGCTCCTTTTCATATCAGCCCTGGGCAGAGACAAGGTTCTCCTGGGGAAACATCTTTATGTGTCAAATGCTATTACATTCATGTAAAATAAAGACAAGTAGCTCTAAACCAGGAAGGAATGAGGCAAGTCATTAATTTAATTTTTAAATTTAGACTTGAAGTAAGATTTTAAGTTTATTTTTAAAAAAGAAACAGCAGCCAAAGCTGGTGTAGCTCAGATTTAGTGCAGACCTGTGAACCAAAGGGTCGCTGGTTCAATTCACAGTCAGGGCAGATGCCGGGGTTGCAGGCCAGGTCCCTAGTAGGGAGAGTGTGAGAGGCAACCACACGTTGATGTTTCTCTCCCTCTCTTTCTCCCTCCTTTTCCCTCTGTCTATAAAAATAAATTTTAAAAATCTTTTAAAAATAGAAAAGAAACAGCAAAATTCTACCCAGAAATTTTGAATGGAAGATCTTAGTAGTCATGGAGAATATAGCCTCTAATAATGGAATACTTAGACAGCATATGTAAATATATATACATAAACATGAACTATTTTACAAATTAGTCATTCTCTTCAGTTCATTAGCTCATCTGCTTGCCAAAAAAACTCAGAGGAATCTCTAGTAATCTTCTATAGGTCATTAGATAATTCTTTCCAAATGCATTTCTTATACCAAATATTAAACATTCCAGTCTGAGATATGTCTAGTGATATGATCTTATATGAAGGCTCATCAATGATATGGTGAACATAGTACCCACATTCATTAAAAAAAAAATAAAGTGATAAGCTCGCCGAAATAGCCCAGTTGGGAGAGCGTTAGACTGAAAAAAATAAAGTGACAGTCTAGCTTTAAATAGGAGCTTCTTCAGCAAGTAAAGAATATTTCCTTCTATTACATGAATTTTAAACATGAGGAACCTCCAGGAACCCAAACCCTTTCCTTTTCTTAGATCCCTGGTACCCACGGCCCCTCCTGGCCCGAACCGGCAGCACGCTGGGCATGTCCCAGGGCACCGTGCAGCCCCCGGGCAGCAGCTACTCTCCCCAACACGGCCACAGTTTTTCTGCTTCCGTCTCCCTGTGTACAGGGTTCCCTCTACCTGGAGTGTCCTCTTCTCCACCACTGCTTAATTAGTCCTTCAACGCAGAGTCCCTTTTCCATGAAGCTCTGTGTGTTTTTCCTGGTAGAAAATGCTTTCTTTCCCCTCAAAAGCCTGAACTACTCCATAGGGGTAGGAAAAGGGAAAACGTAGGCTAGGGAAATAGGGGTTACTATGAAATTAAAACTCTGGATCGGTCATCAAGTTGAAAGAAGATAAAGTGAAAAGATAATTCCGTGATAAAAGGCAGTAGTTTAGAAATAAACTGCAGAAAGGTTTTCGTTAAGCACCCTCAGCGTTAGGCCAAACCCCGCCACAGCACCTACAGACGCCCAGGCTACGGCACCAGCGCATTCGAAACGCTCTCGCTGCGAAGCTCCGGTGCGGTTCCTCCAGGAAAACATTAACTGAGTAAGTCACTAACCCACCAGAATCTCTTCAGAAGTACAAACTAACATCATAATACCTATCAGAAGTGAATTATCAAAGCTTCTCTGTTCATAATTTTATCAATCAATAAATTTCCCCAGTACATTAAGGTCATTAAAGTCTCACCATTCAAACATACCCTTAATGGGAACCACTATGACACTCCCTTCAATCCAACCGGCCCACAGAGGCCAGACTAATCTTTTTGAGTGCTGATCTTCATATATTCATTCCTCTGCCCAATAAGAACCTCCAAGGGTTTTTCACTGTCTACAATATCAAAGCCCGACTCCTTAGCCTGGCATTCAGGACCACTCACAAACTAGCACGACCCCTTATCAAAAGGGTCCTGGTCTGGCAATAAGTTATATGGCCACTCTATTTGCAGCAGTCCCTCAGCAATTGAGAGGAACTGTAACAAGCTCTTCACGAGTCCTAAATTATTAATAAATGTCCAATGTCTTCCCATATAACATACAATAAATTCAAAAATGGAATGAGAGTAAACAGAGAGGAATACATAGGGGCTGAGATATAAAGTTAAACCAATCACTAGCTTCATTCATTGACTTTAAACACTAGGCTCTTAGCAAGGGTATAAAATCAGTAACTCAGAAAAATTACTACATGACCCTTCAAAGGTAACTTGCAAATGGCCCAAGTCCTGCAGATTACAAATTCAAGCACGCAAGACATCTACAGCACCCACAATTCCTAAAATGTGTCTTCTTAGTCGCTTGCCTTCATACGTGGCTCGTGCAGTTTCCTCTGCTTGGAACACCCAGGAAAGCTTACCTAGTTTTCAAGACCCAATTCAAAAGCTACCTTTTCTCTAAAGACTTTCCTGATTGTCCCAGACAACAGTGATTCATTTCTCTTTCCTCTGAACCCTTAGAGCACTTTCTGTAGGGTGTTAATATTCCTTTCCACATGAGTTATTTGTGTTACCTTACCTCCTGTAGGTGACTCCAAGTACCCTGAAAGTAGAGACTACCTTAATTTAATTTTGGGTCCCACAGATCACTTACTACAGTACCCTGTTTGTATACAATAAACACTCTAATACGTGCTAAGTGAATGAATGGGTAGATTATGTGAATACACTAAGAATATAGGGGGGGCTGTTGAAGTTGAGAAAAGAGGGAAAGATGTTCAGAAATGGAAATAGTCAACAAACATTTTTACCATGTTTGAAGATAATAAGGTCGTCAAATTGGAAGTCTACATGAAACTTTGTGTTTAGTAATGTAGTGGCAAAAAGCACAACACTAGGTGATGGTTCATAGACTCAGATTTAGAGGGGATCTCGGAAGGGACCCTCCTACCCACTGCAGAGACCTCTCTACCTCACTGTTTAAGAGCTGTCATGAGCCCTAGGAACACCCTCTGGTTCCCTGGGCTCTGCTCCGGCATGATTTCCAGATCCTTCAGCACATGGAGTATCCACATTTAGGAACAGACATGTCACATTAGATGGAACTCCAATACTTTTTGTATAGTCCTATTTTAAGGTTGTTAATTCGGTCATGAAAATACATGATTTGGGACTCTCAGTATCAGAAGCTAATAAAGTATCAGGCTGAAGAGACTATTAACTATTATTTTTGTTAGCAACATTTATAGTTACAAGAGTATTTGTTAAGCTTTGCTTCAAGTGTTTTATTAGAAAATCTTAGGAAACCAGTTTAGAAAACAAGGTAGTATTTCCAGTGAGTGAGTTTGTTTTAAAGCTCAATATCTTAAAATTTTGCTCTTCAAATAGTGGCCCCTGAGCCAGCAGCTCTGGCATCATGTGAGAGCTTGTGAAAAATGCAGAGTCTCAGGCCCCACCCCAGACCCACTGAATCCCAATCTCCATTTTGATAAGATCCTCAAGAGATTCCTACGCACATCAGAGTTCAAGAAACACTGCTTAAGAAAACACAGCTTTTGACTCTACAAACAAGCACGTAGTACATTCATTTTAAACAATGTACAAGGCCTTCTGGTCCTCAAATAAGAACATAAGAACAAGCAAGACTCATCTGTGAGAATTCTGTATTGACATGCAAATTAGTGAGATTTTTAGAAAATGTGGAATTTGTCATCTTATTGGAAATTTACACAGATGTTAATTTTTAAAAGTATGAGGCCTTTTGCTTAGATATTTCTGCATCAAAATCACTGACATAAAATAGAAGTTTCAATAGAAAAGGTTTCCTTCCCCACAGCATTACTATTCTCCATTGGCATTACATCTGCTGGGCATTTTGCATTAATAGCTTAGTGTACTTTGACGACATCTTTCATTTATGTGCTTCGGTTGGGAGCTTCTCAAAGCCCTTTACAAAACTATGTCTCTCCTGTAGCAAGAAGGAATGCACCAGCTCCCTTCCATTTCTGATCCAGATGGACGAAGCAGCTTCCCACCTGATGCCGCAGTGCCATAGCACCCAGACTGTTTGTCCTCCCTGAGGCCACTTCTCTCCCCCTCAGTTCTGCATTAAACTGGGAGGCAGCAGAAGCCTAGGTAGAGGTTTGCAGCGGGAAGGAGCTCAGAGATATGAAAGGTCCCAGGAGAAGAAGCTGAGGCTGACAGGCACTGTAAGAGCCTTGACGCTGAGTTATCAATCAAGGCACATTTCACTGTTAGTATTCCCAGAAGCATTATAATGAACCAGAAGTTCAAAGAGAGGAGAAAAATAGGACTAAGTATAGAATAACACAGGGAAGCTACTTTAACCCTTAAATTACTCAGTGATAACAACCAACCTTCCTGTAATATCAGTGCAACCCATCTGAACAAGTGAGAACCAATCTGCTTTTATAAGGAAACAGAACAATTACAACATTCTTCATTAAATAACTTAAAATACGGTGGGTGCAAACATGTTTGGCAAAAAAATTCTATGCAAAAAAAAATCAAATACAGATAATATATCCCTAAACTGAAATTACACCAGTAAAAGCAACCATAGAAAAGAAAAAAGAGAAATTTGTTGTAATTCATACTTTTCCCTGCATATTAATTATTTGGTTGTGCATGGATTTCCATTAAAAAACTAAAGTCGTCTGTGTTTTGCCCTTCACTGTATTCTAAAAATGGGATGAACTAATTTATCTGGAATAGACAGTGTACTTCTCTGACCTTCAGAGAAGAATGCTCTTGTTATAAAAAGCTTTTCAGAATGAGGAATGAACTTCTCAATGTGTGGAAAGGATTTTTGTCTTAAATTCACTATATACTGTTCCTCTAAAACCCAAACTTCTAGCAATGGTGGTTCTAACAAAGCATGGGAACTGGGAAAAAATTCAAGATGAGAATCGTTTACTTCTTTTTCCACACACACTAGAGAACACTGGGGGTGGTGGGAGGGTATATGTGTATACGATATTGGTCCTTTCATCACTGTCTCCCAACTAGTGCCTTGCACTGGATTTGGTAAGTAACAGTCCAGAACAAGTACTTGCAAACAGATGGTAACAGAAAAAAAAATGACAGCTTTCTCTGTGTTACACTGTAATTCTTGTCCAGGATGCCTCATAAAAGATAGTTCCCTAAGAGTGCCTACATACATTCTCTTGTTAGTTACTCTCTCGTTCCACAAATAGTTCACTGGGTCATCTATCATGCGCTAGACACTGTACTAGGCACTGGAACAGAGGTGCAAATAACATCATCACACAGATGTTTATATTACATTTATCAAGATTATAAAAAATTTCACTTTTGGATTAATTAAAAGAAAGGGGGGAGAGAGGTTCTCTCGCTCAAGTATCTTAAGAGTCATCCATAATTTCAGCAAAATTGTTCTCTGTTCTTAAAAGAAGACAACCACTGGCACTGAACACTGAGGATGACATAAAATGTCATACTCTTTCTGCCTAGGCTTTCCAGAAGCTTTGAATTAATCCCAATGCAGAACTGCATTGACACTGTTATTGAACAATCTTAATTGCTGAAAGTGGGACAACCAGCTACTAATGCATCTTGATATGATGCAATATAAAGAAACAAAAGTGTCTTTGTTTGCAGATGTCATGATAATCTAATACTGAAAGACTTGACCAAAAAAAAAAATTCCCAGAATTAGTAAGCAATTTTGGCAAGGTTGCAAAAGACAACATTAATATACAAAAGTCCACTGTTTTCCTAAATACCAGCAATAAATAAGTAAAATTTGCAATTCAAAACACAGTACCATTTAAATTGGCACCCCCTTAAAATGAAGTACCTAGTATAAACTAACAAAATGCATACAACATCTCTTATAAGGAAAACTACAAAATCCCAATGAAGAAAATCAAAGAAGGACTAATACGTGGATACTTGTTCAGAAAAACTTAAAACTGTCAAGGTCACGTCTTTCCAACTTGATCTACAGATTCGATGCAATCCTAATAGAAATTCCAGGAAGTCATTTTGTGGCTACCGAGAAATGGATTACAGAGTATAGGGAGAACCACAAGACCTGGAATAACCAACACAGTATTGAAGGACAAGAACAAAACTGGAGACTGACACTACTCAACTTCAAGACTCAGTATAACGCTATGGTAATAAAGATAACGTGCTATTGGCAAAAGAATACGCAAACAGATCAGCGGGGAAAAAAAAGAACCAGAGAATGCAGAATCAGACCCATATAAATAGAATCACCTGATCTCTGGCAGTGCAATGGAGGAAAAACAGCCTTTTCTACAATGGTGCTGTAACAACGGAACATCCACATGAAAAAAATGAATCTAGACACAGACCTTACACCCTTCAGAAAAATGCGTAGACCCAAATGTAAAAACACAAAATGATAAAACTCCTATAAGGTAGCAAAGGAAAAAATCTAAATGACCTTGGGTTTGATGATGACTTTTTGTATATAACACCAAAAGCATGATTCATGAAAAAGTGAACTGATGATCTGGACTTTATTAAATTTAAAAATTTCTACTCTGCAAAAGACATTGTCAAGAGAGGAATATAACAGGCCAAAGATGAGGAGAAAAGATTTACAAGAGACATATCAGATAAAGGACTGTTATCCAAAAATACAAAACGAACTCTTAAAACTCCACAATAAGAAAACAAACAACCTGATTTAAAAATGGGCCAAAGACCTTTCCCAACACCTCACCAAAGACACACAGAGGGCAAATTAAGGATATGAAAAGATGCTCCACATCGTATGTCATCAGGGAAATGCAAATTAAAATGAGATACCACTGCACACCTGTTAGAATGGCCAAAATCCAGCACTCTGACACCACCACATGCTAACAAGTTGTGGAGTGACAGAGACTCTCATTCACGGCTGGTGGGAATGATACAGTGTGAATGAGAATGATACAGCCACTGAGGAAGACAGTTTGGCTGCTTCTTACAAAACAAAACATATGCCTACCACACAATCCAGCAATTGCGCTGTTTGGTATCTACTCAGGAACTGAGAACTTACATCCACACAAAAACCTGCACGTGGATTTGTAGAGCAGCTTTATTCATAATTGCCAAAACTGGGAAGTAAGCAAGATGTCTTTCCTGAATTCAATGGATAAACAGATAAATTGTGGTACATCCATACAACGGAATGTTATTCAGCACTAAAAGGAAATAAGCTACTAAGCCATGACAAGATGCAGAGGAAACTGAAATGTCTATTACAAAGTGAAAGAAGTGAATCTGTAAAACTACATGCTATTTGTTTCTGACTATATGACATCTTATGAGAACAAGGCAAAAAAGGGCAAAACCATGGAGGTAGTGAAAAGATCAGAGTCCAGAGTGCAGAAAGCAGAGATTGATGAATCAGCAGAACACAGAGGATTTTTAGGCCAGTGAAACTACTTTTTGTATGATATCGTAATGGTAAATATATATCATTATACATTTGTCTAAACTCACAGAATATACCCCAAGAATGAACCCTAATGTAAACTACAGACTCTGGGTGATAATGATGTGTTAATGCAGGCTCATTAACTGTAATGAACGTACCCCTCTGGTTGGGAATGTTGGGAATGGGAGGCTGGCTGTGCCTCCGGACAAGCAGGGACTATATTGTACGCATAGGAAATCTCTGTACTTGCACTCAATACTGTTGTGATCCTATTAATTCTTCTAAAAAACAAAGTGTATTTTTAAAAAGTATTATTCCTTATCTCACTATCAATGCAAATAAAGATATTTTCCTAAATACCTTTATGCAACAAAAGTATTTAATTACTTTTATTGTTTTCTAGTTTAAGGAATAATATTTAGATGTACACACATGAACACATATAGCTTATTTCTTTCTGCCCACAGTTCTATGAATATAAAGATTTGGAGTCAAAAGGAAGCATATAGGCTGTAGTGGATTGAACAGGGTCCCCCAAAGTTCATGTCATCCAGAGCTTCAGAATGTAACCTTATTTGGAAATAGGTTTCTTGCAAATGTAACCAGTTAACAATTTAAAGATGAACCTAAAAGCAGAGGAAAGGACGCAGAAACACACAGGGGAGATGATGATGTAAAGATGGAGGCAGAGACTGAAATGATGTGACCATAAGACAAAAAATGCCAGGAGCCTCCAGCAGCTGGAGGAGGCTTAGAAGGGTTCTCCCCTAGAGCCTTCAGGGGACAGTGGCCCTGCCAGCACCTTCATTGAGGATGTTTGGTTTCAGAACTGCGAGGCAATAAATTTGTATTGGTTCATCAAGGTTGTGTTATTTGTTGCGAAACCCTGGAAAACTAATACAGGGAGGCAAAAATCAAACAGTACATACACAAGAAAAGTCATGACCATTTGTGCATATATATATTTGCCAAAGCAAATATAAGACTGGCAAGAAATCTTGACCATTAAAGCTCTTTTGTGTGATAATGACCTTGCATCTGAAAAAAACTAAGACTGTTATAAATTAATAAAAAGTTATTTTACTATGGAAATGTCTTTTTGCTTTATTTTATTTTACTTCTGCCAAGGAGGTGTAGGTTTCATATAATTTTATTCATCCTTAGTACCCAGTATTATGCTTGACATATGGTAGAAACTCCACAATGTTTGCCAAATGAGCAAACACACTGACCTGAATAACCTTCAAGCTCTTCCATTTTTAGACATGCTACAATTCTATGAGACCACAGAAGAGGTCCACCTACTTAAAAGTGGGAGAGGCCATGAATGACATTTATTTTGCAGTTAGACTAGAAGGCATTTTCTAAATCTTTGCATGAGAACTAGAACTCAGATTATGACAGTGAAAGAGATCCATTTTAAATAGAAAAAAAAACACATACAGGAAGAATTCTAAAGACCTCCTTCTACCCCTCAGCAAAAAAAATAAATAAATAAAAATAAACAAACAAAACCCTTAAGAAAAATACTTGGCCTACCTAAGGACAAACTAGCAAGTAAAAAAAGTGACAAATCAATTCACAAGTAAATTAAGAGAGTGAATACAAAAAATATACCATTGGTTTCAATTTTAAAAAAGAAGGGAAAGAAAGCAAGTCTCAATCAATTGAAGTTCACATCCTTTATTGTTATGGGATGGGATGAGAATAATTTTCCTATTTATCACCAAGTGAAATGAATGCAGCAGTTCCAATTAACTACTTAATTACAGTGACTCAAAACAATAAAGTTTTCAGATTAAGAATCTATGTAGGCTAGACGGTCTCCTAAATGGAACTGTCTCAGCAATCTAATAAATAATCAAATGTGAAGGCCACAAAAATATATTTTATAATTTCAAATTTTGTTCTCAACATCATAAGATCTATAGAAAGCACTGAAATACTGGACCACATACTATAGATTACTTAGCTACAAATTATCAATATTACTGTTTAATTTATCATTACCCTAATCGATCCCTCAATTCCTATCAATCTCTCTGGCTTCTAATTTATTAGGTCAAAACAATAATTATGTAGAATTACAATATGGAGGGGGCCCTCGTTTATCTAGTAATCATATATTGTTTCTTTGTCTCCTCATGCAGGACTCTTCCTGACAGCACCCCTGGCCGAATGGCCATTTAGCCCAATTGAACACTTCCTGTGACAGGGAGCTTACAGGACCAACCGACCCACCGTAAAAGCAGTGCCGCTAGCAAGTTCTACCTTGTCAGGCTGAACATCCATCTGCTCACCTTTCCATGCTACACAGTCACCACAATCCCATCACACACAAGAGCATATCCTCCTACTCTTGTACAACTTATGGCAGTACCTGGGTAAGACCCTATGGGGATGGAAGTGCTGAATCAGGTATGGCCTGCAGGGAGTTCAAAGGCACATTCTCTCCGTCAAGGGCTTCATGACCACGCATGAAAAATCAGCACACAGATATATGACACAAGTACTGTAAGACTTACAGAAAGTAGACTAGAAAAATTTGGAGAGAAGGAGGAAAAAGGCAAAGAGCACTGTCGGGGTTGGACAAGCAGAGTCGTTTCCGTGGATGACCTGAGTAGCAAAGTGCGGCTATGGAGTTCATGTCATGCAGCACTGGGACATGGAGTTGGAAGGTGAAGCTGGAGCCAGATAGTTAATGAAAAACTGAACTGCTAGGAGAGTGGGGATAACACCCTTGAAAGCTGAACAAAAGGGTTGATATGTACCGACGCAGAAAATAATAAGGGAGACTTCTCATTAAAGGAGGAACACGATGACTTCAAGACTTAAGAAAGATTAGTGCTCCATGTTTTACGACAAAGACTGGGGAGAATGTAGCAACAAAGGAAAGCCAGGTCCTGGAGTGAGGAGAAGATCTGGGGAAACCGAAAAGAAGGACAAACAGGTCATGAGAGCCAACTAAAAGGCTGAAAAGTTCAATGAGCCAGTTACAAACCTAGGTGACTGGCAGAACTGAAAGAGGAGTAAGACTATTTGGGAGAAAGAATTTCTTTATAGTCACTGACCTGTTGCAATTTCACTATTTACACACCTTGCCCAGTCATCAATTAGAAAACGGCTCACAGAGATGAGGGGCTTTCTACCAACTAGCATGAAGAATTTGGAAACTGGAGCCCTGGCTGGTGAAGCTCAGTGGACTGAGCACAGGCCTGCGAACCAGAGGAATGCGGTTCAATTCCCACTCAGGGCACATGCCTGGGTTGCAGGCCAGTTCCCTGTAGGCCAACTCCCAGCAGGGGACGCACGGAAGGCAACCATACATTGATGTTTCTCTCCCTCTCTCCTTCCCCCCTAAAGATAAATACATAAATAAAATCTTAAAAAAAAAGATTTTGGAAACTGTATTTGACTACTTTTCATATACCCCATACTAAAGGACCAAGAAAGTCATTGAGCCCACGGCACTAACCAAAGCCTCAACAATTGCCAATCTCCTCCAATCTTCAGAGAGGCAACAGTTAAAGCTCTGAGTTACAATGACTGGATGACAAGATGTGATGGGAAGGGAGAAAAGAAGCTCTTAGTACATTAGATAACACCCACATTTACCTCCTCACTGTCATCTGTCTCTTAAATGTAGGCCTCTCCCCTTTCCGCAATCAGAGAGGAACAGGAAAAGAAACACAGAGAAGAAACTAATGGAGCATTAAAAAAGCAGGAAGAATAGCATTTCAAGAAGAAACAGGTAGGTAACTATAAAATGTTATAAAAGTTATAAGCAGAAGACTCACCAAGGGCAGTATAATTCAGTTAGGAGGCTACAATTACCTGGGAACACATCACAATCACTGTTTTTAAAAGTTCAAGCATGTTTGGTAGGTAGCCTTCAGTAAGGCAGGTAACAGCTTCCTTAATTAAGAAACTTCCAATCGACAAACTTAAAAGAGTCCCAGCATGCAGCCCAAACATAGCCAGGCAGTCTCCGGACGGCCAACAGGAGATGCAAGTAGCCGGCCCCTGTGATGTGTCACTGTGGACTTAGGAACTAGGGCATTAACAAACTTCATTTCAGAACCTACACATAAAAGAAAAATGCTTCTTTATATTTTTGAGTGATTTTAGGGGGAAAATGGTTATACTAACATACCTGTTTGGCTTATATGAATAGTATTAGCTTTATGACCTTTAAAAAGCATACTGATATGAGTTACCCCAGCCCTGAAAAGTGGATGATAAACTGTGATGATAACAGGACCCTGTATTTCTCTTAGAAGAAAATGTGCCCCGAAGACAATCTCCCTCCTGAAACTAGAAACCATCTAAACAACCTGAATAAAAGTGCACCTTGGGCCATTAGAAAATATCCTCTATATTTACAATATTCAGGGGTATTTGTTAACTTACTACAGTAAGTCCTCACTTAAAGTTGTGGGTAAATTCTGTGACTTTAAGGGAAATAATATACAACAAACAAATTTTGCCATAAGCTAATTGAAATAAACAAGAGGTAAGTTCCTACAGCATCTCATCAACTTTATAACAAAACAAGAAATGAATAAAATGACATTATTTGAGGGCTTGCTATACTTCAAATATTGTAATGTCCCAAAATAAATGCCAGACTCTTCAAAAATCATGTCATGTAGGAATACAGATAAGCTCTTTGCTAATTTCCTAACATCACAATTCATTTTTCCTAAGAAGTAACAGCTATAAATGATGAAGGGAAGTTAGCACTACAGTACAAAGCTGTATTCCCCAAATAAAGTAAGCTAAACAAGACCTTCACTCGGGCATCAAATACAACAGGCTTACGTACAATTAACTACTTGTCATATCTAGCCAGGTGGTTTCTCTGGCCTCATGGGTCAAATGAGAAAGAGAAGACTGAAAATCTGATTATTTTGTTATAGAACATTAGATTCTCAAGCTATTTCTTGAGGGCTCATCTAATTATATGTCTTTTTTTTAATCCTCACTGGAGAACATCTTTTCATTGCTTTTAAAGAGAAAGGAAGGGATAGGGAAGAAGAGAGAGAGAGAGAGAGTAACATCAATGTAAGAAACACTAAATGGCTGCCTCCTGTACTCGCCCTGACCAAGGATCTAACCTGCAACCTGGGTATGTTACCTGACCAGAAACTGAACCTACAGCCTTTCAGCGGACGGGGCGACGTCCCTGCCATCCGAGCCACGCTGGCCAGGGCTTATTACGGATCTTAAACCATCCTTCTCTTCAATAGAATAACCAGTGTATATCAAGGAGGCCTTTATAACCCAGCGTTGTGGACTAGAAACCACAATGTAGCCTTTTTCTAACCAAGTACCCATCTTCCCAATGGGAGGGATCTGTAAATGTATTCATGAGACTGAAAAAGCTAAACCACATATATAATGGCCTTTTCCTGATCCAAGTTAAAATGCCCATCATGAACTATCTTATACACCAATTAAGTCTTCACCAAATACCTTCATCACAGTACCTAAATTCAAAAAGATTTGTCATATCCTCAGTTTTCATCAAATCTATAATCAGATTTAGCGTAAATGGCCAAAACTGATTAGAGTAGTAGATATTATACATATTTTATGTAAATAACTTTACGCCCCACTGGAAGTAATATTATAACTATGGTATATAAGTGAGGCTTATAGGGAAAAATGAAATTGTATAACCGGCAACTTGAAATTTTCCACACTTACATAAATAGGATTTTTAATTTTGCATCTTTTTTGGTGAACAGAAATCTGCTGTGATAATTTTCTCTTCCCTTACTAAATGAATTCAACTAGAGTAAAATTATACATTTCTAAAGAATTGTCATCATTTCCCAAATATTTTGTCAATTAAAACAGCCAATAATATATTTTTGAATGACTTTTGAGCATACAAAGTAACAGAAATGATGCTTTTCTATGTGGAGCAAATGATACCTTTCAAATAATAGAGCTTAAAGCATGTTTCACCACTTACAGGAATTCATTTGCTTTTGTATTAAAAGCAGAAATTCACATCAAGATAGTTAGTTATTTATATCAATCATAGTTACTTTTATCACTATTTCAAAACTTACCAGGGAAAGAAACAAGCTAATAAGCACTCTAAGAAACCACTAATATTTCGAAACGGACTTTAAAAATAAAGCTTCTTATTCATTTACTCATTTCAGAGGGTCAAAAAGATAGTAAAAGCGCAGAAAGTCGGTCAGCACAAGCACTATCCTCCAAGGTACTTTGTCGATTATGTAATGATGACTTTATCCATTTGACAAGGTTTCCGTCTCTATTCATTACCTTACAAAACAAAAATATGTCCTGTATACTGGGTGATGTAAAGTGCTTTGTATCTCAACTTTACAACCATGCAAAATTATCCCCACTTTTAAAATAGAAAATTTGAGGATCAGAAAGATAAGGAAATCTGCGTCATATGACATAGCTACAAAGAAGCAGACAAGGAATGAACTAGGCCTTCCCGGCATTGAGGTCATTCTACCTTCTAGTGTTGTCAGCTATCCTGGAAATCCAGATGCAGAGCTACTTCCATAATGCACCAACTCTCCCTGAAAGGGATGAATATTGCGTACCTAGGCTTCTAGTGGAAAAATCCAAGTAACAAACATATGTTTGAAGTATGCAACAATATTCCAAAGTAACTATTTGTATTTACTGTTCACAAATAAATGTATCTATTACCTTTAAGTTATGATAGCAACTCTGAAGCTGAAGTAGAAATTACATTGTCTCTATTTTATAAATAAGGAAAAGGAAACTTTGTAATAACTGACATGTTAAGTGCAAATATTTGTTAAACGGTAAGATTCAAATAGGCTAAAAGCAACGTGTCCAAACTAGTGGCTTAACAGGGTTCATCATTATATAATGAATACAAGTACAACTAAGAAGAGGTATAAATAGACCTAGGCAGATAACTTACTTAATAGTCACATTGTTAAGCAGTTTTTATGATAGTGCAATTATCACCATTAGAAGACCATAGGAGTTGGAAACTAGTCATGCCAGCTCATTACCTGGGTGCACACAGTTTTAATACCAATGGATGGGCAATTTAAAATTATAAAGAAGGGAAACAATTCATTCAGTCACTCACTCACTGATTTTCTCATCAAACGTTTCCCGAGTACCTAATATGTGGCAGGAATCAGCAGTTAAAGTGCCTACAATGTCCCATGGACACATTCAGAGTCTCATTTTGTCTTCCCAGAACTCTGTAGAAGAGGTTTTTATCCCCATTTGACAGGTGAGAAAATGGAAGCACAGAAGGGTTAAATAACTTTTAAAAGTTAAAAGGTCAAACTAGGTGTCATTTCCAAGTTATAAAAGTACAAGTACAGGTACATGTGTGGACGTCACGTAACCAGCAGTCTACCACTCTACGCCAGAATCCAACAAGAGCAGGAGCCCAACCCTCCCTTGTTCAAAATGCACAAGTCACTGTTACACGTTCTTTCAAACATACACAGAAAAAATGGAAGGACATACACTTGACCCTTGGACAACAGAGGTCTGAACTGCATGGGTATACTTATACATGCTTTTTTCTTTCAAAAATGTGTATTTCCATAAATGTATTTCTCTTCCTCATGATTTTTATCAACATTTTTCTCTAGTGTATTTTAATGTGTGAATACAGTATCTAACAAAAATAACATAAAATGTGTGCTAACGAACTGTTTATGTTATTGGTAAGTCTTCTTGGTCAATGGTAGGCTATTTGTAGTTAAGTTTTTGGGGAGTCAAAAGTTATACAAAGATATTCAACTCTGTGTGGGATGGGGGTCGGCAATCCTTACCCCCACATTGCTCAAGGGTCTACTGTACATTAAAATGTTACCAGTGGTTGGGATATACACTTTTTTCTTCATTATGCTTTTTTTTAACCATGAAAGTATACTGTTTTCAGGACTCGAAAAATGTATCAGAAAACCATATGTATTAACATTTTAAGTTATTACAACAATAGGTTGTTATCCGCCCTGTCAAACACCGAGAATATTTTTAATTTTGCATGCCGGGGTCATTCTGGGGTAAACAGTCAAAGCTACGCCCAGCAGAGGCATCTGGGCAGAGTTAAGGAGATCAGTCTTACCAGCAACCCTGTTAGGAAGTTCTACCTTTTTGGGTCAGATCAGCAATTTCTTAAAAATAAAATAAAGCACAGAATAGGACAAAAAAAGAGGAAACTACCAGGAATCAACGTACATAGTAAGAACACGTACAGTTTTGCAAAGACACATTTTAGCTGCGTGACTTAAATCTCCTAATGCGCTACAGCAGGACAGCCACGCTGCCCCTGAAACTGCCCCAATGGCCCGCACTGGGGCTGACCCCCCTCCCTGGAGGGCTGCTCCCCCAAGAAACCCAAATGACTGACTGTCTCACCTATTTCGAGGCTGGCCTTCTCTGTGAGGCTTTCAAAGTAAATTCCCCTGTGCATTCCTGATCCTCCATACCCTCCTACCTAGCTCTACTTTCTTCCCCCAGTATACTTACCAAAATTATTATTGAGCACTTAACCTGTATAAGGTATTGTACTAAAGACCAAGATCTAAGAATAAGAAATTGAGGTGCATTTTTACCACTTTTTGTCCCACAAAATCATAGAGGCATGCAAATAACCCCTCCTATAATTCAGATAAAATACCTGCATTATTTCTCAGAAGTTAATGGGCAAGATAACAAAGGTGAAAAACAACATATCCAATATCTGAGCCCAAATCTGACTCCTAAACAAAACATCTCCTGAAAGTTTTCTTTTTAGTAGCTATACCTGCAAGTTATCATTAAGGGAAAAATATTTCACATTACTTCTGGCAGCTATCCTAAGAACAGAGTATAGGCACAATTAAATAAACTGTATGATCACTGAAACAAGTAAACTATGCTTTAAAATGTAGCACAGTTTTTGTCATTATTTGCAGATGACATGATGCTGTTTGTAGAAAACCCTAAAGTTTCTACCAAAAAACTAGCAGAACTGATAAATGAATTCAGTAAGTAGCAGGGCACAAATAAATATTCAGAAAGTGGTTGCATTTTCGGCCATGGCTGGGTAGCTCATTTGGTTAGAGCACTGTCCCAATATGCCACAGCTGCAGGTTTGATTCCTGGTCAGGGCACACACGAGAAGCAAGCAATAAATGCACAAATAAGCGGAACAACAAACTGATGTTTCTCTCTCAAATCATTAAAATTTAAAAAATAAATAAAAATTGGTTGAATTTTTACACACCAATAATGAACTATCAGAAAGAGAAAACAATTCCGTTGACAATGGCAGCAAATAAATTTTAATTTAATTTACATTTTTTATTGCAGTTTGCATTCCACACATTTTTTTGTATTAGTTACAAGTGTACAGCACAGCAGGCAGACACTCAGGTTCCCTCCAATAATTCGGGTGCCCACCTGGCACCACAGATAGTTGTTACCGAATGGTTAACTATTCCCTATGCTGTACTTTACATCCCCGTGCCTATTTTGTAAATACTGATTAGCCACCCTGACCACTCCACTCCTGACCAATGCCATCACTCTCCTTGACCTTGTCCCCTAACACCCCCATCCCTCGGGCTTCCATCAGTTTGTTCTCTGTATTGCTAAGCCTGTTTCTACTTTTTTACTCATTTATTTTCTTGTTTAGGTTTTCTTTACAATTGCGTCAAGTAAATTTTATTTATTTATTTATTTTAAATTTATTCTAGGAATAAATTTAACAAAGGAGGTAAAAGACCTGTACTAAAATTTTGTAAGACTCTGAAGAAAGAAATGCAAATTGACTCTAACAGATGGAAGCATACACTGTGCTCCTGTATAGGAGGAATTAACATCATAAAATGTCCACGATGCTGAAAGCAATCTACAAATACTCCAAAAAAATCACATGCAAGCACAAAAGAACTTGAAAAGTAATAGCAATCTCAAAAAGGAGCCCTGACTGGTTTGGCTCAGTTGGTTAAATGTAGTTTGGCAAAGCAAAAGGTCTCTGGTTCAATTCCCAGTCAGAGCATGTGCTTGGGTTGTGGGTTCAGTCCCTGGTCAGGGCATGTTTGAGAGGTGGCCAATAGATGATTCTCTCTCACATGGATGTTTCTCTAACTCTTTCTCCCTCCATTCCCCTTTCCCTAAAAGTTAAAAAAAAAAAAAAACTTCAAAAGGAAGAACAAAATGGGAAGTATCACACTACCTGATATCAAACTATGCTACAAGGCTACAGTAAGCAAAACAACATGGTACACAGACCAATATACCTGAATAGAGACCCCAGAAACAAACACATGCCTATATGGCCAATTTATGACAAAAAAGGCAAGAACATACAAGGGGGTAAAAACAGTCTATTCAATAAATGATGTTGGGAAAACTGGGCAGATACAAGCAAAAAAATGAAACGACTACATTCTTGCACCATATAAAAAAATAAACTCAAAACAGATTAAAGACTTAACTGTAAGACCTGAAACCATGAAAATCCTAGAAGAAAATATAGTCAGTACAATCCCTGATCTCTCTCAACATTATTTCTTCTGACATATTTTTGGGGGCAAGGGACACAAATAAAAAAAATAAAACAAATGGGACTACATCAAGCAAAAAAGTTTTTGCACAGCAAGAGAAACCATCAACAAAATGAAAAGACAACCTACTGAATGAAAGATAATTGTCAATGATACATCCAATAAAGGGTTAATATCCAAACTATAAAGAACTCAGACAACACCAGCAAAACAAACAACGCAATTAAAAAGTATGCAGAAGACCTGAATAGACACTCCTCCAAAGATGACATACAGATGGCCAATAGATTTACGAAAAGGTGCTCAACATCACTAATAAGCACAGAAATGCAAATCAAAACCACAAAGAGATACTACCTCATACCGGTCAGAAAAGCTTTCATTAATAAACCAACACACAAGAGTTGGTGAGGACAGGGAGAAAAGGGAACCCTCATGCACTGTTGGTAGGAGTGCAGATTGGTGCAGTCACTCTGGAAAACAGTGTGGCGGTACCTCAAAAATTTAAAAATGGAATTGCTGTATGACCCACCGATTCCACTTCTGGGCATGCATTCAAAAAGACCCAAAGCACTAATTAAAAAAAATATATGCACCCCCACGTTCACTGCAGTGTTCTATACAATAGCCAAGGTAGGGAAGTATGCCATCAGTAAATGAGTGAATAAAAAAAAGCAGTGGCCCAAAGGCACCACGGAATATTCAGCCATAAAAAGAATGAAATCTTCCAAGGTGCGACAGCATGGATGGACCTAGAGGGTATTAAGCTAAGTCAGTCAGTCAGAGAGAGACAAATATCGTATAACTTATATGTGGAATCTAAATAAGAAAACAAATAAGTAAAAAAAGTAGAAACAGGCTTAGCAATACAGAGAACAAACTGATGGAAGCCCGAGGGACGGGGGTGTTAGGGGACAAGGTCAAGGAGAGTGATGGCATTATGGAGTGGTCAGGGTGGCTAATCAGTATTTACAAAATAGGCACGGGGATGTAAAGTACAGCATAGGGAATAGTTAACCATTCGGTAACAACTATCTGTGGTGCCAGGTGGGCACCCGAATTATTGGAGGGAACCTGAGTGTCTGCCTGCTGTGCTGTACACTTGTAACTAATACAAAAAAATGTGTGGAATGCAAACTGCAATTAAAAAATGTAAATTAAATTAAAATCTCATAGGGAAAATGTAGCATAATTTTTATAGCTCTAAAGCAAAATTAAGGTTTCTGAAACTGCTCATTCAAAGATTAAGCAAAGAACCAAGTATTTTGCAACACAGTGGTAATTTTGTTAATTATAAACAGGTCACAAGACTTTCTAAGATAATTAGAATTCATTCTCATAGTAAAAACAGGTGCTATCTCCAGAGCTTGAGGAATGAGTCCATTTGAATAGATGTTTTCTAAGAAATTACTCAGACTGCAAAAAGAAGTAGCTCTTCCTTATTCTTTCCCCCCTCTCTCAGAATATGAAGTCATTACAGAAATGTGAGCTTCTCACCAGCCAGCAGAGGTTTTACTGCAGTTGGGCCAGAACCACAGGAATAGAGTCAAAGGAATTAAGAATGTTAAAATTTCTTCCCAAGTATAACTCCAAATCACATTTACCCTTCAAATTGTTCTTTCCGCAACACAGATAGCCTTCAATTCTGTGTCAGTAAATTTTTAAAAGTTAAATTTTCCCCTACATTTCTCAAAACTTCAAATATAACAGAACATCAAAACAGCAGGCATGTAACTATGAGAGTATATTGTTCTAAGGTCCAAGAACTTTTATCTCTGTTTAAGACTTATGCATGATCTCTACTCCATCACTAAATCACACTTTCTTCACATTTTACAGTTGGCTCAAATTTCTTAGCAAATTGCTTTAAATATCAAATATTAGTCTGTCCTCATGAGCTCATATAACTTACAGCCATTTTAAAATAGGCAGTAAGAGACACACATTCATTTATGAGTTTAATCAAATTAAAAGATTAGCTCCTGGCAAGGGTAGCCTTCTGACACTCGAGGCAAAAAAACGTATCTACAGGCCATCTTTTTACAGGTAATTTTCCAATTAAAATGTAGCTATGTTCTTATTCAATAAGATTGAACTCAATACAGGGTCCTCTAAAGCAGCAATTTTCAACCTTTTTCATACCATGGGACACATAAACCAATTACTAAAATTGTGTGGCACACCAAAAAAATGTATTTTTTGCTGATCTGACAAAAATAAGTAAGTATAATTTTCATTCATTCACACCAGATGGCTATTGTTGTGTTTGCTGTTGTCACTTTTTTTAATTTGACAGTCTAAGGGAAAAGAGATCGGGTATTACAGGTTTTAAAAAATTCTTGCGGCACACCCATTGAAAATCACTGCTGGAAAGTATCATTTCTAAAGATGCCACCCTTACAAAGGGATTTTACTACAGAGACAAATTGCAGGCTCTCAAATCACAAAATCTCAGTCATATTCCATTCCATAGACTCCCCAAACAGCCTATTCAATCTCATTCAATTTTTAGTTGAAAAATTTCAGTCTCAAGAAAGAAAGTGGCTTGCCCTTTTAGAAGAATCAATGCTAACACTCACAATTTTTACTTTCTGATTTTAACTAGTATTCTCTGGTACTTCCCTAAATGTGCTATTAGGCAACCAAAAGGCAAATCCCCACTCACTGATATGGTACTGAGATTTTCCAGGTTACTGCCCTTGGACAGACAAGATGTATGTTCAAGTTTTGAAACCCTACTTGAGGTGTTTTCCACACTCTTTACCTCAACTTTGCGTTGCTTTCTGAGACAGCAAGACTGAAGCTCTACATGAGCGCTATTCAATGACAGTTTCTGCACTGACAGAAATGTTCCACGCTCTGTGTGGTTTAGTACTCTAGCCACTAGCCACGTGTGACTACTGGGCACTTAAAATGTGGTTACCGTAACCAAGCAATGCAATTTCATAATTTATTTCATTTTAATAAATTTTAATTTACAGCACAACTCTAGACAACTATAACTTCAGTCATTATAACTGCATGGTTTTCATACCTCTTCCCGCCTACTAAACTGAGCAAGACACTGATGGTAGGGTCCCTCAAAAATTAAAAGGCCCCAATTCCTTTTTGCCAGGATCAAAAATTCTTTTGATTCCTAAACAAATTCTTTTGATTCCTTTTTCTAAGATCTCTTAAATCTAATTACCACAGGTCACAGTACTAGGCTCTGATACTCTTAAGGAAAAACATGTAAAAAGAATTGGACTCTGCTATTACTCAACAGTTTTCCTTAGCTCAAATATTACTAGTGTGATTTTTGAGATGATTTCTTCTTTTTATTGCTTTCATCTATTATATTAGTGTTTGTGTCTACAAATGCAGGTGACTAAAATTCAGAAGCATTAAAATGTAATGCTCAAGGTTCTACATAATGAGAAAATCACAGGGCTGGAAAAATCACAGAGATCTTATATCACAGTATCACCGAGGGAATAAAGCAGTTAGAATTTGACTGCAATATTCTGAAGGACAGAACCAAGACCTGAGATCTGAGACACTATACAAGGACTTCCAGGAAGTGGAACTTTTTCCTCCCCTCTCCAACGGAGTGATAGGAATGGTGAAAATCCGCTAAAGAACATGATCTTTATTTTGGTTAAGGTAATAATGAGCTGTTCTCATGTAAATAGGCCAAAGGGTTCGCTAGCTTCTTTAGGGCCAATTCTGACAACTGTCCACATCAGCAAGTCACCAGTAAGACTTCTTAGAAAATCAAAACCAAAAAAACCCCCCCAAAACAGGTATTCATGTTAAAGATTTATTAAGCTACTGAATCTTTTTTTATCCATTCCATTCCATTCAGGACCAAAAGTTAATACATCAATTTAACCCTTCACAGCTCTACTCTCATCTTTTTCCAAGAAGACTTCTCTGGTTCTCCCATCGAGAAGTACAATGTAATGCCTCTTTCAAACTCTACACCTGTCCTTCTTAACAGCTATGTGTGAAAGTGCAGATTCTGACTCGGCAGACCTTGGGTGGGGACACTGGAATCTGCTCCCAGGTGACAGGTGCCTAGGCTCACAACCACGCTTCTGGGTGGCATGATGTTTTAATCCACTTGTACAAATGCCTTAGGGCATCTATCACTTTCCTTTTGGAATTCTAATTATTTACATACACATCTTCTCTCCCCCCACCAAACTATAAATTTCATGGAAGCATGGTATGATACTAAAGTATCCTTTTCTCTTTAACAGCAGACAGCAAACAGGCATTCAAGTAACAGGGGGAAAGGAAAGAATGATACCAATAAAATGAGGTTCCTATGGACAACAGTGTGGTCACTGCTGTTGAGGAGAGAGGGAAGTATAAGGGGACTAAATGGTAATGGAAAAATATACAATAAAAAACCAAAATAATAATAAAATAAAAAGTAAAGTTCCTAACCCTGGCTGGTGTAGCTCAGCAGACTGAGCAAAGGCCTGTGAAGCAGAAGTGTACAGGTTTGATTCCCAGTCAGGGCACATGCCTGGGTTGGGAGCCAGGTCCCCGGTAGGGGATACATGAGAGGCAACCAACCACACACTGATGTTTCTTTCCTTCTCTTTCTCCCTCCTTTCCCTTCTCTCTAAAAATAGATATAAATAAAATCTTTAAAAAAAAAAAGTAAAGGTCCTGTAGCCTGGGTCACAGTTCATCTCTCTGGGATAAAGGTAGGCTAAAGATCAATAACTGCTGTGAAAAGTCCAACTGTTTTCAACCACTTACTTGGTTAGATGGAACCGAGCACAGCGACTGTCAGCATTGGGAAAGCTGTGATCAAAGCGTGCTATTCTCTCTACCGGATGGGTGAGGGGGCACAGGTCTGCAACCTGCTGAAAGGGTCACAGATGTTTTTTAGGAAATACTGAATCAAATAATAAGTCTATTAATTAGGGGAGTTAGAGGAATATCCTTCTTGAAAAACAAGACAGACTACACAAAGAACTGCTGAATCTTCAAATCCAAGGTGCTTATAAAAAATTCAGTTAGGTGATTCACCCTAGGTTACAGTGTTAAGTACACGGACGACTCAGAGCTTGTGCGTAGATGCCCTGACATTCAGTCCAGTATTGTTTGCTCTGTGCTGTCTGCTGAATGGACACTAAATGAATAGACAAAGTCGTAACACTTTCCACTGTTCTTGAATTGTAGCTTATCAGTATATCTATTCTGCATTACTGGAGGAAGTAAAAGTAAACATTTTTAAGGGACAAATAAAGTGAACACTTACAACATTACATGTGCACAGAGAAAAAGAAATGGTTAATAAATATGAAATAATATTTAACTTTGGTTGCAATAAAAGAATGTAAATTTAAATCAGATACCATTTTGGTCTCCTAAATTGGCACAAATTACAAAAACACCCACACAATGGCACAAGTTTCCAGTAGAGCAATTTGGTACAATGTATCAGAAATACTAAAAAACAGACATACCATAGGATCCAAGAAATATAATTCTAGAAAAGTTACCTGAGGATATATTTGAAGATTTGCAGTACAGTATTTTTGGACTATAAGACACACTCCCCACCTCCAATTTGAGAGGAAAGGGGGTGCGTCCTATAGTGCGAATATAGGTTACCTGGCTGGGCGGTGGGCTATGTTATTTATATTATTAAATATTTTACCATATTTTTTGCTTCGAATTTTTTTCCCTATTTTCCTCCTCTAAAACCTAGATGCATTTTATGGTCCAGTGCATCTTACAGTCTGAAAAATTCGGTAAATGTTGTATAACTTCTATACACTTTTTAATAATTTTGTGTTTATGCCCAGGGAAAAATGATCACAATAAAATTTTTAAAAATATTTTTTATTTATTTATCTTTAGAGGGAGGGAAGGAGAGGGGGAGAGAAATATCAATGTATGGTTGCCTCTTGTGAGTCCCCTGCTGGGAACTGGCCTGCAACCCAGGCATCTGCCCTGACTGGGAATCGAACCATGATGCTTTGGTTCGAAGGCCCGTGCTCAATCCACTGAGCTACACCAGCCAGGACGATCACAATGAATTTTTTAGGCATAGAATGACATTACAAAATGCCATTGAGATCAGGGGAAACTACTTGCCTATAAAAGTTTCAGATTGTATGTTTCAGCTGTTATCAATACCACTCTGTCTGCACAGATCTAGTTCTTTAGGACTAAGGTATAGTTTGCCTGAAAAAATTATTCTACTAAGAGAATATATGGCTTTTAGAACAAGACATTTAAGGACAAAATGATGACCCTGAATATTCAATGGCTGCACATGGGAGGGAATATACAAGTCTAGAGGGAAAGTGAGGGATGAAGAAGAAAATATACTGGGGTAGACAAAGAATATATTTTCAGACAGGTAAGATACTGAGCTGGCGAGTTCCATCCCTAGGACAGAACTACCAGTTAGTAAGTAACTCAAATTATGATTAGGCAGATGTTTTATAAATACTTGCTATTTGGTATATATTATTAAAATTACTTTGGTAAATACTGTGTTCAAATTGAATCTAGCTTGTCTGGATTATTAAACCTTTTCTTGGGCTTTATTTTTCTAGCCCATAAATCTTTATAGGTATCTCTAAAGTGTTTTTATTCCTCTACCTTTATTTAGATAAATATACAAAATGTTAACTAGATTTTAGAATTACCAGGAGAAAAATTCCTTCTTTTTTATCATTAACTAAATTTGTAGGTTTTCTATAAAAAGTATGAGTTATTTCAAGCAGCACGATTTACAATAGCCAAGTGCTAGAAGCAACCTAGGTGCCCATCAGTAAATGAGTGGATCAAAACACTATGGTATATTTACACAATGGAATTCTATGCAGCAGAAAGAAAGAAGAAGCTTCTACCCTTTGCAACAGCATAGATGGAACTGGAAAGCATTATGCTGAGTGAAATAAGCCAGGCAGTGAAAGACAAACACCATATGACCTCACCTTTAACAGGAACCTAATCAACAAAACAAACACTGAATATAACCAAAGACACTGAGATAGAGAACAGGCTGACAGTGACCAGAGGAGAGATGGAGGGAATTTCAGGAGAAAAGGGGAAGGGTTTCTAGGAAACAGGGGGGAGGTGGAGAGGGCTGGGGGTGGGTGGGCTGGGATAGGGGTAAAAGGCAGAAAACTGTACTTGAACAACAATTAAAATAAAAAATAAAATTTTTTTAAAAGTATGAGTTATTTCAAAATAAATTCTTTCTCCTTAAACTTACCTCTGTAATCAAACATACCATTCCAAAAAGGTGCACCTGATGTAACTTTCCTATTCACTGTCAACTATTCTTTCCACTGTTTTAAGATCCCCTTTGCATTTCCCCCCCCAGTAACCTAAAAGTAATTTCTGGCAGACAACTCCTATTTCAGGCCATTTTATTGATACAGAAAAGAATATTATCTAGTGTCCTTAAAGAGAAAATGGTCTCTAATAACAATCAGTATTAATCCAGTATTTCCAGAAGGAAAAGAGAAACAGTTTATAATGAAACTACCAGAAACCAACTGTATACTGAATATTTTTCTATGTACCAAAGTCATTCATTGCTGTATATAAATGGCAGTACTTCCTCATTTATTACCATGTCTATATAAAACTTTAAGTTCTCAAAAATACTTAACATCCCCTTTGGGGTTTTTTTTATTGTGTTTTTTCCTCTGAAGGTTCAAGTACTTACACAGTTTTTGAACGTGACTTGCAAATCACAGAGGGAAGAAAGGAAGAAGGGGGAGGAGAGAGAGATAGAGTGAAACTAGTTTAAATATAACATTAAAATTTTTATGTACTGTGGTGAAATAAGTACTGTAAGTGAAGTGACCTGATTCAAGTCCCAGTTCTGCTGATAACCAGCTACATGACTTCCTCTGAGTCACTTAATCATGTTTCTTACATTGCAAAGAAAGTGATTTTGACTTAATGTCCATTTTAAATTTGGCTTTTAAAAATCTACAATTAAAGTTTATTCAAACACTGTATTATAATAACAGCTCGATTAAAGGTATGTCATTTTTTTCTATATGGAGTTAGTTCTTTGCTTTTGTCTCATCTTGACCTGCAGCGTGGATTACTTAGGTTGCACATTCAAGATACACTTTGGAGGAAAAGGTAGCAGGGAAAGATTCTTTCATAAGATGAAATGGAGCTGAGCAGGAGAGGGAGTTAAGAAATGAGTGCATATGTATGCAAAAAAAAATGCGATTATTCTCAAATCAGGAGCACTGAAGAAGAACTCTGCTTAAATTTGGGGGAGGGCGCTGTAACAAAAATTGAGGGAGGCCTTGAACCGAGACGTTCAGGTAATAACAGTCTCCACCTTTATACCTTCAGTGGACACCAAACCAGTCTCCAGTTCCGGGTTCCCAACCAATCATAACAAGCCACAACAGAGGGATCTGCCAACCCGGGCACCGTTTCAGGACTCCAGAGTGAGATTTCACGACCCCAGCACCTGTCGGCCTCACACAGTTTCCAAAAGGAGCTGATGAAAGGGAACAGTAATAGGTCTATCCCCGGTCCTTTTCGATTCAGGCTACGACCAGGTCCCGGAGCCATCGAGACCACAACTACCTCCATACTCCATGGACAGGGGAGTGCCTCGCCGTGACCCTCCCACGTATCCAATTCTCCTATTTAAAGGTCCCAAGCTCCAACCGTGGTTTCTCAGGCCTCGGGAACCCCGGGCCTGGAAAGGGGGACAGAGGGATGCTGAGAGTGAAGGCAGAGGGGGAGGGTGCACTCCTCACCACCGGAGAAAAAGATAAAGCAGGATAGGGGTAGCTGTGTTCCCCCTCGGCGACGGCGGGAGGCCGTCCCTGCGTCTGTCCGAGGCTCTGTCATTCCTTCACTCACTCACCAGGAGCAGCAGGGAGCATCTCAGGTCGGGTAAGGATAGGAAGACGACAGGATTCATGATAACGCTGGAATCCTCGGCAGGGACAGGCTTTGGCTGCTGGGACTGGGTAGGGTTGGACTGGGTTAGGAAAGGGCTGGGCTCCGGGAGCCGGCGGCGGCGGAGGATTCTCCCGGCAGCTACACCCCGTCCTCTCGACCCGGAGCTCCAGTGGCGAACACCCGGACAACTTCCAGAGAGGCCTCTCAACCCTCACTTCCGGGTCCTGCCCACCTCGGAGCACATTGGGAAATGTAGTCCTGCACCCCCCCAAATTGAGCCCGTCATCGGGCATCTAGAACTCCTTTCCCATCAGGCTCTCGGCCCACGTCCACCGAGTTCTCTGCACGCGAGGCCCTGTGGGATTAAAAAAAAGCAAAGAACGGGTGTACCCCTGTATTTTGGGGGAATAGAAACTCCAATTCCCAGAGGGCTGTGCGTCCCAGAGTCTCCTGTGGCCCTCTGAGGGGCTCAGTTAGTTTCAGCGCGTTGGGGTCTGCTCCAGCCGGATGTAGTGTACTGCCCTGGCGGGATGGGCGGCCCAGTGGGGGTCGTGCCTCCTGGAGCCGCCCCTGGGACGTGAGTCCTGGAGGAGGCACGGGTGAGTAGGGTGAGTAGGAGAGTTCCTGGCTGGGGAATCTCCACTTGATCTGTACTGGCTTGGCCCCTGCCTCAGACTCCAGGGCTTCTGGCCTGAGCTGTGGTCCGAGCCTCTTCATTGGTCTCCTCGCCTGCTGCCTTTTCTTTCTGCGGTAATTCCTGCATTATGAACCCGGAGCCCCTTCTCAAGGTCCCGGATGAATAAGTAAATGACTTATCCCAAATTGTCTCTGTGGGCTCGAATAAGGAGTACATATGGGATAGGATGGGAAAGCACGTTGTAAACTGAAAAGCTCGTGTGCGGAAGTGATTGCCGTAATGCATGGATCGCTGCCCACCAGACAATTAAGGAATTCGTCAGCCAAGCTGTTGGGGCTCAGTTACCTCTCTAGGCTCACCTACAAACACCCAGCCGGGTCATTTGCCCCAAGTGGAAGCCAAACAATCCCTACTAAGTACCAGGGAGGCATTCTGCGTTTTTGTGGTTCTCCCTAAGCCTTGCCTTCGCCTCAGCTTTCCTGCTACTTGGAATGTCCTTAACCCCTTCTCTATCTGGAATTTCATCTCAAGTAACAGTCTCTGAGAACTTCCCAAGCAACCAGCCCTTTCGTCCGAATCAGAATTACTCTTCCTTGCTTGTGACTGACTACAGCACCACTAGTTTTGTACAGTTATAATTATTACACCATTTATTACACTGGCCTGCTTTATAGTTAGTAATGATGATGAGACCTTTGCATTTTATAGCATTTTATAATTAACAAAGTGGTTTGGGGACCTCTAAGTATTATTACAAAAAACAATAGTGCTAAAAAATACATTTGAGCAAAAAAGAAAAGAAAGAAAACTAGGAATCACTTTCCCAGCTGACAAAACCAAGAACTTTTAGTTAGGTTTCTGGTCTCCTAGTCCAGTTCTCTAACCGCTATACCACTGATCTATCTCTGTAACAGAGGCGATAGAAATGGGGAGTTTAAAGAGAACAGATACTCTTGAGTATAAACTCATTACTCTAAGAAATTAAACTGTGATCCTGCTCATGCCCTGGACTTGGCACCCAGACTGTGACTTTTCACTCTGAAAACATCTACTGAACACAAGCTATGTATCTGTGGGTGAAATATACATAAATATATGTAAGTGAGATTAATTTTTAGTGTACTTTCGAAGAGTATGAAGAATTTGGGGGAGTGATTCTTGTGGGCCTCCAACTCTGGTCACTGAGAATCTAAAATGATACGTATAGTTCAGAGTTCAGAACAATACCTAGCACATAGCTGGTACTTGTTGAATGAATCAGCAAGGTCTACCTTTTCCATTTTCGTATTTTACAGAAAGTTGAGGAACTGAGGTAGCCAAAGGGCACGCTGCTTGTTAGTAATGGAACATGGCCCCAGTGCAATTATTCATCTACAGTGCTTCTACCTCCACCCTTGTTTGTAGCTTCTTTCAAGTCACTTCAGTATAAGCCTGCATATGACAGTGGATTTTCTTGTATGACAGACATGATCAGACATGACAGAAGTGTCTGTCAATGCCTGTGTAAGAGGAAGACATGAAGTGCTGACCTTTACCGAAATTAAGACAACCCTTTCACTGTTAGGCAGAATCGGAACCAAACATGTTTCTCAGTGACGACACAAGTACTGGCTCATCAGCAGTGATAAATTTATCTTACAAAACTCCCAGATTCTCAGGAGTCACAGAGATTGGAGTAACGCTTCTTGGTAAAATCAGAAGAGGACTTTATCTTTCCAATAGCTATTCATGCACTGTAGCTGATCAACAGCTGCCCTCTTTAAATAGCTGTATGTGCTCCAGTTTGCCATGATCCCCATGATTCTCTGTGTTTTCTACTCACTGCTCCTCGTAGACGTTCAACTTTGTTAGAACATCTTATGTTCCGGAGGGAAGTTTAAGTTCATTGCTGCAACTACTCTTCCTTTCCCATCAGGTACTTGCATTTTTGCTGTGTTTCTGATGTAATCCAGTCTCTGCTTAAGCACTCACTATTTTCCTATGCATAGAATGCATTTCTAGACAGTTCTAGCAACCATATCAGATTACCAGTCAGAACAAAACTTTTTAAAATGAAATTTGGTGAATCCCATTGATGTGGTGCTCCAAGTAAGATCCTAAGGTCAGGATCTCAAGCAAGGTATAGTGCCCTGGTAAACACAAGGAGACAGCAAATAAAAATTCTGCCTGTTCTCTTCCTGAAAGAAAGAACTAAGTGCTTTTCCCCCCCATCACTTTGGATACTTATCACCAGTCCCTTCTTGCCTGTGAAATTGCTCTTGAGAAATCAGCTGATAGTCTTATGGGGACTCCTCTAAGTAACTCTGCTTTTTCTCTTGCTGCTTTTTTTGAAAAAGATTTTATTTATTCATATTTGGAAAAAGGGAGGGAGAAAGTGAAAAACAGCAATGCGTGGTTGCCTCTCATGCACCACCAACTGGGGACCTGGCCTGCAACCAAGGCATAAGCCCTGACTAGGAATCAAAGCAGCAATCAGCCACCCTTTGGTTTGCAAGTAATGGTGCTCAATCCACTGAACCACACCAGCCAGGGCAGATCTGCCTGAACAGTTAGTTAGTTTACATCATACTTATTTTGTGGCTTGGTCATGACCTTTTTTTCAATTAATTAATTTATTTTTTAGAGAAAGATAGGGAGAGAAACATCTGTGTGTGGTTGCCTGTCATGCACCCCCAACTGGAGACCTGGCCACAACCCAGGCATGTGCCCTGACCGGGAACCAGCAAACCTTTGGTTTGCAGGCTGGCCCTCAATCCACTGAGCCACACCAGCCAGGGCAATTACTTTTATTCTCAATATCAATTCTAATGTTTAGTATCATGTGGTATCAAATTATTTGTATTAATTTAAATGAAATACGGGTTTGGGGCCCTGTGCCTAATGTTAAATATCAAGTCTACCCCCATTTTTCCCCTCGGTAGTCCCTGGGAAGGGTCTTGGGAGCATCTAACCCCTTCATTTTAAAGATGAGCAACTTATACAAAGGATCACCTAATTTGCCACATGATGGTAATTCTAAGATTAGGACTGCAGATTTTCTGAATCCCAGTCACATATTCTAGTAAACTGTATTTATAACATACTCAATTACAACAGATGAGACCAGTTTCAGAAGTATTTCCTGTATGTGCTCATGACTTGAATCATTGTTTCAGGTTGCTTCAGTTGTTGGGAAGACTATGAACAGGTCAGAGAACTTGTTTTTTACTGGCTCCTCATTAGCATCCCAGGTTCATGCTGCTGCGATTAATGGAGATAAGAGTGCTCTTCACAGGCTCATCATAGGTAAGCAGTCCCTGTAACTACAGAAACCTTAAAGATAACTCTTTGTCCTAATGAAGTTCATTAAAATTCCTTTTAATTTGCACTGTACTATACATTTTAGTTGAAATACATTAATTATTATTTACATTTTGTTCCAAAACTTGAACAAGAAATAAAGTAAGTCCTGAGACTTTAAAATATGGATTAGAATTAGGGGGAAAGTACTTGAAAAATAACTGTGTATTTGGCATTGAATCTGGATATGTACACTAAGGTGCTAAGATAATTCATCTTTGTAATAACAGATCTAGAATGAGATAGTAAATAATGATCTTTAACATTGAATATATACCAAAAGTCTTAGCATTTACAAACAATTTAAATTACAGTGATTTAAAATTGATTCAGTGTTCCCCCCCGTCATTGATTCAGTTGCTAGGCGTTGATTCAGAGCCCTACGTAGCGTACGTGCAGAGGTAGGTCCAAAACAGATATTCTAGACAGAAAACCAGGTGAGTAGGAGAGACAGTATTAAAGGACCAAACGAGTGGGGATTTTTCAGAATTGTAAACCCCACAAATTCACCTGTTCGTAAATCATTAGTCTTATGACTAATTACTCTTCCTAAATAAAATAAAAAATGTTATTATCTGTGATCATTTTTCACATCATGATTGACAGCTTGAGTTTTTAAAATATCCATACCACTTGCACTTCATTCCTATTCTTCCAGACTTTCTTTGCACCCTACCTTTCTAGTTTCTCCAGGAACTTCTGCCCGTGCACTCTAATCTCTGGCTAGGCTTTCTGTTTCCCAGCATGCCATGAATTTTGTCTTACTTTTCTCTACGCATATTTCCTCTCCTCTTTTCTACCTTCTCTCCCCTTACCTTCTTCTCTAGTAAATAAGCTTCTACTTATCTTTCAAGACAATTTTTTTTTTACCACATACTGTGAATATTTCTTTTTTCTCTTAGGAATGTTACCACCTGATAGCTCAGCTTCCTACATTCACAGTTGCTCTCTGGAACTTGACATCTTCACTACCTTTGAATCATTTATTAAAACATTCCACCATTCAGCTCACTAATGAGAACAATAGTTTTTCTCCTTTTTTTTTTAGGTTTTTCAACTTTTTTTTTAGTTTTTTTTCTCTTACCATTTAGTTCTCTTATAATCCCCCCATCCCCTGTAGTCACCATACTGGTCTCCATGGCCATGAATCCTTTTTCCTTTTTGCTCCGTCCTTCCACCTCCTACTCTCCCCGACCCCTTAGCTGTCATCCTGCTCCCCACAAGTCTGTCTCTATTTTGCTTGTTAGTTCAGTCTGTTCATTAGATTCCCCATAAGAGTAAAATCATATGGTATGTGTCTTTCCCTGACTGGCTTATTTCACTCAGCGTGATGTTCTCCAGACCCATCCGTGCTGTGCCAATGGATAAACTTTTCTTCTTTTTTACAGTTGAGTTCTATTCCATTGTGCAAATGCCCTGCTGTTGTTGTGTCCAGTCATCTACTGATGCACACTGGGGCTGTTTCCATATCTTGGCGATTGTAATCAACACTGCAATGAACATAGGGGCACTTACGTTCTTCCAAATTAGCATTTTGGGTTCTTTCAGATTCACTCTCATGTTCCCAGGAGAGGGATCTCTGGGTCAAAAGGCAGATTCATTTTTAATTTTTTGAAGTATCTCCATACTGCTTTCCATAGTGGCTGGACCAGTCTGCATTCCCACCCACAGTGCAGAGGGTTCCCCTTTCTCCACATCCTCACCAACACTTGTTGTTTGTTGATTTATTGATGACAGCCATTCTGACAGGTGTAAGGTACATCACTGTGGTTTTAATTTGCATTTCTCTGATAAACAGAAAACAATAGTTTTTCAAGGTCCCTGAGACTTCCACAGTCTATTACCATTCCCAGTTTCAGCTTTCAGCCTTCTGCTGTCTTTATTCCCCCATATTTAGCCCTAATTCCATGGTCTATTATTAAAATCCTTCTCTTGGAAAAATTATCTTCTCCTCACCTTCTCTTGCATCTGGCTGTTGCAATCCCAGCTCTGGGTGGACCTAAACTATCTACCTCTGCCAAGCCCTGAACAATTCATCCTTCCTGGATGGTTGGGAACACCCTATACATTCATGATTACTCACCTCAAATAGTCACCCAACACTTCTGCTCGTAACGCCACACAGGTCGTATTGAGAGTTTCATACCTTCTCATTCCACCAAACCTCAGACTTCCAGTTCTCCCTCCCTCCACGCTCTCCTCATGCTTTGTGCTTCCTGCAGAAAACAAAGACCTTAAGTAGGAACTCCCTCACCCTTCAGCAAGGTATTTGCAAATCAACCTACATCTGCTGGCCTTTCCTTCTCTCTTTCTGCTAAAACAGGGCAAATATTCCTTTCTGTGAAAGGTCCGTTCTTCCACACATGCTGTGCATTCTCTTCCTTCCCGTCTTCTCAGGGATCTTGCCCCTTTTAAAAAAATCTGATTACTATATTTTCATCCCTTTCTTCTACTCTAATTCTTACTGTCAACATTGAAACACCTTCTCTTGTCTCTATTATTTAGAAATCCCTTCTCTGTTCCTTCATTCCCCCTCTAGGTATTGCCATCTCTCTCAACTTTCCTTCCTAACTGTATCAGTGCACAGACTAAACTGCTATAACAGTGACTTAAATAAGATAAAAGTGTATTTCATTCTCGTAATAGTGCAAAGGTAATTGGGCAGTGTAGGGTGGTACATATTTCCGCTTCACAAAATCATCCAGGGCCGCCGTTGGGGCTTGTCCCTGCCATTCTCAACACAAGGCTTCCACCTCTGGGTCAAGAGCAGCCTCATTGTAATAGTAGCCCAATCATGCAGGACATAGACTGGATGTAGACACAGAGGCATGCTTAGGACAAAAAAGGCTAAAAGAAAAGTCCTTCCCTGGATGACATCATACCAAACCTTGGGGTGCTCAATTTGTGAAAATGCAAATCAGAGAACAGATAAGGCGGCAATTAGCACTCCCTCCCCAAACCAAGCTTCTTGAGCTGTCTGTACCTGTTGTCCACACTGCTTTATCGTACTTTTATTAAAGAAAGAAACGTACTTTCTTATCTTGAAATAATACATAAAAGGCAGTACGTAAGACTTACATGTACAATTTAACAAATAAATATAAAGCAAATATCCATGTAACCACTCAAGAGACAGAACATTGGTTCCCTAGAAGCCCCCGATACATCCTTCCCTCCCCTTTGAAGTAATGTGCTATCTTGACTTTTATGGCAATAATTACACTGTAGCTTTAACACCTAGATCAAGATTTTAAAAACTTTAGTTCTAAAGTGCTTTTTTGACATTTTTTTGCTAAACATCCCATGTTTACTTGTACTGAAAATTGTATATATAGTTTTATTATTTTCCTGCTGAAAACTCTTTCATTGCTTCCCGTCATATTTGGAATAAAATTTAATAGTGGACCTGTACCTTTTCCCCTCTCCAGCCTCACCTGTCACCACTCTCTTACGAGGAAAACTTGCTTTGTTTCCACTTCTCAGTTCTGCCAAGCCCTTTCCACCTCAGGACTTTCGCTTGAATTACTGTTCTGCTCTGACTAAGACTTAGTCATCTTTCAGATCTCAGCATTCAAGTCACTTCAGAGAGGCCTGCTCCAACCATCCAATCTCAGTGAATTTCTTCACTGTGTTCTCTCTTGGGACTCTAGTTTTCTTTCATAGAACTTGTCTCAGGTTGTAACTGTATATTCACATGTATAACTGTGTCCCTCCTCTATAAACTAGGAGCCTCCATGAGTGTTGACAGTGTCTGTTTAATTCATCACTGCATCTGCAAAATTCGGCACAGTACTTGGCACATGGTAGGCACGTGAGAAATATCTGGTAAAGGAGTGAATAAATATTAGAATCATTCTCTTATGTATCTTACCTTCTAAGAAGTCTGTAGTCATCTTCAGGGCTGGGATTAGATGTGCGTTGAGTTGAATTGAAGTGAATGAATTGAGTGCGTTGAGTTGAATTGAAGTGAATGAATTGAGAGGCAAGTTAGGACTAAATTCCAAAGGGGGAAAAAATTAAGAGAACACCTAAGAGAAAATATCTTATAAAATGAATCCTTTATTATTTTAACAAAAAGTATACCTTTGAAAGGAAACAGAATATGCATTATGTTGTTGTGAATTAAAAATACTTAATAGAGCCCTGGCTGGTGTAGCTCAGTGGATTGAGTGCAGGCCTGGAACCACACGATTGCGGTTCGATTCCCAGTCAGGGCACATGCCTGGGTTGCAGGCCAGTCCCCAGCAGGGGACTCATGAGAGGCAACCATACATCGATATTTCTCTCCTCTTCTCCTTCCCTTCCCCTCTAAAGATAAATAAATAAAATCTAAAAAAAAAAAAAAATATATATATATATATATACATATATATATATATACTTAAATAGAGGCTCAGTCATACAAAGTAACTAATGTGTTACATAATAAAACTTGAAATAATTCCTATAATTTTATATCCTGAAAGGAAAAAATCCAACAAAAAACTAACAGAAAAAATGATGATATAAACCAGTGTAAAGCTGATAAATTTATTTATTAATTGCTTCCTTATATTTTTTATTATCTTGTCTCATCAGTGACCTTGAGCCCTGACACAGCTCATCTTTAAGAATTCTACCACTCTGTTTTCTGTGCAAAAAACACTAATGCCTTTGTTCTGTGTTCTTTCCCAACATTTGTATTTTCCTACTAAAATAATATTTTCCTACTGTTTCTCAGGATGGCAGCTGGGGTGGGGGGAGTTGAGAAGGGTGGATTGGGCAAAAAGGAAAAGGGACTTGTGGACCTGGACAACAGTGTGATGGTTGCAGGGGGGAGGGTATAAGGGGACTAAATGGTAATGGGGAAAATACAATCAAGAGTAAATTAAAAAAATAACTTTTATCTTAAGCTTCAGTGTATCTTGTATAATACTCTTTTATGTAGCGTGTTTCTTTTTTCTAAACTAGTAATGTAGTATAGTACTACAGATGAATTCTGTTTTTCTTGAGTCTTTGCTCACCAACTGTTCAGTGAATTCATTCACGTTAGCATTTTCTGTTTCCCCTTCTCTGTTTCCATGGAGAAGTATGTCAGTGATGTGTTTGCTTCCATAGAAACAGATGAGCATCTCTTTCTACATACACAGCTAATTAAATCGAACACTGTCTGTACTGCCCAGTATCCTGGTGGAGTATTGAAGAGCCTTTCCCTGAGTGAGACATCATTTCAGTAGCAATTTTTCATGTTTAACCTAATACAATAGATTAATGTTTTAACATAACTCATTACATCCTAGATCCAGATGAATTAGAGCTCTGTCCTGGGCCCTAAAAGCATAAACGTGTAGTAATATACTTATATGCTATGGTTATCACTTACAGATATGTAGCATTTTCTCTGGCCATCAAACTCATATAATTTGAATGAATACCAGACATAGAGTTGATAACAGTATTTAGCAGATTCAATCTAATACTGTACAAGTAGAAAGGACGTGGATTTTTGAGTCAGACAAACCTCAGTTTTGAGTTCTGAGTTCTGACTTCATCATTTACTAGTTGTATTACCTTGACTAAGCCACTCAATCTTTTTGAACATAAGTTTCCTCATCTGTAAACTATAGATTGTAATGCCCTGCTTAAATGAGAATTAAACGAGTAATGACTGTAACACATCTGGGGTGACTTTATTACTATGTTGTGTATTTGAAGGTTTCGAAGAGAGTAGATCTTAAAAGTCCTCATCACGGGAAAAAATCATTGTACCTAAGCGTAGCAGTGCAATAAAGAACAGTACCGCTCTCTTTGTGAGAAACAAACCGCATCGTTTGTGAATGGGCACAGTGGGTAGAGGTGCGGCTGAGTTATCACTGTTGCTGACAGTGTTTGGGGTGGGTGGCCGTGGTTGAGTGACCGGGCGGCACCACTGGGATTCTGCCCCAGTGTTCCCCCCGTCCAAGTTTGGAGTGGGTGTGTCTCTCAGACTTGTTTTCTCGCTTTGTTTTTGACGTCTCCCTTGCACAGGAGTTAGGTGTGGCAGGGAGCCTTGTAAGTGGTAGAGCAGTGCTGTATTTCAGGATATTTCTTCCTTTACCTCAACCCTGACCTTAAATGTTTTGTAAATGCTTCCTTAATACATATGTGTATGTCAATATACTCACATGCGTATGCATCCATACTAATAACAGTAATAAAACTAGGCAACATTTACAAATGAATGTTATACATGCCAGGCACGGTATTGAGTGTTTTGCAATTTACTAACTCATTTAATATTAATAGCAAAGCACTACAGAGAGTTTCGGGTACTAGTATTACCCCCATTTCATATGTGAGGAAACTGAGGCTTAGAGAGATTGAGTAACTTCTCTAAGAAATAGCAGAACTGAGGTTGAAGCCTGGAAGTCTAATTCCGAAACCCGTGTTTTCAAGTACTAAACAATGAGCTGATACTATACTCCTGAAGACACATGTGCATTCAGGTGTGTGAATGCACAGGGAATGAGACGAGAAAGAAACCCCAGTCAGGTCTAACCCTGACTGATGAACTTAATGGTTATCTGGACTGGATTTTTCTTAACTCTCCTTTTTTGAGCTACAGGCCCTTTTGGCAAACTGGTAAATATGGCCCTTCTCAGAACTATGCTTTTAAGAGCTTCAATATAATATATAGGAATCCAAAGAAAATCAGTTATATTGAAATGTAGTTATCAAAGTATTTTTCAATTATGATATGGCAATATATCTATAATCACTTTTCAACCATTAAATAGTGAGATCTAGTGGCAGACTAACAACTGTGAACATTTCAAAACAGCCGTAAGTGTAAATGATAGATTAAGATGCCCCAACAATTATAATGAGGTAATATGTAAAAATATTTTATAAAATCTCAAGGGTCTTCAAAATGTATTTTATTCTCATTTTATATTTTAGGACACTGAAATTTAGAAGTGAAACAATTTAGTTGTAGAGGTCGCAACTGCCAAACTGAGAGTCAAACCAAATCCTTTGGTTATGAATCCTGTCTGCCTTCCACTGTGCCAATGCTGCCTTCATAACAATAAGCAGATACTTTTTAAGTGACCACAGTTGCCTTCCCACGATTATGACGGTCCAAAGATACGACATAAGAAATGGGTAAAAGCAGATGGAGAGCATCTTTGAGGCCGCACAAAGGTGACACTTTGGAACAAACAAATAAGACGTCAGTAAAGAGTGCTGGATTTACTGTGGGGTTTACTGTGTTGGAGAGTACGGCACCACNGTTGTAGAGGTCGCAACTGCCAAACTGAGAGTCAAACCAAATCCTTTGGTTATGAATCCTGTCTTCCTTCCACTGTGCCAATGCTGCCTTCATAACAATAAGCAGATACTTTTTAAGTGACCACAGTTGCCTTCCCACGATTATGACGGTCCAAAGATACGACATAAGAAATGGGTAAAAGCAGATGGAGAGCATCTTTGAGGCCACACAAAGGTGACACTTTGGAACAAACAAATAAGACGTCAGTAAAGAGTGCTGGATTTACTGTGGGGTTTACTGTGTTGGAGAGTATGGCACCACAGTTACTGTATAGACTAGCACGACTGTCATTACGAGTGACAGTCATTTCCTCTAACTGCTCGAGTGCAGCTCTGGTGTCTGCACACGAGAGTCCACTAACCATACAGACTCCTCTGCTCCAAACAGCCTTAAAATAACTGGATGCAGTAGAGCGGTGGCTTTCCCGCCGTGGTTCTGGCCCGCTTTCTGAGCTGTGCTGCAGCTGAGCACGTGCAGAATGCCAGCCCCAGTCAAGCAAGCACCGATTGGCCATGGGCTAGAGGCTAGCTCTACAGTTGCCAGAATAATTAAGATAGCACAGCACACTAGCCAGCAGCTTTCTATATTAGCTGCCCCTGAAGGAAATGCAAATTTACTGGTAAGTGTCTGCCACCTAATACATATTAGTTTACATCAAAAATCCTGCATTGGTACAACATGTTGCAGTTATGAAACACGGCCAACCAAATCATTTCACTCAGACATCAAAATGGGCGATTGTGTGGGCTGGGCAGGTATTGGCTGAATCTTATAATTGAGGAAACTAAGAAAGGTGGTGGGGTAGGTAGATAAAGGCACAAGCCTGTCTTGGCCAGGAAGCTCAGAGCCCGATGGGATCCTCATCACTCAGAATCAAACAGGATCGAAGTGAGGCTGAGTGCTGTTTGTTCTTGTCTTTTTTTCTTCTTTTTTAAAATTTAATCTTTTATTTTTTCCTACACATGAACAGGAGATGCATGCCTTCAATTTCTTCAAATACACAACTGTTTGCTTATCGACACGACACATCGGATGGATGACATAACCCAATTAAATCTTTTCTATTAGAAAGCGTAAATAACCAGTTACACAGAAACAAAGTATGCCAGGGATGGAAGAGAAGGTTGAAGTTTCCTGTGTATTACAGCAGGTTGGGGAAGAGCATAGCAACTGGCCTGAAATGCTGTGTCTTAGGTGGTGGAGTTAACTGTTAACCCCATGGTGCTGGCTTCACTTTGGCCTTGAGAAGCTTAATCAGTTAGGATTATCCCAGTATGGGATGATCACCTCCATCTCTCAACATCAGTGCCTGTGACCCCAGTTCCTGAATCTTTTCCCTCACTAAAGCGTCTGGGGAGGAATTGCGCACACTTCAGGAGAAAATTATACTGAGAAGTGCCACCATCTTGATAATACTAGGTACTGCTAATTGCTTAACACTAACAAATAAGATGCTGGTAGAGAGAGTTGTTTAGTCATGAAAAACAACCAGACACTAGCCTTGTTGTCGCATATTTTCTGTATCATTTGAACTCTAGCAGGGCTCAGACAATAAAAGGAATATGCTCTACCTATAATACATTTTAGTTTTGGAAACAATCTCGGATTCAAATGAGTCCTTATCTATACATGCAATGGTAAATGCAATGACAGAATCTCTGGGATCTTCTAGGTTTTGTGTGGAGGCCCTTATGGACAAAATAACACCTAGCTGTTTTACCTCTCAGAAGACTTGTGCACGGGGGCTCCTAATAGCACATATATTGAATCAAATCAAAACTCACCATATGTCTCAAAACCAAGATGTTGAGAAAGAACACTTGTCTCCTCCAGGAAGAAATCTGAATATATTTGTAAAGCTCTGTTAGACTTCAAGAGCCATGGCCTTCCTTGCTGTATTACTGGTATACACAGAAACACAGATTAGCAAAGTGAGTTATCTGAAAAGCTACAAAGTACTTCTGGGTCCCAATATATCCAAGATTGAAATATGTATTGAAATATTTAGAAGTAAAACAGTACCTTAATTACAGGCACAAAACATTTCAGACAGAAATGTGACACCTCTTTCTTCATCTAACATTTCTATTTCCCCAAAGAAAATATTTTATTTGGTTAGTTTTCTTCCCCCATTAGCAGAGTTCTTAGTCTTCCTAAAACATGCCAAAGAACCTTAAAAATAACTGGCCTCCCTCCACATCCCTGCCAACACTTGTTTGTTGATTTGTTGATGCTAGCCATTCTGACAGGTATGAGGTGATATCTCGTTGTGGTTTTGATTTGCATTTCTCTGCTTATTAGTGAAGTTTAGCAACTTTTCATATGTCTATTGACCATCTTTATGTCTTCCTTGGAGAAGTGTTTATTCAGGTCTTTTGTCCAATTTTTAATTGGGTGGTTTATTTTTTGGGTGTTGAGTTGCCTGAATTCTTTATAAATTTTGGATATTAACCCCTTATCTGATGTATCATTGGGAAATATTATATCTTCTCCCATTCAGTAGGTTGTCTTTTCATTTTGTTGATAGTTTCCCTGATGTGCAAAAGCTTTTTTTAAAGTAAATGATTGTCTAACCACTATGCTATATATCTGAAACTAATATAGAATACTATCGAATGTAAACTATAATTGAAAAATGAAAGAAATTAAGATAAAATTCTCATTGCCTCGTCTGAAAAATTGTAACTGGCTTCCCTTATTCTCAGCTCTTACAAGATTGCCCTCAGCTAGTGTATGAATCCCCGATCAATACCTGTGGTAAAAGGAGCAAAAATTTTTCACTTAAAGTACATGGCAGGAGCCATGTATCTTTTGTTGTTTTTCTTGTCAAGTAAATTTTATTGAGCTGTAGCATGGTAAATTTTGTAAACCTGACCCTTGTAATGTACAGTTATTTAATTTTAACAAATATGTAGTCATGTAATCTCCATCACCATGAAGATACAGAACGATTCCATCACACCCTCATCAAGTTCACACCTCAGCTCCTCCTGACCAACCACTGCTCTGTCTTCTGTCCCTGTAGTTTTACATATTCCAGAATGCAAGTGAATCAGACAATATGTAACCTTTGCGGCTGAGTTGTTTACTTAATGCATTTGAGATTTTTTTCCCCATGTTCTTGAGTGAATCAGTAGTAGTTCATTTGTTTTCATTGTTGAGCAGTATTCTATTGTGTGGATATACTAGAGTTTATTTTGTCATTCTTCAGGAACATCTGAGATGTTTCTAGTTTTTAGCAATTACAAATGGAGCTTCCGTAAACATCCACATACAGGTTTTTATGTGAAAATAAATTTTCATGCTTCTATCTGCCCTGTGCAAACACCTAGAAGAGAGATTATTGGTCATGTTGTAATGCAATAATAACTAACTTAATAAGAAATGGACAGTTTTCCTTAGTGGCTGAACTATTCTGCATTCCTGCCAGTGATGTCTGAGATTTCTAGTTGTTCTACATCCTCACCAGCATTTGGTGTTATCAGGTTTATTTTGATTTTGTTTTTTCCGTTCTGATAAATGTTGTAATGGCATCACATTGTGGTTTGAATTTGTATTTCCCTGTGTATTATGACATGGACCATTTTTTTCTTATGCCTGTTTTGTGAAAAGTCTATTCAGACCTTTGGCCCATCTCTCAATTACATTATCTATCTTTTTATTGTTCACTTCTAAGAATTCTTTATTCTGGATAGAAGGTTTTATTGGGTATATGTTTTGAGAATATTTTCTCCCTATTTGTGGCTTATCCTTTAGTCTTCTTAATAATGTCTTCCAAAGAGTTTTTAATTTAGATGAAATCCAATTTATCAATTTTTAATGGATCATTCTTTGGTATCGTGCCTAAGAAATCTTTGCCTAACCCAAGATCACATAGATGACCTTTCACTTTCATTTGCTTCTAAAACTTTTATGTAGTAACAGAGGTTTTACATTGAAATTTATGATTGATTTTAACATAATTTTTGTGCATGGTGAAACATTTAGGTTAAGAGTTTTGCATTTTTTTCTTTTTTTGCATGTAGATGTCCAATTTTTCCAGCAGCATTTATTTAATAGACTATCTATTGGTTTGCCTTTGCACCTTTTCAAAAAAACAGTTGATCATATCTACTGCTGTATTCTCAGTTCTATCTTTTTTTATAGTAAACTTTTTATTTTTTATTTTGTTTTTTCTATCACCATTTATCCTCCTGACAGCCCCCCCACCTGCCCCCACCCCCACAATCACCACACTATCGTCCATGCCCATGAGTCCTTTTTCCTTTTTGCACCATCCCTCCATGTCTAAACCACCCCTCCCCCATAGCTGTCATCCTGCTCTGTCTTACTGATCTGTGTGTCTGGTTTTTTGCCATTTCATTTAAATTGTGATTTTGTTTATTATTTGTAGCATTCCCTTTTTTTTCTTTTAATGTCTGCAGGCTCCTTAGTGATGTCCCACTTTCATTCTTGATATCAGAAATTTCTCTGTGCCATGTTTTTAACGATCAATTTGATCAGAGATTTACTAATTTTGTTAGTATTTTCTAAGGACCATCTTTTAGCTGGTTTTTAGCTGTTTTTTCTCTAGCATTTTTCTGGTTTTAATTTCATTGATCTCTGATCTGCTTCTTTGGGTTAAATTTGTTCTCTTTTTTGTGTGTATATCAAAAGCATAGGACATTGATACTTGTATTGATATTCCAATACAAGTATTCAATGCTGTGTATTTCCTTCTAAGCTCTCCACATGGGCAGGGTAGGAACCTTGCAACAGTATTCTTATTTTCCATTATTTAATTTTTTTAAAAATTTCCCTTGAGATTTTATCTTTAACCCATGGATTATCTATGTGTTAATTCCCAAATATTCAATGATTTCCCACTATCTTTCTGTTACTGCTTTCTAGTTTAGTTACATTATTGTCAGAGAACATACTTTGTATGAATTCACCTCTTTAAATCTGTTAACATTTGTTTTATGACCTAATATATTGTCTATTTGGGAGGATATTACATGGGCGTTTTGAAAGACTGTCTTGTCTGGCTATCATTGGGTGACATGTTTAGTAAATATCAGTTATATTCTGCTGCTTTATAGTAGTGTTTAGTTCTTTATCCTTGTTGAGTTTCATTTAGTGATTCAAGCAGCTATTGAGAGGGGTATTGAAGGTACCAACTCTAATTATGAGCTTTTCATGTTTTCTTTCAATTCTGTCAGTTTTTGCTGCCTATATTTTGCAGACTGTAGTTTGGTGTACACACATCAGGATTGTTATGCATTCTTGATGCATTGGCCCTTTCATCGTTATATACTGTTTTTGTCTCTGCTGATTGCCTCTTCTCTGGTCTACTTTATCAGGTATTAACATAATCATTCCAGCTTTCTTTTGATTAGTGTTTGTTTACATGATATATTTGCTTAATCTTTTACTTTTAACCTACTTATATCATATTTCAGGTGACTTGCTTATAAATAGCATATTATTGTGTCCTTGTTTTGTTTTTTTTAATCCTCACCTGAGGATATGTTTATTGATTTTAGAGAGAGAAGAAGGGAAGAAGGGGGTGGAGAGAGAGACATTGGTGCGAGAGAGAAATGTAGATTGGATGCCTTTCACACACGCCCCTGACTGGGGATCAAACCTACAACCTAGGTAGTACCCTCCCTGGGAATCGAACCTGCAGTCTTTTGGTGTATACAACACTACTCCAGCCAACTGAGCCACACCTGGCCAGGGCAGTTAGGTCCTCATTTTTAAACCTATCTCTCTTTTTATTATTGTGCTCATACCATTTACCTGTAACGTGATTATTAATGTTAGGATTTAAAATCTCTAATTTATTATGTTTACTGTTTGTTCCCTCTGTTTATTTTTCTTGTTTCCCACTTTGTTCTTTCTCTGCATTTCTTAACTGTCATGGTATTCCGTCTTATTTTATATTTAGTAGGGCTTTTTGTAACAGCTTTATTGAAATTTACCACACATACATACATACCATGTAATTAACCAATTTAAGGTGTATTTTTCAATGGTTTTTGTATATTCACAGAGTTGCACAAACATCACCACAATTGATTTTAGAACAATTTCATTTCCTCCAAAAGAACCCCTACATGCTTTAGCTATGACCCCTCCACCCCCACCCCCAGCCTCAGCCCTAGGCAAGCACTGGGTATAGAACTCTGGGTGGACAGCTCTTTCCTCTCCATCCACCCCCACCCCCCGCCCTGCCCACTTGAAAAATAATGTGTCATTGCTTTGTGGTTCCGTAGATGCTCATGAGAAACATACTGTCATTGGAATCGTTGCTCTCCTATAGGTAATGTGTTGTTTCTCTCTGGCTGCTTTCATGCTTTTTTCCTTTATCTTTAGTTTTCAGAAATGATTATGACTGAGTCATCATGGATTCCTTCGGGTTTATTTTGTTTGAACTTTTCTCAGCTTCTTAGGTCTTTAGATTTGTGTGTTTCACCAAGCATGGGCCATTTCCAGCCATTATTCCCTGAAATAGGTTTTCAGCCCTTCTTTCTTTTTCCTCTTTTCCTCTGGTGATATGAATGGTAGATACTTTGTTCTTGTCCCACAGAGGCCTGAGACTCTGTCAGTTCCTTCTGTTTCTATTTTTTTCTATCAATTGTTCAGATTGAATAATGTCTGTGGTCTATAACATGTTCAGTGATTTTTTTCTCTGTCATTTCTATTCTACTACTGATCCTGTTCAATAAAGATTTTATTTTTTATTTGGTTATTTACTTACTTGCTTATTAAACATTTACCATTCTAAACTTTTCATTTTATGTTTTCTTTCTTTGCTGAGACGTTCTGCAGTTTTCTGTTTGTTCCAGTATGTTCATAGAGGTTTGTCAGATCGTTTTTATCGTAGTTGCTTTAAAAATCCTTGTCAGATAATTCTAATACCTGTATCATGACAGTGTTGGTGCCTGTTGATTATCTTTTCTTATCAAACTAACTATTTTCCTGGCTCTTGGTTTATATAGTCATTTTGGGTTATGTCCTGTGTATTTTGTATATTGTGTTACAGAGATTCTAGATCCTACTTAAATCTCCTGTTTTAGTAGACTGACAATGTATTTTGGTTTGAATGAACATGTTGTTCCAATTTTGTGGACTGTGATTCAAATTTCAAGTTATTTTTTCTGAGCTTTGCAAGGCTTTTCACATCGTTCCTGTTCTAACCATGCCATTTTAGAACCTGGCCAGCATTCCACCCGGAGTTCAAGTCTCAAAGTTTTTCCAGTTTGAGTCTGGTTAATTTCACACATGAGCTGCTCAGAGTTGTCCACAGCTTCATGCACCTATTTAAAGAATTTGCTTTCTTCAGCTTCCTCCTCTCCACAATACTCCTCCACATTCTAGTTTGGGAGGAATCAAATACCACCTCGTTGCCATCATTTGCTAATTTGGGGCACAGTGTCCACGGAGCACAGTGGTTCACAGGGCTCCTCCCCACAGTCACTGTAATTCTCAGCCAGGAGGAAAGGAATCACAGTTTCTCTTGTTGTATGTGCTTTGAGTAGAGCAGGTACAGTCGAAAGAGTTTACCCCTGCAGGGCTGCCCTCCTCCCAATCTTTTGCCTGGGAGAATAGGCATCTGGGCAGGGGGGCGGGGTTGTGTCTGCGCCCCTCAGTGTCTCTGGCGGACTACTTTAGCACTCAGGCTGGATGTATGGAGGAGGCAAAAACTGAGACCAAAAACCTTCGGGGAACTCACAATCAGGTTGTTCCCAGCGTTTCACAGTTCTCTATAATCAGCCTCTCTTCTTTTTTCCACTTTTCATATCTTTTTCCTGGGTGTTTAGTTGTGAATAGCAGGAGGATCAGGGCAGTACACACTCGCTCCATATTGTCTAAAATGGAAAGCCAACCATGACTCGTTTTTGTATCTCTCCAAAACATACCACATTACCTACTGTATGGCCTGCACTAAGCATTTGTTGGCAAAAGAAAGGAGGGAGGAAAATTAGTTGCTTTGCATCTCACGATGTTAATTTCGCGTAACATAGTAGTTAAGAATATGGCCTTTAGAGTCAACAGTCATTTTGAATTTTAGCCCTACCACCAATGTAATATAAACAAGTTCCTTGACTTCTCTGAGCATCAGTTTCCTGTGATACAGGGATGGTAGTATTTATCTGATAGGGCCAGTAAAAATGAGGTACGACATTTAATGCATTTAGCACAGTGCTTGATAAACACTCAGTAAATGTAGTTCGTAATCATATTAGTAATAACAACAACAATTACCAAATGTTACCATCTGTTTCTTTTACTCATAGGAAACGCTGCCCTTAAAGACAAAGAGGATCAATTTGGGAGAACACCCCTTATGTACTGTGTGTTGGCGGACAGACTGGACTGTGCAGATGCCCTCCTGAAGGCGGGAGCGGATGTTAATAAAACTGACCACAGCCGGAGAACAGCCCTGCATCTTGCAGCTCAAAAGGTGAGACGTAAGATTACTTTGAACTATAAACATTTTGTGTGGTAGTTATTACTTGGTGCATGGAACTGTGCAATGGACAAGTGATAAATCACAAGTGTATGAGTCTTAGTTTCTTATGTTTGTTCTACAGTTAGTCTCAAAGCTGCAGATAGCGAGGCACAAATAAGCATAGGTGGCTGCTTTCTCTAATCCTAGTGTCTCGAACAGTAGATTTTATTTTATGATCTAAGGTTAAGTCAGGGAAAAGGAATAAAAGTTGTATGTACAATTTTATGATTGAACTATATTACAAGTCAATTTATGCATGGAAAAAAGCAATTAACAAACAAAAAACCCACTGAGATGTTAATAGTAGTTGGGTTTAAATATTGGAAATATTAGGAATTTTTGTACTTTCCACCGTTTAAAATTTTTTGTTTACTGAGTACTACTTTTGCAATAAAAATCTGTAGTCTCCCCTAAAATACGGGGCATTTAAGGGACATCACAGAACTTTATTTTCTGAATATGTTTTCAACTTTTAAAAAATCTAAAACTATATCGCCTATTTAAATGATTTCAAAAAATAAAAATGGGAAGTTTCAAATTTATTTAAAGATCTTTGTACCTAAAAACTATTTTCGCACCATAAAATTTTGGTCTATAAAATGTATTTCTAATGCCTGGTGTTTTTATTATTTTAGGCTTATGTTATTTTTTGTGTAAAAAGCAATAAAAATTAGGTAGTTCAACAGAAACTAATATTAGAGCTATTTCCTGTCTAAAATGAACCAGATAGCATATTAATTGAAGGGTTAGAAAAAGACCTTTTCATTAGTTGATTACATAAAAAGAGACTGACATTGAGATATATTGCTGGACATTCTAGTTATATGTTAGGTATGTCAGGTTATTTCAAGAGTTCCTGCTTTTGAATTTGCTTTTCACTATAGTAATTTTAAAAAAACCTCTCTCATTTTCAGTCTCACTTTTAACTACTACTCAGGTACTTACAACCTTTCACCTAGGCTTGTCAGCTGTTAAAATTATTCATTCGGGAAGGGTGACTCCGTTTAACTTCTTTTCATAAAGTAGACATTTCAGACTGGGAATAGCACCAATATTAAGAATTTGATAGCTCTTTTAAAATTGGGATTCATGTAGATTTAAAACTCAACTTCAGAAATGCTGATGGGAGAAGACTAACTGTGTGTGTATCAGTGGGTCATGTGGGGAAAATGAGTACCGAAGCGGATGGTCCTGCAGGAAGACATTTTTGCAGGGGTGCGAAATGAACGAGGAGAGTGCACACCCAGCTACGCCGGCTGAGCTGTGTGTCTCTCCACAGGATGCAGTGCCTTGTTTTCTTTCGCTCTTCGTTTTGCCTTTATCTTCTTCACTGTGATTTTTTCAAATGTCAAGGAATAAATAGAACTATGATTTACATGTCACAATTTACATAGCTGACTTCATAAATAACAAGTTCCATGTTCTTTCGGCTATCTGATAATTATGCATTTCCCATCTCTGTGCTGCAGTTTGTTTTTCTATGTTGCCAAAAGCCATAATATATCTTTAGGCTATCCTAGCTTTGGTAGAGTTTCCAGAACAAGGTTGGTAATAATTCTTTAGTGCTGTGTCTGTGTATGTCAAACCTGGGTATTGTGTTTGATCTTGGGCTTCATACAAAAACACCATTATTAAGAAATCAAAAGATTGCATAGATCAGGAAGGAATAAGATGGTGCAGGGTCTAGAAATAATTTTTGCAGAGAGTTGTAGATGACATACCTTCCAGGCCTGCAGCACACCCTGCCTCTGAGCAGACACAAGGCCAAACTCTCTTTAGAGAAAACCTCTTCACCTTAAACGTCTAGGACATTTTAAAACGGATCAAACATGATCCACAGTGAAACACATGAGGAAGCAATCTACCATGAATAAGAGCAGAAATGATAAGCAGATTTATTCCATCAAAAACATTAGATATTGCCATCATTAGAAACACAATATACAATAACCATTGATGGAATGTTTAAAGATATAAAAGAAGAAATCAGAAAAATGAGCAACCCATAAGAAACTTTCATAACCAGGCATAAGTTCTGACCATGACCACTTATTTTAGAATAACCCATCTGCCAAAAACATCTCTCAAAACTGAGCGAAATATATACAGTGCATTGTTCGAAGGCACTGAGAGCAGTCAGCATAAGCAGGATCTAAGAAACTGTAGTCATTCAGAAAAGGGAAGCTTGTGAAATTAGCTCCATATTTATTCTGACTTTTTCCTTAAGGCATTTTACAAATTGGATTTCAAAAGGCCACCCAGGCCGGAAGCTGTAATCTCTGTAGGCTGAGAAACCCAGATAGCACTTGGAGCTGGTGGTGCCTGGGTCTGGAAGGGCAGAGTCCTGGAGAGAAGGCAGCTGCAGAGAGGGAACTCAGAAATCTGGGTATAGACTCCTCGCAAATTATTAGCAGATTCCTAAACTGTGCTGTTATAGGGTGAGGCTCTCAAACCCAGCAGTAAACAACAGCTGGGAGACTAAAGAGCTAAGCAGACGTTGTTTTAAAATTATACTATATTTTCAAGTCTTTTATGATGTAACAAATAACTTTTGTGTAGGGGTCTGTCCATTATCATTTGAAAACATATGAATAACCAGTTTTCTCAGGACAACCTAGCTCATTAATTCTCAGCCATTTAGCATCCGGTGTGGGCTCGTGCCAGGCTTTTGTACTATGTGCTTCACATGACTATGTGCTTTTATTTTTTAATTATATTTTTCAAATGAAGGGTCCTGACTATTAGGGGGCCACTTAGGAAATATGAAAATTGAATTTACGTGATCACAGTACTTTAGGGGGACTAATACGGCAACTCAAGCTACTTTGGAAGAAGGGAGTAGAGTTATATAGAAAGCTATTCAGAGAGGAGAAGTCGGGTCCAAGAGACATATCTGTGAAGGTAGAACTATTCATTCAGTAAGTACTTATCGAATGCCTACTATGTAGTCGTGACCGTGTATCTAGAGAGATCATTAAAAAATGAAGCACATATGTCTGCTATGATTAAGGACTGTCACTACTAAACCTCTTTGATATATCAGATATCAAATATTCTTTTCAGGTATTGCCTATCCACTAAATTCTGTTACCTGTGAACTCAGAAGCATGCCATTTACGCAATCATCAACATTCATGTATATGTGCATGTGTTCGTTCATCCTACATGTTGAAACTGTTACTGTGTAACAGGTACTGTGCTAGGCCTTGGAATACAAAAAAGGTGGAAGCCATGATTCCTGCTCTTAACATGTTTGCAAAGATCATGGGTAAATATATCAAGTGATAATTAAAGTTGATCTGTCTACCTTACAATACTGAAGGGTTTTATAAAATATCAATAGCCACAACATGTAAATAGGCATTGTTATTACTATTGACCTGAAGAGCAACCGTTCTCACATGTTTTTGCTTTTTTTTTTTTTGATAGCGAGCTATATTATGTTATCTTTCTTGGGGGTGGTTAGTAGGAAAAACTCTCCTTCCCGTAGTGTTCCGCTCACATCTCCATCAGGGGCCCGTTATCCTGAACTGTCTTTAGCGCTTACTTGTCTCTTTCCCACTAGATTAGAGCTCCAGGCAAGAACCTCGTTTTGTTTGTTTTTGAATCCCCCAGAATCTTACAGTGTCTGACATATCTAGGTTGAATGAATGAATGTATATTATGTTACTTATATTAAAAGTTATTATTAATACAAATGCTAGACATTTTGTTTATTAGAAACATTCATCCACCTTCAAAATACGTATATGGGAAAATCTTATTGAACTGTGGTGATTGGCTTAGTTATTCTGACACATATTCACTTCTCTGGAAAGAAATTGCTGTTACTCCAAGCAGCCAGGAAAATAAAATTAATCTCAATCTACTGAACATCTGCCTCTAATTTGTTTCTCGTTTAATGCCCTCAGTTTAATCCAAGAAAGCAATCAGTCATACCTTTTCTGGGCTTCTCATGGAAGATATCTAAGTGTTGGAAATGGTTTGCTCCAGGAAAGTTACCATTTCCCTGACTTCCACAGATACATTTATTGTTAATAAGGGTCAAAAAACTTTGGCAGTCTTACTAAATGCTCATAGTTATGCATTTTTAATCTTCTAGGAGGTTATTAATTTGGCTTAATAACCAAAGAAGGTTAAGGTTACACACATGGAAAAATTATATCATGTTAAACACAAAAATTAAAGAAGCTTCAGGCTATAGTTTGTTTTTTTTCTTTTTTAAATCACAAACAGAATTCTCTATTCATCAATGAAAACTTATTATTATTAATCAGTTTTCAAAATATGTTGTTTCCATGTTAATGATTTACCAGAATTAAAAGAGCAGAGTAGAATAACTCTGAAACTCCCGTTTTTTATTTTGTCCTGAAGTTCCCAGACTAGCATCTAGTTTGTCCCCTCTGGTCTGTAAACCTGCCTCTGGTTTTCCAGTTTAGAAACGGTGTCAAGTGTTTATCATCTTACATTCAAATGAGTGTCCCAACCAAAACTGGAGTTGGTCTGTTTTAAAACAAATCTGAGAACTGAAATCAAAACCTCTCTGTCTTTTAATACTTTGATTATGCCTAATGTCCTTCTACTTGCATGGAGGAAATTTATAATCACAAGGAACAACATATCAACACACCTTGATTGAAATCACTAATTTGAAATTTTCTAACATAGCTCTAGGAAGGAAGAAAATATTTACGTTCAGTGTTGCTTCATAGCAGTTAGAATAGTTGAATTATCTTTTTTTTTAATATCTAAGTAAGCTGAGGTATAGGTTAAGTTCTTCAAGGCCATTTTGTCACTTGTAGAGTCAGGAATTAGCTTGTTTTCCCGGTTCCCAGCTCAGTGCTCTTGATAAAGCTTCAGTGACAGAGGAATTACATGTTCCTCTGAAGCTTCCTTTCTCAGACTCCGGCTCTTCTGTCCTAGAGTAATTCCCAAATCCAGTTTCCCAGTCAAAACCCCAAAGATGTACCTGAAGGTTTCTTTCTCGTGGGCCAGATTCAGAATTTGGGCTGAGAACTTGTGTCTCTAGGTTCAGTGTTTCTCCTTTATGATGTAATACCTCTCAAACACAGTAGATGAGCCTTGCAGATTATATTTTAATGTCTGCATGGCTTGCAGAATTTTGTTTTGAATATGATCGCATATGTTACAACCATATTCATCTTCTAATCATCCTTCTCTCTTCACTGACCCCCACTTTTACTAAGTCATAAAAATACAAGCATCTGCTCTCCATGAATAGGTTAGAGATCCCCACAAGCCTAGATTCCCATGGAAACCACTCAAAAGCTAAAAGGAAAAGAAAGAGTGTATATTGAATTTCTCTGAGACCTACAGCTTGTTTTTCATTAGAGTCATGCTGATCTCTTTCAAACTCTGGGCATGGGCCAGCGAATATTTTTACAGCTGATAAAAAAGGAACTTCAGATTCATTTACTTTCATTTAAACTTTTAAACATTAATTTTGTACATAACATTATGAGGGAGGAACAAAATTTTCTCTACCCCTTTAGGTTGTTCTGCCTGGTCTAATTAAATTTACAGGAGACAGATTAACAAGAGAAAATAACCAAATTTAATTACATATGTATGGGGACCCCACATTCTTGAGAGAGTCAGAGACAGAAAGTTAAAATGAGGTGTATATGGCATTCTGAGCTAAGGATGAGGTGAGGCACCTTGGGGCTTTAGAGGGGAGGGTGGTCATTCTCAGGATAAGAGCAGATGTTCAGTGATTAGAAGTTTGCCCTGCCATATAGATAAATCATGAGAAGTTCCTTCTGCTAATAAATCTTATTATGGGCAAGGCCGCAAATTTAAATTCTTTAAGGCAAAGGTAAAAATTCTCATGAGCCTACAGCGCCTTGATTGCCTTTAGCCCAAAATAACTCACATAGGAAAGTGGTACATGTTGGAGAGGCCTGTTCTGAACCCCTTCAACATCAATTCTAAAGAAAATCTGAGCATTAATTTGCTAATTACCTTCTTATGTCGTAAGACCATATTTGTCCATGTAATTTCCTCTTTTTTTTCTTATTCCTACTTATACAAAGAGTGAGAGGGAATCCGGGCCTACTATTCCTGTGGTGTGAATTTTGTCAGCCCCTGGGCACATTTCCCCTAATCAAACATAGGGCCCCTATACCTCCTTTGACTGTTAAGCTTTTACAGAGCTCAAATAATAATTTACTAATATGGTAACAGAACTATAACCAAAATACCAAAGTAAGGGAACTCAAGAAAGACAGGGAGGAGACAACTGGGGAGAGCAGGTTGTTAATTTGAATAAGGCCATCAAGATCATCGTCATTGAAATGTTGACATTGGAAGGAAGACTTGAAGGAGATGAGGAAGTTAGCCATGTAAGTGGCTGAGGGAAGAACTTTTTTTGTTCCAGGCGGAAGGAACAGTCCGAACAAACACCTTATAATGGGAGCATCCCTGGAATGTTTGGGAAGGAACAGTCAGAACAAACACCTTATAATGGGAGCATCCCTGGAATGTTTGGGAAGGAACAGTCCGAACAAACACCTTATAATGGGAGCATCCCTGGAATGTTTGGGGAGGAACAGTCCGAACAAACACCTTATAATGGGAGCATCCCTGGAATGTTTGGGGAGTGACAAGGAGGCTAATAAGATGTCATGAGTGAGCAAGGGAAGAGCAGTAGGTAGAGCAGTAGGTGATGAGGACATGAAAGAAATGGTAACCAGGTCCCATAGGGCCTTTTGGCCACTGCTAGAAATATGTTTTTACTATGAGTGTGATGAGGCATTGGAAGATTCTGAGCAAAAGATATTCTGACATATATCTTAACATTATAATTGTTCCAGCCAAGAAATGTTGCTCCCGTTTTATTTACTCTGACCTATTCATTCTTCACATAATAGCTTCTTCCCTAGTTCCTTTTACCGTATATGCACACAGTTGCTTAAATTCCCCAGAAATAAGACACCTGGTGTAGAATACAATGTCAGTTGGTCTGATGACCATTAACATTTTGGCAACCAAACACAGTTGATTCATGTTTAAGGTTTTTCAAATAAAATCTCAAAGTCTGCTTTATGCTTAATAATGCTTATACAAATCCTGTATTCGTACTGTTGTGGTTTTGGACCAAGTGTAGCATCTTATTATATCCATATTTAATCATATCTTTGAACTTCCCAGACTTAGGCAGAGTTTACCATTACCTCCTTTGTTCCTCCAGTAACTACGTACTCAACCACTGTCACGTTACCTATCACATTGAAACATATTTATTTGATGACACATTTGACTTCCCCACAGGCAATGAACATATTAATATCAGGACGAGTGTCATAGTCATCTCTTTATTTCAGTGTCTAGTAAATAACTAATATCCAGTTCTTGCTTGATGCATTGAATTGGGTTCATTGTGTGAGCTGTCAAGGTCCTCTTGATTCTTGAATCTGTCATTCAGTATAGCTGTCATTTCTCCCAATGTGAGTCACCAGAATTTTCATCCTAGTCTTTTATATCAAAATAGATCTTGCCTGCAGAAAAGTGTAAGCATTGAAACACTGTTGCTAAAATTAGCTTCACCAATTTAAAATACTATTTTATTCTTTCTTTCTTTATACTTATCTAAACAATGTCATCAGTGGTAACTGAGTCTCTTGAAAATTGTATATAATCTATCAGAGTCCACTTGTTTGCCATTCCAGTTCTGATGTATATGAAATTCATTTATTCATTTGTTCAACATTTTTAGTATTAGCTATGTTTGGGGCATTATATTATTTATATGACAAGATCTGTCTGGAAAAATTCCAGCCATTATTAATATAACAAGAACAGTTTGTGTGAATTGATGTCCCCTGGCAGCCAAGGAGAGTGGACTAGAATGCACATGTGTGAATGACAGCTTTACTGTACTAAGTCAGTGGGGGTGGTAGATGCTGTTGAGTGAGCATGTGTACTGTGTGGCCATCACATTCAAAATGACTAAGCAAGTAGAGCAATGAATTGGCATCAAATTTTGCATTAAGCTTGAACATTCTTCCACGGAAACTATTAGGATGATTCAGAAGGCCGCAGCTTTGGGCCTCTGGCGATTGGCAGCTTCATCACGACTATGTGCTGGCTCACGCATCACCTCTTATACAGAGCTGCTTGGTAAAACAAATCACCCAGGTGACTCAGCCCCACTACAGCCCAGATTTGGTGCCCTGCACACAAGATTTTGGCTTTTCCCTAAACTAAAATCACCTTTGAAAGGGAAGAGATTTCAGACTGACAGTGAGGTTGAGGAAAATACAATAGGGCACTGATGGCGATTAGGAGAACTGTGTGAGGTCCCAAGGTGCCTACTTTGAAGGGTCTGAGGCATCATTGTCCTATGCACAATGTTTCTTGTATCTTGTGTCTTCTTCAATAAATGTCTCTATTCATATTACATGGGTGGATACTTTCTGGAGAGACCTTGTGTATCTCGAAATATTAAACTCAACCTGTGCGTAAATATTTAAAGTCTTTCAGATTCTAAATCATCATGAAATTAATATTTCACCCATAAAACTAGTCATTTTCAAAAACTTTATTGAGAATAGTCAGTTTATCTCAACCAATTTTATTTTTTTTTAAATTTTTAAAAAGATTTTATTTATTTATTTATCTTTAGAGGGGAAGGAGAGAGGGAGAGAAACATCAATGTATGGTTGCCTTTTTTTTGTGTGTGCGCCCCCTGCTGGGAGTTGGCCTGCAGAGAACTGGACTACAACCCAGACATGTGCCCTGACTGGGAATTGAACCGCGATCCTCTGGTTCGCAGGCCCGCGCTCAATCCACTGAGCTACACCAGCCAGGGTCAACCAATTTTAAATTTCACAAGACATGGCTTATATCTTTTAAAGACTTTTATTCACATCCTTTCTATCTCTTTGTAATTCATCAGCCTAACTCTGCAAACCATTTGTTAGGAATTTGAGCTAAAATATCAGACTGTACTTACAAACTTTTAGCCATGTATGTAACTGTTTGGTGTTTTCAGTGTTTTCCAGATTGTAAGCTAATGCATCCTGTGTGTGTTTCTATGTTGTGTGTACATGTGCACACAGGTGCATATTTTAAATTGGTATTTAATTGAATGGTAAGGTATATATTTATCAAATGTTAAGTATACCATGAAGGTTCACAATGCACAGTCTGGGACTGGGGAAAACCTTCAATCTGTGAATCAAAGCATAGAAGCAATAGGAAAAAGATTAATACATATGGCTACATAGAAATAAGAAAGACTTTTCCCTCCCAGAAAACATCATAAGCAGGTAAAAAGGAGACAAACTGGAAAACAATATTTGCAAGTTCTATAATTAACAAAGGGTTAATATACCTAATAACTAAATGGAAAAGAAAAAGACCAATGACTAAAAAACAAGCAAGAGATATGAACAGATAGTTGAAAAAAAAAGGAAATGCAAGTGGTCCTTGCATATGTGAAAATATGCTCAACATTGTTTGGCATAAGAGAAATGCAAGTTGAAATTACGATGAGATCATGTTTTTCATCTGTCAGATTGGCAAAAGTCAAAAAGTTTGACAATGTGCTCCGATGATAAAACTGTTGCTGGGGGGAATGAAAAATAATACCACCTGTATGGGGAGGGAATCTTAATGATATCCAGCAAAATTAACTAGAATATGTATTTACCTTTGACTCAATATTTTCTCTCCTAGGAATCTATGCCAAACATATAGTAATGAAAAATAAAGGATAAGTGCACAAGGCTCTTTAATTGCAGTGGAATTAAATAGCATTATATTTACACAATGGAATACGATGTAGCTATAAAAAGTAATGCAAAATATTTTTTATCTCCTAAACAACACTCCCATAGCTGTCCTTTTGCTCTCTGTCTATGAGTCTGTCTCTGTTTTGCTGGTTTGTTCATTAAGTCCACATATGAGTGAAAACATACGGTATTTGTCTTTTTCTGACTGGCTTCTTTTTTTTTTTTGATCTTGCCTTTTAAGTATGTTTTATTGATTATGCTATTACAGCTTTCCCAATTTTCTCCTCCTTTATCCCCTCTCCACCCTGGCCCCCCACCCTCCAGCATTCCGCCCTCTGCCTTAGTTCATGTCCATGGGTTGTACATATAAGTTCTTTGTCTGACTGGCTTATTTCACTTAGCAGAATGTTCTTCAGCCCCATCCATGCTGTAACAAAGGGTAAACTTTTCTTGTTTTTTATGGCCAAGTTCTATTCCATTGTGTAAATATCCCATAGTTGTTTTACCCACTCATCTAGTGATGGACACCTGGGCTGCTTCTATATCTTAGCAAGTGTAAATAATGCTCAATGAACATAGGGGTGCTTATGTTCTCCCAAACTAGTGTTTTGGGTCCCTTTGGATGTATTCCCAGAAGTGAGATAGCTGGGTCAAAAGGCAGGTTGATTTTTAATTTTTTGAGGTATCTGCATACAGCTTTCCATAGTGGCTGCTCCAATCTGCATTCCCACCAACAATACAAAAGGGTTTGCTTTCTCCACATCCTCACCAGCACGTGGTGTTTGTTGAATCATTGATGATGGCCATTCTGACAGGTATGAGGTGATATCTCATTGGGTGTTAATTTGCATTGCTCTGATAATTAGTGACATTGAGCATCTTTTTTTATGGCCATCAGTAAGTTCTTCTTGGAGAAGTGTCTATTCATGTCTTTTACCCTGATTTTTAAGTTGGATATTTTTCGGTGTTGAGTTTTGTAAGTTCTTTACAAATTTTTGATATTAACCCTGTATCGGATGTATCAGAGAATATTGGAAACTTCTATTTTGGAAACTAATATTATATCTTGCTACTTTGCTGAATCCATTTATTAGTTTCAGTAATTTCTAGGTGGAATCTTTGGTATCTGTATAGTATCATATCATCTGCAAATAATGACAGTTTTACTTCTTCCCTTCCCATTTGGATGCCTTTCATTACCTCCCTTTGTCTGATTGCTGTGCTGGGACTCCCACTACTCTGCTGGATAAGAGTAGTGACAGTGGACATCCCTGCCTCTTCCCCTGTCTGAAGGGAAATGCTTATAGATTCTGCCCGTTGCGTATGATGTTGGCTGTAGGCTTGTCATATGTGGCCTTTATTGTGTGCACGTATGTTCCCTCTATTTCCACTTTGCTGGGAGTTTTATCATAAATGGGGGCTAGATATCATCAAATGCTCTTTTTGCATCTATTGATATGATCATATAATTTTTACCCTTCATTTTGTTTACGTGGTGTATCACAGTAGCTGATTTGCAAGTATTAGACCAACCTTGCATCCCAGGAATAAACCCCACGTGATCACTCTGCATGATCTTTGTAATGTATTGCTGGGTTTGGTTTGCTAATATTTTGTTGAGGATATTTTGTTTGCATCTATGTTCATCAGGGATACTAGCTTAAAATTTTCTTTCTTTGCAGTGTCTTAATCTGCTTTTAGTATTAGGATAATGCTGGCCTGGTAAAATGAGCTTGGGAGTCTTCTCTCCTCCTGAATTCTTTGGAGTAGTCCTGACTGGCTTCTGGCCCTGGGGTCACACTTACCACAATGGTGTCTACTCTGAGATTATTGACACACTTATTAACGGGCTTTCCCCCCCCTTAATCCCCCCCTGTGATCACTAACCCATCTGGAATTTCTCTTTGAAATAATCAGAATGCAATTTCAGATAAAAACAAACAAAATATGTGAGTGGACACAAAAAGGTATCTATTGTAAGATTCCATTGATAGGAAACTTCCAGAATAGGTAAAGCAACAGAGACAGAAATCAGATCAAAGGTTGCCAAGGGCAAGAGGAGTGGTGGGTGTGTCCTTCTGGTGGAGCATCCTGCAACTAGATAGTGGTGGTGATGCTGGTGCAACCTCATGAAAGTAGGTCATGCTCAGGAATGGCACAGATTTACAATACAGACAATACCTTTTATTTATTTACCTGGTTTTAAATGATAAAAACAGAAAAGCAAAGGATCAAAAAGAAAAGGAATACAAGAAAAAACTGAAAAAGAACCCCCAAAAATAAAATTCTAAAAAATAGAAAACTGACTCATACCATGGAGAAAATAAAATCATGACAATGAAAGCATATAAAAGGAACAGATCAGAGAATGAAGGAAAGCAAATTCAACAGGTGCAACAGGCAGCTCTAGAGCTGGCCCTGACTCATTTTCCAGGGGAGCCCCCTCTCTGTGGTGGGAACCAGGGCAGGGTCGAGGGAGGGCTCTTCAGGCAGGGGTGGTGGGGCCTCAGTCAGGTCAGGAGATGCTGCACAGGCCATCCCTGGCTCCAGAGGTGCAGCCGAAGTGGCTGCTGGAGATGCCTTGACCGCTGGAGGCGGACAACCCTCCAGGTCCAGAGCAGCCTCCTGGGCTGGTGCTGGAGTCGTGAGAGGAGAAAAGTTCACCTGTGTGTCTGCATTTCCATGTGCTCCCTAAAGACAGAACACAGACAGAACCCAGCACTCACTCCAGGACATCCTTTCCCACGGGCAGTCCAGCACATGGGCGGTCTGAGGCCAGTCTTTGCTCCTGGGCAGCTTCTGCGGGTACTCCCTGTGTGTCTGGCACTGACCCCTCTTCATAAGATCCTATAGGTCTCCACCCCCATGCCAACCGCACCTCCCCCACCCTTCTCACCCTTGGGCTCCGCCTCCTTGGGCCTCCAGTCACCCAGCCCTGTGTGTTGAATGTAGGCACTGTGCCCCAGGCTGTAGTCTGAAGCGATGAACTGGCTGTAGAGCCCAGGAGGCTATGGGGGTGGTTTTCCAGCCATCCACTGGGCCTGGATCCCCACACCCTCAGGTAGCCAGTCACCTTGGGTCTACCCTGGCCCTTGACAATGTGGCACACCTGCCTCCCGCTGGCACATATGGGGCAAGGGTCTTCACTGACCAGCTGTCATTCCTCCGTGACCTGGGTGGAACTCTGTAGTGATAGTGACTGGCAGCTGGTCCAGTGGCCTTAAGCCCTGCCTGGTCCTAGTCACTTAGTTGCTGCTACTTCTTCCCACTGGACCTTCTGCTTCCAGATCCAGCCCACCCCCATGCCTGCACAGACCTCCACACAAAGAAAATGAAATTCACTTCCAGAGGTAGGAATAAACCATGGGCAGAGGGCACCAGCCACACTCAACATCCACCCAATCAGCCTTGACCTGGGGTGTGAACACGACTGGCCCACCAGGCTGCTAACCACCCTGGCCTGTTCCCACTCGGGCAGACTCCCCTCTTGAACTCCCTTATACACACACACACACAGGGAGGGGACATAGGGCTGCTTAGGTGGGATCAGATTGGTGGTCTGGCTCAAACAGCACTGCCCTGGGCCACTCTGTGTTACCTTTGGGTCCCACCGTGAAAACAGCCACAGGTGTCTGGGATGAGTGTGGACTCAGCGGCAGCCACAGTGGAACATACTATCACCACTGCCTCTTTTGGGGCCACAGCCTCAGGACACTGGCAGATGACAAGAAAACATCCTGTCAGGTGTCAAAGTGTCCAGCGAAATGAGCCAGGGAGAGGCAGATTTAGAATGTGGCTGCCTGGTTACCAGGGTTCCAAGTTCTGTTGGGCTCTGTCGTCAGGGAGAGAGGTCACTGCACAGTGCAGCTCAGTGTAGTGAGGTCACTGCCTGGGTCCCCTTCCCCGAGCATCTCTCGGAAAAGACCACTGACTGCACTTCTTTTTCTCCTTTTTGCACAGCATTTTTTTACATTACCATTGATCCCCTTAAACCCCTCTCCCACAGTCACCACTCTCTTGTCCACATCTATGAATCCTTTTTCCTTTCTCCTCCATCTCTCCATCCCCAAGTGAATGAAAAAGTGTGGAATATTGTTATGGTCTGTCAGAGAGGAACTTACTTAATTCAATTGGCAGTGGACAGGCTAGACTTGGTGTGCATGGGACTGAAGCCATCACTGGGATGGGGAGAAAATGTGTGAAATTGCAACCAGAAATAATAGGAGGTATCCTAGCAAGAGGAGCCAAAGGCATCCTAGAGTACAAGACATGCTGAGATGTGGAGATGAGGAAGTTAGGTCATCTGTCAGCAGGACCTCAGCCACAAAGTTGAAAGAGCAGGTGAGGTAAGAAAGGACGCCATTCCCTAGGAATGTTCACAGAGAAGGGTTGAAGAAGTTTGAACAGTAGGCCAGTTTTTAAGTTAGTGTATAATGAGCATAATTAGATCCCCAGTGCCTAAGACCATAGTACTGCTGAGTGGATGAATGGATGGATATATAGGCATCTGTTTGTCAGACCTTGAGGTACAAGATTGGGATTATATCTCAGGAGCAATTCAGAAAGTTGGGGCATGACCGTAGTAACATTAAGGCATCCAAGTTGACTCTCTCTCTGATCCCACCAATGAGCTAGACTTAAATTTTTTCTTAATTAGAGTCAGAGTAAGTCCAAAGCTGGAGGAGGAAAGATAGAATGCAGACCACAGTATCTAGAAGCAGAAAAATTTAACGACCTTATCTTGTTCGAGTTCTGATCAGCAAGAAGAACCTTTCCAGAACACTGTGGTAGACTTTCCTTCCATTCCTTTGGCTCCCAGACATAATCTACAGTCTTGGCGAGGAGCATGGAATTGCCATGATTGTTTTTAACAATCAAAGCCACTGTGTGGATTTAATGAGGGTCCAGCTTCCTCTGAAGGGCATGGCCATTTAAAGGAGGATCAGCAAAAATGAGGGTGCTGTTAGCCTGGAAGATGATGGACATAGATGTTAGGCAGGCACCCGTGTAGTGTTGGCTACAGTTTCTATGGACACTTACAGGGCTTTGTGGACCTAACTATTATGTAAAGCAGCAATTTACAACCTCTTTCATCACATGGCACACATAAACTAATTATTAAAATTCTGTGGTACATCCAAAAATACATTTTTTGCTGATCTGACCCAAAAAATAGGTATAATTTTGATTCATTTATGCCAGATGGTTATTGTGTTGGCAGTTGTCATTTTTTTATTTGACGGGAAAAGGGGTCAGTACTCCTGGGGTATTGAGTTGGGTATTGTATGGTTTAAAAATTCTTGTGGCACGCCAGTTGAAAATCACTGATCTAAAGCAATGAACATAGGCCACCTTTGTGGAATTCCCTCCTGCGTCTCTGCCCTTCAGCTCTAGGCTACAAAAAAGCAAGCTATTCCGGCTCTGCTTACAGCGGGAGTGGCTTAGCACCCTCCCTTGTCATCCTTTCTGTTGTTTAGCAAATGTGGATATCTTTGCCTGAATGCTCCTAAATAAGGGAGTAGTCAGATCACTCAGCTTTGCCAGCAACAACTATGGGCACCACCTAGCATGTTGTTGCTTCGACCCACAAGTTTGAGAAGTGTAGTTGTAGAGAGCACTGGTCTGAAAAGCAAAGAGTTCATTTACTCATCAGAGAGAGAGTTATTGTGCACCTATTACAAATCATAAGGTATTGTTTTATATGTTTGGGATACAGGAGTGAACAAAGCAGAACAGGTCCCTGCCTTCAAGGAGCTTACATTTTGTTGGTGGGAAATAAATAAGGAAATAAGTGTTATAAAATATAAGATGGAAGAAATAAGACTGATATAGAACAAGAAGCTTAGGGGTTGCAAATATAAATAGGATGATCAGGATAAGCCTCCCCTGGGGAAGTAACATTAAGCGAACATTTAAAGGTTATGAGAGAACAAACCTTGCAGGGAGAGTTGAATGCCAAGTGCAAAGACCCTGTTACGGGAACATGCTATTTACAAGTAGTGAGCAAGAAAGCCAGTGCGGCTTTGATGGAGTGAGGATGAGGTCAGAGGTCGTGTAAGGCCTGTTTAAGGATTCTTAAGCTATTTAAGGATTCTGCTTGTACTCTGCATTAGAGGGGAAGGTTACTGAAAGTTTTGAGCACAGAAAATATGATCTAACTTATATTTTGAAAGGCTCATTCTAACTGTTGTGCTGAGGGTAGACTGTCAAAGGCTAAGGATTGAAAAAGTGAGACCCATTTGGAAACCAAAAGATGATGCTGCCTTGGACCAGAGTGGTAATGGTGGAGGTGATAGGAAGTGTTCCAGTTTTAAGTATATTTTGAATGTACTGATGAATTTTGATTTAAGAGGAGGAGTCTATGATTTTGAAACTAAGGTTTTTTTAAGCCTCATATCTTCTTAAACATTTTGCTAGGGAGAGCTCCCCTTCCCATGTCAAAGCAAATCCCAGATATTATGCAAATATTTATTTCTAAACAAAATAACTCTTTTTAAATATAACCGTTGTAATACTAAAAATTCAACAAGAATTATTGAGTATCATTATACCATAATGTTCATCGATGTTCAATTTCTAAATTGTTTCTTAAGTGATCAATGTTTTTGTTTATTTACATTTGTTTCAATCAGGATCCAAGTAAGGGCTGTATCTTGCGATAGGTTTGTATCTTTTAAGGTTTTTTTTTAATTTATAGATTTCTTCTCTATCTTTCTTTTTTTTTTTTTAGTTTTTTTGTAATCGTGGCTTAACTCCTAACCTAACTAAAGTCTCAACCTGGACAGATTCTCTCAGTCTAAATTATGTTCCTCTGTCTTGTGTATTCCTTGTGAATTAGTTATTGGATCTATAGGCTTGATCTGATTCCAACTCAGTTTTGTTTTGTTTGGTTTTTTTTGGCTAAACTACTTCGTTGTTATGATACCTTTCTCATCAGGAGACACATAATGTTTCATTATCTCTATGTAGTAGTTACCGATGTTCATTGCTTAAAGCCAGTTGTTTATTAGGAACTGCAAAATGGTGATATTCTATCATTCCTTCTATAATTGTTATCAGGAATAATTCATTAAAGAGAAAATTCACATAGAAAAAGAAGAATAAATCCTTGATTCTTTTTCTCTTTATTTACTAGTTTTCAAAATAATGAGTTGGTTTCCTGTGTCCTTCTGTTACTGAACAGTAGCAGGGTTCTACTGCCCACTGCCCGTCAGCAAACTCCAGAGGCAGAGGTTTGATGAAAAAGGAAAGAGGTTGTTTGTTCCCAACCTACACAATTTTGGAAGAATGGCAGGCTCCCCTCTAGAACACCCAAAGAATAACCCCACCACCCTTTGCCAGATTAGTTCAAGGCTGTGCCTGGAGTTCCTTCTCCCATTTGAAATACCACCCCTTGGGAAATGCAGGCAGCTGCAGCCGATCATCCAGGTGGTTTAGCTTGTTCCAGGTCACAGTCCAGCTCTAGGCATCTTTCTGGAGTCTGTGTGTGTGTGCAGCCCATGCAGCCACTACACCGCCACCACTTCCTGTGTCCTGGGCCTAGGGCCACTGCCAGACCATGTGATTTCTAGGGGCCCTGGACCATGAGTGCTCCAGCCCCCAACAAGGTGAGGGAGGGAAGGAGAAGAGGCAAACACCTCTGCCCTCTTTCTGTTTAAATCTCAGGTCCAAAATTCCATGTACTCCAGAAGCATCCAGCACCCCAGCCAATCCTATAGGCTAGACTGGCAATCAGCACCTCCCCCAACTGCCTTGTTAACCTCTGTGGTACACGTGTTGCTGTGACTCTTGTCATCTCTCCTGCCAGGAATTTGGGTAGGAGAGCTAGCCTCTGTCAGTCACTCTCAGTAGCTGCATGCAGCTTCTGTGCCCATGCGCATCAGGCACTGTTCCAGCCCAGTTGCTGTGGCAACACAACGCTGAAGGCAGTCTCTCCAGCACTGCATGGGGTGTTTCCTGTGACCCCTCCCTTCTCCCCAGCAATCTCCCTGTATCAATTCCATGATGATCAATTAAATTTTTCCTTTTTAGCATCATCATATACAAGGCATGAGTTTTTTTAGTATCATTTTAACATGTCTGTTCTATCAACCCATTGTTATTTTACTTAATTGATATTCAAATTACTTCATCTTTGGTTGGTAGAGGTCCTTCAAGTTGGTTCCTGGATTGTTTTGATGTGATCCTGTTATATGATAGCTTCCTTGCTATCTGATGACCAAATATTCCAGGTTCATTTCTGTATTTTTTGTTCCCAACTTAGAATCAGCTATTTCTTCTGGGAGGTATGGTTCCTTCCTTATAGCAGGGAAGAGTGACTGGAGACCACAGTCTACTCTCTAGCAGTGCTCATCGTCTCTGTGCTAGCAATTGTTTCTAATCCTTTACAGGGGACGCTGCTTGGAAACTTTTAAAATAAAAATATGATTCTGTCACTTCCTTTTCAAATTGAGAACTAAGGTGTATATTTTTCACTTAACCTCTTCTATCTTACATCTCTGCTGCTTTTTCTCACCCCGGTGAGAATAAAAGAATATTACATAGTGTAGATGAAGAAACCAGACTCAAAGAGTTTGAGTAAGTTTTCATTAAGTGGCAGGATTCAAACATAGATCTGACATCAAAGGCTTTGCTTAAATTCATCTTTTAAAAATTTGGCTTGGCACAGCTCCCTTGCTTCAAAGCATAACATTTTTCCTAGAATTGCTAGGTAGAGAATTCAATTCAATTAACATGTACTGAGTGGCCATTTTAATGCAAAATTCTGTTCTCTTGGGTAAGACTGATGTCCATTCAGCAAATCTGATGTCCCTCAACTCTACATTCAAAAAATTATCCAGAATTCAACCTTTTCTCACCATCTCTCTGCTACTACCCTGGTCATAGTGACCAGATATCTTGGATCCGGTTACGAACTATATCAGCCTTGCTTGGATTACTGTAGTAGCCTCCTAACTGGCCTTTGATTTCTGTTCCTGCCCCCTGCAGTCCGTGCCTGTCACATCCGCCAGCATGATATTTTAAAACCCAAATCAAATCGTGTTACTTCACTGCTCCAGACCCTCCAAGGGTTTTTAGTCTCAGAGTAAGTACTTCCTAGGATTGGTAACACCCTAAATGTTAGAAATCCCCTGTTATCTATATGGCCTTATTTCTGACCTTCCCCTGTTTTCTCTGCATAAGTTACTTTTTCCTCAGTGCAGTTCCTCTTGGAAGCAAAGAATCCTCTTCTCGCCTCACGGTTTTTGCATTTGCTCTTCTCTCAGATAGGAAAGCTACCCAGGTGGGGATCTCAGTGTTTAACTGTCTCACTTTCCTTAGTTTTTTCCTCAAAAGTCAGTTTTAATGAAGCCTTCCCTGGCTATCCTTCTAGCCCCTTACTTCACACATTTTACTCTCTCTACTCAGCTTTATTTCTTTTTCCTTAGCACTTAACACTATCTAAAATACTGTACTTTTACTTATTTACCTTGTTTAGTGTCTTTCACCCCGCTAGATATGAACGTCATTGCCTAGAACAGTGTCTTGTACATGATTGGTGGTCAAACAATATTCATTGAATGAATGAATATTCTTGTAAAGCTAAAGCTGTATTAATTTTCCCAGGTGGTCCAGCATTTCTTTCACTGTGCATGTATTCTCAACTAAAAGTATATGATGATAATCCAGTTTTCTAATATCAGAATATTTTTTAAAGGAAGAATAGCTTTGCTTTGCCACCTCTTTCTCTGATATAACCCTCTGCCCTCAACCGTGACTCTTGCTTGTTCTTCATAGAATACTTCCTCTCTTGGGACCGTATATTTCCTTTTCCTTTTTTCCTCCTGGTTAAATAGGCACAGACTTTTGAGCTGATCCATTCTGAGCAGTCCATTTGAGCTGATCCTCCTTGGAAAGTGAGTCAGTGCAGCCTAGTGGAGAGCAGCAGCCTGAGCATTTGCATCTCCAGAATGTTTGTATTGACAAATGGCAGTCAGTTATTGACATTCATGTCCCTTGGTGATACTTCAATTGGCTTATCTTTGCTGGTCAAATGCCTTAATTGTTCTGGCCTTTAATTCAGTCAGAGTTGGAGCTAGAGCAGAGAGGAAAGAGAAGGAGTAAGTCTAACAGAACATCAAACCTGAGCTAGGAGGCTGCTGGCAACGATCAGCTTGTCATAATGTTATGATTTGTTCATTTTTATACCATTTATTAGCCTTTACTTGTTGTGCCATTTGGCCTCCAGGGCAGATAAAGTGCTGTCTAATTTGGTAGGTTTGCTCCTGTCAGAGCAGCCTCAACAGGGAAGGTGTTAGCTGCAGTGACAAATAATCAATAGCTGTCGTTGTCATGAGGAACGTGAGCAGTTGGGCCTTTCATCTGGGGGATTAGAGGTCTAATTGGATTGAGAATAGGGAGGGTGGGCTGTTGGGTAACCCTGTCAGCCTTGTGAAGCTGTCAAATGTCGGCCTTATTCCTGGTGAAGGGAGTAAGGAACCTTGTGCTTGCAGAACTGAGGAGGAAGGCTCGTGGAAGCCCTTTATACAAAGGAGTGGATCCTGAGGTTGACTCTACTAACGTATGCTCCCTGTTTTATTTAGTTAGATATCCTTTTGGATAATAAAGCTATGTAACTTGAAATGATATCTTCATGCAAAACACACACACAATACAAATCCAATTGTATTCTGCATTCGTTCTATAAAATATCAGTGAGACAGATGTGGTGGATAGTAGTATTCAAATCTTTTATGTACGAATTGACTTCATTAGAATTTTTTAGTAATATGTCATGCTTACAGAAAACCTGCAAGTACAGTACAACAAACATTTTCTTTTTTCCCTGAACCATTTGGGAGTGAATTGCTGACCTGGTTGGTGCCTCACAACTTCCAAAATTTTTAGTGTGTACTTTTCTAGAAACAACGACACTCCTTAACCTTAACACAATGTGACCATCAAAATCAAATAATTAGCACAAATAATTAGAACTGCTGTCTAATCCTCAGAATACATTATTATCCCAATAATATTCTTAAGGATTAAGTTCAAAAATCACACATTGCATTTAGTTTTCAAATCTCCTTCGTCTCCTGTAATCTGGAAAAATTTCTAATCTTCCCTCAATTTTAATGGTGTTGACACATTTGAAGATTACAGGCCAGATAAAAGTCCTTCCATTTGGGTTTGTTAGATAGGGTCTCATAATTAGACTTGCATTACTCATACTGACAGATATAGAAGCGATGCTGTGTCCTCCTCATTGAGGGCTATCACGTGTCACAGAATTTCGATTTTTCCCGTTCCTGGTGATGTTCACCTGCTCACCTGATTAAGGCAGTGTTTCCTTTTCTCTACTACAGAGGTACTGTTTCATCCTTGTAATTAATAAATATTTGTGGGGAAGTACTTTGAAACTCTGTAAATATCTTATTGTCTATTTTACCTGATATTGATGTAGTCACTCCCTACTTTCTTAGGATTAGGATTTGTTTTAGGCATAAGTTTTTCATCCTGTTACTTTCAGCCTATCTGTGTCTTTATTTTTTAAGTACACCCTTTGTACAAGAATGAAGTTGAGTTTTGCTCTTTTTTTTAACCTAGTCTGACAATGACGGCATTTTACTTGGCATGTTAGTTCATTTCTATTTAATGAATTATTGATACGGGTGAGTTTCAGTATTCCACTTTCTTTTCTTTTCTGTTTGGTCATACCTTTTTGTTCCTCTCAACTTGTTTGCCTGCTCTTTTTTGGATTAATCAAATATGTTTTAATATTCTATTTTAGTTCCTCTAAAATTTTTAACTATACCTATATATTACTTCTAAGAGGTTGCTTTAGGGTTCACAATATGCATCTTTTTACATATCACATTGAATGCGGTACTGTTTCTCATAAAACCTAAATATGTGATTCCACTGCCTTCCGGCCTCTGTTGTTTCTGATACACTGTAATTCCTGTTTTTCCTGTGCATGTGGCGGTTATTGTTCTAACTAGTTTCTGTCAGTACTTTATTTTTTAGCTTCAGTTTTCAGCATTAAAACCAAAAGTAAAAAGCCCATTTCAAATATTATACTTTTCAGAAAAGTTCTAAAATTTTACTTGGTCCCTTTATAGTTTCGTTTTCTTTGTTGAGATTTCCTCGTCTGTGTGGTCGTTATAACCCTCTTTTATCCCATAGCTGCTCTAAAGTCCTGTGTGCTGATTTCAACATCCGGATCATCTGGAAATCTATTTATATGAATTTTTTTTCTCTTAACACTGAATTCTATTTTTCTGTTTTTTGTGTGTGTGTAGTAATTTTTTACTATACACTCAAAATTGTTGGTGATAGATACATTGTAAAGTTTTTTTCATTCTCTTATCCTCTAAAGAGTTTTGATTTTTTTGTTTGTTTTATTTTATTAGGCAGTTAAAAATAGCTAATCATTCTGAATCTGTTGCGTGTTTTTTTTTTCTTTTTTTTGTTTTTTTGTTAGTCTTTAGTTGAATTTCTTGGACTTGTCCATTGTCCACAAAAAAAGTCTAGACTTTTAAGGCCTGGCTCTTCTTTCAGTGAAAAACAAGAGATGTGTACCAAGCCCTCTAACTAGGTGGGACTCAGACTCTAAATTTTATCTCTTTTGTGTTGGGAAGTAGCTGACATCTGCAACAGCTTTTCCACCTTCCGTTTGTTGGTTTCTGCAGACCCCATGCCTGTGCAGTTCAGGGGTCAGCCAAGGATGTATGAGGACAGCATATGCATAAAAGAGATCTCCCTCTTTTTGGCTCATCTTTCCATCTCTGTTAGTCCATCATTGTAATCCAGTCTACTATAATCTATTGCCTAACCAATTTAAGTAGTCTGTTAGTCTTCCTGATTTGTCTTTTTCTTCTTCAAACCACTGTCCATTCAGCAGCCAGGTTTCCATTCACTCATTTACTTATTTGTCAAATAGTTGATGATCACCCAAAAGACAATACTGTCAAGCAGACAAGCTGTTTTAGCTGTTAGGTTGGCTTGACACGTAGATTCAGCTGGTAAAGAGATCACAAGACCCAATTTTTAAAGGTAGTGTATTATTCATGGCACAGCAAGCATCCCGAGCTTTCTGTTTGCGTAGGTTCTCCTGGCCCCCAGTCCTGCAGGGGTGAGGTGGAGGCAGGTTCAGGTAGATGCTGTGCAGGCGGTGGCTCTGTGTCACACCTGAGGAGGCTTGAGTTTAGAAAACCCCAATCTTACATTAGGACTTTGAGCAAACAGGCCCAACCTTTGTCCCCAAGTGAAGCACTATTTTTATCATTCTGGTCAACAAGTGAATCTACCCTCTGACCTGCAGGGAGATACCATCTCTAGCTTCCAAGGCCACTTACTATGCAGATAGCCTTGAAAAGATTGTCCAGTTCCCAGACATCTAGAAACACTGTGGAGAATGCCTCCCAAGAAGTGTAAGGACCAAAGTACAAAGCTTTGGTCAAGCTTTGAGGGTGATTCCAGAGATTACAGAAATGAGTCCATCTGTTCCTCCAAGTCCTTTTGTCCCTTCCCTTTCTATCTGCAAAGGAAATCTCAACTGCATGCTAAATGTAGGCTTAAATTTTAGATTTTTAAATCTTCCATCCCACAACAAGATAGAAGGCTGAAAGTCAGAATTAGCCTGAAAGTCTTGGACTTACATTCCTTTACACTGAACTAGAAAGGTCCACAGAGGCATTTTCTGTTTATCATTAGGTATTTATTAGTACCCTGAGCAGCTAGCCAAAGCTATTGACCAGAAGAGGGAGAGACTATATATATATATATATATATATATATATATATATATATATACACACCATGATTCTAGCTGCAAGGACCCTATACTCAAGATAAAGCGCATGGGCCGAAACTTGAGTAATCTCATAAGACAGTGTTGGTATGCCGTGTCCTTACAAGAAAGTGAGGTTGTAATTGCTTCTTGGGTGAGAGCAATCATCAAGGGAAACATTTATGTGGGAGCATTTCAGTTTCCATTAATATTCTTCCTCTTAGGTGTTGAGAAGCAGTTATTACATCAGCTTTTTTATTCTGACTTCCTGGTACAAGCCACAAATGTGCACTGAATTAGTGACAGTGGGGGCCTTACCTTGTTCGGGAAGTCATTTCTCAAAGGCAAGCTAGTCTTCCAGGTATTTTACAGGTGCATAATTCCCTGCGTTAAAATCCTTCCTGTCTAAAATGCTCAAAATAGCTACTTTTTTAAATACTGAACCTGCCTAATACATGATAGAATTGAAATTTCAGGTGGGCCTTAATGAAACCGTTAAACTTAGAGAAGAAATGGGAATGGGGAACAGAATTTCAGGCAGTGGTAAGAGATTGAACAAAGACTGAGAGGCAGAAACGGCCATGGCAGTGTTTAGAAACGGAGGAAGTTGATTATACAAGAGAATGAGAGGTGGCTTCGGGTTTTCTATCATAAAAATCTCTTTTTTCCCCTATAATTCTAATTATTTTCATTTTTCTTTTATTATTTCATACTTTCTTTCCTTCTCATTCTTCCCTGTTTTTTCTTTCCCTGTATCATTCATCTATAGCTGACACCTTTCATTTTCACAGAGGAGTCTGTAGACATTACTTACTCATTTGGTGACCTTCAGAACTAAAGAAGTTGCTCCATCTCCCAAGTTTTGTCTTTTCCATTGAATATTCTACTATTAGCTCAACAGAGTTATTCTTGAACTTGGCTCTATTACTGAGCAGACTCATTCATAAATTTAGCCTCCTTGGCCTACCTGGATTTATTGTGGGCGACCAGAAATCCTCCTCAGATGTGCATGACTGCTCTTGGGAGCTCCGAGCTTTACAGCTCTGTTTACTGTCATCTGATTCCAAGCAGAACAATATCTCTTACCCGTTGGCAGTGGAGACTTAAGGCTGTGATTGGGAGTTTGAGCATAAAAGTTATGTGATGGGACCGAAGAGGGTGAAGGCAGGGCCTGCTGGAGGTAATCAGGTAGGTGTTTCACCAGAGCTATAGGCAAAGTAAATCTCGAGTACAAAACATAAAGAACAGGATCTATTTTGGTGAGCTGTGGTGGCGTACCTGCCGGTTACTTTTAATAAAGTAGGTTGTAAGGAGGCTGGATTAGAAAGAACCCCTGCTTTGGGTATTTTGGGGGGGGTTGTAAATTTCATTTTCCTGCCACACTTTCTTGCATTTATTCTCAGTGTTTTATACCACCCATTTCCCTGTAGTTGGGCTTGTTAACCATAGTCTGAAGTAACTTTCTCCTTGGTTGTGAGGGTTTTTTTTTTTTTTAGTTTCCCATGTTTAATCTATCCAAGAAAAATAAGGATAGGTATTAAGCAGCTATATGTTTCTTACTTAAAAAAAACAATACAGCTTGAGTTATAAAAACCCAAAAGAACCTTAAAAGTCATTCTGTGCAGCATTTCCCAAAGCTTTTCCTTAGAACAGTATTCTCACGAAATGTTACATGAAAAATGTGTCTCACTGTCAAATTAGTTTGGGAAATACTGTATGCTCCTTCCTGGAAATTTACTGTGTATGGTAGCAACTTCAAGACTCTGAGAAGTCATATAGTAAAGAAGCCTGTTTATTTTTTTAATCCAGGATTTCTTTTAATCATTTGATCTCAATACATTTTTTTTAGCATAAGCTAATAGCATCTTAGGGAAATGGTGGTTTATAAAACCTTTTGCTAAATACTATTTATGACTTAATTGGATTGCTTTATTTCACAGTTGAGACAGAAGCCCGGAAAGTTGTTCTACTCAACACATCTAAAATCAGCGCCTTCATTACACAAAGTAGAAACTGAACAATACTTATATCCACAGCATTTGATAATGATAATACAGTTGCACTGGTGATAAATGAAAACATTTTATTATTGCTAGAAAAAGCATTACATGCTAACAAAAAGTTGTGTAGTTTGCTGATATTTTAAATAGTTGCAAACTACAGTTCTCTGTTTCATTGGCCTTATAACAATGTCTGATGTTGGTCTCTGGAAATTGGTCAGAACACTGGGTTTTGCAAAACCAGTTCAAGTCTGTCTACAGCCATTGGAAAGGGTGTTTTCTGAAGTTTTTTCTTTTCCTGTGACTCTCACAAAATTCAATTCATTCTACCCTAGAAAGTAATAGATCTTCCTTAAAGAAATGCCCGCCCTAAGGTGATCACAAGAAACCTGTCTTCCCACACCTGATTACATTTATTCCTTCATTTTGCTGTTTTTTTAGCGTGCTTCACATTTTATCCCCAAGATGTTTTATTTTCCAGAAAATATTATATGGTATATAAGAAACACTGTAGGAATTTTTTACTTTTCAGGACTTCATTTTGGATCATGTTTTTGGTCATTACTGTACTTAGCTAAGTCATACTTATTTCTTTCTCTACCATCAAAGAAGATATCCTAGAATTAAATTCTTGAATTGTGCTTGACCTTTCTGCCTGGCAGTCATTTAAATTAGATAGTACCTCCCACTGTCTTAAAATACCTATCATTTGTTAGGAATGCTGCCATTGCCGAGAAAAAACCTGACAATGCGAAGGGAATGTGGGAGGAAGCAAATGCCCAGCATCTGTAATTTTATCATCAAAACTCTGTGTGTAGTTTTTGTTGCTGGAAATAAACATGAATCATGATTGGTGTTAGGGGCTCATGATAGTATCAGAAGTTTTTATGGGCACTCTGCTGGTTGCTTGATACAAGCCGGTATCTTGTGCTGTGTTTTCTCAACTGCCTTTGTAAACACTGTAGCCTTAATAGATCATTTTGAAAGAAGCTACCATCCTGCTGAATGCGTTGGTAGCCTCCTTTCAGGTTTCTGACACATCCTTAATCTGATGCTGAGCTTTGTCATTTGGATCAATAGTAAACCAGATAAGATGTCTTCTACTTGTAAGGCTATGGCTATAAAAGGTATTTGAAAAATAAATTCACTTTTTATGTCCATGCCACAAACCTGGGGAGTACTAATTTGTCATTTGTCTCTCCATCTGTCTGTAAACAGTCAGTTAAATTGGTTATTGATAAAGGTGAATTATACTTGAAACCAGAGTAATATAGAAATAAACTTCATAATAAATGTCTTAGATTCCTACAAAAAGGTGACATCCATTTTTTAAAAAAAGATGGCATAAGAACTTTAATCTTTATATTAGAATAACTCATTTAGTGTTGTTTTCTATTCTAAATCATCATTAATAACAATATAATTATAAATAATACTTTACAAACTATTTTATGTATATTATTTAATCTTCATAATCTTTATAGCATAACTATCTTTTATAACTTGTAATGCATTTGTTATTTATTCAAAAAGTATTTATTTAATACCTGCTATATATATAAGGCAAAGTGCTAGGTACTCTAGATTCTACATACAAAAAACTTGGTGATAATAGAAGAGGTTAGAATTGTAACATTCTAGGGTTAGAAGAAATTCTAGAATATCATCTTCACATTTATCATTTTACAGAAACTAAATTCCAGCCTATTTGCAACTCATGGTCAACCAGCTATTTCGTGGCATTATTTTTTTATCTTTAGATTTTTTTTTGGAATTTGTATTTCCCCATCTGTGAGATAACAATAATTCTGGCTTTCATAATGGTGCTATTTTGAATATTAATTAAGGTGTTATTATGTGACATTTCACAGTTTTAAGTGCCATGTGAGGATGAGAAACATCCCTTGAAGATTAGAGGCAGGAAGAGAGTATATCAAATGTAAACCATGGTTTGTGAGATGTAGCCTGGTCACTGTTTTCTTCTTTATATTTCTCTTTAGTTTTTAAATGTCTTTAATAAATATGTTACATAAAAATTAAGGTTTTTTTCTTGATTTCTTTTAACTTTATGTTTTACCATGATTTCGGATTTACAGAAAAGTTGTAAGAATATACAAAGAATTCTCATGTATCCTTTACCTGGACTCTCCATTTGTGCACATTTAACCACACATGCTTTACCCTTCTCTCTCAGAATATGTGAGTGTGTAGACACTGTCTTCTGAACCAGTGGTCCCCAACCTTTTTGGCACCAGGAACCAGTTTCATGGAAGACAATTTTTCCGTGGATGGGGGCGGTACGAGGTGCTGGGAATGATTGGAGCACATTACATTCAAGTTCACCTTCTGCTGTGCAGCCCAGTTCCTAAGTTGGGGAGCCCTGTTTTAAACCATATGGAGTAAGTGACAGATGTGATACTCTTTTGCACCCAAATCTTTAGTGCATATTTCCTAAAAGCCTGGGTATTCTTACATAACTACAGTTCAATGATCAAAATCAGGCAATTAACATAAACACTGTAATCCATGAACCCAATTTAGATTTTGGCAATTTTCTCAGTGATAATGTCATCTACGTAAAAGAAAATCCAGGATCAGGCATTGCATTCAATTGTTACATCTTTTAGTCTTCATTAATCTGCACTGGTTCCTCAGTCTTGTGTGCACATGTGCTACGTGCACAGTTGGTGACACTGACATTCTCTAAGAGTACAGGCAATTACATTGTCTTTCGTTTTGGATTTATCTGATGTTTTCTGGTATTTAATTCGGGTTATGCACTTTTTTAAAAGATTTATTTATTTATTTATTTATCTTTAGAGGGGAAGGAGAGAGGGAGAGAAACATTCAATGTATGGTTGCCGTTCGTGCATCCCCTACTGGGAGTTGGCCTGCAGGGGACCAGCCTGCAACCCAGGCATGTGCCCTGACTGGGAATCGAACCTGGATCCTCTGGTTCACAGGCCTGTGCTCAATCCGCTGAGCTACACCAGCCAGGGCAGGTTATGTACTTTTGGTAAGAATACCACAGGGGTCATGCTGTGTTCTTGGTGCATCAGTCAGAAAGTGCTTGGTGATGCTAACTTTGGTTGCTTGGTACTGCACTGCAACATTACGGTTTTTCCTTCGTGAATAGCTCATTTGAAACCATGGAAATATCCTGCTACTTCTCAAGCTTTTACCCACTAGTGTTAGCATCCTTTGATCACTCCCACCTAAATTAGTTATTATCATGATGATTACCAAGTTGCAAAAATTATTTTTAAAATTACTGCTTATTGTTCCACATCTAAAATTTGATGTCTGGTTTGATGGAAACAATAAAAATAACCTCTCACATTAAACAAAAAAGCCAAGAAGGAATGGAAGACATTGCACCAAGATGCTAACAGAGCTTAAGCTTGGCTTAGGGTAGGAGACCTGTCTATGACCTTTCTTCTTTATTTTCCCAATTTTCAATAATTTTCCAAATTTTGAATGCATATCTAGTATGTAATTCACAACTTTTGAATGGCTTTTTTAAAAACTTACAAAGTCAGGCTATTTTTTAAAATATTTTATTTATTTATTTTTAGAGAAAGGGGAAGAGAGGGAGAGAAACATCAAATGTGTGGTTGCCTCTCACGCGCCCCCTACTGGGGACCTGGCCTGCAACCCAGGCATGTGTCCTGACTGGGAATTGAACTGGCAATCATTTGGTTTGCAGGCCAGCGCTCAATCCACTGAGCCACACCAGTCAGGTTGAAAGGCTTTCTAAAATGCATGTTTGTTTATTTCCAGTTGGCATGCAAAGAGCTTGAGGTAGATACTAAAATATTGATTTAACAATTGTGATGTGCTTAAACTCCGAACACCTGTTAGAGCAGAATTAAGACACAGCTGTGGCAAACAGGTTGGTACCTACCCTGGAATAAGTAACAAAATGACACAACAAAAATAATATTTAATTTGCACATCTTTCTTTCACACTCCAACCACTAAACCTTCGCACTATTTTTTACTAACTCAGTTTCTTTTCTCTTCGCTTCAAAGGGAAAGGGACTAGAATGGTGGCACGAAGATGAGAAGCAGTACAAAGTTCAGGGACTGATTTGTAGATGGAGGTAGGTTGTGATATGATTTCTAAAAGATGGTTCTATTTGAGACCAGAAGACTCAATTTGACTCAAGTATTACCACTGTGAGGACCTTGGCTACCATTCTGAAAACAGGTAAAAATTATTAAGTCAGATTACTAGTTAGTGCTCAGCATTTAACGAGAACGTTTAATGTATGGCCTAAATGTGATTCATTAGAAATTTCTTAGTTTAATCAAATTTATTTATACATTTGTGTGCACGTTTATCTTTTCCATTATCTAAGAAATCACATCCACAGTGTGGAACTGAAGTAGAAAAGGCAACAGATGGATTCAATCAGTTGTTTGAAATAGTTCCCCCAAAGGCACATATCTTAGCAGAGTAGATGAATTGATTTTTTTAAACTACATGTTAGTATCAATAGAACTAAGGTACATTGTTGAAAAACTAAAGATGGGGCCAACCACATAATTTGGGGTGCTACAAAGGAACCGGGGAGTAAACAAGACTTGTTGCATTTAATTTCTGAATTTAACATTAAAACGTGGTTTCTAAATTAACTACTTGCAGTGTTACCCAGAAGGCAGGTGAGGATCAGTGAGGAGAACAGGCCAGGCAGATCGCATGGACATGAGACAGTGACAGCAATGAAGAGCGAATTCTTTATTGTTCTATATCTAAACAAGCATGGTCAAATAAAAAATTGTTTTATTTACAAAGACTACTTTTATGACAAGAGGAGAGCCATAGTAGTAGCACAAAAAGAAGCCAGTATTTATTGAGCCCTTTCGTTAACCAGTCACTGTGGTTTTTTACTGGTGGGGAATCTGAGACTTTGAGCAGTAACATGCTCCCAGTTAGTACAGCCAGCAAAGTAGCCAGGTCTGAATGATTCCAAAAAATATTCTCATTTAATGATACCATACTGCCTCCTCATCAGTTAACATTTCTGGTTCCACTAAAGCTTGAACTTCATTATGCTAGGAAAATGAATTTTCCTATCAGAAAAAAAAAGGAAATAGATTCAAAAACTGTCACCTTGTGTTATAAAGTAAAAAGTGAACAAATGGGATTACATCAAAATAAAAAGCTTCCATGTAGCAAAAGAAACCATCAACAAAATGAAAAGGGAATTCACTGTATGGGAGAACATATTTATTTGGGAGAACATATTCATATGGGAGAACATATATATATTTGCTAATGATAGATCTTATAAGGGGTTAATCTCCAAAATATATGAGGAACTTATATGTCTTAATGCAAGGAAGACAAACAATCCAATTTAAAAATGGGCAAAGGACCTGAATAGATACTTCTCTGAAGAGGACATACAGATGGCCAAAAAAATATATGAAAAAATGCTCAATGTCACTAATCATCAGAAAGATGCAAATTCAAACCACAGTGAGATACTACCTCACACCTGTCAGAATGGCTCCAACCAGTAAATCAACAAAGTGCGGGCCAGGATGTGGAGAAAGGGGAGCCCTTGGGCACTGTTGGCGGGGATGCAGACTGGGGCCGCCACTGTGAAAAACAGTATGGAGTTTCCTCAAACAATTAAAAATGGAACTGCCTTTTGACCCAGTGATCCCACTTCTGGGAATATATTCTAGGAATCCTGAAACCCCAGTTCAAAGGATATATGCACTGCTATGTTAATAGCAACATTGCTCACAGTAACCAAGATCTGCAAACAGCCCAAGTGACCATCAATAAATGAATGGATTTTAAAAGCTGTGGTATATTTACACGATAGAATACTGAATGACCGTAAAAAAGGAAATACTAACCTTTGGTGACAGCATGGATGGACCTGGAGATTATTATGCTAAGTGAAATAAGCCGGTCAGAGAAAGACAAATCCCATATCATCTCAATTATATGTAGAATCTAATGAACAAAAGAAACTGACAAACAAGATACAAACAGAGGTATGGATGCATGGAACAGACTGACAGCTGTCAGAGGGGAGGGGGGAGGGGATATTGGATGAAAGAAGGTGAAGGGATCAGCCAAAGAACATATATGGACAGCCCATGGACACAGACAAGTGTGGTGATGGCGGAGGGAAGGGGGAAGCAGGGGTGCGAGGGAGGAAAGTGAGCAAAGAGGGGGAAATGGAGACATCTGCAATAAGAGTGTCAACAATAAACATAATAAATTAATAAATAAAACCTCTCAAATGCCACAAACCCCAGATGAGCAGCATCCGGCCTTGGCGTGCCCCGTGCCCCTTGCTCAGCAGCCCAGGCCTGGCACCGGTGGCAGCTGGCTCTGTTCATGGCGTGGCCTTTCCCAGGCACCTCCAAGCCCAGCACACACACCAAAAAAAGTAAACATATTAGAAATGGTTGTTCTTGAAGCAGCTATATTAAAAATACATTTAGCTTTGAAGTAGCTGTAAAGAGTGGTTCTGCTGCTTCTTTGAATCATGGACTCAAAGAACTTGAAGCTGGAAGAGTCATCGGATCATAATACAACCTTCCCGTTTTTTCACTTGGTGGGAACCGGCTAGCGGAAATTCAGTGGGTGAGGGTCATCTGGCTGAGACCTCTCTGGTGTTGCCGCCTATTTAAATGTTTCAGTACTGCTTCAGAAACCTCAAGGAAGAAGTCTGCACCCCTCTCGTCGTCATCGACTCCCTGCTTACCTTTGGCTTCTACTCTGCCCTCCGGCATGCTGATTATTTACAGCCTTTTTTCTAGTCACCTCTTTCTCCCCATCGTTCCCCACGCACACATTGCCCCTGCATATCCAGCCTCCGTCCCCCTGAAGGTGGCTTAATTGTATGCACACTTTGAAGAAGCCTTTATCAGCCCCTTCAAGTCTGGGTTACATACTGCATCTTCGGAGTTTTTATCACCATGTGTCCTTATATAGGATTTATCTCATTCATTGTGTTACAATAGGGAATGGCTCTCACAAATGGCTTTACCCTATTGTAGCCAAAGTGAGACACAATGTGGGAACTACTGCACTGTGTAATAAGTGGATACAAGAGACTCAATATACCCAACAAATGTTGGCTTTAGAATTTCTATATATGAAGAGCTTACATGGGGACAAATAATTGGAAGGAGTAGAAATAAGACCCAAAGCTATCTTTGTTTAGTACTTTACATAAAATTCAGAAAATATCTATTTTCTGAATCTATCTGTATCTACTTCTGTGTCTATCTATACAACTGCCATCTTCACAGATTCTTTCCTGATCTGACTTTTTCCCCCTCACCACTGAAGGCCTAAAGTACATCCTCTATTCTTCCTGTCTCTGTGGTTGTTTTTTGTATTTGTTAATGCACTTTCCTTACCACCCCATTGCTTATACTATATATTTTATTGTATATGAGTGTACATCTGTATTTCAATTATTTTTGTAAAGCTTCCAAAACTCTTAGCATATTGTCTGAGTTAGAGTAATTACATAGTAAATAACTAGTGAATCTTGAATGAAGATTGAATTAGGTCCATACTTCTTCATTGTGATACCATTTTGAATCACCTGCAGAGCATGGAAGAAATGTTAACTCTAAAGTCTCAGGAATTCTGACTTCATTAACTTGGGATAGAACATGCATTTTTTTTTTTGGTGGTTTGTTGTTGTTGGTGGTGGTGGTGTTGTTAATTGTTTTTTTAAGCTCTTCAGGGTTGAGGACTCTGACATCAGGTTCTTTGTACAAACAATGATTCTCAAAGTGTGGACTCCTGAACCTGGCAGCACCAGCATTCACAGAGGCTTCCTTGAAACGTAGATCGTTAGACCCTGCACCAGAGCTAGTGAGTGAAAAGCTCAGGGAAAGACTCGGCAGTCTGTGTTTTCAAGTGCTCTAGATGATTCCAAAGCATGATAGAATTTGAGAATTACTGACTTCAGATAAATGTGTGCCTATCAATAAAATACCAACTATGAGAAACAAAATACATTTTATAACTATCCCCAAAGGTTGTGACAAATTAAAGGACCATTCTAAATAAAAGAGGGTCCCTCACAAGCACAAGCATCACAACATTTTATAACTTTTTTTTTCTTTTAGAGAGGAAGGGAAGCAGAAAGAGAAGCAGAGAAACATCAGTGTGTGGTTGCTCTTATGTGCCCCCAACTGGGGACCAGGCCCGTAACCCAGGCGTGTGCCCTGACTGGGAATCAAACCGGGGACCCTTTGGTTTTCATGCCTGTACTGAATCCACTGAGCCACACCTTATAACTTTTTTAAACATTTACTTTTTTTATGAAACATTCTCCTTGGTAGGTACTGATTTTCATAATGCTGTAAATAAAATATGCTATATTAGGCAGGAAGTGCACATGAAGCCCTGGCTGGTGTGGCTCAGTGGATTGATCACCAGCCTGCAAACCAAAGGGTTGCAGGTTCGATTCTCAGTCAGGGTCTCCAATAGGAGGGCGTGTGAGAGGCAACTAATTAATGTTTCTCTCCATCTCTTTTTCCCTCCTTTCCCCTCTGTCTAAAAATAAAATAAAATCTTTTAAAAAAAGGAAAAGCACGTGAAAAGCCTGGCATTGGGTAAGGAAGCTTCAGAGTCGAGGATACTGTTCCACGGTTTCTCAGACAAAAGCCCGTCTGCCTTTTTTGTGGACAGTACCATTTGCTCGTTCCGTTGTGCCGTTTGACTCTGCCCCACTTGATAGCTCTGTCTGTTCCTGTGAAAACCAAGCTGGTGGATAGAGCCGAGGCTTGGAGGAGGCACTGGGGAGAGATATGAGAAGAGTTCAGCCACAGAGCAACTAAAGATGTTGCCTTTCCTTCGTCAAATCCTTTTTGAGAGCCGGGATCTGTTTTAAGCCAGAGAGATGTTCTTGGCTGATGCCTTGTCTGGCTGCTCTGCCAGATGGATGAACATCTTACACTTGGAAAATAACAAATAAAGCTCCTTTTCTGTCTTTGAAATGTCATTCTTAGCCTTTCCCTAGGGAATTATAAGATGGCTTTTAAAAAGTTTTTAAAGATTTGCTTAAGATGGCAGGTTAGTAATGTGATTACCGTCGTAGGCTGAGAATGAGGAATTTTATCTGTGAACACAGCATATAGGCTTGACAATCAGACATTTAAGGAAAGAGAAAGGCTATCTGTGACTGGGGAAAGCAGCGCAGATTCAGTTTCATTTCTACAGCCCAGTGAAGTCAATGTCATTCAAAAACTTGGTTTTTGTAGCTATTTGCTTTCCTATAAAGATTTATATTAAATAAAAGTCCAAGAAACCCAAGCACAACTAGACAAGACCAAAACCAATTTAGACAAGAAAGTGATCCAAGTAGATCAGAATAACGTGGAAGGGTCCTTGTCCTTGCCAGTCCATTTGTACTCTGTATTTGATATGATAGCGGTACCTCATGGTCTGGATAAAAGAACAGTAATCCGGTATTGGACTGATTGCATTGTGCTGAGCTATTTGTGTGGATATTTATGAGACTGACACGCTGCCTGCTGTGCTCAGAGGGCACCTTTGGATATTTAAATTATGTTTTTATTTTAGTTAGGATGTGGAGGTGCACTTTTCCAGTTTTATGTACTTTCATGTATGCCAGGAATTGCTGTCTTTGGGTAAAACAGTTGAAGCAACTATTAATATTGATGATTCATAACCCTGTATCTTGAATCTAGCCATTTCTTCTAGTCTTCAGATCCACACATACACTTTTTTTTTCTATACATCTTTATATAGATTTCCCTCACATGCCCCAAACTCCACGTTAAAAAAACAGAACTCATAAATCTTCATCCTCTATCTCTATTTTTTCTTCCATTTTTATAGTTGGTGGCACCATTTTCCATCTTCTACTCATTCAGGAGTCCTCGTATCTATTTCACTAATCTGTCTCCTTATTTTCATTCAGCTCTTCTGCATTGGTGTAGTAACCCCCTAACTAGCTCCCAGCCTAAAGATTGGATCCCTTTAAACCAATACTTCACAGAGCCTCCATATATTTTCTAAAGACACAGATCCACTCATGTCATTTCCTTCTTAGGCTCTTCATTGGCTCTCCACTACCCAGAGATTCAATTTGAGACTTTACCATGCTGTTTGAGATTCTCCATTTGCTAGCCCCTCTGGTCATATTTCTCACTTCTTCATACCCTGCATTTCATACTACAATAATATAGAATTACTTTCAGGATCAGGGATTTGGTTTTACCCTACAAGCTAAGAAGTTACTCCTCTTTCTGTTTTGTGGAAGCTGACAATAAACATGAGATCCAGCATCAGAAACTGTTCACAGGAGCAGTCTCTGTTTCTTACTACTTTTTTACTACTGTTAGCACAAAGCAAAAACCTATATGTTTACATTGGTTTCCTTTGCCCCCAGGAACCATGGGGAAGGTGCAGAAGGCCCAGACAGACACTGCACACACACAGTGGGTTTTATCATAGCTGAGGAACATTGACCTTCAAGACTCTACTGCTTTTATAAGTAAGCAGTAAGTCCAGAGGAAAGCACGACCTCACCCCCCAAGATGATGGTTGTAAACATGGCCTAGACGGTGCCTAGGTAAAGAGTGGTTTGCATTCTTGGCCTAACAGCATGCAGGGATGATCAGGACCAATGGTAAATGCCTTTTCCAACAATCCATCCCTTAGCCCGATCAGGGGTGTCCCTCCTGCAGCCCATGGGCCGAATGCAGCTCAGGCCAGCTATGAATGCGGCCCCACACAAAATCGTAAATTTACTTAAAACATTATAAGAGTATTTTGTGGTTACATGTCACAGTGTATTTAATGTGTGGCCCAGAGACGCCAAAAGGTTGAACATCTCTGTGACGTATTCTTGACATGATCATGCCATTTGGTCAGGATGAGAACAACCTGCTGCATTGTCCGAACTGTGCTCCTTAGTATCCTGGACTAAGTCGACTGCGAATAAGCACCATCGGAGATAGTGTATCCTACCATATACAACCAGGATGTACTCTAAGGCTAGTCTGTTACTATTATGACTCATGCAAGGAAGTTTGACTGGCTTGCTGATCTTTGGTGTCACTGCCAGTGATTACAGAAGATAGTAGATGGGCTAAAAAGCAAGCCAGACCCAGGGAAGGGATGTTTCATGGCCCTCTGTCCACCACATACAAACATATAACCCGAGGAGGCACAAGTCACTTTAGTGTAGGTTGTGTTGTTGTACTTAGACCACATTGCACTGGTTTAGCTAAGCCACGTGAGCAGTATCACCAAGTAGCTGCAGCTTCAGCTGTCCTGCATCGCCTAACCCGAGGCTCCTCACACAGGCAGAGAAGCATATGAATCTGTACCCACCAGATTAAAATAAACTTGCGCCAGTACCTGTGTTTCTACGTGTACAAGGGAGTCCACACTCAGGAGCTGCCACTAAGGGCATCAAGCCCAGCAGAGAGTTTGGGACCCTCGCGTCCACGGTAGTTTTTTGTTTCATACCCCATGGATGGGGATGAAGTGGATCAGACTGCCAGCCTCAGCTGTCCCTTGATTCGGGCATGGCTCCAGACGACAAAGACAGCGTTCATTGTCATTTAACTCCCTAACCCTACCTCCCCCATGTCTAAGGCAGTGATTTTCAACTAATGTGCCACAAGAATTTTCAAAATATGCAATACCTGACTATTTAGTCAGGGGCACTCTTGTACCTTATATTGTAAGTAAAAAAAAAAATGACAACAGCCAACACAACAATAGCCATCAATGTGAATAAATCAAAATTATACCTATGTTGTCAGATCAGCAAAAAATATATTTTCGGTGTGCTGTAGAATTTTACTAATTAGTCTATGTGTGCCATGAATTGAGTTGAAAATTGCTGATATAAGCACCCTTTCAGGGGCTAAAGTTACTGCTTTCTCTCCTTGGCCACAAAATCGATGTGTCTCTAGCCTTCCCCTAGATGAGATACCCATACCTCTCATCTGGAAGGTAGGTGCCTGTAAGACACATGTACAGAGAGACTCATTGTATTCTGCCCCCCAGCCCACATGGACACTGGTCGGGGACACTTGGTGAGCAGCGTGTGCTCAATCAGGTGGTCGTCATTGATGTTAATGATCTAGGACCGTGGTCAACTGAAAAAACAAGTCCAGGTGACTGAACCAGAGTTGAGTTTGATCTCTAAACCCCCTTTTCGGCCAGGCTGCCAGGGAGAGGCGTATACCAACCAGGCCAGCTCAGATTTCTCTTAGGGAAAAGAAAGAAACAGCATAACCAGGGATGGGCAGGGCAGAACCCCGAATTTTAAAAATAGGTGTATGTAATACCCTGTCCTCTTGTCCTGATTATTTCCCAGGAGGCTGCCAAGACAAGATGAATTCATTCTGCCAGTTCATTAGCCAAGCTGCCTCACTTAGGGGTGTGGACCAGGAGGAGGTAACTGAGATAGAATCAGAAATCTTTTTTAACTTATTTCCATGGAGGCTGTGCCAGGTCTTGATCATTTCAGATGCCTGAGTATGGTTGGGAGCGCAGAATGCCCATCAAATACCTTGACTCTTGACCCTTTGTTGGATAGTCTCTGTGACAAAGGCGCACCATGGTCAGACTGACAGATGGGATAAAACCCCCAAAACACGAAACAGTTTATTTCCAAGGGCCTCCGTGCTGTGGGTGACACAGGGGATCAGACTACAACAGCGACACTGTAACCTGAAAGATGTCTGCTCTGATGAGGCACAGATGCGCCCCAAGAGAGAAGGGTCAGAAGTCCCTGCCAGAAAAAGGCAGGACGATGCCCTGTGTAGTGTGGCCTCCGTCATCACAAGGAAAATAGACCAACTTAGAAGCGTGCTTGAGTTTGATACGCGTTTGGTATCTAAATATATATTTAAATAATTGTGTTTTAACATTAAATATAAAGTTGTATTTTAATTAAAACGTATACTTAAGTAATATAAAATAAAATTGTTTTCTATATTAAAACGTATATTAAGCTTGTAAATTTAATAAATATTAAAATATATTAAATATTGATAAAATAAAAATACATTTTATGTTTAAAGGTATATCTTAATATTAAATAGAAGTTAATATTAACATCTTAAAAACACATACCTTTTTTACTTTGCGCCCAGTCTGTGACGACGCATATTGCCATGTTCAGTGCAGGGGTGGATCCAGGGAGCAGGTGGCCAACGCCCTGGGCGATGCAGGCTTAGTTACCAACCTGATTCTAGTCAGTCTTGTTGAAAAACAGACCCTTACTGTGGGCATCTACATGAGTGACCCAGACTATTCGATTGCAGCTACAATTCGTTCCCACAGTGTTTTTCTCCAAAGAGGGGTATCTTTAATCCACTCTCTGTAGTCTTTCAAATGACAGACCAGATGACTAGAGCATTGGCCACAGCCCAAGGGTTAGTAAAAGCAGGCCCTGTCCTTAGGACTAGTACTTAAGGCAAGAATGATGGCTTTCATTCCAGGCCACTGACTGCCTTGCCTTGACCACAGGTATTCTTCCGGAGTTGGACTACCTCCAGGTGAGGTTTGACTGTCTCTCAGTGGTTACTATCAGGCTTTCACTTAGCCGAATAATCTGCTAACCAGGCCGAAGATTCCAGCAGAACCTCCATGCATCGAGGGCACCATTAAGCCAGCAGCTTTGCTTTAGGCAGTGGCCACCTCTATGCTTTGTCCTCATTGCCAGACAGGTCTGGCTACATACAGCAGAGTCAGGTACACAGTGCAGTTGGCTTGTGCTAGGCTTTGCATTCACTTCTGCTTATGAGCAGCTGCTCACTCCTGTCTCAACCAAGTGAACGCCTAATGCATTTTGTTCACTCGAAGTTCTGTATTGAAGAGCAAGGTCCTCATTGCTCTCACCAAGCATTTCCACTTTGGAGATTCCTCTGCTCAGCAGCCTTTCAGCTTGCTGCCCCAGTGTCTTGCTAACATTCCTTGCTCTGCCTGCCCAGAGAGATACCATTCCACCATTCAAACTACTTTTTTAAATCCTACTCCTGGCCATTCAGACTCATTAACTGATAGGACAGTGGGGTGCCTTGGCTGCCCAACCTTGCCCACCACTTGGGCCTGATCTCCGGGGGGACTTCTCAGGCCTGAACCTGACTTGCAGGGCCCATGTCCTTACTCCTCAAGCAAACTCTCTGTCAGCATCCCATCCTCATTGCTGTTACTGTCAGGTCTTGGATTTAATTTTACTCTACTTTTTTATTTTGTATATAGTAACTTATTACAAGGCAATAAGTTGGCTGTGGGTACTGGTAGAAGATGCAAGACCACCATCAGAGACAAAAAAAAGCTTTCTCACTGATAGCAAGGCAAGAAGCATGAGTATTTGCATATTTGCATCCATTTACCTTGCCCCCAAACACCATGCGGGCAATGCAGAGGGCCCAGAGGGACACTGAGCGTACAATGGGTTTAGAGGATGTCTGAGGAACGCATGACCTTTTAGGAATCTCTCCAGACCATAGTAAGTGGTAAGCAAGCCTGCCCCTGTCTGAAGTCCAGGAGGGTGACATTACCTCATTCTTCAAGACTGCTCTCTGCAAACCCAGCTCTAAGAAATGGCCCAGGTGGAGAGGAATCCACACTTTGCATTCTTGGTATACCCTGTAAGTACATGCAGGGACACTCAGGCCTCAAGGCAGGTTGCCACCCCCAGCTCTGTTGTGGCATTTCTGAGACTCAGCTGCATCCGTAGCCATTACAGGAAAGTTTGATACAATGAGATTACTGACATCCGTGGCGTGTAGACTTCCTAGGGATAGTGATCCTTTTACAAAAATTAATATGGTAAATGCCTTGAAAGTTTATAAATGTGTCATTTTAGAGGTATCATTAGAATTAATAACAACATTATGATTCTTTTATTTCTACTTCAGTTTTAAATAATGCATCTTTTGGTATACATAATATGGCTAGGAGTCAGAATGAACTATGACAGAATGCCCACCTTACATTTGTGTGTGCTATTATTGTATGGCAATATGTGTGTGTGTGTGTGTGTGTAATTATAATATTCCAGAGCAAAATTACAAGCCTATAAATGAACAAGAAATGTAGTGCGCATTTGTGTATATAGTGAACAATTGCTTTCCCTCCAGCTACAATGAGAGTAAACGTATGTGCCGAGGACACAGAGAATGCAAAGGTACTAACCAGAGACACGGTGTGCCAGTGGGGAAAGGGGCTGCTGCAGCAGAGGGCCAAGCGGGGGGGGGGGGGGGGGGGGGGGGGGGGGGGGGGGGGNGGGGGGGGCGAGGTCGGGGGGGTGGAGTCTGTTAAAGGAGTTGCCTCTCATGAAGAAGAAGCAAATAGCAAAGGCCTCTAGGAGCCAGATATAGAGACTGTGGTAGCCATTTGGGGGAGAAGTGTAGAGTTGAGGATCCAGAATGTTCTGACGATCAGCTGCCTGCTGTCTAGAAGTTAATGACTGAGGCACTTACAGGAACAGAAGGCAGTTTTGTAGAAGATGATTTCAGATATTGCCGGTTCAGAAAGACCCTGCCTTTTTTTCCCACTCCATAAGTGGTCATATTCACATTAAAGCCAAGAAACTTCTTAAAATTTGGGAGTGTTCTTTTCATTAATATGAGACCATAGCCTACGAGGAAGCTGTTACATTTAGAGAAATGACAGGAACAGGACAAAGATCAGAGTCGGGACCAGGAAGCCACCCATTAGTTCGGTGACAATAACTGTGGTATCCCTCGCGTCACTAGACATAGGGCTGCCACAGATCATTCTAAGAGCAGATTCTTTTCGCGGATTGGAAGCTGGGTGTTACCAGCAGTAACGGTGAGCAAAGAGGGAAAAAATGAAAAATAATAGCAGACAATCTTCCCTTTAAGATGAGCCTCAACAAAAATTTTAAAATATATGAAGACATCTAATGCTAGGAAAGCTGAAAACATCATTACTCAGATCATGAATTCAGTCCTAAGGGAAAAACACAGACAAAGCAAAAGGACAAGCCACACAGAGAGAGAAGATATTTGCACAGCCAACTAAGAATTAGCACCCAGAATATGTTAGAAACTTCCACAGATCGGTAAGAAAAAGACAAATAGCTAAAATGGAAAATCAGTGAACAACACAAAAAGGCTATTCACACAAAGAAGATACAAATAGCCAACAAATATATAAAAATGTTCCACCTCAGCCCTGGCTGGTGTAGCTTGGTGGACTGAGTGCAGACTGTGAACCAAAGGGTTGCTGGTTCGATTCCCAGTCAGGGCACATGCCTGGGTTGCAGGCCAGGTCCCCAGTGGGGGCCACGTGAGAAGCAACCACACATGGATGTTTCTCCCTCTCTTTCTCCCTCCCTTACTCTCTCTCTAAAAAAAATAAATAAAATCTTAAAACATTCCACCGCAATATGGGAAATCAAAATTAAGTCCATAGTAAAACACAATTGTATGCTCATTTTATTGACAAAAGTTAGCAAACCTGACAAAACCAAGTGTGGCAAAGATGTGGAGTGAAAACATTTTCATACATGACTGGTGGAAGTGTGAGTTGGAGTAGCTACTTTAGAGAGCAGTTTCAACCCAGAAGTTTCAGAAATTCTTGCAAATTTATCAGGAGACATGTACAGGAAAATGTATTACAATATTGACTGTAACTGAAAAAACAAGAAATATACTAAATGTTCCTCTAGGGAATAAATAAATGCAGTATATTATCTTCACATGACAGAATACTTCTCCAGTGAAAATGTATGAACCAAAGCAACTTGGATAAATCTCAAAAATACCGCTTTGAGTAAAAGGTGGCGAGTGATTCATACAGTACTATTTATATAAAGATTGGGAACATGCAAAACAATACCATGTAACTTACAGATACATATGTTAATGAGAAATAAAAGTATTACAACACTCATTGGAATGGTAAGCACATTTGGGAAAGTTGTGTCCAAAGAGGGAGAGATGGCAGTGGAATTGGGGGAGGGCAAGGGGACACATTACTGATTCCTGGTGTTATATTTCTTTACGAATGAAGAGTCTGAAGTATTACATCAAGGTATTTCATTTAAAACTTCTATGTTGTTATTATTAAGATTGAATGGCTTTATGTATTTTTCCTCAAGAAGGAGTTCATCTTAGAGAACTGGACAGACAGACAGAAGTTCCGTGAAAAATTAAAAGTGGCATTTTGGGTTGATTACTTCCCAGATTCAGTTCAAATTCTGTTCCCCAGGTCAGAGAACTTTTCATTCTCTTTAACCCTTTTAGATAGTATGCTCTTTCTCATGCATTTGAGGGGAAAACAAATGTTACAAGCATTTGCATTGTAAACAAAAGAAGCAGCTCTTGGGATGAATAATTAGAGCAAAATAAAGTGAGGATGGTGAGTACCCAACAAAAATAAAGCATCCCGTGTTTCAGAGACGTTAGGCAGTTTTCCCATTTCTGTGGCACTGTAGGCTGGCTCACATCAGAGCTGGTGTCCTTTTAGTGACGAAATCAGGGCTTTTCTCTATAAACTCAGCTCTCTCTTCTTTCTTAACTGTTAGAGTTCCCTTAAGAATACACATTCTTTTGATCTTCACCATGACACTGTTTTCTACCCAGTCAGAAATTAAAAAAGCAGATCCTAAAACAGTCGGCACCTTAGCATTAAGAGGTTCTATGTGGTCCTAAGGGATGATACTAAATGATTCACTGCCAGGTCCTCCCCGAAGTGTTTGTATTTACAAGAATAAACCGGAAAACTTCAGTTCCAATTTCAGGCAATAATGAAGAAATGTTTAGACATGTTGTTTGTTTCCTTTTGTATTGAGGGGGATTTCCAGGAAGCAAAGTATCTGTCAGCTGGGTCCTCAGAGTCCTGTAGCCTTCAGAGAGTTATGAAATTAGCTCGCTACCTTGAACTAACATCTTCCCATTTTCCACTGAGGCTAAATACCCTGATTTGAGCTCTGTGCTCTGTCCCCCATGCTCCTTCTTAGAACTGAGTTTGCAGGCACTGGATATTTAATAAATGCTTGTTCCTGAGACCGAGGACGTTGACCCCGGTCCAGCTGGATTATATTGTTTCTCGTTCCAGCATTCTGATGTGTTTCTGTCCTCAAATCAGAGAAGCTCCCGATCAGATAGCTGGCCCCTCCCATGGCAGCAGCTAAATCCCTGTTGGGAACGCCCTGGTTGATCCTGTACCATCATTCTCTGTCAGTAAAGAGTAGACATCTTTCTCAATGCAAAAAATAATCAGAAAAGGCATTATTTATCTCATTCCAACTATTTTTACTTTTACCTCTCCCCAACCTTGGGCTTCTCCTCCTCAATCACTGGCTGCGCTAGGTTTACCATGTGTGGTCATGTCTTCCTACCTACCCGCCCTCTGCCGCCGTCCGTTCCTGGTTTCCCCAACCATCCATGTGTGTTGCCCCCTCGGCACTGGAAAATGTTCGTAGTGAAACTGCCAAACATTTACTGAGCATTCGCTTTGTGCAGTGTTCTAAGTACTTTACAAATATTATCTTTATTACTTCCTATGCCTAATAATCTCAGGTGGTATTATTATTGCAGTGTTATAGATGAGGAGATAGAGGCACAGGATGGTACTTTATTTAATCTGTAAGATTTTTCTGTGATCCTTCTGTGAGGAGCGAAGTTGAAATCTCCAAAGATCGTGTCAGAAGGGAAGGGCAAACATTTCGCCGCCGCCTGCTTCTGAACAAGGCTCACTAACTCGCTAGTCGCCCGCTCCACATATTCTCATTTCCTTTTCCTTTCCTTTCCCTCTCAATTTCAGAATCAAAATGATTGTGTGATTGAGTATCTTTAAAAGGTCATGATGAATTATTCTGTAATATTTGAAGTGTTATGCTCAGAAAAGCCAGCCTTTATTTTTTGGTTTGAAGTACCATATAGATTTGTTTTTCCTGGGCACTTTTTCTTTTTTCAAGGAAAGCATGGCAAGAGATTTAGAGCAGGGTGCCCTCTTGAGGAAATGTTAGTGCCTTCATTTTTGAAAGTTGGCCCTGGACAACATGAAAAGTTGTCACAAATGATGTCTACGGTGGATAAAGGTCAGATACATGAAGCAACGTTAAAAAGTAAGAGGAACAAAACACAAGATATCTGAGAATTAAGATTCTTAATTGATATGATCTAATGTAGCAACCGTAAGAGTTTTTTAATAAGAACAAAACCCCTAGAAGAGATTTCATTTCCTCTTATCCACTCAGTCCTTCAAGTAATATTTACTGAAGACCTGTTTGGTGCCAGGAACTGTGCCAAGCACAGCAGGCACTAAAACACAGTCTCTACAGCTTACAGCTTGTGAGGGCGATCACAGCGAGGGAAGCAAACACACACCACTGCACATGGAGGAGAGCACTATGAGTGATGTGACGGGGTGCCAGAATAAAGAACAAGATAAGGGCGGTCAAGGACAAGCCTCTCTGAGAGGAAGTGACCGAGCTGAGTCCATTTACTGTTCAGTCCATTCCAAGTCTGCCCATCCCTTTGCCCAGCCTTGTTCTCTCATTTCTGCCCCAGTTCTTGAGCTTGTCTTGAGCCTGTCTCTGCCCCTGTGGGCAAGGAGGCAGCTCTTAGTCATCCTTCTGCACCTCGTTGTTGCTCTAACCGGTTGCTCACAACCTGCGGGAGGCTGCTTAATTAACAGACGTCTTCCTTACCAATCCCGATAGCCCCTCGCAGGAAAACATCAGTGCATTAGAATCCTAAACTGCCAAATTTCCAATAAGGTTAAGGCTGGAGAGAATGTCAGAGGATGAAAAGGACAGATAACCCTGCCCATGGAGCTTTGAAGAGGGAGAGATAAATAGGCATGAAGTAGGCAGAGAAATTGATCATGCAATACAGTTTGGTCATCTTGACTTTGAAATATCTGTGGTACTAAGCATCGTAGGAAAGACCTCAAAAGAACTATTTCTGCAGGTTTCGTTTCATATCTATATTACACAGACATATTATACTGCACAGTAGTCCCCCCTTATGTGTGGGGAATACATTCCAAGACCCTGCGTGGATGCCTTAAACTGAGGCTAGCTAGCACTGCACCCTATATATGTTATGTATATGTATGTATATGTTTTTCCCTATACATACATACCTTTGATAAAGTGTAATGTATAATAATAAAGTTGAACAGTTATAACAATGTACTATACTAAAGGTATGTGAATGCATATGCACTCTCTTGCGTGCTCTCTCTCTCTCATAACCGAGATGGCTACTAAGTGACTGATGTCGCCGGCGGGTAGGGTGTGTGGCGTGGATACACTAGACAAAGGGGTGATTCTCGTTCCAGGCAGGACAGAGCTGGACGGCACGAGATTTCATCACACTACTCAGAACTACGCACAATTTAAAACTTACGAATTGTTTATTTCTGCAGTTTTTCATTTAATATTTTCAGACTGCAATTTGCCACTGGTAACGGAAACCACGGAGAGCACAACCTTGGATGACGGAGGCTCTTCTGCAGTGACTGAGCCGGATCCTCGCCAGTGGGTTGCTCTACCCTTGCAGTTGTTCCTTTTTCCAGGAGGGTGCAACTGATGTGGAGAGTATTGCCTGCAAGCGGGTGGCCTGCAGTGACTCCTGAGTTTGTGTTTAGGTGGCACACGAGTCAAGGGCTTGGAGCCTGAACAAGCTGCTTTTTGCTTAGTCGTACCTGTAAATAGCTGTGTTCAAGAAAACTAATTACCTCTTCTTTAACCTGATGATTGTGAACAAAACATTCAACTCCATCGAATCTCACTTCCCTCACCTCTAATTGGGATTTAAAATCTCAGCTTATCTCACAGAGTTATCTTATCTTGAATATAAATATGTACTAGGATGGTCAGAATATGCTGAAACTAATATACTTATTGCTGCTCCTAGATAGCAATTTGTAGAATACACCAAAGAAATATAAAATATATAAACTCCTTTGACCCAGTAAGTTGGTTCCTGATAATTTATAATTTTTTTAAAGATTTTATTTATTTATTTCCAGAGAGCAGTGAAGGGAGGGGGAGAGGGAGAGAAGCATCAGTCTGTTGCCTCTTGCATGCCCCAACTGAGGACCTGGCCCACAACCCAAGCATGTGCCCTAAACCAGCGACCTCTTGGTTTGTAGGCTGGTGCACCATCCACTGAGCCACACTAGCCAGGGCTATACTTTTAAAAAACAAACAAGAAAAAACAAACTATGTGAGAAAAAATGCATATCGTAGCAGTTTCTATAAAGAAAATATTGGAAATAATATTAGAATGATTAGATAAAATATATTGATTTTACACAATGAGATATTGACCAGCAACTACATAAACTATATGCACATAGAAAGAGGTTGGAAGGAAACATGAAAAAAAAAACAATTGATAGAGTAATAGAATTATAAGTATTTTTATTAATTATTCTGAATGTTACTACTCTAGCAGAATAATTAAAATACTTAAAAACATTTTAAACTTTAAAACAATTTGGCCTCCAAACTCACTTTCTTCTTACCATCTCTTTTTTTATTTAGGGAAATTATCGTTTCATGAAGCTCTTACTGACACGTAGAGCAAATTGGATGCAGAAGGATCTGGAGGAGATGACTCCTTTGCACCTGACCACCCGGCACAAGAGCCCTAAGTGCTTAGCACTTCTGCTGAAGTTCATGGCTCCAGGAGAAGTGGACACACAGGATAAAAACAAGGTAATGGACTGCCAAAGTCCACGACAAATAAGAGGAGAAAGCAAACACTCTCAGGTACAATATGAAACCTGCAGGAAAAAGGCCAAAATTGCCACTTGTGCACACGGTAGAACACAGGGTAGAACAGTCCAAGTCTCCATATGCCCTCGTAAAGCATTTCACTTAAATTCTGTCGTTTTGTCCTCCCAGCAACCCTGTGTGGTAGGTGTAGCATCATCTCCTTTGTACAGGTGGGGAAAGAGAAGCTCAAAAGATTAAAATTCTGTCCAAGATCCAAGTGGCAGGACTGGAATTCAAACAGAAACCCATTACTTAACAGCTGGTTGTGATAGTGACCGCGGTGTAAGGTCTGTGGCGGCTAGTGCCTGGCACTGTTCTAGGTGCACAGTTGTTGAATGGCCTGGCTTTGGCATCAGACTATTTGGATTTCAATCCAGAAGTTATAACTTGCTTATTCTGTGTCCTTGGTCAAATGACTGCTTTGCCTCAGTTTTTTCATGTGTGGAAAGGGGACAACAGGGTGTTGAAGAGAAAACGAGGTAATACATATAAAGTATTTAGCGCAATGCCCAGTGCAGTGTATGCTTTCAATAAATGTTAGCTATGAAATGTTACTAGTTTCATTTAGGTTCTAACATCCATTCTGGCATTTGTTGCCAGGATCCGCTATTTTCCCTGCTCTTGAATTGTAATGTATTATACATATTGGTCATTGTTTTGATCAACTGGTTATCACTCTGATCATTTTTTACAGGGAAAAAATGTGGGCTTTAGACAAGGGCAATATTCCTCTTCATTTCCACTAGCATGTAATTATAGAGCCCTGTTAATAACTCTTATGCTCCCATGTAATTAAAACTCTTACGATTGAATCTACTGGGTTTACATGCAACAATCCTTTCATTCTCATAGTGTTCTTTATGTAGTTTTCTGATTTTGTTCAGTAGTCACTCACATAACCCAGAGTTCTGTAATCAACTTTATTTTACAGCTTACTGTTAACTAATCTTATTCCTAACTCACAGCATGTCGAGAGTGCTAATATTTTACTTAAAAAAGCACTTTGAGCCCTGGCTGGTGTAGCTCAGTGGATTGAGCACGGTCCTGTGAACCACACGATCGTGGTTCGATTCCCAGTCCGGGCACATGCCTGGGTTGCACGCCAGTTCCCAGCGGGGAACTCACGAGAGGCAACCATACATTGATGTTTCTCTCCTTCTCTCGTTCCCTTCCTCTCTAAAGATAAATAAATAAAATCTTTAAAAAAAAAAAAGCAGCACTTTGATAAATCCACAAAGATCATTAATCACTTAAGCTGTGAATGTCTTTGGGCTTTATAATGTCATCCCCAAATATTCTAGAAACATCCTCCTGTCTTCCAGTATCTGTATATTATTCTGTGTTGAACAGGGATGGGAGGTTATCCAGTGAAGACAGATGGAAAATGGGTCCACACAGTCCAGACAGGCCCAGAGCAGAGAGGAAGATAAATGCCTAGAGCTGTGATTCTCAAAGTATCTGAGGGAAAGGATCAGTTTGTTTTTAATTTCCAATCTGTCACAGACCAATAATTTTATGACATACATTAAAAATAAACAACAAAAAAGAACCACACAATTAAAAAGGGTCCAAGAACTTGAATAGACATTTCTCCAAAGAACATATACAAGTGGCCAGCAAGCACATGAAAAGATGCTCAGCATCACTAATCATTAAGGAAAAGCAAATCAAAACTGCAATAAGATAGGACGTCATACCCTTTAGGTTGCTGTTACTACACACGCACGCACACACACAAATACCAAGTGTTGGTGAGGATATAGAGAAATTGGAATCCTGTGCAGTGCTGGTATGAATATAAATTGGTGCAGCCACCAGGAAAAACAATGTGACAGTCCCTAAAAAAACAAAACATAGAATTACCATATGACCCAGTAATACTCTTTCAGGGTATACACCCAAAAGAATTGAAATCAGGAACTAGGATGAATATTTGGACATCCATTTTCGTAGAAGCATTACTCATAATAGCCAAGAAAATGGAAATAGCCCAAATGTCCATTGATGACAGATGGCTAAACAAAATGCAGTGTATACATATGGTGGGATATTATCCAGCCTTAAAAAGGAATTAAATTTTGACACATGCTACAACATTGATGAACTCTGAAGATACTAGTCTCAGTAAAATGTCATACACAAAAGGTAAAACATTGTATGATTCCACTTATGAGGTACCCAGAGTCGTCGGTTTCAGAGAGACAGAGTAGAGCAGAGGTTGCCAGGGGCTAGGAGGGGTTGGGAGTGGGGGTTGTTACATGGGCATGGGGTTTCAGTTTGGGGAGCTAAAAATATTGGGGATGGATGGTCTGGTGGTTATATGACAATTTGAATGTACTTAATGCCACTCAACTGTACCCTTAAAAACAGTAATATAGTAAATTTTATGTTATGTATATCTTTTACCACAGTAAAAAAGAGAATTACTAGAAAAATAAAAAAACAAAGAAGAAAAAAACACAACTCCAAACTTTTTTACTCTTAGATTCAACAGACATAATGTTACATTTCAATAACTATATTCACAACAAATATAACATGGGAAAAGAAAAGTTACAGACACCATATGTGTTGTTTATTGAAAATGTAGTTATGGGCAAATTAACTGCTATTGTATTTGTGACTTTGTTGTTCTGCTGTTATTACTGAGTAAAAGGTAATAAAATGTGCCTCTTTGTATTAAATGCCTATAAGTATACTTTGAATGGATACTGTGTGTATATAAAATGTTTATTGTGACAGGTGAGCTCAGTTCCTGCAGTTAGATGGTCTGATTCTAGATTGGATTGATAGCAGTGCTACTTGAAAGGGACAGTGTGTGTCCAAACAGGTTCTCTGCGCCTCCTGAATAAATTTCCCGGTAGAGAAAGTGTCTAGTATGGCGTATCGCCAAGAATGCAGAAGAGGTTTCAAAGCGCATTCAGGGTGTTCATTTTTAACTTTTATCTGAAACAAAGCAAACTTTGCCATATTTTCAAAAGGTATCTTTGACCAGTAACTAGGGCTTAGAGTTTGTCACATAAAATTGTGTTTCTTCTTTGAAAAAAAAATTCAGATCTATGATTTCCTCTGTAGGAATTTCTTTTTGATAGATAATTGAAAACATTGTATCAAATTCTTAAGGTGTTGGATGCAGTATCAAAATCATCACTTACTTTGTTGATCATTATTCACAGAGGATTGGGCTGCTTTTCTCCTTCTCAGCATTACCATTTCTTAGCACCTGGTGACCTAAATACCCACCATGGCTAAGAGGGCAGGTTCTGACCGCAGACCATCTAGGCTAAAATCTCACTTTGGCCACTTACTGCCTTTCTGCCGTAGAGCAGGTTACTTACCTTCCTTGTGCTCCGTGTCCTCATCAATCACGTGCAAATTCAAAGGTACTTTCTCCCAGAATTGCCATGCTGAGTACATGAGATAAACATATAAAGCCCTTCCAACAGTAAAAGCCTGGGAAAAATTGCCACTGTGCTGTTGCGGTTGCTGTTGTTATCGCTGCGATTTAAGAACCTCAATTCCACAGCAAACAGCTCTGCACTGGAGCGCCTACTACAATAACCCCGAGCACGTGAAGCTGCTCATCAAGCACGACTCCAACATCGGGATTCCCGACGTCGAAGGCAAAATCCCACTGCACTGGGCAGCCAACCACAAAGATCCGGGCGCTGTTCAGACCGTGCGGTGCATCCTGGTGAGTGCAGAGGTGCCAGTGGGCCTGGCTGGTCTCTCCGGCAAAACGTTTGTCGTGCGACATATCCAGTACACACAAAAGCACATCCTGCATACGGCACATAAGCAAGTTACAAAACAAAAGAATACGACAAACATCCGAACACATCACTCAAGAAACACTGTAGAACATTTTAATGCCACTATTTAACACCACTATTTAAGACCATGTAGAAGTTTTCTGTGTGACCTTTTCCAAATGCATCCTCCCCCAGGCTGTGCTCATTCCTGTCCCCCATCAGCTACTCTCGTAGATTTGTATTTCTCACTCCCTGGCTTTGTTTTGTACTTGTTCTGATTAAACAGTGAGTAGATATAAGTGAATATTTGGGAAGCAGATGTAAGATACTAAGGAGACGACACATACTCAGGTACTCATCACTGAGTTTTAGGGGCAGTCCACTACCGTTACCTTTCAAGGCCCCTGGGTACCTCCCAGTACCATTCTGTTCTCTCCTTTCTCAGAGGCAACCACTATGCTCAGTTTTGGGTTTATCATTCCACTTATTTACCTTAGAGTTTCCCCACATACGTTCGTGTCCCTAAACTACATGTTGTTTAGTTTTTGATGTTTTTTTAAGTTTTATATATATATGGAATCATATTGTGTGTATTCTTTTGCACCATGACTTTCTTGCCCAGTGTTATGCTGGTGATGTTAGCTATATTGCTGTGTGTAGCTGTAATATGTTAATTTTTACTGCTATTTAATATTCCATTTTGTGAATAAACCACACATTATTCATTCTGTTATTGACAGAGATTTGGAACTATTTCTAGTTTTTCGTTATTTACAAACAGTGACACTTTGAACTTTTTAAAGCATAGCAATGGGTATATTTCTATACATGTTATATATGTATAGAAATGCAATTGGTATTTTTGTTCATTAATTATATATCTAAATAACTTGCTATACTTATTAATTTTGAATATTTAACACTAGATGATTTTCAGGGTTTCTAATCACTCCTTCCCACATTCCAATTTACATGCTATGATAGTCTAATATTTCATGCTATATTCATGCAACAGAGAAATGAGACTTTAAAAGATATTATTTTGTATGTACAATGATCATTTACTTCTACTTGAATGTTGACTAACTTCTCTGCTCTGCCTTTCTTCTTGAGTCTCAACTTTTCCTTCTAGGGTTATTATCTTGCTTCTTGGAATATAATTCTTAGAACTTCCTTTAGGGTAGATCTTTTGGTGATAAGCTATTTTTAATTGTTAAGAATGCCTGCATTTCTATGTTGCTCTTTAATATATAGTTTTTCTGTATACACAATTCTAGATAGTTACTTTTTTCAACTCAGTCTTTATTATGTTTCTCAAACTGCCTTTCATTGTTACTCTTGAGGAGTCGGTTATTGGTCTGTCATTCCTTTATAGACGACTTACCTTTCTTCTCAGGCTGCTTTTAAACTCCTCTCAACAGAGCATCTACAGTTGAGCTAGAGCATGTCTAGGTGTGGCTCATTTTTTCCTGTTTGATATACATTCTGATTATAGCTTCTCAGTTCTGGAAAATATGTAGCCATTATCTCTTTAAATATTGCCTCCTTTTCATTGTCTTTGTTCTTGCCTTTATGGCCTCCAATTATACATGTTTTAGACCTTTTTATTTTATTCTCCATGTATCTTAACTCTTTTCATTTTCAACATCTTGTCTCTCTGCTGAGTTCTAGGTAATTACAGCGATCCCTCACCTATCACAGGAGTTACGTCCCAGAGACCCCCGCGATAGGAGAAAATCTGCGAAGTAGCAGCATTATACTTATTTTATTATTTATATATATATATTTAAGGCTTTAGAAACCCTTCCCACACTCCTATAAACCTTTCCCAAACTCTTAATAAACACTTCATATGCTCTTAAACACTTTCTATACTCTTAAACCTACATAATTTTGTACAGTATGGTATTCATCCACTGATGAAATGCATACTGTATTTTATTTTGATTAGAAATAAATATATATCTATTAAATATATATCTATTTTGACAGAATTAGATATGTATTTTTAAAAAATGTGATATAGTGAAGCCACAATAAGTGAACCACGATATAGTGAGGGATGACTGCACATCAGATCTGTCTTTCAGTTTCCTAAGTCTTCTGAATCCAGTCTCTTGTTTACGGTGTTCATTGACTCTTAATCTTAGTGATCACATTTTTACTTCTGAAAGTTCTATTGGGTTCTTTTTCAGATCTTCTTGGTCATGCTCACTTTTTTTTAATTTTTATTTTCTTACATGTTTCCTAGATAGTTATTTTTATATTCTTTATGTGTTAATTCTAATATCTGAAGCCCTTAGGGGGATAATTCTCACTCATACCTTATTTCTCACAGACCTGTCTTTTTTTTTCCCTTGGAAATATATCTTAGTCCTTGGAAAAGTCAAGGCCCTATAATACTATTCTGGTATTTCTGACGTGTTTATGAGACCTTTCATGCTTTTCTTTGTAAAATAGGCTGGCTGTACAAGCCGGTCTAAATCCGAGATGGCCCTTCAGAGGGTTCTCACACTGGGGCAAGAGGGCGTGGCTTTTGATATGACCCAATCTGAGAAGGGACACAGCCCTGGGGGAGGCAACTCTCTTTAGCCATAGCAATTTCAGAAGGCTGACTGTTGAGGGTCGTTGGCTGGTAGTACAACACACAGCTGGGGAAACGAGTCCTTTAGTCCTGAAGGGACCGAAGCAGTGCGTCCTAACACCTGCTACAAAGATCCAGTAGAAAAACGAGTAAATGTTGTGAACTGTTGATTTACAGAAAAATAAAGCCAAACAGCCAATAAACATGTGATTGAAAATCTCAACCTCATTTATAAAAGAAATAAAAATGAAAACATCAGTGAAATGCCTTTTATACCTACAAGCAGAAAAATGTAGTAAGCTTGATGATACCACATGGTTCATTTATGCCAGCATTTGGGGAAACAACAACTTTTACACCTTGTCACGGATTTGAGCACTGGTACAACCATTTGGAGAACAGCCCAACAATACCTGTGTGGGATGCAGATATCCTTCAGCCCAGAACCCCGCCCCCCCGCTAGAATTCTAGTCTAGAGGAAAATCTCACCTCTGTGCTACAAGGGGACAGGTAAAGGACGCACGTTCACTGCAGCATTATTGCTAATAGTGGGGAAAATGAAAATAACCTGGATGTCCCTCAGTAGGAGAATGGGGAACTACCTTGTGCTTTAACAAATGCACTAGCTTCAGCATAGGTATCCCAACGTCTACTGTGGAAAGAAAAATGGCCGAAGGACATACAGAGTATAATGTATAAGTGTAAATATTAAAAACCACACAAAATTTATGTATCATTTATGGATGTATGCGTAGGGAGCAAAAGAACAAAATATGCAGCGTTTGCTCAATCCATTAACAGGTACAGAAGCACAAAATACATGTTTTGATACCTATTTCATCTAGACAGTCAGTACATGGTGTTTATTAATTATATCTTGTCTGTGCTCTTTACAGTTCAGTAGGAAAATAAATGTAAAGACATCGACTGCTTTTTTCTGAATTTTATCACTTTGCTGTTCTGAGAGAGAACAGAGATTTAGAAAACTGCTCAGTTAATATACTTATGTCGAATGTGGTGGATTGAGGGTTCTGTGTGTGTCTGAAGTCTCTGGTTCCTTAAAAACAGGATGCTGCTCCAACGGAGTCCTTACTGAACTGGCAAGACTACGAGGGCCGAACACCTCTTCACTTTGCAGTCGCCGATGGGAACGTGACGGTGGTTGATGTCTTGACCTCATATGAAAGCTGCAATATCACATCTTACGATAACCTGTTCCGAACCCCACTTCACTGGGCAGCTTTACTAGGTGAGTCGGCAGGAGGAGGAGCTACATGAGTGTGGGAACCTTTCTGTGCCCTCTCTTCCCCAGCCTCCCGTCTCCTAGTTCATTATTTTAATTTTTACTTATATAGCATTATTTTACACCCAAATATCTCTGTGCTTCAATTTTAGTATTATAAATGTGTTCTCTGTCATGTTTTGATTTCAACATCATGTCTTTGAATTCTGATCGTGTAAGCAATGCACATTTATGTACATTTACAAATATAAATGTAAAGTAATCCTCTTTTCACGACCAGTGTCTTGATTTGGGGAGAGGAGGGCTTTAATTTTATGTTTGTGCTAATACAGTTGTATTTGATTTTTTCTATATATTTTTCTCATATGCCTTTAACATTTTGGGGGTCATATTTTTAGATGAGGTAGTGCATATGTGTGTCTGATTTGGGGAGGCAATCTGAGTCTTTCTCTTTTAGTGAAGGAGTTTTACCCATTAATAGTCATTTTTATTAGGTGTGTAATTTGTTATATTTTCTGTTCTTTGACTGCTCTTTGAATATTATTGGTGTTTTTGGTTTTTCAAAACAATTTTCACTTTTGTTTTCCTTTTCCTTTGTTTTCTGCCTTTTGGTTTATGGACTCAGTTTGTTGTTATTTGGTTTGGAATTAGCTAAGGAGGTTATTTAAGTTTTACTAATGGTTACCTTTAAATGGATCAAAACTTTTTAAGTCAAAGTCAAGAGCAAAACTGCATCTGTTGATTCCCACCTGAACCGAGGAATTTAGCACACTTTCACTTACCATTCTCTTAGTATTTGTTAGTGTAACCTGAGGTTTTCTTTCCCAATTGTTATTATGGGTTTAGTTTTTAAATTATATATTGTCTCTTTTGAACATGAATTTTACATTTGCATTCAGTTTTATAATCAGATTTTTTATTGTTATTTAGAGTTCATTTCAGTGTGCAGCTTCATCCCTTTTTCCTTTTTTTCTGCATTCTGGGAGGATTTCATAAATTTGTCTCCACATTGCTAAAATGACTTTTTGTTCCCTAAGTTCTGCATTCTTTCTGTCTCTTATATTGCATTTTGATTTCCTTCTCTCATCCATCTTTCCTTTTATCTCCGCCTCCCTTTCTATGTCCTTTCATTATCTTGTCATCTCCGTCCATTTTCTTCCTAGGATACTCTGTTTTGTTTTCTAGAGGCCGTCTCTTTGCACTTGGCCAAAGGTGCCAAACCGTGTCCTGATCTTCCTCCGGATCCTTCTCTAGATCACTTTCTGATATGTTCTTCATCTTTCTGATGGTGTTTTCCCTTCAAACAAGACAAGATGTGTTTCAGTCGACCACGTGGCGTAGATTGCCTTTGACGCTACTTTTGTTTGTGTTCTGGAGAACTCCATCTCGGACCATGGCTGGAGAGCAAGTCGATGAGCTAAACCGTCACTAAAGTCCTTTTTTCCTGCCTGGCTTTCGTGCAGCCTCTCCTCACCCTGCTAATGTGGCATCTCCTTCATTGCCTGGTTCCTCAGTATGCTGAAGCAAGAGAATTATGAAATTTAGGTTTCCCAAATACACTATCAGGTTTGTTCATTCTTTGATCCTTTGTACAGTTCTCTGCTTGTGGAGACCACATCCTCCAGAACGCACTGCAGAATGTTTTCTCCACCAGCACCTCATCATCCTGCCCACTTGTTTCCTAGGATTTCAGATTATTGCTTAGATGGTAAAAGATTGGGAGTGGGAGGTGAGAGGGATGGATAGGAGACCTCAGAGATTCCCGTAGATTGTACTACAGTTTGTCCTCCTGGACAGCAGAAGTATAGCTGTGCAGTTCAGACTGGTCGTGTAGCGAGCCTGGAGACCAAAGACACGGGTGGCTGAGTGGGGCTGGCTTCTAATGCACCTTCTACCTTTCTTACGGGCAGGTGTACACAGTGAAGCCAGGGAATACGACGAGCTGATACCTAATAAATGTTTTTCTCAATCTGGTAGTAGTGATTAATGTCATTTCCTTCCTGATTGGAGATCTAAGTTTTTAGTGTTGTAAATGTTTACCTTTGTTCTACATTACCATAGTATTTTAATGAGAAGTCGGAGAAGAGGCTGAACTGGGGGCCACTACTCAGCAACCATTTTGAATGCTGTATTGTGTGCTAGAGATTTTTCTTACCCCTTTCCTTTAAATAGATTATAAATTAATTAACATCCTGTGTATGTGACAGTTAACTTTGTCTGCTTTCAGGCCATGCACAGATTGTCCATCTCCTTTTAGAAAGAAATAAATCTGGAAGCATCCCCTCTGACAGCCAAGGAGCGACGCCCTTGCACTATGCGGCACAGAGTAACTTTGCTGTAAGTCAAACATGACAGTTTTTTTCTTAATGAACTTTTAATTTTGATATGATTGTAATTCATATGCAGTTGTAAGAAGTGGAACAGAGAGATGCTGTGTTCAGGTTCACACCGTCTACGTCATGGTAACATCTTACAGAAGTGTAACACAGTGTCGTAAACCAGAAATTCACATTGATACAATCCACTGACCTTGTTCACATTTCACCATTTTACATGTACTCATCTGTGGGTATTTGTGCAACAGTTATATTTCAACAATTGTTCATATTGAAATGCAAGTGATAATCTGAGTTTTTATGAAATTCTTAGTCACATGTGAAGTATTAGACAGCTTTTATTTTAACTGTTCAGTGTAATGCTTTAACTGCTTTGACTTAAAACAGTTAAAAGTGTACTTCATCTTTTGTAGCTTCTGTAGCACTAAGGGCAACTTAGTGCTCAGCAATGCACAATTGTCCCGAAAGCGGTGTGGCGAAGCATTGAAACTAGGCAAACCTTGGCTGGATTCCTGGCTGTGCTGTTGGCTAGCTGTGTGACCTTGCACAAGTTTCTTAACCTCTTTGAGTCTTAGTTTCTTCATATGTGAAATGATGATAATTATATTCTTTCTTTTACGATTGTTGTAAAGATTAGAAAAAGTTATGTAAAGATACTGAATAATATTAACAGTTCTTCACTTCATAAACCACCCTTTGCGACTTACAAAGCACTTTCTCGTCCAGTATCTGACTCTAGTCTAGCCATAACCTGATAGTGTCCAGCCCGCCTCAGCCTCCTGAGTGTGCGTAGCTACCAAGAACCAGAGACTCTTCCAAGAGGCCCGCATTAAACCAGTCACAGTTGATTTTGGTGCCTTCTAGGTGGTATGCATAGCGCAACCCTTGCTTTCATTAAATTGTAAGAAGGCTATCATCAGCATAGTATAATTCTATCGTCCTGCCCTTCCCAAAAGCTTCATTGAACACACTGAGTACTCGGATTGCTGAAATACATTTTCTCATCCTTCTGACTCTGGTACATACAACAAATGTAGCTGTAGTCCTTCCTTCCTAGCATTCATAAAAATTTGTTTTATTTATCACCTAAAGTGTTGGAAAACCATTATCTTCTTTTATCTTCCAACATCTCAGAAAAAATACAAAGTAGATTTTGGAGAGAATCTTTTTTCTTATTACAAGTAGATAAAATCAGTTGGCCCAGTCTGGCCAGTTGATGAAAATCAGAATTCAGTCCATGTTTCAACACCAGACTTGGGATAGAACATGTTACAAGACAGGTCGTAGTGTCCCTATTTACCAGTGAGGAAACCAGGGTCCCAAGAGATTCAGTTACTTGCCCAACACCTTGAACCCAAGTCTTACTCCCAATTTAACGTGGGTACAGACACCAGTAACTCAGTGACTGTGCCAGTGGGACTGAGAAAGAAAAGTAGAACATGATGGATGTTTACTCAAAAAAATTCTCGTTTTAGATAACCTGCCAATCCCAGAAATGATTTTTTTTCTAAGCTCAATTTCAAAGCCCTTAATATTTTTGTACTTTAATCATTTATAAGAGGTTTCAGTTCTCTTTTTGAAAATTATCAACAATAACAAAAAACCCTACCATAGTTTCTTTTGATTCAAAAGCAGGGAAACATACTTGCTTGTGGAGTCACATGTGACAGTGGCTGTGTTACCGTAATGAATACTCCTCTAGGACTCCAGTCAAGATAGTGGCATAGGTAGACATGGCTCGCCTCTTCACATGACCACATCAAAATTACAACTAAAATATAGAAGAACTGTCACTCAGAACCGTCAGAAATCAAGTTGAATGGCAGTCTGACAACTACGAAGTCAGAGAAACCACATCCATCCAGACTGGTAGGAGGGGCAGGAACATGGAACAAGCTGGTCCCACACCCATGTATGGTGGATAAAAATTCAAGAGGGATATTGTGGGAGCAAGGAGTCCCCGCCCCACACCAGGCCCTCCAGCCCAGGGTTCCAGCACCAGGAATGTAAGTCCCCACATCTTCTGGCTGTAAAAACCAGGGGGATTGAGTCAGTGGAAGAAACTGCTAGAGCCCCAAGTAGTTCCTCTTAAAGAACCCACACTTAGACTTAGTCAGACTCACTTCCTCTGAGCTCCAGCATCCAGGTAGCAGCTTGAAAGGCACCAGTGGTATAGAGGCAGAAACTGAAGTGTCTGGCATCTAGGTGAGCAGAGGCTATTGTCCCTTTAACCATCTGAAGATCCCCAGAGACTCTGTCCCACCCAACTTACTGCTTTTTCATAGGAATGGCTGGTCTTAGCTCATGCTTCACAACTTCTTAAATCCTATTAAACAAACAACAGCGGGCCTCAGCGAACTCCAGGCCTGGCACTAGCAGCAGCCAGCCTAGATTCACAGCTTGGCTTCGCCTGGGAATCTCCAAGCCCAGCTAAGTAGCAGCCATCTCAGATTGCTTTATAACTCAGGAAGTGTGGCCCTGGGGAAAACATAGGTTGGGGCTGACCTTTGCCTACACCACCCAGGAAACCTCAGGGCCAGCTCACCCAGTGGACAGCTACAGACCACACTGGAGCACCACCACCCTGCCCCAGCACAGCTAATCCTCCACAGAGGGCAGAGGTTGGTGGTCAGTTTGCACAGCCAGTCCTTGCAACTGACTGGCCTGGGTGAATCTCTCCCATTGATCTGTCAACAGCAACCAAGGCTCAACTACAAGAGAAAGGTGTACTCAGCCCACACAAAGGACATGCCTTGAGTACCCAGCTTGGGTGGTAGGGGAAGCTGTGCCACTGGACCCTACAGGACACCTACTACATTAGGCCACACTACCAAGACATAGAGTCAAAGCAGCTCTACCTAGTACACAGAAACAAACACAGGGAGACTGCGAAACTAAGGAGACAAAGAAACATGGCCCAAATGAAAGAACAGATCAAAACTCCAGAAAAAATGTTAAATGAAATGGAGATAAGCAATCGATATCAGATGCAGAAGTCGAAACACTGGTTATAAGGATGCTCAAGGAATTTTGTAAAGACCTCAGCAACATAAAAAAGATTCAGTCAGAAATGAAGGGTACACTACTTGAAATAAAGAATAATTTTCAGGTTAACAACAGTAGGGTAAATGAAATCGAGAATCAGATCAGTGATATGGAGCATAATGAGCAATAGAATAACAAGAAGAAAAGGGAACCCCCAAATGAGGACAGTAAAAGCAGCCTCAGGGACAACTCCAAGAGGCCGACATTCACCCCATAGGGGTGCCAGAGGGAGAAGAGAAAGAGCAAGAAATTGGAAATCTATTTGAAAAAATAATGAAAGAAAACTCCCCGAATTTAGTCAAGGAAATAGACACATAAATCCAGGAAGCCCAGAATCCCAAACAAGATGGATGCAAAGAGGCCCACTCCAAGACGCATCAGAAAGAAAATGCCAAAAGGTAAAGATAAAGAGAAATTCCTAAAAGCAGCAACAGAATAGAAATTAGTTAACTACAGGAGATTTTCCATAAGACTGTCAGGTGATTTCTCAAAAGAAACTTTGGAGACCGGAAGGGACTGGCATGAAATATTCAAAGTCATGAAAAGCAAGCAAGACTGCCCTACCCAGCAAAGCTATCATTTAGAATCGAAGGGCAGATAAAGAGCTTCAGACTAGAAAAAACTAAAGGAGTTCATCATCACCAAACCATTATCATATGAAATATTAGAGGGACTTATTTAAGGAAAAGAAAATGATCAAAACTATGAACAATAAAATGGCAAAAAATACAAATCTATCAACAACTGAATCTAAAAAACAAACTGGTTCCTTACCAGAAGAACAGAGACAGAATCATGGATATAGAAAGTGCTTTGATGGTTGCCAGATGGTAGGGGCTGTGGAGGAATGGGTAGAGGCGAGGGGACTGAAAAGTAAAGTGAGGTAGATACAGAATATCCTTGGGGATGTGAAGTGCGGGATAGGAAACGGATTAGCCAAAGAGCTTAGACTCATGACCCATGGACATGAACAGTGGAAGGGGCACTGCCTGAGGGAGTGGTGGGTGCTGGGTGGAGGGAGGGCAAAGAGGGAAAAATCAGAGCAACTGTAATAGCATAATCAATGAAATGTAATTTCAAAAATACTACTCTAATGTCTCAAAGTTTTAAATGAAGTTTTCTTACAGGAAACAGTTAAAGTCTTTTTAGAACATCCTTCGGTGAAAGATGATTCAGACCTCGAAGGAAGAACATCTTTTATGTGGGCTGCTGGGAAAGGCAGTGATGACGTCCTTAGGACTATGCTGAGTTTAAAGTCTGACATTGACATTAACATGGCGGACAAATACGGAGGCACAGGTAAGAACTGGTAGACACCATTGATTTGCTTTCATTCAGGCTCCAAAATGTAGATGGCGCCATAAAACTGGTAGAGTAGTACTTTAAAATCATTCTCTCTAATTCAATGACTTTCATCTTTACTTGACTTTCATCTGTGCTTTTCAGTTTAGGTTGCCAGGATATCATTCATAGGCCTTATTTCCTTCAAGTATGACAGCTAAAATTAGTCTCCTTTTCTACAAATGGTGACATTTGGTTTAAAACCCTGGTTGCTCCTTAGACATGCTTACGGGAACTCTTCTGAGTGTCTTCATGTAAAAAAGCGGAAACCTATACTTTAAAACTACACATTTTAGTAGTTATTCATTGTATTTCCAAAACGTGAGTGTTATTTTTAGGAATGCACACATCTAAGTATATTCTCACCAGTCTCAAATCTAAGTATATTCTCACCACTCTCAATTTAATATGCTCTTTTCTCAGATTTGAATAGCTTTGCCTCATCCTGCTATTTTAGAGATAACCCCCATGGCTCTAGAAGCTTCAAAGCTTCGAGTCAACTTTGTGTCAGAAGCTCTTACCAGACACTTCTTTCCATCTCTTTTTCTACTAAGAGAGACCATTAGCTACGTTTTCATTAGTAAAAGAGGTGCAGGTTTTTTAGCCTTCATTGTCAGCTGGGGGTTTCTGTCTGATGTACTAAGATCCTCATTACAAGTGGGAAAGAAAATCACACCAGGGCACAGCAGCGCTACAGGCTTCTCAATGTTACATTCTGTTATTTGTGGAAACATACCAGAGCCGTTTGCAGCTACATATCGTACTGGATAAGACCGTTCTGCGCCAGCAAAGCTGTTGGTCCAGCACTGGGGGAGGGTAGAGAGGGAAGTCACTGCACCTAATAATCTCTCCCTATACCTACAGCCCCACCCCCTCTAAATTATTCTTAAAGAGTTTGTAGATAATGTGAATTTTGATGAAGGCTTTAACTTTCAAAGTTATTTCTTAACAAAGTCTCACAGTAGACCTCAAACTTCTCAAGAGGTATAGCACAGACACATAGGACATCACCGAGTTTATAAATGGCTTAAACATTTCATTTGTCTCTGACTTCCATTAGTATGCAGTCCTTCACTTTATCACCAGCCTTGCCTTTAGTTTAACTTTTCGTGTATTTTAACGAGGTGAGAACGCTTGCGTCCCTTTGGCCAAGGTTGCCTTTCCAATGTGCTCTGTGGTTGGAGTCCAGACTTAACTTTTTCTTAGATTCATTAACTCCCTGGGCTCTTTCTCCTAAAGGTTTTATTATATGTCAGGGATGCTCCTTGACATTTCTTGTCTGTGAAAGTTAGTTCCTCTCCATCATCTCTCTATAGTGTTCTTTTATTCTCCTCATTAAAAAAGGAGTTCTAAACTGTCATTGAAAACAAAAATAAGAAGCAAAAAATAGTAATAATCAGTAGATTCAAATTTGCTTTAAAAAGCTCTTATTAACCATAATCTACAGACATTATTTGGATCTTGATTCAAATAAATTAACTATAAAAAAATGATAAAGCCGGCCCTGGTTGGTGTGGCACAGTGGATTGGGTGCCATCCTGTAAACCAAAAGGTCACAGGTGTGAGTCCCAGTCAGGGCACATGTCTGGGTTTTGGGCCAGGTCCCCATTTGGGGACATGTGAGAGGCAGCCGATCAGTATATCTCTTGTACATTGATGTTTCTCTCTCCTCTTTCTCCTTGTCTTCCCTTGTCTCTAAAAATAAATAAATACAGTCTTTTAAAAAATGATATAGCCATCAGGAAAATATAAGCACTATCTGGATATTTGCTATTATGGAATTTTTGTTAATATTTTTTAGGTATGATAATGGGACTATCTTTGGAATGCTGGGGCTGAAGCTCCGCAAACCACATTTCCCCTTTGCCAGCGATGCCCTGCTAGAGTCAGCCCACAGGGGGCAGTAGAGCAAGACTGGAAATCGGGCTGAGCAACGGGGATTACAGATTCCCGTGTGCTTACTGTTCTTGTTTTTGTTTCCTGTTCTTCCTGTGTTCATCAGTGTACTTTGTTCCAGTGCTACTGTTAATTTTACTTTGCAGTTTTTCCATCACTCACAGCGCCAGCCTCAGAGCACCTTCAGCACCCTCCTCAGAGACACCAGAACTAGCCATCCGAGCAGAGCGCCTGCTCAAGAGGTCCGGTTTCTGTTCTGCAGGGCTCTTCGCCCAAGCTTTTTAAGTTTTAATATTTCCATCCTTTTGTTTTTGTTCCTCCAGGCCTAGGATTTTAGCTGTTTTCTGCATTTACTACCTCTGTGATACCTTAGTCTTCCCTTTTGGCTTTTTGAGTTCTTCAGTACATAGCTAACAGTTCTTTTATTAATTTCTCTCTGTAAATGTGACGTAGTTTCGGTCTCCTAAATGGGCCCTAGTTGGTTCAGTGGTTGTGTTTCTTAAAAAAGCAAAAACAAAAAAAATCATGTCTTTCAAATATGCTAACTAAAATATTTGCAAACGGAAGGATATGACTCTATAACTTTAATAAAAATAATCAGAACTGAAGCGGGTAGAGGGCGGCTAGAGGGAGCAAGGTTAGCCACGTGCCTGTGATCGCTGGGGCTGGGCTATGGCTTCACCGGGTTTACCGGCCTACTGCCTTTCCTTTTGAGTGTGCTTAAAACTTTGCATAAGATAAATTTAACCTTAAAAAAGTAGCACTTCTGTGTACACTTGCAGCATTTTTTCAAAGAGGAAGCAACAATATTTACATCTAAGGTTATTTTAAAATAAATACATGCAAATACTCAGAAATGGGGAATTTCCTTTAATAAGATCACTTGTTCTATTTTTGCTTAGTTCACTTTGTGTCTGTTTCTTTTTATTTGACACTGATATTTATCTGAAGAATATCTATCTATTGTATCCTGATGCCCTATCGCAGCATTATAGGATTTCAGCATTAGAAAATACCTTAAAGTTGGATCTAGTCCTGGGTCTTCCAAACCGTGTTCTTCAGAGTGACCGGTTTCTGTAGAGGTGCCTGAAGTGAGCTGAGGGTGTGGGTGCTTAAGTGGGTACCCCTCTACTCCTGCTCTAGCAGAACAGCGCTGATCTGTTTCACGTGGTGAGTGTTCTGTAAGATTTCATTTGGGGGAAAAACATTCTTATTCTCTTGAAATGCGAAAACAACCGACGTAGCACAGGTGTTGCATGCTCGAACCTGCATTACAACATTCCTCAGTGGTGGTCTTTCAGCCTCTGAACAGCTCCAATATAGGGAACGCACATAGTTAGAATAATAAAGAGGTAAAGTTGTTATTAAAGAGTTCACCACTTTCTCTTGCTCCTTTTTAGCTTTACATGCTGCTGCCCTTTCTGGCCATGTCAGCACCGTGAGGTTGTTATTGGAAAATAACGCTCAAGTAGATGCTACTGATGTCATGAAACACACTCCACTTTTCCGAGCCTGTGAGATGGGACACAAAGATGTGATTCAGACACTTATTAAAGGTTCGTTATTAAGAATGCTCCTGCTAAGCCACTCTTGAAGGTCGGAACTGTTGCGTTCGCCATCTGAAATACGCAGCCTTAGGTGGCAGAGAGCCACCTGGGTAGAGGGGTGAAGGGAAGAGGGCCCGCCTGGCATAAGGAAGCACAAGGGCCTGGCTCCACCTGTTGGTGGTTGTGTGATTCTGGCAAAGTCACTTCACCTGCCTGATTTTGTTGCATTTTCTGTAAGAGAGAGATACATTGCCTATCCTGACCATTGTACAAGCTTATTGTCAAAATAGGATGCAGATAATATACCTGGAAATATTTTGCTAAATGTAAAGCATTTCAGGGACTATTATGTATTTAAAATGTTGATTAATGCTCTCTGTATTAGTGATTTTGATTGTATTCTTGCTTTTTCAGGTGGTGCAAGGGTAGATCTAGTTGACCAAGATGGACATTCTCTTCTACACTGGGCAGCACTGGGAGGAAATGCTGATGTGTGCCAGATATTGATAGAAAATAAGATCAACCCAAATGTGCAAGATTACGCAGGAAGAACCCCTTTGCAGTGCGCTGCGTACGGGGGATACATCAACTGCATGGCAGTGCTCATGGAAAATAACGCTGACCCCAACATTCAAGACAAAGAGGTAGAGGTTCTGGACCTTTTCTTTATTGTTTGCTCCAAAGTGTTTGAGTATTTTTTTTCCTTATTCACTGAAATGAAATAAAATGATAAGGTGCCAAACGAAGAGATCCCCCACAAATCCGTTGATTAAAAATGATTTTTATTCATCCATGTTCTCTTCCAAGTCCTAACTTATATATCTATATAATTTAACAAAGTCATTACATGAAGTGGGAATAATATTATAGCTTTCGTAAAATATATATGCATGGTATATATGGATATGTATGTAAATTTATATGATATGATTTTACAAGCCACGTTTTGTTTTGTTCACTTAAAATTGTCACCAATATTGCCCTGGCTGATGTGGCTTAGTGGATTGGAGGCCATCCTGCAAACCAAAAGGTCACCAGTTCAATTCCCAGTCAGGGCACACGCCTGGGTTGCAGGCCAAGTCCCCAGTTGGGGGCATGTGAGAGGTGGGTGGTGGCTGTGCCTCTCGCACATGGATGTTTCTCTCCCTCCCTTCCCCTCTCTCTAAAAATAAATAAATATTTTAAAAATTATCACCACTATTATTAACTATTAAAATATTACATTTGGTTTATAATATTTTTCATAATCATGGATGTTTAATATTCCAAAGTTCTAAGAGCTTTATGTTTAGCAACTCACTCAGTCCCCACAGCAACTATATAAAGTTGCTACTATTATTATCCCCATTTTACAGATGAGGCAATTGAGGCTCACGAAGCTTAAATAATTATCCTAAGGGGATAACAGTGGCAGGTTGGAGGGAGTTAGGGTCCAAACTATGCCTGTCACCCAAATTTTAGAATTAAATAAGTAACTTCCTATCGCTAGACACATTTTATTATAGATCATGTTGTATTAATCATCTATATGCATTTAATTTTTTATTTTGAATTATTCCCTTGGGATAATTTCCCCTAAGTGAAATTATTGAATCAAAGAATGAATGGTGTATGACTGTGATTAGGCTTTGCTATATACTCTTGAACTGATTTCTAAAACATGTGGGGTAATCTATGCTTCCCCCAGCCATGTAGTAATATAGTGCTTTCTCCCAATTTAGCCAATATGGACTTTTTTGGTACTTTCATTCTTTAAAAATCCCAGCATGTTATGTCTTTCCAAGTCAGAAAATATATTTCCTATTAATGCCTTCAATAACTATTTATGAAGGTTGTCACTAGATGTAAATTTAATATAATGAAAATATATAAATATGGTCCTTGTACCTATGTTGTTAGAAATACATCTTTTATAATTTGCGATCCCTTTTACATTTTTTACAGGTTGCCAGTGTCTTACCTTCCAGTTCTGCTTCTATATGTAGTGTTTTTATGTGTATTGTTTTGGATTATCCGCATAAACAATTATACTATATATGAATGATAGTATTTGTCATTCTTCCTTTCCAGTCTTTATGCTTTTCACTTCTTGTCTTACGTTATTAAACTAGATAGGACCTCCAATACAATGTGGGATAGAATTGGTGATAGTTGACATTCTTCATTCATTCTGGGTTCTCAGGGAGAAAGCTTTAGATATTTCACCATTGAATATGATATTTGCTATAGGTTCCCTTATATTTCTAGTTGCTAAGAGCTTTTTTAAATACATTAGCTGTTTAACTTTTGTCATACTATTTCTGCATCAGTCAACATGATTGTATTATTTTTCTCCTCTTTGCTATTAGTGTGATGAATTACATTGATTGGTTACATTTTTTTTTTCAAGAAATTAAACTACTCTTTTATTCCTGGAGTAAACCCCACTTATGATATATTTTTCAAATATATATTAGTGGATTTTATTTGCTAATATTTTGAGATTTTTGCATATATGTTCATCAGAGAGTTTGGCCTATAATGGTTCTTCCTTGTATCATACTTACCAGGTTTCAGTAGCAGGGTTACACTGACCTTGTAGAAAGAGTTAGGCTACACTGACCTTGCAGAAGCAGTACCTCTTTTCTTATTCTCCCAACAAGTTCATGTACAATTGGTGTTACTTCCTCCTTAAATGTTAGGAGGATTTCCTGGTGAAGTCATTGGGTCTACATGTTTCCTTTGTGTAAAAGTTATTAACAACTGATTTAGTTACATTAATAATTATGACTATACATTTTCTAATTATTTTCCTCTCCACTTTAGTAAGTTGCATTTTTTAGAAATTTGTCTATTTTACGTAGAAAGTCAACTGTGTTCATTTAAATTGGTCACACAGGTTTTTATCTTTTTTATGTCTGTAGGACCATAGTGATGTTTCCTCATTTACTCATATGTTAGTAATGTGCATTGTCCCCTTTCATTCTAAAAAATGTTTCCATTTTGCTTATTCATTTTTTCAGAGGACTTCTGTCTCTGTTGATTTTCTCTATTTTTTTTTAACTATTTCACAGCATTTACTCTTATATTTATTATTTCCCACCATCTACTTTCCTCAGGTTTGACTCACTATCTTTTAAAGATTCTTTTTTATAAAAGCTTAAATCCTTGATTTTTTCTACTATTCTTTTCTAATCTATGTATTTAAGCATACTTCTTCCTCCAAGCACTGTCTAACTGTATCCTACAAGTTTGGATAAGTTATACCATCACTATCTTTCAGTTCAAACATTTTCCCATTTCTGTTTTGATTTCTTATTTGACCCATGGAATATTCAGAAGTATATTGTTTAATTTCCAGGCAGTTGGGCATTTTCTTACTATCTTTTTGTTGTTTATTGCCTTAATTTCCTATTGCTGCTATAACAAATTACCACAAACTTGGTGGTTTAGAACAACAGAAATTATCTTACTGTTATGGATGTCAGAAATCCAAAATAGGCCTCATTGGTCAAAAAATCAAAATTAAGGTGTTGGCAGGACTCCCGCCAACAGCCTTTCAGAGGCTCTAGGTGGGGGTCTGATTCTTGACTTTTCCAGCGTCTAGATGCTACCTTCATTCCTTGGCCTGGGCCCCTTCCTCCACCATGAAAGCTCACAGCGACTGGCTGCGTCTCTCTCACGCTGCATCCCCAGACACTCACCCTCCCGCCTCCCTTTTTCACTAATAAGAGCCCTTATGACCACATTGGGCCTACCCGGATAATTCAGGATAATCTCCTACCTCAAGGTCAGATGATTAGCAACCTTAGTCTCATCCACATCCTAAATTTTCACTTTCCATGTGACATAACATGGTTACAAATTCCAGAAATTTGGATGTAGACGTCTTTACAAAGGAGTGCATTATTCCACCTATTGCACTAATTTGTATCTTAAATTTTACTGTGGTCAGAAAATATACTCTGAATTATTTTAATCTTTCAAAGTCTTTTGAGGCTTTCTCTGTGGCCCAGGTTATGGTTGATTTTGGTAAATGTTCTGTGTTCACCTGAAAAGTACTGATTTGTCATTGTTGGATGCAGTGTTTTACGTATTTATGTGTATTGCTCAGGTTAAACTTTTACAATGTATTGTTCACATCTTCCATATCTATCTCTACTGTTTGTTTTACCCACTCATCATTGTAAAAGATGAGTTAAAAATCTCCCACCGTGATTATGGATGTGACTGTCTCTCCTGTTAATTTTGTCAGTCGCAGCCTGTGTGTTTAGAAGCTGTGCTCTTAGGTGCATGTACCTGTGGGATGGTGATGTCCTCGTCTTTGCTTTCACGCTGTGAAATATCCCTCTTTACCTCTAGCAGTGCTTCAGGACCTGATCTTTTATGACATTGACATTTTTCATAGTGCAGGCTATCTATTTTATTTTACTCTTTGGGGTCACCTTATGATTCCTCATCATTAGATTCAGATTTTACACTTTTGGTTGGGACCTAATAGAGGTGACAGTGCCTCCTCTGGATGTCACCTCTGGAGGCATACGATGCCCTCTAAAGGAGTGCTAATCTTGATCAGTTGGTTGCGATACCGTCCTTTTCTCCACTGTACAGTTAATATTTTCCCTTACTGTAATTAAGTAATTTGGGGGGAGAATTGTTTATTTTTCGAGTTAGCACAAATACCTGTGTCCAAAAATACCTATCCCAGATGTACTTACTCCAGATTTTTGCCCATGCTTGTAGGGAAGAACAGCTTTGCACTGGTCCTGTAACAATGGATACCTCGATGCCATTAAATTACTACTAGACTTCGCTGCTTTTCCTAATCAGATGGAAAACAATGAAGAGAGGTAAGTAAGCTGTTGATTTTTAAAAAAATATTGCTCATATCACATCCTTTCCACCAGATTAAAAATCTCAACATTAGATACTCTTTCAGAAATAAGAATTATACTCATAAGGAAAACATTACATTAAGAAATCCTGAACCAGCCCTGGCTGGTGTGGCTCAGTGGATTGAGTGCAGGCTGTGAACTGAAGAGTCACCGGTTCAATTCCCAGTCAGGGCACATGCCTGGGTTGTGGGCCAGGTCCCCAGTATAGGGTGCTTGAGAGGCAACCACATTTCACTACCTCTCTTTCTCCTTCTCTTCCCCTCTGTCTAAAAATGAATAAATAAAACCTTTAAAAAAAAAGAAAGAAGGAAATCCTGAGCCAGAAAAACAGATCAGAAGTTCCGTGCAGGGTTGACTTGGAATCTTGGGATGTTAAGGCTATTCAGAACATTGGGTATTACTTAGGGTAAGCTCACACCTTGTAGATGAGGAAACTCCTATGCCTTCTTCCCACTGGTGGCTGTTACAAAGTCAGGGGGTCCAGACTGACCAGGATTAGGAATTTGGTTAGGCCAGTGGCATGTGTTATATAGTTAAGAAGTTTTTGTTGGTGAAGAGGATATTATCAGTTAGTGGACAAAGGTGCCACCACATAGCATGAAAAAACGAGAAGCTTAACCTGGTCAGGGTTTTGGTCTCAGTACAGATTTCTTGAACAATATGAGATCCTTAGAGTTAAGCTGGTGTTGTTCCTCAAGGACCCGGGCCAATGAAAAGGACCAGATACAGTGTGAAGTCTAAGCAGAAGAGATGCTTGGTGGGGTTGGGTCTAGGAAGATTCTAGTAATTTGTAGGTAACAGCAAGTTTGTAATCAGACTTCCACACCTGAACTCCTCCTGGCCCAGGTCTGTGCTCCAGATTTCTTTTTTTTTTTTTTTTTAAGATTTTATTTATTTATCTTTAGAGGGGAAGGGAAGGTGAGAAGGAGAGAAATATCAATGTATGGTTGCCTCTCGTGAGTCCCCTGCTGGGAACTGACCTGCAACCCAGGCATGTGCCCTGACTGGGAATCGAACCGCAATTGTGTGGTTCGCAGGCCCACGCTCAATCGACTGAGCCACACCAGCCAGGGCTTAAAATAACTTTTGACTAAAACATGTAAAAAGTCACCTTTATGTCTGAGATTATTGATCAGTGTAATTTTAAGGTCTTTGCTTTTTTTAAAAAAGATTTTATTTATTTATTTTTAGAGAGGGGGAAAGGGAGGGAGAAAGAGAAACATCAAAGTGTGGTTGCCTCTTGAGCACCCCCTACTAGGGACCTGGCCCGCAACCCAGGCATGTGCCCTCACTGGGAATCGAACCTCGATTGTGTGGTTCACAGGCCCGTGCTCAATCCACTGAGCTACACCAGCCCGGGCTGCGCTCCAGCTTTTGTGTTCATGGATTCTCACTAAGTGGCCCCTGCTCTGACACTGTCCCCACCCTCTTAGCCGCCACAGCCAGTTCTTTCCTTCTGTGGTAGAAACTTTGAAGAGAAGGACTTTCTCTAGGCAACTGTCTCAGCGGAAGCATGCTCCTCCTGTCTGGGGCCAACCCCTTCACCTTCTCCGCTTCTTTCAGAGCCTTTCCCATTAGTTATGTCCTCCATCCCTTATTTTCCAATGCTTTGTTCTGAAGTTGGTCTTCTCCGTCTCTGAAGACTGCCTTCTCTCAGACTGTCTCCATGGCCCCAGTTCTGCACGCTCGCCATTCATGCCTTTGCCATCTGGCTTCCATCCTCACATCCATCCTCAAATCTGGGCCTGAGTGGTCCCTGACAAATTCCTAATCGAAAAGCCTTATGTGGTCCTTTTCATCTGCTCTCACTGGTCTTTCTGCATCTTGGTTCTCTTGCTTCCTCTTCTTTACCTATTGTGACAACATCTTCTCTAAGCTTCTGTAGCAGTTTCTTTTCCTGATTCTCTTCTAATCATATCTCCTCCTTCTTTATTTCTTTTGGCTCCTCTTCTGGTTTTTGTTGTGTTTTTTTTTTAATATAAACATTCCTCAAAGACTGGATCTCATCTCTCAGCCGGTCTTCTCTGGCGATCTGACCTGCCACTGAGGCTTCAGCAGTCATCCGGGCCCTGGCAACTTCTAAAACTGTGTTTCAGACTTGGTGGTCTGAAACTGCATTGCTTCTTATCTTCTCCTGGCTTCACTTCATCACCTGCATCAGTGTCTGAGCCCAGCCCTCTTCAACTCTTTCTGGGACTGTCTCAGTGCCTCCTTGCTGTTTTCCCACCTTTGATCTTTCCTCATTCAATTAATCTGCTTCCAAAGTAGCCTAAACTATATTCCTAGTGTAATTGTTACTCATGTCATTCCTCTGTTCAAATACAGTCTCATCTAAGGAGGTTGTTCTGGTCCCACCATCATGTGTCCCACACTTTGTCCCCCTACACTGTGTAATTGTCCTCTGCATTAGCAGAGAACTCCTGAAGATCATGGTCATCTCTGTATTGCTTACAGTGCTTTTTTTTTTTAAGTAGATACTCAGTAAACAACTGTTGCATTGTCAAGTTCATGTTTTCAGGCTCTTAGTAAGCATCACCCTGCTTCATACCTGCATTAGAAACTTCTGCAATTTTTAGAGCACATGCAGAATTAGATAAATGCCTGTGGCATATCTTACTTAAGGAGCAATTGTATAAAGAACCCTCTCTGTTATAGTCATATGACAACTGCAAAACAAAGACTTGAGGGTTTAGGGGGTTGGTTGGAAAGCCAAATGGAACCCTCCAGACTGAGGTTTCGACATTAAAGCAGATATGTGAGAGAGCTGAAGATTTCTCCCTTACAAATCCTAAAACAACAAAAGGGGAAGTTTAAGCATCCTAAGAATTAGTGATGATTTATTTCTCTAAAGCATTCATTCTACGATATTACAGTGTTTACAGCATGACTACTATTTTGAGGGAACAGTAAAAGAATATTTTGTTTGCAATTCAGTTCTTATTTATATGTTAAGCATTGAATTTCAGACCTAAGTGAGCCTGTGAATTAAGACTTACTGCCTCCTGGAGTAAACATGTATTAATTACAGACCAAAAGGCCAGAGGGAAAATTCGCCTAACTGTACTTGCCAATCTATAGATGAAAAGAGACAGTGGCACTATTCCAGGTCCCTTTAATGTATCATCAGCAATGCACCTTGATGTACAAATGTCAGAACTCTGCACTGCCTTTTATGTTTATTGACATTCCAGTTTAGGCATTCTGCTCACCCCATCAGACCATTCGCACATGGCAGGTCCAATTGTATCTCGTCGCTTGTCTTTATCTGCATTGCTTCTTGGCTGGTTACCATCAGTGTGGTGCTAATTTTTACTTCTCATGTGCTGACACTGACCCTTGATGTGCCCTGCATAGACATAATTTTTGCCAGCTCCTGCTGGCTTTCAGTCAATAACTTCCTGACAGCCACACTCTGACATCGACGGGTATATTCACAGCATTTGAATGTTTCTAAATTGAATTGGGGGATGAAGAAAGACACAATAGTAATAATCACAATATGGTCAGTTGCTTAAACTCCACAATCTTAAAACCTTGCTAGACATTTGGATTGTGTTCCTTTGATCAAAAATTGACTGAGAATCCTAAATAAACCAGTTGTTTAAAAAAAGACAATTTTGAGAAAATTGGGGGGAATTTGATCATGGGGTGGGTATTGGGTCTTACTAAGGAATTTTGTTAGTGCAGTAATGACATGGTTATGTTCATGTTATTTATAGATAAATACTGAAATGCAGGGAGATAAAATAACAGGAGTTCTGGGGTCTGACTTAAAATACCTTAGCAAAAGTAGAAAGGAAGGGCTTGGATGAAGCAAATGTGGTAAAAATCTTGCTACGTGTTCAATTTGGATGATGAGTGAGTAAAGGAATATGTAACTACTGCATACTCCCTATCTTTGTTTATGTTTGAAATTTCTCCTAATAAAAGTACAGTTTTTTATAGTAAAGATATTAAAAACATTTGAAATGCAATTTTCATCCACAAATAGCCTGAGAGATCCAGCCTTCCTTGTTGCCTGTTACCAGTAAGACACAGAAGCTCAGAGAGGCGAGGAGAATGCCCACGGTCCCCCAGGTCGGCTGACTCCCACTTCCACGTTCTTCAGCATCTCTTAGGCCACTGGTTACTCCTTTTTGTCGTATTTGTAAGAAAAGGCGTGGCTCAGGCCTTCATTTCATAAACCAGGTTCTGATAATCCTGCTTGTGTACTATGTGAAAGACACTGCATTTTAATGGTAGAAAAAATGATCAAGCTTACTAAATATAGGTTATTTGTGAGTTGATTGTAGAAGTTTCATTCTACGAGTTATGAGACTTGTACTCAATAATTGATAGATGTGTTGTAGAAACACTATTGAACAGGGAGTCAGTCGTTTGATCTTACTCCAGTCTAGACTCTCCAGGTAACTGGTTACATCACCTTCAGCAAGCTGCTTAATTTTTCTGGGTCTGTTTATTCATTTAATACACTAAATTAGCTCTACTATCGTGTGATAGTCTTTTCCACTGAATGTGTAGTTGTATTTTTAAAAGTTCTGAATTTATAAAACTCTACCTGCTTATAAATAGTGTTTTTGAGATGACATAGGCATCTTTATTTATGGCCTTCTGGTCTCCGAACAGGAGTGGCAGATTGAGCTGTCCTTACACAGGCGTTCCTTAATTTTAGCATTTGGGGCTGTCTTCTGAATTCCGAGTTCCTGTACCGACCAAAGTGGCCAAACCACCCTTTGCTGAAACTGAAAACCTCATCCTTTTATGGCTTACTGTGACTGTTAGGTGGATTGTGAAGAGAGATCTTTCTTTTTCTATAATCATTGAATGATTTTCTGGGTCTGATGATTCATCCATGTAATCATTTATTCCTCCTCAGAAATCAGGTGATTATTTCCTCCTAATATCTCTTAATGCATTGAATTAGTAACAGTCACTCAGAAAGAAATCGGACCCGTGGCCGCCATTAGGTGGTTAGAAATACTAGTTTGGGTCCAGTGGAAATAGTCTGCATGGTAAGTGACTGTGGCACAGATCACACCGCAGTGCGTGTCCTGTGATGGTAGCAGTAAGAGCTGACACTCCTGCTCTCCTTCCGTGGAGCCCGTGCAGTGCTGAGCCTCACAGTCGTTTCGTGTCTCCTCGTGCCCAGTCTGTGACGAGGAGGGCTGCAGCTTAGAAACGGCGAGTGGCTTGTTGAAGAATGACCGTTATTGTTGCCATGGTTGCATGGTGGAGTTTGGGGTTTGGGGTGCTTGCCTGCATTTTTTTTTACTTTCGGCATTTTCAAATGCTTAAATGTGCCATTCTTATGAAGCAGTCATTTTTCTTTAAAAAAGGAAAGCATGTCTGCCAAGATACTAACGGTGGGTAATTGTGAGAGAGGTGAGGTAGGTGACTTATTTTCTTCTATGTGTTTATCTGATTTGTTTTATATTTCTAAAAATGAAAACTGTTTTAAAAAGTTTGCTTAAAATCGCCCTGGCTGGTGTAGCTCAGCGGACTGAGTGCGGGCCTGCGAACCAAAGGATCACAGTTCAGTTCCCAGTCAGGGTACATGTCTGGGTTGCAGGCCAGTTCCCAGCAGGGGGCGCACAAGAGGCAACCATACATTGTATTTCTCTCCTTCTCTCCTTCCCTTCCCCTCTAAAGATAAATAAATAAAATCTTTTAAAAATTTGCTCAAAATCACACAATTAGAAAGAGCCTGTTGAAATTTAAACATACAACTACATGACAATAATGCCCATCCTTTCTAAATAATACATTTGTCAAAAAGGTGCTATGTGCCCACTGTATGAAATTTAAAAGGTGCTGGGTAGAAATGGGGTGTTCCTCTGGCTGGCTCCCTCTCGGCGGCACCACAGGGGAGCACTACTAGTTTCTTGGGAAACATCTGGAGATGTATTTTATATAGGAGAACATACAGGGACCTGTTCTTTTCGTACAAATGGAGCATGCCATAACACTCTTCTGTTTCTTACTTTTTTCATTTTCACCATTTAACAAGACATCCTGGAGACTGTTCCTTATTTATTTATAGGCTGCAGTAATGGCTGCATTATACAGATGCCTTCATTGCCTGGACGGCCTGGGCTTTATTTAACCAGCCCTCTGTTAATGGATATTGAGGTTGTTCCCATTCTTTTACTGTTTCAAGCTGTGCTTCTAAGAATATCCGTGTACATAAAACATTGCACAAATGAGAGCAGACCTGTCAGGTGAATGCCTCTAAGTGCGGAGGCTCTGGTGAAGGGCAGATGCACCAGTAGTTCTGATCGACCTGCCGAATCGTTCTCCCTGAGGTTTGAGGGAGTGTCTGCGAGGGACTGCCTCCATTCATCCTTGCCGGCACAGTGTGTTCTTCCACCGCCCCGTCTTTGCTAACCTGAGTATTGAAGTGCTCTCTCTCAAACGAGGCTTAATTTGTATTTCTCTTAAATTAGTGAGATTGGACTTATGTTTAGGAACCATTCGTGTTTGCTGTTTGGGGAACTTTTTTACCCTCGTTTTTAGTGGTTTTGCCCTGGAAAGTTTTTTTTTTTAATTTGTATGTAGTTGCATGTATCAATCAGAAGGTTTCTGAGTTTTGTATCATTTTTAAAAAGAGCTTTCCACTTCAATTTTTAAATAATCACCCACAGTTTCTTCTAGTGCATTCATGGGTTTATTTATTTATTTATTTACTTGTGTTATTTATTTGTTTATTTTAGATCTTTGCTCCATCCAGCATTTATTTTGGAGTAAGTGTGATGTAAGAATCTTCCCCCCCTCCCGCTGATGGCGACTCAGTTGTTCTGGCCCTGTTTAATAATTCATCCTTTCTCCAGTTAAAAGGCCATGCTTATCATGTGCTAAATCCGTCCGTTTTTTATTGCATAAGCATTAACTGTTGGTCATCATGGGCTCAGATTATGAAAATCACAGAATATTGTTTGCAGTGCCTTTTCAGATAGGAGCAAGGAATTATTTGGAACATGGGAAAGAGGAAGAATGCTCAGGTCTCCCAGCCCCCAGGCTGTGAGCCAGTGAGCACAGCTCAGAACTCTGTGGGTTCACCAGCACGAAGCACCTGCCCCAGCCTCACCCCTGGTTTGCGCCCCTCGGAGCAGGAGAGGAGCAGCCCCGGAGTGCAGAAGACAGCTTAGCCTGAGGGGTGTTTCACCTCTTAGAATGACATTTTTGCTGCCTACGAGTACATCGCCAGCGTAGATGAGCCTTGAATTACATTCCAACACTTTCAAAAACCTTCCCGCTTCAGGTACACTCCCCTTGACTACGCCTTGCTGGGCGAGCGCCATGAAGTGATCCAGTTCATGTTGGAGCGGGGCGCCCTGTCCATCGCGGCCATACAGGACATCGCTGCCTTCAAAATCCAGGCTGTCTACAAAGGGTACAAGGTCAGGAAAGCCTTCCGAGACCGGAAGAATCTCCTCATGAAGCACGAGCAGCTGAGGAAAGATGCTGCTGCCAAGTAAGTCTGAGCCGTTAGACATCCTGTTCTCGAAGCTCTGAATGGGGGGCGAAGGGGCGGAGTGGTGGGGGGAGTGGGGAGAGAATTGGGAGGGAATCTGAAACAGCTCTGGTCCCTGTGTCCACGCCGCCTTCCCCCTGCTGCTCCCCAGGCCTCAGAGCACTGAGGCGACCATGGAGGGTGAAGGCCCAGTCTCTCTAGGGCGGCTGTTGCTCTCAGCTAGTCCTTGATATTCTGGCCCAGAGACAGAGCTGCCACACCCAGCCAGGGGAGGGCCTCGGAGGGGCTGCAGGGAGAAAGCTGGTCTTCTCACCTCCTGCCTTTTTCCCAAGGAAACTTCCACCCATGTGTGCATGGCGCACTTCCAGTAGGGCTAATCCGGTTCTGATTTGATTAAAGCAGCCACCTTGCATAAATTGCTTGCTTTCCCCAACCTTTTCCCTAACAAATTTATACTAAATAACTTAAATCATTTCTTGCCTGGAGCCTACAGGGAAAATACTTGCCTCAAGGACCTCACACCTTTTTTGGATAATGATACAAAATGTGCAAAATAGTCATGTGTACCTGACTACACATCATAATTATTTTTCCATAAATGATTGATTTTTAGACTACTCTTTGGTGTGCTTTTCTTTGATACCTGTGTTGGGTGTTTTAAATAGCAAGAGTGTCGTATTAGCAGGTATAGAGACCAACATCTCTGAGGGTGAAGATGCGCACGGCAGCCAGGTTCCCAAGGGCAGCTTCCAGGCTGCGTCCTGAGTGTTTCCACACCGTGGGCCATTCCCGCTCTGGATTCCTTCCATATCTTGCCCACAAGGGGGAAGCCTAAGTGTAACAAATAGGGATTAAAAATAATAATAAAAGGCAGGATAAACCGTGTTATCAAGAAATTAAATGCCACTGTGACTGGAATACTAACCATGATGTCAGCCTTCACTAGACAGGATTGACAGAAACACAGTATTTTCTATGACTCCGAGGCTACCAAAGTAGGTGGCATCTAGGGAATATCAGCTTGCATTGTCCTCTTAATGAGGCTGTCTTCTCTCACTTTTGCCAAAGAATCCAGTACTAACCTCAAGCCTCTACCTGCCTCTCTTTGCAGCCTTCTTATCAGAGTTGTCTGCATGTGAGTAACAACTGTAAGTAGGTAACACAGATGACGAATTATCCTGACTTGCAAGTGGATGTTCTGTGTGAGGGATGGAGAATCGTATTTTCTTCCACTGTGGTTTCTGTAAACTCCAGTTTGCAGAGCTGGAGGGTGAGGTGTGTGGAGGATGAGGTGCGGCTCTACAAAGGCCATATGACTGACTGTGTGTGTCCCCCAAAAGGAGTGCATGAACCCAAACACATTCCACTTCATTTTTGGAGAGGGGTATCCTGGGGCCCTCCGTCCCCGAAACTCCCTTTCCAGCAGAATAGAAGGGTTGTGGTAGAGTGGGGAGCAGACCTGGGTTCACATCCAGCCTCTGATGTTTCCTGGCACGAACTGAGCACAGCGTTTCTCCCTGCCGGCCTCAGCCTTTTCATCCGCGCACGTGACAAATTAGGCCAGTTGACTCCCAGGCACTCTCCAGTTCTGTGGAAACCCATCTCCACTGTTACTGATCTCCGCTGCCTCCTCCTCTCCTTTGCCTGAGATGCTGCCCCGAGGTCCGGTGCCTGGGGCCAAGAGTTTGGATTCAGTGCAGAGCTGGGAACGAAGAACAGTTTGCCAGATCTTTGGTGCAGAGAGAGGAGTTTCAAGTAATGATACTTAAATAAAGTAGGTAGTGGTTGACACGTTTTTTTCCCCCTAACATGGCCTTTTGTAACTCCTAGCCCAGAGGGCTGGATCCAACAGGGAGATTTAGGGAACAGCTAATTCTTCGCCTGTGCGTTCACCCTCTTGCTTGTCATCCTCACTAGTTCCACTGTTGTGGAAGACAGGGCCTCTGTGTTCTTAATTCTCAGTTTCTGAACTTCAGAACTGTGCTCACTGTGATAATATTTGAAGCTGCCAAAACTGAAAAACTACAATCTCCTTTTCCTCAATCACAATTTTTCCATTATTGGGTATTGTTATTGGAAGTAAACAAGAGTTTTCACACTTTACCATTACCTCCTCCAGTCATTGTAGCACAGACCCCCAAGAGAAATACTTACATGGAGAAGAAACTGATTGCATTTTATTTCCCAGCAGTTATTTTTTAAAATCGGAGTTGGTGTTCAGTTTTGTGTTTCATTTTTGTTAAAAGGAACAGAAATCAGAACGTTAAGGTCTGCCCCTGCCCCCCCAGTGAAGGTGGCCTGGGCACACGCTGGCATCTCACGTACCCCTCCCAGGCTGTCCCGGCAGAAACCTCCTCCCCTAAAGTATGGGTGTGAAAGGACCTTTTTAAACGTAAAGTGATTTCTAATTCACTGACAGAGCCACTGGGAGAGAAGTTTTAGTCATATTTTCTAAGGCCTGTTTTTTAGGAATTACTCTGAGGAACAGCTATGATCCATTTGAAAGCACTTTGTAATTCAGACTGCACCACCCGTGTCACCACCAAAATGAGCATTACCGTAACTTACCTGCCAGAGCACACAATGCAATGCACGCTAAAATAGGACCGCACCTCTGTCAGTCACTCTTCTTCCCTGAAGCTTCCTTTGCCAGATCTCTATTCCCCTCTACTCACGGATCTCCTCCGGCTCTCTGACCCTTCCCTCTCACGTCTTTTTAATCAAGGCCAGTGTGGGTCACCCGGTTCAAAGTCTTGTGATGCTGAAGTCCCTTCCACAGGAGGTTGTCTTCAAAAAAGTCAAATGACGGGGAATCCTGTGCCTCTCACGCAGTACGTTCCATTAGTGAGTGGCAGTGCTCTCTGGCAGAAGTTCCTTTCAGCCTTTTGGTTTTGAGAAAAGTCTAAATCCTCTTCATAAACCAACTTGCAGGTAAGTAAAGGAAGTGCCTGTGACATTGTGCTCCTAAGCCAGGTCTCCTTTCGGCCAGGTAGCAAACCCTCCTGCAGCCTGCTCCCGCACGCCTTCGTTCTGCCGGGGCCTTTCTTCAGGGTGACCCATAGGTCTGACTCTTCTGCCCAGACCGCGGTCTGACCCATGGGAAGTCACTTCCTTGACTCCACTTCATGCCATTCCTCTTCTCTGAGCCTCAGTTTCCCATCAGTAAAATGCAACACTTTCTTAATCCAGGACAGGCTCAGGGGCTCCAAGAATGCCCTGAAACTGCACGCAGCACTTCCTGTGTCATGAACGTATGTGAACTTGGGGGGAGAGGATCTATACATTTTTATCACGCTCTCAGAGAGGGTCCATGAGTCACCGAGAGATGCTTAAAAACTGGGCCAAATGATATCTGAGGTCCCTCCCCGCTCTAACATTCTATGAGCCAAAGGTTCTAAAACACATGACATTTCCTTATTCCCCTGAGAGACAGTCAAGGACCGAATATTCCTCGGCCTGCTCTTCAGCGGCCGCGAAGAGACAGACTCTGACGGGCCCTCTGCATCCAGTGCAGTACCAGCTGAAAAGGTTAGCACTAAACCTTTCTGCCTGATGAGATAATCAGCTTCCGCTCACTAGAAATGTTCCAGCAGAAATGGAATTATCAGCTGTCCGGGTAATACATAAGGAAGTTTTAAATCATGTGAAGAGCTGGTCTCTAAGATCTCTTCTGAGATCCCGTGAGAGGCAGGCTGCCCGTCTTTGCTGGTGCTCTTCCCTCCGCCTGCAGTACCCTTCTCTCGTGTCCCACCTTTCTCATTTTATCGTTCCCTGGAGCCTTTTTTCCCCTCTTCCAGTTTAATCAGCTGCCCATGTCCTCCCATAGCTCTGTGTGGATTCCTCTGTTACAGGATTCTCCGCATCCCAAACTCACCATCTGCAGATGTGTATGCGTCTGACTCCCCACTAGACTATCAGTTCCTTGAGAGCGGGCACTGTGTTGTTTATCTCCACATCTCCAGTGCCGAGAGTACTTGGTATGTGATCAGCATTTAATAATAAATATTCAGTAACTGCCCCACCCTGGGTCCAAGACCTCACATAAGTCATTCATCATTCCAGGCCTTAGTTTTCCCCTCTGTCAAATGGGAGGGTTGAACCAGGTACTCTCTCAGGGCTCCTTCAGTTTCCACGCAGTAAATCCTTGTAAGTGTACTGCTTTAACTTGTTCGCCTAATGAGGTAGTAAACACATTTATGTACCATTTATCCTCACAGTGCACACTGGCACTCACGTGTTTGTGCATTTGGTTTTCCAGCTCCCTCCACGTTTATCATGAGCAGATTGCCATTTGACAGGTTCACAGTTTTAAAAAGGAACGTGAGAACAAAGGGGTTTACCACTGCATGTACTTGGTCAGTAGACCCCACTATGTGGCTTCCAAAGAGAGTTGTATTCCCCCAGCTTTGACAAGAAGAAATCAGGTACTAATTCCATGAATATTCAAGTCTCCACTGCCATGAGTGTAGGACCTGGGAGAGGTTTCAGAGGTGTGATTACAGTGGCTTCGTGGAGCAGGGTCTCACCAAGGAGCTCTTTCTAAAAATATCTTTATGCCCCTGCCCTGTAGCTCTTCATCAAAGTACTCATCATCACTTACCTTTATATACTGCTCTACAGCTTACAAAATTCTTATTAGTTCACTAAAGCTGTACCATAACCCAATAAAGAGGATGGGACAAATGATGGACAGAGGCCAACTTGCCTGAAATCACACCGCTAGTAAGGGAGAGAGATGGCACGTGGGTCTCCGTGCTACCCTGAGCCACCGATGTGTGGTTCCGGGGAGTCATCCCACCAGCCATGCCTACTCGAGACTGTCCGAATCCCAGCACCTGTCCGGTAGGCCAGCGTGGACCAGCTCTGGCCTCTTCTCTCCGGCTTCCCCCCACCGTAAGTGTAACCTCTGCTGGCAGAACCAGGCCCCCGAGTCAGCTTCCCCCTGACCGGGTGCTTGGTCCATCGTGCCGGTTGTTCCCAGGGACTGAGAGGGGCGCCGCGTCGCCGTCCTCTGTTCTGCAGCACAGCTCAGAAAAATCCTCCTGCCGCTCTCACAGCTCACGTGGCAGAGCACGCCAGTATCCCCTTAAGTCCTTAGGAAAGTTGAGGAAATGAGCTGGCTCCAAGCCTCTACCAGCACTAGGAATAAATATGACGGTAGGGCAAAGCCAGGTCAAATCGGCACCACAAGACACGCTAACGAGATCCCCCTTATCTGTGGAAACCATTTTAACCACACCTCTCAGACTTTTCGTAGGTCCTCCAGTCATGGAAACCTGAATACACATTGAATGAGGAAAAGCCTGACTATTTCTGCAGTGCCGGATGCAATTTAATTTCTTCTGGCAAAACTGGGCAAACGCAGCACTCTGCGGAAGCCCTGTGGGGTGGGGTGGGGGAAAGACGCCCACCTCTGGGACTCAGACCCTCCAGGCCCAGGGGCAGTCTGCAGGTGCGCCCAGTGCCGAGACGCCGCAGTCCTTGGGCAGCCAGGTCATTTAGGTTGTTGCCCTGGATGTGGTTCTCTGCGCATCAAGCAGCCTTTTGATTCCTTAGTTTCTTGTTGTCTCCCCGTTTTTGGGTGTTGTCATCTAGGCCACTAATTTGTATCAATCTCCATCTGTGGGTCTCAGATCTGGTTGGGGTTTCGGGGTCCCAGGAAGCATCTTGGCTCCACAATAGCCCGTCAGGGGTTTGCACCAGCAGCGTGTTCCTGAAATCTTTCCTCTCCTGGGTGGAGCTGCCCCAGGTCCGCCAGCCCATCGTCACCTGGAGACCCTCTTCGCCCTGTGTTGCTTGGGACCCTAAGCAGATGTTGTCAAAGCTCTGTCCCCAGTGGGCTTTCTCACCTCGTCACACTGAGAGCCCCCGGGAGCTGCAGAAATTGCTCCAGAAAACGCTCCAGAAAAGAGTACAAACCAGACTAACTGGCAGCCCATCGAGTGCTGTTGTGTGGCCGTTTCCCCTTACGATAATAGGAAACTGGGGGACTATTTTATACACTCAGATGCTGCCCTGTTGGTACATTCCCTGCTGAAATGGTGCTTGCTGCGCCATGGACAGGATCCCTTCTTTCCTCTTCAGTATTCATATGAACTAGAGTAATAATTGGTTATTTTTCTGGTATTTGTTTCCTAAACTTTACACAAATAGGTCAAGTTTACAGTACAGCCCACCATATGAGAGGACCTTGGTATTCTGTAATAAAGAATCTGGAGAAAAAACGCTTACCCTTCAGGACTGCATGGAGCCTGAGAGGTCAGGACTGAGGGCCACACCGGGAGCAAGGTTACTTGGATGCGATCTGACCAGTTTCTTCATTTGACCCAACTCATTTTTTAGATGATGGGAAATGACTGAGTGAAATTAAAAAAAAAAAACAATTTTGTCACTGAGATGAGTTTTGCAGGGAGAAGTGAAGCCGCTGAGCTTCTCGGCTGTGTGTTGACGATGTAGCTTTGGTTAGTCACTCATCTCCCTGCCTCCGTGTCCTCACCGGCCCAATCAGAGTGTCACCCTCCGCACTCTGCTTTCCCTTCAGGCTTTCATACCATGGGCCATGGTCCTGGCCTTTGTTCCCCAGATAGACAGACACACACATGCGGGATTGTGGTCCACCCCCGGCAGTTGAGTCGTGTGTGTTGCTGCTGCTCTCATTTTACGGTGGCAGAACACACGAAACAGGATGTAGCTGGTGCACAAGTCCCGGTTGTAGTTACCCCCTTCACCCAGTGATTGCACTTTTACGTCAGGAGCCACAGCTCCAGGGGACCTACCTGCACGACTATGGGCTACGGTGCCGCCTGGAATATTTTTTTAAACCTAAAGTGCATCAGTTTTTTTTAAAGCATTAACATACTTCTGTTCATAAGCTGCTGGGGGTATTTAAATGATATATTCTGATGAGTATGTTATTTCTCCCAAATCTGCTCCTGTAATTTAACCAAAGTGGAAAACAGCCCCTGCAACCCCACCCCCTTCAAGAAGTCTTCGGAAAGCAGAGCCCCTGCTCTTTGGATGTCAAAATGACTCCAAAACCCCTGTGGCTGCCTTCGGTGTGGGCCCAGAAGGGTCCAAGGTGACAAGGTTTGCCCAGGGGCTGATTGTGTGTGGCTTCTTGGAATTGGAAAGGAAAGCTGTTTGCATTCCTAAGAGAAAGAGATGACTGCTCACATAACAAAGTCTAATTTGTCACCTCACGGCCCCCTTAATGGCAGTGAGACCCGTGTAGATGCCAAGCCCGACAGCCACGTGCCAGTGTCTTTTTGAAGGACCAGTATCCTCTCAGAGCCGTTCTTTCAGTCAGTGCAAGTAAAAGAGCAGTTCTCCGTCTGCCTGTCAGGAACGAGGCTGTTAGATCAGTTAGCAACACGTCACCCTCCAGATGCCCCCACCTTCCTGTCCCAGACCCATCCCACCAAAATGGCACCTGCTGGCAGCAGCGTGAGTCTCAGGCTCCCGTGGTGACGGGCTGCCCAGCTCGCCCGCCAACTGCGGCGCACACACGGAGTGTGAGCAGCTGGCAAAGCACGCAGTGAACCAGAATCAAATAAACACAGGACCATCAGCCACTTGCTCTGGGAGGGGACTCGGTGGGAACCATTAGATAGATAATCAGGCTTGGACCCCAGATCCGGGGCTTTGCCGCAGGAAGAAGGACCTTCTAGCAGGGCAAGTTCAGTTGACAGGCTTTATGTCAAAGACCCAGAGAGCTACCATCTGGGTCTTCCCTGTCCCTTGAGATCTGAATAAGCTTGGCTTCAAATTCCAATCTGTGGAAATCTGAATTCTAGGACTTCTTGGGGGTGTGGGGTCTGTTCTGCAGCTCTTGCTCTGTGTCTGGTTACCTTCCCTCTGCAGTTTATCGGGGGCTTATGAAAAGCAAGTGTGAACATGGTGGACCTTACCAAAAGTTGGTGCCATTGGGAAGAATAACACTTCCCATCCCATAATGGTATAGACAGACTGTGTGAGACATTCATGTGATGTTAGCCTTGTGCTCCAGGTGCGGTCAGAGGAACTGTGGTTCTGGTTAGAAATGCAGAACTGTGAGCCCCAGCCCAGGCTTGCTAAATCCGAATCTGATGGTGGCAAGAGAGCAGGAGGTTCGGTTCATTAGAGTGTGAGGAGCACAGGTCCAAAGTCCCTTTCTGTCACCCCACCGTGGGCAGTGTGTCTGTGCCCTGGCCCTTGCTCTCTGCATACCCAGCCTCTCTTCTTCTCTTTCTCCCTCCTCCCTTCTCTCTCTCTCTCTCTCTGTCTCTCTCATCGCCTCCCTCCCTGTCAGGAGCTACAGACAAATTCTTTGTGTCATGACAGAGCAGCCCTCTCCTCTGGAGCCTTGGAGCCAGTCACCCTGGGGCCCTGAGGGTCCCACCTCCACCAGCCCCCAGTCCTGACCCCAGACTTACTAACGTGTCTAAACAAGGCCCCCTTCTGAGAGGGACTCCGATACCAGCTACTTGGATCAAAGAAATCTCTCTGTCTCATTGCAAAAGTTGTCCCCGATTTTACGAGGATGTCTGGGTCCCAAACAGACCCCTGAATCAGTTCAGGGTCGCAGGCTGTCATGTGGGTGCTGGACTTGGGGCGGAGGGGACCAAGCCTTCCACGGGAAGGTGACTCCCTCGAGGGCATTTTGCAGTCATTGGCAGAGGCAGGACCAGGAGAGTTCTCCGACTCCCCCGTGCTGGCTTCTCTGTACCCACCCCTAAACATCCGCTTTAACTGACCCTTTACGGGGCTGCCAGATTCCCCTCCTGTGCAGTGACCGAACCAGCTGGGCGTGTTGTGTGTTTTGAACGCCTGCCGTTCAGAGACCAGAAAAGGCAAAACAGGGCCCGGTTCTTCCACACTGGACATTGTCTGGGGTGTTTGTGAATTTTACTCCAAAGACTTAAAAATCATCCTGCCCTCAGGACCTTGTCCACAAAAAGAGTCGGTTTGACTAATGAGAGATCTCGACGGAGGGTTGCAACTCACAAGTGTGTCATAATCAGCTGTGAGGTTTTTGTAATTTTTCATATAATCATTAAGATCTGCCAGTGGTCTTTTGTACAAACATTTTTTTAAAGATTTTATTTATTTATCTTTAGAGGGGAAGGAGAGAGGGAGAGAAACATCAATGTATGGTTGCCTCTGGTGCATCCCCTCCTGGGAACTGGCCTGCAACCCAGGCTTGTGCCCTGACTGGGAATTGAACCTCAATCGTATGGTTCTCAGGCCTGCGCTCAATCCACTGAGCTACACCAGCCAGGGCTCTGTAAAAACATTTTTTAAAATTTATTTTTAGAGAGAGGGGAAGGGAGGGAGAGAAACATCAATGATAGAGAGAAACATAGATCGGTTGCTTCTTACACACCCCCAACCTGGCCCACAACGCAGCCGTGTGCCCTGGCTGGGAATTGAACCGGTGCCAATGGTCTTTTTAGTAGAAAATGAAAGGGTTCCTTGTGATCGCCATTCTCAGTTGTATTCCGATGCGCTGTCTGGGATGGGAGAGAGGGCCTGGGGACACTCGCCTGACGCTGTGCAGTGTCTCCCACAGCTCACAGATGCCTCCATCGTGGTGCCTCACAGGCTGCCCTGGCAGGGTCTTTCAGCTCCGTCTTACGAGCTGTAAAGCCTGAGAAAAGACTGCTGTCAATGTGAATTCCCAGATCCCTCCCGTAACATGCAGCTGCTCCTAAAGTTTAAATCTCACTCCGGAACGCTTGGGTGGGTAACACTCTTTTAATTTTTTCCTCTTCCTCCTTGGCTTTGCTTCAGGAAGCGAGAGGAAGAAAACAAGCGAAGAGAAGCAGAACAGCAGAAGGGAAGGCTGAGTCCCGACTCCTGCAAGCCCCAAGCCCTTCCCTGTCTGCCCAGCGCCCAGGCCGAGCACCACAGGCAGAGCCGGGGCCCCAGCACCCCGCCTCCCACCAGTGACACAGCCCAGAGCCCTGAGCAGAGAACCTGCAGAGGGTCTCCAGGCAGAGGGTCTTCAAGCAAAGCCCCCCAGAAGGAGCAGCATCTTTCCCCAGGCTTCCAGGGACCAGACCCCAGAAAGCCAAACGGTAGGTGTGTTGCCTTTGTTACCCGGTGCCAGCCCATGGCCGGCGGGCCCTTCTGATTTAGACCATTTACATTTAAGGTAACTGTGCCAACACTCAAGTCTGCTATTTTATTATTTATTTTCTATTTCTTTCCTCTGATTCTCATTCCTGTTTCTCTCTTCTTCCCTTCCTGCAGGTTACTCACACATCTTTTAGGGTTCCATCTTGGTTGATTGATAGGGATTTTGAGTACATCTGTAGGTTCTGTAGTGGTTGCTCTGAGTGTCACAACAGTCATTAGCGACTTACAAGAGTCTGGTGGCGTCAGCGTCTTACCACCGTGAGTGAGATGCAGAGCCCTCACTTCCGTTTAAGCACCTGTACCTTCCCCACTTCTAAACATCTTTGCATGGTATCAGATGGTTTTATAATTTTTGTTTCAACCATCAAATTATACAACTCACGAGGAAAAGGATAGACCATTTTGTGTACCTGTATTTTTTCTGTTGTTTTTGTCTTTCTTCCTGGTGCTCAAATTCCTTCTCTTAACATTTCCTTTCTGTTTGAAGAACTTTCTTTCGCCTATTTAAAGGTAGGTCTACTCCCAACAAAATTGTTAAGAATGCTTTTATTTTTATTTGTGTTATTTTTTAAATAGATAGTCTTTATCTTTTTTCCATTACCATTTAGTCCCCTGATACCCCCTGCCTCCCAGCAGTCACCACACTGTCGTCCAGGCCCATGAGGCCTTTCTCCTTTGGGCTCTATCCCTTCACCCCCTAACCCACACTGCCCACTGGCTGTCATCTGTTCTCCATCCATGAGTCGGTCTCTGTCTGGCGTGCTAGTTCAGTTTTGTTCCATCCCTGAGGACTGGCTAACCCAGATGCAGAGTTGGCAGTTCCTTAGCACTTGGAAATGCCTGAGCCGCGTCCTTCTGCCCCTCGTGGTGTCGGATGGGAAACTCACTGCCATTCAAATGGGCGTTCCCTGGACAGGTTTCTAGGTAACATTTCATCTCTCTCCAGCTGCTTTCGAGATTTTTTTCTTTATCTTTAGTTTTCAGGAGGTTACTGTGATGTGTCTCTGCATGGGTTTTGGAGTGACTTCCATCTAGAGTTTGTTGAGTGTGTGGGGTGCGCAGAAGCACCCAGGCTCAGTGATTTGCTAGGAGGACATGCAAGGTGCAGCACACAGTTGTGGGCGTGGCCGTGATTCATTGTAACACGAAGGTGTAGAGCAAAGCCAGCCAGGGAACGGGCACCTGGAAGAAAGTCTGGAGGGAACCAGGGGCGAACTCCCAGGGGTCCTCTCTTAGTGGGGTCACACAGGACGCCGAGTGGTTTTAACAACCACCTTGACGACATGTTTCCACCAGAACCGCCACCTCAGCCTAGGACTCCAGGGTTTCTTTCCATCAGGGGTCCGTCATGCAGGCACCCTCTGCTTCGCATGCGCGTCTACCAAGACCCCAGACTCCCACGGAGCAGGCAGGGATTCGGCATATGAAGTGCACTGAGCCATTCTCGCCAGTTAGGCAGTGGCGACGACCCGCCAGAAGTCGAGGGCAAATGCCAACAACGTGGAGAAGATGGATCTTGTCTTGGTGTTATTATGAAAGTAGTTGTGGCCTCATGGACCTCCAGAAAGGGTCTCTGGAATCCCCTGGTCACCTACTTCAGGGTTGGGACAAGTCAGTCTATCTCTCTAACCCTCAGTTTTCTTAGCTATGAAATGGGGGCCTACTCTCTACCCTGCAGAGCAGTTACAAGTGGAAATTAAAAATGTAGCATACATGTTGCAGACCATGAGCTGTAACAGTACTGTTATTAAACCACACCGCTGATCTAGGCAAGAACAATCACAGCAAAGTACACGTGAATGGCCACAGACCTGTCCAGACTCTACCACGTAACCCACTTTCAGCAACAGTGTGTCAGGGTGCGTGGTGTTTCGTTACATGCCCACTCAGCCAGTCATTCAGCGTGCATTCACTAGACCCCGTGATGTAGTGGCCATATCGAATTTCAGCCAGTGCAGCTCCTCTCCGAACACATGACCTCCCATGGTCCCAGCCAAGGAGAATGCTTCTCAGGAGTCTCTGGTCCTCCAAACCTCGGGGGTGCTGATTCCTCTGGGGATACATGCGTGCCTCCAAACGCCTTACTCGGCTCTGTTGGGGTCCGGATGCTCCTGGATCTCAGCTTCCTTTTTTCCTGCTTTGTTAGGCTTTGGTGCCTTCAAACAGGTGGTTTGTAAGTGTTGGTGAGGATGTGGAGAGAAGGGAACTCTCCTGCAGTGTTGGTGGGATTGTAAATTAGTGCAGCCACTGTGGAAAACAGTATGGAGGGTCCTCAAAAAATTAGTAGTAGAACTACTCTATGACCCAGCAATTCTACCTCTGGGTATTTATCCAGAGAAACCCAAAACACTAATTCAAAAAGACACGTGCACCCTGAAGTTCATCACAGCGTTATTTACAATGGCCAAGATATGGAAGCAACCTAAGTGCCCAGCGAGCGACAAATGGATAAATAAGACGCAGTACATATATACAATGGAATATTCCTCTGTCATAAAAAATAAAGAAATCTTGGCTCTGCAACAGCATGAGTGGACCTAGAGGGCATTATGTTCAGTGAAATGCATCAGTCAGAGAACGGCAAATATCATGTGATCTCACTTATATAGAGAATCTAAAAAACATAATAAACAAACGACACATAAACTCATAAATACAGAGAACATTTTCATAGTTCCCAGAGGGGAGGGGCTGGGGCTGGTTGAAAGCAGGAAAGGAAGGGAGAAGTGCCCATGGCAGCTCTCGAAGTCCCGGGGACGTGGAGCACAGGCAGAACCACGGTGACAGGTGCGTGCTGCCCAGGGGCGTCGGCGCATGCGGGCGAGGGCTTCACAAGCTGCATGGATAGCGAGTCATTACGTGCCACGCCTGAGACTAATGAAACATGTGATACAGTATGCCAGCTGTCATTGCAAATGCTCACGAATTGTTTTAAAAAACAGGTGGCGTGTAATATTTCGTTGGACTTTCCTGTTTTCCTCAGTGGTGAGCATGCCTCAGACCTGCCAATACAGCAACAGAAGCTCCTTCACTGCTTTTTACATTAAGAGCAAAGTTTTCATTTTAGAAGTTCCGTTTAGTTCTGTTTCGGAAATATCTATTCTTTCCTCATATTTTAAGTTTCGTCTGTTTAATCCCTGGGGTGTGCACACGCACACAGTGTTCTACTAGCCGTGGTTCTTACTGATCGAAGTTTGCTGTCGTATCTGTTAACTGCCACCAAGGGTAGGGTGCCCCCGTGCGCATGGTGCCGTTCCGGAGTGTGGTGCTGTGTCCAGAAGCCCCCTCTGCGCAGCCACAGCAAGGGCAGGACGCACTGAAGCAGCCTCATGTTCGCTCCCACGAATCATCCGCTTCTGTGATACCACATCTGGAGGCCAGTTTTCATATCTGTTTTTTCTATCAGTTGAAAATCAGTGAACACCAAACCTGTGCGAGACAAATGTCCTTGTCACCTCCCAGTGCTGGCAAGCAGATCTTTTATCTGGACTATTATTTCCCAACGGCATCCCACCGCAGACTCCAGGCTTCACGCGGGGGCTCAGTCTTAGTTCCCTTTCTCCCTGCAAGTCCTCACCCTCTGTTCTTGTCTGGACGTCAGGCCACAGCCAGGTGTGTAGTGAGACCAGCCGATGGCCACTGCACCCCCACCAGCCGCCTAGGTCAGCTCGCACATCGACCGCTCTGACTTCAGTTTGCTCTTTCTTCTGGGCCCCCAGTGATTGCCTTTATTTTCTTGAAGGCACTTTGGAGATTTTAAAAGGATGTTTACTGTGTTTTCACCAGCACTTCTAGGTACTTGTAGTTGGAAGGCTTTCAGGTTATAAAACCTACTCTTGCTAGAAATAGAAGTTAAGATGTTTTTCTAATAATCACCACTATCATGGTAATGCTGTAGGACGGGACCGAATCTTTTATGTCCATAAACAGGCAGACTTGCCCTGTCATGCACGTTTTGAACAATAAATATTCTTCCTTCTTTTCCTTGTTTCCCCAAGAAACCGCCAGAGAGCATCCTAAAGGCCGATCTGCCTGTGTCCACTTCAGCCCCAGTGAAGGCGCTGATGCAAACAGGTCCCTGGGAGTCACCTCTGTTGACATGTCCAGAGGCGAGACGTTTGGCGAGCGAAGCTGTGACAAGGGGAAGGGCCTCTCGAAGCAGCCCTCCTGCATCACGGTGGCTGGACCTGTTGGGAAAGGAGAGGACCCCGGCTGGGCAGCCACAGGCCTTCCACAGCAGGACGGTCACCGGAAGTCCAGCAGGTGGCCCGACGCAGCGCCCAAGGCCAAATGTGCCTCCCAGAAAAGGCGCGTTCAAGAGCTCAGAGGAGGGAGGCGCTCGCCAGCCGGTTCCAGCCGGCCTGGCAGTGCCAAGGGGGAGGTGCTCCATGCCGGGCAGAATCCTCTCCACCATCGGACACCGAGAAACAAAGTCACGCAGGACAAGCTCGAAGGAGAGAGCCTCTCGGGTTTGCCACCGGGGACAGAGGTGCTGAGGTCAGGGGTCAGGAAGTTGGGCATATCCACCCCGTCTGAGGGTGCGCAGACATCTAAGGAGACTCAGCCGGCCCCCCTCGCCCTCGCTGGGCAGAGCGTGAATATCGACCTGCTCCCCGTAGAGCTGCGGCTGCAGATAATCCAGAGAGAAAGAAGCAGGAAAGAGCTGTTCCGAAGGAAGAACAGGGCGGCAGCAGTCATCCAGCGGGCCTGGAGAAGGTGAGGAGTTGGGGTGCCGCCGCACGACCCCCCTGACACGACCCCCCCTGTGCTCTCCTGTGTTTTCTGGTGAATTCCATGCACTGGCGTGACAAGGCCAGTGTAATTGAGCCTACCCACAAAATTCACCCGTGTAGATCCTAGTGATGTACACTGGGTCAACTGCTTAAAAGGTGCTTTTGCCAAGAAAGATGGGATAGCACCCAGGATTGCCTGGTATAAAGAAAAAAGCCCTCGGTGTGGAAGCAGGAAGCCTGGGTTTCAGGTGAAGCTCTAACAGGTCATCTGGGCGAATCACTTGGCCTCCCTGACCCACAGTTTCCTCACCTGGAAAATGGGGTTTAACAGTGTCTGCACCTGTCCTGTTTATACGACAGGCTGTACGCAGAATGAGATAATGTGTGCTTCATAAATTCTAAAGCCCTACACACATAAGCTATTTTATTTTTCTTCTTTACTATCCAAGAATGAGTCATACCCCAAACACCTAAACCAGGGTCTGGACAGGGTGGACTGAGTGACTGAAATTGATTACAGAAACCTGTGTAAGCTTTGCTCACCCTCCGAATGTGGGGCAGGTGCTGAGAGGGGAGGCGGAGGTTTCCTGCAATGCGGAGCCAGATACCTCCAGGGGGCACTTGTGGGGGGCCTGGGGGGGGCCTTGGCTGCAGCTCTTACGCATCTCATACGTATCTTCACACTGTGGGCTGCACTGCAGTGCTGGCCAGCTGCACGGGCGCCCACAGGTGGGAGCCACGTGGCCTCCGTCTCCAGAGAGAGGAAGGTTGATGGGGAACAAAGCCAGCCAGTCACTGTGCGCACAGGTGCACCACATACCAACGCCCCTGTACAGAGATAAAAGGGCTGGAGAGCGCCCACCATCAGCAGAAGACGGAGGGGGGGTAGTGGGAGAGGGCGGTTCTCGTGAGGTCCAGGCCGGGGTTGGGGGGGGCCCTCAGGGGCAGGTTTGCCAACGACGGTGCAGCCCAGAGCCCTTGCTTGCACGGCCTCTGGTGCGTCTTCCACGTCTGTCCCAGGGCTTGGGCATTGACAAGGTCATCTCATACCTGGTAGCCAGCATGATAGGGATGAGCATCCCCATTTCTCAGATGAGCATATGGTTCTGGGGAGGACACACACTTTGTCCTAGTGGTGCAGATCTAGCCCCTGAAGCTGTGTCTGACTCCAGCCCAAGGGCCTTCCCCCAGGCTTTCAGTAAAGGCAGTGTTTGCTGTGGTCAAGATACCAGAGGCCGAGGCAGGCCTGGGGCTCGTGGCCTCAGAGCAAGTGGGAGAGGGAGGGCTGCCTGGAGGGCGCTGACACTCCACCTTACAGGGGACTTTGTGGTTTCTGTTGGTGCCAGTAGTTGGCACTCACGGGGCTCGAGTGCCAGACACTGCACCCAAGTAGTTTTACACGTAGAATGAACTCCTTTAGTCCTCACACTAACCCCGAGGGCTGTCCTCTTCTTGCCCCCATTCCCCAGATGAGGAGACTGAAGCACAGCAAGGCTCATCCACCCAGTAGGTTACAGAGCTCGTAAGTGCCAGCACTGGCCTTGAGCTGAGGTGGTCCGCGTCCGAAGCCACAGACGGGATGGGCCCTTGCTCCCCTCCCCGGACGCCCTGCCAGGGCGTGCGCTGGCTGCTGTCCCAGCAGAACTTCTGATGAGGCGTTACAGCTGAGGCCCGGGGTCTCGGCAAGCTGTGCGCTCCACCACGTCAGGCCCACAGCTGCTCCCCGCTGAAAGGCCTTCCGTCAGTGTTCTCTGTCTCCTTTGAAGAGTCAGGAGCTGACGGGCCCTGTCAGTAAGTGTCCATAGCAGCAAATGAGCTTTCAGTCATTGTCCCCAAGAACAGTGGGCTCATAGTCTGCGTGCCCACCTGGAGAGGCCCCTCTGGCCATACCCTGGTGCAGTGCTGAGACCTGGGACACCGACTCCCAAAAGGCTTCTGGGAAGGTGCACTTTGTGGGAAGTTGCAATGTCTGGTGACAGTGAAAATTCTTTTATTGATTCTCCGTAGCCCTATGCATCTTCCATACTAAGCACAGGAGCCCACAGTGCTGTCCTGGGCCAGTGTGTGGTGTCTGAGGCCAGACCTGAGGCGCACCGAGGGGCGGGCTCGGGAACAGGGTGCACCGCCTGGGCAGGCTGTTGCTTGGGGAGACCCCTGGGGGAGGGAGAATGGCAGACGGGAAGGTGTGTGGGGACCAGGAGGGCAGTGACCCTCGGGGCCCAGAGGAGATGAAGCTTAGTCCCAAAGCGGGAGTTAGATTGCCAGTCAGGACTTGACTGTTGGAAAGGTTGAAACCAGACACTGGGGGAGCTGAAGTGGGCTGGAAGGCTGCTGTGGCCGAGAGCAGTCACCATACAAAAGGGTTCCTTCTCACCAAACTCAAGTAAGCCACCTTCCTGTTGGCGCTTGTCCCCCCCCCCCACCCACCCACGGGCGCTGAGGGGAGCAATGAGGACAGATAGGCTGCACCGTGAGCCCAGGGCCCAGAGGGCGAGTGGGCAGTTGGGTTTCTCAACACACAGGAGTGCAAGGTCTCCTGGAGCATGGGGACCCCCAGGACCGCCAGACAAAGACTCAGTCTCCGTACCGGAGTAGAGTCTGTGGGAGCTGTGCCCCCTGAGAGCCGGAGCAATTACCGCTTCAGCCAACACCTGGGCTTCCCTGCGAGCTCTCTGCCGGGAGAGCAGAGGGGGTGGGAGGCACTTGGCATCTCAAACAGAAACTGAACTGTGGATCAGTGCCGCCCTTAACTCCAGCCTTTCTCCGAAGTCAGGTCTTTGGGAGGGGGTGCACCTTCTGTGGAAGGATGCACGGTTTGTCCCTCCAGGCGGAGAAAGGAAGAATCTTGTAGTTTGATTGAAATCAGCCTTTTAGGGCAGGAGGGAGGGGGTACACCAGGCGCAGCAAGGAGCTTTCCGCAGACCCAGGAAGGCGACTCCCGTGGGTGCACCATAAAGTCGGGCGTGGGGCCTGCTGCCCTCCGCGGCACCCTGTAGGCACAGCTGGAGTAGTCAGTCAGCTACACGTAGTGGAAACTGGTGCGGCTTTCCTTGCACGGCTACAAAACAGCTGTGTTCAATGAGAAGCGTGGGAGCGCATGTGGGATGAACACTAACAATGAAACACTGGGCACACTGCACGTAAATACAGCCGTCACCCACATGCCCTGGCCTGTCCCGCCCCAGGTCCCACCCTCCAGCAGAATGATCTCTTAGTGAAGTACAGCTCCTACATTTGCAACTGTTTTTTAATCCCTGCTCGAGAATATACCTATTGATTTTAGAGAGAGGGAAATGGAGAGGGAGAGAGAAACATTGACTGGTTGCCTCCCACAGGACCCCAAGCATGGATCAGACTTGCTACCTAGGTATGTGCCCTCACCAGGGATTGAACCCCAAACCTTTTGGTGTGCCGGATGATGCTCCAACCAACTGAGCCACTCTGACAAGGCCCCTTTGCCGCTATTCTTAAGAAGCAATATGGGTACTCATCAAGAACAGAGTACAGAGCAATGTCCTTAGCCATATTTGGCTTTTGGACGAGACAGCACTGAGTTTGAATGTTGGTCTCTCCTGAGTAGCTGTGTGGCCTTCTACAAGGTACGCAGTCTCCCTCAGCCCAGCTTTACTGACATGATGGACATCTGCACTGCATGAGTTCAAGGTGCACACCATGACTTGACTTACATATATTGTAAAATGATTATCACAATAATTTTAGTTACATCCATCATCTCATAGATTTTTTAAATGGGAAAAGGATTTATTTCTTTGTGATGAGAACTCTTCAGATTTACTCTCTTAACAACTTTCATATAGACCAGAAAGCATTGTTACCATGTTATGTATTGTAGTTATCATATTATGTTATTACATCCTTACTACTTATTTATCTTATAACTAGAAGTCCATACATTTTGACCACCTTCACCCAATTTCCCCTCCCTCCGCACCCTGCCTCTGATAGCCACAGGTCTGATCTCTTTTTCTGAGTTTTTTTTTTTAACATTTCACATGTGAGACATTATTTATCTTTATCTAATTTATTTCACTTAGCATAACGTCCTAAAGTTTCATCCACATTGCCACAAATGGCAGGATTTCCTTCTTTTTTATAGCTGAATAACGTCTCATTGTCTGTATCACAATTTTTTCTCTATTCATGTGTTGGTGGACACTTTGGTGATTTCCGTCACTTGGCTATTGTAATGCTGCTTTGAACTTTGGGGTGTACATAATCTCTTCAACAAGGTTTTAATTTCTTCAGTTACATACCCAGACATGGAAATGTTGGATTGTATGGTAGTTGTATTTTTAATTTTTTGAGGAACCTCTGTACTGTTTTCCATAGCAGCTGCACCAGTTTATACACTCCCACCGACAGTGAATAGGGGTTCCCTTTTCCCCATGTCCTCCCCAACACTTGTTACCTCATCTCTTTGGTGACTGTATTCTCAAAGGTGTAACTGGTATCGTATAGTTTTGATTTGCATTTTCACAACGACTGATGATGTTGAGCATATTTTCACATACCTGTTGTCCATTCATATATCTTCTTTGGAAAAAATGTTTACTCAGCCTTGGCCAGTGTGGCTCAGTTAGTTGGAGTGTTGTCCTATAACCGAAAGGTTGTAGGTTCCATTCTCAGTCGGGGACATACCTAGATTGCAGGTTCAATCTCTGATCCAGGAGCCAACTGATGGATGTTTTTCTCTCTCTCTAAAACAAATAAAAAAGTGTCCTCAGGTGAGGATTTTAAAAAATGTCTATGTAGGTGCTTTGCCCATTTTTTCATTGGATTATTTGTGGGTGTTTTTTTTACTCTTCAAATGTCTTCACATGTTTTGGATATTAACCCCTTCTCAAATACGTGGTTTGCAAATGATTTTTCCCATTCCAGAGGCTGCCCTTTCACTTGGTTGGTCGTTTCTTTTGCTGTGCAGAAGCCTTGTGATCTGATGGGGTCCCACTTGCTTACTTTTAAATTTTGTTGCTGGTACTTTCGGTCTCATATCCAAAAAATCATCACCAATACCCATGTCAAGGAGTTTTTCTCCCTGTATTTTCTTCTAGGAGTTTTATGGTTTCCAGTCTTACATTTAGGTCTTTAATCCATCTCAAATTAATTTTTTTGTGAGTGGTATAAAATAAGGATCCAATTTCATTCTTTTACATGTGAATATCCAATTTTCCCAACACTGTTTATCAGAGACTGACTTTCTCCATTGAGTATTTTTGACTCCTTTGTTAAATATTGGTTGACTGTACAGGCATGGTTTCTGGGTTTTCCATTCAGTTCCATTGGTCTGTGTGTTTATATTACCAGTACCATACTGTTTTGATTACTATAGCTTTATATTTCTTGAAGTTAGGAAATATGATGCCTCCCATTTTGTTGTTCTTTCTCAGGATTATTTTGGCTATCCAGGGTCTTTGTGGTTTATACAGATTTTAGGATGTGTTCTATTTCTGTAAAAAGAAAATGCCATTGGGATCTTGCTAGGAATTGCATTGAATCTATTGCTTTGGGTAGTGTGGACGTTGTAATAATATTAATTCTTCCAGTCCATAAACACAGGATAGAAATCTTTCCAGTTACCTGTGTCTTCTTTGATTTTTTTCATGAATGTCCTGGGGATTCTTCACCTCCTTGGTTAATTTACAAGTATTCATCAGTATTTTACTGGTTTTGATGCAATTGTAAATGGGATCCTTTTCTTTTTCAGATAATTTGTTCTTAATGTATGGAAGTGCTACTGATTTTTCTGTTAGTTTTGTATCCTGCAAATTTACTACATTTGCCGATTAGATCTAAGAGGTTTTTTGTGGCATCTTTAGGACTTCTGTATATAAAATCATGTCACCTGCAGAGACAGGTTTACACCTCCCTTTCCAATTTCGATGCCACTGATCTAATTGGTCGATTGTCTGGTAGGACTTCCAGCACTATGTCGGATAGAAGTGATGACAAGGGCATCCTTGTCTTCTCCTGATCTTGAAGGGAAATGTTTCAGCCTTTCAACATTGAGTATGACGTTAACTGTGGACTTCTCATATATGGCCTTTTTATGTTGACATACATTCTGTGTACACCTAATTTGTTAAGGGATTTTTATCATGAACAGAGGTTGAACTTTGTCAAATGGTTTTTCTGCATCTTTTGAGATGATCATGATTTTTCCCCTTCATTCTATTAATGTGATACTTCACATTGATTGACTTATGTAGATCCATCCTTGAATCCCAGGGATAAATCCCACTTGATCATGGGAAATTAGCCCGTTAATGTGCTGGATTTAGTTTGCTAGTATTTCATTGAGAATTTTTGCATCTATATTCATCAGGGGTACTGGCTCATAGATTTCTTGCAGTGTCCATTTCTGGATTTGGTATCAGGGTAATGCTGGCCCCATGAAGTGAGTTTGGAACAGTTCTTTCTTCTGTGAATTTCTGGAAGAATTTGAGAAGGACTGGAATTAATTCTTCTTTAAATGTCTGATAAGATTGATCAATGAAGCCATTTGGTCCAGGGCTTTTCTTCACTGGGAGACTTTTGATTATTTATTCAGTATCTTACTCATTATTGGTCCTTTCAGATTCTCTTTCTTCCTTAGTCTTGGTAAGTTGTACGCTTCTAAGAAGTTTTCTGTTTCTTCCGGGTTGTCCAGATTGTTAGCATGTGGTTGTGTATAGTAACTTCTTAAGATTCTTTGTGTTTCTGTAGTATTAGTTGTAGTGTCTGCTTTTTCATTTATAATTTTGTTGATTTGGATCTTCTCTTTTTTCCCTAGTTAGTCTAGTTAATAGTTTATCAATTTTATCTTTTCAAAAGAAGCAACTCTTAGTTTCATTAATCATCTCTATAATTTTCTTGTTCCCTATTTCATTTATTTCTACTCTAATCTTTATTATTTTCTTCCTTCTGCTAACTTTGAGATCACCTTATTTTTTTTCTAGTTCATTAAGTTATACAGTTCAGTTGTTTGAGATTTTTCTTGTTCCTTAATGTAGGCATTTATTGCTATCAACCCCCGCCCTCCCAGAACTGCTTTCACTGGGCCCTGGCTGGGTAGCTCAGTTGGTTACAGCATCGTCCCAATAGGCCACATTTGCCAGTTTGAATCCCCAGTCAGGGCACCCAAAGTAATCAACCAAGGAATACATAAATAAGTGGAACAACAAATCAATGTTTCTTTCTCTTTCTCTCTCTAAAAAATTAATCAATAATTTGTTTTAAAATTGCTGCATTTCAGAACTTAGGATATGTTGTTTCTGTCTCAAGATACTTTAAAAATTTTTCCCTTTAATTTCTTCTTTGATGCATTGATTATTTAGGAGACTGCTGCTTAACTTCCATGTTATTTTCCTTTTATTGATTTCTAGTTTCATACCATTATGGTCAGAGAAGATACCAGGTAAGATTTCGGTCTTCTTGGATTTGGCAATATATTTGTGGCCTAACACAGGGCATATGCTAGAAAATGTTCCATGTGTGCTTGAGAATTCGTCTACTGCTGTGGTCAGATAGAATGTTCTGTGTAACTTTTAGGTCCATGTGGTCTACAGTGTTGTTCAGAGTGACGGATTCTGTGTCTGGATGATTGATCCAGTTGAGAGTAGAGCATTAAAATCCCCAGCTGTTACTGTTTTGCTGTTTATTTCTTCTGTTAACACTGTTAATTATTGTTTTATACGTTTAGATGCTCTCATATTGAGTGCATATTTTAAATTGTCATATCTTCTTCATAGCCTAACACTGTGATGAAGGGGTTAATTTTTACTAACTTTAAAGTCTGTTTTGTCTGCTGTAAGTGTAGCGCTACCACTAATATTTTTGAGGGGTTGCCATTTGCTTGAAATATCTTTTTCCATTCCTTCATTTTCAGCCCACAAGGGGGACCCCCCCAAAAACTGGAATCATCTTCTGGAGAGTGGGCTCCCTGTAGTACAGGCTCCCCCTGCTGGGTGAGTCTTCCGGGAACCCATCTGTATCAGTACCAGCTGGCCTCATTGTGAGAGGCTGAATTCAGCTTCAGTCAGTTCTTTTTGAAGACACAAAACACATTTGCTCATTTCATGACGGGTGATTTACGAGCCCACTGCCCACTCCGTGCTGAGTGTTCAGCAGTTTTTGACCAAAAATGGCATGGCCCCCATGCCCCACCCTCCCTATTCACTCCACCTCACCCTGAGCAATTTTCTGTTGCCCTGGATTAAAAAAGCCCTCACAGGGAAGTGTCTTGCTGATGTGGAAGAAGTGAAACAAACAAACAAACACAAAAAAACAGCAGAAGCACTAAAAGGCATCAAAATCAATGAGTTCAAAAATTGTTCTGTGCAGCCCTGGCTGGCGTAGCTCAGTGGATTGAGCACAGGCCTGCAAACCAGAGGATCGTGGTTCGATTCCCAGTCAGGGCACATGCCTGAGTTGCAGGCCAGTTCCCTGCAGGCCAACTCCCAGCAGGGGATGCACACATGAAAGGCAACCATACATCGATGTCTCTGTCCCTCTCTCCTTCCCCTCGAAAGATAAATAAATAAATAAAATTAAAAAAAAATAAAGCCCATTTTAAAAAAAAAAATTGTTCTGAGCAGTTGGAAAAAAGTCTCCATAGGTGTATTGCCTCAAATGGAGGGTACTTTGAAGTTGATTAAAGTTTGAACTTTTAAGAGTAAATACATATTTTTAAATAAATAAGTGGGGTTTTGGGGTCCCCCTATGTTTTTTTAATCCAATCAGCCATTCTGTGTGTCTTTTGGTTGGAGAATTTAATCCACTTATGATTAAGATAATAATTGATTAAGATAATAATGGATTGGCAAGGACTCATTTCCATTTTAACTGTTTTTCTTTCATGCTTTTGTCATTGGTGTGCTTTGACTTCTTTATGTTCTTTTGTGTAACTAGGACAGGTTTTTCCCTTGTGTTTACCGTGGGGCATATAGAAAATACCTTAAGATTATAATGCCCTCCTTTGAAATGGTAGCAGTTTATCTTTGATAGGCATCCCTAAACTTCACACTTTCACTTCTCCCCCCGCTTCTTCACATTTTAAGTTATTGATATTACTGCTTAGACATTTTTATACTGTATATGCAGTAACAGATTATTGTAGTTAGTTATTTTCCTACCTCTGTAACTTTTAAACTAGAGTTGTAAGTGAATTACATACCACCATTACTCTACTACAGAATCTAACTTTGACAATTTGTTCATTATGACCAGTTAATTTCACATGACCTTATGTTTTTATGATGTTAATAAGCATCCTTTTACTCCCACGTAAAGAACTCCCTTCTTGTAAGGCAGGTGTCGTGGTGATGAACTCCCTGCTCTCTCCTTTGTTCGGGGAAGCCTGTCTCCCGCCTTAATTTGTGAAGAACAGCTTCGCCTGGTACAGAATTTTTGGTTGACAGCCTTTTTTTTCCTTTCAGTACTTCACATATACTATCTCATTCTGGTTTCTGAAGTTTCTGTTGAGAGACCTGCCAGTAGTCCCTTTTGTAACTTCTCTTTTTTTCTTGTTGCTTTCAAAATTCTGTCTTTGACTTTTGACAATTTAATCACAATGTGTCTCAGTGTAACGCTGTTCAGGTCCAACCTGAGGTTCTTTGGGCCTCATGAGTCTGGATGTCCAGTTCTCTTCCCAGGTTTGGGAAGTTTGCAGCCATTTGTTTTAAGTATATTTTTTGTTCTTTTCTTTTTCTTCCCTTCCAGGAATTCCCAAATGCTGATATTGTGTCTATTAATTGCGTCCCTTAAGTCCTGCAGGCTTCTTTTTACTTTTTTATTCCTTTTGTTCCTCTGAATGGGTAATTACAAATGTCCTGTCTTCTAGGTCACTGATTCTTTTGTCTGTATGGTCAAGTCTGCTTTTGAATTCTTCAGTTTCAATTCAATACTCTATTGAATTCTTCGGTTCAGTCATATTTTTTGGCTCTAGGATTTGTTCAGTGCTTTTTTTTCTAGTTGTGTCTATTTTTTTGTTGAATTACTTCTCATTTTGTTTATGCATTGTTTTCCTAATTTGTTTAGTTGTCTGTATTCTTTGTAGCTCACTGAACTTTAAGAAAATTATTCTGAATTTCCTTCTGCCAGCTCACAGATCTCCCTTTCTTGAAGGTCAGTTTTCAGAGCTTTTCTAGTTTCTTTTGATGGTGTCATGTTTACCTGATTTTTCATGATTCTTGATTCATTAAGTTGGTATCAGCACATTTGGGTAAGCAGTTTCCTCCTGCAGATTTGGTTTGGTGGAGACAGTTCTTCACCAGTCAGCTTAGTTGGGTTTCTGGACATGTCTACTGGTTAAGTTCTTGGCAGGTGAGGCTTGCTATCTCTTTTTGGACAGGGCTACTGCCCAAGTTCTGGGGGTGGGGGTGGGGTGCCACCAGCTAAGAACAGTGGAGAGGACTACTGGCTTGGCTCCCTGTGTAGTCAAGACTGTAGGATGAGCTCTGTACTTACATGGGTTGTCTGATCAGGCTTACAGACAGTTGAGGCTGGGTTCTATTCTTAGCAGCAGGCAGAGCTGGGAATTAGCTTTCCTGCCCTGGCAGGGAAGGGCAGGCCCCACATCCTGCAGAGCTCACCACTGGGGTGCTCAAATCAGGCAAGACTGTGCACTGAGTAACCCTGGCCAGACAAGAGTCACAGGCTGTGCTCTTTGTTCAAGTACCACCGTAAGAAGGGCTGTTGGATGGGCTGTGCAGGTCCCTCTGGCTGGGGCTATAAATTACTTTCCCTGCCCAGCCAGAGTGAGAGAACTGGTCTCCAAGGGGCAGCAAGGCTCTTTGCAGTCTTGATTCAAGCCAACCTGCTCCCCAAGTTCCCTGACCAAATGGCAGTATCGGCCTTGCTCTGCAGATGATCTGCCTGAATGTTGCAGGGCTATGCAGCTTCTGGGTGGTCTGACCAGGATCTCAGGCAGGGCCCAGGAGCAGTATGTAATCAGCAGTGAGTTGAACTATCATTGCTTGGGTGAGGTCAGACTAAGCCCCAAGGCCGGCAACACTCTTTCTTTAAGGACTGAATCAGGTACACCTACGTGCTGCTGAGTTCCCTGATCAGACTGTGCCACTATCTTGGCTCCACAGGTGAGCAGAGCCACTGGTGGGGACCACTGCTTGGATGCTGCAGGAAGGAACTCAGTCTGCAAGGATCCCTGTGCTGGTTGTTGCAAGCCCCTGCCCTCTTCCGTGTCACAATCAGATTCCCAGTGGGGCAAGACTGGACCGGGGGTTTTTCCTAATGGAGGAGCCGCAGGCCCAAAGGCCCAGTGTGGCGCTGTGCTGGCCTGGGGGGTCAGCAGTGCTGTCTTCACGTAGGGACTCCCCTTACCCTTTCAATGTCCTGTCTTGGTCTCTGTGGTCCAGGGGGTTCTTCAGCCTCTAGACCCTAGAAATCCTGTTTTTTAGGACTTCCTCAGTAGTGTCTTGTCCACAGTTACTGGTTGTTCTTTTGGTGAGGGAGAGTGAAGTCAGGAGTGACTTGTCACCATTTTGGTGATGTCACCACAACTCAGCTTTTATCAGACTCGAAACAGGCTTAGTTCAAGGCTTAATGATAGGGAAAGTGCCTGGTAGGCAGCAGGTCCTGAGCACGTGGTAGCTTCTTCCAGTGCAGCCCAGCGCTCCAACCGCCTTCCCCCAGCACATATACATGCTTCATACACGTCGTTACTGCCTTTCGGTACGAATGCCCATACCTCTGACTCGTGCCAATTCTATCACCCAGAATTCCCTTCTCCGAATGCTAAGCGCCTACTCAGCCTTTGAAAACCAGCACAAATGTCAGCTTTGTGAAGTCTCAGCAAAGCACTGCAAATTATCAGTCCCACATCTGTCTCTTGCCACCTGGCTCCTTGCTCAGTACTTCCTAGACCGTATTTATTTACACACTGGCCTGTCCCACGTTGAGGGTAAGGACTCGTCTCATTGATTCCTGCTTCAGGGACTGTTGGGTGGAAAACACAGAAGTCAACATTCAGCGTACTGCCACTCAAAGCAGGAATGGGAGCTTGAAATGTCTCCCAAACGTCTCCCAACTTCAACAGATACTATTCCTACACCTTCTAGGAACCTTCAGGGCACTTTGTTTCCTCACTACTGTGATCTTACAGCTTCTCCCCTTGTCTGACCCCACCAGCTACCAGCTCAGGAAGCACCTGTCCCACCTTCTGCATATGACGCAGCACGGAGCCAGGAATGCGGACAGATGGGGCCGAGAGTGCATGGCCCTGCTCCTCCAGGTTTGGAGGAAGGAACTGCAACTAAAACCCCCGAAGACCATCACAGTAAGCAGGCCCTCCAAGAATCCATCCAAGAGCAGCTCAAGCACAAGGTCCACCAGACACTCGGTGCTCAAGCAGATCTACGGTAACTGTCCTTCCGGGCCCTTGGTACTTTGCAGGCTCCCCCATTGAATCAGAATCTGAAACGGGATGTCACTGCACTGGGCCAACCTCCATCCATGTGGGCACTGTGTTATACTACCAGTCATCAGGAGAACCTCAGCACCACGTTTGGGAAATTCTGGGTCAGATTTGGTTTGAGATGAGGCAATGTGGCATCTCTACCCAGAGCGCCTTCTAGCCACGAGATTTTCTGCTGGGCTTCATACCCGAGACTCACCTTGCTGCAGCCTCGTCAGGCCCCTACTTGGTCTTCCCGGTACATCACCAGTTTGGAGGCCTCTGAGCACAGGCCTGTGCTGCCTGCCTCACTTTGACCTTTCCTGTGCTCAGACTTCACAGGGTTGCCTATCTGTTGAATGCCCCTCACCCAAGCACTGCAGTAAGTACTTGTCTAGCAGATGAAGTGCTGCAAATTAAACCATTTTTCTGCTTGGGAAAGAGGCCATCAAAATAAACTCAGCAGAGAACAAGCCTCACTAACTGCACAATAAAAAAAGGTTGAGCCAAGGCATCTCGAGACTCTCTAGGCAGCAAAGCCTCCGAACTTGGCCCTGGGCCTGCAGGGCATTTCCACACCACACCTGATTCATCTTGGCTGACACTTGCTCCCAAGCCCTCATTTAATTCAAAGAATTCAGCACTTGGGCAGGCCACGGCTGCCATTGGTCATTGATTAATCAACCAAATACGATTAATATTTAATGTTATCATTGGTTGATTTCAGGTTGCTCTCAAGAAGGGAAAGCCCGTCATCCCACAAGACCTTCAAAGGCCCAGTCTGTGCTGCATCTCAACTCAGGTGAGGCAGCGGCCACGCTGGCAGCGCGTCCTCTCCCGTTTCATCCTCTCAAACAAGGCTAACTGTCGGGTTTCCAGTGGTCGTGATTTCAGGTATAGGCTTGTTTTTCATGCTCCTTTCAAGGGATTATTACTGCAGTCAACATCTGTCTCCATAAGAGGCAAGTTATTTATCACCAAGGCTATTATTAAAATTACCTCCAGCAGAAACAGTAAATGGTAGCTGCTACTGATCTCCTGAACATACTTGTTCACATAAAGGGCAAAGTGAAAAGACTTACTCAGTCATACCTTGGGAATTCTTGTTCCATTTTGGTTTCACATTAAGATCCTCCACCTCCTTCCTAATGGCTGGAAGGTTCTTAACCATGAATTCTGGCTTTTGCCTATTAGGGCCTCCTCACAGGGAAGACATTAATATTTAATGGCGTATCTTGCTCAGGCTCAACTGTGCAGTTTCACTCATACAGCAGCAGCTCAGGGAACTTTCTTTCCAGCTGCAAAACAAAGGTGTTTTGCTGAGGGCCCTTCGTTCACACCAGCATTCAACTTGGGTGATAAGTTCAGCGCTGTCAGCGGTTAATGCCGGGTCCAGTGTTTGCCATGGGAGGCTGTGACAACACGCACCCCTCCCCCTGGCTCCAGTCACCCTGCAGGATCAGAGTGCAGCTGGGGAGGTGAACAGTGACTGTCAGCACGAACTTTAACATTCATTTAGTTTTTGACGGGAAAACCTGAAGGGGGAGAGTAATTACTGCCAAGTCTTTAATAAGTCAGGCAATGCACGTAATATAGGCAGGTTGATCCAGGAATGGTGGGTGGGGTAGCTGGAAACTTTTAAAGGAATTAAGACTCATAGTTCTAGTAAAAAAAAAAAAAAAAACCCTTGTTATACTTGAGTGAATTAAGAATAGTTTCAAAAAAAGAACTGACAGATGTAACTACCAAAGAAGGAGCATTTAGACAAATATTATTAATCATTTTTAAACCTTGTCTTGAGAAAACCCCAGTACTACCAGAAACCTTAAAAGATGGTGGTTAGCAGCATAAGAGGTTTTGAAAGGACTCCCAGTTAAAGAACAATAAAAAATCCAACGAAATACGCGTAACGGTTTCTTAGGACTTCATATGTATAAAAGTATAATTCATACTGGCTTCAAAACAGGTAAGGACCGAAGAGCATCTTTCCGAAGCCTCAACTCGGAGGAACACAGGTTTTCTTAGGCTCACTCGTCCCCATTAGCCATTAACCAGTGAGTAAGGCAGACGGGCAAGAGAGCAGCTAGCTACACTTTGGCTCACAGGTGGCAGACACAAGGCCAGTGGGCTGAATCCGGCCCTGCTCCTTGTTTCTACCCGGCGGCAGCACTGAGCTCCTTCCCCCTAGTTAAGGGGTAGTTACATGTATCTAGTCCTACAATTACATGTGGCCCTTTGAAGGGAACCGCAAGGCAGATGTGGCCCCTGGTGAAATGAATTTGACACCTCTGGTTTAGCTGCAGCCTGTGTTTTATCCAGAAAACATCTCTATAAATAATTTCCATATGAGCATGACTTGAATGTACATATACATTTCTGCAATTTAGAGTCATAGATGTCAGGTTGAACCAAAAGGATTATTAATTTTGGTCTTCAAACTTAATTATTTCATTTTTTGCTTTGGGAATCCCATAGGGTTAAGGAACTTCCGATTTTGCTAACTTTTCTGTTTAGCTTTAGGAGACTGTCTGGCACACTGCAGACATACACACTTCTGATCGCAGACTGCCGTTCCAACGTGGGGAGTGGCTGTGTCAGCCATTTCCTCATATGAGGGGGCAGAAAGCAAGCCTGTGGCAGTAACAGCACCCACAGGCTTTCAGAATTTAACAGTCCCTGCTGTCTTTAGTCTTCCCCACCCCCCCTGCTAACCACACACAAACAACAGGAGCATAGCAATGACCTGTGTGTACATGCACATGAAATAACCTCTCCTAAATTTGGGGGTCCAGCTCTTAAAAAAAATGAGTTCCTTTAAAAAAATCCATTCTGATGAATAGTTACCATGGCTTAAGTGATTACTAGTAATGGTACCCCTTTGTATGAATGCAGAATATTCCCTCCCACCTACAGTGGGGTAGGCAAATGAAAACAAGACTTGAAACAGTAAAGGCAGCCAAAAAACATGCAAGTTACAAAAACAGTAGTTCACTTTAAAGTAATTTTATTGAAGTAACAGTATTAAAACCAGGAGAGAAAAAGATACACATCTGTAACTTTTTAAAACTACTCACCTTTCATGTTCCTCTTTGCTCCATAGAAAGTTAGCAACAAGGAACAGAACAGCCTCAGCAAGGTCTCTAAACTATTTGGGGCCTCCACATCCTGACTTGTTAAATCAGAGGGTTGGGTACACCACTAATTTTTCCAACTGTGGTGCCCTATAATTTTATAATTTCGAAGCCATGACGAGGCCTAAAAAATCCATTTCAAGTTTGATACATCTATGAGCCTATCATCTGAATAGCTTTTGAACAACTGTTTTCCAAAATGGACTATAGACAAGTGTGTGGTACGTGGAGTTAAAAGGTATGTAAATGCATGTATGTGTTTGTACTGTTATATTGGAGAGATGCACAGAAAGGCATGCCAATTGTTCTAGGCCAGCTGGATGCCTAGGTTTGTAGCCACCCCTCCCACTCAAGGTTCTTCCTTGAGAGGTACCACGTATCTTTAAGATGATGGAACACGCATGGCTGATAAACCCTCCAGTCTCTATAATACACTGGCCGTCTCCTTATTTAATGCCAGGTACAGTCCACCACTAAACCCCTTTTCCTTACCAATGAACTCTTACCTTCAGCATTAAAATTAACCTGAATATCCATGTGGTATTTGTTTTTAACAGTGAGCAACTTGCAGTGTATACAGCTCCTTGAGAACAGTGGAAGAGCCAAGAATTTTTCTTACAACCTGCAACCAGCCGCTCAATCAAAAAAGAAAACAAAGTCTCGACTGCCTATGGAGGAAGACTGTGTCCGGGGTAACTGGAACCGCTAGTGGGGAGTTCTAATTCTCTGCTGATTATCTTTCCCATCTTGGGTAAACTTCAGTACCCTGCCTGGGGCCTCGGTGGCCTGAAAATGTGGTAACAACGAAAGAAAATGTCTGATTTCTTTCTGTTCGTACACTACATTGTTTGGAAACTATTTTAACCTGCGCTATAAAGACCAGGGTAGACTATGTTTATACAAAACTGCCTAGATGTCTGCCTTCACCTCCGTCGGTGTGGCTAGAAAGGAGAACTTATAACCACAGTAAAACCTAAGGAAAACGAAGAACATGGAGGCTGCTGGGCTGGGGTTTCTGCCAGCCAGCTGGTGCAACCTGGGCCTTTTTGCCTCAGTGAAGAACCTAAATGGGGGGGAGGGGCCTGTCCTACAGCAGCCCCCTCGTGTCACTTTGTTTTCTGGAACCTAATGCAACAGGTTCATCACACAGTCCACAACCTGTTATTCCAACATTACGGTTTTGGTTTTAAGTGTTAGATCAGAATCGTGACCCAGCATATGCATTTAGAAATTAACTGTAGGACCACAATAGCTGTTCTGTTCTCCTCTGTTGATTCCTCAAGTATCACAGTTCACATGAGCCTCTGAAGGCCACAGGCTGGGGCTACACCCTCTGAACGGCAGTTCTGCTGTCACAGGACACCAAGGAAAGCAGTTGGGCAGGTGCACAGACCACACAGTTTACACACAGGGATCAGTTCAGGCCTTAGACTCCACTTGTACTTTCTGTCTGACCTGTAGAGGGGAGCAATCTTATCAAAACCCCATTCCTACCAACAGGAAAATGCTGTAGCTACACACATTCCAGCTAAGAATACCTGGTTTAAACGACAACTAGTGATTGGGGGTTTGGGGGCTTATGGGTTTTTGCACATTTCTAAGGACAAAGCTAATGGAGGAATACAGACAGGCATAAACAGTGACATGGTAGGCTCACAAGCACTTCTGGGGCAGCTTCCATTTTCTTAAGATGACTGACACCCTGGTCTTCACAGCAGGAGACAGGAAACAATAAAGTGTTAACTTAACCCTCTGGATTTTTTACAGTCTGCTAATTAAAATTACTTCATAATTCGGAAAATGAATATATCAGAAATCATGATATATAGCCAGTTATCTTTTAAGAACTATGATGGGTTCGAAAATCACTTAGAGAGACCTGCTCTCAAATCAAACCAGCCACCACGTGGGCATAGGAGATCCCAAACAGCTGTACCACGGTCTTGACGTCATGCCCCTGTACTGAGGGCTACAAAACCTCTGTAAGTACCAACTCCACAGTGAGCAGCTCAATGTCGTCATGGATCAGAGCGACCACTCAAACAAAACAAAACAAAAAACTGCTTCCTGCTATCTGAATGACCTGGTGCTAAGAACATAAAGAATGAGGTTTGCTTTAATGGGATCACAAAGATTTAGCCTACTTTTTTGTAAATGGTAGAACCCTGTTATCACTCCGAATTTTGTAAATAGTTCCTATGAAATGTAAAATATACTACCACATATCACGCGCCAGTCTAGGAAGCCAGCCTGCACTATTTTCCTACCTTGGTGCAAAGGAAGGTTCATAAACAACTTTTTTAAAAGTTCAGCTTTAATGACATTTATTACATCAGTCTCTCTTCAAAATTAGATGTGAATAAACAATTTTAAACAGGAAGTGCCGTGGTGCCTCTTTAGTACACTGCATTCAACACGCCAGGCCCCTGAGGATGCCCAGTAACGTACACGTTGAAGCAGTAATGTAAGTCCGTGAGCCACTGCTCCTGAGCACCTCCACTCTTCAGTGTCTGCAGGGAGAAACAAGAGCAATTAAATGATTTCCACATCCAACACCTCAGAGCCACTGCAACAGGATCCCATGTGTAAATCACCACGGGAAACCTTACTGGAATTACTCCAGGCAGTGAAAATTCCTAGCGAAACCCGTAAGTACAAGTGATGATGGTTTCCTGTTGGGTTTTGATCCCTCCCACAAATGCTAGGGATTAATGCCATTTTACTACCCACCAGCCCTACACTCCAGAATTCCTCCTCTGGCATTCTAGAGTCTCTCCATCTTTGTACAGGGTCAATCGGCTTCTGTCATTGTCTTCCATATGGAGGGAGGTTGGTTGTCCAGTCTGAGTAATCCAAATTTTTAACTGCCCTTCCCTCAACTATTTCTGAATTACTATTACATATACCAATTAATAGCCCCCAAATCAAACAGCTATACAAAAAAAAAAACCCTGATTCTTCCAAAGTAAAAACACCAGTGGAATCATAACTGCCCCCACCAAAAAAATAATGCAACTGAACACAGAGAACCAACCACTAGACAAAGCTGAAGGCTGCAACTTCCTTTCTCCTTCGTACTCTCCAGGGACTAACTAGAAATTGGCCTCAAATTTATTCCTGCTAAATTTCCTAATTTGTTGAATAATTGAGAAATGTCAGCTACACTAAAAACTTTACTTGGCTGATCTCATTAATGGTCACCAAAACCCAAAAGAGTTACTATCAGTCCCATTTCTATGCCTAGGAAAACAAGCTCAGATAAAGTGAAAAAAAAAAAAAACAAAAAAAAACACAAAGAACTTGCCACCTTGGCTGGTGTAGGTCAGTGGATTGAGCACAGGCCTGTGAACTAAAGGGTGGCAGTTCAAGTCCCAGTCAGGGCACATGCCCAGGTTGCAGGCCAGTTCCCAGCAGGGGGTGTGCAAGAGGCAACCATACACTGTTTCTCTCCCTCTCCCCTTCCCTTCTAAAAATAAATTTTAAAAAATGTTAAAAAAAAACAACAAAAACCTTGCCTAACTATCACAGTTAATCAAGTCTCTCTTAGAATCCAGGTAGCAGTGAATCTGACATTTTCCAACTAGGCCGCCTGCCACCTTAATGAGTTTTGAGTATTTTAAGGTTTATGGCTAACCCTGGGATGAAAGAAATACCCCAGGTGAAGTGACAGTCAGGGACTAGACTACAGGAGGAACCCTGGGAAACCACCACACGGGGCCTAATTCCAGCAGTTCGGGGTGAATGCTCAGGAACCCTGTGCACCTGCATGCCTTTCCCCTGAACCCTTCCTAGTACTCGCAGTACAAAACGCTCGTTCCGTGCTTCTTACCGTGATATTCTTGATGATCTGCTGCACCAAGATGGCATTGGTCAACATGTGAGCCCTAAGGGGTGCGTGCTGCAGCAGCAGGCGGAGCAGCTGGCCCACCACAGGCAGCTCCTCAGGGGCAGCTCTGTTCACCCGCAGGCTCTGCAGCATCAACCTGAGGACCCGAGGCAGGAGAGCCAGGATGGAGACACAGACCCCCCAGAGCTTGTCCCTACAGTAACAGTGACAAAAACGAGTCAGTGAGCCAACACGTACAGGAAGGGCACCCTTTCCACATTTCCCAAACTGAACATGTCCTTTTAAGAAACAGTGTTTCCTCCTCCTTACACCACACAAGAATAAACTGAAAATGGATTAAAGACCTAAATGTGAGACTCAAGGACCCTGGCTGATGTAGCTCAGTGGATTGAGCACAGGACTGCGACCCAAACAACCACGGTTCGATTCTGTCAGGGCACATGCCTGGGTTGCAGGCCAGCTCCCAGCAGGGGACGCACGAGAGGCAACCATATATTGATAGTTCTCTCCCTCTCTCCTTCCCTTCCCCTCTAAAGATAAATTTTAAAAATTAAAAAAAAAAAGACTTAAATGTGAGACTCAAAACCATAAAACTCCAAGAAAACACAGGCAGTAAAATCTTACATTTCTCTGAGCAGTATTTTTTTCCTAATGTATATCCTCAGGCGAGGGAAACAAAAAACAAATACAAGTACATCAAATAAGTTTTGCACAGCAAAGGAAACCATCAACAAAATGAAAAGACAACTTACTGAATGGGAAAATCTATTCACCAATGATATATCCGGTAAAAGGTTAATATCTAAAATCTATATAAACTACTCATACAACTCAACACCAAAAGAAACAATCCGGTTTAAAAAAAATGGGCAAAAGACCTGAACAGACATGTCTACAAAGACATTTTGGCCAATTAAATATTGGTTGGCCAAAATGTCGGTATGGTTTTTTTCCCATAAAAGACACATTGTTCATTTTCACCAATAACTTTCTTGATTTGGATATTTTGAGTATTTTGGCCATCTCCTGCTATTAGCCCTTAGCGGGTAGAGGCCAGCGGCGCTGCTAAACATCTTCCAACACATGAGACAGCCCCACAGCAAGGACTTATTTGGCAAAATGTCAACAGTACCAAGAAACTTCGCAAACCACTTTTGACATGTTTGTCGGTCATAGCCCCTTCTCCATACATCACACAAATTTTTTTTTTGCATTTCAGATGTTTTACCTTTATTAAAATAAACTTAATACACCAAAAATGTTATATATCTTCTCCTATCTTCAATATTAAAATGACTAGCTACACAAAATTCACCAATTTTCAGTTGTTTTTTTAGTGCACACTGTTATAACAGCTGTCACAATACAACTTAACAACATTGTCTTGAATGAAGTTAAAAACAACTAATCACCACTACAGCCAACACAGAAAAAACTGAATGGACTTTTAGGCCAACCCAATATGAAAATTTGCTCAATGTCACTAGTATCAGAAAAAGCAAATTAAAACCACAATGAGGTATCACCTCACACCTGTCAGAATGGCAATCATCAACAAATCAATACACAAGTGTTGGTGAGAATGTGGAGAAAAAGGGAACCCTCGTGCACTGTTGGTGGAAATGCAGGTTGGTGCAGCCACTGTGGAAAACAGTATAGAAGACCCCCAAAAAACTAAAAACGGAACTGCCTTATGACCTAATGATTTCACTTCTGGGTATGTATCTGAAGAAACCCAACACACTAATACAAACACAAATTATGCACCCCTATGTTCATCACAGTGTTATTTACAACAGCCAAGATAATGGAAGCAACCCAAGTGCCCATCAATAGACAAATGGATTAAAAAGTTGTGGTGCAGCCCTGGCTGGTGTGGCTCAGTTGGTTGGAGTGTCTCCCATACACCAAAAGGTTGCAGGTTTGATTCCCAGTCAGAGCACATAGCTGGGTTATGAGTACGATCCCTAGTTGGGGCACATACAGCAACCAACCAATCGATGTCTGTCTCTCTGAAAAGCAATGAAAATGTCCTCAGGTGAGGACTCCCCCTCCAAAAAGTTTGTGATACATATATAAATTGTAGTAGTGCTTGGCCATAAAAAAGAATGAAATCCTACCATTTGTAACAGCATGGATGGACCTAAAGAATATTATACTAAATGAAATAAAGACAAATACCATATGATTTCATTTAAATGTGTACTCTTTAAAATAAATGAATAAATAAATAGCAAAGTAGAAATGCACTCAGAGAGTCAGAAAACCGACTGATGGTTACCAGAGAGAAGAGGACTGGGGGACTTCATTCAACTTCTGACTGGTGCGCAGCAGGCTAGGATAGTCGCAGGCTAGGATAGTCACGTACAAGAAGAAAACAGAATGCCAGTCCGTAGACATAGATAATATTGAGGCAATGGTAGAGAAATAAAGACTACACAATCTATAAAAGTAAGAATAGAGAAAGCCACTTCGGTTCCTGCTGGATTTCGAATTCCTACTTCCATAATTCCTAGCTCTTGAGTTCTGTAAGTTACTCTTGAAATGTTCCAATATATTTATTTTCTTCATTAGCCAGCACTGTGCCAAAAGGACTTACGGACTCTACATCACACCAAATGTAAGTACACTGAATAGATAAGTAAACTTTAAAAGTCTACCTTGACACACCACACCTACAGAAAACTGTCAAGCCAAAGAGAAATACAAGAGCCCTGGGTACTACTAACAGGTGACAAAACAATTTTTACTTTCTTCTATTTGCTTATCTGTTAGAGTTTTTAAAAAACTTCCTGCAATGACTTTTAATAGGCACACCAATAAGAAAATAAGCATAAGAACACTTTTTAAAAATAAAACTGAAATGTCCCAAACTATCCCAGAAGCTTTAGTCTGAAATTTCAGACAGGAACAAAAGTACTGAGTAATTAAAACAACAGCGTCTTATAACCATTTCCTTAAGTCCAAGAATTTAAAATTCTACTCTGGCTAAATCTAATGAAGCCCAAAACAAAATATAAAGACTTGTACACTAATAAACCCATCCTTCTGTAGAATTTTTTCCCTACTTAAACCTAGAACAATATTAGTAAGGAAAGCTCTCAAAAAATTCTAGAATGCCATCTAACTTTTCAGATTCTTGCAGCACAAAGGGGATTCATGAAAGAACAAAGCAACAGCTCTGGAGATGGAAGGAGTTTTGACCCGAGATGGTGAACACACAATACAATATACAGATCATGTTCTATAGAGCTGTACACCTGAAACCTGTAAGCTTATAAACTAATGTCACCCCAGTAGAGTCAATAAAAAAGAAGAAAAAAGCTAGCTGGGTTTATACAAACTCTGAAAGAGATTTAAAATATTTCTGAAATCTATTTAACTCTCTTTCACTCTTAAATTTTTTAAATGATTGATTGCCTGATGGGGAGGAAATGTGACAGGTAGAAAAAAAACTGAAGATGAAGAATGCAAAACCTATTACCTCTTTCTCAGATGTTCTGCTTCTCCTCTGTCTAGAGTGAGCAGAAAGTACAGAAGGCTGTAGCAACAAGAAGCCAGAAACGGCAGTAGAGTCTCACTGAGCACACACGTGTGGTCCAGGAGCCTACAGATAACACCCAAAACACAGCCAGCCGTGCTGTCAGGAATTACAGTGAACCCAACCTAGGCAGAGAAAAACGAGATTAATGACATCTACACAGTGGTTCCCCTCTCCTCCCCGGGGGTAAAACCAAATCCTATTAACTAGCAAGGTAAGAGCAGGACAGTCTTCTGAAAACTAGTATATACAGAACATGTCACCTGCCACACGCTGAGGTCTTGTTTTCCTCCAAGAATTTAATCTCTATGTTAAATGACTTTAAAAACATGCAAACTCAAGAAATACTATTAACCCAAATCCACTGCTTCCCCTTCCTGACAGTCTTCTAAAACTTTCTAGATATTACAATTTCTATTAACGGTTAGAAATAGTATGTAAAAAGACTATTTCATGCACCTGAAGAAAATCTTGATACAAACACACTTTCGTGATCTCTAGATTATTTAAACTGGAAAAACTAGTGTCTGGCACCACCACCATCCCAGTAATTAAATACACAGAACAGATTTTGCAATTATCTCTCCCTGTCCTTTGACTCAGCCAGCCATTCAGGCGACTAAGCCCTGGAGTCAAGAAGCTATTACTTACAATCTGATTGCTTCACTGCCCTAAAACCCAGATCAGGGACATCAGGGAATACTAATTCATCTAGATTCTACTATGGAAGTTGTAGAGTGGATTCTAACTTGTAACTGTATGTATCCATGGTTTAAATATTCTTGAACTACCATTGAATAATCATAAAAAACTCTATAGGCTCCAAGGTCTCAATCCTTCCATCAGGTTTTCTGAAAATAACTGCCTAGACTAACTGGCATGTTGAGCTCCTACTAGGACCATGAAAGTAGTCAAAGGAGGGCATGCATTTCTGGACTTGAGGGTAAAAAACAGGTGGGGGTCTTAGAGACAGAAGAGATAAGGGTTGGAAATTGATGTCAGGGAGAAAAAGAGTAAGGGGAATTCAAAGCGCTATTCCTCCAACTCAAAAGAAGTAACATTTTAAAGGAGGAAAGGTGTGAACGTGCTTATGAAATTACACAAACAAAGAAAAGTCTCTGGAAGATAAAATTTCAGCTCTCTCCATCACACTCTAATACATTATTATAATAAAAAGCCGAAGGTCAAAAGTGTAAACATTAGAGAAAATTAAAAGCAAAACCCATGCATACCTAATGTGAATTTAATGCCAATGGGAAGGAGAGGCGCTGGCCAGGAAAGTCATTCTCATGACTCACTCACTGCCTCCAGTGAGTAGGCCGCGAGCCAGTCAGTGATGTCCCTGTACTTCAGACCCCAAATCTTGTGTGTGGGAACTAGACCCCAGTCTGGATGCTGGCTTCCCAATACACTAATACCAGGCACGTGTTAATTAACCCATTACAAATCAGAAGGAACAGAGGCATAATTTTAAGGTCTGTCTTTGTACACATGTAGAAAGTAAGGGCGTGATGTAAGGGGATTTTCCCGAACTCGAAACTTAATTGGCAACAGCCAGGAAAAACACCAGGGTTTCTCCGTTCTCATCACAGAATCATGCTGTGAGAGTTTATCAAGCGTAGGATTCCGGATTCTCATTCTCTCCTAGGCTATGACAAACTAATCATAAGCAGTGAGTCTATATGCTTTTTTGTGTAACAGGGAAGAAGTGTAAGTATATTTACCAAATGCTTACTGATGGCGCTTTGCAGGATGTCAAAGCTCTGGCTTCGGGCAGGGATAACCAATAAACTGTGACAAACTGTCTGTCAGAAAAGGAGAAAACCAGTAACCAATTGGGACACTTTAGGTCAGAAACAACTCAAAGATTTTTTTAAAAGTCTACCTGCTGTACATATTCACAGGAAACTTAACAAAAATTGAATCTGAAGATGCAAATGTCAAAGTTTAATCCCATTTCACATATGGACTAATTTTCCAAGTAATTTATTATTAAATACTTAGCGCTGAGCTAGTCCTATTAGGTGCCATGCACGAGAATGAAAGAACTGAGCAACTCTCCCCTCTCACAGCTCTGAAGTACTCCACAACTTACCAAGGTAGAGACTGTATTTCTATTAGGTGCTAAAAAAAGATGAGTGATGTAAAGGGCTGACAGTAGCCCTTTCTCCACTTGGTGAAAAGGCATCATACAAAAAATACTTATGCTCCAGATAGTAAGACCCTGTTTGAATTCATTGTAACACTGTGTCCTATTCCACAAAAGTAAAAGAGAATATAGGAAAAGAAAAATATGAGGAAGGTGGGAATCAAATCCCTAATATTTTTAATTTTCTAAGTTCTCAAGAAAATGGGCAAGGGAAGGATAGCATTGAGTTCTCAGAGACATTGTAAGAAAACTTCAGAAGCTGATGGAATGTGGTGCCAAAAATGGTACGTGCAGAAGAACTACGAGGGGAGAGAGAGGTGAGACCGGCAGAAAGAACACCACTCTAGGAAGAGGACAGGCAAGCTACATTCCAGAAAACTGTCAATCAACCCTCGAAAATCAACAGCTCTAGGCATTATTTCTTTATAAAACATATCACTCAGTTATCAAGTGGCAATTTTTCACACAATCTTTCTACTTCAAAATGAGCACAGGGAATATTTTCATGTCCAAAGGTGAATCGTGTTGAAAAGGCCTATTCAATAGTAAGTGACGACTTAATCCCTTTTCTTCTTCCTTCCCTTTCCTTCCCTTCAAGAACTATTCAGTTCTAAAGCCACTGGGTGGGGCCAAGCTAGGTGACCACAGCACTGGAGTGCGCGCAAGTCCAGTGTCCCAGACAGAGCTTGAAAAGACAGAGGCAGGCTACCTCGGAGAGTCCGAAGTGCAAACGGGTGAGAAAGGTACCTGTGTGGGGGAGGAGTGGTGCCCAGAGGAGACTGATCACAGACAAAAAAGTTGAAATCTTATGTTCACACAAAAAACGACACATGGATGCTTCTTACAGCAGCTTTATTCGTAATTGCCAAAATCTGGAAGCAACCAAGATGTCCTACAGTAGATGAATGGCTAAAAATCATGTACTTCCAGACAATGGAATGTTACTCAACACTAAAAAGAAATGAGCTATATTAAGCCATTAGAAAAAAATAGAGCAACTTTAAACGAACGTCACCAGGTGAAGGAATACAGTCCGCCCTGGCCAGTGTGGCTCGGTCGGCTGGGGTGTTGCTACTCCAGAGAGAGATGGGAGAGGCACGTAGGGGTTTCAAAAATAATGAAAAATGTTCTTTCTTGAATTGGAGTTATGTTTTATTCTTATCCTTCAGGACTTATTCACATTAAAATATTCTTGTACAACCATTCCATATTTTATAAATGACAATTATTAACCTTAAAACCTTTCACTGGCTCTGGCATAGAAAGCGCCATTCGGGAGAGGCTCTCCGTCCAGAGATGCCCCTTCCCTCTGTGGTCTTTCCCTGTTTAACTACCGTTCCATCATTAGCGGCAAGGTCCAGATCAGTGTGTGGAGTATGTTATTTCTATAAAAGGAGAAAAACATAAGAATACATGTAGTCATTTGTGAAGACAGAAGGCATGTGAAAGAATACATTGAGAAACTGGGGAGGAAGAATGGGTGGCCGAGAAAAAGAATGGAAGAAAACTGTTTACTACTATCCTTTTGTTCTTCCAAATACCTACTGAAAAAAGTCTATTTTTAAAAAAAATAACTTCAGCCTAGGCAGATAACTACAACTAAGAGATCCCACTCTACCAATTAATAACTTGTTCAAATAATGTAATCAGAAAAGTAAATGTTCACATTAAGGGTGTCAAAAAACCGTATCTATTTCTAACATGTACTTTCAAATGAAAAGGCCAGCTTAAATGTAACAGAGTTTATCCAAAAGAAAATTGAAATTTTCGCTTAAGAACTTGAAAACCAAAAATGAGACTTTTTGATTTTTCCTAATTTATGCCTTAACATTTCAGAGACAGCAACTTTGAAATTTAGTTCATGTCCTTGACAAATGTCCAGAAATATAACATCACATCCTTATGACAATTGTTATCTTCGCTTTACACAAATGATGTGCTTATGAAAAATTTACATTATCAGGTAAAGGTTCTATGAGTTGTCCGGGTTACCATGCTAGACGCTGGCAAACTGTGCCTGGAGTCGGGGCGCACTGATCCCACACAGCGCTTTCTCCAGGCCTAGGGCTAGTTCAGACACACCACGAACTGGGTGTGCTTTACAATCATCATGCCACCGCGGGAAACCCAAACTTCCAAATCTAGTATCCAAGGCCTTAACTTCCATCTACCTTTTTCTTAGTTCTTTTCATTTACCATGGAATAAGACAAAATTTTAGATATCAAATAAAAACGTTAGTTACCCAATTCATTATTTCTTCTCACTTTTTAAAATCCAGTCCTTTTGAAGAACCTACATATAAATACAGTACCAGGCACTAGGGTCATAAAGAGAAGATAAATGTCACTGATATGACTGAAATATTGTGATTAGAGTCAAAGCCATGAGAAACATGCTTTAAATATCTACAAAAGGTAGAGCCCTAAGGTATGGGAAGAACATGAGGAATATTCAGAATAGAATGGAAGAAGTAAACAGATCAGCTGAATAAAATCAACTGGTATAGCAACAAAACAGAAGAAGATGTAACTTGAACACTGACAAAAAGTGTATTAAAAAAAAAAAAAGAGTTGGCCAGCAACTAGGAGTTACAAGGAAAGAATACAGTCAGTGTCCTGGCCAGAGGCCTTCTGAATCATTAAAATAAAATTAGTCAGCAGAGCAGATTACCTCACGATTTGTAAGAAAGGTTGGAACCAAAATAATTTGGAGATGAAATAACTGTATTTTTACTAATAAGCAAGTACCTTTCAATGCAAGGAAAGAAACTTCAGGAATAATGGGAATTAACTACTACCGAAATGTTTCAGAGAATCAAATCATTAGCATTTATGTTGTTTTAGTATACATGTTTCAGATATGTAAATTACGTAAGATAATTATGCCCATTAGGGTAAAAGATCAGCCTCATAATTCCAATTTAAAACATATCAGTAATTAATTTATAGTGATTTTAATTTGAATTTCATTTAGTACCAAAACTTAAAACATTAAGATTTATCATATTTAACTAAACTACTTGAAAAATAGTTACTATATTAGAAGTTATTTAAAGAGTTTAAAATTTTAACCATACAAGGAATAAAATATAATCATAGCATTTTGCTGAATGCTTAAATTTATGATACTTATATAAAGTAAGACTTGTAAGCTAAACATTAAAGCTTGAGTAAAAATTATAGGGATTGAAATTTAACTCCAATAAACTATATATAAGCTCAAAAGGAATGCTCAACAATCTCTTTTGTTTAAAAACACCACCTTCAAGGATACCAAATCCTCCTTACATCTTAGTTATCCTATCTGTCCTATGCTAGTTAAAAGAAAATAAACTATTTCTATCATTCAAATTGCTCATTTATTGTTCTCTAGTGGCATAACTTAGAAAAAACACTCTTCTTTTAGAAACATACATCTCCCAGCCAAGATGATAAACACTTTGAGAACATGGATCATGTCTTATACCACACTGTATCCCTATGAGTATCTCATATAAGATAATCCTAATATACAATAACCACTGGTGTTTGATGAACTGAATTTTAATAGCCAGAAATTGCCTTTTAGACGCATGATTACCTCGGTCACATCCCAATGGTGTAAAAACTGATCCCAGTCTGTCAGGTAAAGCAGCACCGGGGAGAGCTGCGTCTGGATGACATGGGGAACGCCTCGGAGGCTCTGAAGCCAAGTCAACTCCTCTTTTGAAAACCCTAATTTGGGTACAAACAAAGTAATATTTAAAAAATAAATCACAGAGCAAGTGCCATTCTTTATATATTTTTTAAAATAGAGATGACATGTACCTTTAAGTTAAATTCTTCTTTAAACTACCTTGTTTTCTCTGAAATTCTGCATTTCATGTAGTATTTTTTTAAATGAATAGCTAGTAATGGAGGCAGTAAAATTCACGTATTTATGTACACAAATGTGTGCTCTGACCGAATCTATAATACAGCAAGAAAAAGGTTTTATGACTTACCAAAAAAAATAAAAAATAAAAAGGCATAACCTTTCCAAATAACGGTAGGTTCAAAAAGCAAGTGAACAAGTAAAAATAATATGCTCCATACACACACTAAACTCTGTGTTCTTTTACATTATAGCCCTTTCAAACTACCAGCTGATTCTCTTACCGCCCTATTATATTTGCCCTGACCTACAGAGACAACTGGCCAAAGGCCCTCCTGAAGACAGCTCTCAGAGTGACCAGGACACCAGCGATGTCATCAGTCTGACCCTGGCTTTCTGCTTTGAGGCCCAGATCACTGTATTTCCATGAACATAGCCTGAAGAGGCCTCATCCAGTTTGACAGCCACATCACATTACTGACTCCTAATAAGCTTTCTAAGACCGCTAAATCTTTGGACAGGTACTACTACTAAAACATAAAGTCCTCCACCTCCATCTCAAGTGCAAAACTATCAAATAAACACGGAGAAGTCTACATTTATTTCTTACATAAAATTTGTCTTGCTGGATTCAGCTCATTATCAGAATCTGTGAAATTCCCTTTGGATTCTGACTTAACATAGTAATTATAAATCTCCTAATTACAAATCTTCAAAAAAATTTTAAAGAATCTCATCTTCACCAAAGAGTTGCTGGTTCCACTCCCAGTCAGAGCACATGCCTGGGCTGCAGACTAGGTCCCCGGTAGGGGGCATGTGAGAGGCAACCACACATTGATGTTTCTCTCCCTCTCCTCCTCCCTCCCACCTCCCTCTCTAAAAACAAACAAATAAATAATAATAATCTCATTACCATCATCCAAGTATAAAACTGAAATGCTGAATAAGTACAATCATTTAAATAATAGTAGTAAATATTATTATTATACACATCTTATACATCTAACTTGACATTTCTAGGTTTATTTTACTAATTTTGCACTGAGGGCAAATAGGATGCAGAAAACAGCTAATCAAAATCTGATGCTCTTCCTAGCAAGTTGAACATTTAAACATGTTTAAAATGTATGTGCTGTTCATCAATTTTTAAAGGTACGCAATGGGGCTTCTCTGGCTATCTGAATAAGAGGTATGTCCAATTCGCTATAAACAAAGACAAGAAGAAAGTTGAGAAATAAGACTAAAGAGAAAGTGAAAAAAAATCATGACAGTCAATTAATTCCCAAGGTTTTGGTATTCAATACTTATTATGAGAGATTTAAAGATGAATCATGTATCTCCCTGCCTAAAGAGCTGGACAATATACAGTACAAATATTCCGTCAAAGATTTCCACTTATTAACCAAGAGAAATCATTCTAAGATAGCACTTTATCATCCTCAAAACTTAGAATCAAACATATAAAACAGTACGTTTTAGGATAATCTTCATACTAAATTGTTTCCTTTCCTTAATGTGGCAGATGAATGTGGTTACCTGTAAGTGTTGAAAATAAGAAGCTGAAATAATCCACATCACTCATCAAACAGTTTTTAACTGAATACTTCCATCCAGAAAATGATGATCTATAATAAACAATGGGAGAACTATCACCAGAAGTGACCAACTTGAAGGCTCAAGAATAATAACACAGTATATAACCATTTTTCTTCATTGAAAGCAAGTCAGATTTAGTAGCATAAGCAAAACCTACAGTATGCACTGATTTAATATGTAAAGGCTCAACATAACATGAAAATTTTAACTTCTACTTATATTTATGTAACATTTCATTAAAAAGCATAACTGGTCCACACAGTATATGTTATAACTCAGAAAATTTCCACACCATTTGAAAACCATACTGTAAGGAGCCAAGATTACATTTTTGCTTTTCAGTAGTTGCAACTACTATATATTTACTTGATTTTTAAGAAGTCTTGCCTTGCTTACTTTAAACAAGCTCCAGCTTCCTACCTAAGTATCTTAATTAGGCAATGAATACTTCCATTTATAGCCAATCTAAGATTACATGCCCCTATCCTTTGCAAAGTTGTAACTCAGGGGTGTCAAACTCATTTTCACCAGGGGCTACATCAGTCTCACAGTTGCCTTCAAAGGGCCAAATTAATTTTAGGACTGTATAAATGTAACTACTCCTTAACTGTTAAAGAGCTGAAATTACACTCAGCCCTTTGAAGGCAACTGTGAGGCTGGTGAGGCTACTGTGTCCCCCAGTGAAAATGAGTTTGACACCTGTGTTGTAACTAGTCCTACTTAACAACAGTGCAGATAAAGAAGAAGCTTCTCATTAGACAACGCTTATCTGGTTCCTGCTATGAGTTCAGTTTCCAGCGACTTCTTTAAAAAGTCTTTTCAACATACAGCTAAGAATGAAGAGAACAAATGTCAACCAGGAATATAGCAAAAGGCTGAGAACGATCAGATGCAGTAAGCTAAGACTACAAATTTTATCAGAAATATATGAATAAATGCAGAAAAAATCAGGAGCTTCTAATTCAACTGAAAGCACTTTTTAACTGTCAACTGTATTTAACCCAGTGCAACTAGAAACCAACTGTGCCCTCCAGTGGCTAAAATGAGTACAAATTCATTTAGGAATCTATCTTGGACCAATGACAAGTAATAGATGACACTGTCCTTAAAACTGCAATGCCCATTTATACTGTCCAAGCCAGACCACTTCAAGAGTGAAGGGATGTGACTGCTGGTTGTGCTTGGACAGAGTAACTGGAAGTGCTCACTGAAGACCAGATCATACATTCGCCCTACTTAAAACCAAGCCAAACTGCTCAATCGAAGAATTTCCCCCTCTTCCTAGAGATTTTTACCAAGCATTTACCCATTATGTTCCCCAGTCCAGCTATAAATAAACTAGGGGCCAGGACAGGACTGAGGAGAGGCCAGTGGAACACCACGAGTGTCCTGCTGTGAGGGAAACATCCAACTCTCAACACTCTGAACAGGTAGGGCAAGGCAGCAGCAGCAACTCTTAAGTACACTTTTTAATGTAACAGACAAAATCAGAAATGACTAAAGAAATACTTCAGAAAAATTAATCGGGCAACAGTGCACAAAACAGATGGGACTGAAAAGCAAGATTATTATAATAGTACAGATGAGAGATAATGAAAACACTGTCTAGTCTACAGTCATGAACAAGGAGAGAATGGAATATTCTGAAGAGAAAACCAAAGATAAATAAGCCAGTATATGTTGAAAAAACTAAACATTATTCTTAAATTCTAAATCTAGGAAAAGTGATACAATGATAGCGCCATGGCCTGAGAAAGCTGAAATGTCCTAATTTTGTACTATTTCTTAAAAGAGAGATTAGCCTGGGAACAAGACATCGAGAGAGAGAGAGGGAGGGAGGGAGAGAGAGAGATGGGGTATGTGTGTACTAGAGAGAAGTGTAGCAATAGACACTGTGCCAATACTAAAAGGCAAACTTGGTGGACTTATAACTACAAAGACAACCAACTTTTAAATTCAGTTATTATGAACCCCATTATCATTTTCTGTAAATTAATGTAACGTATTTTTTCAACAATCACACTTCCACAAAAGAAAAAACTTTTGAAAACATCTTTGACACAAGCATAAGCATAACTGATATTTATAAAGATAATATACCTTCCAAAGAGAATCAATTTCAAAGGGAAGTATTCAGAAGGTGATTTTAACTGAATATTAAAACAAATCCTCCATTAGTTATATGAAAGGAACAGAGTGCCCTCTACTGGAAGTTAATAAACAAAACCACTTATGTTAAAAGAGTAACATTTAATTGTTTTTAAGCAGTAGCATTAAATAATTGCTTACACTAGACAAAGAGCAGTGGTTTTTAATTTCTAACAAAGATAAACAAGGGAAACTAATGAATGTTTAAAACAGACTTCCGGCCAAGATGAAGGCGTAGGCAGAAACACTATGCCTCCCCTCACAACCAAGTTTAAAGACAATAAAGTAGTAACAAAAATGCAACCAAAACATAGAAAATTGAACTGTACGAAGTCCGACAACAACAAACCATTCAGCCAGACAGGTAAGAGGGGTGGAGTCAGGAGCTGGTGGAGAGGGGTCACCCAGGAAGAAGTGGCCAGACTGACCCAGGCGTGCAGGTGGCGGTTGGTAGATCCCAGGTGTGGGGTGGCAACGGGTGGACCAAGTGGGGGCGCAATGCGGCGGGCTGACCATGGTCACACATTCACACTTAGATAAACCAAGTGAAGAAGTGAGCAGTGAGACAGACTGCACAGGCTAAGGCCCCAGAGATGGGAATTAAAGCCTAAAAGCACCAACTGGAAAAACTTTCAGGGTCAAGGTGCCAGGAGAAGCTCCCAGGCTCACAGAGTTTGTTGGAGAGATTACAAGGTCCTGGAGGTACCAGGGGGGCCAGGTTTGCTTGCAGGAAGCAGCAGAGGGGACTGAAATCTGAGAGAGCAGCAGGGGGGGTGGGGAGACACGCCATTACCCCTCTCTAAGCCTGCCCCCACATTCAGTGTCACAACTCAGCAACTGGGTCTCCTGGCCCTGGTAAACACCTAAGGCTCCTCCCCTCATACGTAACAGGTGTGAACAGACCAAAACATTATGGCTCAAGAAGAACAGCTCAAAGCCCCAGAGCCAATACTTCTAAGGGACCAAGAGATAGCCAACCTATCAGATGCACAGTTCAAGACACTGTTTATTAGGATGCTCACAGAACTGGTTGATTATAGTCACAAATTAGAAGAACATATGAAGGCTAAAGTAATTGAAATGTAGGGAGATGCACAGGAAACCAATGGTGATGGAAAGGAAACTGGGACTCAAATCAATGGAATGGACCAGAAGGAAGAACAAAACATCCAACCAGAAAAGAATGAAGAAATGAGAATTCAAAAAAATGAGGAGAGGCTTAGGAACCTCCAGGACATCTTTAAACGTTCCAACATCCGGATTATAGGGGTACCAGAAGGGGGAAAGAAACAGCCACGAGTGGAAAACTTACTTGAACAAATAATAAAGGAGAACTTCCCCAGTCTGGCAAAGGAAATAGACTTCCAGGAAGTTCAGGAAGCTCAGAGAGTGCCAAAGAAGTTGGACCCAAGAAGGAACACACCAAGGCACATCATCATTACATTAGCCAAGATTAAAATGAAGGAGAGAATCCTAGAAGCAGCAAGAGATAAGGGGATAGTCACCTACAAAGGAGTACCCATCAGACTGTCGGTGGATTTCTCAAAAGACACCTTACCTTACAGGCAAGAAGGGGCTGGAAAGAAGTATTCCAAGTCATGAAATCGAAAGACCTACAGCCAAGATTGCTTTATCCAGCAAAGCTTTCATTTAGAATGGAAGGACAGATACAGTGCTTCTCAGATAAGGTCAAATTCAAGGAGCTCATCATCACCAAGCCCTTATTATATGAAATGTTAAAGGGACTTATCTAAGAAAAAGAAGATGAAAAATATTAACAGTGAAAGGACAGCAAACTCACAGTTACTAACAACCACACCTAAAACAAAAGCAATCTAAGAGGACAGCTAGATCAGGAGTGGAACCATAGAAATGGAGATCACATGGAGGGTTAGCAACAGGGGAGTGGGAGGAGGAGAAGGGGGGAGAAGGTATAGAGAATAAGTAGCATAGGATGGTAGGTAGAAAATAGAGGGGAGGGCAAGAATAGTATGGGATATATAGGATCTAAAGAACTTGTGACACATGGACACAAACTAAAGGGGGGGGAATGGTGGGGGAGGGGTATGCAGGGTGGAGGGGAATGAAGAGGGGGAAATGGGACAACTGTAATGGCATAATCAATAAAATATATTAAAAAGAAAAAAATACTTAAAAATACGACCAAGTCTCTCTCTAATGCACAAACACACAAAGAAATAAACCTTAAATTTGGACATATAAGCATGTTGTAAATATCTCTCCTCTGCTAAAAGGAAAGGTCATCATCGGTCAAACACAAACTTTGGGTGACTGGATTCAAATGTATGTCCTGAACTGGTATGAAAAGACTGGCAAACGAATATAAAGAGAGTTTACTAATAAAGTGAGCTACGATTTAACTGGGATAGGGAATCTGTACAAGAAGCCACAAAGAAGCTAGTTGTTAAAATTTATAGCTACAGCCTAGATTTCAATTTCCATCTAAAACCATATCAGACCCTGACAATGAGTCACAATCAGTAATAAGTACTCTGAATACTAAAATACTATACAAACATAAGGTGTTTAAGAATTCTTTGAACACATGCAACATGACACAGGAGTTATAAAACCTTTCAGAGTAAAATGGTAAAGCCACTGTGAAAACCAGCATGGCAGATTCTTGAAAAATTAAACAATTATCACATGATCCAGCAACTCCACTTCTGGGTATATAGCTAAAAGAATTAAAAGTAAGAACTAAAACATGTATCTATACTGCAGTGTTTATAGCAGCATTATTCACAATAGCTAAAAAGGTGGGGGGGGGGGGAAACAAGTGTCCACCAACAAAGAGATAAACAAAATGTACAACAGTATTTACATTCGATGGAGCATTATTCCACCTTGAAAAGGAAATTCTGACCATTGAAGAGTTATGCTAAGTGAAATAGGAAAGAAACAAAATGACAAAAAGTCTTATACGATTCCACTTATATGAGCAACCCAGAACAATCAACACCATGAAGACAGTTACCTGTGGCAGGGAGGGGCAGGGTGAATGAGGAGTTACCACACAGTGGGCAGTGTCAGTTTAGGGAGATGGAAAAGTTCTGGAGGAGGACAGTGGTGCTGGTTACACAGCAACCTAAATGTACTTCATAGTACTGTACTGTTTTATCTGCTCAGTTAAAACATTTTAACATACACATGTGTACATGCGAGATTTCAAGTGATTCCTTGTCTGAGTACATAAACTTAATCTCACCAGCTACATTAAATTCTGAGCTCTCTGAAAAGGTCTGTATACAATTCCGTAACACCGAAGTTTTAAGTATAGTATCCTCACTTGCCATTGAATCTTTACGATATGTATTTAATAATTTCAACCCTTATTCCAATCCATATATATATATATATATATATATATCACTAAACAAATAACGAAACAATCTTACCCTAGTAAACTTTATTTAGCAATAATATACAGTTTTATTATTGCATTAAGAGCAAATGAAGGTAGTAGCAATGTGTGATTTTAAAAGCCAACACTGCGAATTGCAAGTTGAAGGAGTAAAGGGCTATACATTTCATACACTTAAAATACAGCTCGCATGAGCATGCTACCTCATGTGCAGTATCCCGATAAGCATGGCAGCCAAACTTGAACTAAGTCTTCCCATGATACAGCACCGACTTAACCGAGAAAGCAAATCAGCAGGTAGACTGGGTAGAAAATATATAAGCTGGACCAAACACTGCTGAGACTCTGCTGGGAGAACCACCACAGTGCCTTCTTGTGGATCTAGGGGGAGAGATGGACACAGTAAATTTAATTATAAAAAATATACAAAGCAGAGATTAAAATTAATAAAGTAGACTGAGTGATGTTCACTGTGTTATGCTAAGGTCCGTCACATAAATTATACGAAAAAGTTTTTTATCATAAAACATGTATGTATGGCTTAAGCTACTTTCTAAAATAAAATCAATATTAAACATAACCATTATTTATTTAAAGATACATTTATTGGGTTGGCCAAAAGGTCCACGTTTTTTCCCATAAAATAAAAGACATTTTTCATTTTTACCAAAAATCTAATTGATCTGGACATTCTGAGTATGTCGGCTGTCTCCTGCTATTGGCTTCTGGGGGGTTGAGGCAGGTGGCGCTGCTGAACTTCTTCCAAAGCATGAGGCAGCCCCACAGCAAAGAGTTATTTGGCAAAATGTCAGTAGTCCCAAGAAACTTTGCAAATCACTTTTGACACATTCAATCAGTCACAGAACCCTCTCTATTCACTGCACAAATCTTTTTTTGCATTTCATTTGCATTTTTACCTTTCTTGAAATAATAAAGCATAATATTCTGAAAATGTGTATCTTCTTCCATCTTCGATATTAAAATGGCTTCACAAAAATTCACCAATTTTTTTACGTTTTTTTAAATGCACACTGATATGACAGCTGTCACAATACAATCTAACAAAATTATTTCAAACAAAATTGAAGACAAGCACTACTAGAGCCATCATATGGAAAAAACTAAATAAACTCTTTGGCCAACCCAGTATTTAACACAGTAACAGTTTCATAACATCCAAGTTGTCTTGCTTAAAATAAGAACTTTCATGGGGGTAAAGGAATTGGACACAAACCAAAACAGTAAAAAACAGACACTTCTGCTGAACAGTGACAATTACAGTATCAACTTAAAGCAAAAAACTTGTCTGTGTGTCTATGTACACTTACACACCTACACACAACATACACACACAACTCTACATATAAGCAATGCTGAAAACATTTAAAAATGTATCCACAAAAGGAGGAAGCAAATCAAGTGCCCATTACTTAATGAATGAATAAATATAAGTAGTATATCCATTAAATGAAATACTGCCTAGCAATAAAGAAGTAAATATCATTATATGTTTCAACAGGGATAAGTCCTGAAAACACTGTAAGTCAAAGAAGCCAGACTCAAAAGGCCCCATATTCCATAATTCAATTTGTAAGAAATGTCCAGAATAAGCAAATCCAGACACAGAAATAGATTAGTGGTTGCCAGGAGCTGGGACAAGCAAGAATAGAGAGGGCCCACTGACAGGTAGTTTCTTTTGGGGGTGATAAAAATATTCTGAAATTAAGACAGTGATAATGACTGCAAGACCTTAGGAATGTGCTTTAAAAAAATCACCAAATTGTACCTTTAACACAGCAAATTTTGATGGCATGTGAATTATATCTCACTAATAAATGTAAATTATATATACCTATATAGCCCAGAAAGCTTTTAATTGCTATTTCTGCTTAAAATATGAAATAGTTCCAGGGATGAGTCAGAAATATTAACATATGGAATTCATGTAAGATATCCGTTATGATTAAATAAGGAATTTCCCACCAAAGCTTCAAAGGAATTTTTTAAAAATACTTGATCAGTTTTGAATTTTTAAAGAGCAAGTGGTTTAAAAGACAATTTAAGAATGCAAGAAGCACCTATCATTAATCTTCTAAAAGTATTCTAACAAAGAATACTTACCACTAAAAATCAATTTACTATTTGATGGTGGATTTTGTTTTGGTAATTTTATCACAGCATAACTAATTTATAATAATGTAAAGGAAAGGCAAAACCTTATAAACTTCCTTTCCAAATCAGGGTACAGCAATGATTACCAGTACAAGTAAGCAAACTCTTACCATAGATTCGAAGAGCAGTAGCTTGTAAACTTTTTAGTAATTCTTTATTTGCTCGTGCTGCAGCCGTTTGGATGATATCGATGAGCTGTGTTGAGAGCTCAGGGTTTCGGGAGCCAAGATGAGCAAGCTGCAGTGGTAACCCAGCCAGCCAACGGGATAACACTTTGCTGCGGTATCTAAGAAAGGCCAAGGAGGAACCCAATGAAGTGTAATTTGGAAGACAAGAAGCATAAGTTTAAGCCAAAAATTTTTTCAATTTAAATACACCATAAAGTGACAAATCATGTACCAATAACACACGTATTCATTTAAACATGTGAAAGCCTATGAGATTGCAGCATCGTTTATTTAGTTGTAGCACTTTCTAGGTTTTCCCAACCAAGTTTGGGGAGACTAAATTATATTTTTACCTTAAAGGACACAGGTAACTTTTTATGTACTATTTATCCTAATTAGTGTCAGTCACTGCACTATATTAATTTACTGATGCATTCAACCAGGGTGCCCTAGAACTTGTTATTTCAGTTCTTTGGTATATTTGCTAAAGCTCTAAGGTCTCTATACTTGTGTAGCAGCGATCTCTTTTGCTGTCCCCCTGAACTTAGTGATTTTAAGCATGACCTTTGTCATCAGACGTGAATATAAAATCTCAGCTACCTCTGTTACCCATTAGTTGGATGACACCAACTTATTTAACCCAAGCTTGTTTCCTTCTGTAAAATGAGAGTAACACTATCTACTCTTCATAATTTCAGAAAAATTATGAAAAGCATCTGGCTTATAATAAGACTCAAATATATTCCAGCAACTCCCTATATATGCCAAGGTTATCTCCCAGCCAAAGATTTCTTCCCAGCTGTCCCAAATAAACCTCAGACTCACCCTATCAAAAACTTAATTCCTAATAGTCTTTGTGCTGTCTGTCTCACGTGCCATCAAACTAAGCCAGAAACACTCTCATGTCTATTGCCCTCATTCTTACACCATATGCCGCAATATGTCAGTAAGCACTAGTAGTTCCATCTCCGTTTTTATGGAAGCAAAAGAAAAGGCTGAGGCTGCTGTAGTTTGTTCCAACTATCCTTTAGCTCTAAGTAGACAAGCGGATTTGTGCACAATTCGGCTTTTATCTGCTCATTTATGTGAATAAAGATTACTGGTACTATTATGTATGCTTCTTCATAAAATTTTGTATCTTTTCTTAAATTTAACTGTTAGGTACAATAGACAGCAAACAAAAGCAGGGAGGAGGAGCGATACATGCCCCACCCACTGACTCAGGAGTCCTTGAAATTCTATGTAACTTTTCCATTATCTGGGAAAGGAAGCCTTTGAAACTGTGCTTTCATCCCAAGCCCTGAAAAGGCCTGAAAGAGTCTACAGTGCCAGAAGGAAGAAGCCTATTAATACCTTTGGGTATTCAAGCCCCATACTGAAAAGCCAGCACCACCTGTACCTGTCAATCAATATGTAACTTCTTTACCTTTCCCCCATCCCACCAACTATACAAGTCCTCAGAACAAAGGATATCTGTCTTGCTCTTGGGCCCTTGCCATTCTTGCCACCCCTGGCCTTGCCTTTCTCCTCCACCTTGGCAAGGCCCATTCTCTTCCATTAAAACTTATCACCAATAAACCCTGCTTGAACGATAAAAGACTCATTAATCTGTAATTCTTTAATGCCCTGACGAGAAGAACAGTTTCTGGGAGTTTCTCCCACAATATAACCATCTAGGACAAAAAAAGAGTGAACTTCTCCAGAGATTTACTCACCCTATTGTCTTATTTTAAAAACCACAAAATAGCAAGAAAAAGAAAGGCAAAATAAATGAAATGTTACCTGAATCTGCAAGATCTCAATTCTTCTTTTTGATAGATTTTACTGAAAAACTTCAGTAACAAAGTCCGAACTGGAAGGATAAGGCCTCTCTGCTGATACAAAGTATAAACTGCCTTGATGAGAGACTCTGTAGCCTCTAAAAACAGAGAAAAAAACAACTACATATGAATCAAAAATATTTCATCACCAGCCCCCAAATTCCTCTAAAAACAGAGGTAGTGTTCTTTGTTCCATAACAAAGCAGATCTCAGCCACACTCTATCATCTAGGTCCTACAGCAACAGTCTAATTAATATAAAGGTAAACCCAAACAGAGATTACAGTGTAACTTTTCCTAAAGGAAAACAAACCTGAGTAGGGATAACAAAAACCGGGATACTACAAAGGTGAATAAGATGGAAACCAAACAGAAAAGCTTTGTTACTGACAGAGAAAAATTAGTAAGTCACACTAAAACTGACTTAATGTGGCACAACTTCAAGCTAGAAGAAATGCAGGATTCAGTCTATAAGGATGAAAGGGAAAAGCTCTCAAATTCCAGTCAAACTAGATCAGAAGAGGGAATTTCATCAGGCCCAATGGATAGATTTAAAATTTCCTCTCAATAGTCTCTACCCTTTTTTACGCCAATTCTGTAGTCTACTAGAAATCTTATCAATTTGCTTCAGAAAGGGACCTATCCATTGAGAAAGGGATAGCTGAGCCATAAAAAATTGCAGTGTTCAAGTAGATAGTCCTTTATGATTATGCTAGCTACCTTTTATAGCTTGAATGTAATTAACTTGACTACGTGGAAAGTTTAAAAGTCACCAACTCGAAGCTAGACCCTAAATAGCATGCATAAGAGCTCCTCTCTTAAATGAAGAAAAAGCAGTGTCACCTACCTCGGTTAGGTTGTATCTGCATTAACCTCCACGATACCCCAAGCAATCTGTTCAGCTGCTTACTATTTAGCCTAGAGCCATCTTCAAGGGTCTCTGTCACAAATTTTCTTATCCTTTCTATCCAATTGGAATCCTTCTGCAAAGTTGAGGCATTTGCCAGGGAGACCATGATATCAGACAGTGTTAAATTCAGTAAGAGGTGGTCTACGTTATTGGAGAGAATCGTGCAATGCTTGATGCTAAAAACAAAGAAAAAAATATCTATGAAATGTGATTATCTACCATATCTACCTCACTTAGCATGCTTAAAACAATCTATCAATGAGTCAAAAACTGTTTCCTTCTAGAATAAATGGCCAAGAAGACAGGTATGTACGGCACTGTTTTGTAAATGAACCTTTCATTATGGAATGAGGGTTGTTAAGAAGTCATGAATTAGACAACATACTAAGTTGATTATTCAAGTTGTTTACCAAAAAAGTTAAGAACCCAGTAACACTGCTCGGTAATCTTAAGAGGTATTTGGAGATAAAAAGACTTGAAAACCCCAACACCCAATGGAGTTTTTTTAAAGCATATACTTATATTTGATGCAGGTCGAAGTAGACCTTGACTGTGCTCCTAACCAATCATGACTTAACAGAGTCACTAATTCTACTGGCCCACAGTTCCCTTATGTGGAAATAAGGAGACTGGCACAGATAAGCAATGTTCTGAAGTGACTTAATTTTACAATTCACATATGAAAATCCAGTTTTTCTAGCCATACAAAACAAATTCCCTTCAAAATTGTAGGACACTTCAAAACCCTTCAAATAACAAAATACCTTAGTAACAATAAAATTTGCAACTTGGACTATGAATACTCATTTCAGACCACTCAGCAACAGAGCCTGTTTCATATTTTAAAAAATATGAAGATAATTACAATTAAAAATCTCAAACTAAACAATTTTATTTTTTTTTAGTTTTACATGGTTGATGCACCGCTTGTTTTTTTATACTTTTTATTGATTATACCACTACAGTTGTTCTATTCCCCCCCTTCATTCCCATCCACCCGAAAACTCTCTCCCCCACCATTCTCTCCCCTTAGTTTGTGTCCATGTGTCACAAGTTCTTTAGATCCTATATATCCCATACTATTCTTGCCCTCCCCCTATCTATTTTCTACCTACTGTCTATGCTATTTTCTGTACCTTCTCCCCCCTTCTCCTCCTCCCACTCCCCTGTTGCTAACCCTCCATGTGTTCTTCATTTCTATGGTTCCACTCCTGATCTAGCTGTCCTCTTGGTTTGCTTTTGTTTTAGGTGTGGTTGTTAATAACTGTGAGTTTGCTGTCCTTTCACTGTTCATATTTTTCATCTTCTTTTTCTTATATAAGTCCCTTTAGCATTTCATATAATAAGGGCTTGGTGATGATGAACTCCTTGAACTTGACCTTATCTGAGAAGCACTTTATCTGTCCTTCCATTCTAAATGAAAGTTTTGCTGGATAAAGCAATCTTGGCTGTAGGTCTTTGGATTTCATGACTTGGAATACTTCTTTCCAGCCCCTTCTTGCCTGTAAGGTCTCTTTTGAGAAATCCGCTGACAGTCTGATGGGTACTCCTTTGTAGGTGACTGTCCCCTTATCTCTTGCTGCTTCTAGGATTCTCTCCTTCATTTTAGTCTTGGCTAATGTAATTATGATGTGCCTTGGTGTGTTCCTTCTTGGGTCCAACTTCTTTGGGACTCTCTGAGCTTCCTGGATTTCCTGGAAGTCTATTTCCTTTGCCAGACTGGGGAAGTTCTCCTTTATTATTTGTTCAAATAAGTTTTCCACTCGTGGCTGTTTCTTTCCCCCTTCTGGTACCCCTATAATCCGGATGTTGGAACGTTTAAAGATGTCCTGGAGGTTCCTAAGCCTCTCCTCATTTTTTTGAATTCTCATTTCTTCATTCTTTTCTGGTTGGATGTTTTGTTCTTCCTTCTGGTCCATTCCATTGATTTGAGTCCCAGTTTCCTTTCCATCACCATTGGTTTCCTGTGCATCTCCCTACATTTCAATTACTTTAGCCTTCATATGTTCTTCTAATTTGTGACTATAATCAACCAGTTCTGTGAGCATCCTAATAAACAGTGTCTTGAACTGTGCATCTGAGAGGCTGGCAATCTCTTGGTCGCTTAGAGGGATCGGCGCTGGGACTTTGAGTTCTTCTTGCGCCAACTTTTGGGCTGTTCATGCCTGTTATGTAGCAGGATCGGAGCCCTAGGTGTTCACCAGAGCGGGGCAACTCAGTCGCTGGGTTGTGAGGTTGTATGTGGGGGCAGGGTCAAAGAGGAACAATGGCGTCCCATCTGCTGCCTCCCGCCTCAGCCACCGCCACAGGTGCCGCAGCTGCCACCGTCACTGGGGCCCGCACGTTTTGTCCCACTGCACGCGAGTGTGCCACCGCCATCAGCCCTCCACCACTGGGTTCACCCGCTGGGCCTGCGTGGTCCATCTCACTGTGCGCGAAAGTGCGACCGCAGTCAGTCTGCCCCACACCCTGACTGGGTCCGGGCTACTTGTGCGCCTGGGTCAGGGGATCTGTCCTGCCCGACCCTGCTCCGCTGCTGGCTCCGCCCCTCTTACCAACCCGGTTGAATGGTTCGCTGTTGTCGGACTTCCATATAATTCAATTTTCTGTTTTTTGGCTGTTTCTTTGTTCTCCAAACCTTTGTTGTATTCAAACTTGGTTGTGGGAGAAGGCACAGTGTTTTCCACCTATGCCTCCATCTTGGCAGAAATCTCAAACTAAACAATTTTAAAGGAAAATGTTAATTCTGCCTGTGAAACATGTGCAAAAAGGACACAGTATTCAGGAAACACAAATACATGGGAAAGAAAAGAAAAGACATTTGGTGCTATCAGAGCTTCAAATGTAGAGCTAGGAGTGACAAATGAGCCTGGAAAAGTAAAATGGGACCAGATTTTGAGGCTAAGGACACTAAAATTAATTCTGTCGGCACAGGAGTAAAAGGGTTGAAAAGTCTCTGAGATGGATGATTCTGTGGATGGAAAGGGAAAAATGAGAGTTGAAGAACTATAAACAAAGAATATGGTTACTGTAGCGATCCACACAAAAGATGACACAGGCAAGACCAGGGTCAAGTGCTGGCTGGCATGGACTAGAAAAGGAGGGGACGGGGACATTCAGGAAAAATAAAATTAGCTGAATCTGAAGTTTGCTTAAATGTGTACATGTATGTGAGTTTTGAGATGGTGGAGAATGGAGAAATTAAGGGTTACATATCTACACTACTGACTTCGTAAATGGAGATAATATTGCACAGAGGAGCAGAAATACAGCAAATCCTACTTTTGATATGTGGACCTTAACCTATCTGTGGTGTAAATCCAGACAGAGGTGGCCAACAAAGAACTCAACACACAAGCCTTACACTGGAGGGAGAAAGTCTGAGGTATTCGACAGAAATTACCCACATGACCATTCCTAGCTGCAAACGCAGCTATGAAATCTTCCTGTGTCCACCTAGGGACTAGGCATTTTACCATTAACAAATGAAGAGCAAAAAGGGAGAAAATACATGGATAGGACTCAGGTGGAAAATACACATTCTCCAAAATACTAGTTTTTGTTTAAAGACTCAAATTTTATCACTGGCACAAATATTGTCAGCTGTTTTCTGGAAACTGATAGGCTCACTTTCTTCATTTTTGAGAAAATAGCTGCCAAATATTGAAGTTTGAATAACCATAGTTTGTCTGTTATTCTTTCAAGTTAAAATCGTGTGCATCACAGGAAAAAACTCACAAGTAGAATAGTCACATACGTATTTTCTTTAGCCAACCATCATTTTCTGGTATATGCTGTTGAAATACTTTATGCACACTTCTCATTTCATCACACAGAATACTAAAAATGTGTTCTCCATGGCCGACTTAATAAAATTAGTAATTTTCACTGCTTTATTAAGGACATTTTGAAGTGAAACTGGCACACTTTTAAACGGTGAGTGCACGGTGAAGAAGAACACAGTGTCTACCAGTACTGTTTGGTGCAACTGCCTTAACTTGTGCTAAGATAGCAGCAGTTTTACCTACCATTGTTTTTGTACCATCAAACTTCAGATTCTGGATCTTCAATGGGGTTCTTATTTAAATTAGTCAAGAAAACTTTCTTGATACAATACATCATATAAATCTCTTTTTAACAAGTAACCTTTTATACTGTTCCAGGTGGTCTTTTCTTTTAGCCTTAACAGACATTTCCATCCAATTGAGTTATACGGTGATAAGGAGCCCAGGTTTCTTCTAGAGATGAAAGTGCAAGCCAACCCCCTTTTGATTTCTGCTTCCTTAAGTACTCGGTTCTCTGGAGCTAACTCTGGTCTCAGATTCCCATAAAGAAATCTATTTATTACTACATTTTTCTAAAATGTAACCATTCACATCTGTCTGAACTATTTACTCCCTATGTTTAATATAGCTCATTTTTTAAAAACCAAATTATTTATAAAAGAAATTTTCTAACACTATCATGAACAAAAAAGCAGTCTTTTCTAATACACTTTCCAATCAATTCCTAACCACTCAACTACCACTTAATCTCAATTTGCTAAATCAAAGCTCTCCACTCACTCTGAAAAAAATAAACTAATTTTCCTGCATATTGGAAAGTTTTCCCAATTAGTAAATCCTTCTACTCAGCAGTGAACTTCTAATTTGCAGGTAAAAGGCAAGATATAGCCATATCTGTTCCCAGTACATAATTACCTCATTAGAATAATCACCACATAAATTAATAAATTATGAGTACAAAAATTAAGTTTTCAGAGACCATTCTACTACACTGAATTTTTTAAATGTCACTATTCGCAATAATGCCAAAATTATATCCAGGTACTCAAACAGATATTTGGAGACCAATGTTCATACAGTTTTACTCACAATAGCCCAAAAGTAGAAAGTACCTAAATGTCCACCAAGAGACAAATGGATAAACCAAACAAGGTATATACATACAGTGGAATTTTACTTAGCCTTAAAATCAAAATATAGAAGCAACCAAGAGGTCTTTCAGTAGGTGAATAAACAGCAATACACCCAAACAATGAAATATTTAGGAATAAAAGAAATGGGCTATCAAAACCATGAAAAAAGTAGGTGGGAGGGAAGGATGAATAGGCAGACTACAGAGCATTTTTAGGACAGCGAAACTATCCTGTATGATACTATCATGGTGCATACATGTCATCACATACATGTCAAAACTCATAGAATGCAGGAGACTCCCAGCCAAAATGGAGGCGTAGGGTAGATACACTTTGCCTCCTCCCACAACCAAAAGTACAACAAATTTAAAAAAACACACAAAAACCCCAAACTGCCAGAAAATCAAATTGTATGGAAGTCCAACTAAGGAGTTAAAGAAGAAACATTCATCCAGGTCAGTAGGAGGCAGCGAGACAGGCAGCCAGGTGGAGAGGACACACAGCAAGGCAGCAGCTGGCAGACCCACCTGTCCCACATTTGTGCGCAGATAAACCTAGAGGAACAACTGGGGAGCAAGACAGACTATGAAACCCAGGATTCCAGCACACGCAAAAAAGAAAGCCTCAAAACCTCTGGCTGGAGAAAATCAGGAATTGCAGCAATGGGAAAAACTCCCAGCCTCACAGGTGAGTTCATTGGCAAGACCCATGGGGTCCCTGAATGTACACAAAACCACCCTCCCGGGAAATCATCATCAGAAGGGTCCAATTTGCCTGTGGGTAGCAGAGGAAGTGATTGAAAGCCAGCTGAGAACTGAGCAAGCAGCACTGTTCCCTCTCCGACCACTCCCCCACATACAGCACCACAATGCAGTGACGTGGAGTGTCCCATCCTGGCGAATACCTAAGGTTCTGCCCCTTACAATGTAACAGGTGAACCAGGACAAAGAAATATGGCCCAACTGAAAGAACAGATCAAAACTCCAAAAACAGAATTAAGCAATGAAGATACAGCCAACCTATCAGATGCACAGTTCGAAACACTGGTAATCAGGATGCTCACAGAAATTGCTGAGTATAATCGCAAAATAAAGAAAAAAGTGAGGCTATGAAACGTGAAAAAAAGGGAAGGGTGAGGGGAAGGAAACCAGGACTCCAATCTGTATGAACAGAAAGAAGAAATAAACATTCAACCAGAGCAGAAAAAAGAAACAAGAATTCAAAAAAAAGGGAGGAGAGGCTCAGGAACCTCCAGGACAACTTTAAATGTTCCAACATCCGAATCATAGGGGTGCCAGTAGGAGAAAAGGAAGAGCAAGAAATGGAAAACTTCCCCAATCTGGAGAAGGAAATAGACTTCTAAGAAATCCAGGAAGCTCAGAGTCCTAAAGAGGTTGGACCCAAGAAAGCACACACCAAAGCACATCGTCATTATATTACCCAAGATGAAAGAGAAGGAGAGAATCTTAATAGCAGCAAGAGAAAAAGAGTTACCTACAAAGGAGTTCCCATAAGACTGTCAGCTGATTTCTCAAAAGAAACCTTGCAGGCAAGAAGAGTCTGAAAAGAAGTATTCAAAATCATGAAAGGCAAGGACCTACATATAAAATGACTCTATCCAGCAAAGCTATCACTTAGAATGGAAGGGCAGATAAAGTGCTCCCAGATAAGGTCAAGTTAAAGGAGTTTCATCATCACCAAGCCCTTATATGAAATGTTAATGGGACTTATCTAAGAAAAAGATGATCAAAAATATGAACAGTAAAATGACAACAAACTCACAACTATCAGTAACTGAACCTAAAAATAAAACAAAACAAAAACAACAAAACACCTAAGCAAACACCTGGAACAGACCAGAATCACAAAAATGGAGATCACATGGAGAGTTATTAGCAGGGAGGGGGAAGGGAGCATAGGGGAAAAGGTACAGGGAATAAAAAGCATAAATGGTTAGGTACAAAATAGACAGGGGGAGTTAAGAATAGTATGGGAAATGGAGAAACCAAAGAACTGATATGCATGGCCCATAGACATGACCTAAGGGGATGTAGGGGGAATGTTGGTGGGAGGGGGCAGTGTAGGACAGAGGGAAATAAAGGGGAGGAAAAAACGGGACAACTGTAATAGCATAATCAATAAAATACACTTAAAAAAACTCACAGAATGTATATCAAGAGTGAACCTTAAGGTAAAATATGAACTCCTGGTGATAAAGATGTGTCCGTGTAACAAATGTACAACTCCAGTGCCCTGGGGTGGTACGCTGACAGTGAGGAAGGCTTGTTGTACATTTACGGAGGCAGGAATATAAAGGAACTCTGCTGAATCTGACTGAACATAAAACTGCTCTAAAAAAAGTAATGTCTTAAAAAAAAAGAATAAAATACTGGTATGTACTACAATGTGAATGAACCGTGAAGACATTATGCTAAGTGCAACTAAGCCAAACACAAAAGGACGAATACTGTACAATTTTACTTACATGAGGCACCTACAACAGTTAAATTAAGAGAGAGAAAATGGAACAGTGGTTCCCAGGAGCTGGGAAGAGGAAAACGTGGAGTTATTGTGTAATAAGTACAGAGTTTGAGTTTGGGTTTGGGAAAATGAAAACGTTCTAGAAATAGAGAGTCGTGATGGCTGCACAAGAATGTACTGAATACCACTTAAAAATGGTTAAAATGGTAAATTCTGTTATGCATATTTTATCAAAATAAAAACAAATAATATCCTTTGTAACTCTGTATTTCAACATAATATGAAAAAACTTAGGCATCGGGTCAAAATTAACTGGGTAGACACCAAGTGTGAAGACCACTGGCCTATTATTGGCCAACTATTATTGGCTCCCCTAATTTGAACTTGTGTTGCCCTCCACAGGCTGTCTGCTAGGTATTCAATGTACTCCTTACGAAGTCAAAGAGCAGCCTGTAGTCCCCAGAAACAATTCATAGAGCAACCTGATGAAGAGTAAGTTTGTTATAGTGTCAGTACACCTCTGCTAGCAATTCCACAATTCCGCCATCTCAGGCTCTTCATCCAATTAACTCCTTTTTCGTCCTTTGTGTCTCATCTTAGCACAAACCACTTCACCAGGGCAGCCTTCCCTAGGATTGTACTCCCCTCAGGAAGATTAGGACCAGCTCCTTATTATATAATCTTGTATTAACCTAAACACTTCTTTCATCAACTTGATCACAGGTAGTCATTGATTAAAGAATCACAGAAATAAACATCTCCGTCATTAGACTGTACCCTATCTATCTCCTTTACCACTAAATGCTCAGCACATAGTATATGGACCATAGTAAGTGCTTTGCACATATTAAATGTCCAACAAATTTCTTGAATGACAGTACACTCATATACTCTTTGGTAATTTACTTACGTTTAATGATCTACTAAATCCCAAACATCTTAACCATGATTTAATTTTATTTTGATGAAAATTATACATAAAATCTCTTAAAAAAATAAAACCCACATACAATTCTATCTAAGAATTTAAGATTTTCTGAAACTTATCCATGGACTGGGTTAAAAATTTTTGTTCTAGTACTGGCTGGCTGGAGGGCTCAGCTGGTTGGAGCATCATCCCATACACTACAAGGTTGCAGGTTCAATCCCCAGTCAGGGCACCTACTGAAAGCAACCAATGTTCCTCTCTCTCTCCAAACACAATATATCTATCTTAGAGTGATGATTTAAACAACAAAAACAGCCCTTTCTCGTGTGGTTCAGTGGATTGAGTACCAGCCTGCAAACCAAAGGGTCGTCTGCCACCTATTAGATTCCCAGTCAGGGCACATCCTGGGTTGTGGGCCAGGTCCCCAGTTGGAGGAGCACAAGAGGCAACCACACGCTGATGTTTCTCTCTCTTTCTCCCTCCCTTCCCCTTTCTCTAAAAATAAATAAAATCTAAAAAAAGAAATTAAAAAACAAAAACAGGCCAACTTTTACTCCAGTAAGAAAACTGTAAGGGGGAGGGCGCTAACATCTTGCTTAAGAAATTATCTCCCTATTTAAGCCCTGGCTGGTGCAGCTCAGTGGATAGAGTGCGGGCCTGTGAACCACATGATCGAGGTTCGATTCCTAGTCAGGGCACATGCCTGGGATGCAGGCCAGTTCCCAGCAGGGAACTCATGAGAGGCAACCATACATTGATATTTCTTTCCTTCTCTCCTTCCCTTTCCCTCTAAAGATAAATGAATAAAGTCTTTAAAAATAAATAAAAATAAAAAGAATTTAGAACAAGAAGCATACTTAAAAGAAAAATTATCTCCCTATTTAACCCCCTAACCCCTCCAGACACCCCTTATATCAACAGTTTTCAACCAATGTGCTGCAAGAATTTTTAAACATGTAATACTTGACTATTTAGTGAGGCACACTGACTTCTTTTTCCTTAAATTGTCAAGTAAAAATATGACGACAGCCAACAAAATGGCTATCTGGTATGAATGAATCAAAATTATACCTTTTGGGGTTTTTTTTGGTCAGATGAGCAAAACATATATTTTTTGGTATATGGCAGAATTTTAGTAATTAATTTATGTGTGCAATGAAATAAAAAAGATTGAACACTACTGCCCTAAATCAATCTTTTAAAACATAGTTTTGATCCAACCAAAAGTCTTCAATACTAAATGGATCAACTCTAAAAGATAAATGAACTATAGAGATAAGGAATGACTTTCAGGATCAAGGGTGGTAAAAAGTAGAAAACAGATTTGACCCATGCTCTCCCTTACCTATCTCCTCCAGGTAGTACAGTCTCTCATCCATTTCTGCCTGCTAAAATCATATTCGTGTCTATATATGTACTCTTCAATATAACTGTATAGTTCCAAAGACAGTTATGTTAGTTATATATGTAAATTCATTTTTCCTCCTGCTAGTTTTTGAACCACTGTTTCTCAGCTCCAAAACCACCCTTTTACAATCCCCTTTGTAATCCCGGGGCTGGGACTCTGTCAGCCACATTTTTTCTTTTACAGCTGGCCCTGTTACGCTCCCCCAATAAAGGGGTACTAGAAAAGACTGAAAGCTATGGAGGAAGACGGGACCTCTCTTTTCTGTTTGCTTCCTAGTCCTGTTTTTGCTTCTTTTTGCTGCCAGTGCAACCCAATAACCCAGCTGCAGTTCGTGCTGGTAACCACAGCTGATTCTAGCTGGCAGTTTTTCTGACACACAACCAGCCCCTGAGAAAATACCAGTCCCAGGCAGCCAGAACCTTCTTTATAGCTGTGGGGTTCCGGAACCCAGCCCCACAAGGCTCCTGTTCTGATCTCAAAAACATTAGCACTAGCTGAGCCCTATCCTCTTCCCAGAGGTCCGAGTTTTGGCTCCACGAAGCTTTTCCTCCACGTTCTTTCCCCTCTTCTCTGTTCTCCCTGTCCTAGAGAAGGTAGCCGCTTCCCGCAGTTGCTACCTCCATAATACCTTACTCTTCCCTTTTGTCTTTTCAGTTCAATACCTAGTTAGCTGCTTTTATATTAAGTTATCTCGTAAAATCACTGATACAGCCCCTGTCTCCTTAATACACGTGAACACACTCTTTGACCAATTTTAGCAATTTAATGAAATCACTCAGGAGAACAAGGACCATACTTTAAAGACATCTGATTATACCTATTATGAAACTTTGTTTATAGTAAGCAATTAAACCAAATATTTGGTAAATGAATGAAAAGCTAATCCACCTATAGTAGACTTATCACTTCTGAGCATATTCTTTGAACCCTGCTCATAGAGCCTCGGATTCTTCATGCAGTTTCTTTCTTTGGTAAATTTAAGAATTTTTTCTTAAAGATTTGGTTTATTTATCTTTAGAGGGGAAGGGAAGGAGAGAGGGAGAGAAATATCAATATATGGTTAGTTGCCTCGCAAGCGTCCCATGCTGGGAACTGGCCTGCAACCCAGGCATGTGCCCTGACTGGGAATCGAACCGAGATCCTTTGGTTCATAGGCCCGAGCTCAATCCACTGAGCTACACCAGCCAGGGCAATTTAAGAAGTTTTTGACAGATTTTAAGATCCCTTCAGTGTTTGCTCATTTGAGGAAACTGCACTTTAAATGTTCTAACTTGTACTTGACTTGTCAAATTTTATTAACTGGTTTATTGTTATCTACTGTCACTTAAAGTAAGCATTTTAAATATTTTTGAGGCTTGGATTTTTTAAATCTCTATCTTACTGATATAGCTTCATTACCAGTTTCCTCATGTGTAAATGAGAGCAGAACTACATGGCCTTTAAGATACTTTCTTGCTTTGAAATAACTACACTGTGCCTCTCCCAAATACACCTCCCACCTCAACAGATTTTATTAAATTCATATGCATATCATCTGATACTTTACACTCGGTTAGCACAAAACATTCACTTAGATTTTAAAAAAATTAAAGTAAAAAAAAAACTTGAAGTCCTAAGGCTTAAAGTGACTTGTTCAAGATCAGCCAAACTTCTGCTAACTTTATTTCACAAAATCTAGATCTAAACGCCTCACAATGTAGAAGGTTCCAGGTTAAGGCTATTTATTTTCTGATAATTTCAGGTTAAACAACTTTTCAAGTCTGTACAGTGACAAAGAATCACAATACCGCCCTGGCTGGTGTAGCTCAGTGGACTGAGCGCGGGCCTGTGAACCAGACGATCGCGGTTCGATTCCCAGTCAGGGCACATGCCTGGGTTGCAGGCCTGTTCCCCGCAGGGGTCAGTTCCCAGCAGGGTATGCACCAGAAGCAACCATACATTGATGTTTCTCTTCCTCTCTCCTTCNGATACCTTTTATTTGTCTCTTTTCTTCTGTGCTTGGTTATTTCTTTTAAGGCATATGGAAAATGACTCATAAAATGGTGTTTGAAATCAATAAGATAATTCTTTCGAAGCCATGACTCCTATTAAAATAAACAAAGATTAGAAAATCTACTAAAAACAATAATTTAAAATAGTCAATAAAACTTTAAGCAAAAATTTGACAACTTGTCAATATTCAACTATAAATTTCTCCTTGTAATACACCTTCTGCTCACGATCTAATATGTAAATAAACTTAAAAATCAGAAAAACTGTTAGGGCATCCAATTTTCCCCCACAGACCTTTTTGGCACTTAATTATTTTTACTTGCATTTTATCTACTGTTTAAGAAGAAAAAAGGGAAGAGAGTAACCCTGACATTTATAAAATATAGAAGTCCACTACCTGGTATTCTATTATACTATAACATTATTATTCCCTAGCAATTTATTATTTCCAACTGAAGGTATCCAACACTTTCCTAGAGCAATGTACTTCTCTAAAATTCCTCAAATTTTCTAAAATTCTTGAGCAGTATTTGTGAATGTATCATTCTCTCTTACTTGAAACACCATCTAATTCCAGATTACAACACTCTTACTTCCTCCTCTCCAGAGGACCAACCATTCCATTTTGTCAGAGACTGAGGAGTTTCTTGGGATGTGGGACTTAAGGTGCTAAAAGCTGGTGACCATGCAGCTCCTTAGTATCCTTTATGGATTCTTCTTTTCTTCCTGGCCTACAAATGTTGTCCCAACATATCCTCTTAAACTTCTAACAGGCACCTTAAAGTTAACATGAATAAGCTGAACTTTCCCCCGCAGCAGCCACGCTGCCACTTGAACCGTAACACAGGAATCATCCTTTCTTGGACAACTGGATAACTGCCATCATCTGATTATTATGGCAAACATAATTTGCCAAGGTAAATTAGAGAATTCTACCAGTGGCTGCTTTTAAATATCATTCCTATTTAAGTTAACCCCCCTCACTTTATTTCAATTTCATACATACATAGTCTCCAACAATCTGTGCAAAACAAGTCTTCTGAACTTAGTATCCTAGTTAATGCATGCTAATGAATAGTCACGTAATACTTTAAATATCCATAAAATTAAGGTAGTGTTTACATCTGGTCAGTGTTATCTGAATGACTTGCACAATTAATGAATTTGCATTCGGTCCTACCATTCTATCCAATTACAAATACTACTTATTACTAAAGCAATAACACAAATTCATCATTACCCATATGCAACCAAACACCAAAATGCTTGCAATTTTTATTTCTCAGCTTTTTAAAAATGAAAGAAAGACTAGATGCATGTTGAATATCATAACTTTTCATTTTATCTTAGCCTTTCAGATGAGAACAGATCCATTCAAGACTGCAAATCATATATACTTTTCTACAAAGCTGTTTACATTATTACTGTCACTAGCCTACATCAGAGATTAACTGCCATAAAGGAGAGCAAGGTAAAACCATATATTATACCCCTAACCACGATCTATCACTATTTCTTGCCAATGTAGGCAAAGAATTATATGACAAGCTCCAAACTATAATCGAAATGCCATCTATTTGAATGCCATCTATTTGCCAGCAATTCTTCAAACATCCCTACAGATGACGGGTAAATTGGTTAATAGCAAAAGAGCAAGCTCCTAAACACACACCATAGTACGATTATATCATGTTTATCAAGATTATTAAATACTATTTTAAATTCATCCTTAGTCTTATTTTATGTGGCATACTAACTCATTGTAAGCTACAGCTTGAATAAAAACAATTAAACAATACCAAATAACTGCCTTGTCAGTTTTGGACATAAGTAGGCAACTTCAAGGTTTCACACTTGGTCTAAAGTCCTTGCAGTAATTCTATAAACCAGAAGGTTCAAGATTTAAAGTATTGTTCCTGCAGTTGCTTATAAGTGTGCTACCATATTAATTTATCACCAATTAATCTTAGAGCTTGTTCTTCCTTACTTGCACCATGCACTACATGTTGTATTCACTGTAAGAACACTTTTAAAAAGCTACCAACATTCAATTCTCCCCAAACAGTAGATTTAACTTTTACTTATCAAGAAACATGTCTTCACAATTAGCTTTCTACGAAGAAACTCCTATCTGACCTAGAATTCACTTAACTTCATTCATAGTATATCTACAACTATAGCTTACCTATATATACTAAAAGGCAACTTTTAGAAATGTTTTCTGACCTTAAATCCTTTATCAAGATCAAAGAGCATACACACAGCAAGCCTGTGTGTAGCTTCTTCTCTAAAATGTAGTCGTTTCTACTAAACTTGGCAATGTGGCACAAACTGGAAAAGACTACTTAATAAGCAACTGTTTCAATCCCAGAAGAGGCCTGCAGATACTAGAATGTTCCTACATAATCTGCCACAAAGCAGTAAATTGTAACCCTACTGTAAATTATAGCTAATGAAAATAGTGCATTAAGTTATGCATTTCACTTTTAAAAATTTTAACATTCAGATAACAATCTCACCAAATTATTTTAATTTGTTGTTTGGGGCAAAAATAAGAAACTAGCTTACAGTTAAACCCTTGGAATTTTTTGGAAAATACATAACCAATTGACAGGAATATGCTGGTATCTAATCTGCCCATTAATAATGGCAAAAGGCATTACTAAGAAAATAAAGAACTAATTAGTTCTCACCAATTTCTGGTTTTCATCATGCTGTTTAGAGAGTTTCCACAAAAGGGAAATAATATTAAGAACTTGCTGCATAACCTGCAGTGGTTCCCGTTCTACACCATTTCCAACAGAAGTAGCTAGTTGTGGAGGCACAGCTTCAATCCAGCACTCGACTAGCAGCGGAATTATTATCTCAATAAACCCTTTCAAGTTCTCAGTAGATGCCAAGCCTTCATCCACACTGCCTAGTCCTCCAGTCAGGTACCTAATGAAGGGTAAGAATGAAAAAAAATAATTATTAAAAAATAGTATTCCTTGCTTAGTCTAAATCTTAAATATAAAATACCATTAAAAGAACCATAAATTGATAATTACATTGATCAAAACTAATTAAGAAAAATAAAATTCTAAGAAGAAAAAGCCAAGAGGCTATCAAGTTTTACTTCTCATTAGGCTTTGCTAGAAATAAGTTATCATACTTTCAAATGACTCCTCCCATTGACAAATAAAACCAAATCATGAGTAACTATATGAAAACTACGAAAGACAACTGTATGTCTTCCCACCATTAGCCATCAATGGTCAGCAGTTATAATTCAATATAGGAAAACTGAGTGTGGACATAACTGAAATCCTTCTTACCGTAGCCTGAACTGTGAACTGACATTGGGCTGGGAACCCCCATTTTCATAAACCTGGATGTGTTGCTGGTCGTTGGCATGTTCCTTCCAGTTGATAAAAATGGAGTTGCTAGTGGCATGGGGATTTTCTTTTTGTTCCTGAAGTCCTTCACTTTCTCTCAACCTACTGGATCCATCTGCCAAGGCCTGAAGGAATTTACTGAGTCTCACTAAGACTTTCAGCCTCCACTGCTGAGAAGTGAGTCTCCGATTAGGGTTTACAGAAAGTATCCAGGACTGGGATCTGTCTCTATTTACCAATCCTTTGGACAGCTGCTGATGAGAAATAAGTTCTACAAAATTCTTAAGCAATATACTGCTACGGCCAGTAATCAGAGCTGGGTACTCTTCCAGCAGAATGTCCAAAACTTTCAAAGAGTCCTCCTGAATTCCTTCAGTAATGTGAGTCATGGCACTAGAGAGATGGGCACTTACCAAAGGAAAAAATGGAGAAATTTGTTCAGCTCGTATTTTGGGGGCCAGGAATTGAAGAAGTTGAACTGCTGCTAATCGTACATTAGCATCTTTATCTGTAAACACAGCAGTCACTTCACTTAATATGTTTGAAAGGTGTGCATCAATTATAAATGGGTACTGAGACAAAAGATCTTTAAGTCCAAGAAGAGCACTCTGTTTAACCCCAGCATTGTAGTGATGCATCTGTGACAGCAAATCCTATAAATAAAAACAAAACACAGGTTGTCGTTATATCCATATACAAGTATACAGACATTATATAATTTTCCAACATGCTAACTAAAACCAATAAACTGACACTTCTCGGGAAAATTGCTTCAATAAGTATTTCTAAATGTCACTTAACTTTTATTAAAATTAGAAACAGAGCTTTATCTTTAAGAATTTTAGCTTAATAAAAATACTACATAATTTTCCGTAGAATTTTCTTCTTGAAAATAAAACTTCAGGTGGTGAACACATAATACAGTACACAGATGATGTGTTATAGAACTGTGTACCTGAAACCTGTAGAATTTTGTTAAGCAGCATCACCCCAATAAATTCAACAAAAAGGAAAAAATAACATACAAGTAGGCTTAGGCACACCATCATTTAAAGTGACAGCAGCCCTGGCTGGCATAGCTCAGTGGATTGAGCGCAGGCCTGCGAACCAGACAATCACAGTTCGATTCCCAGTCAGGGCACATGCCTGGGTTGCAGGCCAGTTCCCAGCAGGGGACACACCAGAAGCACCCATACATTGATATTTCTCTCCTTCTCTCCTTCCCTTCCCCTCTAAAGATAAGTAAATAGCCCCGGCTGGTGTAGCTCAGTGGATTGAGCACAGGCTTGCGAACCAGAGGATCGCGGTTCGATGCCCAGTCAGGGCACATGCCTGGGTTGCACGTCAGTTCCCTGCAGGCCAACTCCCAGCAGGGGATGCATGAAAGGCAACCATACATTGATGTTTCTCTTACTCTCTCCTTCCCATCTAAAGATAAATAAATAAATAAAATCTTTAAAAAAAAAGATAAGTAAATAAAATCTAATAAATAAATAAATAAAGTGACAGCAATCATCACCACTATTCAAACATCTATTACATACTACACATGTGCTGGGTGTATTTATATACTCTTAATTTAACGAGACATTTCTGTCTATTTTAAATGTTTTTTCCAGGCGTATATTTATTTTATTCAGAGTACAACATTTACCAATTTTCTCTGTGGAATAACTTACTTAATCTGTGAAGAAAATATGACTTTGAATACCTTTCTGATATTATTTAACCTTTGGGGCTTAAAAGCAAAACTAGAAAATGTGTATCCTCAAAAAACTAGTTCACAAATACTCCTAACCAGCATTACTCATAACAGAAAGTGGGAACAATCAAATGTCCATCAACCGGTAAATAATAAAATGTGACATAACCATGCACTGGAATACTATTCCACAACACAAAGGAATTAAGAACTGCTCTGACACATGCTCTAACATGGATGAATCTCAAAAACATGCTAAGTGAGAGCCAAGTATCAAAACACTTGGCGTTATGTGTTTCTAATTTCTATGAAATGCCCAGAAGGAGCAAACCTATGTGAATACAAAGGAGATTAGTGGCTGCCTAGGGCTGGGGGGAAGGAATAGGAGTGACTTCTAATAGGTATAGCATTTCTTTCTGAAGTGATTAAAAAAAAGTTCTAAAATTTGATTATGGTAATGTCATTACTATAAATATTTTTAAAACCACTGAATTGTACATTTTAAATGGGTGAATCTTATTATGTGTAAACTTCATTTTAATAAAGCTGTTCAATTTTTAAGCAAAACTACTGTTCAAACTTAAGTTACCATAACTTCACACATTTACCATGAACCTGTAAGCTATGCGCTGTAAGAATTCAAAAACAAGACAGGATCTTATCTCAATGTGCTATAAAAACAGCTTCAAAACAGGAACATCAAGAATTTGACACATCACACATCAAAAAATTAAACACAAGATATTTCTAGATGATATATTAAATCATCAACTAAGTATACAAGGGAGAAATCACTGCAGACTTAGCTGAACAAGGCTTTCTGGAGGTGGAAAAGCTGAGTGGCATTATCAGACTAGGGTAACAGGTGAACTCCAAACTACAGCCATCAATAAACTGTTAAGAATAAAAAACTTCCCACAAAAATATAATATTCTAAGTGATTTTTTAAAAATCTAATTTTATCAAAATGATATTTATGATTTACCTTTATGTTAAGTTTTCTGTTGTTTGTTGGAAGTGTTACATCCTCTTTGAGTTGCTCAGGCAGATGTATAGTCTTCGTTTTAAAGTTTGTAACAGTAGCATTTTCTAATTTGGGCTTCTTTTTACCAACCTTTAGTTTTACTTTTTGAAAATCATCTTGACGTTTTCTTTTTTTAGTCATTCTTGAGTGCTATAATGAAAAGAATTTGAAATCAATGGATAAACACAAAAAAATTCTGAAAGAGTAAACAAGGCACTGGCAGGTGTGGCTCAGGAGATTGAGCTCAAACCAAAGGGTTGCCAGTTAGATCCCCAGTCTAGGGCATGTGCCTGGGTTGCAGGCCAGGTCCCCAGTAGGGGGCATGCAAGAGGCAACCACACACTGATGTTTCTCTCCCTCTTTCTCCCTCCCTTTCCCTCTCTAAAAGTAAATAAAGTATTTTAAAAAATAAAAAAGGTATTTTTCAATATTTATACTACCATTTATTCCAAAGATAATCAAGAATCAAGGCCAATGGTGATTATGCCGAAGGATCAAAATACTAAAAGGAAACCACCTTTACAAAGTACAAAAAAAAATCAATTTAGCCAGGATGTTTGTAAAGAGGAGTCATTAACAATAAGGCAACAGGCTTGCCACTGATCTGTCAAGGATTTTTAGCCCTAGAACCTTTTGTTAAGCAGTGGGCTAAATGGAAACTTTCGGAAAAATTTTTGTGGGGTGGGGAGTGAGTACTATGAGGGTGGATTGGAAAGCAGCAGAGAATTGCTAAAGATACACCTCCATCTACTGAGAATCCCTAACAAACCAAAGCCAAGTCTGGAAACCAACACTACTATTTAATGAAGCCTGTAACAGGAAAAGTTTCATGAATCTAAGTTGAATGCTTTAAATACGGGTAAGGTACAGATATGCAGCAAGGACAGTTAATGAGCATTTCACAAGCAAGGAAAGCTGTATAGATCAGGAAAATGGGATAAGCATGGTATAGGCAAAAATGAAGATACCAACATCTTGAACACCAAGGAAAGTTCAGACTAGATATGAACAGGAAATAGTATCCAAAAAACAGTATGAAAAGCAGAAGAAAAGGGAAATAAAGTGTAACAGGTATAAAGAACGACATCATTAGGCCACTATTATAAATAACTCAGGCATAACCACATCACCCTGCACTTTCCCCTGTTCACCACCTTCTTTCAACTTGTATCCAAATCTTACCACTTACACGCAAAATCTTTGATCTGTGCCTCCTACCTACTCCCCCGCCAAGTCTTAAATACTTGATTTTTACCCTAGACTGTTCAATAGTTTTCCCACAGGTATTCTTGCCTTGTCTCTAGTGCCTACTCCCTAGTCCATCTGCTAGAGAAGCACCAGAGTGCAATTTCTAAACCTACATTTCAGGAGTTCCTTTACTCCCTTTACAGTGAACTCCTCACCTGGACATATTAGGTCCTTCCTAACTTCCTCTCCAGTTTTTCCTTTATACAAGGTAACTGCCATCTAAAAATAGTGTCCTATACCTAGAACCAGCTCAATTCTTTCTGAAGCCTTCCATGTGCTGCAAAAATAATGAATTCTACCCTTCACTAGATACCCTACTAAAATAATACCTCCAAAATAAATAAAAATCCTATATTTATCCTATGCCCAGCTATTTCTTTTTTGTTAAATTCTAGATATCATACTTTGTTTCTTTTTTTATTTAATTCTTGTTCAAGTACAGTTTTCTGTCTTATATTCCCAGCTATTTCTTTTTAATCAACACGACACAAGAGTCCAAAAATAACTGAGTAGATCGAAGGTCTGCATTATTGTGAGAGTAATAAAATGGCTGGTGCAAGCCTGGCAGCTGAAGTTCCAGGAATCTAGAAGCCAATCACCATGACCCATAGTCTAGGATTTAGCTACACAGGTAAGGAACAGATTCTGGAGCCAAACTGATTATGATTATGTTCTTATTAAGATTGCCACTTGCTAGCTGTAGTTACCTCAGTTTGCCTCAGTTTTTACCTACAAAACAGGAATAGTAATAATACATACATATTTCATCATACAGTTGTTATGAGGTAAGATGAATGAGGAGCAAATAAGTTCATTATTAGGTTCAAATAATGAACCTAATAATGTTCGTTAGGTTCACTGTAAAACACTATGTAGTTCAAATGGGTTCATCGTAAAACACTATGAACCACTACTGGCACAATGAAGAACACATGTGCTATAAGCACAAATATGTGTATTTTCTTTAATTCTCAGGACTAGCATCTACCAAGTACAACATGAGCTGCATTATGTACATTCGATTCTCACAAAACCGTATGATGGAAGGTGAAACTAACCCCATTTTTAAGACGTGGCTCAGAAAGGTTTTGTCAGTCCTTTACTAAGACGTTGAAGAGGGTTTCATACTCAAGACAGCTCTGCATAACCAGTTTTATGTTATATATACTGGAACTAAGGTGAAAACTGGAAAACCGAGTAGCAAAACAGCTCATTTTATTTCACTTTCCTATTCCCAAGTATTCATTCTACCCACACCTCTAGCTACTCCACTCTAAAAAAGAAATGCGTAAGTAAAACCTAAAATAAAGTCCCTAATACTTTACTGGCCTCTTTTACTACAAAGAAAATAATGGTCTTCCTTAATTTGGCAAGCACACTTTGTACTCTTTCCCTACAATTTTATTAACTAGTACCAGAGATGAAAATAAATGGTACAAGACGTTCAGAAAATTCGAATGAATTAACCCTCCACCCCCACCACCAACCTTCTGTGCTGTCTTTAACCACTACCTACCTGATCCCTAGCCAACAGTCTGCTGTCAAGTTTATGCTATATTATCCATCACTTTGTAGTCGTCTTACTAATGTTTTCCCTCCGTTAGGAAAATTAAGAGGGCTGACCGTCCTTCCTTGACTTTTAAGACTGGTAAGGTTATTTTTGTGATACACGGGGAACATTCTACTAGCAATTTCTGTTACTTTCGCTTAAAATAAAAAATTCCCAACACACCAATTCAAATAATAGTCTGACTATGCAACTTTTATGTAATTAGGTACTGAACAGAAGGTAAGCACTCCTGCCTCAGGGGCTGAGCTCTCCCATCACTGGAGCGCCTGCGTACGGGAGCCCCCGAAGCTTTAAAACCGAACTTCGCATTTTCAAACTGCAGGTCGTGTCACTGCAACGAAAAGGAGATATTGGCCCATCGGGATCCCCACCAAACCGGATTCCTGCTAACGTGTCTGCTACCTCATTACCCCCCTAATTTCCAAGTTCTCCCCCCTCCCCCAAATATCAAGAAGCAAGCATACTGCGCTCGGCCTCTGCAAATTTCCTTTCCAAACCTTTCACGCTCACGAGTTCCCCCAAACTCGACTGAGGGGTCCAATCGGAAACACCAGACTTTGGTTGACGCAAATGCCGTGCAAGAGCAACTCGATACAGCCGGTGGCCCGGTTCTCCCCGCACAGAGCACTTAACCCGCCACACTTGGACGGCGAGAGGGCAGATGAGGAGACCACTGCACATCCCCACCCCAAGTCTTCGGTCCCGCATGCCAGGAAGTTTAGACCCCCTGGGTTTTCCGAAACTACCGTTTCTTCTACTCGGCTGGACCGCAGTCAGGACTACAGTCGGGGAGGTGGGGCCCAATCCACCCACACCGGCCCGAAAGTCTCTGGGACCGAGAAACCGCGGGAACCCGCCCAGTCACTTGAGGCGCTTCATGCCCTCAAGCACCCGCCCCCGCACTGCACGGCTCCGCACCCAGGCCAAGCTCCGCAGAGGTGCCACTGCCGGGGGCCCAGGGATCGCAGACCAAACCCAGCCGGCCCTGCCCGCCTGGGCCGCGGACAGGGGGGCGCCGGCCCGGCGCGCCGTCCCGCGCCCCGGGAGGGCCTGGTCTGATGGGCGCGGGCCACTCACCTGAGAGTCCGGCCGGGACCGTGGGACAGAAGCACAGAGGAAGAGTGTCTGAGCAGAAGCCCCCGCAGCGACAGCGTACGCCGCTAGCCTCAGCCTCTCGCTCCCGGAGCGTGTTTTCAAATCCCCTAGTCCTCACGCGGCCGCGTCTCCTTCCGCCGCCCGGAAATCAGGGCCCCTCCCCCGCCGCGCCGCGCTCACGTGACCGCGACCCGCAGCCGCGCGCAGCCAGGGAGGCGGGAGCGGGAGCCGTAGGCCCCGCCCAGGGGAGGACGGGGCCACCTCCGCAATCCCTCTTCGGAACCCCCCTTCGCTTCTGGAGGTAGAGGTACGGGAGCGCGGGACCAGCGGACGAGGCTGGTTCCTAGGTCCAGCTTCCTACGTCCTAACTTCTCGGGCTAGCTCGGGTGTGTTGTCCAGGTTCCAGCTGATTGACGGCATGCCTTTTCTCCCTGTGCTAGAACACGGCTCCTGAGACCTACAGGCACATTTGGAAAAGAATACGTGCTGAACTGAATTAAGGAAGAAAAGTTTGGGACTGCGGGGGCGACACAATAAAATCCCTGGGGACATTAAACTGGATGGAGCAATTATGAATTACGTGGAAGAGGACAAAATACACCTAGTACCTGGAGTCTTAGTCAAAGATTTTCCCTAATCCAGTTTCTCAGCACTGAGATTCCCGTGGCTGAAATTAAGTGGGCACAGGGAAATTAAGGGGAAGATTAAAAGGCCTGGGAAGAAGATGAGAAAGCAAGGAGAACGGGTCTTTGAAAGATACACTTGCCAAGGATTGGTGGGTATTGTGGAGGAAAGAGGTCCAGGTATGGATTTTAGACCTTGATTCAAATTTACCTTTACAGTTTACAAGATGTCCGACTTAGTCAGGGTGAACCTCAGTTTACTTTGTGGAGATTCAGAGCAGTGATGTCTGAGGTAAAGGGAGACCCAAGCCTGGGGTCCAAGACCGTACCTATTGCATGATCAGAGATAAAGAAGCAGACTAAAATGTTTACCTCTCTCTTTAATAGCAACACAGCTATACAACCATAAACTGCTTGAATCCACCATATACACAAACATTTGGTTGTCATCACTATTGATGGCATTAGATGGTATTAAAAATTATGAGACTGGATCATAAGATGAACGGTCTATTGCCATCCAGACGTGTCCCTTAATTCCAGACTTGTATTTAACAGCCTATTCAACATTTCCTTTGGATAACACTACATGTCTCCAGGTCAACATGTCCAAAATGGAACTCCCCATTTGCCCCCTGAAATCTAAAACTTCTTCCAGCTTCTTCATCTCAAATAGCAACTCCGTCCTTTCAGTCACTTGGCTTGGATTCTTTCTTTCACATCTCACATTTAGTCCATCAGGAGATTCTGTTGACTTCACCTTCAAGCACATCCTGGACATCTCATGATCACTGTAAAAACCTTCTGAACAGGTGTCCCTATTTCCACCATTGCAGCATAGAGTCTTCCCCTTAAAATTTAAGTCAGTCCCTGCAGGTATGGTTCAGTTTGGTTGGAGTGTTACCCTGTAACCAAAAGGTTGCAAATTCCATTCTCAGTCAGTGTGTATCTATACTCAGGTTGCGGGTTCAATTCCCAGTATGTGGTTGGAGGGTGGTCCAAGTCTGGGCACGAACAATCCCTGGTCGGGGCACATATGGGAGACAACTAATTATCATTCGTTCCTAAAGATAACAGGTGAGTGAACATGAGACCCAACAAATAGCTCAATAGTTCTGAGCTAATTTTGAAATTCTAAGATTAATTTTTAATTTTCTCACATGGGAACAATTGCTTCATTTGTATACGTTCTATTAAATAAAATGAGCCTTGAATTTTCTTACTGTGCTTATAATAGATGCATACCTAATTTAGTTGTTACCATTTACATTTAATATAAAACATGGAATAAAACACACTAAGTGTGTGAGAATGATAAAGATATATAAGGAAACAGGCTCTCTCACTGCGGTTGGGTATAAGTTGGTGCATTTCAGAAAGACACTCTTTAATATGCAAAAAGAAACTACAAAACTCTTTATACCTTGGACTTCCACTCCTAGGAATCCATTCTAAAAAAATAACTAAGATATGTAAACAGACTTATGTACAAAAAAAATACCACAATGTTGATTCCATCAATTTTTAGAGTGAAAAATCAGACACAGTCTAAATGTCCAGGAGCTAGGGAATGGGTATATAAAGTACAGCAAATTCAGAAAAAATACACCAAGACCTTTAAAAATAGTATTTTTAAAGAATATTTAAGGATAGGGAAAACTTCAGTGGAAAAATAAGGAAAAAAATTGATCAGAGGAATCTCTTCTTTGTAAAAATATATGAAGAAGGAATGATAGAATTAAAACATCACCATTTTGCAACTTTTAGTAATCAAAAGGATCTAGGCAATGTTTATTGTATTGATAGCTGTTAAATCACAGACCATGGAACAGGCATTATGTACTTTGTTATTAAAGTACACAATACTATCTTTTAAAAAATCTTGCCAAAAATTTCAAAACTAAATCTCGTCAAGGCTAGACCTAACTACCAATTTATGGAAATTAAGAGCAGAGGCGTGTATTAACTACACCATAGCAATGCAATCAGTCCCATCTGGATGTAGGAAACTCGACAAGACAACTTGGTTTCTTTTAAAAAATTGTTTTGAAAGAATAGAAAGAAACAGAATAGGAAGCTATAAATTAAGAAAACCTTAGATCATATGTCAACCAATTGTTAAAAAAAACTTTTTTTTCTAGGAGAGGAAAACTCACTATAAATATTGTGAGTTGGTAGACTATAAATATTATTTGGTAGACTACGAATATTATTTCGTGATATAGCAATGGATTCTTGGAATGATATTTTGAAAAAAACTGTGTTCATCGACACAGAGATCTTCTGGAGGACAATGCCAGTAATCTGTACTGTTACCGTGATAACTTTACTAAAATTACTGAAGTCTTGGAGGTTAGCCTAGGCAGGCTTACAGTGAAATCACATTAACCAAGTTCGAAGGGCCCAGCGCATAAAGGCTGAGTGCCAGTATTTAGATTTATAATAAAAAAATATGCTTTGTTACAGAGTCCAGAACACTGAAGTAAACAAGCCTAGCATATTCTCTCTCAGTGGACGCACCTCCATGAGAACAGAAAAAAAATTCAACCACAAGATTGAGTAGTGGACATGGAAATGGAACAAAGGATCTAAGTCAAATAACTTAAACGATTGCTTGTAAGAGAGCCGATGCACCTGCTTTCGGTTGGGTTAGATTTGCCACTGGGAAAGTGATTTCTCAGTTTTTCCAAGTAAGTTTCATTCCCTGAGCAATGCTGAATAAGTACAGCCAAAATTTCTTCGGGGATTTTTCTTTTCCTTTACTCAAAAGGCCAATCAATGTTCTCTTCTGATGGATACATTCTGTAGCTATAAACAACAAATTCAATGTGGTTTCAGTGTTATAGTCCTAGAAATCTGTCTTTCTTTTTAAGTGACATATCCCTGCTCGAAACCTATGTTGTTTTCGTACTTTAACCCTAAAAAGTGGAATTTTATTTCCCTTATTTATAATTTCTATTTGGGCCTCCCCATCACTGCCACCTTCCACGCACATGTAAACCTGTCTCTATAATATTATCATCACTGTTAATTATACAGTTATAAAAAACCGGAATTGGGGATGAAAAGGTTTCTTTTTCAATACTCAAAGTTGATTCTTTTGTGAGATAAAAGATTGTCTTGGAACTTCTGAGGCCTTGTGAAAACATCATCTTTTTAGCTTATAAATCCCAACAGATTTTTATTGTACTATCGCTAAATCTAAATTCTAAATATTGATTCTATTTTCAGTGTGGCCCTCAGATGGGAAACACAAATGCTGTCATTTGTCTTCAGGGAGTATAAGAAATGACAAAAAATCATTGCACAAAATGTATTTTTTGAATGAATAAACACACACTTTCATACACTCACAAATATTTACACATTTATATTTATAACAGTTATAATCTGAAATCAGAAAAAATATTTTAAACTCATGTTCTTTTTCAGCACCACTTATTTATTCTTTTAGTATGAAATATAATTACATGTGTGTTTACATTGCATGATTACATATATAATTACTAGGCACTCGTAAACTACTAATTAAGAAAACTACCTGTCTGTAGCAAATGGTTCATAGATAGTTCCTGTTTATACAGCAGCTACTTTCTTTGTGAAAGAGGAAATCAGATGTTTGGAGCTGAGAGACCTAAGAACATTGTCACACCCCCCCCACCACCACCTCGACAGGGCAGCTCTCCATCAGTCCTCCTACCTCCTTTAGAATCGTCTCCATGGCCCAGGATAGAAAATGGCACCTCAGCATTCAGGGCTTTGAAAAATAACCAGGAAGTTTAGAAAAGTAAAGGCACAAGTACCAGACTTATGAAATCACCTATTCAGACCAATTCTATTGGTACGTAAAGTAAAGTAACCGAATTACATAAAAATACATAAAATGGAATATTGGAATATAAAATATGGTAACAATATACACGTTATAGCTCTCTTTTCATACCAGCTATACCTGGAGAGGCAGTGTGTAATGAGTAAAGGCCAGCTACCAGGTAAAATTCTCTGCACCACACTTCGAAAGTTGTTTGACCTGGGGGAAATTATTTCATATTTCTGTGCTTCAGTTTCCTCATCTATAAAATTTGGGTGATATTAGGACTTATTTTATTGAGTCATTGTGAGGATGAAATGCATGTATTTATATAAATCATGTTAATTGGAGTTCACTGTTACATGTACTTTGAAAATATTTGGAAACTTTTTAAAATTTTGCCCTGACTGATGTACCTCAGTTGGTTGGGTGCCATCCCGCAAAGCGAAACATCATTGGTTTGATTCCCAGGAGGGGCACATGCCTGGGCTGCGAGTTCTGTCCCTGGGTGTTTCTCGTATCGACATTTCTCCCCCTTTCTTTCTCCCTCCCCTCCGCTCTCTGGAAATAAATAAATAAATAAATAAATAAATACAGTCTTTAAAAATAATTTGAAAATTTTGACATAATTTCAGACTTCTTGTCTACAGGACCATGAGGTAATAAATGGGTATTGTTTTAAGCCACTACATTTGTGGCTTCAATGTACTGATATTGGTTTACTGAACTTATTAAACTTAAATTTGTTAAAGCAGTGATATAAGAATATTATAGATGTTTTGTTCTTCTTTTATTTAAGCATATTCTATTACAGTTTTCCCAATTTTTTTCACTTTATCCATCCTCCATCCTGCACCCCCCCAACCCTCCAGCATTCCCCATCCCTTCGTTCATGTCCCTGGGTTGTACGTATAAATTCTTTGAATTCTCTGTTTCCTATATCATTCTTTACCTCTCCCCATCTATTTAATGCCTACCAATTATGCTTCTTCTTCCCTATACCTTTTCCCCCCATTACTCCCTTTCCCCTTCCCACTGAAAACCTTTCGTGTGATCTCCATTTCTCTGATTCTGTTCCTGTTCTAGTTGTTTGCATAGTTTTGTTTTTGTTGTTTTTCTTTCTTTTATTTTTTTAGGTTCATTTGTTGATAGCTGTGCATTTGTTGTCATTTTACTATTCATATTTTTGATCTACCTTTTCTTAGATAGGTCCCTTTAACATTTCATATAATAATCAGCCCTGGCTGGTATACCTTAGTGGATTTAGCACGGGCCTGTGTACCAAAGGGTCACCAGTTTGATTCCCAGTCAGGGCACCTGCCTGGGTTGCAGGCCAGGTCCCTGGTTTGGCGCACATAAGAGGCAACCACACATTGATGTTTCTCTCCCACTCTTTCTCCTCCCCTTCCCCTCTCTAAAAATAAATGAATAATTAATTTAAAAATAATAATAATAATAATAATGGCTTGGTGATGATGAACTCCTTTAACTTGACCTTATGTGGGAAGCACTTTATCTGCCCTTCCATTCTAAATGATAGTTTTGCTGGATTGAGTATTCTTGGATGTAGGTCCTTGCCTTTCATGACTTCGAATACTTCTTTCCAGACCCTTCTTGCCTACAGGGTTTCTTTTGAGAAATAAGCTGACAGTGTTATGGGATCTCCTTTGTAGGTAACTGTCTCTTTTTCTCTTGCTGCTTTTAAGATTCTCTCCTTATCTTTAATCTTGGGTAACTTAATGATGATGTGCCTTGGTGTGTTCCTCTTTGGATCCAACTTCTTTGGGGCTCTCTGGCTTCCTAGACTTCCTGGAAATCTATTTCCTTCACCAGATTGGGTAAGTTTTCCTTTATTATTTGTTTGAATAAGTTTTCAATTTTTTGCTGTTGTCCTTTTCTTTCTGGCACTCCTATAATTCGGGTATTGGAACATTTAAAGTTGTTCCTAAGCCTCTCCTCATTTTTTTGAATTCTTGTTTCTTCATTCTGTTCTGGTTGGATGTTTATTTCTTCCTTTTGTTCCAAATCATTGCTTTGAGTCCAGGTTTCCTTCCTGTCACTGTTGGTTCCCTGAATATTTTGCTTTATTTCACTTTTGGTGTCTTTCATTTGTTCTTTCATTTTTTGACCAAGCTCAATCAGTTCTGTGAGCATTTTGATTACAGGGCTTTAAATTCTCTATCAGATAGGTTGGCTATCTCCTCATCATTTAGCTCTCTTCCTGAGGTTTTGCTCTATTCTTTCATTTTCTTTGTCTCGGTGCACCTATTAAGTTGTACGGGGTCAGGGCCTTAGGTGGTCACCGGGGCGGGGCAACCCTCTTTGCTGCCTGCTGCACTGCCTGTCGGGGAGGGGCCAGAGAGAGAACACTGCAGCTCACCTGCACTTTCCACTGGACTCTCATGTGAGACTGGGAGTTTCTCCCACCATGGCAACTTCCGTAGTCCACAGTCAGATCTGAATCTCAGTTTCTCTTTAGGTCAGCTCCGCCTGTGTGGTCCACCACCTCACTGTGCTTTCTCTCCATCTGCCACCTTACTGGTCTCATTGTTCTGTTTGACTGTTTCTTTAGTTCTGTGGTTGTTGGAGTTTCACGAAGTTTGATTTTCTGGCACTTCTGGTTGTTTATTGATTTTAGATTGGTTGTTATCCTCCTTTTGGTTGTGTGAGGAAGCAAAGGATTTCTACCTACGCTTCCGTCTTGGCTGACACTCTGTTGTTTTGTTCTTCTTTAAACGGGATGCAAACATGCCAAAGCCCTTTGCATAAAGGATAATATTGTAGCCCTCAAACATCTAGCACCACCAATACCAACACTAGATGTTAAATATACTTTTCAAAAAATGAAAAACTGTTTTACTGAAGAATCTTTTGGTGGCTAGGAACAGAAAGCCTCTCAAGCTACTCAAATTAAAGGGAGTTTGTTGTACGAAGAGAGGAGCAAATCTCGGGGACCACAAGCATAGATAAAGAACCTGGGCACCCTACAAAAGAAGGGGAGTCTGATAACACTCCTGGAAAAGTTCCCTCACACCTTCAAGCAAGAGCAGAATGAGAATAAACATAAATGTTGGGAATTGCCCTGCCTGGTTTCAGAAGCTGTAACCCCACCACCCCCATAACTAAGGCTGAGTGAGTGACCTTCAGACCATGAGCCACTGAGGAGACAAATCTTAGTTCCCTGTCAGGGAGCGCCCCTGCCTCTTTTACTTCACCCTGCCTGGCCCCCAATGCATGACTGATTAGCCAGTGATGGGTAAGATCCCTCAAGGGAGGGGTGACCTAAGACAGGCATGATCACCAGAAGCCCCCAGGGAAGGACTTGGGGGGCTATAGCAAAAATGGGTGATGGACCCTTGCCCTTCCGCTTTGACAGAGCCTGAGTCCTCATTGTGCCTGGAAAAAGTCTCCTAATCTCTTGGCTGCTTTACTTCCTCTGCCTAATTTAAACCTGAAACAATGACAGAGGGCAGCGCAGCCCTGTGCTGGAAAGGGTGGGTTCCCAGGGACGATCGGACCTAAGAAAGAATACATAAAATCCTGTGAAACCTGCTTTGCTAAGAATGCTCTTAGTTTTGTGATAAGGGTCTGAGCAGGAAATGAGTTTGTTTCCCAAAGTTTTGTAGCCCTTTAGCTAACAGACCCTGGCTCAGAATAAGCCCTCGTAGTTCTTTGTATGTCACCTATTGTTTGATCCTTATTGCCTGACAATGATCGATGAGCTTTACCTGTATTTTTGTGCAAAATGAACCCAATAAAAGCCCATTGAGGAAAAGGCTCTTGGCCTTTTTTCTTCGGGAGATCGGCCACCTTTCCTCCCCAAGCAGATTATGTCTTGGTAGACTTATTCTCATCTGTGGCGGCTGGGGGGGCTCAAACACACATATAAACATGAATAATGTCAACAAATTAGTTAAAATTAAATGCTTCATTTCTCTCCACACTGCACATTCATGGCTCATTTGACAAAGTCCTCTAAATTTGGTTATGTCTAAACTATGTAATTTAGGATTTAAAAAAATATCTAGAACAATGACACTCATGGGAAACAGCAGAGAAGGGGTGCAGAGTGGTTCTCTGGATGAAAGTGGGATTTGCAGGTGTTCCTGATGGACTGGATGTAGTGGTGAGAGAGAAGGAAGAGCTGTATATGATTCCCAGGATTTTGACTCCTCTATAAGCTCCAGGAGGACAAATACAGAATTTTATTTTTCTTATTCTATCTACAATGTTTAGCACCCAGTAAATACTCAATAACAACATTCATTGTTCAGTGATGGAAAACCCCTGCATATGTTTCTTTAGCAGGGGTATGGCATGATCAGATTCGAGATTCAGAGAGCTCGCATTGACAGCAGTGTGGAGGATGAACAAGGCTGAGGGTGGCAGACTGAGAACTGTCTGTTGAAGCTCAGTCTCCTTCTCTTCCTGGGCATACAGCTAGACTGCATTTCCCAGCATCACTAAAGATAAGGATGGCCATGGCCATGTAAGTATGCTCTATGCAAAGCAATGTGAGGTGGAAGGAGGTGCCCCACTCTCACGCCAGCACCTTCAGACCAGGCTGAACCTTTTTCTATTTTGCTCTTTCCACTAGCTGAAATTGGGACATGGAGCCCTGCCTCAATTGTGTAAATAAGGAAAATGGCCTAGCGGGTGGCAGAGACAAACAATGGAAAGAGTCTGGATTCCTAAATTACTGTATGATTGAGAGTTACCTGCTGACTTGGAAACCTACTCTGGAATGAGGTGAGAAGTAAGCTTATGGTTCTTCAAGCCACTGTATTGTGGAGATCTGTTGTTTTCTATCAAAGTAGCCATTCATACTATTACAGAATAGCAAGTGGAGAGGGACACTAGAAACAGGGCTATCTCAATAACCCTGGTAAGAGGAGATGAATGCCTGCAATGCGTTGAGGGCAGGTAAGTGAAAAAGATATGGAGGTAATTATAAAATACATCCAACATGATTGCTTCATCTTTAAACTTCTTAAAATGCTGACACCCACTACCGGGCTTCCAGCAAGGGTGCTTCTATTCCCACCAGTTAAGTAAAACTTTTTTTTCAAAAATTATTAGAGATCTAACCATGCACATTTAACTTTGGGGAAGAAAAGAGGAATAAGAATGCAAATCTAGAGACTTGGAAAACACAGTACTCAAACAAGTAAGAGGCATTAGTGGCAAGGAATAGACCCAATTGTTGGAACACTATAATAAAGGACAAAAGAACACAAATCCTATGTAATGATTTAAAATGAAGAAAGATGTGGAAGGCTCTTAACATTTTTTGAGTGGGCACTTGTTAATATTTTTAAGGATTATTCCCTGCTCCTCCCTCACCCCAAACAGCAAAGAACTATGGGCTATTTCTAATGCCCTAAATTTCAAAACAACCTAAGTGCTCAACAATAAGGGTTTGGTTGCACAGATTACAGTAGATTCAAACAAGGAAATGATCTGTAGACACTCCAAATTATAATGTTTATGATAATTATTAAAATAAACATTTTAAAGTGATATTAAGTATTTTTAAAGGTTAAAACACAAACAGTATAGTATGTTCCCTTTCATTTTTATGGGTATGTAGAAAATAGTCTGGATGAAATCTCACCAAAATGTTAAAGGTAGTTATCTATGCTTGTATGCTTGACGGTGTGTTGGGGACCACCCTGCCTGGTTTCAGAACACTTAAACATACTTATAATGGTAACTTTTATGTTACGTGTATTTTACAAAATAAAAAAATTGCAATGAAAAACAAACACATGGGGCCTGTAACCCCCCATGGCTAAGGCTAAGTGAGCGACCTTCAGACCATAAGCCACTAAGGAGACAAAGTTTATCTCCCTGGCAGGAGCGCCACTTCTGCCCCTTTTACTTCATCCATAACTGGCCCCCAGTGCTTGGTCAGTTAGTCAATGATGGGTAAGAGTCCTTAAGGGAGGATCGACCTAAGACAGGCATGATCACTGGGGGCCCCCAGGGAAGAACTTAGGGGGCTACAGCAAAAGGAGGTGATGGACCCTCACCCCTCAGCCTTGACATAGCCTGAGTCCTCATTCTGTCTGCAAGAAGTCTCCTGTCTGCCTTACTCCCCCTGCCTGACTTAAGCCTGACACAATGACAAAAGGCAGTGCAGCCCTGTGCTGGAAAAAGTGGGTTCCCCAGGGCAATCAGGCCTAATTAAGAATACATAAAATCTTGTGAAACCTGCTTTGCTAAGAATGCTCTTAGTTTTGTGATAAGGGTCTGAGCAGGAAATGAGTTTGTTTCCCAAAGTTTTATAGCCCTTTAGCTAACAGACCCTGGCTCAGAATAAGCCCTCCTAGTTCTTTGTATGCTATCTATGGTTTGATCCTTACTGCCTGACAATAATTAATGAACTTTACCTGTATTCCTGTGCTAATTGAACCCAATAAAAGCCTGTCCAGGCAAAGGCCGAGGTACTATCTTCTTGAGAGAGTGGCCAGGCCGCTCTGAGTTGCTCCCTCCTTGAGGGAGTAGCCATGCTGTCCCTTTTCCTCCACAGGACTTGGTAGTCTGTGTGAATTTGTCTCGTATTTCATCCATAACGCCGCAGACACTGTGGGCTGGTGTCCACATCCAAGGTGATTTTCTTTTTCTCATTTTTATTTAGATAAAAATGTTCTGCCCTTCTAAATTAACATGTATTAATTGAGTAATGAAAATTGAAAATCAGAAGTGCTCAATACCACTAATCATTAGAGAAATGCAAACCAAACCCACAGTGAGGATCATTTCACACTGATGGGATGGTGCTGTTTAAAAAAACAAATGAACGTAGAAATTAACAAGTGCTGGTAAGGAGATAGAGAAATTAGAGTGGGATGTAAAATAGTTCAGCCCCTGTAGGGAACAGAATGATGGTTCCTCAAAAAGTTAAAAATAGAATTAACAGATGATTCAGCTATTCTACTTCTGGATAAATAACCAAGAGAATTGAAAGGAGGGTCTTGAAGAGATATTTGTACACCTGTGTTCATGGCAGCATCGTTCACAGTAGTCACAGGTGGAAGCAACCCAAGTGTCCTTTAATGGATGAGTGATTAAACCCAATGAGATATACACATAGAATAGAATATTATTTAGCTTTAAAATGGAAGGAAATTCTGACACATGCTACAACATGGGTGAACCTTAAGGACATTAGGTTACTTAAAATAAGACAGTCACAAAATGGCAAATATTGTATGACTCCATGTATAAGAGGCAGCTAGAGTAATCAAATTTGTAAAAGCGGGAAGTAGAATGGTGGTTGGCAAGGGAGGGGAGAGAGGAACGAAGTTGTTCAATGGCTATAGAGTTTCAGTTTTGCAAGATGAAATTGTTCTCGAGGTCAGTTGCATAACAATGTGGATGTACTTAACACTACCGAACTGAACACTTAAACATACTTAAACTGGTAAATTTTATGTTATGTGTAGTTTACGAAATTTAAAAAAATTTGCAATGAAAAGCAAACACAAATAAAGTTCTCCCAAGGAGAGTGAGTATATGAGAAAATGGCTCACAATCGTTACTTCAGAAACCCTCCGTGACCCAGCCAGCTCCTCTGTGGGCACTCTGTTGTGCGCCTTATCTAGTTATTTTGTATTGAATTACTTTGATCTTTTGGACAAACAACTTTGATCTTTTTTTTCATGCTTTTTCATGAAATTATATTATAAAAGGCTTCTGAATGGGCATCCTTTTCTACTTTTTTCTCTATAAATAGTAAATGTTTACTATCTTGGAGCAAAGGAAATTTGGGAAACTCAAAGCTTTTCTTGTGAATTACTAGTAAGAATGATTAAAGAGAAAAAACTAATGATACACCAACTTGAAGTTCTGGGTTTTTACGTTCTCTAGTCTAAGGCATTCTTCTAAGTTCTGTTCAGTTGTTATTCAGGAACACAGTAAACAACACAAAAGATACAACTCAAAAGTAAAATCTTTACTATACAAGGTGGGGCAAAAGTAGGTTTACAGTGGTTTGTGTGGAAAATAATACAATAATTAACAAAGAATAGTGCAAGAATGAGCTCTGTGTTTGTAAACCCACTTTTGCCCTACCCTGTATTTTTTCTTCCTTCCCTACACAATCAACTGGTGTGAATGATAGAATTACATTACAGTGGAGCTGGAGAAAAGGTTGAAATCTTTTCTGTTTTGCCTTTCATTTGCCTGAGGCTTGGTTGGAACAGTTGCCTGAACCTGTTACTGGGGTTCATTTCCCCTCCTTTCCCAGTAGTCAATTGTGTGCCCTTCAGCCTGGGTTTCCAGGGTAGCTGAAAGACTGGGCACTGATCAGATGTGTGCTCAATGCTTGCTGGAAATGTTACTTCTTTAGGTCAACCTAAAAGTCTCTATTTAATGAGAAAAACTAATATAGTACAGAGGAAAGAAGAAAGGAATGAAATTAACTTTCGTACTTTGTAACGAACTCCACGTGAGGGTCTGCTTTAATATTGAGTTATTTGTTGTGTGACTCTTAACCTTAAGATTATAATGCTTATTTCTTTGTTTGGTAGAGGGACTTTTATATATGCATTGTATGTGTATTAAAGGAAATTAAACTTAAATTTACTCATCAATCTTGTAAAATATTTACCTAGCTTTTAGGACTTTATAGATCTTGTTATAATTAACTCAATTAATATAAAAGACTATTTAGGCTCTCTTCAGTTAAGGAATAAAACACTTATAGTCTCTTTTAAATCAATTATGGTACATATAAAAATGAATGGGGATTATAGGAGTTATATTTTTAAAACACATTATAAAACTAGTTTTTCTGTTACTGGTTCCTGAACCCACAACCCTCCCCAACATGAAAAACTTACCTATTAACTCATTTAAAAATTATCTAATTATTTTATCATAGAATATTTGTAGCAAGCATGTTAATGAAGTAAGAATATTGCCTTTCAATGATATTTATGTGTCAATTAGGTATTATCTAGGGTATGCTCATGCAAATGAAGTCTATTTTTTGTCACGATTAAATATTCACCATAATGAGGTTTAAAATGTGGCTTGAAAAAACCCCACTGCTAAATGTAGGCTATTCCTGCACTAATTTTCTAGTCCCTCCCTCCTCAGACTGATAGCTCCATTAGCACTGTCGAAGATAGCAACATCCCAAGTTCTTTCGGGTTACTCTTGGGAAAAACAGTTTCATTTTTCATGTAGAAACCCCATTAACCCAAGTATATTATAGCGTTTTCACATTGTCACCATTATTTTAAGTCACTTGCACTCTGTACCAACATGTTTAGGAAAAGTACAGAGTAACCATCTTAAATCATATGCTTGTGAACCCTGAGCAAAAGTGTATCTGTCAAAATGGGCTTCTGGTGGTTACCTGGGCCCCAATTCAAAAGCAGAGTGCAGCTGCCATTTTTGACAGAGGCCTCTCACACGGCCCGTGTTTGGGGGAAGCCACCAGCTGAGCTTTCAGCCTCCTGTGCTCCTGCCTGTTTGCTCTCTCTGAGTCAGCAGCCACTTCAGGGAAGCCCTGATTTTGCCTCTCCCCCAGTGGACTGAGATGTCCCCCCACACTCAGAACTGCACCAGTTGCATCCTCATTTGCATCTATACTGACCAATCAGCACTGCACGATTTGGAACCCTCATTTGCCTGAAACAGATCAAATTTGGAACCTGGGTGGGAACTTCATAAAAGATGGCCTCCTGTTTGCCTCAGCGGAGCACAGTTTGAGTTGCTACTTGAATCTGTGTCTCCTGGGCTACAGCTCCTTTTGTCCAAATAAGTGCTTTTTATTCTTTACTACAGTCTCAAGCTAATTTTGGTTTATAGGCCTTTGATTTTCACAAAGAATTCGTATGTGGTATATTTCCCAATACCTAAAATTAAGGCATTTAGGAAATATTTCATGATGAATAGATGGTGTTCAAATGGTAGTCAAAAATAGTGAATCATATCAATCAACATTCAAAATAACTTCCAAAGGTAAAAAAAAAAAGAACCTTCATTAAAAAGTTCTTTCTTCTAATCAATATTTTTAAGAGCTTCAACCTCTAATTATAAAATCTCTTTCAGTCTGACTTGCTCCCTCACTGCCTTCCCTAAGGTCATTAGCATTTATAGTGGCTGAAGGAATCAAGTTCCCTAACCAATCATAGGTGATTGACCAACCAGTTCCCTTAACCTGACCAATCATAGATAATTAAGTCAATCATCAGTCTTATTAAACAGTTTATTCCTATAAAAGTTTAAGTTGTATGGCATTGTCTTGGAATGATAATTCTAGAGTATAAAGATCTTTTCTTAAATTAGCATGAATAACTAGTTATCTAATTTTTTAAAGACACATTTTAAGTAAAGAATATTCACTCACCGATTTTCACGAAGCATTTGCAAAGTGGAGCATCAGATGTGCTCCATGAGACAAATGGAAGACCATCTTTTACAGAAGAAGTTCCCACCCAAGCATGACTTGACACCTTTGAAATCATTAAATAAAATAATAAAAGCTTATAGTCATCAAGTACTTAATAGGTACCAGGCACTGCTGTAAGAACTTTACATGAGTCAATTTATTTAATTCTCGTTAAAAGTCTATAAGAAAGCTGCTATTATTGTAGTTTCACAGACTCAGGAACCAAGGTCAAGTAACTTGTTCAAGATCACATAGTTTGTAAGTAAAGGAGCCAGAATTCTATCGCAGCCCATTTGTCTTTGTTAGGCACCAGAAATATGATTGAAAATGTTAGTAACATTGAGAGAAGGGAATTTCTTTTAACAGCAGAACTACATCAAAATTACCCCTCGCCGTCTCTTTTTGTACACCTCTATTTCTCGCCTAAAGCAAACGGCACACATCAATCAGCACTTTCACACGCAGTCCAGGTTGGGGCTCAGAATCCCTCCCCACTCAGCATTCCTGATAGTTGGCGTGCAAGAGGACACCCATGCACTATGCCTGCTGATGCACTGAAACATGCAGTTTCATACAGCTCTGCAATGTTTCCGTCTTTTTCCTTTCTTTTTACAGTGTAGTTTAGAGAAAACTTTCCAGGCCGAAGCAAGTTGAAAAGTAACTGCTTCCGTTACTAACAACTCCATTTCATTGTGTATTTGTTTGGGGTCAAATTCTCTGGAAGCAGGGTCTGAAATAGGAGTGGATGGAGTTCAATGAGGAGGCGCTTCCAGGAGAAAGGGAATGAGGAAAGCAGGGGAAGGAAAGATTTCTTGATCAAGAAGGGGCCAGCTGAGAAGATGGGAGCCATAGTGGTATCTCAGCTCCATCTCATGAAAGTGTGGAGATCAGGCTTCTTTCATGTCAGGGAAAGGGGAAATGGGGAGGACAAGAGGCGATCGACCACGGCACACATGTGGGCCCCAGCAGGGGTCTGAGGAAGATCGAGCTGGTTGATGTCAGTCTGGTCAGGCAGTTTCTGCAGATCTTTGGTAAACGAAACATACTTCCCTTATCTCCTGAGTTGGAATTCCTCGAATGATTAGCATGGCCGTACGCAAGGCTAAGGGGAAGCTGTTAGCCTGAAGGCCATGGGAACACAGCGGGCTTGAACCAGACGAAGTCAGATACCAAACATTTCATTCAATTACGAAGACAGAGAAAGCAGATATTGGCGAGGAGAGGCAAATCGTTCCCTGGGGAAAGTGGCTAGAATGAGAATCAGATTCCAGTTTTAGTTTCTTTTCTAAAACTATCACACACCACGAAATTCTTAACCACTCTTTTCTCAGTGTTTCTTGTGAAGCGTGAAGAATATGTAACAAGTAGGTTTACGCCAAATGGGCGGTCAAACATGTTCTAGGTGAAATCCTTGCTCCATGGCCTTTTTCCTCACAAGAGCCTGTGTTAGTTAGGGCCCCTGCCTTCCTCAGCCCGTGAGGTTGCTTCGTTTAAGTATAGCCGGCCACTTTCCACAAGGGTTCTCTGCCTCTCTAAAGCCCTCTAGCAACACCCATGTTTCACATGACTCACTCACGCAGTGCTCATGGCATTCGCTTCATTTCCCATGGCAGCCTCCATGTCAGCTGCCTGAGTTCAGCCTCCTCCGAGATCCATTAGTCAGTCCCTCGCTCTTTCGCCTCAGACCCAGCGTCCTCATCATTCCCCTTTCCAGTTCTTTTCCAGAACACAAGATTGAAGGAAGACGTGAGTCTACAGGAGTATGGTGAAGCACACATTCTTCAGGATATTTCTTTTTTTAAAATTAATCTGTTTTTTAAGATTATTTATTTATTTATCTTTAGAGGGGAAGGGAAGGAGAGAGGGAGAGAAATATCAATGTGTGGTTGCCTCTTGTGCATCCGCCACTGGGAACTGGCCTGCAACCCAGGCATGTGCCCTGACTGGGAATCGAACCGCGATCCTTTAGTTTGCAGGCCCGTGCTCAATCCACTGAGCTACACCAGCCAGGGCCAGGATATTTCTTTTTTAACTCAGATGCAAAGTATCAACACCTACAAGTTGAACTGCTGTTGACAAATACAGGATACTTTTCTATGCTTTAAGAAATGAATTCTTTTCTTTCATTCTATTTTTATCTGCTAATTTTCTTTTTAATGTACTACCAATATTAGTTGTTATTAGTGGTCAAAGTAATTTAAAAAGTAATTTCATAAATTAGAAACAAGTTGGCCCTGGCTGGTGTAGCTCAGTGGACTGAGCATGGGCCTGCGAACCAGAGGATTGCGGTTCGATTCCCAGTCAGGGCACATGCCTGGATTCCAGGCCAGTTCCTGGCAGGGGACACATGATACATTGTGTGCTCTCGGCAGAGGCAACCATACATTGATATTTCTCTCCCACTCTCCTTCCCTTCCCCTCTAAAGATAAATAAATAAAAATATTTAAAAAAATTAGAAACAAGTTTAGGAGGAAAAACATCTGAAACTGGAGACAGTAAAATTCATGTAGCATAAAAGAGTTTAGCTATTTGCAGACAAACCCCTTTTTGCTGCCAAGGAAACTGAGGCTTAGAGTGTAAGGTGAGAGTCAAACTCATGTTCATGGTCCCAGCAAGTACACTAGATTGTTTCACAAAGAGAGGTGTAATCATACACACACACACACACACACACACACACACACACACACAAATAACAAGACTCTAGCTAATGTAGAAGAAAGTTGAAACCAAATTGTATATGAGAAGGTCCATGGGAGCACAAAGAGAAGAAAACATGACCTTAAGGCCTGTTTCTGTCATGTGCAGTCACAATTCAATGAATTGTCTCTTTTCTTTTTTAAGGACAACTCTTTCTTGCTTGCTTTTTTGCTTTCTTTGCTTTCTTTCTTTCTTTGCTCTCCGTCTTTCCTTTATCCCTTCTTTCCTTCCTTTTTCCTTCCCCTTCCTCTGCCTTCTTCTTTTTCTCTCTTTTAACAGCTTTATTTGATTCACATACAATACAATTCACTCATTTAAAGTGTATAATCCAATAGTTTTAGGATATTCAAAGTTTTGCAACCATTACCACAATCCATCTTAGAATATTTTCATCCCCCCCCAAAGAAATCCCACACCAATTTGCTATCGCCCTCAATTTCCCTGTCCCCTCGTCCCCTGGCACCCACTAATCTGTCTGTCTTTGTAGACTTATCTGTACTGAACATTGTATGTAAATGGGATAATATAATGTGGCCTTTTGTAACTGACTTGTTTCACTTAAAAATTTTTTTAAGATTCATCCATGTTGTAGCATGTATCAAAACGTAATTCCTTTTTATGGCTGAATAATATGGATATTATCCACTTTATCCATGCATTAGTTGATGGACATTGCGTTGTTTACACTTTTTGACTATTAGAAAAAGTGTTGCTCTGAGTACTTGTGTACTCATCAGGTGCTCTCGGGGACATCTGGAGAGTGGAATGCTAGTCAGATGGTAGCTCCATGTTTGACTTTTGAGGAAGTGCCAAACCATTTTCCTAGGAAACTGCATTATTCCCATTGAGAGTGTTTGAAAGTTCCACTTTCTCCACTTCCTTACACATACTTGTCATTGTCCGTCTTTTTTTTTTTTTTAACAGCCATCCTAATGGGTGTGAAGTGGTATCTCATTGTAGTTTTGAGTTGTATTTCCCTGATGACTAATAATGTTGAGCACCCTTTCATATGCTTACTGGGTATTTGTATATCTTCTTTGAAAAAATCTCTATTCAGAAATTTGCCCTTTTAAAAATTGAGTTATTTGTCATTTCATACCATAGTTCTGTTTTGAGATCTGCATAAAATTCTGGAGGTCTACCTATGAATTATTACCACCCGTTATTTAAAATTCTCTTATTTTTGCTTTTAATTTTATCACATGACTAATATATATCCACTGCAGTTAAACTAGAAGAACTCAGATAAGTAAAAAGGACATTAAAATTAATTATAACCCTGCCACCAAGAGAAAACTTGTTATCATTATAGATATATCATTCTGGTCTTTTTTGTTATGTAAATAAACAAATATTTGTAAGAACTATAGCAGCTTCTACATATTGCTTTGTGGTCTGCATTATTTCTCAATAATATATAGCGACATGGACACTGGCCGAAGTGCCCACGGCGTCATGGGTGAGATACGAGACAAATTCACACGGACTACCGAGTCCTGTGGAGGAAAAGGGACAGCAAGGCTGCTCCCTCGAGGGGGGAGTGCCTCAGAGCGGCCTGGCCACCCTCTCAAGGGGAGAGCACCTGGGCCCTTGCTCAGACAGGCTTTTATTAGGTTCAGTTAGCACAGGAATACAGGTAAAGTTCATTAATTATTATCAGGCAGTAAGGATCAAACCATAAATAGCATGCAAAGAACTAAGAGGGCTTATTCTGAGCCAGGGTCTGTTAGCTAAAGGGCTACAAAATTTTGGGAAACAAACTCATTTCCTGCTTGGGCCTTTATCATTTAACTAAGAGCATTCTTAGCGAAGTGGGTTTCCCAGGATTTTACGTATCCTTTCTCAGGCCTGATCACCCGGGGAGCCCGCCCTTTCCAGCACAGAACTGCACCGCCCTCTGTCGTCGTTTCAGGCTTAAGTCAGGCAGAGGAAGCAGATAGCCAAGGAATCAGGAGAAACGAGGACTCAGCCTTTGTCAAGGCTGAGGGGCAAGGGTCCATCACCCCCTTTCTCCATAGCCCCCCAAGTCCTTCCTCAGGGTCTCCATGTGATCATGCCTGTCTTACGTGGTTCCCCACTTGGGGAATCTTACCCGTCATTGGCTAACTGATCAAGCATTGGGGGCCAGTTATGGATGAAGTAAAAGGAGCAGAAGCAGAGCTCCTGCCACTTTGTCTCCTTAGGGGCTTATGGTCCGAAGGTCGCTCACTCAGCCTTAGCCATGGGGGGTTTACAGCTCCTGAAACCAGTAGGGCAGTTCCAACAATATAGTAACCCTTACATGTCATAAAATACAACACAACAACATTATTTTTTAAGGCCACATTATATTCTTTTGTCTAGATGAACAATAATACATTTAGTTAATCATTATTGGTTAACATCTAGTGATCTCGGCATAGAAAAGTAGTTATAAATATGATTGTAGCTAAAATTTTGCCCAATCCTTAATCATCTTCTTGAATACATTTCTAGAAGTGAAAAAATTAGTGGGTCCAAGAATGTGCATATTTTGAGGTCCACCTAGTAACACTGGGCATATTTGCACTTTCATCCGCAGTAACGAGAGTGCCTCCTTCTAGGTGCCCTTGCTAACACTGGCCATTATCTTTTAAAAATCCTTTCTCAGCTCGTGAGATAAAAAAATATATATTATCATTGGTTTAATTTCAATTTATTTGATTATCTTTATGGTATGTTTCTTTCTATGTATTTGTTGGCTATATCAGAGATGGCTGGTTGCTACCTAGTATCCATTCTTTCTTCCTCATCAACAGAGATCCCAATTTTATTAGGGACAGTAATACGTCCAGCCAAAAGAGTACACTTCCTTGGTACTCTTCCTTTCTAGTCACCTTTGTACAGAAGGGTCGCTGTCTGTCACAGTGCTGGACAGTGAGATGAAAGGGTGTGCTGGGACTTCCAGGAAGGCCTTTTAAAAGGGAATCAGACACAGCTGGTATGTTTTCCCCTTACTTCGTCTAAAACAGGCATGGTGGCTAATGGTTTTACCACAAAACTCGAAGACTAACGTGGGAACAAACACGGAACATTTGTCAGCTTGGGCTGACATGACAAAATACTGAAGACTAGTGGGCTTAAACAATAGAAATGAATTTTCACACAGTTCTAGTGGCTGGAAGTCCAAGATCAGGGTAGCAGCATGGTCCCTTCCTGGGGAGTGCTTCCTTCCCAGCTTGGAGATGGCCACCTTCTCACAGTGTCCTCTTCACATGGAGACAGAAAGAGAAATCTCTTTTTTCATTTTCTCAGAAGACAAAATAGTCCTATCAGATTGGGACCCCACCTTTTTGACCTCATTTGCTTTAACATATCAATTTGGAGGAGAGACAGTTCCTTTAATAACACAGGGAAGCTTTTGCTTGGGGAGCTAAAAAGACCTTGGCCTTGAAACCCCTGAGGTGGCTCACTAGCCCAAATGAAAATCTTTTCTAGAAGATCTTATTTAAGCGACCATTACTTGAGTTTTCTGTTACATGAAACAATAACACAAAACTCAACTCCTAATTGATAGTCTGCCATTCATAATTTTTTAATGAATTGCTTATTCAGTCCAGGCTGCTCTCTCTGCCACCAGCTTGCAGCCTCTCCACAGCAATGTCAAATTAAGTTCATGTTAAGCACTACTTTTGTAGAAGCCAGTATTTTCAAAATTTTTAAAATCTTTTCTTAAAATATATGCCGTATTTATTTTATTTTTTAAAGTATATTTTATTGGTTATGCTATTATAGTGGTCCAGTTTTTTCCTCCCCTTTATTCCCTTCACCCTGCACTACCCCTCTGACCAGCATTCCCACCCACCTTAGTTCATGTCCATGCGTCGTACATATAAGTTCTTTGGCTTCTCCATTTCCTATACTATTCTTAACCTCCCCCTGTCTACTTTGTACCTACCATTTATGCTTCTTATTCCCTGTACCTTTTCTCCCATTCTCCCTCCACTCCTCTCTGCTGATAACTCTCTGTGTGATCTCCATTTCTCTGATTCTGTTTCTGTTCTAGTTGTTTGCTTAGTTTGTTTTTGTTGTTGTTGTTTTGGTTCAGTTGTTGATAGTTGTGAGTTTGTTGTCATTTTACTATTCATAGTTTTAATCTTCTTCTTTTTCTTAGATAAGGCCCTTTAACATTTCATATAATATAAGGGCTTGGTGATGATGAACTCCTTTAATTTGACTTTATCTGGGAAGCACTTTATCTGTCCTTCCATTCTAAATGATAGCTTTGTTGGATAGAGTCATCTTGGATGTAGGCCCTTGCCTTTCATGACTTTGAATACTTCTTTCCAGACCCTTCTTGCCTGAAAGGTTTCTTTTGACAAATTGACTGATAGTCTTATGGGAACTCCTTTTTAGATAACTCTTTCCTTTTCTCTTGCTGCTATTAAGATTCTCTCCTTATCTTTCATCTTGGGTAATGTAATGATGATGTGCCTTGGTGTGTTCCTCCTTGGGTCCAACTGCTTTGGGACTCTCTGAGCTTCCTGGACTTCTATTTCCTTCACCAGATTAGGGAAGTTCTCCATTATGTTTTCAAATAAGTTTTCAATTTCTTGCTCTTCCTCTTCTCCTTCTGGCACCCCTATAATTCGGATGTTGAAACATTTAAAGTTGTCCCAGAGGTCCCTGAACCTCTCCTCATTTTTTTGAATTGTTTCTTCTTTCTGTTCTGCTTGAATGTTTATTTCTTCCTTCTGCTCCAAACAGATTTGAGTCCCAGTTTCCTTCCCCTAAGTGTTGGTTCCCTGTATATATATTTTTATTTCACTTTGCATAGCCTTCGCTTTTTGTGACCACACTCGACCATTTCTTGAGCATCCTGATTACCAGTGTTTCGAACTGTGCATCTGATTGGTTGGCTGTATCTTCATTGCTTAGTTCTATTTTTGGAGTTTTCATCTGTTCTTTCAATGAGACCCTATTTCTTTGTCTCAGCATACCAGTCTGGATGAATGTTTCTTCTTTAATTCCCTGGTTGTCAGACTTAGTGTAATTTAATTTTCTGGCAGTTCAGATTATTTTTTGTTTTTAAAGTTGTCGTTGTCCTTTTGGTTGTGTGAGGAGGCAAAGTGTATCTACCTGCACCTCAATCTTGGCTGGAAGTCCTATCTGTAATCAAATTTTTTAATCTTTCAGTACTTTCATCTCTCAACCAAATAAGGTAAATTGGTTCAATCCACTGATCAACTGACTTCTCTTTTATTAATTCTATCCTTGATGTCATAATGTGATTTTCCACTTGCTACCTGCCTTGGCTAGAATATTTCTCACCTTCTATACTGCACTTAGGACCTACCCATCCTTCAAGATCATGTTCAGACATTAATTCTTCAAGAAACCTTCCTCAGTTACTCCCACTTATAGCATTCTCTTTCTTCTTTGAACTCTGTGGCATTTATTTTGTGTAAGTTTACTTTTCCCTTTGCATCATATTTACCTCTAATGTGTCCTGTCACTTGAAAAAACGGGAAGAAAATATTCTAAAACTTTTATCTGAGTGTTATACATGAAGCAGGTGCCCAGTAAGTGTTTGCTGGTGGTTACAGTCGTGAAAGTATTATTGTAGCTGTCCGTAATGCACACTTACAGGGTAAGGGGAGCTCACTCTGCTCTTTAATGGGTCTCCACTAACTGGACAATAAAGTCCAATGTACATTGCATACCAACAACACCTTACTTACTGCTGCCTCTACCGCCAACTAGAACAAAGTATCACAATCATATAACCATGCCCCATCAATGCTTTGCTCCTGCTACTTCCGGTCTTTCTGAACTTTAAAAAATTTCTCAGTGGAAGTAGGTGTCTTTCTCCTCATGGTCCTCATATATGCTGTTTGCTCTATCTTAGATGCTATTAACTTAAAGCAATCAACTGAAAAACTATTAGAACTATAAGAAAGATTAGATAGGAGACTCAATATGGGAATTGCATGTGGAAATCAAGAGTTTCCTGAAAATCAAGAAACACTAATAAGAAAATGTTATGTAAGAGGAAATTTCCATTTACAATATTGGCAAAACAAAACAAAAGTTAGGAAAACATTTAATAGAAGAGCAAGACCTAATTATAAAAACTATAAAACTTGGCCAAAGGATATAAAAGTTTGTCCTTCTAACTAAATGGAAACAAAGACAAACTGTGTGACCTGATTGGGAAGACCCAAACATAGTGATCAAATTAAATCTATAAATTTTAAGGCTACTCTATATAAAAACTCAATGGGATTTTTAAAAATATAACTTCACAAGATATTTCTGAAGTTCTTTGATTCTCTGTAGCATTGTTTGTTATAGCAAAGGACTGGGGATTTTAAAAAATATTTTATTTATTTTTATAGACATAGGGAAGGGAGGGAGAAAGAGAGGGAGTAAAACATCAATGTATAGTTGCCTCTTGTATGCCCCCCACTGGGGACCTGGCCTGCAACCCAGGCATGTGCCCTGACAGGGAATCGAACCAGTGACCTTTTGGGTTGCAGGCCCATGCTCAATCCAGCCAGGGCAGGACTGGGAATTACTTAAATATGCATTGGGAAGGAACAGTAGAATGCTAGATAGTTATTACAAAGAATGAGTCAGAACTATAAATATTGACATTGAAAGCTCTCCAACATCTATTTTTAAGTGAAAAAGCAAAGTACAGAAAAGGGTGCACAATATGCTAACAGGTCCAGGAATGAAGAGATGGATGTATGGATAGATGGATAGATGGACACACACACATGCATGCATATATATTTAGAATGTTTCTGGAATGCTACAGAAAAATTTAGTAAAGGTCTCTTCTTCTGGAAAGAGAACCTCGGGAACCGAGGGTCAGAGATGGGAGGGAAACATACTTTTCATATATTTTTTTGTAATCATGTGTACACATTAATTAAAAAAAACTTTCCTGGCTGCGGAGTTCAGTTGGTTAGAGTGTCATGCTGATACACGAAGGTTGCGGGTTTGATCCCCAGTCAGGGCACATACAAGAAGCAGGCCATGAATGCATCAATAAGTGGAACAACAAATTGATGTTTCTCTCTCTCCCACTTCCTATCTCTCTCTCTCAAAATCAATTTTTATCCCTGGCTGGTGTGGCTCAGTGGATTGAGTGCTGGCTTGTGAACTGAAAGGTTGCAGGTTTGATTCCCTGTAAGGGCACATGCCTGGGTTGTGGGCCTGGTCTCCAATTGAGGGTGTGTGAGAGGCAACTGATTGATGTTTCTCTTGTACATCAATGTTTCTCTTCCTCTCTTTCTCCCTCCCTTCCCCTTTCTTTAAAAATAAATAAATGAAATCTTTAAATTTTTAAAAAAATATCAATCAAAAAAATCTTTTTATCAAACAAGTTCAGCTGGAAGTATATGTACAAGAATAGCCAAAAATTCAAGGACAGGCATAAGTAGGTTTACAGTTGTTCATATGGAAAAAGACACATAGGTTATGATTTTTTTTTACATAATTTGTTTTTTTAAAAGATTTTATTTATCTTTAGAGGGGAAGGGAAGGAGGGAAGGAGAGAGGGAGAGAAATATCAATGTATGGCTGCCTCTCATGCATCCCCTGCTGGGAACTGGCCTGCAGCCCAGGCATGTGCCCTGACTGGGAATCGAACTGCAATCCTTTGGTTCACAGGCCCGTGATCAATCCACTGAGCTACACCAGCCAGGGCTGATTATTATAATCATTTTATTAACTCAAAACAATGCCACTCACAACTGTGAACCTGCTCTTGCTCACTTCTCCTTATTTTGACAAAGTTAATGCGGGGAACTTATTCTACCTAACCTAAAAATATATCATAAAGCTACAGTAATTAAAACTCTGTGATATTAGACCTAGGCTAGACGGGTAGCTCCATGAAACAAAAGGGACCCATGTATATTGTTAGTCGAGGTTCACTGAGGACCAGGATGGGATGAGATGTCTCCCATCTATTGGGGAAGTGCCTGTGAGGAAAAATGGAGAGCGAGCAGAGGGGCCTGGGAATGTGCAGTCGGACCCCCATGCAGATCCCCCTTGGGAATGAGAGAAGGAAGGCCTTACTTAGCCTGCAGCGTGATTTTAAGAAAGTTTCAGAGTGGAGTGGTGGATATGAGGTCTGCGGGGTGGGGGCGAGGGGGGCAGGTTGGAAAAGGGTACAGACTTTCAGTGGTGAGATGAGTCAGGGCTGAGGATCTCATGTAGTGATTCTCCACCTTTTCCACTTCGTGGCACATATAAACCAATTACTAAAGTTCTGCAGAACATGAAAATTTTTTTTCCTGATCTGATGAAAAATAGGTGTAATTTTTTTTAAAATAAAGATTTTATTTATTTATTTATCTTTAGAGGGGAAGGAGAGAGGTAGAGAAACATCAATGTATGGTTGCCTTTCATGCATCCCCTGCTAGGAGTTGGCCTTCAGGGAACCTGCCTGCAACCCAGGCATGTACCCTGACTGGGAATTGAACCGCGATCCTCTGGGTAGCAGGCCTGTGCTCAATCCACTGAGCTACACCAGCCAGGGCCTAAAATAGGTGTAATTTTATTCATTTACACTGAATGGCTATTGTGTTGGCTATTGTCATTTTTTCATTTGACAGTCTAAGGGAAAAGAGGTCAGTGCTCCTGACTAAATAGTCAGGTATAGCCCTGACTGGCTTAGCTCAGTGGATTGAGCGTGGGCCTGTGAAGCAAAGGATCACAGTTCGATTCCCAGTCAGGGCACATGCCTGGGTTGCAGGCCAGTTCCCAGCAGGGGATGCATGGAAGGCAACCATACATTGATATTTCTCTCCCTCTCTCCTTCCCTTCTCCTCTCTCTGAAAATAAATAAATGAAATATTTTTTAAAAATAGTCAGGTATAGCATGTTTTAAAAGTTCTTACAGCTCACCAGTTGAATGCTGCTGATCTAATGTATAACATAGTGTCTATACTTGATAACACTGTATTATATAATTGAAATATGCAAGAACATAGAACTTGTTTTTTTTACAAAAAAAGAGGAAATATGTGAGGGGATGGATGTGTTAATTCACTGGTGAGAATTCCTTCATGATCCATACATGTATCAAATCATTGTGTTGTGCCCTCTGAACATATTACAACTTTGTCAGTTATACCTCAGTAAAGCTGAAAAAAGAGAAAGTTTCAGCAAGGCCAACAGGGAGTCTTCCAGCTAACATCACTTATCAGAAGAATCTTGTCTCCCAGAGATGGACCTATCTTAGTGTCCTGGCCACCCCCAGGCACCCACTGGAAGCACCCCCTGGGTGCGTGGAAGCACCCTGGGAGCAGACACAATGGTGGGAGCTCAGAGTGTGAGAGCTGCAGTGACTGGTAACTATTCTCCGGCAGTAGGAAGTCTGAGATCTCTGCCCATGGCATGCACGCGCACACACTGATGTACACAGGTATCAGAATTTAGTACGTCGTGAATGTGACCTTTCAAGTCAGTGAAGGTAAAGATGGTTCAGTAAACGATGCTGGAATGATTGGCTCTGGATTCAAGGACTAAAATTTTATTTATATCCCAACCTAACATTTAAATATTAAAAAAAACCAACTTAGAAATAAAAAGTAAAACTATACTTCCTTAGGCATGTACAAGTTTTTTTTAAATAAGAAAGCCACTAAACCTGAAATTCATAAGAAAAAGGTGGACCATTAGATTTACAAAAATTTCAAGCTTTGATACGGTACAAAGATATCATCACAAATAAAAGACAAGCACCAGATTATTCAAACTTGCACACACACACACACACACACACACACACACACACACACAAACTGACCACAGTATGGACCTGAAAAAGAAGTTCAAATGATCCTTAAGCCCGTGAAATGTTGTCGTTCTTACTAGTAATGAGGGAAGTGCCATTTAACCTGCTATTTTAGTTATTCACGCAGACTAGGATTTTTTCATTGATAGCATCCCGTGTTGATGAGCAGTGGAGCAGAAAGCTCTCAGACACCTTGTTAAAAGGGGTGTGAAATGGTGCAGTTTTGAGGGAGGAAAACTGGGCAGGAATCATCAAAAGTGTTAGTGCACGTGTGCCTTAACTCAAAATTCCAACTCTAGAAATCTGTTTGATGAAAATGTTCACACGTATGTACAGAGATGAAGTAGCGAGGATGTTCAGTGTGAGCCATGCTTATGAAGTAAACACTGGAAACAACATAAATTATTCTCAGAAGAATATTAAAGGACCTTTGGAGGATGTAAGTGATTATGTTTATTCCATATAAAGTAAATGGTTGTACTCACATACAATATGCTGCATTTTATAAAATATTATGAATCCATTAAAAAGCAAAGAACACTACAGCTTTATATATACCAACATGGTAAGCTCTCCAAGGAATACTAGTAAGTGAAAATCAATCAAATGTTACAATGATTCTTTTTGTGTTAACTTTTAAAACAAAAGAAAAATCTATAGTATATATAATATATGTTCATGAAGTAATTTTTATGAAAGAACAGCATGCTATCATATTGCTCTTTCCTGAACTGTTTCCATTTTCTAGCCATGAATATTTGTTCCTTTTATTATTTAATAAATGTCAGTAAGTGAGCAGTGGGATTATGAGCTCCTCTTTATTTTTCCCTGAATTTGGAAAAAATTAACAAATGTTCTTTTAAAATAACATTTAAAAGATGAAAAACGTTATCATAAAAATAAAATGGAATCTGATAGTTACTTGTCAAGATCTGTATAATGTTTTGTTACATGAAAGAGAAAGTTGTACAGCAAATGTAAGATCCCCTTTATTAATTAAAAGCAAAGCACAGATACACACGTAGTGAACCCTGTTTCGGGGTGAAGATACGAAGGTAGATACAAATGTCTACCCAGAGCTCCAGCTGTTAGTAGGCTGATTGTGGAGAGGGAAGTGATATTAAAGGGGTGGGTGGACCTCGACTGCATGCGCTTTATCATTTTGGGTTGTAGTTTTTATGTTTTTCTTAGTCCTTACAGTTTTACAGATTCCCTGAGAGAATTTGTGGCCTTCTCTTTGAGGACTTCGGACTTCATTTGGGTCTAGAAAGTGATCAGCTGCTTTCCAATCAGTCAAGCTTCGCCAATATTCCCTCCACGCGCTCTCTTCTGGATCTCCTACATATCTGAATCTGGATGTATTTTTAAACAGCTTTATTGAAATATAATTCATGTAACATACGTGGTCATTCACCTACTATTAAGTGTATGTCAGTCTCAAACTACCCTCCCTGTTGTTTTCTAACTGCTTTATCATCTTTTTAAAACAATCTTTTTGTCTCTGTGGGTGCTCTGGTTAAATTTAACTACTATTTCTCAATCTTTTTTCTTCTTTTTTAAACAGTGTTCATTCTAGATTTTATCTTGTTTATTGAGATTTTAATTTCATTATGGTTTTGCCTTTAGTGTTTTATTAATCTGTTCTCTTTTATGATGTTCTTCCTTCATTCTTTTGAGAAACTTAAACATTTTTTTTTTTACTCTATCACCCATTTCCCCAGGAGTGCATCTTCCATTTGTATTTTGAGCTTCAATTCGGAGGCTCCTCTTCTAGGAGGTTTCTCGTTGCTGTTTTTCACCTCTGGGTCCCACCCTTCCACGTTAGGTCATTTTGCAGTGTATCTCCGTGCCTGACCAGGACACCCTGGCAACAGGCAGAACCTAGTCCCTGGTTTATCCCACTTCTGATCCTGCCTCAGAAACAGCAGCCAACCCTGAGCTGGTCCCACTTCCGTTTTTCCATCCTTGCAAACTTCAGTGGCAACTACAATCTTATAAAAAGTGCTGCCTTCCTCCCTCTTGGTGGGTGGCATTCCGGGCTCCTCTGGGGTGTCCCTCCTCCCACGCCTTGCTGCAATAATCAATAATCTGAATATAGTCCTTAGTTAATTAGGATTTAACAGCTGTCCAGTCTTCTGTAGCACAGTCTTGGGCTTTTTTAGGCGTTGGGCTCCCTGAGGCAGAGCCCTCCACTTTCTTTCTTCTCTTGTGTATCTTAGGCCTAATGACTTTGGGACCACAGAGATCCTCTTCAGACTACGAGGAGAATTAATGGTCTTATCTTTTGTAGGCTCATTCCCAGTTATTCATCCCTCATTTCGTGCTCCCTCCCTCAATTATTATTATGGGACAGTCATCTCTCACTCTCACTAAAATGTAAACTCCCAGAAGGCAGGCCTGAAGTCTCAATCTTCTTTACATGCTGCACATTACTTTGCTCAAAGGATGTAGTCATTCACCATATTTTTGGGAGGTGGGCTTTACTCTTTGCCTGGAACTGTGTTAAAGCTAAGAATGTAATTATGGGCGAGACCCAGTCTCTGCTCTCAAAGAGCTTGCAGTCTGATGGAGATTACTGACAACCAAACTGGAAGGTACTGAACCCTGTAAGAACTGATGGGTTTAGTGCAGAATGCTGTTGAACACGGTGGAGGAAATCAAAGACTCGTGGGAGCTTCCAGGATGGAGAGCACATTGAGATTCAGGGAGAGCAGCTTGCTCAGAGAGCATGGGAACTCATCACCCTTATCCCCATACCTTGCCCTGTGCATCTCATCCTTCTGACTGTTGCTGAGCTACATCCTGTTACCGGAAACCAGTAATCTGATATCGAGGCAGAAAAATATAATAAAAAGGAGAAAGAAAGAAATGTCACCAGACAGGTCATCAGTGAATTAAATTAAATGAATGTTAAAGTATATATCAGAACAGAAATGTCAATTAATCAATAAAAGAGAAAATATCTTAAGAAAACAGAAGAATTCATGTAAATTAAGAATAAAAATTTCAAAATGAAGTTCTTTCAGATGCGATTGGGTGCGTTCGGGGGTGGTATGGCCATAGACCAAAATAAAGCTCTTTCAAAAAAAAAAAGATTTGTGGATTCAAAGAACATTGCTTAGAGGCTGCCCTGAGTACCATTTCCCTGGGCATTTGCATATTTGGTCCTTGACCTATGCCATCTCGTTCTGTAATTCTCCTTGCCCTCCTTCCATCCTCACCCTGACCCTTCACTCAAGTTTTTGCTGTTTCTGTACTCATTGAAGTACATTGCAGTGTTTGTCCCTTCTACACCTACTGATGGGGAGACACGTGGAAGGTAACCCTCTTGCCTGGTGGGCCCCTGCATTTTGTAGACACTAATATGTCTTCTGGAATGATGAAATAAAAGGAAATACTTGAAACTGATGCTTTACACCATTCCTTCAACACGGAAACTGGTCCCCACCATTCCACAAGCCCAGAGCCCCTCTGCAGTCCCAGCCAGACCCTGCCTACTTCCTGGTGCTCCCTCCATGCCCCTAGAGTTTGATGCACATCAACCAGAATTCACATGTGCATCAGAACGTGAGAATGGGTGTTAGGGGCTTGGTGGAAAATCCCAGAAATTATAATAGGGGGTCACTTTTTAAAGAAATTCTATGTCACTGTTACCAGAAAAGCCCTGGTTCTTCTCTCCAACGCAGTAAGGAATTATAGGTCAGCGAGTCTATCAGCATGCAAGCAAAGTTTATTAGTGAATGGAAGAGCAAAAGCAAGCGTGTGCAGAGCAAGGGTGGCAAAAGCAAGGGTGGCCAGCACCCAGGTGGCCAGAGGCCAGCCAGACAAAAAGGGGTGGCTAGGGGCCTGGTAGCCAGGGCCTCACCCTGCTCCCTCACCCCTCGAAACCTGTGTGGCAAGAGAGCCTCAGCCAAGAGAAGATACCAAGTGCAAACACAAGTCCTGTGTTCTGAGGACTTAAATAGTTGGTGGCATGGGGTGAGGGAATTACATTTTGATTCTCGGGTAAAGATGGTACCAGCTTTCCGTGGGGACATGACTGCCTGAGAGGTACGGGTGAGGGTCTGTTAGCCTGAATCCTTATCTTGCTCCAGACTCTGTTTGCTCATTTTGCACAAGACGGGAGGCAGGCAGTTGTTTACGCGCTGCTGCTTTGGGGCCTTGTGATCCCCCTCCCCTTCTCCCTCCAGGCCTTGGGATGAAGACACAGCCTCAAGGTTTTCCTTTTCCCAGCGAGTGGAGATGATACACACAGACGTTCAAAGGGCTCCCCCCTCCTACACTCTCACAGTTTAACTCATTCGAGAAGCCTGGCAGCCTTGTCCAACCAGGCTCAGGATTACTGGGTGAGCTTAGCTTCCTGTATTAAGTTCTTTTGTTAGATAGTAATGGTGAGGGCCCTGCCTTCATGACCCTTCTGGCCACTTGTTCCTCCGTGACATCACCACATTTTGAGTGGCACCCAGGACTGGGTGGGGAAAAGCACGTCACTGATGGCTCTGGATCAGAACTGACGCCGAAGAGTCAGACCCTCAGTGTGAAGTTGTTTTAAGAATTATTGAACCTATTTATTTCCTTTATATTTTCTTTTTGATGAGTGCACAAAAGCAATGTATGACTTACAAATCTAGGTCGGATAAGTCTAAAAGATCTCTATTGCTAGCTAAAATATAAACTCTGTAATAAGAAAGTGTTGTGTCATGGTTTGATTGTCAGCCTTATTTTTTTAAATCACAAAAATACACAAGTAACAAGGGTTCTGACAATTAAATGTCATATTTGGTTCAACATGATACATTATTATGTGATATAATACTTGACTTTATAGCTTTTTAATATTTATCAATATTAATGCTCTACTGAACTGCTCACATCTGCTCTAGAATAGATACACAGGAGTGGAACTTCTAGACTGAAAGGGTTACACATTTAAATTGTAACTAACACACACTGTTCTCCAAAAGGTTGTATCAATGGAAATGGGCACCAGCAATGGGCCAGAGTATCCGTTTTGTCACACAATGGGTGTGCTTTTATGAATACATTTTTGCTAATCTGATCCTGAAAAATGGTATATCATTGTTTTAGTTTGCTTTAATTTTGATTATAGTCTCATGCAGAAGACAATTTTGCCATAGCTATTTGTTGTTCTTTTGTATTTGTGTAAGGTGTTTTACAAGATTATGAACAAATTTCTTTTTTTTAATATTTTTTTATTTATCTTTAGAGGGGAAGAAAGGAGAGAAATATCAATGTATGGTTGCCTCTCGTGAGTCCCCCGCTGGAGACTGGCCTACAACCCAGGCACGTGCCCTGACTGGGAATTGAACCGCGATCGTGTGGTTCGCAAGCCTGCACTCAATCCACTGAGCTACACCAGCCAGGGCTGAACAAATTTCTTATATTTGCTTTTATTATTTGTATAATTCCTTATTACATGGGTCAAGTTTGATGGTCCATCTGGAATTTACTTTTGTCTTAGAGTATGATAAAGATTTTATATCTTTTCAAAGAGATAGCTGTTTTAATACCACTTATGCACTTGTATATTATTTACCCTGTGCTTAATACTCCCATTTATACTTGATCTCAGTTCAATGAACTTGTGTTCGTTTGTTAACATTACCTGTTTCTCCATAGTAATGTACATTGTATTACATATCTTTATGGAATGTTTTAGTATCTGATAGAACAAGCCCCAACAATTTGTCCTTTGTAGAAGTCTACGGACCATTCTCGAACATTTTTCATTTCAGACAAATATTAGAAACATCTAGTCTAATTCCATGTTAGGATAAAAAGGTGGAGAAAGGTGATGGGGACACTTATTTGTGTGATTTCTCAAGGGGAGTACAAGACATGTTAATAGGCTTGAAGGGTTGATCGCATTAATCCTTCACGAAATTTAATTTTACTCTGAAACTTTTGGATTGCCTTTCATTGTATTCTATCAGTAGTACCCATTTCACCCAATTCATTCAATTTCCAGAATCAAAATATAACTGAGAGAGAGAGAAGAAAAAATTGTATGTGATTACTATGATAAAGAAAGAAATAGACTTAATCACTTAACGAAAAAGCCTGTAATAGGATTAACGAATAGGATTACCTAAGTCATAGGTACAGAGACAAGTACAGGAAAAGAGGCATTCTCCAAGGGAAAGGAAGGATCACTTGGAGGGAGTCTTTGGAGAGAAAAGGTGAGCTGAGAGCACTAATTAGCTGTATATGACATCGGGGAGGTCACTTAATCTCTTGGGGATGATTCCACTTTAGAGATTTTCTCCTGTGCAGAGCCAAACACTGAACACTGGGTTTTGTGGTGGAGAAATTAAGGCACTTTCTTGGCAGAGCATCAAGCCAGGAGAACAGCAGGCTAGTGCTTAAAATCTGAACTCCCCAGTGGTCTGTAATCAGGGGTTTTGAAGGCAAAGGTTGAGGGGCTTAGAGTTTATGTGTGATGCGAGGAGCTGACGGTCAGTTCTTTTTTTTCCCTTTTTCACAGAATTTATTTTATACCTGTACATGTATTTTAAAATGCTGTTTGTACCAAACAGCACTTTAAACACTGACACAGCTACTCTCTGATAAGATAAAGCAAAGACAAAAGCATTATCTTAGGAGAAACCAGATATATCATCACTTATAGTCTTCAAGCATTATTGCACTTTAACTTTCATAGTTTGACAAAGCATTCATGGAACAATCTGCAGACAACTAGTTTTAACACATTAAAGAACACTTTTAGGCAGACACGACTGTCCTAACTTGTTTATTAGGTAAGAATTTTACAAATGTTACTTATATCGGTGTTAACCATGGACCCGCAGAGTGTTGCACCTTCTCCAAGTGACACGGCGAGACCCCCCAATAGCGTGGTGGACTTGTGGCCCTTTTCAAGGCCATGGCTCTTGCGGCCTATAGGTGTCATCACTCATATCTCCCTGTGCTGGTGGACTGGTTTGGTGATCCACTGGGGGTCAGGATTCCTTCTGATGGCCTTATGGAATGGATGGATGAGGATAGCCTCAAGGAATTTGCATGTAGAATCCTCACCAACCCAGTTAGAATTCAGGACTCGTGGAGCCCCACAGTGTGTCCCATTTGTTCTTCAGCCATGGACTGAAAGCTGGGGTAAACTTCAGCTGGTTAGCACCACGATGACAGGCTTGCCTTAGGTCACACCCTTAGGAGCTGGGCATTTGCAGCCACATGGCGCACTTGAACCCCATATATGACATAACCTTGCTTGGCCTTGTATTCCAGCCTGCGTGCTTTATCTGGCCGGGTGGAGTGGGGGGCCCTGTGTAGCATAGAGGGCTGGCAGTGCTGCTTGGAACCTGCACTGAGAAGGAAGCATATTCCATCGACTGCTTCTGACTCCATAGCTCCTGGATGTCCTTGTACTTGGTAAGTGCCCATCTTCGGCTTACCTGATAGCTGTGGCCAGATGGAGAAGTGACGGTTAGGTCTTGAGCAAGCTTCAGTGGTTCTCCTTGGTCTCATTAATTCAGGTCCTGACGCCATCTTGTCCGGTGCCTTTGTCACTGTGGTTGGGTGATCGAACTGGGTTGAAGACCCAAGATTCTGCAAACAATTCAAAATTGTGCTTCAGTGATGTTATCTTTAAAGCAAAAAGCAGAAGCTGTGTATCTTGTGACCTTTATTATTGCTTAAGCTCTCACTGTTTGAACTTTAACTAATTATATTTTTCTATGATCTCAAGCAAAGTATACTCTGAAACACACACACCCCCGGAACTTTATTTATAGCAGGCCTCCAACATATGACTAACATATTTTCTTAATCGTTGACTATAAAATATGTGACAACCAAAACAATTGAAACGTTTAGTTAAAACCTATCCCTGTCTATATTTCTAAAGATCTACTACCTAAACACATTTGCTGCTTCCTGCCGGCTTCAATAGGATTGAACTAACTGAGTTCAGAGCACCATGCTATGAAGTACAATATAACCATTCATATTCCCATCATCCAGAAAAGGCCAATTTCTACTCTTTCTATTTTGTTTTGTGAGGTAGAGAAGTACGTGGGGGAGGAACCAATTTTCCTCTACCCTCAAAGTCCTTCTGACTGGTCTAATAATTAAATAGACATGAGACAGATGAGCAAGAGAAAATAACCACATTTAATGCATACGTATGTATGTAGGGACCCCACCTACACGAGAGAGGGAGAGGCCCCGCATGTGGGAGAGGTGTAGTGACAGAAAAGGGGGGCTGAGTCATACAAGGTATTCTGAGCTAAGGATGAGGTATTGCACCATGGGGGCTGCAAAGGGTCCTTGCGGGATGATAAGAACTGACTTTTAGTAAGTAGTGTTTGCTGCCCTACATGTAAGTCCAAAGAAATGATCTGTGTTCATCTTTATGGACAAGGCCTCTAACTGATATTCTTCTAGGTAGTAAAAGGGAGGAGCAGCAATTTCTCTCTCTCTGTCTTTTTTAATATATCTATTGATTCCAGACAGAGAGAGAGAGAAAGAAAGGAGGGAGGGAGGAAGAGAGAAAGGGAGAGAGAGACCCACCCAGAGAGAAATACCGATCGGTTATATCCACATGCCCCAATGGGAAGAGACCACAACCTACGTGTGTGCCCTGATTGAGAGTCGAACCTGCAACCTTTCAGTTGATGGGATGACGCTCCAACCAACTGAGCCACACCAGCAGGGCCAGAAATTTGTCTTGAGCCTGTGCCTGAAGTACTCAAAGTAACCTGCAAACCACCGAGGCATATCTTGACATGGCTCATTCTGAACGCCCACAATATCGAATATTGATTTGTGGACAATAAATTATTATTGACATATTGAATGCCTACTCAGTCACAAGTGATGTCCTAGGCAATATACTTTCTTTGTCTTATTTAACTTATACTTTAAGTAACTATGAGCTTATAATTTGTATAATTGGATCAAATAAAAAGCTTTAAAATATCATTATATATGTGTTTTTTCCCTTTTAGTAACAATGTAGGATTATTGCAGAAAACGAGGAAAACATAGACAATCATAAAGAAAACATACTTCTTTCACTCCAGGAGTGACTAGTACCACACTGGAGCATTATCTATTCAATCTTTTTATGCACACATACATTTGTTGTATTGTGCTTTGTTTTATTAAAGTGAGACCAAAGCCAATGTATTCTTTATATTCTGTCTTGATTTCTTAAAAACAGGATTTTCCAATAACCAAATAGCATTCAATTTTGTAAATATAAAGAATTGCAAAATCCCTTGTGTTGGCCATCAGGAAACGTTCTGGCACCGGGGATGTAGACTGTAGTTACAGGAAAAAGTCCCTGGGGTGATGTTTCAGTCAGGGTCCCCGGGGGAAACAGATGGCACACTTTAACAGGATAATTTGAGGATTGTCTAACACAGGGTCTGTTTATGAAGATCCTTCAGGGGGCAGGGATTGGGTATGTGACCCATTGCATTGTTGATGACACCCATTAGTCTGTGACTACATTGCTTGCGGCACCTATTAGCCTAAGGGCACGAGGAAGGAGGAGAGGGTAGTCATTTAAATCTGGAAACAAAGAAAACTTGGTAGAGACCTCTGCCTGATAGAAGCATAGCAGGCACTTGGTGGAGGGGGCAGCCAGCCAAAATAGAACTGCCATTATTATCATTATATCCAGTCCTGATTCTGGATATATAGCTGAAGGCATAAAAATCAGTGCCTCAAAGACATACGTGTATGCTGACGTTCACTGTAGCATCATGCATTATATATGTATGTATGTATACATATGTATGTATGTGCCTACATACATACATATATAATATTATTCAGCCATAAAAACAAGGAACTTTTTTCATGTGCAACAAAATGGGTGAAATTGGAGGACATTATGCTAAGTAAAACAAGCCAGAGTAAGGGAAATACCGTGTGGCAGCGCTCAAATGTAGAGTCTTAAAAAATTTTTTTTTAAAATCTGATTTTATAGAATCAGGCAGTGGAATGGTGGTTCCCGGGTGTTGGGGAGAGGGAAATGGGGCGATGTAGATCAAAGGGTACAAACTTGCAGTTATAAGAAGTTTCAAGGATCTAATGCACAGCACGGTGACTATAGTCAAAAATACTGCCTACACACTTGAAAGTTGCTGCGGGTGCATCTTAGCATTCTCAACACACACACACACACACACACACACACACAACACGAAGAGCTAAACTGGTGGGGGGATAGGCCTGTTGATTATCTTGATCCTAGTCATCATTCCACAATGTTTATGTGTATCAAATCATCACTTTAAACATGTATGCATATATTTGCCAATTATTCCTCAATAAAATTGGAATTTTTTAAATAAAAAAAAATCTAATAAGTAAGAAAAACAAAACACTAGGCTGAGGGAACAGTGTGTGTGCCAAGTCCCTGAAGTAGGAGGGAGTGTTTAAGGAGCCGAAAGGGCAGTGGGTCAAAGGGAAAGACAAACAGGAGACTAGACAGGAAGATTTGGGCAGGGCCACACTGTAGGTCCCATCAAAGGTTTCGATTTTTATCCTTAAAACAAAGGTAGGTCATTGATAGGTATCAGGCATCCAATGACAGATTAGGCCTGTGTATTAAGAGAATCACTCTACCCGGGAGAATGGATTGGCAGGAAGGCAGGAGTGAAAGGGGGTGAATACAGCAGTAATCCAGGTGAGAGCTTGGACTCAGGTGGCGGCTGGGGATGGCGAGACAAAGAAAAGTTGGAGAACTTTTGGGGACCTTAGACTGACAAGACTTGGTATATATCAGATATGGCAGTGCGGGAGTGGGCACAGCGTCCAGGAATCTACTAGATTACTTGCTTGTGAGACTGGATAAATGGAAAGGTTTCTGGAATTTGGAAATTATAAATAGTAAATAAAATAAAAAGAATAAGGAGGTGGAGAAGGAGAAGGAAGGGAAAGGGAAGAAGGAAGAAGAGGAGGAGGAGGAGGGGAAGGAGGAGAAAGTTTGGCTGCTTTTTTTCTATTTTTTATTTTTTTGGTTTCTTTTTTTTTTGGCTGTTTTATTTTTAACTGAATTTAAAAGAGTATCTATTTCAGAGATAAAGTAAGTTGTTTTCAAAGCTAAACAATGTGGGCAGAAGCCCTGCCTACAATCTGGGATTCGTTAAACGATGATTAGGGGAAGGTGACAGGCGTGGGGAGAAAGAACGGAGGGGGAGCGTAGTAGGGTGATGTGAAGTAGACACTGAGAAAAGAGGAACTTATGCAGAAATGGCCTGGGCTGCTGTAGATTTGAGAAACTAGTCAACTTGTGGAAAATGGAACTGTAAGAAAAATAATCTGTCCCAAAAACACAACAAGCAAAACACAATAATTACTTTTATAATCATTACTTATTTATTTTGTTTGCTCCTCATTAATAGCACAATCTATTCTTTTTACTCTTTAATGTTTTAAAAAATATGAGCTTTTTGAAGGAGAACCCTTACTTTTCTCATACTCTGAATATGTTGGGTATATCAATACCTACTTACTTTGAGCCAGTGAAAATCCTGGGGACAGACATGAGGCTTAATTGTCCGCCTTCTGCAGACCCACCCCTGGCTGTTTTCCCCTGTTGGGGTGCCCCCTTTCCTCATCTTACACTATGGGGGAGCGTTCTGACCCCGCCAGAGTACACGCTTCTAGAAGGTAGGACTGGCCTGACCCTGACATAAGTGCAGACGGGGTAAGGACAGGTGCCCTGGAGGAGGGAATGGGACGGCAAGCCTCGAGACAACTCGAAGGCCACTTCCCTGGCAGGTACAGGAATGACTCAGTCTTCCCCTGCATTACCTGTTCTGGCGTGTGGATGTGGGCGGTGGGAGCGGGGTTTCAGGTAACATTCTCACCTCTCCCGGCCCATCACTCTCCAAGCTCTGTTGTATCTATCAAACGAGGACCCCAGGAAGTGGATCTTCAAGCCAAGCGGGTGGGTTCCCACACGTAGAAGTCACTAACACACATTTCTGGAATAAATGCATGGATGACAAAACACTCGTGCATTTCCACGAAACGCTAGTGGAAACTTCTTGCCGCTTATGTTGCACAAAAATTCGACTTCCCACTGTTCATCCTACAAGCATAATAGGTGTTTTTATTTTTTAAAATAAAGCGTCAGTAAAATTCACACTCTTTTTCCATATGTGTAACATTTCTCTAGTATATGTACCTAGAATTGCAGATTAAAAAATACTAATAGCCACTTGCTCCCCCAAATCCATAAACTTAGCCGAATGTAAGAACTGAGGGACATTCAGTAAAACACCTGACTGATAATACTTCTCAAAACTGTCAAGGTCAGCCCTGGCCCATGTGGCGGTTCGATTCCCGGACAGGGCACATGCCTGGGTTGCAGGTTGAGTCCGCCCACCAGGTACAGGAGAGGCAACCGCGGGATGTTTCGCTCCTCCTCTCTCTAAAATTCAATCAGCCCGTCCTCCCCGAGGACTAAAAAAACTGTCAAGGTCACACTGAACTATGCTATTCACATAGACACCCCCCCCCGCACCCAATATTTTCTATTGTTAACCTCTTATATTAGTGCGGAGCCTTTGTCACAACTAATGAACACATATGGATACATTATTATGCATTTTATAAAAATTGATTTATTTTTATTATTTTACCTAATTTATTGTCCATCCTGTAGTCCCTTCCTCCCTCCCTCCCTCCCTCCCTCCCTCCCTTCCTTCCCTCCTTCCCTCCTTCCTTCCTTCCTTCCTTTTTTCTATCTCCAGTTTGGGGCTAGGAAGAGGAGCACTAACACATTATTGACTAAAGCTCACACGGTATTCCGATTTCCTTAGGTTTAGTAGTCCCTGCCCTACAGGGCTCACAGTCTAGCGGAAGACACATTCATCCCGCAAATTACAAAACAAAACAAAACTCTGGGATGAGCCCAGCAGCAGAGGCTTGGTTGTTCCAAGCAGCAGGGAGTCCCAAAAGAAAAGGAGCCTATTTCAGACTGAGCTAACTCGTGCTCGTGGTCGCCAATCCCTTGTACAAATGAATTCTTTTGTTGTTCGTGGAAATGAAACAGTTTTTCAGGCCCTTCAGGAGCTCCTCTGCAAAGGTGGGACAGGGGGACTCAACCAGCACAAGGATGTCAGCACAGAGGAAAAGGGTGGGCTAGGTTGGGGACACCCCGCGACCCGCCCCAAGCCTCCCGGGAGGCCCGCGGCCGCAGCTCGGGGAGGTGGCAACTGCGCCGGCCGCGCTCCCGCCCTCCTCGGCGCGGACGACCCGCAGCGGCCCGCGGCCCGCGAGGGGGCGGCGGCTCCCGGGCTTTGTGGCCGCTGCGCGCGCGGTGGGGCCTGGCCGTCCGGGGGCGCGCCGCCACCTCCCGGCGCTCCCCGAGCCCGCGGCCCTCCCGGCGGCCCAGCCTGCGAGAGGAGCCCAGGGCGCCCGCGCTCGCGCCTCGCCGACCCTCCCCAAGTCGCCGCGGCCGCTGCGCCGCCGCTGCAGGTAGGAGGCTCCCGCGCCGGGAGGGCCGCGGCGGGGAGGAGGCGCGGGTGCGGGGCGCGGGCCGGGCGTGCGGGGACGGCGGGCAGGCATGGCGGGCTTCCGGGCCGAGCCGCAGCGACCCCTGTCCTGCAGGCCCGGCGGCCGCCTCTGCGCTCCGCGGAGGGACTCGGTGAGTGGGGCCGACCTGCGGCGTACAAAGCCCCGAGGCGCGGACCTCGAGGAGGTTAAGTGGCGCGCTCGGGGTAGGGGACCTGGACCCCTGGGCCTGGGGAGCAGCTTGGGAGGAATCCATGTGATCCTCAGTGTCTCGATCTTACCATCATCCCGGGGTCCCCACTATATGCCGGGCACTATGCTCGCTTTTCCATACTTGTTTCCTTGAAGACCCCTTGTGTTTCCTCCAGGGTGCAATGGGAGGGGTCCCTCATTCGGTGGCCAAAGGCTCAGTATCACAACTGTGCCCGGTGCCCGCCTGACCTTGGGAAAGCTCCCTGACTCGGAGCCTTGGCTCTGCTTTGGTAAAGGGGGTGCGGTGGGGTGGGAGTGCCTAGTGTAATACCTACCCCCAGGTGTTATTGTGGGAGAGAACGTATGCAAATAATGTGCGTACATGCTAATAACTAAATTTGAGCACTTTCTGTGTTCCAGGCCCTAGGTACTAAACAGTTGGAATGAGTTATCTAATTAAATCACCACATTGGCGCTATGAGGTAGCTACTGTAAATTACACGAATAACCTTCATTTAGGAGTAGGACTGAAGAATGTATTCTCCCTATTCTGGTTCAGAAGGTGGGCTGTTCCTTAGGTGTGGTAACATTTAAGATGTCAAATGTCCCTGCAGTATCAGGAGAGTGCTTATGGGAGGGCGGGATATATTTGTCACACATTAAAAACCAGAGGCAAGGTAATATCAGGGCCAGGAGTGTGCATTTCAGCATGTCCGAGAAGTCTGTTGTGTCACCAAGGACATTGTTGAATGGTATTTCAAAAACATAGTTCCTGGGTTAGGACTGAGGGCTGCTGTGCGAGTTTGGGGCCAGAAAGAGACAAGGCCTGGGTTGGGGGGTGGGGAGAGGGAAGGATTCTGGAGCTCTGAAGTGCAGGAAGGGCCCAGGGTCCGCCCCCTCAGCAACATTCTGGACCAGGATTCCATCCAGTCCTCGGGACCCAGGCATCCTGCTTTGGGAGAGGGGAGGTTGGGGGGGGGGGCATGCTGGGGTGAAAACACAGGTTTTCTCTCCCAGGCCACCCCAAAAGTATTCAGATAGGTTGAAAGCAAATGATTGGGCCTCCCACAATGTCATTGTCCCTTCTTGTGTCATTTCTGCAATTCTTTTAATGTATTTGAGGAGATTGGGAGGCTCATCAACCCTAAAGTTGGATAGGATGCGTTCAAAAATAATAACAGACCTAATAGATGTAATGGATGAGTGTGTTTTGAACACTGTCCCCCTGGTTAGAGACGAGTAGGCCTGAGGAGATTATTTGGGGGTTCAGTGTGGAATGGGGAAAACCTGAAGAAGGAAAAGAAAGGCGGGTAGGCCTAGTTCTGCGCTGGGAAGCAGGGGGAGAAGCTGAGGGCTTCGCAACACTGTGCGGATGCCTAAGCAGCCTGCTCAGCTCCCAGCTCCCAGGAGGCACTCTTTCCTCTGCCCATTCGTGACACATTTCTTACTTGAGTGTTGTGAGAAGTTGGAGTTGGACTGAGGCTCAGTTTTCTCCCGAGTGAGCAGGAGAGGGTGTTCACTCGAGGAGAAAAAATAAACCGTTCTTCTTGGAGAAGGGCGGTTTTATTTATTTATCTGTAATCCTCGACTGAAGATATGTTTATTGATTATTGAGAAAGAGGAAGGGGGGGAGAGAGAGAAACGTAGTATAAGAGAAACATCGATCAGTTGCCTCCCCCAAATGACCAGGGATCAAACCCGCAACCTAGGCATGTGCCCTGACCAGGAATCAAACCTACAACCTTATGGTGTACAGGACAATGCTCCAACCAACTGAGCGCTCCCCGGGGCTCAGCAAAAGGGTGGTTTTAAAACCAGGCTTGAAAAAGGGGGTCTTTGGGTACACGATGATGGTAAAGTTGGGAAGCAGCGTGCACAGTGGGAAGAGCCATTGCTTTGGAGAGAGAGTCAGGGGTTCAAATCTAGCTCTGCCACTTCTCAGCCATGTAATTTTTTTGTGAGGCGAAAACTTTTTTTTTCAATTGTCTGGTAGGAAGTTCCACAAGCACTACTACCCTTTTCTCTGTCCATGGTGACATTCATTCCACCAATGTCTGCCGAGCCCCAACTGAGTGCTGAGTCACATGCTTCACACCAGGTTGCAAAAATGAGTCAGGAATTATGTATTCCCATAGGAATTTCCCAGTCCAGTGAGAGTGATGGACACAAGAGCAAATCACAAAAAAATGTGGGAAGTGCTGCTGTATAGTCATGTACAGCCAGCATCGCGCTCACGGAGCAGTCACTAACGCGTTCTGGATGGAAAACTCAGGGCTAGTCTCCCGCCAGCAAGATGAGTATAAGAGATCTTATGAGAGAGGTTTTGATCACTACGCTACTTCCTGGCTTCTGTCGTTTTTCACCCGTGTCTTGTCTCTGCTTTGATATTCTCTCTCTTAAGGAATATCTAGTTGCACTGTCTGACACAATTTGAGCTTGCTATAGCAACAGAGTCTAACCTATTCCGGCACTCTCTCCTCCATGAGACAAGCTGTTATATAGACTTAAACAGTGTTAAAAGAAAAAAAATATATATATATAGTTGCAGTGTGGGCATAGTTTGTAAGCTGCCTCAAAGTTACTTTAGAAGGAAGCTGTTATAAATAGAATAAACATAACAGTTCGAGCATTAGTTGAGGAAGTTTTCACAAAAATTACACAGGGGTTGGACTTTGAGGGATGAATATGAGCCCTTGGTGGGCCTTAGAATAAAGGATTCCAGCCAGAGGAAGCTCGTGTTCTGAGGCAGGAAAACACAGCAGGGTCAAAGGCATGAGGGTAAGTTGGGTCTGGCTGGGTTGAAAAGTGTAGGAGGAGGGTGGGGTGGATGGAGTGAGGAGCATGCTGTGCTCGGGGACCAGACCTGCGGAGGCCTGGAGGGTCATGTGGGCAGTTTGGACTCTATCACTTAGGCATGGGGGGGAGAGGTCAGAGGTTTACAGCCTGGACGGTGGCATGAGCACTGTGTTTTAGGAAGATCCCTTTGGTAGCTGTGTGGACGTGTGGGAGATCAGACGTGGGTGGTGAGGATGTGGGAGGAGAGATAGGTGTTGAGCTAAAATGTAGCAGACCTGGATGATGGGTTGCATGGGAGTAGAGAGCCTGTTGTGGTTTCTGCTTGGAGAAGCTAAGTTGATGTGGCTAAAATCAGAAGTCAGGATGTTTGGAGGTCAGGCAATCATTTTCTTTTAGCTATGAAGAATTGGAGCTTTCTGCTGGGCCCATCATGGCTGGTTAGAGAGGGGTGGCTGGTTGGCCACCACAAATGTGGGTGGTGCTGAAGACAGAGGAGGGGCCTGGCACCCTCGTTTCTTTGAACCAACGCTGAGGATCTACTGAGCTCAAAAGATACTAGTAAGAGGCCTCAGGAGCTCACTCTCAGAGGATGAAGAGGTTGTAGTGAGAGTAACTCTGAGCACTTCAGGAAGAGGTCGGCCCTTAGGGCCCGTGGCCCAGAGATGTGGGGGCTGACGTAGGGTTGCCGCTGAAGTGGTGGGAGTAGCCGAGCGAGTCCTTGGAGAAGAGGCACAGGCTGGGGTGGGAACACCTACCCAGGGGCCGTTCTGCGTTACAAAAGTACTTTCTGGGGAGGGTACTGCAATCAAGATGCCGTGGGAATTTCAGAGAAGCCGGGGTCTGGGTCGGGAGGTGCTTCCCAGGATGGAGCTGTGGGGGAGGGGAAGGCAGGGGTGACAACTTCTAAGAACCCTCATCGGGCTTGTAGAGGGAACCATGGGGGTAGAAGGACGGGGGGTGGGTGGGAGCTCTTGACTTAAACACAGGCTGGTTCTGCTCACAGTCACACTCAGACGCAGATGGTAAAAATAAACACTTCCAAGTTACAGGACCGCCTGGAGTGGGTGGTGAAGGGGAAGAGGAGGCGGCACGCTAGAGGAAGCAAGTTCTGTACTAGGGTTTCAGACTGGAGAACCCTCTGAAGGAAAGAAAGGAGATGAGAGGGCCGAGGTGAGTGCCCATCCTGGGTAGCCAGGGCTGAACATTCGAGGGCAGGTGCAGGCAGGTGCCTGCACAGGAACAGTCCTGTCTGATTACTCTCACTTCGGCGTAAAATGACATCGTGGAGGCAGCCGAGTGGTAGTAGAGCTCTTAAAATTCGGCACACGCTGTAATAGTATTTACAAGAAGAAGCCAGGAACTTTTTGTTACAATAAATCCTTTATGAAAGAAGACTTTTAAGTCTATGGCCCTACCACCCTGAACACGCCCAGTCTCGTCTGATCTCCGAAGTTAAGCAGGGTCGGTCCTGGTTAGTACGTGGATGGGAGGAGACATTTAAAATAGCAGAACATCTACATATAATTGGTAAAAAAATGCAAATGACAATCAGATTCGTTTTAACATATATCCCAGAAATATTTATTGAGTGCCTACTGTGTACCAGGCACTCTTCAGGGAGCTGGGGTGATGGTAGTGAATAAGAGATCTGATCACTTGCTTCAAAGATTTCACCTGGAACTACTTAACCTACCGAGTTAAACCTGGGTACAGGCCTTAAATCGTCTGAAGTGCTAAGGTAGTTCACTTTGTTCGGTTGCAGTGTTCTCTTGCATTGGCTGGTAGTTCCACTAATGTCAGAAATAATCAGAAAACGCCGTCTATGCATATTTGGCACAGAGGTGGAAACTGGGTAGCAGAAAACCAGGCCTGCGACGGTGCTAACATGGGCTGCCAGCCGTAACTGGGACTTTAGAGAACATTCCCTTTAACTTGACAGTTTAGAGATGAGAAATCGACAGGGAGGCAAGAGGACTTGCTTGCGGTCACAAAATGAAGGGCAGAGTTGAGAGCAGTGCCCTTGAGTTTTCCAATGGGATGGTGGGCGAAGGCGAAGGCGAAGGCTAGAGGTTGCCTAGCAAAAGGGCGTCTTGACAGTGAGAAGCCTCCAAAGAGGAGCTGTGGAGGCCAGGGTGAAATTAGACGATGTAGTTAGTTTCACTTTTAGGCCCTCCTCTGTGAGGAGGGCCCCAGGGAGCCCCCTGTTTTGCTCTGAGCCTCAGTTTCCTCATCTGTAAAGTGAAAGGATTGGACTGAAGTCTTTTTTTAGCATGACAGGATCTGTGTTGCTCCCAGAAAAGGTCGTTGGGGGTTGCTGAGCCGGGAGACCGAGTCAACAGTCCAGGACAGGAAGTCTCTTTCATCCCTTCTGAGCAAATTGATCGCCCTCAACCTGTTGCCAGGCTTCCCTTCAGGGAATGGGCCCCGCATGTCCTGCCACTCACCTGCTAGTTTTGTATGCTTTCCTTTTTCAGTCTTTTCCCAACTCGTGACCCCGCTCTGTGCTAGTGCTAATTCTAATGCCAAACTATTCTAACAGGAATTAAGGTTCTTATTCTAGATCCTCCCGATCCTGGGTTAGTGGCCCTGGGCATATCTCTGTCGCTGTGCTCATCACGCTGCCTTGTCACCAGCCCGTCCACAGTCTGCTGTGTTGTGTTTGTCCCCATTGGACTAGGAGTAACTCGGTCTTAAGGAGTACTCCTCTCTTTGGCCCCCGCACATTTGGTGCTCAGCTCCTCCTCCTGTATCCTCTTTGCCTCTGCTTTCTCTTGACCCCTCACCCTAGTGTGGACACACACATCCCGGTCATTTCTTGCTTTGAAACAGTCTCTGGTCTGCACCACCTCCTTTCCATGAACATCACCACCACTCAGAGTCTAGGCCCTTTGTTATCAATTATTTACTTTAATGATCTCCTTCAGCCCTCTCTGTTCATATCCTATACACTCTTAAAGATCTAGCTCAAATGTCCTCTCACCATCAAGAACCCAAATAACCTCTTCCCTCCTCTGAGCACCCAACACGCCTTGTCCTCCATTATGACGGCTCTTTCAGTGTGCCCGTTGTTTCAGTTACTAGTTTACGCACGCCAGTGCTGCTTCTAGACTGTAGGGTTCAGCCTGTCTTTGTATCTCCCACATATTCTAGGAACGTGGTGAGCCTTTAGCAGGGGTTTATTACGTATTTGTTGAATTGTGTGCTTATGAAATAAAAGAACCAGTCAGTATTTGCATCTACAGATGGTTTCTAACTTAAAAGGTTCAACTTAGGATTTTTTTTGACTTTACGATGGTGAAAAAGCAATGTTCACTTAGTAGAAACTGTATTTGTGATTTTGAATTTTGCTCTTTTCCCGGGCTAGTGATCTGCGCTGCATTACTGTCTGTGGCACTGGGCAGCGGCAGCGGGCAGTCACGCAATCACGATGGGAAACAACCGATAGTCTATACAGTGCATGGTGTTGCCAGCGTATTTTTTGGATATTGCATTTTGTGTCTTCACATCCTATCACATCTACAGAAATGCCCATCTGTGTCTCCTGCTTCTGGCGAGAAGAGGAAGGCGATTATTTTTGAGATGAAACTCAAGACAATTGCCCAACTGTAGGCAGTTTAATATGGATGGGAGGGGTGGAAAGGACTATGTTTTTTGAAGCTCTAGTCTATGCTTGTTCTTTGCCCCCCACTGCAGGACATTGGTGCAGAGGGGATAAGGCAGAGCGGGGTATTAATCTCATTTTGCGGATGAAGAGTTGCAGGTTACTTGGCTTGTCCAGAGTAACACAGTGAGGTGAGTGCTGACCTCGGGATTTGAGCCCAGGTTTTCTGCATCCAGTTCTTTGGTTCATTTCACTTCAGCTTAAAAGCAGTAGCTCGTGGAAGTCCTGACATCTCTCCAAAGTCTCAACACCACAGATCTTCAGTCCTGGTTCCCCTTCTCAGTGTTGACTTCAAAGAACTCCCTTTTCCAGGAAGGGAAGTAGAAGTAAAATCTGGCCAAATTTCTCTAGTCTTTGTTCAAATTTTGGGACTTAGTTTGATCCCTCATGGACTTAAAATATCATGGGATGGTGTATGAGTCAGCTTGGGCTGTCATGACAAAATTCTGTGGACTCATTGGCTTCAACAACAGAAATGCATTTCTCACCGTTTTGGAGGCTGGGAACTCCATGATGCCTGCAAGGTGCATGCAAGGTAGGTTTTATTCTGAGGCTTCTTCTCTAGGCTCGTAGGTGGCTGCCATCTCCCTGTGTGTTCACATGCTCTCTTTCTTAGCCCTGGGGAGGGTTGAGGGGAGAGCAAGCGCTCTGGGGTCCTTTTTTATAAGGTCACTAATCTCCAACCAGCCTTATGACCTCATTTAACCTTAATTACTTTCTTAGAGGTCCACTCTCCCAAGACAGCTGCTATGGATGGAAATTAGAGCTTCAACATATGAATTTTAGAGGGGGGTTACAAACATTTTTTGCATTAGGTGGATGTTACATGAACTTATTACCATCTTCTGGTGGTTTAGTCAGTGTTAGTGCTTAGGCATTGTGCTTATTCTTCCCTTTTGGTGCTTTTATCATTCTGGAATTGAGCTTTTTTATTTAGTCCTGTCTATGGGTCTTTGCCTAGCCCAAGGGGGAGCTTCATTGCATTTGGACTTTGCTATTTTATTTGACCATTTTTACTTTAATGCAGTTTTTTCGTGTACTGACTGCTTTATCGTGCGTGATCCGCATTTTGTGCCTAGCAGGCAGTTTTACACCTATATCAGAATGTATTCATTCGCTGAATGCTTGCCGGAGGCCCACGGGATGAGGGTCACTGGGCTGCTTGCCGGAGTACAGGGATGCAGGGAGCGGTGGCACTCTCTCCAGCAGAACTGCAGACAAAAAAGATGGGCTGTACTGAGTGGGATTGGGGGCAGGTAAGGCCAGTCTCCCTCATAAAAGCTGATGCGGCAGGGAAGGCTTCTTACGTTGTATATAACCCATTATGGACAATGCGGAATCGTTTTCAGCTAGAATGTGCTTTCTAGCCTCGAATTGAGCTTTTACTGGGGATCCCTCTGGGACATGCTTGTTTTCTTAAGACTGTCAGCCAAGTTCTCAAGCACAATGTCAGCATTCCCTTCGAGGGGGGGTGGGGGGGACCATTTTAAAGCTCCAGATTATCTTTACAGTTACTTTTCAAACGGACATTCTTATCAGATCAACATCGGAAATCATTTCAGAGTGCTGATTGCAGTGAGGGAGGTACACTGGGGTGGGGGTGGGGAGTGGGGGACTAAGAGCCCCGAGTTTAAGACTTAGAGAGAGGAGGTGATGGGGAAGAGAGGGGAGAGGAGGAGCCACAAAACGGAGTGAGGCAGAAGCAGGCACAGCTCTCCCTAAATTGCTCTATCCTGGGACCTTTCCCCGATGACAATTAGATTACTCTGTAATTTGACATGTAATTTGAGCAAAGGCACCAGAGGCTGCCACTAGCTCTGAAAAGAGAGAGCAAAGCAGAGCGGAGGGCAGCAGGGCCTTGGAGTAAGACCTGGGTTGGAATCCTGGTCCTTCTACTTAATGTTTCTGTGACCACCGGCAAGCCACTGCGCCTCACTTTTCTGATCTAGGAAATAGGAATGATAATTGGTTAGTGGAGACAAACAGCCTACTTTTGAGGTTTCTGGGGATCCACGGGGGCCTCTGGGGCACATTGGCTCACACCAGAATCCCTTTATAGCCCTGCAGAGTGCAGACACGTGGCCCAGGGAGGCCTGCTGTTATACGAAATTAAGCAAAGTAAATTGGTAACTCTGGATTTACTTAGCTAGTGATTAAATAACTGTTTAGTTAATAGGCTATTAATGGCCCCCAGGTGTTGGTAAATCTGAGCATTTGCTTTTGAGAACAGTTGTATAATTTCTTCTGGTACCTTAATAAAGTTTTTTTTTTTTTAAACAAAATATTGTAGTGTAACAAATGATGCTCTCAGGAGCTATTTGGAGAAGGATTAAATGATATACTGTCTATTAAACACTTAGTGTAATGCCTGACCCACCATGTAAGGCTCAATAAAAGTTGTCTGCTGTTGCCCTAGCCAACAGGGTTCAGTTGGTTGCCTCGCTGTTGCTGGTTTGGTTCCCCGGCAGGGCACATGCCTAGTGGCTGGCTAGATCCATGGTTGGGGAGTGTGTTAGCAGGCAGCATCCATGTTTCTTTTTCTCTCTCCCTCCCCCTCTCTCTTGAATGAGAATAAAATAAACCTTAAAAAAAGTTATCTGTTGTTATTACTGCAGTTATTAGAGACTCAACTGGCCACACTAAGGGCAAGAGCTCGTGAATTTCGACTCCCCATGAGCCCACCACCACCTGGTGGCAGCTAGTGGTACTGTACATTTTGAGGAAGAAATAGTAAATTGCTTAGAACTAATTACCGCAATTTGAGTTCCACCAAGTATAGCAAGGACTTTGTTCAGTCCGAGTGTGGCTTGTTTTCCTGAGAGCTGGAATTCATATATCATTAAACAAAAAAGTGACATTTTTCACCTCCACAGTTGGCACAGATTTTTAAAAATGTTAACAGCAAGGGTAAGTGAAGTGGGGAAATAGACATGCTGGCATGCTGTTAGTAGCAATGTAAATTGGTACCCATTTCTGGAAGACAGATGGTGATGTAACAAAAGTCTTAAGTGTTTGCATCTTTTGTGTCAACGCTTCCTCCTCTAGGAATTTATCTAAAAGAAATTATCAAAGATAGAAAAAAATTACATATATAAACCATAAATATGTAACATTACAAACATGTTACATATTTATGAACTCTGTAAAATTGCATTATCTATAATAGAAGAAAACAAGAAACAATATCTTTTTCATTTGTGCCTCAGATTCTCAAACCTTATAGCAGTGATTTTTAAAAAGAGTTGGGGTGCCCTGGCCGGTGTGGCTCAGTGGACTGGCCGCCAGCCTGGAAATCAAAGGATCGCTGGTTCAATTCCCAGCCAGGGCACATGCCTGGGTTGCTGGCCGGGTCCCAATTTGGGAGTGTTTGAGAGGCAACCAATCTATGTTTCTCTACCACATAAATGTTTCTCTCCCTCTCTTTCTCTCTTCCTTCCCCTCTCTCTAAAAATAAATAAATTAAAAAATGTTTTGAAGAATGGGGACATAAGGAATGGTAGGCGTATTGACATGTCCTGGGGCAGAGGAGTTTGGGTGGGAGGTCAGCTCAGACTCTGCTCTGGGAACTGTGTAGCTCAAGACCATTCAGTATACCTACCGATTTCATAATAAAAACTATGGAAAGTGACTTTAGTCATAAACATCTTGGCGGACAGAGATGATACAGAAGAGATACAGTGTAGGGGATGTGTGTTAATAAACTGCAGTTTGGGGAACACTGATCCACAGGAAACAGGAGTACTGATGAAGGCAAAACTTAATTTTGGATCTTCTGGGAAGAAGGGGTGTGGGTTAGGTCATTGTAGGAACAGTAGAGCAAATATGATGGAAGACCCGGGGTACAGAGACACAGCCCCAAAGGTAAACTTCCTTTCCTTTCCTTTTGCTCAGGGCCAGAAGGCCAAACTCCTGTTGACATGTATCTAACACTCGTGATTTTTGATACTGTATGTGCCCAGGATGAATGTGAGACAGGGTACCTGGTATGTGGAGATGGTGATCACAGTATTACTTCATCTAACCTTAACTTTTGGGGGGAGGTGGTGCTTAGGGGAAGACCCTGGCCAGCTTCTGCTGTCCTCAGGTAAAGCCCACACTGCTTGGCCTCAATTGCAAAGCTTTCTGACCTGGCCAAGTCCCCTCCAGCTTCATATCTGCAGCTATTCAGGAATTCACATCTACAGTAACCCCTCCCCAGGCACAGTATGTGAATAACTGTCTTGTAAAAGTGTGATTTTAAATTAGTGTACTGTAAATTTAAAGGCCACAGCCATTTTTCATCCCTGACTTTTTGTTATGGAACTTTTCAAACATGCAGGAAGGTCAAAAGAATAATTTATTGCATCTTTGTGTTCTCATCACCCTTGTTGGTGTTCAGGTGTCCCATCCTTGACCCACGGGACTCTTTTCAAGTTAGTTCCTGATTCTTTTGGGTTTTCTGGTTTTAAATGGACTGTGCCGTCCCTGTCTTGATGCTTTTCTGTTACTCTGAGAAACCAGGCTCGGGGAACAGAAGGGCAGGGGCATGTTGGCCCTTTCCACGAACGGGGACAGGTGGCAGCTGCTTTATTGCTGCATTCACTGCTGCTGGGTGACATTCTTGTCATAATGTGTTGGAGAGATGACTTTCATAGGGAGCTCCCTGTGGTTAAAAGAGGTGAGAAAAGTGTGAGGTCAAAAAACACACAGAATTTCAGCAGGGTAAGACATTTATTAAGTACCTATTGTGTGGAAGATGCTGACTCTGCCTTGGGGAGGAGAGGGCATGATGACCTAAGGGAGCCATGCTTGTATGGAGTCACCCGAGGTGAGAGCCCCAATGGAGGGACACTAACAACACCAGATGCTTGGAACTCAGAGAAGCAGAGAAGAGAAGAGTGCTTACCAGGGACAGGGCGTGGGGGCAGATGTTGGACCAGGGACCAAAGTTGCAGTTACATAGGATGGATACAGTTAGAGAGCTGGTACACAGGCACGATGACTGTAGTCAGTGATACCGTGTTTGATATTGGATATGTGCTGAGAGAGTGGCTTTCAGGTGCTCCCATCACATCTAAAAAGTTAACTGTGTGAAGCAATGTGTTAATTATCCTGAATGTAGTAATTATTTTACTGTTATATGTTGATCAAATCAGATTTATGTATGTTAAATATATATCATTTTTATTAAAATAAAAAGGTATGTAGACTTTAGTAATAACAATGGAGAAAGTGCCTTGGCTGGTGTGGCTCAGTGGATTGAATGCTGGCCTGAGATTCAAAGGGTTGGCTGGTTTGATTCCCAGTCAGGACACATGCCTGGGTTGCAGGCCAGGTTCCCAGTGCAAGAGGCAACCACACATTGATGTTTCTCTCCCTCTCTTTCTCTCCCTCTCTTTCTCCCCCCTTCCCCTCTCTCTAAAAATAAATAAAATCTTTTAAAAAAACCTTTAAAGAGATGGAGAAAATGTAATATTATTTTTAAATTTTTAAAAATATATAATCGGTAACTCCTAATAAGTTAACAAAGACTTCAAAGGACTATGCAGAATAAAAAATGGCTATATGCTATGTTAAGAGAAAAAAGGATACCAGACAATTAGGACAGTGCAAGTTCCTGACTTCTCCAGTAGCCATCTTTGTGATGTTCGGCAATACAGTTCAGTTTACTGGCCCTTGGTTTCCTCGATTGAAAAGAGGGTTAAAGAAAATGTGATACATATAGTATATAGGATGTTTGTCCAGAAGGTATCCAGCCAACATAATATGAAAAATAGAGACATTTATTGGAAAAGATTCAAGAAACATTGTACATAGGACAAGGATGCCTCAGCCCCCTTCAAAATAGGCACCTTGGGACCTCACACAGTTCTCCCAGTTGCCATCAGTTGCCCTGCTGTACACTCCTGAATCTCATCGGCAGTCTGAAATCTCTTCCCTTTCAAAGGTGATTTTAGTTTTGGGGAAAGCCAGAAGTTGCAGGGTGCCATATCTGGGCTGTAGGAGGGCTGAGTCACCTGGGTGATTTGATGTTTTGACAAAAAACTCTGCAGGAGGTGTGATGCATGAACAGGTGCCTTGTTGTGATGAAGCTGCCAGTCACCAGTTGCCCGTAGCTGTGGCCTTCTGAATTATCTGAACAGTTTCTGTGGAGGAATGTATAAGCTTAACACAAAATGTGATGCAGATTCGTTGCTCTGCTTGCGCAGTCATTTTGAATGTAACAGCCACACAGCACACATGCTCAGTCAATGGCATCTACTGCCCCCACTGACTAGTACAGTGAAGTCATCATTGCTCACGCATACTCATTCCAGTCCACTCTCCTTGGCTGCCAGGTTACATCGATGTCACGCAAACTGATCTCATCGTATTAACAATGGCTGGACTTTTTCCAGACAGACCTCATATATATCACACACACATATACAATATATATAATATGTTATTCATAAAAAATAAAATATTATTCATCCACAAAAAAAGAAGGAAACTCTGCCATTTGTGGCAATGTGGATGGACCTTGAAGGCATTACGCTAAGTGAAATAAGTCAGACAAATACCATATGATCTCACTTGTATGTGGAATCTTAAAAAGAACAAAACAAAACAACTCATAGATACAGAGAATGGATTGGTGGTTGCCAGAGGCAGGAGGTGGAGTTTGGGCAAAATGGGTGAAGACGGTCAAAGGTACAAACTTTCAGTTAGAAAATAGATAAGTCCTAGGCATGTAACATACAGCATGGTGACTATAATTAATAAATACTATATAGGTTATTTGAAAGTTGCTAAGATTGTAGATCTTTAAAGTTCTCATTATAAGAAAAAAATGGTTGCTGTGTGGTTTGATGGATGTTAGCTATACTTATTGTGATTTACTATATACATATATATATATGTGTGTGTGTGTGCATGTGTATATATATACATGCACACACACACATATATATATATATACACATGCATGCACACACACACACACACACACAAACATACAGGGCTGACCCAAAAGTTCATATGATTTTTTCCATAAAATGAAAGTCACATTGTTCATTTCCACCAATAACTGTATTGATTTGGATATTTTGAATATGTGGGCTATCTCCTACTATTGGCTTCTAGTGGGCAGAAGCCAGGGTAGCTGCTAACATCTTCCAGTGCATAAGACAGCCCCACAGCAAAGAGTTATTTGGTCAAAATATCAATAGAACCAAGAAACATCATAAACCACTTTTGATGTGTTTGATCAGTCACAGCATCTTCTCCATGCGCTGCATAAATCAAATCTTTTCTTTGCGTTTCAGTTGCATTTTTACCTTTCTGGAAATAAGAAAGCATAATATGCCAAAAAGTTGCATATATCCTTCCATCTTCAATATTAAAATGGCTACACAAACATTTACCAATTTTGATGTTTCTATAAAATGCATGCTGATGTGACACAATACAGTCTAACAAAATTGTTTCAAATGACGTTAAAGACAGCTAAGTGCTACAAGAGCCATCGTACGGAAAAGCCAAATGAACTTTTTGACCAACCCGATATTGAATCATTATGTTGTATACCTGAAACTGATATAATGTTATACATCAATTACATCTTTTTTATTTTTTATTTTTATTTATTTAATTGTTGTTCAAGTACAGTTTTCGGTCTTTCACTCCCATCTCAGCCCACCCCCCATCAATTATATCTTAATAAAAATTTATTAATGGATAAATGTAGAATGTGCTACCTCCATAAAATGGAATATCATTGGGTAATAAAGAGGAATGAAGTGTTGATGCATGCTACAGGGTAGACAGACCACGAATACATTATGCTAGGTGCAAGAAGCCAGTCACGAGAGACATCATAATGTACTATTCCGTTTCTATGAAATGCCCAGAAAAAAAGAAAGCAAGAAAAGCAAGGTGTTGAACTCCATCTATATGTGCCCAGGCCCTTTCACCTCTGAAACGATATAATTTATTTACACAGGCTTGCACACGTTTAAAAGTGGCTTTTACACCTTAAGGGTCACAGACTCCAAACCCTCACTTTAAAGATGGAGAAACTGAGGCTCCCTCGGGAGCTTTAAAAGTGGCTTTTACACCTTAAGGGTCACAGACTCCAAACCCTCACTTTAAAGATGGAGAAACTGAGGCTCCCTCGGGAGCATGGGTGTAACCATGGTCACACACATAGTGATGGAGATGTCAGACGTTTTGGGGTGATTCCGAAGTCTTGATAGTGCTTACATTATCTGTTATATTTGGTTACACAGTGGCTTCTCTGTCTTCAGCTGTGACAAAGCTCTGAGGAAGCTTTGTAGTTGAAAAGCTGCATAACATTCTGAATGCGGGGAATAGTCAGTCTCCGAGCAGGAACCAAACAAACAAACTAGAGTCCCACTCTGAAGTTCCACGAAAGACGTTTAACTTTTCTCTTTTTTTGCTGATATTCTCAGAATGGCCAAGACTTACAACAAAGGACCTACTTGAACGTCTTTGCAGTAAAACCCCGTTGCTAGTAAACTTCCGAATGTCCTCCTGAGACTCCCATAAGTCAACATTCACAGAAAAGAAAGTACTACTGTATTCTAGGCAAGGGAATGCAGTCAGGGATTACCTTTCGGTGATTTGCTGACCTATTTATCGCTGGAGTTCCTAATTATTGTTTCAAATTTCCTTTTACAGGATCGCTAACAGCCGGGAGAAAGAGAGTGGAAAATGCAAAACAACGAAATCATAAAACCCGCCAAATACTTCTCAGAGTTGGAGAAGAGCATCTTGCTTGCGTTAGTGGAAAAGTACAAGTATGTGCTGGAGTGTAAGAAAAGCGATGCGCGAACTATTGCGCTCAAGCAGCGGACCTGGCAGGCGCTCGCCCACGAGTACAACTCTCAGCCGAGCGTGTCGCTGCGGGATTTCAAACAGCTGAAGAAGTGCTGGGAGAACATCAAGGCTCGGACCAAAAAGATCATGGCCCATGAGAGGAGAGAGAAGGTGAAGCGCAGCGTGAGCCCCCTCCTGAGCACGCACGTCCTGGGGAAGGAGAAGATCGCCAGCATGCTGCCCGAGCCCCTCTACTTCCTGCAGAGCCCCCCGGAGGAGGAGGCCGAGTACCACCCGGACGCCGCGGCCCCAGGTATCGGCTTGTGCGTTCTCACTGGCACCTGTTCCACGCTTGAATTTTAAAACCCTTAATCCTAAGAGGCTTCATTAAAAAGAAACTTTCATATCAAACTTGACTCTCCCAATTCAAAATCTCCGGATTGCATGGGACATGCAAGTCGCGTAGTACATAAAAAACAAAAGCACTTGTTAATGTCCTTGTGCTGTCTCTCTTGGGGAGAGCTCTTTTAGCTCCATTATCACTGCGGAATAAGAAAACTAAGGGGCTACGTTAATATAGGTGTCATTAATGAAGTGCCTTAGTTGCTTATCTTGAGCTATCTCAAATATGCTAAAGTGGATTTGTTTGAAGATGTTATTTCATTCACTCAAGCTTTTTTTAAAAATGTTTTTCGAGGACCTATAATGGGCAAAGCACTATAGGACCTATGGTGTGCATCCAAAAGGCCACACTAAAAAAGTGAACTATTTCAGACTTAAGGAAAGTTGCGAGACTAACAGAACAAACAGCTATTTAGCATTCACCCAGATTAAATACCAGCATTCCCCCCCCCCCNCCCGCATCCCCCCCCCCCCCCCCCCCGTTTATAATACTGTGAAGTAGTTGTGGTTTGTGGCACCTCTGGGAACTTAAGAAAGTCTGCAGAAAATTATTTTAGTTTTAATGTACTTTCACTGAAAAGAGAAAAATGTTATATAGGGTTCTTAGAGAAGGAGAAGATTGTCGAATAATCGAGGAAGTAATGCTAGTTAGTGTGTCACAGCTTTAAAAGGTTGGACTTAAGGGGCTCTTGAGATGTCTCCAGGCCCAAGGAGGGTGGGAAAATGCATAGAGATAAATTGGCAATAATTCCTGCCTCTTTTATAATAAGAATGGCCAGGTTACATTGTAATTTGCAGGAGACACACTTAATAATTCTTGGGAAGGCCAGAAGTCTGTCCGGAAGGTTCTCTAAGGACCCAGCAAGCGTTTGCCTAGGAAATCTGATTTTTGGTTTGCAGGATAAGAAATTCACTGATTAGTGTCCCCAGAGGAGATTGAGCTCTGGGGGGCTGGCTAATTAAAAGTCACAGATGTTACTTGCATAGAGTGAAAAGCTAAATAGCCTAGTGAACTGAGTAACATTTTGGTTAGCTCATTTTTTTCCCCTGTAGGCAGATTATCCTGGGAATCTAAATTACAATAAAAAGTTTGCTGGTTGATCATTTAACCAAGGCTAAATCCAGGGAGCCTACTGAGTGGTCATAGTGCTTAAGGTCATAACATCATGCATTGTTTTCCAGGGTAGCAGCCCTGTGTCTGAATTTTGATTCCTGAGTCTCAAGTCACAGTACCTCCCAGCAAACAGTGTTTATATGGACACTGCCAACTCTGTCTTGCCCATTCTCACTGCTGCTTCTATGGGAATGAGGCCCGCTGCTAATAGACAGTGTCCTTGTTTTGGAGATATCTGTAGCTTCAGCTGGTTACTCTCTATCATACTGGCCATTCAGTCCCTGTGAGGTGGTGAAGGGACTGGTCCTGGAGGAGGGAGCAAGGACCGAATCAGCAGGGCTGCCTTTCAAGTTGCAATGTTCCCTGAGACACGTTGCCAAGGAAGATGCTGGTGTGGGCTGCTGTTAGTTCACTTTGCAAATCTTTCATCTGTGTGGCTGGGTGTTGATTTCATTGGGTTATTCTTTTTTAAAAAATTTTATTTATTTATTTTTAGAGAGGAAGAAAGGGAGGGAGAAGGAGAGAATGTGTGACAGAGTTGCCTCTCACACGCCCCCAATTATAGGGTTATTCGAAGGGGGCAGTCTTATTTCCCCATTTTCAAATTCTAGGATAGGATCTAGAAAGTTCATCCTATATGTGTTTTTCTCTTTCTTTTTCGGAGGAAATGATATAATTAATTCATGTAGTCATCAGCAGTTTATAAATTTCCAGTAAGAAGGGAATAAATATGGATTCACAGTGTCCTTTCTGTAGTGACGTTTGCTAGACACTAACTTGTAAAAGAGACTGATATGAAATCAGATGCTTGTACACATGACACATGAAACTTCTCTTTTTGCTGGTGATCACTGAAGTACAGCCAGAGGCTACCTGTTCTGTCTTCAGATCAACTCCAGAGGGCGGTAAAGAGTCAGGGGCTTTGTCAGTTGGGGAGTGTGTCCAAAGCAATCTATTAACACTAGTAGATAAGGTACTGGAACTCCTTCTATACGTTAAGACAGTTTTGGGATTACCCCACTCATTTTGTATTGAACTGACTTTTAGGAAACAAAAATAAAGCTAGAATTGTCCATCATTCCTTCTGGGTCCTGGTGGGGAAAAGGTTGAAAACCTGCAATAGGCTGTGGCTCTCATTACATGGGGTGTATTTGGACACATGGAATCGCCCTGTGTGTGTGTGTGTGTGTGTGTGTTTTACTTTCATTAGTATTTCTAACGCTGCTGCCCAGTACGGTGGCCACACGCCACATGTGGCTAGTAAGCCCTTGATATTGGGGTAGGCCAACTAAATACACACACTGCATCCTGAAGACGTAGTACCTAAAGAAATGTAAAATCTCTTACTAATATTTTTTGTGTTGATTACAGGTAGAAGTGATAATGTTAGACACATGGGATTTAAAAATATTTTACCACAGTCAGTGTCGCCCCTTTCACTCCCCTAATGCGGCACGTGAACATTGAAATGGCACCTGGGGCTCGTATTCCACTGCTGTGGGACGGCACCCTCTAACCCGTCGCAGGGCACGTGCCCCACGTAGGTGCTCAGAGAACTGCTGGGATCCGGGCACCACGGTTCCACTAGAGGCCTCCCTCCAACAAGTTTTCTGTGTGAGATGATTCCAACTTCGTCATCTTGATCGCTGCGCCCTGGGTGTTATTAGCTTTGTCAGCGACTTCCTTGAGACGTACATCTGCATCCGAACACAGTAGTTTTAAAATGACAGTTTAACACTTAGGAATGTACTTTTGGACTTCCCATCCAAAAAGCCCCAATATTTATCCCTTAAATATATTAAAACACTCTATATTCTGCAGATTTATGATGCGCAGTGATTCAGCTTTGACACCTATCTTCCATTTTAAGACAAACGAGGCTATCCTTGGGGAGCAGTTTCGCAGAACAAATTAAGGGGAGCCCCAAAACTTGCTGGAAAGGGTCAGGGCGGTGGGATGACGAAATGGCAAATCTGTTTAAGCAAACTAAGCTTTCAGGTAGCATTTAAACATCGTAGGAGAATTTTTACTTAATTTCCCATGCTGTTATTTACTATAAAGCTACATTTGAATCACGTAAACATGGCTACTCAAAGCCATAGTTAAGTAACACAAACATTCCTTTATCGATTCCACTACTGCCACTATTTAATCCAACCTACTCTTTGGGGGCGAGAACGCACGTGCAGGGGACCAGCTCCACTGCCAGGGATGGCACACGGCATCCCCGGCCTTCGAAAAGCCCCCCTTTTGTGTTGCTTATATAGTTATTTCCTCTTTACCTCGACTCAGCACTTCCATCTTCTTCTCTGTCCCTTACCCTTCCCAACAGGGCTGTGTTTTCTCTCCCAGGCATTGCTCTTTTGTGTGCATATATTTCTAATTTACATAGATTAAAAATCTTGCGATCGCTACCATTTTCTTGCCTTCTTCCACTTGGAGTGATGTTTTTAGGATCTATTCCCATTGCAGCGTGCAAGTCTGATTTGTTTCTCGTAGTGGGTGCGCAGTATTCCACGGAGCGCATCCACCACCTCTCGTTTAACTCCTTCTCCCAGTCAGTCCCATTTCTTCTGTTCTGTAGAGAAGAGCTGTGGTTTGGATGGAACACCGTTTCCTTCCCCTTCTGTTACTGCCACAGTAGGTTTTTCCTGCTGATATTACATTTGCTGGAATTGCCCAAATGAAAGAACACTCCCCTGACTGTGTTCTCCCGTCCCAGGAAAGCCCTTAGGCTCTCATATCCATTTTACACAAGATTGCATTGTTTTCTACTGCAGGTGGCTTAGTTCTTCCTGGGAAAGAGATCATGTGGTGTGTGTTTGCAGCAGGCTGCCATTCCCAGGCCAGTGTTTTGCCAGTTAAGAGAAGATTCTCCCCATCCAAACACTAGCTTCCATTCATTGGAGCTAATATTTGTGTGAAAGTTAATTAATACTCTGTCTGGCTTCTCTAGGTATAAGCCCCAGCTTCTGCCAGTGCTTCTCAAGAGGCCTGGCTTTTTTCCTGGCCTTTTTTCTCCTTTAAGTATGCATGTTACCCCACATTTAAACTAAAAAGAATAGTTTTAAAGTATAGTCATTTCTATGCTCCTGGACATGAACATACTGTATTTATGTTCATAGCTCTAGAGAGAAATTCAGAGACCAAAATTCGGAATCTGCATCTATATTCTTAATAATAGATGGTCTTGTAGTGGATACACTCTGGGGTCTGCATTTTAAGATGCAGAGGCGATCAGCTGAGCAGGTGAAGCAGCGAGAGGCTAGGTGTTGTAATAGTTGAGTGTGGATTTTGAGATGATGATGACTTGGATTGGAATCCTGGTTCTTTCAACTAGCCAAATGACTTTGGATGCTGTGCTTGGTCTTCTATAATAATACATCCTTCAGAGGTTCATTGTGCGGTTACATGAGGTAATGCCTGTAAAATAGTAGCTGCTCTCATCGTCATCATCATCATCAGGTCCCTAAAGCCTAGAATCGTTGAGATGAAAATGAGCATTTAGATACTGGGAGAGAGGAGCAATTGTCAGGGCACCAACTCAGGGATATCCTCTGGAATGGAATCAAAGCAAAAAGAGGCTAAAGGTACCAAAAAATACCTAATGTGTCCAGTCTTCAGAGAAGGCACTTTCAGATCTCAGAGTAGAAAGGAAATAGATGAGGTAATCCACTTTACAATTGATGCTCACATCTGAGGGACCCTGTTCTTAGCGTTAAGTGCTTCCCATTCCTTGGTCCGGAGCCTCAGCTAGCCGCTCAGAACACACTGCTCTTTCTCCCTGGCTGTGCTGTGATGGGAGGGGCAGGGCCCACTGCAGCCAGTGCAGCCCCTGTGTGTTTCCTACATGCCCAGCGGGGTACCAGGCCCTCGCTGGCTTCCTTATGGGGAAGAACGCAAGCGGGTCTCTGCCTTCAACGTGTTCAGGGGCCTGAAGGGGATGTAGTTAGACCTCGTGCTTTAACAAGTGCTCTCTGCCAGATGTAGGCTGGGAGGCTCTGGCGGTGGCGACAGCATAAGGGGGGATATCTAGTAGAGGCCAGAGCCCTTGGAGGTGGGAGGGGTTCCTAGGGAGACACTCATTATCTCTGGACGACACCAAAGTACTCTCTTCTCACCTTCTCTTTGAGAAGTAAGATTTTCACCTTTTCTTTAACCTCAGTGAGGGACTAGTGATGCTTGTTATCTGACCCCTTGGAATGAAATCGTCTAAACAGTAGCCACTTTCCTTTTGTTGACAGGAGATTAGGAGTTAGGTTTCCCCCACTAACCATTCACATTCCCAGCATCCCATCTTCTGGAATAAAGGAGTGGACACGATATTGTAGCCAACTCTGGTGAATAAATTGATGGCATTTTTCCTCCAAGGAGACAATTCTCATTATTGAAGGTATGAAACTTCCCAAGAAAGCCTTGGAGTCACAGCTAGAAGACTCCATGGGTTTGAGGAGTTAGTGGTTTCCTTACTGAAACTCCCCAATTGATACTAATCTCATTGTCCTATAAGAACAATGCTGCAAACATAGCACCACCGAAAATGGCATCATTTTGTATCCATTTGCTCTTTTCCATGTTTGTTCAAGGCTTCAGCCAGGAAATATTTACAAGGCATCCACTGTGTACCAGGCAAAGTCAGTGGTCCCAAGGGTAAAAGAAATGAATAAGGCATAGTCCCAAAGTAATACTAGTACAGGGTGCAGAAGTAGGTTTATAGGTATACATACATAAATCATGGAGTTTACTCTTGTATTATTTCTTATTGATAATTGTGTTATTTTCCACATGAACAACTGTAAACCTACATTTCCCCCACCCTGTATGTGTTAAGTGTAGTAATAGGAGAGTCTGTACAGAGAAAGGCGGGGGGGGGGGGGGGGGGGGGGGGGGGGGGGCGGNGTACTCTCTTCTCACCTTCTCTTTGAGAAGTAAGATTTTCACCTTTTCTTTAACCTCAGTGAGGGACTAGTGATGCTTGTTATCTGACCCCTTGGAATGAAATCGTCTAAACAGTAGTCACTTTCCTTTTGTTGACAGGAGATTAGGAGTTAGGTTTCCCCCACTAACCATTCACATTCCCAGCATCCCATCTTCTGGAATAAAGGAGTGGACACGATATTGTAGCCAACTCTGGTGAATAAATTGATGGCATTTTTCCTCCAAGGAGACAATTCTCATTATTGAAGGTATGAAACTTCCCAAGAAAGCCTTGGAGTCACAGCTAGAAGACTCCATGGGTTTGAGGAGTTAGTGGTTTCCTTACTGAAACTCCCCAATTGATACTAATCTCATTGTCCTATAAGAACAATGCTGCAAACATGGCACCACCGATAATGGCATCATTTTGTATCCATTTGCTCTTTTCCATGTTTGTTCAAGGCTTCAGCCAGGAAATATTTACAAGGCATTCACTGTGTACCAGGCAAAGTCAGTGGTCCCAAGGATAAAAGAAATGAATAAGGCATAGTCCCAAAATAATACTAGTACAGGGTGCAGAAGTAGGTTTATAGGTATACATACATAAATCATGGAGTTTGCTTTTGTATTATTTCTTATTGATAATTGTGTTATTTTCCACATGAACAACTGTAAACCTACATTTCCCCCACCCTGTATGTGTTAAGTGTAGTAATAGGAGAGTCCGTACAGAGAAAGGCGGGGGGGGGGGGGGGGGGGGGCGGAGCTGAGGTTCCACAGAGTGAGTGGCATTGATCCCGAATGAAGTAGGGGTTAGGGGAGGGGTGGAAGGCGGACTGGAGTAGGGCTGTGTGTTTGGGTGAGCTTCGGGGACAGGTAGTGAAGCCCAACTTCAGGCTGACAGAGCAGTGAGTCAGAATTCTATAAAAAAGCATGACCTTTAAGAAGGACTGGTTTGTGGTAGGATTGAAGGGTGCACAGGGTATTTTGAAGAGTAAAGCCAGAAAGATAAAGGAGGGTTAGAACCAGATTATGAGAGTTACTTAGGGTGGATTGAAAACAGTCAAATAGAAGTACCTCAGGGGAATATGAAAAGGTAAGAGGTTGGTGGAACATGAGTCTCAGTCCTGAAAGGACATTGAAAAGACGCAGTCAGAGAGGAAGCTGCAGAAAATTCAGGGGAGGGCGATGGTTCAGAAACGAATAGAGGGACAAAAAATTCAAAAAGTGTCTAGGGACAGGTGACATAACAGGGACTTTCATGTGTCTCTTTGGATCTGAATACTTAACAGCCAGAGGTGGGAGGCTGAAGAGAAATGGCGTGCTGGGTAAGTTAAGCCAGGGCGGGGGGTAGACTCACTTCTCAAGGAAGAACATTCATGAGATAATTATTCAGGGTGAGGGAAGTGACCAGGAAACGGAGCAATGGCCCCCGCGGGGTGTGGCACGCGTGCTCACCGAGAGTGGGAAAGGGAGATCCGACGGGGGGAGAACCCAATCTGTTGGCCTCGAACTGTGGCCTTCTGCCCCTTCAGAGCTGCGCACACACTTCAGTTCAGAACTTAACATCCACATAGCAAGGTCATCGATTCTTGATATGCATAGTTGCTGACCACTGTTCCCGTCGTCTGCAGTTTTAAAATGACACCATGAAACACTGTCATTACGTCTTCAGGGACGCTTGCTTTGGATTTACGGGTTTTTAAAGAGTCAGGTGTGGCAAGGGCCCCTGTCGACATGCAGGCCAAAGCAGATGCTATTTCCGATGCATCCGGTAGTGGGGGACCCTGTCGTTGAAATAGGATGATTTACTCTCTGCCTGTAAAATCTTTGAACATATGTTTTCTGCTACTGTTTTTCAGAATCATTTGCTGTTTCAAATAGAGAACTGTGCGATGATGAGAAAGAGTTCATACATTTTCCAGTGTGTGAGGGGACCTCTCAACCTGAACCCTCGTGTTCAGCTGTCAGAATAACAGCCAATAAAAACTACAGGAGCAAAACCTCTCAGGAAGGTGCTTTAAAAAAGATGCATGAGGAAGAACACCATCAACAAATGTCCATCTTACAACTGCAGCTGATACAAATGAATGAGGTGCATGTGGCCAAAATCCAGCAGATAGAGCGAGAGTGTGAGATGGCAGAGGAGGAACACAGGATAAAAATGGAAGTTCTCAATAAAAAGAAGATGTATTGGGAAAGAAAACTACAAACTTTTACCAAGGAGTGGCCTGTTTCCTCATTTAACCGGCCCTTTCCCAATTCACCCTAAGACTGTGGGGGTGGCTCCCTTGGGATTAATCCGTGTTGGCAAAGACTGTCTGGAACGCGGACTCGCGGTCAGTAACCTGTAACAGAGCTACAAGTAGGACACTTAGCGTGGTGGTAGTCACTTATTTAAGAAAACATTCAGGTAAACAGGTGCACCTTCTTACATGGCAAAGAAGCTGTTATAGTCTTCTGAAAATGATCACCATGAGTGCTATGATTCTGAATGTCATGTCTCCTAATTAGAATTCACACAAGAACCATGTGTGAGTGTCGTTGTTGTATTTTTTTTTAAATCAAATGCAAGTGTGACTATAAAGGAGTGTGGCTGATTTTTTTTTTTTAACAGACAGCAGAACTTTTCTACCCAAACGAACGCCCTCCCATCGAACTCGGCCGCCCCGGGAGGCCCTGCCACGCTTCTCTGGCTGCCGCGCGGCAGAGGTCTTTAGGAACCTCTGCGAGAGCCGGGGCGCCTTGTTCGTTTACTCAGTGGCATCCTCTGAGTGTGGACTTTCTGATTTGAAACAGCCCGACATTTGGAAGGATATTTTCTGATGTGGCTCCTGAACTTCCTTTTTAAGGTCTTTCTCCAAAGAGGAGTTCATATAACGTCTCCCACAAAGCTGAGAATGTAACGGCTTGGAGGGAGAAGTGTTCACTTAGATTTCTACATTCTGTCATTTTGGTTTATTAAAAGAAAAGACTTGCAATTTTATAGTCACACTGTGTATGTTCTTTAAAGGTGCTGCCTCCCCACTGTGCTCCCCTTTGGGCCTTCTCTCTGTCCTTTCCTCCCTACTTCGTGCTACCAACTTAGCAGCTGCCCTGTTTTTGACCCTTAGCCACCTAGGGACCCTTCCCTCGCCGTGCTTCTGGGGCTGCTAATAGCAATGCTATGTAGTGTGCATTACGCAGTTAGCATGGGGCTTTTTAAAGAATCCATTACCAATACATTTGGAAATAGGGATCGACAAGTGGGTGTTTTGGTTGAGCTGTGATATAACTTCTCCTGTAGCCTAGTGTTAAAAAAACAGCCCTGGAAGTTGGGCCTAGCAGTATCTGGCAGAAGCAAAGGGACACTTAGGTGCCCAGGCCGGTCAGCAGTTTCTGAGAATGGAAGTCCAAGGCCATGTGCCGGGGAAGGAGGAGTAGGTATGGCAGAGGCCACACAGGGAGTGCAGGACTAGGAGTCGGGGCTTGAATTCTGCGTTTGGTTCTGCCTCCAGCGCTCTCTGACCTCAGGTACCTTTTAATCCTTGGCTGTGTTCTTTCCTCTCCAGAAAACAAGGGAGTTGGTCAAGATGAGGTTCAGAATTTGCTACAACTCCCTGACTGTAGTGTGGTCCGCACAGTCTTGAAGGAGTGCTGCTTGCGTCATCATTATCCCAGGGTGCGGGTCCATAGTTCACAGCACTGGCTAAGCTTCCCTCCTTCATTATTTTGAAATTTGGGTCTTAGGGGCTGTACGTTCAGTAACATACACATACACTCATCATTTAAGCACTGCATAAAGCAAATGGGCATCACTTTATTGTGTATGTTATCATATTTTAAGTCTCTTAGAGGAACTGGTTATTTGTAGGAACGCTGTGAAGACTAGGCTTCTTTGAGAGTAGGGATCCTGTTAAGGACTTGTGTTCTTACCATAGTTTTTACCAAATGGACCTTTTAGTGAAGAGGTATCTGGATAAAGTCCCAAACTTCAATGGCTTACAGGAGACAAACTTGACCTTTCGTGCCATCCCACCGCCTTGGGGACACAGGTGTGAACTGAGAAAAGTTTGCCTTTGCTTCACCTGTTGCTCCATCTGGAGATCCCGGGAAGAGGCAGATTCTGGAGATGGACCTGAGATTTTACATTTCTTACAAGCTCCCAGGTTAGGCCATTTCTGCTGGTCCGGTCACCACACTTCTGGGTAGCAAGGTTTGAGAGGACCCTCAGATGTTTTCTCAAAAACAAAATGAAAGTTAGGTACCTTTTTGTGTACAGCATTGTGTTGGGTGGTTTTCGCTCAGAATTGATCACTTAAGCATACAAACAACAATTTAGAACAAAAAAGGGCTCAGCCACATAATGGAACTATAAAAGCGTCAAACTCATTCTTAACTGAACTAATCAAGGATAATTAAGCCAGCGACCTAAAACACCTTGTTCTACTGTTCGTGGCATTGATGAGTTTCTAGTGGCAATTTCCCACCTTGGCTATGCAGTAGAAACAGTATTTAATAAGTAAGTAACCCCAATGGGTCTTGCTCCCAGGGGGTTCTGATTCATTTGGCCTGGGTTGGGGCCTGGTCCACTATAGTTTTTGGCAGCTTTTCGGGGGATTATGATACCTGACTGGGATTGATGGCCACTGGGGTAGACTTCCCAGATATTTCTCATTCGATCCTTAATCGTGGGAGGTCATGCAGAAGTGAGGAAATAATGCTGAGAGAAGAACCACCTGACTAGGGAATGGCAAAGTAGAACCTCAGTCCCAGGTCTCTTGACACGAAAAGAGATAGTTTCACCTGACTGCCCCTGCCCCGTCCCTCTGAGCACATGGTGCATTTGTCACATCCTGAGAGCCAGATCAGTGTCTCCATTCAAGAACAGGTCTATCTCAATTCATTTCACTTTAAGCAGTTACTTACCTGAGAAGGAAATGCAATAATTATTTCTTGGTAGGTTCTCTAAAGAACTGACATAAGTATTGACCCTGTTCACCATCCTCCGTCCTGCCAAATCATGGACACAGCCCAGTAGGAGAGGGAAGACTTGGACACAGCTGTCGTGTACTTGATTAGCCCATGCCTTCAAGTGCATTGGTAGCTCAGAGCAGGGAGCTAAGCAACTTGAAGGAAGGCTTCCCAGAGGCGGTGACATTTAAGCTAAATCTTCAGAGCTGGCATTTGGGGCAGGTGGAGATTTATAAAGGAGAGAAAACTCCACCAGATGCAAAGTCCCATTGAAGAGTCAAGATGATGAGATCATTGGGAGGCAGTGAGAACATGGAGACTTTCCACATTGGGCAGTAACCTGATCAGAACTGGGCTCCAGGAGGAAGATTAGAAGACAGAACTGAGTTTAGAGAAGACTGGAGTCTGGGAGATGAGGTAGGAGGTTCCTGGTTAGGATGAGATCATAGAAGGACTGAGAGGAGGCTGTAGTAAAAACCAAGGAGACCAAGGTGAAGGACTTTGCAGAAATGGAATCGGTCAGACTTGGCAGTTGATTGTTTTTGTCGGAGCGAAGTGGTCAAGTTTAAAGTTAGACCCTTGAAAGAATGATCCTGCCTCTTGACACAAAGGAACAAAAGATGCATTTTTGGCCCTGACCCGTCTTAAGGGAGATCTACACACAGAGTAGTGCAGTTGCCTCCCACTCAGCCTCAACCACGCTGGCACCTCCCCTCATTTCCTCTTTGGCTCTCACCTCTTCCCTCTGACTTCTGCCTCTTCAGCTGCCTGTGCTGCCTCTCTCACCTGTTCCTCTGACTTCAGCCCCTCCCTGCTGGGTCCTCGTCACCCCACTCACTGGGTACCGCCTTTGTCATCATCACCTCCATCGCAGCTGGTGGTGTGTCAGTCACCATCTCTTATAATGACTTCATACTAGAAAGAGCCGAAAAGGTTATTTCTTTACCTTGCACTTCAGCTCTTTTCTAGACAGTTGGCATCCACAGATTTCCTTTTTGAAAATATCTCATGTTGTCTAAAGGAGGATGGGCTGAGAGGGGTTGGTAAGCCCCGCGGATACCCATGATGGCCCCTTGACACAAATCAGACATGGGATCCTACCCTGTGAAGCATCACAAATTCAGGAAATGTTTGGGGGATTTTTCAGGCATGCAGAATCTTAAAATGCATTTTGTTTTTAAAGATGAAAGAGACCAGGAAGCCAGGCAGCCTGGTGGATGTGTCCATTTGAGTTGTCAACAGCCTCTGCAGTGTCAGATCAATCACGTCAACACTCGGTCTGGACCGGGAGAAAGGAATGGCTCTGCCTCCTGGGAATGTCAGAAGGACCTGATAATTGTATCTGGCAAAGCCATGAAGAGTAGCTCGGTAATGTCATTGCTAAGAATTACCCTTTAATAGCATTTCTGGATGTCTGAGCTTTTCAAATGGAATGACACTCCGTTGCTGCTGCAACTGTCCTTGGTGTTGGGCTGTTTCCCAGGTGGTCTTCCTGTTCTTTCCTGCCCTCACTTTGATATCAGTTTGGTTTCTCTTCTATCGTCCTCCTTCCCAGGCCTGTTTCTCGCCCCCCCCACCGTCTGTACCTACAATGATCCCCCTCTTCCCTGTTTTAGAGATGTAGTCCTGTGAGAATGTGTGTGAGCGAAGTACTTGCCAAGGGACAGCAGATTCAACACCTGGTATCAGCAAGGCGAGGTGTAGCCTTAGACCAGCAGAACCACCATGACTTGCTTCCACACTGTGTCCGCCCCTGCTGGGTTGGTGGGATTCAGCAGTCATGGGAAAGGTCGCCAGGGATCTGTGGCTACGACACGTTCTTTTCTTCCTTGTGCTATCGATTATGCCCTTCAACAAAACGTACTAATCTCTGCCTCAGTTTCTCCATCTGTGAAAGTGGTGTAATACTTATCTACCTCCCTTGAATGTTGTGAAGATTAGTCTGTTAGCAAAGCACTTTTGAAATAAAGAGTGATGGAAAGCATTTTAACACTGTCATTGTCATTGTCATGTGGATGCCCTCCCGTGGTGATGCTGCCCTGCAGGGAGGTACCCAGGTACACCATGGTTTGGGAACACCCAGGAGAGCAAAAAGTCCACGCAGGGACAAGGGGGTGAATATTTGTGAAAAATTTCAACACGGCCCTTCCTTAAATAGCCCTTTGGTGCATTTAACATGAGATTCAATGTACAGAAGGGTGATTTACATAAGATATTTCAAGAATACATCTACTGAACTTGTATTAGCCACTGTACTTATTGGTCTTACAAGCTGGGCGTTAACCTAACGGTGCAGTTTATCATCAGTAGATGGGAGACTCCCATTTCTACATTATTCAGGTCCCCAGATTGTGTGTGAAGATTCTCTCGCTGTTGCCACTGATTGGAATGGGTTTGTTGGGGAAAAAGTTTCAAGTTTCATTGTCATATCTGCTTATATCTCCTTGGCCAAGGTGAGTCTGATGGGTGAGCCCAAAGTCAAGGGGAGGGAAGTAGACTCCTCCTAAGAAGGTGAGGGGAGAAGGTGAATATTTTCCATAGTGACTGAGTCTACCACAGTATCACAAGTGGGAAGGGAACGAGTGGGACCCAAAGAGCTGAGACTATGGTATAAATCAGGAGACAGGGAATCTGGGGGGAGGGTGTTCCTTATTTTCTACTGAGACACACACCCTTCCCTTCTTCTTTTCCTTTCTTTTTTTTTTGGGGGGGGTGCTTTAAAATAGTTATGATAATAGAATATACCATGCTTTGCCATGTAGAATGCACACCCATGGTTTTGGTCCAAACTTTAAGGGAAAAAAATCTTTCATTTAAATTTTTAATTCAATTATTTATTTATTTATATGTAGAAACAAATCCGATGATCATATTCCAGGGTATTATTTTGCATATGGATATCATTATTGCTTTCTAGAGTTCTATTTTTAACACATACGCATAAATAAAAGAATTAAAAACATTGTCATAGTTACAGAATTAATACTGCCCATATATAATATGCACTCATTTTTCCCTCAAACATTTGGACAATAAAGTGTACATTATACATGGCGACATATGGTATGCCATAGAGATGTTGGGTTAAATAAATAATATGTGTTTATAACAGACCCTGACATATAAACACTGAATTTTGGCCATTATTATTTTTTTCCTCTCAAAGTCATACGGCTTCTAAATGGGGCCAGAAAGATTTGAATCCAGTTTGCCCATCTCCAGACTTAAAATTCAGGCTTTTAAGAATCAGACTATACAGCCTTTCCATTCAGAGCCCGAGTTCAAATCGTTGCTTTGCAAAGAACATGATCTCTGAATATCAGACCATCATCTGTAAAATACCTACTCCCTGAGGTTGCTGTGAAGACTACAAGAGAATACAAAGATGGAAGAGCCACATAAACTATAAAATCAAGTCCCTCCCACCCCGTAAAACTCCTAAACCTCTCTTCTGATATTCTGTGTTACAAGAGAGAATCCAAGACTCTTCTCCCATCACAAACCTTCCTCTTCGTCTGTCCTTCCAGCCTCCCCAGTCTGTGACACTCCTAAACACAGCCATCCGTTTCTTGGTTTCAGAGTCAGGCTCTATGGAATTCTGTTGATCTCTCTACCTGGAGTGCTCTCACTCTCCCTGTAACCACTTCGTCATCACCTACACTGCTGAAGTGTCACCCACTCTTCAAGGCCATGTGACACGAGACACAGGTCTGGAACCTGGGCTCTGGTCCCAGCTTTGCCAGTAACTCACCATGAGATTGAGGACAACTTACTAGGTCTGTGGATATAAACTGAAGTTCCTTGTTTGTAAAATAAGAGTGCTGGAGGAGAGGATCTTTAAATTCCCTTCCCCTGTTCTAATAGTCCAATTCTGAAGCTAAACTAATCTTTTCAGTTTACCTCATGTAACCCGTTTTCAATTTCACATTCTCCTTAAAAGATAATCTGTACACAAATGAAATTCCAATGCTTCATCCAACTGCATGAGCCCCCAGGTTGAAAGCACCATTTCTGAAAGCTATCAATATGAGCATAATGATTGTACTTCAACCATTTATAAAATAATCTAAATATAGTCAATGCAAGAATTTCTAAATGATGGACACAAAAGGGTGGTTGCTTTCCAAAATATAATTTCCCCAACAAAATGTAATTGGCTGCTGTTGACTCGAGCTGTTTCAAATTGCCTGATTCTGTAGAATATAGAATATTTCTACTTATAAATTGCCCTGTTCTAAGGCAATGATGTGCCCAGAATATGTAGATTTTTATATATGCTTTTAAGATTCTTATCAGTTGATTTCTGTAGATGTTATTCGTTACGCACATCCAGGGCTGTCTGAAAACCTGCTTTAAATATAAGAAAGGAAGGAAATTAGCATTTATTGAGCATCGTCTATGGGTCCTAGGTACATTTGTATATTATTTTACTCACAGGAGTAGGTAATGTTATCCATACATTAAAGATAATGAAATGAAGCTTGGAGAGGCTAAGTGACTTATTCAACATCATACACCAAAAGTTCTGGATGTATTCAATGTCACTGAACTGTACACCTAAAAATGTGTAAAACGATAACTTTTATGTTACTTCACCACACTAAAAAAGAAAAAGAAATCACATGCCTAGCTTAACTAGATTTAGATCCCAAGACAGTATGCTTTGGTTAGCCTGTTAATGGCATAGATTTTATTATAATTGCCTGGTTATATTTATCAAGATCTGTTAGGACTATGGGGCTAGAAACAAAGAGAAGCAGAGAGAAGAGTTAAGTGAGGTTAAAGGTGCCAGCAATGGCAAAGGTGCTACCCCAATTCTGTCTGAAAGCAGGCAGAGAATCAGTGACCAAGGCAAAAAAAGATTGCCAATAAGTCTTGCCCTTTAGATTCATGTTTCCCAAATATTAATGTGCAAAGGAATCATCTGGGTATCTCATTACAAATGTAGACTGAGATTCAGTAGATCTGGGGTGAGGCCAGAGTGTGCATTTTCAAGCTCCCAGACACGTGCGCTCCTGATGTTGCTGGCCCATCATGGGCATTGAGTAGCGAGGCTTTTAGATCACAGTAACCTACACAGCAGCTAAGTGTGGTTTTCAGATCCCTTTGCCCAGATAATCTGGGGTGGTTTTACAAAGTAAATTCTGGGCCCCAGCCTGGACCTACTGAGTCAGAATCTCAAGAGGGCAGGACTGGAAGCTGTACTTTTACCCAGACTTCCCAGTTGCTTGTTCGGTATGACAAAGTTTGAGGGCCGCTGCTCAAAGAACATCACCATGGCCTGATAACAAAAATTGCTCCACTTGCATCCTGGTTTCCAGTCTACAAAGACTTTCACATCCTGTTTCTCCTGAACCTGCATAGCAGGCTAATGAAGGAGACCAGGAAACTCACATTCCAGTGGCTAAGTGCTGGACACAAAGATTTTCTGACTTCCAGGAAAGTTCTTTTTATTATTGCATGCGTGGCTTTCTCTCCCACTTTACCATAACTTCATTTCTACTTCTGCGCAAATTAGAAGTTCTCTTATGTTAAAGAGCTTTGCAGAGCAATCTTCTTCCTTTGCTGCTTTTAAAGATTTCAGTCTAATTTAGCACATTAAGGAGCACAGTGTATGCTTATAAGCATAAAGTGATCCAAGATCATGGCAAAAGAAGAATGTTTGAAGTAATGAAGAAATAGACTGCATCAAGTTCTTTTGAAATCTTTTTTTAACCTGGATGTACCAGTTGTTAACGGTTTGCTTCTCTCTCTCCTTCAACCACTTGAAAGAAAGTTGTAGACATGACACTTCACCTCTAAATTCTTCAGCGTGCATGTACTAAAAATGAGAACATTCTCCTGCATTACTGCACCCCCAAAATTAATATTAACAATAACATCATCTATATGTAGTTTCTTCAGTTGCCTTCAGATTTCTTCAGTTGCCTTAAGAATACCTTTATTTTTGTGGTTTATTGCATGTGTTGTTTTTGTCTCTTTAGTCTAATTTCATCTAGAACAAGTCTCTCTTATTTATTGTTTTTCATGACATTCAATTTCTTTTAATCGGGGCCTGGTCAATGTGCCCTACATTCTAGATTTATTTGATTACTTCCTCATGATTAGATTCTCGTTAAACTCCTTTGGAAAGACTATCATGTAAATGTCACCTACTTCTCATGACATCATTTCAGGAGCCACAGGATCAAAAGCTGCCCCACCCCTGGGGAAGCTAAATTTATTTGATCACCTGGTGAAGGTGATATCTGCTAGATCTCTCCATTACAAAGTTAACTTCTTTCACTCATAGTTAATAGGTTGTCTGCAGAGTGACACTTTAAGACTTTGTAAATATCCTTGGTCTCCCAACCACCTTTCATATAATGGTTTTAGCATCCGTTGACGATCATTCATTACTCGGTTATTTCATGGGGATTGCAAAATGTGATTAGATCAATCTTTGCCATTTGCTAGGATTCATATGGAAAAATGGTATGCTGGATTTGAGAAAATTCAGGTCACCTCAAGTTACCCTGGCTACTCGGAAAGCAAAGTGCCCGCTTGGCCCCAACTTTCTTAGAAGACCAACTGCTTTAGAATTCCATAGCTGGAAGTGAGTAGTAGACAGGGCAGTTTTTTCTCCAATGGGGATAAATGCCCACCTGAAAGAAGGGCTCCTAACTCTCTTCTCTCAGCACCCCTGCTCCAGGTTGCTTCTAGTGTCCATCTCTGGTTCTCTCCACCTCTCCGGAGCTCTGCTGGGGAAAATCACATGCTTTCTCTCCCCTTATCATCCAGGACCACTTCATCCCTGACTGGCATGGCTCAGTTGTTGGAGTGTTGTCCTGCAAGGCAAAAGGTCGCCGGTTCGACTCCCAGTCAGGGCGCAGGCCTGGGCTGCAAGCCAGGTTTCCAGTTGGGGCGTGCGACAGGAAACCAGTTGGTGCTTCCCTCCCTCTCTTTTTTCTTTTCTTCCCCTCTCTCTAAAATAAATAAATAAACTCTTAAAAAAAAGGACCACTTCAAAATTTTTTAATGTTTCTCTGTTGGAAAAAGCTGGCCACCTCCCCTCCCCAAGTAGATCATGTCTTGGTAGTGTTGACTTTCATCTGTGGTGGATGGGGGGACTTGAGGGCAAAGTCGCCCCCACACTTCTCAAATGTAATCCAAAATTTCTGTTAAGTAGGCACTTGGGGCAGTAATCTGGTGGAAAGTGGTATTTGATATATACATTGCATGTTATAAACCAGTTTTCAGAAAGTGACTTTTTAAGCATAAGATCGAGAAGGCAATTCCCCACATCAAAGAGGAAGATGAAGATTGGGATGGAAAGGCTAAGAGGGAGCTGATGGAGATTATAAGTGGCATCAAAGCTGCCTTACGCTACCTTTTGATGCAGACACATTCCTGACCCCACACTACCCTCACTCCACCCTCCCTCCCTTTCTCTAGAACCCAGAAGCCAGGATCCTGGAATTTCATTCCTATCTTACTACCACACCCACGAAACCAACTGCCTCAGCCTTCATTCTCTCTCCCTCCCTCTGCCTCCAAAGAAGAAAGCGGCTTCTCTCAAACATCAATCACTTCATCTGTGCTTTGAATTTCACCCCTTCCTGTCTTCTCAAGAATCTTCTACTATTGATTAGTATCTTTTTGTCCTGTATTGCGTATTCAACCCCTGCCCCTACCAACCCGACTGGATCTTTATCACCAGCTTTTAAATATCTTACAGTCTCATCTAAAAAAGTCCCTCCTCCTGTCCTGACCTGTGTGGCTCAGTAGGTTGGGCATCACCCTGCAAAGTGAAAAGACTCCGGTTAGATTTCTGGTCGGGGCACATGCCTGGGTCCTGGGCCAGGTCCTGTCTTCGGATTGAAGACACGAAACAGGCAACCAATTGATGTTTCTCTCACACACCAGTGTTTCTCTCCCCCTCTTTCTCCCTCCCTTCTTCTCTCTCTAGAAAGAAATAAAATCTTTAATAAAATCAAAAAGTCCCCTTCTGCCCACAGTCACTTCCAGGTTTGTTCCTCTTCTCTTCACAGCCAAGCTTTCTAAACGTTCCTTCCTCAATTCCAACTTCTTACTCTTATCTTAATAGACTCGTATCTGGATTCTGCCCCCACCATTTTGCCGAGTGGCTCTTGCTAAGATCACCAATGACTTCAAGTGATTACATTCATTGGACACTATTCGGTACTTATCTTGCTTGACATCTCAGTAGGATCTGACCAGTTGGCCATGTCCTGGTCTTTGAAACACTTCTGTTCCTTGGCTTTCCTTCTATTTTCAGGTAGTTCTTTCGTTCTCCTCTCCACTGGAGTTCCCCAGGGCTCCAGTCTAGGACCTCTTCTCGTCTAATTTTATATTACCTTGTGAAGTCATCACACCCACTTTCAGCACTTCAGTTAATTTATCCTCTGATGATGTCCACACTTACCTGTTCACCAGACTTAAAATCCAGCCGCTACTGGGCGGATCAGTACAGATGCCTCACTGGCCGCTCACACTCAATATGCCTACAACTGAACTCATCATCCTCTCGCCAAAGCCTGCTTTTTTCTCCAAAGAAGGATATTTCAGTAAATGCCACTGAACCTGGGGATAGCCCTGGCTTTACACTTTCTTTCCCTCCCCTCCCACATCTAGTCAGTCACTAAATTCTATTGGTTTTACCTTCTTAATCTAATTAATTAGTTTGTCCCCATGCTCCCTAGTCAGGGCCACAGTCATCACTTGCCTAGACACTTCACTAGCTCTCCCAAGGTTTTCTCGGGTATGTTTTGCCTTTGCAATCCATTCTGCACACGGCAGCCCAAGTGATTTTTTTTAACAGCTTCATGGAGATATAATTAACATAGCTTAGAGTTCACACATTTAACCAAGTGATCTTTTTAAAGCACAGTTCTCAGCAGGTTATTCCCTGTCTATAATCTTAGGATCAAGTCTGAATCTGTATTCTGGTTTGAAAGGCCCTGTATGATCAGCCCTTGCTTCCTGGTGTCTCCAACTTCATTATTTGCGTGATTTGCCTCCTTACTCTCCAGGGTTCAGCTGCAGCTGCCTTTCCTCTGTTTCTGGCCATATCCTTTGTTTCATTTTTATAGGTGGAACTTTGTTTTTGGAATACTGTGCCCCCTCCATCCCCTTCTAACTCTTCATCAGCCTCTAGGCTTAGCATAAATATCACTACTTTGGGGAAAATTTCCTTAATACCTCCGGCCCCTGGTACATTCAGGGGCCCCTGTCTGATGCTTTCACACATCCTTCTTAACACCCTTCACAATTGTAAATGATTGTTTAAAGTCTGACTTCCTGTTAGATAGACTGCAGCACAGAGACTGTGTCTGTATTGTTCACTTCTCCATCCTCACTGCCTAACAGGGTTGCCTGCACGAAACATAGACACCGGTAGGTGACTGTTGGGTGAATGGCAGTGCTGCTGTCCCCGCTCTCCCACCCTGCCCCGCCCCCTGCTCCCGCTGTTGTTGGAGGCACCACTGCTGGAGCTGCCCTAGGTCTCACCACTATGGTTCTGGGTTGAGAGGAACAGCTGCAGAATGTGGTCTCACTGTTTCGCCTTTCCAACATATTCAATTAGGAACCCAGACCTAGTGCTGTGTCTAATGGAACTGACCCTGATGTTGAGTTCTGAGACCACCAGACTGTAGGGAACAATTTTCAATGGGGAGACGAGGGAGAAGAGTTAGAAAGCAGCTGACACAATTCAAGTTCATGAGTTTTTTGCAGATGAGTTGCCATATACAGCAATGTGTGCATGGATACACACATGTAAGTGTGCATGTACAAACAGAGGGCCCAGCTGTCACACTCAAATATGCATGCACACCCACTCTCACAGGGGAAACTTGATATATATTCTTTCTTCACATATGCACACACAGTGTAAAATGACATATGTTTGGCACTTAAGCATATGTACAGAGACAAGCTGATACGCTCATTACATATATATACACACAGGCAAATGACATATGTTCAACACATATGTATATACATACAGAGGCAAGCTGACATGCTTAAATACATGCAGTGGTAAAATACAATTATTTAGCTTCGTTTGACTTGCTCTAATTCCTCCATGGGCTTAGCTCCTTACTTTATCTCTCTTTCATAATTCTTAGCTCAATGGATGCCATTCTCAAGTTCCCAGACTCTCGTGTCCTTCCCTTTGGCCCACCTGGCTACTTTCCTCCCAGCAGTTGGGCTGTCCCTGCTAGCACCAGGCTGCCCTCCTGCAGGCCTCTCCAGCAGCCAGGTAGCTCAGCTGAGCTCTTTTGACTGCTGACTTTCACTCCTTGAGTTTTGTTTCGGATTCTAGGCTTTGGAGGCAGAAAGACCACAATCTGAGTCCCAATCTTGCTTCCCGCTGGCTGTGTAATCTCTGGCAGATTACCTTCCCCACTAGGTTTTTGGGAGCATTCGTTAGATAATTCATGTGGAGCTCTTAGCCTAGCATATACGTGCAGTTAATGGCTATTGCTACTGATAATAGCTAACACTTAAATGTACTTACTATGCCACTACTACTTCTAGCTGATTATTTATTGAGTACTTATAATGTACTAAACATGGTTCTGAGCACTTCACCTATACAAGCCCATTTTATCCTTACGACAACCCTATGAAGAAGGCAATTTTTTTCTCTGTGTTACAGATCACAAAGCTGAGACCTAGAGAAGTTAAGTAACTTGCCCAAGGCCCACGAGCTAGCATGCGGCAGGGTTCAGATGGTTCAGTTACCTTCTTAGTTACCGTGCTACCACCTCTTACTATTTATATGTGATTGTCTTTGTCAGAGAAGCTATTTCTTTCATACAACCCTTTATGAGTTAAACCCTTGGAGAAATTTTTGAATTGCAGCTGAAAATTTCCATTTGCTGAAAGATGGAGAAACATCTTTATTCTGTATTCATAGAAACACTGAACAGCCAAGTGACAAGAACTGCAGGAAAAACCCAGACATGCCTCCTTGGTCTCTCTACCCACTCACAGGAACTGTTTGGGTGAGAAGCCTTTCAAATTGACAGATTCTCCTCCAGGCAGAGTGAGGCTACCTCTCCGGATTCCCACAGCACTTTTTGTTCAGATATGAGTAATCCCTGGCTCCTTGGCTTCTGTGCATCTAGGTAATTGAGGACCATTAAGGGGATGTGGGTAGCAATAATAGTGCTTTCAACTGGAGTTGTAATTACAAGCAATGTGATCACAATAATCCCCGCATGCAATCACAAGAAGCCTCCACAAAGTCTCCTGCTATGTTGGCAGGGGACTCAGGATGGCTTGTGCACACTCCTCGGTGGCTGCAGTCTTCGTGGGGCCAGTCTTTGCTCCACCCTGTACCAGGGGAGGATGCTTCTCCAGCTGTTCCAGCAAGTGGTGTGGTGGGGCTTGGGAGTCAGTGGAGGCAGGTAACTCCCACCTTCCTAGCTTTGTGGATTGGTTAGGTCACTTAACCTGACAAGTCTCAGTCTTCTCCTCTACAGCATGGAAATAATACCTACCAACAGGGTGGGTAGGAAGATTAAAGACAACCAATGGGAAGGGCCTGGCCGTCCCTGGGATGTAGCAAGTCTTCACTAGTTTATAGTGTATATTGCCATGGCTTGGTCCAACTATTATTCTTTGCCACCAATGTTATGGGGTCTCTCCTACTAGACTAGAAGTTTCTACGAGAAGCAGGGGCTTTGTTTTGTTCACTGGTGTTTCTTGGCATCTAGAACAGTGCCTCAGTCATGGTAGGTGCTTGGTAGGTATTTGTTGAGTCAATGAAGGACGTGTCACTCAGACCCTTATAGTCACCAGCCCTGTGCTGATGATGCTCCCTCTGCCCGGAATACTTCTTCACCTGGTTACCTTCCTCTCACCCTTCTGATCTGGTCCCAGTGCAGATGCCACTCTAACAAATAAACCCTCTGACCTTCCCCTTCAGAGCATTTATCAACTTTGTTCCAATTTTACTTTTATTTGTATAGTTGTTTGATTAATATTTGACTGTAAATGTCATAAGGACCACGGATCCGGTCTGCTATACTCATCATTGTATTTTCAGGGACCAGGAGGCCTTCAACAAACATTACTGAACGAACGAGTCTTCGTACATTCTTTCCGTCTTTTTAGAGACCCCCCTCTCTAGGAAGCGGGACACCTCACGCTGGGTGAGAGGTCCGCCCCAGCTTGCACCAGTGCTGCACTGTGAACCGTGCCAGTGGTCCTGGGCTGAGCCCAAGTGCTGTGACTCCCTCCTAGCTGGGCCAATGGGTCAGTCCCAAGTTGTCTCATTAATGTTTACCAGGGCTCCGCTATGCAGCTAGAGACTGTGTAGGAGGTCCAGAAAATCCAGACTTTGTCTGGGCTGGGAGTGATGTGTAGGATTTTCCTCCTTCTATCCCCCAAACACATAACCGTGCATGCTACATTTCGAGTTAGCATTTGTCATACTGAGTGGTAACTGTTAATTTTCAGATGTTTCCCCCACGCAACCCTAGACATTGGGGCAGGACTATCTTTTGTTCCCTAGCATGCAGTCAGTGCTCACAGAATTTCTTGAAGGAATCCGGTGTTTTCCATGAGCTTTGTTGAAGACAAAACCCCATGCATAGGAGAGGGCGCTACCTCTGGCTTTTTAAAATTCATTTATTTTTAGAGAGAGGGGACGGGAAGGAGAAAGAGTGGGAGAGAAACATCAATGTGTGGTTCATTCTCATGTGTCCCCCACTGGGGACCTGGCTGGCCTGCAACCCAGGCATGTGCCCTGATTGGGAATCGAACCGGTGACCCTTTGCTTCACAGGCCTGCACTCAATCCACTGAGCTACACCAGCCAGGGCCTTTTTTTTTTTTTAAGTTGAGCCAATTTCTTGTTTAACTTGGTTCAGGTTTTCTGTTACTTAGAGCTGAAAACAATCGGCAGGGCCTACATAATAGTGTTCAATTATAAGATTTCTTTCTTATAGATTATTGTTCAAAAATACTCATTGTGTATTCACTCTCTCTCACTCACCTCCTTAGGAAGAATAGACTTCCCTACTCCTGGTCTTTGAGCTCAGCTATGAGACTTGCTTTAGCCAGTGGGATGTTGGCTTGTACAGCAGGGACGTGAAAAGTCCTTGCACAGTGGGCATGTCCCCTCAGACCAGGGCCATCTCCATAAGGAGAGTTTCCCTTGATGAACCTAGAAGGTATTATGCTAAATGAAGTAAATCAGACAGAGAAAGACAAATGCCGTACAATTTTGCTTTTATGTGGAATCTAAAGAACAAAATAAATGAAATAGAAGCACTCACAGATGCAGAGAACAGACTGGTGGTTGCCAGAGGAGTGGGGGGTGGGGGCTGGGTGAAGAAGGTGAAGGCATTAAAAAGTATAGATTGGTAGTTACAAAATAGTCATGGGGCTAGAAAAAGACAGCATAGGGAATATAGTCAATAATATTGTAATAACTATGTAAGGTGCCAGATGGGTATTTCAAATATTGCGGGGGGGGGGGTGCTCTGAAAAGTACATGATTGTCTAACCACTATGCTGTATGCCTGAAACTAATACATAACAATACTGAATGTTAAATGTAATTGGGAAATTAAAAAGCAAAAGAATTCTCCCTAGATGGTTGCTGCCCTTTCAGCCTGGCCCCCAAAATGAGTAATTCTGGAGCAGATTGGAGTTCAACCTACACACAGAAGTCAAGCCCAGCTTGAAGCAGAGCTATTCAGCCAAACCTAGGCTAGATTAGTTAATGCCCAGACCTACAAGAAATGAATGATTATTGTGGCATGTGGCTGACGTTTTGTGGTTATTTGTTAAGAAGAAATAATCGACTGAGCAAGGTCTCCAAACTGGCAGTATATCTGAGTTACTTACAGAACTTTAAACATCAGTAAGAGATACTTGAATTTCTTCCAGAAGGCCTGGAGTAGGGTTCAGAAATCTGTATTGTTTAAAACCCGCTGGGCAGCTTTATGTAGCAAGTCCCACACTCCTTACTCTCTGACATTTTGGGGGTTGCCAGTATTACAGCATGTGATGAGATCCTTTTAATTCTGCGGTGAGATGACTGAAGTCAGAGGAATCCTGTTTTCTGAACTAGAGTCCTTCCTTTTCAATTTGAAAACTGTTGAGAAATTTGCGTTGAGTTTTTCTTACCTAATCTGGAGAAGGATGCAGATGTCAATTAATTTGCAATTTATGGCCACAGGGTTTTTGCTTTGTATTTAAGAATGGTCTCCTCTTGGTATTTCTGCCTGGGCTGTGGTTGGCAGCCAAATGAAGAAGGCAGAGTCCTGAGGATGGGACATCTAAGACCCAGGGCAGGAAAGCAGCACAGGGGAGGGCAAGCCAAGTAGAGGAGCTGCTGAGGCAGGGCCTGAGGAGGTGCACTCAGCTGTCGCCCTGCAGTCAGGAACCTGGGACCACGCCGGATTCATAATCCGGAAGTTAAATTTTATTTGTAACGACTGCCAAGCCACTGGCTCTAGGTTAGAGGTTTGGGGTAAATCTTAACAAAATGTTAAAAATATGAATTTATAGAAGAATGATCATAAAAGTATAATTTAAAAGGAAAGAGCTTTTTAAAATACAATAAAAACTTCCATTGAAAAAAATTCAGACAAAGCAGACATATAAAAGACAAAGTACGTATAAATATAAAAGACAAGTACGTATTAGTCACAGGCCCACCTTTCAGAAGTGATCACTATGAATGTACTGCTGTATATTCTCCGTGACTTTATTCCTATGGCTACATACACGCACATAGATATTTTAGAAAAACAGGATTCTCTTGTACCTGCTCATTAGTATCCTGCTTTTTCTCTATACCCATAAACACTAACCTAATCATCTTCATTACAGCTACATAATATCCCAATGTACAAAGAGGTACCATATTTTATTTCCCATGGATGGACGTTTGGAATATATTCACTATGACAAAAAGGCTCTGATAAACACTTACATATGCCTTTTATGTGCATGTCCCATTATTTCTTTAGGATAAACTCCAGTATGTGGAATTGCTAGATTAAAGGTTAAATGTAGTTTAAAGGTTTTTCTTACATGGTTGAATTGTCCTCCCCAAAATGTGTAAATTAATAGTGTTATATTTTGTCAGTTCTTTTAACTATTGTTAATCATCTATACAAAAAACCATTTGTGGTTTTAATTTGCTTCTTCTTGCTAGAGGGTTTAAATATCTCTTTATATACTTATTGTTTGTTTATATGATAAGGCATAAAATACAGATACCTTCCCATTTTTTCTGTTATGTCAACATTTTCTTCTTGGTTTATATTCGTTCTTTATGTTAAGTATCTTGCCTATTATTTACACTGAGAAGAATTTCCCTAATGTGGCTTTGCTTCTTGTGGATTTTCACACATATAAAAAGTTTTTATGAGTAAAATTTATCAGTTTTTCAATGAGATTTAAAAATTCCTTCTCAGGTGAGAGGCAGCATCATTGAATGAAAAAGTCATTCAGTTGAAGACTGAATGAAGAGGTCGTTTAAACAATTCAGCCCACAGTCATGGTGGCCTGGCGCTGGGTCTCACTTACCATGCTGGGAGAGGGAAAGCCCTGCACTGGGGGTCAGACCACTTTGGCTCTCTGGGTCCCATCTGGCTCTCATCTGTAATGCTGGGTGGAGAACGAAAACTCCCCTCTATGGCTTTAAAAACTGTAGAGAATGCGCGTGAAGAGCTTTGCCTTGGAGTGGTATAGAGCAAATCCTCTCTCTCTAGCTGTCATTAGTGAGAGAGGGAATATAGATTTTTCTATATTCCTTTCTATATGAAAGGGAGTACATGAAAACAGGAGGCGTTGGCTAGAAATGATAAAGAGTTATTCAAGTGTTTTAAGGTTTGCAAACCATAGACACAGCAGGCAATATCAGATTGGTCAAGAGAAGAAAGAAAAGCTGAGGGTTCTTACAGTAAAAAGGACATTCTTCAGAAGAATCAGTGCTGGGTTGGTCTTAGATTATAATCCTGTGGATCAGCGATTTTTAACCTTTTTCATCCCAGGGCACACATAAACTAATTACTAAAATTCTGTGGCACACCAAAAAATATATTATGTTTTTTGCCGCTCTGACAAAAAATGTATAATTTTGATTCATTCACACCACATGGCTATTGCTGTATTGGCTGTAGTGACTTTTTGAAAAAAAAATGACAATCTAAGGGAAAAAAGGTCAATGCCCCTGACTAAATAGTCACATATTGCATGTTTAAAAAATTCTTGCAGCACACTGATTGAAAATCGCTGTTCTAGATGCCCAGTGGTCTGGATAATGGATGTCAGGTAATGGGACATTCTGGATTCCTGAACATTATTTCTTTGGTCCTTCAGGGGGTTATCAGAGGGTTATCTGGCGGTCTGATGCATAATATATTTCTATGCAGGACTAGAAAGTTCAAAAAAGTTAAAGTTCCCAGGCTGATTAAAACAAGAATACAATTGTTTCCTCATACATTAATCTTCTTGCTTTTAGTAATTTGGCAGCTTGACTATGGTGACTCCCTTTTATTTCTTCATTTTACCCCTTAAACAGAATTTTAAATTCAGTTGGTTTATGTGGAAATGGGGTGGGGGGTGAGGATCCTAGAATTTAGCTATTTACTCCCATCTCTAAGAACTATACATAGCTTAGTCGGAACTTGGGTTCCAATTCTGGTCCTGCCCATTTCTTGCTCTGCGACCTTGGACAAGTCACCTTCACATCTCCAGGGCTCAGTTTCTTTACCTAGAAAAAAAAAGATAATAGAACACTTGCCCTCCTCTCCCATCCAGCTGCTGGGCGAAGGAAAGACTCCAAAGCGCCCACGATGGACGGCAAAAATACCTGTTAGGGTAATGTCTACGGAGCATCCCGGCCCCGCCAGCCCACCGAGGCCGGACCGCCGGGTGGCCGCGACCCCCGCCCTCCGCGCTCCCGCCCGCCGCCGGAACAATAGCTCCCCTGGAGGCGGCGCCGGCCACGGGCGGAGGCGGAGCTGCCAGCGCGGGCGCCGGGGGTGTGCGCGGGGCGGGGTCGCAGCCACCCCTCCCGCCCGCGGCTCTGTCACGCGCCCCTCACCGGGCCGGCTGGGGTCTTTGTGAAGCGGTGGCGTCCGCCGCGGACACAAAGGGAAGGCGAGGAGGCGAGTCAGGGGCTGGGCCCGCCCCCGCGACCCCCACCCGCCGCGCGCGCCCGCTCGCTTCCCGAGCCTCGGTCTCCCCTACGTGGGCTCGCTCCCTCGCGCGCACCCTCGCGCGCCCACGACCCCCGCATGCGCCCCGACCCTCCGACTGTGTACGGAGTGCGGCTGGCCCGGGCCTATTGGACGCTGCGGGTGGGACGGGGATGCTGAAGGACTGCACCCGGGCGCAGCGGCGCGGCTGCTAGGAGTCGCGGTGGCAGCGGTGGGGTTCTTGGCGCGCGGCTGGATGCCCCGGGCCTGCAGCTCCCTGCGCTTCCCGCCGTCCAGGGGCGCCAGCCATGGGCGCCGCGGCCACTGAGGCGCCTCTCCGGCTGCCTGCCGCGCCCCCACTCGCCTTCTGCTGCTACACTTCGGTGCTTTTGCTCTTCGCCTTCTCCCTGCCCGGGACCCGTGCGTCCAACCAGCCTGCGGGTGGCGGCAGCGGCAGCGGCGGGGAGTGTCCCGGCGGCAAAGGCAAGAGCATCAACTGCTCAGGTAGGACCGGCCAGAGCCTGTCCCTGAGGCCCCTCCCTCCTTCGTTGTCTAGAACCCCTCTCTCCCGGTCCCGGAGGCCAGTCTGGGAAAGGCCCGGCGTGGGGGTCCCGGGGAGTGGGGCCGGAGGACGATCGAGGGCGTTCGAGGATGGAGGACAGGGCTCGAGCTAGCCGTGCGGACTTGGGGACCGGCGTTGGGGATGGGGAGTGGCCGTGTGTGAGCCCATGTGTGTCGAGTGGCCGGGCGAGGGTGGCCGGGCGTGTTGGGAGGTGGTAAGGCCCGGACTCAGCGAGGCGCAGGCAGCTGGCCGGGGCTCCCGGCGTGATCGTGGGTGTGCACGCGGGAGCGCGTGTTTGTGTTGTGAAAGCTCAGGGGAGGGAGTGCAGCCTCAGGCAATGATTGTGTGTGTGTGTGTGTGTGTGTGTGTACGTGTCTGTGTGTGACCGTGAGGAGTGGGGGCGGAGGCTGAGGGCCAGGGGAGTGACCGAATGCTGGGTAGGTTCTGCCTCAGGGCACTGGGGTCTCGAAGAGCTGATCAGAGAGCTGAGGACGAAGGGAAGTGAGTAAAGGGAACCAGAGGCCCAGAGGACGAAGATTGACGATGTAGAGTCACTGTGTGTGTGTATTATGTATGCATGTGTATGTATGTCCTTAGGGTGCATAGGTGAACGCGCTGGGGGGGGGGGTTGGGTGACTTCGGCTCTGTGGGTCTGAGCATCGAATAGTTCTGGGGCCCAGGAAGTGACCCTGTGTTTTCGTGTGTTGTACATGGGTGAGACCTGGGGCTTGGGGACATGCCCAGGGATGAGTTTGAGTTTGGAGGATGCGGGTCCTGGAGTGAACCCCGTTGTGTCCACTTAGAGGGAAGGAACTAGGGAGTCATCCTGTGTAGGGTGTGGGTAATAGAAAGAGGTAGTTAGGTCTCAGGCAGTAGCAAGGGTGGTAGCAATAACCCGTAATAACCCTTCCTGTAGCAAGGGTTATTAAGGTGGTGTGGAAGGAAGGAATGATCCTGTGTGTGTATTTGTGTGTTTTGCGGGAGAGCCTGGAGATTGGCAGCAACGGGAGCTAGGGAGTGACCTCTCCCCTCACTCTGAGGCCTCCTGCACCCCCTCCTGCCCCCCTCCCCCCGCAGCTGTTAGAAACAAAGAGCATGCTGGGGCTCTAATGGAAGAGACGGGGAGGAGGGTATTCAGGCAGTGAAGTCCCCTCTTCCTTTCAGAAGGGGTCCCAGAGGAGCCCTGGGGTTAGTAGAGGCTTCCAGGTCTCATTTAGGGGTGGGTGGGTCCTCCTGGAGCTGGCCCAGCAGATGCTAGTGATCATAAGCCACAGCCTTGCTAACTTCCCCTTCTATCAATTCTCCATTCTCCATTTGTCTTCTTTAAACTATGGGGATGGGACAAGAGACTGGGCAGGAGGGAGGGGGAGAGGCAGGGGGAGGGGAAAGGGGAGGATGAACATCAGGCCTCTGGGGATCCACTGGCTGGCCTGCCAGGCAACCTTTGTACCTTTGGGCTGTTGAAGGGGCTTTGTTTCTTGGGGAGGGGGAGGAAGCAAGCGGCCTTAGCACAGGCTCTTGCGCTACCCTAAATGCAAAAAACCTTTGCCCTGCAGTTTAGGTTTGGAGGTCTCGGGTCTTTTAATGATTTTCATAATGGTATGTTTCATGATGGGGACACGATTTTGAGCACACCAAACAATGGGATGTCCATTAAAAGCTTTTCCATCCATGTAATAACTTTTCCTTTACTTTTCTAATGTTAAATGGAATAATGTTTTAATAAGTAATCACACACTAATGGTCGAGAATAAAAACCATTTGTATTTAGAGTGCCTCTTGGTAACATATTGGTTATCAAACTTGTAAGTGATCACACCATGTCAAAATATTTTGTGAGCTAATGTGCTGTAGTCATTTGTTCTCGCTAAGCTGATTTTTCCTTAGCAAAATGTAGTGTTGATGGATGTTTTTGTGTATGCTTTCTAATTCAAGTACATAGTACAAATTTTAAGAAAGGACATAGAGGTCCAGAAACCATGTGGTGTGGGAAAAGGAGACTGATTTGGGGATCATGGCCCTTGCTAAGCAGCTGTGTTATTTGGAGCAAATTACTTAATTTCCTTAGTTTTCTCTTCTATTAAAAGAAGGACTTGGATTTAATAATATCTGAGCCTTCTTTAAGGGTTTATTGATGTAAATGTCAATGAATCAGGCTGGTCAAATAAAATGTTTTCTGATGCTAAGAGACACCTGAGTAACTCTGAGCCTAAAGCTAGAGTTTTAACTAAATTACATTTGTAGATTCTTGTTAGATTCTTGTTAGGATGAAGATCTGGGAATGATTCATATGGGGAAAATTTAAATTGATTAATTAGAGAATTAGAGCAATTGGGTCTGGACATATACATCTATTAATGCATCTTGATTATGTAGATTTTTTGTGTAACTTCTATTGCCCAGGTATTTTCCACATTTACTCCTTTATATATTTGAATTTTAAAATCTCAGTGCTAGCCTTGGCCCCCTGTTGGTTTTCAGTTTTGGTTTTGGACCCTAATTTCAGCCTACTCACCTTCCTGGAGCCCAATCCCCTTAGGCTGGGTGTGGAGGGTCACTCCCAGCTGTGTGGCCCTGGCAAATGTGGACAGCTTGTCTGTGGCTTTACTAAATTAATGGAAGTTGTCTAGATCATGGAGAGGGATGGAATTCTGTGATATTTTACTGGAAACGTCCTTCCAAAGCGGTTGATGTTGACATTCTCCCAGCCAGCTACCCATCTTCTAGAAGAGTTTAACAGATTTTCGAGCTTCTGCTGCTCAACATTGTTCATTTTTTCCACCAGCCTATCATTAAAGATTCTATTAGATTGATTGTCTTGTTAGAATCAGTCATGGATATGTATGTATCGTCCTCCCTTTTTGTTCATTTTAGTAATCTTATTAAAAAAGCAAATGTCGTGTACCCTGCCTTACTAAAGACCTCATGGTGGCCTTTTCTTATCATTGTGTTCAAGAACTCATGTACCCATTCTACACTGTTTAGGGATTATGTTGCAAGTTTACCTGTAAGTGTTTTTCTGGGTTTGCATTTCTCCCTTTTTGAAAATGGAGAATGCACTGTCTTGTTCCTGGTGTTTTTGGCACCCTGTCAGGGTAGTTTAGATCATCAGTCAGATCTAAAAGTTTTTCAGTATCATGAGGTGTGATTTGTTTGGATCAGAAAGCAAATTCTTTTGAGCTAGCTCTGTATCCCATTACTGTCCATTCTCCATGCCACTTACCTTAAATATTTAGTTAGCTCCCTTTTATCAGAACCCTGTGCTTCCCAGTTTGAAGATCATGCTTCTAGGGGAAGATGAACACAGCGAAGAAGAAGCTGACTGGGTCTGCATTTGTCCCTGTCATCTCTTCATATTACATCATCCTCCCTAAGCAGGGAGCCCTTTGTTTAGCGCTTCTTATTCTAAACAGGCTTTACTTATTTATTTTTAAAAAATTTTCCTCTTGCCTCAGCTCTCTGATCATCATTCTGGACTTTAGACGTACTGCTCTATTTGTATTTATTCTTTTAAAATGTAACTTACTAGAAAGTTTCCTGTTCATCTAAAGAGAAGAGAGTTTAGAAATGCGTGATTTATGTGAAGAAAGATGAACTTTGAAGAAAGGTGACCTGAGACATTGACATTTTTCTTATTTGTAGCATGAAGATGGTGATAATGGTCCTTTTTGGCTCTAGAGTGAAGAGGAGGAGGAAGCGAAGTACGTGAGCTATTTCTGTCTTAGGGAATGTGGTGCAAGAGGTAGAAAAACACACTGAGAGGCTATTAAGTCACACTGGGTGATAGACAAGGAAGAGAGTTTGAAGTAGGTTTTAAAAACTCCGGGAGAGTTAGAAGTGTGTCCTTTCCATTGTGATACGGTGGGAAGGCTGGTATAAATGCATAGCATACCCTTTAGATTAGGAGACGTGCCCTCTCTTAGACTAGTGGCAGTGCAGGATTCGGGGATAAAAAGTGAGTTTTCCCTCATTAGTGTGGAATCCTGGTAGGGGCACATCTGCATCCCTGGTGGGTATTTATTAATTTATTTAGTGAGCCTTGATTGAATACCAATTTAGTGTAATCAAATATAGTCGATGTTAAGGGGATACTGTTTCTGAGAAGCCATCCCTGCCTTTGAGGGCCTTATCTTTCTGAAAGAGGGGGTTATTAGTCTCTTGGAAATATATACAGTGGAAATTCCTGTTTGACACATCTGGGCTTTCTCTTCTCATCAATAAGCATTTATTGAACCTGACAGCACTGATATTTTTTAAGGTATACAATGAAGTGTTTTCAGAATATTCACAAAAGTGATGCAACCATCACTACCATCTAATTCCAGAATGTTTTCATCACTCCCAGTACCCAAAAGAAATCCCCATATATATTCATAGTCATATGTGTTCTTCTCTTCCCCCAGCCTCTGACAGCTTACTCTTCTTTCTGTCTCTATGGATTGGTCTGTTTTGGACATTGCATATAAATGGAGCAATGCAATGTATGGCCTTTTGCGATTGGCTTCTTTCACTTAGTATGATGTTTTCAAGGTTCATCGTGTTTACATGGATCAGAACTTCATTCTTTTCTATGGATGAGTAATATTTCATTGTATGGATAGATATATTTCGTTTATCCGTTCATCAGCCGATGGACATTTGAGTTGTTTCCAGTCTGGCTGTTATGAATAATGCTGCCATGAACATTCATGTATAAGTTTTCGTGTGGACATATGTTTTCAGTTCTCTTGGGTGTGCACCTAGGAGTGGAATTGCTGGGTCCCATGTAACTCTGTGTTTAACATTTGGAGGAATGGCCAAAGTTTCCCTCCAAGCGGCTGCACCACTTTACGTGTTTACTAGCCATGTCCGAGGGTTCCGATTTCTTCACATCCTCTTCGACTCTTGCAGTTGTCCTTTTGATTGTAGTCATGATAGTGAGTGTGAAGTTGTGTGTCGATGTGGTTTTGGTTGGCATTTCCCTAACGACTAATGATATTGGGTACATTTTCATGTCCTTACTGGCCAGGTAAATGGCCGTATGAATTTCTTACTCTAAAAATCTTATTAGATTTTTCACTGGGTGTGATTTTAACAATCTGAATTAAACCACACTAACCCAGTTCCACAGCGCATAGATGCCCAGACTGGTAGTGCGCTCTGGTTTGCTTATCATTTGATTGCTCTGCTTACTGAGAAAGAGTCAGTTGTGTTTCTTCTCCAGCTTATTTGTACCATGGGTATTTGTGAGTAGAAATGAATAAGTACTACTCAAATTGATTAAATATGAATGTAGAAAGAGTTGTTTTTATGAAATGCTTTGGAAAGACTTGTCAAAGCCAAGAGGCTGAATGAATTGCCTTTCACTGAATTAGGTTGTGGTAAAGACAACCGAGACAGATTAGAGAAACCTTGTGAATCTCTGGAAGGATTTTGCTCCTAGAAAACTTTGCAAGTGTTTTTTCAAGTCCCTATTCCATTTTAAAGGAAAAGAAAATGGACATTGTAGCTAATGGATTATAGGTGTGCTTTAGCCACGAAAGTGATCCCCGTACTCAAATAAGTTTTGGTGCACCATGGGGAAAAGAATGTACATTTATTTATGTGTTTGAAGTTAAAAGTGGCTAAAATATGTACATACCATTTCTACATGATTTCCCACTTTATCTGACTTTTTAAATTAATTGGTCAGCGATTACTTTTGTATGTGTTTGAAAAGACGGTTTCCACTGTACATGGTACCCTACGGAAGATACGGACACAAGGTCAAGAGAATGAGTCATTGTGATTTGCAGGAATCAAAAACACTTTCCTGCTCTGGCTGGAAAGTGGCTCAATGGATTGAGTGCCGGCGTGTGAACCAAAGGGTCGCTGGTTCGATTCCCAGGCAGCAGACATGCCTAGGTTGTGGGCCAGGTCCCCAGTTAGGGGTGTGCAAGACGCAACCACACATTGATGTTTCTCTCCCTCTCTTTCTCCCTCCCTTCCCTGCTCTCTAAAAATAAATACAAAATTAACCCCCCTACCCCCAAACTCAGGAGAGTACAGGGCACTTGAGCTGGACTTCGCAGGCAGAAGGGAGTGTCATCTTGGAACACTGGCACGCTTCCTTGAGACCTTTGCTGTTGATGTTTTTTGGCCTGGAACCTTTTGGTCCCAATTATTTACCTCTCAGCTCTTTCAGGTTTTTAATGGCACTTCCAAAATGATGCCCTAAAATTGCAGCCTTTTCTACCTTCCGTCCCCTCTGTCCCTCTCTAACCCTCATCTTCCTGATTCTTTTTCTCCGGCTCCTAAGCACCTTTTCCTGTGTGATGTGTTCCTTATGTCTCCTCCATGTATGTGTCTGTTTTGTTACCTGCTGTGTCCACTCTCCCGAGAATGGTATCTGGCACGTAGTAAATGGTGTCCCTGACGTATCTAGTGTATGTGGAATGAATTAATGACTGAATGAACAGAGAAACTGAATAGGGTTGGGAAGGGTGTTCTGGATGGAGTGAATGGTATTAGAAAAGGTGCAAAGACAGGGGGCAGTGAAGGGAATATTTTGGGATACTGAGCTATGAGGATTTAGGCAGGAGATGAGTCACACATTGTCACCACATTAGTGGAAGGCCTGGGAAGCTCATCTGAAGGTTTGGCACTTGCTCTGAAGACAAAGGGACACTTTAAAAGGATTTGAGCAACATCACGGTTTTAGGGAGAGGAGTCTGAATGGCTGAAGATGAAAAGGAGAAGGGAAGAGGCTGGGCGCATTGGGAAAGATTACAGTGGAAGTGGGGGTAACTGAGAGGACTTATTTGGCTCAGAGTTTTTAAAAATTGTACTGGTTATGAACCATTAAAAAGCTGGAGGTTTCACTGAAAAATCTGGATTTTGGTCTTCTCTTCTGAAGTTGGAGGTGTTGGCAACGGTCTAAGAATTCTTATGGTCTAAGAATGCACCATGGAATTTCTAACTTTTGCATTAAAACTAGGTGTGTTTCTGGGTCCTAGTATGAGATTATGTGAAAGATCCTTGTACCCTAGAAAAGAAAGTGTTATTTCCTTAGCTTCTGAGTCCCTTATTATATAACTTAGTTTTACTTAAAACTTTTTATTTTGAATTAATTTCAAACTTAGAGGAAAGTCACAGGTTTCCCAGTTGTTGAGATTTTACCACATTTGCCGTATTGTCTTTGTGTATCTACCTGAATCCATCTTTTTCTGAACTTGACTCTGCCAAGTTGGCCCTTGCCCAGAGGAATAGCTTAAAATATGCTTTATGTCAGTTCTGTACTTTTCTTGGTTTTGTCATCTCCTGTTCATGACCTATTGAAGCCTCAAATACAATGATATAGGTTTATTTTTCACGGTTTTCCAGTTGTTATCTTTTTGTTACTCTATTTGGGACATACCCATTTTTCCCAAATCCACATAAACAAATAAAAACAGAATTTTATTTTGTTTCATTTTGTGTTATATTTTTTAATTTTCATGTAGGGTGGATTGAAGATGTCTCCTGAAGTCATAATGATGCCCATCCTCTTCTGGGCTTGTGTTTGTCTTTTACTGGTAAGTGTTAGGATTTGTTCCCCACACAGATGTAGACTATTCTGCGTTCACAGGCATTTTACCCATGTACATTAAATGAATTATGATATTTGTGCTGCTGTCCTCCTTCATCATCATCATCATTTTTTAAAAGTGTACAACCAAGTATTTTTTGGTGTAGCCATAAGGTTGTGCAGTTATCTCTGCAATCCATTTTAGAACATGCATTTCTTTCTCCCCCAAAGGAACTTCATATTGTTTAGCAGTCACTCCCCAAACCCCACTTCCCCAGCCCTAGACACCACTAACCTGCTGTCTTTTGCTGTGTTTGCCTGTTCTGGGCATTTCCTACCAATGGAGTCACACAATATGTGGCCTTCTGTGATTGGCTTCTTTCACTTAGTATCATGTTTTGTAGGTTCATTTGTATGAACCTAGAAAGCATGATATGTATCAGAATTTCATTCCTTTGTGTGTCTGATGGACCTTTGGGATGTTCCTACTTTTTGGCTGTTGTGAATAATGCTGCTCCGAACATTCGGGTACAAATTTTCACACGGACACACGTTTTCAGTTCTCTTGGGTATGTACTTGGGGGTAGAATTACTGGGTCACATGGTAACTCAGTGTTTAACATTTTGACCAGCGGCCAAACTGTTTTCCAAAGTTCCTATATAATTTTATGTTTTCATCAGCAATGTCCGATGGTTCCAGTTTTTCCATATTCTGGCCATTATTTATTTTATTGCCTTTTTAAATTATAACTAAACTTGTGCTTTTAAGTTTATCTTTTTATTGCTCATTTTCCATATATATATAATATATATGGAAGCCATATATATATGGTTTCTTTAATGAAATTTGACTTCTCAATGTCTTAAGCTGGGTTGGGAGATAACATCATCCTATTTCCTTCCTTCCTCTTCCTCTCTGTCTCTTTTTCATTGTTAGAAAAATTGTTTCAACAAAAGTATTTTCATTATTCCCGCTACTAGTTTCATTATTAGCCCCTCTCTTTGGAGAAATGAGGCGTTTAGGAGTTGGCCTACTTCTTAGGCACTTTGAAATTCTTTTTAAATCTTAAAATTCCCTCAGCATTTGCTTTTAGTTTATCAGGGGATTTTAATCCTTTGCTACTATTTGAATATATTTCTGAATATATTTTATTAGTGTCATGTATTTTTCCAGGGCTCAGTTGTTTTCATCATTTTTTGAAAAGTCACTTCAAGGTTCTAAGTTCTAAACATATTCTTTTGACTTCAAAAACGTTGGCAGGTATTGGTTCAGCCTCAGCTCCGTGCCTCTTTCTTGCAAGTATTTGGAGCCTTTCTTTTCCATGGTTTAAAAAAAAAAAAAGAAGGAAAAGGAACAATCACACCTTTTTCTTTGTTACAAAGGCAGTGTCTGTTCATTGTAAAAAATTTGAGGAATGTGGAAAAGTATAAAGAAATATGATGATTGCCAGTCATCTCTGTAAAAACTTAAGATTTATGCTGAAGTTGCTTCATTGTATACCAGAAACATTTTGAACCTTTTTCTTGATACTAGTATTTGCTTTGGCATTTTTGTGTGTTACCTGGAGTCACTATTGTCCACAGGTCAGATCTCCTTTAAGGTTTTTCAATTCAGTTTATTTTGCCTGGTCAGCTTTCAAGTAATACTGTTTTGCAAGTGAATCTAGACTGCTGTCGTTTGTATATCAGTTGTGTGGTTCACAGCCTAACATATTTAGATTCTCCATTGTTCACAAGTCAGCTCAGTTGTTTGGTGTCCTGTGCTCATTTTTCATAGTGTTTTTCCTCTTCAGAATATTTTGAGATTTTTTTAGGTGGTGCAATTGTGCTTACCATTATTATTGTTTCTTTTTTCTAGTTCAGCCCATAAGTGCTTCCTAATAACCATTTAATTAGACTTAAGTGGTTTTTTTTTGTTTTTTGTTTTTAAAGTTCTTCACTATTTTTCAACAGTTTGCTGGGGTTTAAGGTTGTAGTTGTTTTAAAGTTTTGGTTTTGGTGGTTTCAACCAAATAGGAGAAGTGTCATTTATAGTTTCTGCTGTTCTTTTGTTCAAGATCTCACTCAGTCCTTGCTCTCCTAGGAGGGATTATCATTGTAGCTGGCTTTACTCCAGGGAACCGGGATTGGCCAAGAGTATATCATGGGAACTGTAACTCTGGGGCTCTTTCGAATCAGAGTTCTGTGAAGTTGTTTTAAAATTCTCTTTTAAAATAGTTAATATCAGGTTCTCCAGGGCCAACCTGCAGGTTGTTTTTCAGGTTTGTGTCTTTTTGGGTGACTTCTCTGGATTCAGGCTGCCTTCTGTTCCACTTAGTGTTTAGGACACTAAGGAATAGTGGTTATAAGTAGAGCCAGAGGGCAATAGTCTTGTGTTTATGTTTATTTAAAAATTTTTGATAGTGGAAATGTGTTGAGTGTACTCACCAAATTTAAAAAAAATCTATATATATGTAAATGGGTATGTGTTACAAAATATAAATGGGATTATAACTATATATTTTTATAACTTTTTTTCACACCACAGTGGATCTTGATCTTAACATATCAATATGTATTTCTACCATATTCTTTAATTTTAATGGCTGCATGGTATTTCATCAATAATTTATTAATTAATTCTAGCAGATGGACACGTAGGTTATTTTAAACACTTTGCTGGTATAAAAAATGTTGATTTAACAATTTTGCACATACATTCTTGTATGCTTATGTCCTTATCATAATTTCCTAGAAATAGAATTGTTGGGTTAAAGGATAAACACAATTGAATATACTGGCACATTATTCTGTGAGCGGTTCTATCAGTTTACACCCTCATTGTTGGTGTGAGCACTCATTTTCCGGTACCTTCTTCAGCACTGGTAATGACTAAAGAAATAGCAGCTAACTCTCAGGATGGCACTTATTGTGTGTCCTGTGCCGCTCTGAGTGCTTTCCGTATCTTTTTCTAGTCCCCTGCCAGCATTGTGAGGTCGGTACTGTTGTTCTCGTCTTGCACGGGGGGCGAAGGCATGGGGCACCGAGTGGTGAACCACCCCCGCGAAACACAGCTGGCGAGGGGCTGAGCCAGGATGCTGGTCTAGGTGGTCTGTTTCCAGGGTCTGCCCTTTAAACCCCCATTGTAATGTCTGTTTATTCCTGTTAAAATGTAATAGGATTTATCTGATTTTTAAAATTATTTTTATTGAGGTAACTAATTCACATAACATAAAATTTATCCGTTTAAAGTATACATTCCGGGGGTTTTTGAATACATTTGCTGTGTTGTGCAACCATCACGACTATCTACCATATCTAATTACAGAGCATTTTCATTCCTCCAGAAAGGATTTCCGTACCTGTTCACAGTTTGCCCCCAACCCTCCTCTGCCCCCATCCCCTGGCGACCATATCGAGACTCAGGGTCTTGGTGGATTTACCCACTCTGGACGTGTCCTATGAGTGGAATCTTACAGTGTGCGGTCTTTTATGCCTGGCTTCTTTCACTGAACACAATTTTCAAGATTCGTACGTGTTGTAGTATGTAACTGATTTTAAAATACAAGTTTATTGTAAAACTCAAAACAACTCCGGAAAATACAGAATTAAAGAAGAAAGTTTAAATTCTACCAGGAGATAACTGTGGTTTGTATTTCTGCATATGTATCTTCCAGATTTTTAAAGTAGGCATTAAAAAAATAAGTTGTGTCATACATATTTTTTTTAAAAAACTGCCTTTAAAAGTATAGTATGTCAGGAAATGTACAGATTCTTCATTGTTCTTTTAAAGCACTCTGCTATAACAGTTTTAGTTTCTGTGACTGTGTGCAGAAAGTGCACAGGTTTGGCAAGCTAGTCAGAAGTAGGAGTAAGAGAGAGAGAGATGTATCTCAGCTCAAGACCTCTGCTTAGGGCTGGACAGGGCCGGAAAGACCCTGAGCACCGTTCCTCCCCAGCCAGGGACCTAGGTCTTTTTTCCTTTCCGATTTTGCCGCAGGTGGTCGTCCCCGTCACCTCGGCTGAGCATCCCGACACAGAGGCATTTAGACCTGGAGGAGGCAGCAGGGAATGGTGGTGGGTTTCAGAGTGGAGGATTGACACCCTCCCAGTGGGTGCTGAACAAAGGGTAGTTGGGCTGCAAGCGGTACGTAGAATGGGGTGAAAAATGCTGGAGTCAGATGAATTGTGGGGCCTATGGGAAAGTTCTGTGGTTAAATACAGCTTAGAGAAGTTTTAGTCATCTCTGCTGTTAATGCGTTTTAATATTAATATAAACTGCTTTTGGTTTGGTGTCGTGAAATACCGAGTACAGTTTACTTTCTCCCTCATATCTGTATAGTAGAGGATAACTACTGTTATATGGTTAGTTTAGTGAACAAGCGGAAGAGAAGTTCGATTTCCAGTTCATCTCATTTCCTGGGACTGGAGTCACTGTTTACCGAATCTGTAGCAGTTGAACCTCGGTTCCTCAATGTCTCCCATCTCAGTTTGGTTCTCGCCCAGCCTTCCAGAAAGAACTGGGTTCGAGAGCTGAGGTTCCACTATTTGGTTTTACCTGAAGTATGTTTTCAGCCATTCGTGCCATTAGTGGTGCCGCTCACATTGGTCTGGGGGGAGGAAAGAGGCGAATTTTTGTTTAATACCGACTTGTTCTGTGGACTAGTGTTTTTCTGTGTGTCTAACCATTACTGTGTCTTCTAAAAGATGAAGAACTGTCTTGTGAACCTGACTGGTTCTGTTGGCCCCCAAACAGCTCCTTTGCCCATATATAGCAGATTGCCTCTGGGGTTGTGTTATAAATCACACCCCCCCACTCCTTCATTAAGTATGACTGTATGGAATAGAGGAAGAAATCACCCGTTGTTCAACTGGTGTTAACACAGCCCCTGTTGCCATTTTCGGGTTTTCCTGGCTGGATTTCCCTACATGTGTTTTTTACGCACAATCATAGTGCATGTATGAAGTTTTGTCTTCTGCTTCTTCACTTGACATTCATCAGCATATTTTCATATTATCACAGAAAATATACACAACCTCCTCAGTAGCTGTATAATATCTCATGGCTGGACCACACCATTTACTGGTGTGGTGTGGCTGGCATGTTTAAATATAAATATGTTTTCAGGGTAGAGGTTGTGGGACTGTCTCCTAGACAGTTAGACACAGGGTCGGGAACAAGCTGGCCTCGTTTGGGGAGTGGAATCATTCAGCAGGGGTCCTGTCAGATTGGGTTGGTGTGCTTTTCTGAAAAAGGGAAGGGTTTCCTGAATACTGTTAACATCTAGACAGTGAGTGTAAACCCATTGAAACTGGGCTATTCTTAAGAACAAGGTAAAAGGTTTGAACATGTCCTGTGGGGAGTCCATAAGGGACCTCCTAGAGGCGAACTAAAGATTTCCACACGTTGATAAGTACGCGGAGAGCGTGAGTGTGTAGGACTTACCCCTGCAGTGCTCTGCAGACTGGAGGTACCCCTGGCAAAGCGGGAGAGATGGCTTTAATGAGGTTGGGGAAGCCGGGTTTGAAGACTGGAGCTGTGGGAGTGGGTGAGACAGCGGAGAGAGAGGAAACGAGATGACACAGTGGGGTGGCTGCGGGCAGAATGTTTTCCCATACAGGGCCGGGCAGAGGGAGGTTTACGGTTGTTTGTGTGGAAAGTAATAAGTAATAATGTATATTATACTATAAGAATATTATATAATAATACAATAATTAATAGGTAATAATAGAAGAATAAACTGTTTCATATACTCGCAACTGTAAACCTCCTTTTGCCCCACCCTGTATAGTGTGGGGCAAAGATTTGCTGCCTTAGGATTCTGATAGTTGTTTCTGACTGGTGTGGCTCAGTGGGTTAAGAGCTGGACTGCAAAGCAAAGGATCTCAGATTCCATTCCCAGTCAGGGCACATGTCTTGTGGGCCGGGCCCCCAGTAGAGGGCGCACAAGAGGCAATCACATATTGATGTTTCTTTCCCTCTCTTTCTCCCTTCCCCCTCTCTAAAAATAAATAAAATATTTTTTTTTAAGGATTCTGATGGTTAAGAAAGCTATTTAAAGTGGGGAGTCACAAAAATGACCCAGAAATGCATTGTATTTTAACTTAAAAAACATAAACTTACTAAACAACATTTCGAATGAAGGCCAGAATTTTTTCTTTGCAAATAGTTGGAATTTCCCCTTTCTTGAATAAATCACTTTCATAGTACATTGATTACAAATTCCAGTTTTAATCTCTTTAAAAAGAAACGGAAAGACTCGTGGATGCAGAAGTCTAGGTTTTTATCTTGCCTGCACCTAATGCAACAGCAATTTTTAAAGAACACCTCGACTTTTTAAAGTCTGTCACAGCACTCAATTTTGTTTTCATAGAAACTATTTTCACTTTTATGAAATGTGGGGACCACGTACTTGGAGTAACAAATACAGGCGGCGCATGCAGGCCGGATAACATCTCTAACTGCCTCCCGGAGGAGAACAGCTCCCCGGGTTGGAGCTAAGATACTCCCGACCTTTCTAGAGAGTGACCTCGAGGAAGAGCGTAGCCTTGAGGGTTCACCGTACCACAGTTGGTGTGTTTTACAGGGACTAGCACACTTTGGGAAATTTGGAGAGTTGATTAAGTTGGAGGTAAGTTCTGAGAGTGCTGTGGACGTGGGCTGGGCAGCAGAAGGGAAAAGGAGGTAAACGAGAAGCCGTCAGCGAGTTGGAGGGATGCTTATCAGGTTAGAAGGAGAGGGCAGGAGTACTAACTGCTGTAGAAGGGCTGGGAAAAGGGTTGGAAGACTAAGAAAAAAGCTGTGGATCTTTAGATTTAAGGTCATGTTGACCTTTGACAGGGAGGGGGAGGAAGCCAGGCTTGCTGGAGGTAAGGAATTAATAAAAAAGGGGATATAGGCTACTGGTCAAGATGGTGGAGTAGGGCAATGGTACTTTTATCCTCCCACCACCCCATCAAAATTACAGTTAAACCACAGAATCACCGTCATTGACAGCCACCTAGAGTCTAGTGGAGCAGAAGTTTTATGACTCAGTATATACAGAAGAAGCCGCATCAAACTAGAAGGAAGGGCAGAGACTCAGGATGGGCTGGTCCCACACCTACACGTTGGGAATCAGGAGGGTTATCTTGGCTGTGGAGATTCCCCCTGAGGAGTGAGGAGTGCCAGTCCTACACCAGGGTCCCCAGTCCAGGGTTCTAGTGCCTGGAAGAGACGTCCGTATAACTCCTGGCTGTAAAAACCAGCGGGGATTATGGCTGAGTGAGACTTCTGGAGTCTCAGGCATTCGTCATGAAGGGCCCAAGCGTGGACTTACTCACAGCCACTTGCTCTGAGCTCCATGCTGGGGCAGCAGCTCGAAAGGCAGCAGAGACATACAGGGAGGAACTGAATTGTCAGACTACAGGGAAAGAGCTGGAGGGGCAGCTTTCTCCTAGACAGAAGTGCTGGCAGAGACCATTGTTCCTTTGCTGAGCCCTCCCCCTGCAGGTACAGGCGTGTGTCTTATCTGAGTCTTCGTTAGCCTGGCTAACGCTGTTCTCTCTGCCCTGCTGATTCTCTGATGAGACCCTGACCCACCCAATTTGTGGGCTCACCCAAGCTGCTTTTAGTGGCTTTTCCATACAAATGGCCTGTTTTGCCTCATTCTTCAGACTTTTCTAAAATCTCTCAAAGGTCCACAAATCCCAGACAAGCAGCATTTGGCCTGAGCGTGCTTCATATGTCTTGCTAAGCAGCCCCGAGCCTGGACACCTCCAAGTCCAGCAAAGTGGCAACCATCTGCAGATCACTTTGCAGCTTATGCTGGGTGGCCCTGGGCAGGACACAGGCAGCAGCTGACCTTGGCCTGCACTTCCAGGGTGGCCCCAGAGCCAGTGTACCAAGTGGACAGCTTCAGGCTACACCAGCGCACCACCCAACCACCTTTATGAGCAACACACTCAAGGGGCGGACTCAGCGGGCACAGAGCCCTGGTGAAGTGAGTCCTACTCCATGGGGCCGGCCCTGCACAGCAGCCCCTTTGCCGCAGTCCCGGTGGTATTCACAGCTGGTACTCTTGATCTTCTGGAGGGCCAGTGTGTCTCGTTTTCAGCTGCAGCCTGCACCCAGTTAGTGCTGCTAGAAGTTGGGGATTCGGGCACCTCAGATTCACAGGGAAGTAGTATGTATTCCTTCCTCTAGTGTGTCTTATTTCCGGCTTTGAGATGTTAATGAAAATGGAGACAAGTCTCACCTGGAGAGAATTGTGTGAAAGGCAGATTTGCAACCAGAGCAAAATATTTTTGTTTTGAGCAGCTCTTCTGAGTGCTTCTTTGTGTAGAATATTTCTGTTTGGAGAGCTGATTTTTGAGGGCCTCGGTAATGGCTCCTCTGTTTTGCTGAGCTTCCATCTTGGGCTCAGGAAGGCAGGTATGGGATCATCATCCTTATTGACAGGTCATAGAGTACCCGCTGGATGCCTGGTACTGCACAGGATACTTTGAAATGACTGTCAGAAGGTGATCCCAAAACAGAACTCCTTGTGTTCCGAGTCTGAGCTAAGGCAGTGGTTCTCATGTTTGTGAGCAGTCAGAGTGCCAGGAAGTCATGATGCTCTCGATAAATCAGTTTTATTATATGATGTAGCAGAAACTTATTTAAGAGTTCTGCTTGGAAAACTTATTTAAGAGTTCTGCTTGGAAAACTTATTTAAGTTTACATGCAATCATTATATCAGGACTGTGTTTTAATTACATGTATCAATGACCTGACTAGTGACTTAAAGAAGGGCTTTATGTATAAATAAGAGTACAGTGTTGATTTCTTATAACAGTAAGTTTGTAGGGATGCATTCTTCTATCTTTCTAGTCTATCATCTTTAGCTTGTAGCTTTCCTCTCCATTGCATGTAAGATAGCTGCTTCAACCTAGGACACAGGTGTATTCCCCAGGCAGGAAGAAGGATGGAAGAATGGAGGAGGAAGGGACGGTGCTTATTCGTGAACTATGGCACGGAGTGAGGGAGTCTGGGAAATACAGATTATTTCGCTGAGTACCGTATTCCCCCTGGACAAAACTGGAGTTCCCTTATTAAGTAAGAAGGGGCGAATAGACTCAGAGTAAGCCTATCACAAAGTGACTGTCACAGTAATCACTGGTTATTGTGATAGCCATTGATCAGCACTGGCTATCACAATTACAAAGCAATTTAAAATGTACATTCATGCGCTTGTGATGTTCACAATGATGTGTTCTCATAAAACACTGTTGGAATTTTTCTGTTAACATTCTTGTTGAACATTAGTTTTTGTTGATAGCTAGCAATCTCAGATATTGACAGTTTAGAAATATAAGTGAAGAAAACTCTTAAATAAATGAAAAACTTTTTCTATTGCCTTTTCCCTTGCAAATGAGGAAATTAAATTCTTATTTTTTAAGTGAAGGGACCCTCTAGTGTCTGACACATTGGTTTCCCTAGACTATTAGTTTTCCTCGTGTCAGTGGTGAACCACTGACGCTAATATTGATGCGTAATGTTAAATGATGTATATCTCCTTTACTAATGTTGTTTTCCTAGATAAGCACACCCTCGGTTTTTTCTCTTTTGATAGGACCCATGTTGAGGGCAGTTAAAATATCCTTCATTTTTAAATGTCTTTTCTAAATTCTTTATAATGACCCTACATTCGTTTTAAAATCAGAAAGAAGATCTCACTCGTTTTTCGAGATTAGTGCAAGTCTTGCCGCCTGTGACCCTGTACCCTCTGCTTCAAACCCGTTTCTTACCTCCTACTTCTTGAAACTTGAAGAGCAGTCGCAGCCCGTGCAACATAATTCTTCCCTCAATTACAGGCTCAGTATATTGACTTCGTCACCAATTGTTGATGATCATAAGCGTCCTCTTACGTCTATTTTCTGTGTTCCAAAATTCTTAGCATGGGATTAGATACATAGTAGATACCTAATTGCTTCTGATCCAAATACATAATCACATTTAACACATTAAAACAGGAAAATAACGTGGACTTGATAGCAAGGTAGGCATAAAGTGAAACATGACTAATCATCAGGTAATCAGAATTCCGTGACTTTGACCCTTTCCTGTTGATGTAGGGCCTCTAGCTCCTTCAGAACGCTCCCTCCTAGGATTTATTCCAGGGCTCACCAAAGGGTGTTTTATGTGGGCTCACTAATGTGTTCTGGCCACCACCACGTGGCACATGCTTTGCTTTCTGCGAGGTTTGCTGTTCCCCCAAGTTGCGCGGGGTGCCTCACTCCAGATGTCAGGGGTACGTACCTGACACTGTTACCTTCTTGTCCTGCCCGGGGGGCTCCTGTACGCTAGGGCCATGGAGGTGTTCCAGCCCTTCTTCACCCCTCTCGTCACGTTGGCATCAAAGCAGGACTCTCTATCTCTGTTGCTTCTGAGCTTTTAGCGAAAGCCATTCTTTAGTCTTAGTCTCGTTGTGGCCCCTCTGTCTGTCACCGTGGGCCTCTGAGCAGTCCAAGTGATAGACACCACCCTGTGTTTGGGACACTCCTACTGTCCCAGGCTTTGCTCACTGGGCCAAACTTTTCTGCTTCACTTAGAAAGGACAGGTGGCCTCCCCAAGTGTTCCTTAGTCCCTCATACAGAGAGATACCTGAACGACTCTAGGTTTGCTGACATATGTGAATCTTAGTGGCAGGAATAGTTTAGGTTCTAGACTGAATCCCATTGCATTTTTAAGATAGATCCGGTGAACCATGTTACAAGTCAAAGACTTTCAAGCCAAGACAGTGAGTTGTAACTCAGCATGACCTTGACCCACAGACGAAATGAAAACTTTATTTATTCTTATTTTGTATATCTGATTGTATTGGAACCCGGTAAGAACTTTAAGGCTACAAAGAAAAGAAAAAGGAGAAATGCACTACATCTTATTTATGAAATTGTTCAATTCTCTTTATTCCCTGAAATTGGTTAAGCTTGTATTTCAGCAAAGATGCTATAGATTCTTATCCTCTTTTCCAGAGCAGTTTGGTATTGACATTTAGTTATCTTCTTTGGGTTTCAAGATGTACACCAGACAGTAATTGGAACTGGGCCTTGTGCAAGTTCCCAGGAGGACTGTAGATAGGAAGGAAAAAAGCAAACCCCACTTAGTGTGGGGTCTCAGGAGCTAATGCAAGTGGTCAAAGGGGAAGGGGAGGAATGAGCGAAAACTGGGATACGGGGAGAGACAAGAACATGAAGCTGCCGTAGCCCAAGTAAATGGAATGAAAAGCTGGTCGTCTGTGTGCCTGGAGTAGTTTGTGAAACAGTGAGAACATCAAAACAGCTGTATTCATTTCCTGTGATGTTTTCCCTCTAGTCTTTAAAAAACATTTTTTTACATGTATGTTTGAACTTTAGTCTAATTTTGTGTAACTAAAAAAAAAATTGGTAACCTGTACCTGCGTAGAGGTAGTTTGTGTAAGTGTATGCTTGCCCTTGGTTCAGAGTGGCTACTCAGATACGTGCTGTCGACTGTCAGCTCCTTGGGTATTTAGGTCCTTGACTGCCTGTCTTGGAGGGTCAGCTAAGCCCCAAGACACCCTTGCAGAGCAGTGAGAACAAATGGGGCAGAGAGAGGCAATGAAATGCCACCAGGACAGACGTCTCTAGATGTAGAGCTTCCTTGACGCAGTCCGGCAAGTCCTGCTTTGACATCTAGAAGTCGCAGACCACCAGGGATGAGGGATCCTCCGTCGGACAGTTGCTCCCTGAGACCTGCTTGTGGGGACCTCGTCTTCATCTAGAGCTGAAAGGAGACCTCGCGCTCTTCCTGGGGTCAGCTATTGAGCGTCAGTCAGAGCTGCTAACAGAGGCTGCTCTGCTCCCAGACGCATGGGTTCCCCGCTGTGCTGGGACGAGTGTTTTGAACAACCATTGTTTATTGTTTGCTTAATAGAATTTGGTGGCCCTCCCTCCCCCTATGGAAAATGGGAGCATTGCTTTGTGGTGATTTTTACCCAGTTCCAGACTGGCAGCTTTGCTTAGCACTACCTTGAAGCAATTTCTCAGGTGTTCTGGAAAGCTTAATTTAATACTTTCAGACCAAGACTGACAGCCTTGTAGCGGGAGCAAGATGACCACAGAATGGCTTGTATTGGCTGTGGTTCCTGTGGTGGAATAAAATTAAAAAGGTCATTTACACACTTCAAGGCTAACAAGATTTTGAATTGCTTTAATCTTGTACATGTAAATGCTCCATATATATATATGTGTGTGTGTGTGTGTGTGTGTATGTATATTCTGGAATTCAAGTTCTTTTGTAATTAAAATGGTTTGTCTAGAGAGAATAATGATTACCCTAAATTTATTCTGGGTACTGAAAGAATTATGATTCCTTTTTCTTTTTTATCTTGTTTTGACTTATAAAATGATGAATGAAAGTACTTAAAATCTTTTATCATGTAATATTTCACATATACAAAATAATACTCCTAAGCAAAACATTGTTTAATTTCTCATGGTTTTGAGGTTCATATAAATGGCATTGTTCTGGATGTGACTTGCCTTTTTCTTTCTTTTTAGTTTTTTTATTGGGACCTGATTAACATAATATTATATTAGTTTTATGTGTACAACATAGTGACTCCATGTTTGTATACATTGTGTGGTTATTTGTTATCCTTAAAGTAGCAATCACTGGACAAATAATCTAAAATATTAAAACAATACTAAGAAGATTATTTTAAGATCTGGGGATGCCAAAATAGATTGGATTACTTTTAGAAATATTATTATGCCAGATTCTCACTGGGGAATTGGATGTTTTGTGTCCTATACAACTTGCTTTTTGTATATTTTCTTATTATTATTATACTTATGAATGAGATGCTCTACAGATTTTAAACATTTTTTCATTTATTTACACATGTATATTTGGGTACAAAAAGACAACGAACTACATGAAACAAGTTTTTCCTCTTTTACAGAGTTAAGTGTGAGGGAGTCTGATGCAAGAGTTTGCGATGAAGCATCGTGTAAATATGGAGGTGTCTGCAAAGAAGATGGAGATGGTTTGAAATGTGCGTGTCAGTTCCAGGTGAGACAACTCAACTTATTATGAAACATTTTACATGTCTCATATTTTATAATCCTACTGTCCCCAAATTACAAAGCTTAAGACACCTTGAACCCCATGAGGAAGTAGGGGTCACAGCCCACAGATTCTTTTCTGTCAGGCGAAGTGCTATTATTTGTGTCTTCCATGCCTCTTTCCTTGAACTAAGAGGACGGACTGGCAATAATAGATATAAAAATGCATTGAAAACAAATTTGTTCTATTTAAATGTAAGGTATAATTGTTACCCAAGGGAAATAAGGTGCAGGTTGCAGTTGGGTCTCATTTAAAATGTTGACATTTTCCCCCTTTCCTTTCCTGTCTAGTCTGTCTCTTCCCTTTCTGTTCTTACTTGCTGCTGTCTCATCTTTTTAGTCTAAAGAACATCACTGACTTGGAGCCTCAGCGTAGGTCAGGGCTAGAGATGGACTGGAAGGGGTAACCTCAAACGAAGATCTTTGCTTTCCAAGGACTGTTGGAGTTGTGATTCCACTGTGTATAAAGAAGGGCCGTAAAGTGTGTTACACTCAGTGTTTTCTTTTTCTTTTCTGTGATCGACTTGCAGTCTGGTTTTAGAATGTTGCTCACAAGATGGTCCCTGATTCAGGATTTCAGATGGGAGCAAGAAGGAACTAGAATTTTTTTCCACTCATGATCTTGCTCTCATCATATCCATCGCTTCAGATTTTGAGGGGAGGAAAGGGTGCGGCCATCAGGGATGAAAGCTGGGGAAAGTCAGTATTTGCAGTAGCTGTCACCTCAGGCAGGTTTCTGTGTGCTCCATCTGAAAGGAGAAGGCCAATTTCCTCTTAGGATGTCGTAGTGAGAGTCAAAATCAGAAAGAGAGCGTGCATATAAAACCTCTCTGAAAACTACAAACTGTCATGTAGTTTATTTTCATTAAAAGAGAGTGGGTGTATGCTGATTATCCAGTCAGAGAGGTTCTTCGTGGTCAAAAGAGACTTAATTCACATTTAAAATAAATTCGCATTTATTCACAACAGCCATTTTTTCACGTGGCTTACCTCGTCCTGGGCCCACCTCTCCGTGGTTATTCATGCAGTGATCTGGCCAGTGTGTTGTGTGTCTGGCTGTCCTGCCTCCTCCCCCGAACCCTCTGAAAAGAGATGCTCACTAAAATGGGCTTCATTCCTTAAAAGAAGGTATCGGTGTTCATAGTGTATATCCTAAGCTGTCGTGAACTTTTACTTCTTTCTGTTCTTTTGCGTTAGATGATTTTTATTGCTCTATCTCCAGGTTCACAAGTCCTTTCTTCTGTCATATCCGTTCTTCTCATTCCGTGAGCTTTTAATTTCAGACATTTTATTCCTAAAATGTAGTTTCTATTAAAGTACTTTTAGTAGTTAAAATATTTAATATTTAGGATTGTTTCTATTCATCTGTTGAGATTTTCCGTCTTTTCACTCCTTGCAGACATAATTTCTGTGTGTACAAATATTATTGTTGCTTTGAAATCTTTGCTAATTTTAACATCTGAGACATCTCGGAAATCCTCTTTGCGGATGGTGTTTTCATTCTAGAATGGATTGTGCTGTTCTATTTTTTTTTGCATTAGAGTAACTTTGTGTTTATTCTATACATTGTGAATGATGTGTTTTAGAGCTGTGAATTCTTTTCTGTTACTCTGAAGACTATTGTTATTTTTGACAGTTGACTTGAACTCAAGGCAAACTCTGTTTTCCCTATTATGGCAACAACACAAAAACGTTCACGTTTTTAAGCCTTAGCTGGGCTACTTGGAATATGCCCCATGAACGAACGGTTCAGAAGAAGCCAACCAGAGTTTGCACACGGAAGCTTCGACTCCCCTGTGATTCTCCTTTCAGGGGTTTTCTTTCTCACTTTCCAGTGGGCCTGGCCACCCTAAATTCTGTCCTCTGGTTCTGCTACCCAGAAAGACTGGAGGATTTTTTCTTTATTAGCGTGTCAGGCGCCCCGCACCAGGAAGCCTGGAACTGTTCCCTTCTTCCACCTGTCCTACAGCTTCCTGAGACTGAATCATTCGATGTGGAATCCTTGGGTCAGTAGGATGCTCCCATGCAGACGAACGCTCTCATCAGCACAACTACATTACACTGCTTATTTCTCCTTAGCTTGTGGGGAGTAGGCTTTGAAATCCTTTGAAAGTTTATACATTTTAAAGGCAAAAAACATTTTAAATTTGTGCTTGATTACCAGGGATATTAAAAAAGTTCCATATATTTATTTTGTGAAGATCTCACATTCTTTGCCTCTTTTTGGTGGTATTTTTCCCTCCTGGTGATTTGTAAAGGCGTGTGTATGTGTGCATGTGTGTGCACATGAGATACAGCACATTATTTGAGTACTTGTGTATTGTTTACTGTGCTGAGTGTTTTATATTCATTACCTGTCTAAACAATTTATATATAATATATGTGGAAGTTTGTATGGAAGTCTTGTGAGAATCTGATGTAGGTACTGTTTTGATATTTTCAAAGAGTGATATGTGCTCATAGTAAACAACTAGAACAATATATAAAAATATAATGAAAAATGTCTTCCTTCCTTCTAGACTACCAGTTGTTCTTCTCAGAGGCAACATCGGTTACTTCTTGTATTTCCTTCTAGAAATACTCTCTGTCTTATATATATATATGTATTTAATTTCTCCTCAAAGTACTAAATCACTTAATAATATTTACCTGAGAGACAGTTCCTTTTCAGTTTATATGGATTACAGAAACAGACATCTGTATTTTAAAGAAGTTATCCTAGTGTGATTTTCATTAATTTTTTTTTCTTTTCATTGATTCTAGAGAGAGGGAAAGGGAGGGAGAAGGAGAGGGAGAGAGACATCCATGTGAGAGAGAAACATCAATTGGTTGCCTCTTGCACACGCCCCAACTGGGGACCTAACCCGCAACCCGGGCACGTGCCCTGACTGGGAATTGAACTGGCAACCTTTTGGTTCGCAGGGCTCGTTTTCACTTTTTAGTACAGTGTTAAATGTAACACCGTATTTATCTTTGTCTTTATGATCCTGATTTTCATTCTCTGAATGTCTTTTCCCTGCAACTCTTAAGATTATAAATAAACTGTGTTTTGACCTTTTGAACATGCTCGAATAGCCAGAAAATCCTCTCATCACCTATCTGAATCCCTTGCATTCTTACCTTGTGGCAAAGCAGGAGAGGCAAATAAAAGTTAGGAGCTGAGATCTGTAGACATTTATCCAGTGCTTCATTTGTGCTCCCTGCTAGGCTAGATGCTGAGGATATAAAGATGTTTCAAGTCCAGTTCCTTGCCTTGTAGGAGCAAACAGCCTAAGGGCTTACAGCATGATTGGATCCTGCTGCTGAGCAAACTTGCCTTTGACTACTCTGCCTTCCTATAAGTTTATAAATCTGCTCAAGTTAGACTTAGGTTCTTGCCAGTTTAAGAACAATGACCTCATAAGCCCATTAAACAGAGGAGGATGCTTTAGCAATATCTTTCAATTCGTTTAGAAAACGTCATTATGATTCAGCATGCTTTCAAGTGTTAATAAAAGCTTCCAGAGATATAGTTTTAACACATTTTAATGAATAATAACAGGATTTTAAATAAAGTCTAAAACTTATTTTAGTCTATGAATAAGAATTATTTTACCTTGCCACATTGTGTAAACAAAGCTACTTTTACTAATGTCGTGCAAAGGAAAATGATCAGCATTGCATCTTTCCATTAAAACTTGGGTAACTATAAGGAGGAGTGCTTACGACATTTTTCTGTTTTCTTTCTTCCTCTTTGATCCAGTCCAGGTCTGTAGGTCTGAGGATCAGGTGAGCTGGTGACATAAGTCAGTCTGGGTCTGAAGGCCCGAGAGCCTGCAGGAGGCCCATGCTCCCCCTTCAGCAAGCAGGCAGAGAGCAGATTCTCCCTCCTTCCACTCATTTCATTCTGTTCAGGCCCTCAGTGGGTTGGCTGGTCCCACCCATACTGGGGAGGGCCCTTAGTTTGCTGATTCAGATGCTGATCTCATCCAGCAACACCCCTATAGGCATATCCAGAAATAATGTTTAATTTGGGTACCCTGGGGCCCAGTCAAATTGATACATTAAATTAACCATCACAGCCTTATTTTTTTCCTTATTGACTGTTTTCCTGATACACAGTAGGTACACAGCTTGAATAGATGTGGCCCCAGAATCGTACACTGCCGTACCTTTCTAAACTACTTCAAATCACTTTCTTTCTGCTGCGGAGAAGGTCTAGTGGAGCATTCTTCCCCCCAGCAAGCGAGGCAGTGTAGAGGAAGCAGACCTCGGGTGAGAGTCTCTGCCTAAGTCAGGAATTGCCAGTTAAAATTGCCCAAATCCCTTCCTTTGCTCGTAGCATAAGGAGAGGTTCCTAAGAGGGACCCTTGGAAACAGACTGGCCAGGGACTAGCAGGTCTGCTTCTCCTGCTCCGTGCCCGCTCGTGGGTCTGTGCTTGTTAGGCTGAATTTGAGGGACATTGCCTAGACTACGCTCTGAGCGCTTGTTAGGCTGAATTTGAGGGACATTGCCTGGTTGAGCGCTCTGTCACTCCCACCAGGTGACATAAAACTGGAGTGTGTAGTGGTTAGAGTACGACAATTCTGAGGAATCGAGGTCTTCCACTTATGAACTATGGCTCCAGGCCTGCTTAAGCCTCACGAACGATAATAGCAATCAATCCCAGAACCAGCTAATGTTTTTTGAGGATTTACTATGGCTACATGTAAATGCTAAAGATGAATTTCTCCTAGTCTTCATAACAACTTTATTAGAGAATACTATAATATTATTTATAATTAGGACTTTACCGGTGGGGAAAAGGGCACTGGTGCTAGCCTACAGGTGCGTGGATGGTGGACCCAGGATTTGAACTCAACAGTTACTTCCGAGCGCCAGCTCTAAGTACCAAGTCACGTTCCTCACAGGATTGTTCTGGTACTTAAGTTAGATAGGCCATTTAAAGTTGTAGCTAGTGTGCCCTGGCTGGTGTAGCTCAGTGGATTGAGCGCGGGCTTGCGAACCACACGATCGCGGTTCGATTCCCAGTCAGGGCACATGCCTAGGTTGCAGGCCAGTTCCCGGTTCCTCGCAGGGGATGCACCAGAGGCAACCATACATTGATATTTCTCTCTCTCTCTCTCTCTCTCTCTCTCCCCGCCGTCCCTTTCCCTCTAAGATAAATAAATAAAATCTTAAAAAAAAATAAAGTTGTAGCCAGTGTTTACTAGATAGAAACTCGGGAACCAATGTTTGTCATTACCGTACAGATTCTCAGCCTGATCAGACTTAATGACCCTTTTTTATAACCAATAATTTGTATTCTGTTTCTTTACTGTTTTTTAATGAAATTTGTAGGTAAAGCAACCTACATAAATGCATAATTAAAGAAAGCAATATAATGCATAATTGCAATGTAAAGGAGAAATAAAAATACTTGTAGTAAAATAATTATCTTGCTATAAATTATTCAGAATGTTAATGCTTGGGTGCGATTACACTAGAAGACAATACGGTAGTCAGACGCTTATAGCTACTTATAATGTGTGTTTGGATTTAATAAAGATTAGAGTATTTTTATTTATTTATTAAAGATTTTATTTATTTATCTTCAGAGGGGAAGGGAAGGAGAGAGGGAGAGAAATATCAATGTATGGTTGCCTCTTGTGTATCCCCTGCTGGGAACTGGCCTGCAACCCAGGCATGTGCCCTGACTGGGAATCGAACCGCGATACTCTGGTTCGCAGGCCCGCGCTCAATCCACTGAGCTATACCAGCCAGGGCTCAGATTAGAGCATTTTTATACCAGAAATATCTAACAAAAATGTAGGGTTATGGTGAGTGCTAAAATAAAAGCTAGTATTAAGACAAGTTATAACAGAGCAGCCTTATTTCTATATGGTAAGTCTTACCATAGTTCCCATGTGAATGGCTGGAGAAGTGTTCAGAAATTGTATGGTATGTATGCATGTATGCATGTATGTCTTTGTTGGGGGAACTGTTCTTTCCTTTGCACTATATATGAGGTCTGTCCAGAAGGTATCCAGCCATGTAACATGAAATGTAGAGATATTTATTGAAGAAGATACAAGATACAAGAAACATTGTACATAGGGCAATGATGCTATCTCAGTCCCCTTCAAAGTAGGCACCTTTGGGACCCCACACAGTTCTCCTAATTGCCATCAGCTGCCCCACGGTATTTTCCTGAATCTCATCAACAGTCTGAAATCTCTTCCCTTTCCAAGGTGATTTTAGTTTTGGGAAAAGCCAGAAGTTTTAGGGTGCCAAATCCAGGCTGTAGGGGGTGCTGAGTCACCTGGGTGATTGGATGTTTTGACAAAAAACTCTGCAGGAGGTGTGATGCATGAGTGGGTGCGTTGGCATCATGGAGCAGCTGCCAATCACCAGTTGCCCGTAGCTGTGGCCTTCTGAATCATCTGAAGAGTTTCCACAGAGGAATGTTCAAGCTCAAGCAAAATTTGGTGGAGATTCGTGGCTTTGCTCGCTCAGTCATTTTGAATGTGACAGCCACACAGGACACATGCTCACTCAACAGAGTCTCCCACCCCCACTGACTAGTACAGTGAAGTCGTCATTGTTCATGCACGCACATTGCAGTCCACTCTCCTTGGCTGCCAGGTCACATGGATGTTGTGCAAACTGTTCACATTATATTAAAAATGGCTGGAGTTTTTATGGACAGACCTCGTACACCTAGCATCCATGGGATCCGTCTGCTAAATTACAGTAATGTCCTTTATCATTGTAGCAATAAAAAAAAACCTTCATAGGGACATCTCTGCCTAGGAGGTGATGTTAGTACCTTTGAGACCACGCCATTAGAAAGTCATTAAGGATTTGTTGAGCAGAGAGTTGGTAGAAAAGTTCATAGACTTAGCACTTGACATCTTGGAGTTTATGGTCTCTTTTGCTAAGTATGCACTGCAGGATTACAAAGTAACATTGACTCCTACAGACATCACGCCAGTTATTGTGTACGTTTTAGGGAAGGAGAATGAAGGGATGTAATCCATGAATAACTGCAGTGATATAGGAAGGCTTCCTAAAGTAAAAATTTAATTTTAATTGAAGTTGATGTAGGAGGCTGCTGATAATGTATAGCAAGTCAACTTGAAATATTTTATTAGCCATTGTCTTTGTTAGTGCTTGACCTGTGGTAGCATGTCCAATTTATGGCTCATAAAGGAAATGGATCACTTTTTAAGAGTAAATGGAGTCAGACTCATAGACAGAGGGCAGGATGACAGCAAGGGGGCCAGGAGGTTAGGGGTGGAGGGGTCGAGCAAAAAGGGAAAAGGACTCATGGACACGGACAACAGTGTGGAGATTGCAGGGAGGAGGGGTATAGGGGACTAAATGGTGAAGGGAAAAAAATGCAGTCAAGATTAAATTTAAAAAGATAAGAAACAGAGTAAGTAAATGATGAAAGTAAACCATGTTCACTGGAGAGAAATTGAGAAATTCAGAAAATCATGAAAACAAAAAACCGTGACAAGTAATGTGAAAAATTTATTGATGTTTTCTTCCAGGATTTACTTTATGAATATTTATTTTTTCTCAAGAATTGAGACTATAGCTGTATAATTTACTTTCTGTGTTTACTTTTATTTATATCTCTTTAAAATTTGCATTCTGCCTTGTGGTGCAAAATTCTCAGAAGTTATATATGTGGTGTTATTTTACCTGCTTTCTACCTAACGTTATTTATCTTTTCTTGTCACACAGTATTCTTTTATAAGGTAATTCTCAGTGACTGTAATATTAATTACTTGAACAGATATAACATGCTTTAGGTTGTTTTTATATTTTTTATATTAATAAATTTTTGTTTGAAACTGAAACAGATACAGAGAAGAGACGGATGATTGTTAGGGTGGCAGTTGGGGGCTGGGCAAAAGAGGTGAAGGGATTAATAAGCCCAGATTGATAGTTTTAAACTAGTCACAGGAATGTCAAGTACAGTGTAAGTATAGTCAGTAGTATTGTAACAACTACGTGTGGTGCCAGGTGGATACAGGAAATATCGGGGGACACTTTGTAAAGTGGGTGATTGTCTAACTACTATGCTGTACACCTGAAACTAATACAGAATAATATTGACTGCAATTGAAAAATAAAGAAAAATGGAAATATCTGTAATAATTTTCTGTCTGTAATAGTTTCCTTCAGATAGATCCCTAAACATGAAGTTCTGGACCCAAAACTGCATTCCTTTCTCAAGACTCTTGAAATGGGCTGTTAAGTCCTGTCCTCATAAGGCCGAACCAGTTTAGGTTACCACAACAGGCATATTGGTATGCCTGGCAGCTTGAAGTTCTTTTGCCGAATAGCCAGTTTTATAAGCTAAAGGTAGCATCTCATTTTACTGATTACTAGTGAAGGTCAGCAGGTTTTGTACACTAATTGACCATTTGTAATCATTCTGTCAGGTGTCAGTTTGTCCTTTGTCTATTTTAAATTAATTCGTGCTGTTTCTTTTTTAGTAACGATAATAACTTGTGTCATATTATATTTTCTCCAGATTTTAAAACTTTAGTTGTTTATGATATTTTTGACATTTAGAGGTTTTGAAGTTTTTGAAGCATGTAGGTCCTGTGTCTTTTCTTAAATCTGGTTTCTTCTTCATCTGTTTTACTGCTACTCATCCTTCAAATGCCAGTTCACATTTTACTTTCTCTAAGAAGGTTTTTCTTGAATACTCTAGCTTACAGTGGTAGGTATTAGATAGTCTGCTTATTGTTTACACTTTTGATTTAGTGCATGATCTGTCTTTACTGTATGTATACCTACATATATATAATACATTTTCTGTTTATGTGGTGCTCTAACAAAATTGGAAGATCTCTGAGAACAGACCTCAGCATTTGTGTCTTCTATGGCATTGGCCTTGGGACAGCATATTGAATAAGTGCATTTGATCATAATAAAGAGGTTTTTTATTGTTAGTGTTCATCACAGACATTGCCAGGAATCTTCTCTTGAATTATCTCAATGGGTCTTTATAGCAAGCAAAGGGAAGTAGATAGGAAAGGGGTTTTTATTCTCACTTCTATGGCTAGCTAATAGTTGTTTTCATTATAAGTGTGAAAAAAGATAAGAGAAAGTAGTATAGTTCTTTTTTTAACCAAATAAAAGAACAAACTACTCTGTAGTTAGAAGTATGTCCTAATGCTATGGTAATGCATTCATGAATATGAAATAAACTATGCATATTCATGCCTGTCTCAGAGAATTTGTTTTTGTTTCTCTTGCAGTGCCATACCAATTACATTCCCGTCTGTGCATCGAATGGAGACACGTATCAGAACGAGTGCTTTCTCAGAAGAGCAGCGTGTAAGCACCAGAAAGAGATAACAGTAGTAGCAAGAGGACCATGCTACTCTGGTATGTCGTGATGTGCTTCCGAATAAATGCTGGGAGTGCTTCTGCCACATTTTCTCAAAGGGAGTTTGCAGCCACAGGTGCACCCCCAGACGTGCTGTTCGCACTGGTGGTGATTGTGGGCGGGTAGGGGCTCCTTCCCCATCCCCGTTTTGTGTTGTTTTTAGTCCCCAGTGGTCTTGTATTAACTATGTTACTTCTCAGCACACTCTTAATGCTCAATGCCTTGTTTTGTGGGGACTTTGCATTTCTTTTGCATGTGGTTTGACTTATTAGAATAGGATTTGAGGTGGGAAATGATATGAGGCCCAGTTTTTTTACTGCTATTTTTTGGTTACTGGGAAGGGGTGGGGGTATCCGTGGAAACCAGTAGCGACCCCCCAGGATGCGTCTCTTCCCCAGCTCTTTTCCTGTCTCCTTTCTGCCCGCCAACCCTTACCGCCCACCTCCCCCTCATTGTTTATACTTACTTCTCCTTTTCTTCTTGGATTGGTAGTGGTTTATTTTGGAAGGAATCAATATAAGTTTCTCATTTGCATTTGTATCGGGGGCAGTGATGAACAAGAGGTATGACGATTAGAACCAGTGTACGAAGGGGAGCGGGAAAGGCGGAGACTACTTTTCTATGAAATGTCCATTTTCTGTCTTTCCCACGTATTACAGGGCCTGTGTCCACAGTTTTTTATTAGGGCTCCATTACCTAAGCATGACTGATTGATTGTCCGTGTGGTTGATCTCAGACTTCATGTTCATTAAGACCACATGACTCAAAGCCCCCACATTAAGTTACGTGGTTGGTCTTTCACTCTAAGGCTGTTGAGTGTGGCTCCGCCCACCCTAAGATCTCAGGTGGGCAGTACCCTCCCTAAACAAGACGTTTCTATCAGGTAGGACATGGATGCTCTCTCAGGAGCTGAGGACAAAGACCGGACCTTTCTTTGGGCAGGTGCAAATTCTTTTCCATACACTTAATAATTAGGTACTCGGTGAAATTTCGTACTCGGTGTATATTCTCAGGCCAATCGATTGTCATTTGGTGTGGTTCTTACACACTTCCTTGGGCTTCGATGTGTACATTGTGTTTCAAAGACTTGACTGAGAGACCAAGAAGGAATATGGAGTTCTTTGCAATCCCCAATTAACTGTGCATTATTTATGAGTGCTATGTGTTTATGACACCAGCTGCTTTGATAGGCAGTGAGTGTTAAACATTAGAAGGTGGAGTACAAGATTGGAAAAAGCACCACACTACACTTAAAAGACCTGTGTTTTTTGAGCGCGGGCCTGCGAACCAGAGTATCGCGGTTCGATTCCCAGTCAGGGCACATGCCTGGGTTGCAGGCCAATTCCCAGCAGGGGCCAGTTCCCAGCAGGGGACGCACGAGAGGCAACCATACATTGATGTTTCTCTCCCTCTCTCCTTCCCTTCCCCTCTAAAAATAAATAAATAAAATCTTTAAAAATATATATTTTTAAAAAAGACCTGTGTTTAAAGTGGCTCTAGTTCTTATTTACTGCATGACGTTGGATAAGTCACTTAACCCTTCGGAGACCCAGTTACCCAAATTGTTAAATGGGTATCATCTCCTGGGGTAGTTAAATGAAGATGTAATGAGCTCAGCTCAAAGGTGCTAGCTAGCCCTGTCAATTTTGTTGTCTGCTGGGTGGGTCAGTGATGCTCATGGCATTTGGTCTTCGATTGGTCCTATTCCCTACATTAAAAATAACATTCTCTTTTGTTTACTTGAAAACTCCTCATGCTTTAAGCCTTTGCTCCTCTGTAAAAGCTTTCTTCCATGGCATCTCCTGGCAGGGTGTGTTCATATTTTGTGCATATCTCTTTGTATGTAACTCACTTTTTTTCATTTATCTGACATGCCTGTTGCCCTCCAGATCCGTTTTTTCTCAACTGGAAGGCAGCATCCCTGCCTAGGGAGGCACATCGTCACCCTGGGGTTGGTGTGGAGTTATGTGGGCTGGGGAGGGAGTGGGTACAGTGGGAATACAGTTTACAAGAAGAACTCCACCTCCTGATCAGAGTAGTCACATTGTACTAAGCAGTGGCTTGCTGCCCAGTCCCAGCTCTTTGGGGGTGGGGTGGTATGTGAAGCTTTGGTTCTTGATGTTGCTAAAGATCAAAATTCTCTCCTGCACGTGCTTCAGATGCACGACTTACAGTTCTGTTCTGTTGTTTTTGAAAAACAACTCACTATCTGGTTAGAAACAGGGTAAGACCAGTTTCAGCTGGTTCTGCAATTGTAACAATACATCATTTATTTGGGAATTTTAAATAACATTAAAGGGAGGTGTTAGGATTGTATTTTTAAAAATTGGACGTGGGTTGAAAAAAATTGGTAATTGAGTAAGTATCTCATGCCTTAGGACTGTCTTAGTAGTTTATTCCCAGCATTTACCACATTGCCTAGCACATCTGTACCCAATCAGTGTGGGGCAGAAGGAACAGGGGGATGTTTTTCTAAAAAATTTTGGTCATAAAAGTAATTTTAAATTGAGTGCCCCTCTTCCTTCTCTTTTTTCCTGCTTTCACTCCTTCTTTTCCTCCTTCTTTGGAGAAAACATAATTTTTTTATGACCGATTAATCAAAATTGAATGCAATTTAAGACTTTTTATGAAACCCCATAAAGATTTTGCAGTGGGCACTACTGGAGATAATACTCCAGTTCTTCTTGTTTCTGCCGCATCTGAAGTTTGGTTATTGCCTGGAGGGGCTGGAAGGCGAGGGAGCGGCACTGTTGGGGGTGTTGTCTCCCACCCAGAGAACTTCGAGAAGCACTGGAGGGGCTTCTCCAGGGCGTCCTCCCCCCGCAAAGTGCTGCCTGGAGCATTGAGATCCGCAGTTGCCACCTCTGCTGTCTTTCCGCTGTGTGCTACAGCACCACTCTTTTCTCAACACGCTCTGTGCCATATGTTGGCTCTTTTAGGACTAGAGAATAAATATTTTACATGCGTTACATTTTAGGCTGGCTCCTTGCTGGAGACTTTGAGGGAGGCTCTTTAATTTCACTAGTAACAAGTCTCCCACCTACCTCTTGGTGAGCTTCCGTCTGGGTAGGTTTTCCAAGTTAATTTCGTCAGTAATATGAAAACCCCAACTCTGAAGTTTTTTTCGCTTCTACACCCTGGGGCTTTTCTTACCTTTTGGCTTTGGGTTTTTTAGGTACAGATTTTTAAAAGATTTTATTTATTTATCTTTAGAGGGGAAGGGAAGGAGAGAGGGAGAGAAATATCAATGTACGGTTGCCTCTCATGTGTCTCCTGCTGGGAACTGGCCTGCAACCCAGGCATGTGCCCCGACTGGGAATCGAACCGTGATCCTTTGGTTCACAGGCCCGTGCTCAATTCACTGAGCTACACGAGCCAGGGCTATGTACAGATTTTTAAAAAAAGACTTTTGGAGCAAGACCCAAAGCCCTTTCCCTCCCTTTCTAATAACAACAGCTTGTTCATTATTTCTCTTAAGCTTTAACAAAATTAAAATTTTCTTCTACCTTTTAAGAAGAGAGTTAATTAACATATTTTCTATTTAGCCATTTACTTCACAATATTTATTGGTCTTTGCTCTGTGTGAGGCACCTGGATATTTCCTGAATGGGGCTGCAAAAGTGCATGGGGTATGGAAGTTAGTGTGCCCAAGGAATTTATATTTAGAGAAAGGCACAAAATAGGGTTATGAGAATAAACTAGTATATATTTAAAAAAACAACTTGGAAAAGGGCCACATGAGAATGGATATCCCAGTTTGAGTTTTTGATAAGAAACTTCCTGTTTGATAAGATGAAATTTTCAGGAAGAGTGTTCATCTTTACTCTGTTTTTTTTTTTCCCTCAGATAATGGCTCTGGCTCTGGAGAAGGTGGTAAGTTTCAAGTACCCTGTAAAGGGCATTTGTTTTCTTTCTCTTTTTATTGAGCTAAAAGTCATTTACCATACAGTTTACCTGTGTGAAGTGTGCAGTTCAGGGGCCTTTAGTGCATTCAAAGAGTTGTATATTCATTATTACCAATTTTAGAGTGTTTTCATTATCCCGGAAAGACCCCCCCCGCCCCGCTTGGCCATCTCTCCAATCCCTATTTTCCCCCTTAGCCTGGCATCTTTGTCCAATGCAGTTATTTTTCACTAAAGGTTCGTTGTCAGATGAAGGGAAGTGTAGTTCCTGTTAGACGGCAGTCATACCAGAGTGCGCCTTCCGTAGGATCACCCCCACAAGCAACTGTAGCTCATAAGGAACGTTCAGGGTACGGTATGAAAAAGTCTAGAGTGAGCTGTGCACTGCAGAAGCCCTGCTGGAATCTAGAGTTTACACTATTACATTTTTCCCGTTTGTTTTAATTTAATTTTACAAGTACATGAATTATTTCTGCTGTCTAAAACTAATACTTGGGAGTAGCAAGTATTAGTAACAAAGTCCATTATAAATTTTCAGAATTAAGAACGACTGTCTCCTGGTTTAATGAGGCTGTGTGTAATTTTTAATGGGTATCCATCGTATGCAAAATAATGCGTGAGGTACTGTGGGGCTACAGAAAGAGAAAACTCGCCAGCAAATGAAAAAACTACAGTGGTGATACTGTCAACACTATTCGAAACCTTACTCTAGGCTTCCACATTTCCTAGCATCCTAAAATTTCATATTAGGTAGGGATTTTATTTTTATTTATTTTCAATGTTTTGTTGTTATTCTGTTACAGTTGTCCCATTTTCCCCCCTTTGCCCTCCTCCATGCAGCCCACTCCCCACTCCCACACTCAGTCCCCACACTGTTGTCATGTCCATGGGTCATTCATACATGTCCTTTAACTAGTCCCTTCCCCTGTGTTCCACCAGAATCCTGCTTCCCCCTCCCCTCTGGTCACTGTCAGTCTGTCCCCTGTTTCCATGCCTCTGGTTCTGTTTTGCTGGTTAGTTTATTTTGTTCATTGGACTCCTACATTTGGAAGGGATTTTAAAGGTCACCTAGGGAATGGAGGAAATGTCCTGAGGAAGAAGTTCATCGATGGTCATTTCAGCTTGAAAAATCAGTGAAGCTTGGTGCGTAGGTTAGGGGGCTCATTTGCTAGCACCAACACTTGTTTTCCTCACAGAATGTGTTGTACTCAGTGTTGGCAACATTTTTGGACTCAATCATTGATGTATTTTGGAAGTAATTGTTTTTCAAGAGCTGGGATACATTTTCCCCAGAAATAGAATAATTGCTGTTGGAAACATGAAGCCTATCTGGGAAGGATCCCAACTCTTGGTTGAAAATTTAATTTTTCTCTCCAAACAGAAGAGGAAGGGTCAGGGGCAGACGTTCACAGAAAGCACTCCAAGTGTGGGCCTTGCAAGTACAAAGCTGAGTGTGATGAAGACGCAGAAAATGTTGGGTGAGTTGGGTGAGGTATTTTTATTCTGCTATAGAAAGGTGTTATTTATTTAACCTGCTTCCATCTGTTTTATGTATGCCTTCTGTTTGTTGTTGTTGTTTACAGCTAGTCTACTGACTTCTCTCAAGTTGATATAATGCTGTAGTTATTTAAGTCAATCTAAGTGTTTTATTGTAGAACAAAAATCTGTTTGTAATGTTTGTAAAATCTGTAATATTTTCACTGATAGTTTTATGTATTTTATACCAAAGCCTAATTTTATTCATCAGAAATACTCTTATTCTGATTTACCCTACTAATAGACTTTCAATTAATATCAATAATAAATAGTTTCTTAACTTGAGTTTTCACATAAAAATTTACATATGTTTTCATGTATTAAACATTCCAGAACTGTTTCAAAATTTCAGATCAGAGTAAGTAAATATTATATAAGTAAAATTTATTGATAGAAATCCCAGCCGCACAGACGGACATTATATTGCTTGATTTTTCCTTGGTGAAGGTGGGTTTTGTAGCTGGGCAGTGTTGCTTGCTCAGTTTTCCATTTCACTCCCTGTAAGAAATGGTGTCGTTTGGTAGAATAGTAACAGTAGATCATCACACAGTCGTGTTTGTTGCTTCCTTTCATGAGGTTTCTGTTTATTTATTACCAGTCTCAACCTTTTTTCATTTCCCTTGGTGCTTGCCATTTCTGTGGTTGATTCTAAGAGCTTTAATGCTGACTGCAGGAGCCTAGTGAACAAATGGATCTTCACTTCGATTTACTGCTAGTGCATATTTGAAAATACTTAATTTATAGAGGCTTACTCTTTCTTACACATATTTTTGCTGTGTGTTTTCCAGTCCCGTGTTTTATTCAGCCTTCAATGCATATTTGAGCCTTTCACTTACTGACTAGTAGTAATACGCTTTAATTGTCATTAATGCCCACAGTGAGTTTTGCAAATTAGGATCATGCCATTTTCATTCTTATATAATGTTCAAAATCGGTTATTTGGATAGCACTCGGCAAAATTAATGTCTGGTAATTTTCTTAGTATGTATTTCCAAGTAGGAGAGAATTGGCAACAGACCAGCAAGCTCAGTAGAAAGTGAATTCAACCAAGCCCGAATTTGCTCTGTTTCTGTACGTCGGTCACGTGGATTGACACGTGTCTGTCCCTTTCAAGCGGAGTGGTTTGGTTTGGAGAAACATGTGTTCCAAAGTAGGTATTAGTCTGGAGGAGAAGGGAGAAATAAATAATAAGGGACTTGCAGAGAGAACAGATAATAGATGGTGCACGCTCTTCTCACTTCCTCACTTTGTACTAATAATACAGTGTGATAAAACACCATTTCATGTGTGTGTGTGTGTGTGTGTTGGTAGAGACTTAGTACTCGTCAATGTGTTTCCCCAGGTCTGTTTTATAATAGTGTTCAGAGTCAAAATAGTTGTCCGTGATTGATTGGCTAGGTCTATTGATCTGTTTTTATTCCTTTGACAGCATCTCTACTCAGCCCTATTTTACACATCTTTCTGCTATCATTTTTCATCCCTAAACTGAAAGAGATCACGGACTTAGAAATAGAACGCATTCTATCTAGTCTCAGAGGTGGCCCCAGAGGTGAAACTACATGGTGAAACACAGATCTGTCTGTGAATACTTCCTCATGATGTAACAGGTAGTCTGTGCCCAATCAGGGCACCTCTGTTGTAGGTACTAAATTAATTTTGCATGTGCCTATGTATTTGAGAGCTTGCAATTGCTGTTTTTGCAGATACAGGTTCTAAGCGAAAGGAAGTGGGCACAGATTGGGGATGGCTTACCAATAATAAGAACGTGCAGACGGAGGAGCACAGACCAATGTCTGTGGCAGCCACGTCCAGGCCAGGAAATTGGTGCCGTCATGAGCGTTAAGAAACAACTGGTGCCTTTACCTGGACAATAAATGATGAAGCTAAAGTGGAGGTTCCTCCTATGGAAGGAGACAAAAGGAAATTTTAGGAACATCTGATCTTTCGGTCTATGAAACATTTATTATTGATTGCAATTTAAATGTATTCATTGCAATTTAAATTGATTGCAATTGCTAGTTGGGTTTAGTGATTTAAATGGATCTCTGTGGTTATTGTAATTAAAAAAGACTTTTAAATGAACCATGGTACCAAGAAAGCTGTATCAAGGTTATATAAATACTTCAAGGCATCTTCTAGGTGCTTTTCGTGGTTGCCTCCAGGTGAACAGTAACATCTGTCTAAAGGTAGTTTTGACCCAGCCATCTAGACCTGTTAGGTAGAGAAAACTGGGGGATGCTGAAGTATGACATTGGTCATTAAGCCTTGATTTTTATGTAAAAACCTACCATTTATTAAAAAGGTATGCTGTATTATTTTTTATTAAAAGATACAATTTTAGTTATTAAATACAAAAGGTCTTAGTTACAAACCAAGTCCTCACAGCATGGCTTAATTATTATAAATTCTACTCAAATGAGAGAACGTTAAGGTTGAATAGGATCTTACAATGTGTCTTCTATTCTAAGCTGTTCACTTTACAAATGAAAAAATTTATCAAGGACTAAAGTCAGAGGGTTTTGTGGGGCGGATTATCCTAAGTTCCAGAATAGTATTTATTTTTTAGGGTTTTTTTTTTTTTTTTCACATCTGCCTGCCTGTATTTGTCGGTTTCATTCCTAGAGGGGCTGCTATCGCTTGATGCCTCTTTAAAAAGCAGTGCCCTCCTCTTCAGCCTGGTCCTGGCTCTGAATTCTTGACTTCCTTATCATCTCCTTGTTCCTCTGAGTACTAGGAGCTTTAACATTTTTGTGTCGTTATTACCTAGATCACCAGCCACATGCCAGTTTATCAGTTTTCTAATCAGTGACTTTCAGATGCTTTTGGCCACGAGTCCATGTAAGAAATACATTTACGCTGTGACCCAGCACTCATGTATGTATATGAGGGGGGACCTCAAACACCCCAAAATTTATTTATAAAAATGTGTGTATTTATTCCTCATGTTTAAACTTGAGTAACCTTTGAAGTACACTCCATTTGATGAAATGCACCTATTGAGATCTTTTTTCCCCACTGCTCAAAACAGTTTTTGAATTTGTCAGTATTGATGCCTTTTAGTGCTTGTGCCATTTTTTGTTTTGCCTTTTCCACACTGACAAAATGTTTCCCCTTGAGGACTTTTTCATCTGGGAAAACCAAAAGAAGTTGCTTGGGGCAAGATCGGGTGAATAGGCGGGGGTGGCAGGAGGGTTATGTTGTTTTTGGTCAAGGACTGCTGGACCTTCAGGGCAGAGTGGGAAGGTGTTCTGTAAACCACCCACCATGAAATGGGCAAATGTGTTGAACAAGTCTTCTAAAAAAATTCACTGAAGCCAAATGCAGCCTCTCACAACAACACCAGCTGGTACACTGATACAGATGGGTTCCTAGAACACTCACCTAGTGGAGGAAGCCTGTACTACACAGGTCCTGCCCTCCAGAAGATAATTGTTTCTTTTTAGGTCCCCTCTTGTACACATGGTAATAATACATAAAAAGTAAAACAAAATTTTTGTGAAGTATTAAGTTCACTGTTCTATAATATTTTCTATCCTGTTTTCTTAAATATAGCTGGTAGTGAAGTCACTAAATTGACTTCATAATCCAGTAGTGATTATGACCTATAGTTTAAAAAATATTGCTCTATAATATAGCTATAATAGATAGGATATTTCATGTCATACTTTTAGTATGGGTTTACATTTTAAAGTATTTTATATATTCTCATTTTGAAATGTCTTTCCTGTCACGAGAGATGTTATATAACCTATGTAGTTTCCCAAGGACAGCCAAACTCTTTCTCTTGCTTTAAAAAGCCTTTTCTCTTTATCTTGATAATAGTGTTTAAATGCCTGGCATTTGAGGGGAGGGAATAAATGGTACCTACTGTAGGTCGATTTTCTGGCCAGTAAGAGAAGTGCCAATTTTTTATTTAGCCATTCAAATGGAAATTGATTTAGACATATTGTTTTCTTAAATAGAGTGCACAGCACATATTTTAACAATATCAGTGTTACAGTTTTTAGACATTGTTAACATGCATTATTTTTAGCTCTTTGCAGTGGGTGGAAGTATTATCCTGATTTTACAGGTGAAGCTGAGGTCAGAAGAGGCTGAATGGCTTGCAGTCAGGCAGCCGAACCAGAACAAGGGATTTATTCCCTCTCGTGCCCACGCGTGTACACCATGCTGTTCTTCGGGGCCACTGGTGTTCTCAGTGGCCTTTGTTTCACCCTTCGGCTTAAGGATCCATTCTGCTTTGTGTTTGGGGTTCTTATATCATTTTTAAAAAATATTTTTTCTTCTCCCGTGTAGGGCTCTTAGCCGCTGCCTCTGGGTGCTGTTGCTGTGCCTTGTCTGTGAGCCTGACCGCATGGCCCCAACTTTTAATTTGCGTCTCTGCTTCCCTGGCATAGGAAACAAAGTGCCTGTAGGAACTGTAGCTAAGGCGAGAATAAATTCTAAATGTAATGTCAGAGGAAATAGGTTCATGAGCGAAATTGCACGGACTTCATTAATTGCATGTATTTTGATCTCTCTTGTCTGCTCAGCGGCTGTTTTAAATTTTTGTCACTTGAATTATTTTTGCTTCTGAGAGGCTTTCTCTCTTTCTGCCTGAAGCACGGTCTGTCCAGTGGCGTTACGGGCCTTGCATGGGTTTCTGATGGCTGTCCTCGTTCACGCTCCCCTTATGAGTTTATGTGTCGGGGGAGGTGGTTGAGGTTCCCAGAAATTCAACTCCTCTGTGGGCAAGGTTTCAGTATCCCATTGCGACCTTTGTGAAGTGCAGCGGGTAGACTTTCTGCTTGGTCCTAAAAGTTGGAAACAGTACCTGTTTTGCACAAGGTTATATTTCTAACCTGAAGTTACTGCTGCAAGAGAACCGTCCGTCGTGTGCCTGGACCATGGGCCAGATAATCATACAACTCCTTCACGCCAGTATCTTTTAAATGCCCAGCTCACAAATGGCTTGAGCAGCCTCTCATCAGGCATAATGTCAGTGCAGGTGAGTTATAAAAATCCTCAAATTACTTCTTTTGAACTTTGTGATGCACTTTTTGGAAGTAGTTTCTGCTCCTCTGCCTCCTCGATGTCAGTCTCTTTGGAGAGGCTGTGTCTATTTTTTGCCCTTGAGTGACAGAAGATGTCAGAGTTGCTCAGAGAACCATGTATATATGCAGTGTGATGGACAGTGCAGATGAGCAGGTAGCCCACCCACTGGACATCTCTGTCATTTTTGGTACCATCTCCTGTTTGGACACCGACGGCTGGTCCGTATCGTGGTCTGACTGAGTGTGTCCCTCAGAAGGTGCAGAGAAATGTTCTCCCTTGTCTAAACGGAGAGGAATGCTTTACAGTCATCTGCGTCTGCCATTGTGTTCTCTTTTCTGCAAGCCACATACGCCTTTTACTTTTTGTTCATTTTATTTTTCTTTATTTTTATTGCTGACACTATTGCCGATGTCCCATTTCTCCCCCTGCCCTTTCGCCCCCCTTCTCCCAGCCCCCGCCACCCCATCCCTCTGGCTGTCACCATGGCTGTTGTCTGTGTCCATGAGTTATAAGCAGATGTTTTTGCATCTTTTCTACCATTATCTATGCTTCTGTTCTTATTTCCTCCTAATCAACAATGACCATAATTTTTGTCATTTAACATTGCCTTACTCTGGATATGTAGAATAGTAGACTTTATAAAACTATTTACATTTAATAAATTCCTACTGTGGCCCCTTAGATTAGAGTGGAAAACAATCGTATGCTGTTCTTTTCCTTCTGACACAGGAGATAAACACCATCAAACTTTATTTTGTACAAATTATAAATGGGATGTTAACAATGACAGTCTCCTTTGTCTAGAAATATCTTCCTATAGCTCTTCACAGCGGCCAGTAAAGGTTTCCTTTGGGAAGTTTGTTTTTAAAATGAAAACAGGGGATCTCCGTGACCTCTTGCAGGTTTCCAAATGCTCTGTTGTTACTCTTGGATACTTTGCCCCCGTTACTTCTTCTGTCTGGAGACCCACCCCTCTTCATCCACTTGTTTCTACTCTTCTAGACTCGGAAGAAGTGTGACTTGGGTTAGAAGTCAGCACCTCCTCTTGCTCTTCTGTTCCACAGTCCCTACGAGTTAGGTCACTTTATTCCATGTTCCTCCTTGGCCTTGAGAAAAAAACCTTTGCATAGCACTTTCTGTACTGTTGGGATCGCTGGCAGATTGTGGATCCCCAGAGGACAGGGACTTTGTCTTGCTGATTTCTGTGTAGGATGAATTTGCCATAAGGTGGGATAATCTTAGTGGACTCGTGACAGTTCACACAGTAGGGCTTTATTATTCACGTAGAGCTGCACACAGGGCCATTCTGGGAATTTAATATGTGTGAAAGGGACTAGTGTTTTGCTGAACCTGTTGTAGGCTTCACTGGGTGTTTGTTAAATCTGAATAACTTCACATGAATTATTTTAAGCCATTGTTTTCTAACTTTCTAAATAAACTTACCATATCGAGAAGGAATGGCACTTTTGTGTAGAGTAAGGAGAAAGGAAGGAAAAAGACAGACATTTCTCAATAATAATAATACCTTTCACATGTACATAGTAATTGCTGATTTCAGAGGGCTTTTAAGAAAAGCTTATTTGATTCTTTTCACCTGTGTTGTGAAGTATTGTCTTTATTTTAAAGGCTCAGTGTGGTGATTTGCCAAAGGCATTGAGCTAAGTCATAGAAGTCATCGAATCAGTGATTTATGTATGCATCCGTGCCTTTGAAATATGCAGCGTTAGACATTCAACAACTTTAAGAAGCATTACTCGAAAAGGTCTGTTTTCCACCCTGGTCCCCAGCCTCCCAGTTGTCTGTGCTGGAGGCAGTCACTGTGATCTTTTTCTTTTTTCAATCTCGCAGAGATATTTTATGCATGTAGAAGCAAGTATGTACACGTACTCTCCTTCCTTTTTTCAAGCTAATGACAGCACACTACGCATACCAGCCTCTGCTTTGTTTAAAACCTTTATTCTAAAATGTACATTGCATACAGAGGTGTTTAAAACGTGTACAGGCAATTTAAAGAATATGACACCTATGTACCTAACACCTTGGGTACAAAGTAGAATATTGCCATGTTACCAGTGGCTAGCATTAACCCAGCCACGGGAATAAAGGGCGCTATTACTGCTTTTTCGTGAAGGCTTACAGAAGATACATCGAACAGTTCTTGGGTCAGAGTCTGGGTTCTGGCTTCCCAGAGAGTTTACAAGGTTCCCTTTTGGAGAAGTCGGTGGGGAGGACTGTGAGTGAGCCATGGGGAACCTAGGGCTCACTGCAGTTAGACACCTGTCAGGATTCCAGTGTCTCCGGGTATGGATGACAGGCAGAAAGAGAGTGTGGACAGTTGTGTGTTTTCTTATGATCTCACCATAGCTGACCCGCAGCTCTCGGACACATGTCAGTTAAATGAGTGTGCTCCTTTGGTCCGGGCAGTAGGGCACAGAGGGGAGACTAGGAACTTCATCACTATCTGGTCAAGACAAGTTGAATACAGGTCAGAATCGGGGCCAGGCTTACCGGGGCATTCCGTCCTCTGGCTGAAAAGAGGACACAGAGGCATTAGGTGTCTTGGTGATGCCAGTCAGCAGTGCAGCTGTTTACAGAGTGAAACTTTCAGGGTGAACTGGTTGTCCTTCTCATCTTGTATATAGCTGTCTTCCCAGGGTCTTCCTTAAATGTGTGTTTTTTTTCCAACAATAGTCAATTCGCCAATTCTGTACAGACTGGATGTCCTATAATTAATTTCATGTCAATTCTGACACTCATCTACTCGGAGTTAGGTAGACCCCAGAGGTTAAGCACTCAGACCCATAAGACTGTCTCCACTTTAGAAGCTAGCCGCAGACGGGGTCCCTTGCACCTCTGCCCAGGGTACTATTGTTTTGCAGGTTCCCAAGGCCTTCCCTGTGCTCGATAATTTGCTAAAATGACTCAAATGAGTCTCAGAACCGAGGAAAGAGCTACGAGTCATCTCATCATCATGCAAGATGCTCTGCTATCGCTGAAGTCGGGTTTTGAGGACCTCTGAGCCAGCAACGGGGAGCAAAGACCAAATGAACTTTTTGTTGTACCACAAGTATCACCCTGTGAATCCCTTTACCTCACTCCTCCATTGGGTACTACGTTTCTTGTAATTTTTGCCTTTAACCGTTTGGTTTGGCTCTCCCAGTTTAGTGTATTTTTTGTAGCTTCTTGACAAAGTGTTCAAGGTGTTTGGAAATGCTTGAACTACAGCTAATCCTGTAACTTGGCAAGTGCATATTTCTAGCTGCAGGATCGATTTCCCTCAGCATTGTGAAAGCATTGTTCTGTGGTCTTCTGGCTTCCAGGGCTGCTGTCGAAGTCTGAGTCATTCCGATTCCTGGCCCTTTGTACACGGGAATGTTTTCTGTCCCACGGCCTCTTCCTTTGGTCTTCAGTGTAATGAAATTTCACAGCGTTATGCCCTTTCCTGGAAACTCAGTGACTTCTGATTTGAGAAATCTTCGAGTTAGTACTTTGATGATTTCCTTTCCTCTCTTTTCTGTTGCTGGTGCTTCTGTTATTTGGACATTGGACCTCCTCAGTTAGTCTTTTAATTGTCTTTTCTTTCCTGTTTTCTATTTTTTAAAAAAATTTTAAAAAACTTTAAAATTCCAGTCATGATGGAGGTATAGGTAAACACGCACAGCTACAGAAAATAATTACAACCAGGCTACAGAACAGCTGTCACCCAGAACCTTCAGAAAATTGAGCTGTTTGGAAGCCTGACAACCAAGGATTTAGAGAAGCCACATTCACCCAGATGGGTAGGAGGGGCGGAGATACAGAGACAGGTGGAGAGGTGCAGAGAGGCAGGGAGCCACGGGGGTGGCACAGAGAGGTGGCAGAATGGGCAGTCACACATTCATGTGTAGTGGATAAAAATCGGGAGGGATCCCAGACCCAAACCAGACCACCCAGCAGCCTAGGATTCCAGCGCCAGGAAGGTAAATCCTGATAACTTCTGGCTGTGAAAACCAGTGAAGGTTGGGGAGGTGAAGGAAACTGCTAGATTATCAGGAGACTCCTCTTAAAGGGCCCACACAGATTTAGGAATTATGCAGACCAACCCCCTCTGAGATTGAGCACCAGGGAAACAGCTCGAAGGGCACCAGAGGCATAACCAGGAGAAAGTGAAATGCCTGGAAACAGGGTGAGTGCTGGTCGACTTCTTCCTCCTGGGCAGACCTCCGGAAGCCGGGCTGTAGCATTGTCCCTTCTCTGAGTCCTCCCCCAACACCCGAGTGTGAACTGGGTTGCCCCGCCCTGGCAATCACCTGAGTCTCTGCCCCACCTAATGTACAGGTGCTTTTTCTGCAAAAAAGGCCACGCTACTAAGACAGGAAGAGAAAGCAGCTGTACCTAATATACAGAAACAAACACAGGGAGACTGCCAAATTGAGGAGACAAAGAAATATGTCCCAACTGAGAGAACAGAACAAAGCTCCAGAAAAAAACTAAACAAAATGGAGCTACCCAACCTGTCAGATGCAGAGTTTAAAACACTGGTGATCAGGATGCTTGAAGAACTTCACTGAGTACTGCAACAGTGTAAAAAAGACTCAGGCAGAAATGAAGGCTACGTTAAGTGAAATAAAAATCTACAGGGAATCAACAGCGGGGGAGATGAAACTGAATATCAGATCAACAATTTGGAATATAAGGAAGAAAAAAGCATTCAATCAGAACAGCAAGAAGGGAAAATAATTTTAAAAATGAGGGTAAAATAAGAAGCCTCTGGAACATCTCTAGATGTACCAACATCCAAATCATGGGATTGCCAGGACAAGAGGAAGAGCAAGAAGTTGAAAACTTATTTGAAAAAATAATGAANATGCAGAGTTTAAAACACTGGTGATCAGGATGCTTGAAGAACTTCACTGAGTACTGCAACAGTGTAAAAAAGACTCAGGCAGAAATGAAGGCTACGTTAAGTGAAATAAAAATCTACAGGGAATCAACAGTGGGGGAGATGAAACTGAATATCAGATCAACAATTTGGAATATAAGGAAGAAAAAAGCATTCAATCAGAACAGCAAGAAGGGAAAATAATTTTAAAAATGAGGATAAAATAAGAAGCCTCTGGGACATCTCTAGATGTACCAACATCCAAATCATGGGATTGCCAGGACAAGAGGAAGAGCAAGAAGTTGAAAACTTATTTGAAAAAATAATGAAAGAAAACTTCCCTAATTTGGTGAAATAGACATACAAGTCCAGGAAGCAGAGAGTCCTAGACAAGTTGAACCCAAAGAGGACCACTCACCAAGACACATCATAATTAAAATGCCAAAGGTTAAAGATTAAGAGAGACTCTTAAAAGCAGCAAGAGCAGAGAGTTACCTGCAAAGGAGTTCCCATAAGACTGTCAGCTGCTTTCTCAAAAGAAACTTTGCAGGCTAGAAGGGACTGGCAAGAAGTATTCAAAGTGATGAAATGCAAGGACCTACAACCTAGATTACTCTATCCATCAAAGCAGTCATTTAGAATAGAAGGGCACATAAAGTGCTTCCAAGATAAGGTAAAGCTAAAGGAGTTCATCATTGCCAAGCCATTATTATCTGAAATGTTAAAGGGACTTATTTAAGAAAAAGAGGAAGATGAAAACTATGAACATTAAAAAGGCACAAATTCACAACTATCAATAACGGAACCTTAAACAAGCAATGAACCGGAACAAGAACAGAATTATAGACACGGAGATCACTTGGAGGGTTATCAACTGGGAGGGGAAGAGGGGGGAATAGGGGAAAAGATAGAGGGATTAAGAAGCATAAATTGGCAGGTACAAAATAGACAGGGAAATGTTAATAATAGTATAGGAATTGTGAAGCCAAAGAACTTATATGCATGACCCATGGACATGAACTAAGGGGTTATTGCTGGAAGGAATGGGGGTACTGGGCAGAGCAGGGGAAAGGGGACAAAATTGGGGAACTGTAATAGCATAATCAATAAAAGATATTTCAAAATTTTTTGCTATGCTTTTCTTCTTTTTCCAGTACTTTCTTTAGTTTTTCATTTCTGCTACAATTTTTAATTTCCAAAAGCTCATTTTTATTCTCCATGGTATACCTTTTTAATAATATCTTATTGTTGCTTTATGATTACAATACCTTTTTTATGTCTGTGCATTATTAGTTGGTATTCTATCTGTTGCAAGGCTGAAATTTGTTTTACTCATTTTTATTCAGTGAGCTATGATCTGCACTTTCGTTTCAGGTTATATGGCCTTATGAAATAAACTAGGGAGTCTGTCTGTTCTCTCGTTGACCTTGTGTAATAATAGAATTACATCTTTGTTGAACAATTGGAGTAAGTATGTTCATGAATTTTCTTTTGAAAAGCACCTGGATCTGATGTCTTGTTTTTTATAAAAAACAACAACAACAATTCTACTGATTTAATTTTTTGATGATTATAGTACCATTCATCTTCTGTTTCTTTTCTGGTAAAATTTGATAGTTAATATTTTAAAAATTATTAATTTTACCTGATTTAAAACTTGCTAACATAGTTGTTTATAGTAACTTTCTGTCTTTTAATCCATAATCCACATTGACTCTACAGTTTTTTTCCATTCCTTATATTGCTTTTTTTTCTCTTTTCTCCCCATCCTGTTTTGTCAATTTGAAAGTCTTTTCAAAAGATCAAGTTTTAGCTTTACTGCTGTTCTCCATTGTAACTTTGTTTTCTATTTCTGCTAAGATAAATCTATGGTTCAATATCTGTGTGTATATATCCATATATCTATATTTCTCCCCTTTTTCGTTTTCATTGGATTTATTCCATTATCTTTTTCTAACTTCCTAAATGGACGCTTTGTGATTTAATTTGCAGCCATTCTTTTGGGATTCGAGAAAAACCTTGAAGCAAGTGAAGGCTGGAGCCAGGTGGACGTCTGAGGGGGGGTATTCCAGGAAAGGGGGAAGCCCGGGAGCAGGAGTGTCCTTGGTGCACTCGAGAGGAAGGGAGGCCAGTGAAGATACTTTTCCTGGTAGAAATGTGTAGAACAACTGCCTCCCTCCTTTCATTGGTCGGTTCCTATGCGGGGATGTCTATTGTATGCAACAGCTGCAGCTGGGAGAGAGGATGCCGTCTCAGCCACTCGTTTGTTCATGGTCTCAGGCTTCTTCACTTCCTTCACCCTCAGTCTTTCTATTCATAATTGGTTGTGATGAGGATTAAATAAGGCAGCTACAGCTATACCCTCACCGTGGGTGCAGAGTAAATGGCTGTTAAATGTTCTGAATTTGTCGTATTTACTAAAGTGATTTCTTTCCACTTTAGTGCATACTCCTGTGCTTTGGGCATCTTGCCCTCTGCCGCTGTTGCCAGTCTGCAGACGCCGTAATTGCTGTGATCAGTTGTATCAGGGGCCTCTGGAGGCTAACGTTTTCCTTCTTTGCTCTTGTTTCACTGAGCGGGACTCTTTTTGAGCTGGAAGTGTAATTTGATCTCACTGTGTGCCGCAGAACACGGTGGCGAGGGTTTGTCCTCACAGTGCCTGGTCTCCCATGTGATGGGGCCGTCCTGCCAGGATGGGGGTGCTGGCTTGCCTTTGTTTCTGAGCCCCTTCCTGTTCCTGAAATGGTTCTGTCATACTTTCTTCCATTAGCCACCATTTCTACTTCACTGCCGTCTCGGTTTTGCCCTTCATCCTGGGGTCAGCAACGTTTTTCTTTGATTTGCAGGCCCACAGCTCAACCACTGAGGCTTGTCAGCCAGGGCAGCGCAGTTCTTCTATAAAGGGCCAGATGGTGACTATTTTGCACCTCGAGGGTGGTGCAAGGTGGTGTTTCATTCTCCCCTCCCAACCCTTTAAACATATGAAAGCCATTTTTGATTTAAGTTAGTAAATGTTCTTCCTATGCATTTTACATTGTTTTCTGGTGCCTTCATTTTAAAATTGTGAAGGAGAGCATATAGTCAAGTGTATAAAAACACACATATTTGGAGTCATGAGTGGGCGAGCATGGGCTGTTGGGAAGCAGGAGGGGAGCAATGCCTAAATCAGAGGAACTTGTTTCTTCGAGCTCTTCTGGCAGCGATTCTGACAGTGAAGTTGACAAAAAGTTAAAGAGGAAAAAGCAAGTTACTTCAGAAAAACCTGTAAAGAAGCAGAAGACCGGTGAAACTTCAAGAGCCCTGTCATCCTCCAAGCAGAGCTGCAGCAGCTGAGATGATAACGTGGTTCAGATGGGAAAACCAGGGACGTCAGTGTTTGGGACTTCGAAGGAAAAGCCCTTATTGACGCTAGAGAATATTGGATGGATCCAGAAGGTGAAATGAAACCAGGAAGAAAAGGCATTTCTTTATCCCTGAGCCATGGAGCCCGCTGAGGGAACAGATTTCCGACATTGATGATACAGTGGGAAAACTGTAAAATCAGAGCTGTATAAAATTTGGAACTGGTCTGGTTATTTTAATCTGTCTTTTTACATTGGCTTTTGTTTTCTAAATGTTTTCCCCCCAAGCTATTGTATATTTGGATTGCAGAACAATTTGTAAGGGTATGTTTTTTTAATGTGCATTATTAAAAATGATCTGAATGAAGTTCATTGTCAACTTCACTGAGGAGGATTGCTTTGTGCCTACCACCTAGTGTAAAATAAAATCAAGTAATACACATTACTCAAAAAAAAAGGTACACATTTGGTTTAATGCACAAAATTGAAAGAAACTTTTGTGAATCCTGTCGCCCAAGCCAGAAGTAGAATGTTATCAATACTTCAGAGCTGGCCCTCCGTGGCCCTCCCCAGCTGTATCCTGTGGAGTCATGCCTTTGTCTTCTTAATAGTTAGTTTTACCATATGTGGTAAGTCTCATAATAATGTATTCTTTGGCTTTCGATTGATTTTGAACTTTTTATACCTGGAATCATACTACCTGTACTTTTGTTCAGCATTATGTTTTTGGGGTGCATTCATGTTAATACACACAACAGTTCATTCAGTTTCGCTGCTAAATGAACTTAGTTGTTGGACTTGACCACATCTTTTTGTAGTCTGTCTTACTGTTGGTGGACATCTGGGTCATTTCTAGTGTTTGCGCTCATGAATAATGCTGCTGTGAACGTTCTTACTCATGTCCGCTGATGCACGTGTGAGAGATTTTCCTAGTGGTGACATTCTGGGGCTTGTGCACCTTCAGCTTTCCGTGGCGGTGCTTGTTTTCCGAAGTGGTTGTGTCGGTGAGCTCTCTCCCCCGCAAACAGAGGGAGAGAAAGAATTTCCTTTGCTGCCCAGCCTTGCCCACACGTGGCATTGTCCTTGTTCTCAGGTTTTGCTCCTTCACTGAATGTGATAGTATCTCTCTTATGGTAGTTTTAACTGCATTTTCCTGATTATTGAACAGTTGAACATCTTTTCACATATGTTATTTCTATAAGCTCCTTTGACTCTTGTTTATTTCTGTTTTCCATTTATGGCTTTGCCTATCTCTTATATATCTTTTAAAAATCGATTTTAATTTCTGTATTATGGATACTGATAATTCATTAATTATTGGGCTATACCTATTTTCTTTTGTTTGTGGTTGTCTTTTGTTCTCTTTATGGGTCATTCTTCATTTCAGAGTTAAAAGTGTTGGTCTTTCGTGTTTGATCCTCTATATCCTTAGTAATTTTGCCTTTCAAACACAGGTCTTTAATTCACCAGGGATTAAGGAAATCTTCAAACATATAGAAAAGGAGAAAAAAAATAAAGCATAACCCCTTCCCATAGAGCCATCACTTAACTTCAAAAAGTCCAGTTTTGTTCCATCTATTTTTACCTCCCCACATATTTGGAGGAAGTATTTTAAAGAAAATCTCAGTATCATGTCATTTCTCTTGCAACTATTTCAGTTTTATTTTTGTTTTATCTGCTTGATGTATGACTATAGAGAGAGGCATGTTAAAATCTGTGGTAGATTTGGCTATTTTTTGTTATGGTTTTATCAGTTTTTGCTTTATATATTTTGAGGCTATCTTAAAATATTTAGAATTATTATATTTCCTGGTAAATGGAATTTTTTATTATTATAAAGAGACCTTCTTTCTTCGTCTTAACTGGTCTCATCTTGTATTAGATAGAGCCATACCAAGCTTTTTCCTTTCCCAGGGATAGTCTCTCACTATGCTTTTATTTTCAAATTTTTGTATCATTAAATTTTTTTCCTATTTGTTGTGTTGTGGTAAAATACACAGAACATACAATTAATTCATCATCTTAACTGTTTTCAAGTGTGCGGTTCAGTGCTGTTAAGCACATTCAGGATGTCGTGGCCCTGCACCACTGTCCACCTCCAAAACTCCTCTTGTAAAACCGAAACTCCACCTACTAAAAGCAACTCACCGTCCTCCCCTCCCCCAGCCCATGGCAACTACGCGTATCATCACATTTCACATGTATCTTCTACGCAGCACATACCTGGCTTTTGTGTGTTTACCCAGTCTAGCTTTTGTATTTTTATCCAGTCTATCTTGTTATTTAGCTAAATAACTGATTTTAGCTGGAAAATCAGTTTATGCAAATATAGTATAAGTACTGATGTATTCTGATTTTTTTCTATCTTATTTTGTAATTTGGTCTTGCCTTTCCTTTGCTTCTTCTTCTTTGCCCGCTTCTGAATTTTTCTCTCTCTTAGTTTCATGTTATGGGTGCTCCTGCTGTCAGTGGTGACCTTAGTAATTTTAATTTGCATGTACAGCTTACCACAGTCTGAAGTTCGGCAGTGTCTCTCAGTGTTCTTTACACTGCCCCTGTGGTTCAGCCCAGTTTGCCTGGTGTCATTGTGATGTATCTTAATTTCTTGTTTGAAAACATTCAGCCACACAGAGTACTGTTGTTTTTTTCTTATGTGGTCAGTATTCCGTTAACGTTACCTACATATTTATACTTTTCTTCTTCTTTTGTGTTTGCATTTTAGCTTTTGTTCTAGGATCATTTTCTTGCTGCCTTTAGCATTTCTTTTACTGACAGCAGGTGGCAAACTCTCTAAGTTTTTCCTTCTTGCAAATTACTTTTATTTTACCCTCATTCACAAAAGATATTTCTCTTTGTGTAGAATTCTATTCTATCTCAGAACATTGTAGGTATTATTTCACTGTCTTTTAGGTATAAATAAACATGGGGCTTCAGTTTTGCTTTTGAAGATATTTCTCCCTTTTATTCTTGCTTCTTTGAAGATAATCTTTCTCTTCTCTCTGGCTGCCTTTGAAATGTTCTTTTTTGTTGTTATAAAATATCATTGTGTTATTTCAGTGTCTAGATTCCTTTTTAATAATCCTGTTTGGAATTTATTAGGCTTTCTGGATACTCAGATGATCTTCTTTAGTTTTATAGTTTGATGGGAAATTTTTGAGTGTATTGTCATGGCCTCGGTCCTTTAACTCCTTCTGGAACCCCGTTCAGATTTTCATTAGGTCTTGTGACTCGGTTGTCCATGTCACTTACTGTCCCCTGTATTCCGTCTCCGACTCTGCTGTGGTCTGGGTAATTTTCCCTGACCTCTTTTCTAGTTTACGTCATTCACCCATTCACCTTTAGGTTATGTAACCTGCTGTTAAATCTGACCACCGAATATTTTTATTTCTACTAATCCATTATTGATTGTAAGTTCTGTTTGGGTCTTTCTAAATCACCTTGCTCTGCTTGTTGTGTTTTAATTCCTTTTTGTTGTGATTATGGGAGGAAATGTGTGTGAGCTGCATGTGTTTCTGGGACTATCTTAGAAAATGTTTGAGGTCTAGTGTCACGCAGTTGGGGTTCTCTGGAGGGGGTTGCATTTGCTCTGTCAGTTGCCTCGGGCGCCTTGCATTCCTGGACTCCCAAAATAAGTTCTGGGTTTGAGGTTTTCTAGAACACCCAAATAGTATTTTAAACTGTAATGACCCATGTGAGGGCTGGCTTGTGGTTTCAAATGCTCAGGGGAGATATTTTTCTTCCCTCTCTTCAGTGTCTTGGCTCAGGGCAGCGCTTTTTTCCTCCTTTAAACAGTCCCCTTGGAATATGGCAACTCACTTTTAGTTTACCCTTGTGCAGTGGGTTGCAGCTTTTTGAGGTGCAGGCTTTTCTGGGGTCTTCAGACTCCCCACCATAGGTAGGTGACTCTTCTTCATCTCTTGTTCCCAGAGGCCTCAAAGCGAAAAAAGTCAGTAATTGAATTGACCCGGTGTGGCAGATGCCTTCAAGCTGAAAATCAGCTTTAGCAAAACTCACTTGACCTTTTTCTCTGTTTCTGTCTTTATTTAACTTTAGTCCTGCTAAGTCCTTGCCAACTTTTGAGTGTATTTAAGAGAATGTTCAAAAATATTTTACCCAGTATTTTAAAAAATATTTTATTTATTTATTTTTTAGAGAGAGGGGAAGGGAAGGAGAAAGAGAGGGAGAGAAAGCTCAATGTGTGGTTGCCTCTCTCACAGCCCCCACTGGGGACCTGGCCCACAACCCAGGCATGCGCCCTGACTGGGAATCGAACCGCAATCCTTTGGTTCACAGGCCTGCGCTCAGTCCACTGAGCTACACCAGCCAGGGCTTACCCAGTATTTTTTATTGTTTTTAGCAGGAGAGTTGGTCTAGACCGCTCATCCACCATGTGGCTGAAAAGCAGTGTCTGCGTTTTTTGTGTCATATTCCCAGCCAGACTTCCCTGTTCTCGTGAGGGGTGGTCTGCCTCAGACTCCCATGGCCGTGTCTGTCATGCAATCTGGGGTTCAGGGGACACTCGGTTGTGCAGGTGTACAGTTTTTGAGGCCTTCCATTTTACCTGTTTTGCGTCTGTCATTTTTTAGTTGCCTCAGTTATTGGGTGGGGCAGGTGTACTATTACTGCTTCTCATTTACAGACCAGTAAGTGAAAACGTAGAGGAAGAATTTGGACACAAATCCGGTAATTAGTGGGGCCGGGATTTAGGTTCTTGACTTTTGACTCATAATTCTGGGTCATCTCTCGATTATTGTATCTTAATATGGAACTTCCAGAGAGAATTGGATTAATAATGTCTGGATGAAATTGTATCTACATTCTTACCTGAAAGAAATCATTCGTGGAGGATTCACTTTGCTTAAACTCATCAATCGGCTAAAACACGTGGACATCTCTTCCAGAAAGGAGAAAAGAGCGACTTTCTCTCTGCGGTTGCAGCATTGTGGAGCATGTTTGTTGTGAGAGATAGATGATTGTTGTCTTTTCCTACAGGTGTGTGTGTAATATAGATTGCAGCGGATACAGTTTCAACCCTGTGTGTGCTTCCGACGGGAGTTCCTATAACAATCCCTGTTTTGTTCGAGAAGCATCCTGTATAAAGCAAGAACAGATTGATATAAGGCATCTTGGTCATTGCACAGGTACAATTTGTTCTACTTATCCAGAGTTCTTTCCTAAAAATTATATGTCTGTAATCTTATTTGTACATTTTTGTAGTGTTCCAAATTTGTAAAATGAGAAATCTTTGATGCTTTATTTTCTTTTATTAGATTTTAGAATTTCTTTGTTCTGTTACTATTATAGATTTTTTTTCTTACCTATTTTCATCTTCTCAAGACACAAACCATGCGTTTGGTTATTTATTTACTTATGAATCTGACCTTAACATGGATTTCTAGATGCAAGTGTAGTTCTTAAAGGGTGTCTTAAATTTGTAATGATAATAGCTGTTTAAAATTTAGTCAACTTATTTTAAATATAGTAGCATTATAAATACTGGATATATATTATGTGTTTTAAAGATTTTATTTATTTATTTTCAGAGAAGGGGGAAAGGGAGGGAGAAAGAGAGGGAGAGAAATATCAATATGTGGCTGCCCCTCACATGGCCCCCACTGGGGAACCGACCTGCAACCCAGGCAAGTGCCCTGACTGGGAATCGAACCAGTGACCTTTTGATTTGCAGCCTGCACTCAATCCACTGAACTGCACCAGCCAGGGCAATACTGGATATATTTCTTCATCTTTTTGTTTTAGAACATTCTAGTTTGTCTCCATATTCTCTCCCTAGTTTTTGTCCCTACATGTTAGAGCTGTTGGTGTTAAGCTCTAGAATGTAAGGAAAATCATTACCTTCAGTTGAAAATTCTTTTTGTTCTTCTTGCTTTTTGTCATAGTTTAGAAGCCATGATCCCAACTAAGAATACATCTTTGTTTTCCATTCCTACCAGAAAAATTCAGGCACTAAAGACAGGTTTTTAAGCCTTCTTTCCTCATCAGGATGTACATGGGCTAGGATAGTGGGTTAGTTCCTAGTAACACACGAGGTCCACGCACACGCCCATGTGCTAGGGTGGTACACTGTTCTTGCTTACTAGGTCTAATCACCTCCCCCGACCCCTCCCTTTTTGGATTTATTAAAGGGATATGTTTTTATCTGAGCTAAGGGGGAAGAGTTGTAAGCCAAAGTGTGTACTTTATAGTGGTAACAAGTTATTTGTGAAATACACAACTATTTATAATACTTCTAGTCTAAGCTACCAAAAAATACCCAATAAACTCATGTGAGGGTTTCTAGGTGGGGGGTTAGGAGTGTTCCTAGTAGGGGAAACCACTGGTTGATATGATAGGTAGACAGTCGTCTTAGCTTTGATCTTGAGAAAGTAGCATGGTTTGTTCTTTATTCGTGGGGTGGTAGTTAGAGCCTAGGTTGAAAGAGGAGCTTAGAGAAAGAATATTGTTCTCAGAGGAACTGGAGCATGATTGAACGGTACTACCTAGAATTTCAAATTCGGAGCAGCTGGCCAAGCTTAAGGATTGTGTTAATTGAAATGTATGCAGATCTAGAATCCTTTGGAGTTGTTTGTCCTTAGCTTCTATTTTGGTCCCCTGTATAATGTTTCCATCCCCACCTAACTGCATCTTCCCTTCCTCCCCAACTGTGTCCAGGGAAGCTTCCACCTGTGCTTCTCCACAGGTGTTTGTGGTTCATTTATAGTCTTCCCAGTCTGGATACAACGCACCAGTCAGGGGTCATTTTTATAGCGAAATTGTCTGATAACACAGCTGAGATTCCATATTTAGCTTATTTGATATGTTTCCAGGGAAACCGTGGTAGAAGGTACATCCTGAGACCATTGTTCTGTGGTGAAAGGATTAATCCTTTCTGTTAGGGTATTCATTATTTTAGTTTGCACAAGGAAGACTTTCTAAGGCAGTGACATTCGAGGTGAAATCTAAATGAGATGGGACTGTTCATCACGCAGAACGCGTGCAAATGTGGCAGGCCCTGAGGCCCGAGGTAGAAATGCACGCCAGATGCAGAGAGAGGTGGAAAGTGTGAGCAGGACGGTGGGGAGAGCTGGGGAGGACCCAAGCAGTTGGAATATTTGGGAGTTTCATTGTATGACTTAAGCCTCATGTGTATCTTAGTTTGAAAACTCTTTTTCTCTTACAGACACAGATGACGCTAGTTTGTTGGGAAAGAAAGATGATGGGCTACAATATCGACCAGATGTGAAAGGTACTGAATCATGATTTCTTGAATTTTGGCTAATTATTGAAATGTTGTCACTAGTCGTCCTTGATAATTCTGTTTCTGTTATAACGACCTTTCCAACTTTGCTCTCTGTAGCAATATACATTATGCAGCCATTATTAATAATAATATTAGCTGAAATAGCTGAAGTGCTTCTCAATTTACAGAATACGCATTTTTATTTTTTTAAACTTTTAAAGAAAGATTTTATTTATTTGTTTTTAGAGAGATGAGAAAGAGAGGGAGAGAAACATCCATGTGTGAGAGATACCTTGATCAGTCACCTGTCACACACAGGCACTTGGCCGGCAACCCAGGCTTGTGCCCTGACTGGGAATCAAACTGCTGACCTTTTGGTTTGCAGGCTGGTGCTCAATTCACTGAGCCATACCAGCCAGGGCAGAATATGCTTTTTTAAATTGAAATTGTTATTGAAATAATTGTAGAGTCACATGCAATTGTAGAAAATGACATAGAAAGATTGCTCATATTTGCTCTTTACATCCTATTTACTTCTCTAGAACCTGCTGTTGACACTGGCCCTTCGTGCACAGGTCTTTCACCCTTGTTCCCTGCGCCTAGACCTCTTCTTTGCCGTGTTATTATTCGTCGTTTCAGGCTCAGCTTAAGTCATTTCCTTTTGGGAAGTATTCCTTGACCCTTAAATCTAGATCAGGTGCCTCTCTTCTGTACTCCCCTATCCAAGCACTTAACGTGCTCTGGTTATAATTGTCTTTTCTTTTTTTTTTACTCAGCTGTGTTCCCTCTAGGCTGTGGGTTCAGTGAGGACAGGAGACTGACCCGTGTTCACATGTGTGTCCCTGACATGTAGTAGAATGCCCGGCACACATGTAAGTGTTCTGTACTTGTCAAAGAATGGATGAAGCTCAAAGCGCTTGTAGGATTTATTTGTACAAAGTCTTCAATGTAGTAAAGGTCCGAGTAGAGACTGGGTTCCAGGTCCCGACCTCTCATGTCCAGTGCTCTTTCACTTCTCATTTACATATCCATTATTTAATAACTTTTGATACTTACAGCTGCTCTCAGGAAAGGACCGATAGGAACACTGGGGCCGAATGAGGTTGTGTCTAGGAACCACAGCAGGTCCAGGTCTGGGAGCTCCAGTCCAGAGGCCTGCACTTCTGTGCAACTGCTCTTCACCGTGCATCTTCTAGTCATTTGTTTAGTTGTACTAATGGACAGGTTTTTTTAGATGTGTGATTGACCTTTTAAAACTACTTTATAACAAATGTGGAACATGCAAATAATGATAGTGCCCATTTCATAAAAACTAAATGAGATAATACATGTTAGATGCTTAGAACAGTACTCATAAGTACTTAATAAATTGTGGCCGTTATTATCACTGAATCATTCTCTCACTTGAATCACACTGAACCCGAATCAGTTATATCCAATGAGCCCCTGAGGTATCCCTTCCTTATGTCGATACAAAGTGCTGTATTTAAAGTGTGAAGTCTCCTGAATTCCCACGTGAGACATGACAGATCAGCCCAGCTCTGTTCTTTACACTGACAGTACATGACTGTGGTAGGAGGGCTGTGTTTTCATGGGTAGAAACTCACACCTCAGGCAATTTGGGGGGTTGTGTCTGCCTGAAATACTTCTGCCTTTGATAATATCACGGGGATAATTTAGTGCGTAGGCTAGTTTTTAGATCCTGAAAAGCGCTTTACACATAAGAATTGATCTACAAGGTATAATTTATAATATGCCTACTTTATACCTTTCATTTTACCAAACACTGTTGGTGGATCGAAAGATAGCTAATACATGACATCTATCTTTAAAGAGCTTGTGGCATAATACGAAATGATTATAACCTTCATATAACAAAGTAGAAATTGGTTATTGTCATAAACGTAATGTGGTTAGAAAGTGCAATGGGGAAAGAAGAGGAAAGAAGAGATTACCATTTGGTGGGGGAGAGTGAGAATCTGAGAAACTTCATGGCAGAGGTGGAACTTGAGCCGAGCATTGAAGGGTGGTTAGGGTTTGAACAGAGGTCAAAAGGGTACTTCAGGAGGATGGAAAAGCATGAACAGAGTGTGGATGCAAATGTAATAGGGCGTACTAGAGAATGGTAAAGAATCCTCTTGTCTGGTTAGTAGGTGTCGTAAGAGGTAGAAGTGGAAGACAAGACTAGAAGGATAACTTGGGGCTGTGTTGTGTAGGGTCTTGAATATTATGTTATCCTAGGGAATTTAAACTTTATTTATAGGCAGTGGGAAATGGCTGATATATTTGAAAGAAGCAAAGCTACAAACTTAAGCAATTGAATGAATGATACCTGATACATTGGATTGGAGGTAAGGAGATCAGTTAGTAGACACGAAAGGAATAGACATCTACTGAGATATGAGGGATAGAGAATTCAAGCTCAGATGACTTGAATGATGGATTCCACTTGTTGAACTAAGGGTGTTGAGAGGGGAAAGGTGTTCACGGTAAGGTAAGGAAGGAGTCGATGGTGGAGGTGATGAGTTTTATTTTAGAGTTTGAGTTGCTCATGGAACTCATCCAGGTGACTCTGTTCAGCACAAATTTATGAGTCAGTTGGATATAGAGGTGATCACTGAAGTCATGAGAATGGATGAGAGAGATTATAGGGCTGTGCTGGCTAAAGCAGTGACTGTTTAAATTTAAATTAATTAAAATGAAATGAAGTGAAAGGTTCCATTTTCCCATCATGCTAGCGCTATTGGAAGTGTTGAATAGCCACGTGGGACCAGTCACTACCATGTTGGACAGCACAGATATCGATCATGTCTAGAGTTGTAGATCGTTCCATTGGACAGCACTGTCATTTAGAAATGAGAGGGTGTTTAACTTAGGATGAAGCAGAAAGAGGATCCAGAGGAAGAAACCAAGAATACAGTGGCACAGAAGCCAAAGGAAAGGTAGCCATGTGGTTTAAAATGCTGCCTAAAGGTATTAGAGGACAAGCATTGCATTGGAAGACAAGGGGGTCCCTGGTAATCTTGGGCCAAGGAGTGTCTGTACAGTTATGAAGGCGAAACCCAAAACATGAGTTCAGAAATGTTCCAGCAGTAAGGAGTAGAGTCGAAGGTAGCTCTGTTTTGTGCTTTACTTCATTTGCGTGTTTTTTTTTGTTGTTGTTCTCATGGCATTTCCAGGAGGCCTCCAGCAAATGTTACTGCCCTTCATATTCAACAAAGACTACCTAGGCAGGCAGGGACCTGGGGATGGAGGCGGCACAGTGAGAGCAGGAACACAGCTGCAGCAAACAGCTGGAAAAAGCGCATGATCGTGCTCAGCAAGAAAGCTTTTAAAGCCGGGCTCCCTGAGAAGCGGGCTGGTGAAATGGGGCATCTGAGCGTCCAGCACGGAGGCTGAGGGAGTGCTTGCCTTGGGCTGTTGGAAAACCGTTGGCTGCTGTTGATATTGCAGCATTAGAAGCTTTGCCATAGATGTTGGAGGCACAATGGATGTGCTGGTTGGGCAGGAGGTGTGGGGAGATGGGTGTGTGACATTTTGAACACTTGATTAGAGAGCATTTCAAACCTATAAACATAAAATAGTATAATGAACCCTGTGCACCCAGTACTCAGCGTTCAGCAGTTAATCAGCATTGTCATTCTCATGTTGCCTTTATATGCCCATCTACTTGATTACCATTATTCTTATTTTCTAGGTGTTTTCTGAGGTATAATTTACATACACTGAAAGGCACAAATGTTAGCTATCAGTTTTGACAAGTGAATACACCCCATGTGCACTATACCTTACCACAGTCTATAGTATTTCCGTCTACTCAGGGAGTTCCTTTGTGGCGTATGACATTTTAATGAGGCCATTTTTTATCAGAGGGTATTTTCTTACAGCCTCAAATTTAACTGTAACAGCTTTTCATTGCCAAGACATTTTTGCTTCTTTCCTGAGCTTTACCTCAGCCCAACCCTCACTCCACCATGACCTCTCTCTCAGTGGCCTCTATTCCTGCTAACCAGTGATGCCAGAGACACTGAAAGGTCCCACTGCTTGGTGACTGTTGTTTACGTACTTTCGTACAGCTTTTTAGATATGTCCTGTTAAAAGGGGTCTTGAAAAATTTTGCCTCATCCAAAGGTAAGACTGAGTCAGTTGCTAAGTCACTGAAGGAAGTGTGAGGGTGTGTGTTGTGGGGCGTGGTGGAGGGTCATGGTGAGGATGGCCAGAAGCGGCTCAGACTGCTCCGAGAGGAAGGTTGTTGGAGGGAGAGTGGATCGGGAGGTGACAGGGCTGAGACAGCAGGGGAAGGTGGGAGGAGAGGTGTTGTGGGGAGTGATGTGATCCTGATGTATGAGGGAGAGGGAAGGAGTGCTGTCCGAGGGAACGCCTGAGGAGGCGGATGAGTTTATTCACGTTAGAAAAGGTGCTTCACTGGGCACAGTGGAAAGGCTAGAAAAGGAGGAGCTGGGGTTGGATGTGGGAAACAGTGGGTTTAGACCTGAGAGAGTGGAAGATGTTGGACGGGTAACTAGGAGTTTTTACCCAGATGGAAAGTACTTGATGGGGTCCAAGAGGACTCGGGTTAGGGAAGGATAAAGGGAGGGGTATGTTAGTGATGAAGCTTGGGGTGCAAGGTAGTATAGGGCAAGAAAGAGAGTATATTGACTTTTTTAATTGGGGAATTGTGGCATTAACGAGCCCTAGACTTACCGATACAGCGTTGATGTAGTTGTTGTGGGGTCAGCGGTTGACCTTTAAATGCTTATCTTCATTGCTAATACAACTCCTCATGCCTTATTTGGGTTGTGCATGGATGGGCCGGGACAGATAGCCAGCCGGTGGGGCATGCCTTTGCAGATAAGCCACCTGGTGCCGGGGTTTCGTACCACATCATCACTGAGAATGGTGCTTGCCTTTGTTTTTGAAAACACTGCTGCTGCTGGTGGGTTTATTTCTGGGCGGAAGGAGCTGCGGAGGGACCAGGCACACTTTGTGTGTTGCAGACACACAAAACACTGTTCAGAGACCAACAGTTGCAGCTGTTATTCCTGGAGCCTGCCTGTCATGTCACCTCTTGGTCTGGAAGCATTGTTCAGCCGGGACCGTTCTCTGCCCATTTCTTGCTGTGGGGGGCTCTGCCTCTGCCCCCTGCTTCATGACATCTTTAAAGCCTCGTTGTCTTTCCTTTTTGAAGTTACTAATTTACTTGGAGTGCAGAGCAGGTGTTTGGACATTTCGCTTTTGTCCATTTCCTACACGCCTCCCAGGGTAACTTGGTGAAATAATAGTGATGGTTAGAAGTTGGTGCTCAGGAGTCAGACGTGTTCCACACTTAAAGGCCATGTGGCCTGATCCGGAGTCTCAGTCATCACATCTACAAAGTGGGGCAGTACCATCTCCTGCCTAGGATTTCTCTTAAATGCTGTATGGCTGAGTTGCTTATTGATGTTGTTATGGTGATTGTGAATTCTTTTGTTTTCTAGTTTCCTTGTTGGTAGCCTGGCTGTGCTCAGAGGTCTTCCTCTCTATAGCATGTGTATTTAATGTAATTCAAGAGAAACATCAGTAGGGTAGTCACCCATTCAACAATTACCGATTGAATGCCCTACTGTGTGCCAGGTGCTTTCACATATTTGTGTTACTATTTAACCCTCCCCACAGCCTTGTTATCCGCATTCTGCAGACGGAAAAACTGAACAGAGGTTTGGTGGCGCGTGTGGCAGAGCGAGGTCTTCCTGAGCCTGCACGCTGATGCTCTTCCTCCTGTATCGCAGCTGCACCAGAATTCTGTCCTGCTCCCCTTGCTCTCCTTGTTACTTTCCTTCTGAATAGTTAATCTACTCCCAGCTGTCACGTTGGCAGAATTTGTTCTCTGACCTTGACCTTTCTTTAAGCCCTAGCTTCTTATGTTCAGTTGCCTGGTGGGTCTTTGTACATACATTTTGTTTGTATTGATATTGCCTGAAACTCCAGGAGCTACCACGGTGCCTAGAACATAATAGGTGCTTAATAAATACTTCTGGGATGACTGGAGGTCTAAATTTGAATTTGGCTACATTTTCTCTCTGCCTGACCTCCTGTCATTAGGCTCACTTTTTGAGGGTTTTTTTTCCCGTTTTTAAAACTGTAGTGAAATATACATAACAAAATGTACCATCTTAACCATTTTTAAGTGTACAGCTGAGTGGTATTGAGTAGGTTCATATGTTGTACAGCCGTCACCACCATTCCATCTAGGACTCTTTCCATCTGGGAAAACAGGAAGGATGGCCGTTAAACAGCCACTCCCACTTCCCCCTCCCGGCAGCCCTGGTGCCACCATTCCGGTTTTTGTTTCTCTGATTTCGACTACTCTGCATACTTCACGGATGTGGAATCACACAGTGTTTGTCTTTTGTGACTGGCTTATTTCAGTTAACATAATGTCCTCAAGGCTCACCCATGTTGTAACTTGTATCAGAATTTCATTCCTTTTTAAGGGTGAGTCATATTTCATCCTGATTTCACCTTATTTTTCCAACTTTGACTTACATCCTTCCCCAGTCTGTACAGCTCTTGGTAGGTTCATCTGCTACTTGTTTCTGAGAACGTTGTGTGCATCACACCTTCTCTTTGGTTACCACCGTTCCTCTGTAAAGCTGTCTGTATGCCCTGGGGCCTAGCTTAAGTCCTAGCCTCTGTGAACTCTTTCCTGAGTAATGTTGCCTGTAGTGAATTATCTTTTGACTTTGAATTTCCATAGCACCATATATTGTAAAACCTTTTGACATTTAATTATAAACTGCCATGTGGGACCCCTTCCCTTGTATTGTTCAGTGTTCTGTGTGTATACATTGATTCCCTAAATTGATTATAAGCTTTTTCAGGGCAGGCATCATGACTACTTTTAAAAATACCTTCTGTAGCTTGGCTGAGCGTATGGCTGTGCACAGGAATAGTGTGGAAGTATGTACAATGGACTGTCTAGTGTTGGTGTCGAGCACAACGCTGAATTTGGATTCTGTGACAACCACGGACTTCAGTCTTACTAGATAGGTCTGTGTCTTATCTGGCTTTGCTTTGTCTAGAACTCAGTGTCACATTGTTTTTTTTTAATTCATTTAATTTTAGAGAGAGGGAAAGGGAGGGAGAAAGGGAGAGAGAGAGAGAAACAGCGAACCCACAACCCCAGCATGTGCCCTGACTGGGAATGGACATGGCCGCCCTTGGCTTTGCAGGATGACTCCAAACTGAGGCACACCGGTCGGGGCGATGCCACATTCTCTTACTATTCATTCAGTAAATGCTGTTGGTACCATACTTCATCTGTTAATTTCCCAAAACCGTGCTCTTAAATCTGTTAACTTTTTCTCGTTGCTGTCATGTAGCTGAATTCTGATGGCTTCAGCCTCACATTGTTCTTGAAATTTCCGCCTGTTGATGGGGCTTTTTTATAGTACATGAGTCCGTTACTGCAGTCTCTCTAGACCTACACGATCCTGTTGTCCTACACCATATAGGGCTGTATTACTGTAGGTTGGTACATACCCCCAGTCTCTATAGTCCTAGGATTATGTACTTCATCATGTGTCACACCACGGACGTACCATGTTTTGAGGAACTGTGGGGTGACAAGTGCCATGGGAGACAGTGCTTTCTCCCTTAAGTCGCCTGTGGCTTGATTTCCAACATAGAGTGGCACTCTCAGTTTTAAACTAGAGCAAGAAAAGCACTATGTTCCAAGGGCGAGGAGTTATACAGAATAATACAAACGTGTAGATTTTCAAAGGAGCTCACAGCCTTGTGGTAGAGACTGATTTAAAACCCCCAGTAGTGCCCTGGCTGGTGTGGCTCAGTGGATTGAGGCCTGCAGACCAAGTGGTTACTGGTTCAGTTCCCAGTCAGGACACAGGCCTGGGTTGCAGGCCAGGTCTCCAGTAGGGGGCGCATGAGAGGCACCCACACACTGATGTTTCTCTTCCTTTCTCCTTCCCTTCTCCTCTGTCTGGAAATAAATAAATAAAATAAAACAGAACCCAAATAGTTATACGACAATATCACGAGCATTGTAGTAGACAAGTGGGTGCTTAGGATGTCAGCAGCCTGAAGGAGGGCATTTCATTCATTCATCACAGCAGAGGCAGAGTTTGAAGCCGGAGGTGACCTTGTAAGCCCCTTGAGGGCAGGATATGTCTTATTTTTCTATCCCAAGCACCTAGCAGAGTGCCTGACATATGGGACATGATCGGTAAAGGACAGGTGAGTACGTCGCCGGTCCTCTGCTGGCCATTGTGGAAGCTGCCGGCCACGTGTGGCTGCTGTCGGATTTAGAGTGTGGTGGCTGGGATTGAGATGTGGCATGGGTGTGAAGTGCTTACCGGATTTCGAAGACGTACTTAAGGAAAAGAGAGTGGAAAAATACCACCGCTTTAAATAAATGTGGACTGTATGTTGAAATGATATTTATTTGATGTATTGGGTTAAATAAAATATGATGAAAATTAATTTACCTATTTTTACCTTGTAAAATATGGCGACTAGAACACAGAATTTACAAATGTCTCGTATTCCACTCATGTTGGACAATGCTGATGTCATTTAACTCCGTTAGAAGGGTTTGACCAAGGTCACAAAATAGCATGAGTTTACTGGTTGTACTTGAATTCTAGTGTATGTAGTTCGTTTTCTAGGCATAATTTAGTACAATGTAAATACATAGATTTTGAGGTTAAAAGGCACCAATTTGGTCTTCTAGAGCTAACGTAACTTCACTGCTTTAGTTATCCCATCATGGAGGAGAACTAAACTATTTTACCTATTAAGCTTAGTAATCATGATAAGTTTTTCTTTTTTTGTGTAAATTTTGATCTCCAGCAAAATCTGCAGTTTTAGTTGTCAGCTTTTTTCCTTCAGTTGGCACCTCTATTCCCACGTTGCCCTTGCTCTTCCCCTTCTCATGCACACACCTATATCTATATATATGCACACAGCCTCCCATTTTATTCCTGTTTTGGGTTTTTATTAACATTCTTCAAATTTTACTAGTACCTGTATTTGTTTTCGGGAGAGATAAGCCTTCGCTGCTAGCTGCACAAGGCGCTAGCTGGTTGACTTACTGTCTCACATGCATTAATTACCCCATGTGGTCCTTTCAAAGCCCCACTGTATGCAGGTCCTATTAGGATCTTGATTTCACAGTTCTGAAACGTCAGGCTTAGAGAGAGCAGTCTGTTCAAGGTCACACAGCTAATAACACACCGAGTTGTAAGCTGGAGCTGTCAGCAGAAACGGCAGGAAACCTGGGAAATTGACAGGCCATACACATTGGGGCACTGTGGGTCCATAGAGTTGAGGATTAATGTGTTTGTGTAGATGCCAGAAAAAAAAGGACGAAAAATCCATTGCAAACTGTGCGGCTCTGTGAATGTGTATACGTGCGTAAGTCTGAGAGAGAGCTGACAGATGGATGGGGCTAGAGAGAGCAGGAATGAGTGGTATGACTGGTTTTGGAGACTGGGTCCCTATGTCTTTGTCTGTCCGGCCTCTTTCTGTTTTTCTTCTGGACTCTTTCCATCTCTGACAGTGGAATTACACACCACATTTCCACTTTCTTCAAGTCCACTCATTTCAGTTCAAATCAGTGCACCTAAGTCTGAACAGACACTCCTCAGCGTGCTTACAGTGGTTTGCTTTGGATAGAGGGATCTCTGGTGATTAAATAATTTCTGTTCTCTATAGTATTTTAATTTTTTGACGTTAATATACACTAAAAAAGTTATATAAAAATAGCAGCACTATTTTCATTTGGAAAAAGAGTGAATATGCATGTTAGGGTTCATTCTAAAAATAAACCTTTCACTCTAAAATTTCAGAATCCCAGAACTTACCCTCTGCCTTTCCATTGTTCTTTGGGCTCAACTGCATAGCCCCCAGGTAAATGGTCAGAATAGATGGAATCTCCAGAAGCCAGTGCTATATACAGCGTCTCTCTGCCACGGACGTGACCTTTCTTGTAGAAGTGGTATTTATGCCTTTAACAAAGATGTTTAGGGTATTTTTTTTTGGCAGACTGTTTTTAAGTAACAGTAGCGCATAGTCGCATCCTTACAAACATTTTCAAATGCTTCGAGTCTATAAAAGTCGACCTGCTGTGTTCGTGGCATTATGGGACCTTGATTCGTATCTAGCCACCTATTTGGTAAATTTCCTTTCCCAATTACCCAGCAAGGGGTAAATTTATTTGTTGTCTCCGAACCTTTGAAAAGTCCGTATTCTCAATTTGCTTTTCATTATTTATTGACCTGGTTTATGTTCTTTCAAGATGCTAGCGATCAAAGAGAAGATGTTTATATTGGAAACCACATGCCTTGCCCTGAAAACCTCAATGGTTACTGCATCCATGGAAAGTGTGAATTCATCTATGCTACTCAGAAGGCTTCTTGTAGGTAAGTCGGTACTCCAGGTCCGAGATGAGGACTTTTTCCATCAGTGGTCGCTGCTCTGTAGGAAGCGTGAGGTGTGGATGAACTAGTACCAAGAAGTACTGTTTATGTTCAGTAGAGATATATAAAAGTTCACATCATTTCAGAGAAATTGGCAGATAATATGCACCAACAATGTTATGTTAGGGTTTTGAGATTTGATATTCTAAATGTAGTGTATATTTTAATATAAAAATAAGTATGTCATATTTCAACTCTACTTTGGTTTTTTTAGGCAGTCTGTTAGAAGGTGGATGAGGGACTAAAGAATGTGTTAAAAACGGAGAACAACATGTAGTCCAGAGTATGCCAAAATAGATTTCTAAAAATAAGGGGATGAGGATGTAGAACCAGGTGTGATGCGAGAAATCGAAAAGGAAAGGGTGTAAACCTGTCGGATTTCAGAGACATGACGTGACTCGTTCAAGGTCAGCAGCAAGTGAGAAACAGAGTCAGGCTGCAACCCTAGCTCCGATTTCCTGATGCTCAGCCAGGGTTGGTGCTTTTTGCTGTCCCGTGTCTGTCCGCCCGTAGTGCTTCTGGCTGCTGCTGCTGGGGGCCCATCCTGCCCCTCAGGTCGGTCTAATTAGCCAGGTGCTGTTTCCAAGACAACGGGAGATGCTGTTATTCTCCTCACTCCTGCTTCTGGAAGTTTGGCCAGAGTCTTTTCTTCCTTTCTTTGTTACAACATCAAAACGTGGAGAAATGGTATTCTTTCTTTTGTTCTGTCTACCTGCAAGCCAGTGAATCTTTCCCTCTAAGAAGTAAAAGAGGCCATTTGAAATTGGGTCTCTCAGATTGTCCACTCTTCTAGCTCCCTTCTCCCAACTCTCATTTTCCTCCTTTCCTCCTGCTCTAACAACAACAACAATAACAATAAAATCTATAAACTGTTAATGGTAAAATAATTTTTATTGTTAAGCTTTTGGCTCTTTTCTGACTTAAAGTTCTTGTCTTTGAAGGAATTGGTTCCCCCAACCTCCTTTTCCCCCTGAACATTTAAATGACACAGTTCTGCAGAAGAGAACAGGCCAGTTTTTGAGTAGGTAATTAATTTAAAACATTGAGATGTAACTGATGCATAACATTACATTTAAGCCAGTCTTACAGTCACACAGTGGGTTCCTCGTCTGTCTCACAGGGGCGTATGTACTTGGATGGAAGTTCAGAACATGTTGTCCTCTTAGGACGGGGCATCTTTTGAGACACCTGAGTGAGAGGTGAGAGCAGATAATGTCCTTGAGGATGAAGTAAAACCAGCTCACATCACAGGGTTTTAGTAGCTGACAGTAAGCAGATTGAGTGGGATAGTGGTTAGAAGTTTTGGAGTCAGACACACCAGATGGGCCAGTTATTGGCTGTGCCCTTTGGAAGTTACTTAAAATTTCTAAGCCTTGTTTTTCTCATTTCTAAAATTGTAATAATAACATTTTAAAATAGTACCTACCTCTTAGCATTGTTAAAATTAAACGCCAAGTGGTTAGCATAACACTTGGGACACAGTATATACTTAATAAATAGCGATTGATGTTGTTAGACTGTAAATGCCTTCAGGTCAGGGGCTGTGTTTTCCCAGCCACCATCTTCCCAGTGCCTCACATAGAACCTACCCCAGCAGCTTCTCAGTAAATAATTTTTGAATGACATGTGATGGTGATCAACTTTTCCCTTTCTCCTGACCAGAGCTATTTCTCACAGGCTAAAGAATCTCTTTCTGCACACTTAAAAGCAGTTGACCTTTTTCTTTTGTTGAAATATTCACAGTGTCTACAAGAACCTGGCTTCAGTGTCACATGCATGTGGCTGGTGGGTGGGTGTGTTTGGGCAGCAGTAGACAGGTGGGGACGAGCAGTCGTGGCCACAGTCCTGTTATTACGTCAAGACCTTCTGGTCCTGTCCCACCATTAGTTTGTCAGTTGGCGTAGTCCTTATTTTGTCCCCAATTTTCCCCAGCACTGGGGTTTCAAATTCAACAGTGACAGCGATCCAGGGTCTTACCTTCCAAAGCATGTACAACTTGGTGGGTGAGACTGACAAATAGTAAGCAATTAAAATATCATATGAAAAATGCTAGCATATGTAGATACATTGGAGGGGGGTGGAGGGCATGTGGGAGGAGGGGAGAGTTTTACAGGAACATTTGTGCCATCTCAGGAGCCTGTCCTTTATTTTAAGGCAGCGAGAAGCCATTTAAGGATTTAAGAAAGATTTGGTCCAGTCTAATTAGAAATGGACTAGAAGACGGAAAGTTAGGAGACTGTGTATTAGCAGGGAGTAGGAGCCTGAACTCGTTAAAGGAATTGGACTGGGCCTGAGCTGAGCAGGTGAATGACGGAGAGACAATAAGGTGGTTGAACCCCTTCTTTTTGGTGACCAGTCAGACATGAGGGTGGGGGTGTGGAGGTTGGCGGAGAGTAGTGGGAAGGACAGTTCAAGGGGGTTTCCTGGACTAAGGCAAAATTCAGTGGGGAAATAACAGTGGGAAGAGGCTTGAAGGGGAAATGGTGCATTCTGTTTAATATGCTTGGTCTCGGGTGCTCTGATGGCTGTCTAGTTGCTGCTTCCAGAACTCAGGAGACAGCTGTAGTTAGAAGACAGACATTCAGGAATCGTTCCATCTGTAGTGCACCGTTTTTAGCTCCTACCCAGCAGTGCTTCCATCCCACTAGACCTCCAGCGTGCTGACCCTGCTCCTTCCAGGGTCCTCACCCTCTGCTTGGCCTCATCCCCTCTGTACTCAGCTTACATTCTGTGGTCAGTCATTGTCGTCCCTACCTTGCTTCATCACACTCACTTGACAAAAACTGTAATCCGGGGCCATTCACCCTGCCACCTGTACTGTGCACCTGTGTCCACACAGCTGGACACGGCTGTTGTTTTAGAAGTGTACCATCAGGTGGACTTGTCGCCCACTCAAAGTGGGCCCTGCATGCTGCGGGCAGTCATTCTGTAACTGTGTTCATCTGTTCTCCTCTTCGGATTAGTACATTCATGTATATACTTATTTCTTCTATCTTCATTCTCAATTCCACCAGCTACCATCCCCTTTCTTTCCTCGGTAGAAGAACTCGGAAGACTTGGTGGCTCCGTCTCCAGTTCCTCACTTCCCATCTCTCTTGAAGTCGCCAACACTTCACTGAGACTGTTCTGTTGCTAAATTCAGTGGTCGGGTCTTAGCCTTAAATTGCAGTTGACACGATTGGTCCTCCCTGTGTGATGCACATTCTTCACTGGGCTTCTGGGTTGTATATGTTCTGTCTTGGCTTTCTTCGACCGCATTGGCCATTCCTTTCAGTCTTCTTGGCTGGCTCCTCTTCTGCTTCTTGACCATTTAGGGTTGGTGTGCAGCAGGCTGTGGTCCTAGTCCTCTTCCTCCATGATTCCTCCAGTCCAAGGGGGTCACGTGAGAAATGTGGATGACTCCTAATTTACGTGAGTTGCAGATCTTAACGTGAGGCTCATGGATCCCTCTCCCTCCTTGACATTTTCACCTGGATGTGTGACACCTGAAGCTTAGCAGGACCTAAGCTGATCTGATCTTCCTTCCCTCCCCTAGACCTGCTCCACCTGTAGCCTTCTTCCTCTCAGCTCAGCCAGCTCCATCTAAATTTACTCAGACAAGACACCGTTAGTACATCTTGGACTTCTCTCTCTCTGTGTCTCATGCTGTATACCCCCTCAGCTGGGAAGTCCCGTTAGCTCTGTTTCAGAATATATCCAGAATTTGATTACTTCTCACCATTGTCCCCGCTCTTCCTAGAGGCCGGGCTGGCATTTTTTCTCTCTGTCATCATTGCAATAGACGTCCCCCCACTCATTGTATCCTACAGCAGCCAGAGTGAGACTTTAAAAGTGGAAATCGATTCATGCCATTGCTCTGTTCAAACCCTCCCAGTGGCTCCTCCATCTCACTGAGCGCAGACGCCCTGCACGGTCTGTCCCCTCACTCTGTCTTGGTCCCCAGACTCCCTCCTCGTTGCCCACTCTACTCCAGACAGACTTGCTGTTCCCGGAAAATGACATGCACCCATACTCCTGCCTCAGGGCCTTTGCACCGGCTCTTTCTTTGCTTGGCGTGCTCTCCTTCCACTTGTCCACATGACAGATTCTGTCATGTCTTACATGTCATTAACGCGCTCTCTCTCCAGTACATATCACCTTCTAAAATAACCACTCGATTTCCTTAACATGTTTATTGGCCCTCCCTCCCCCAGCTGGGGGGGGCAAACAGGCCAGGGATCCTTATTTCTTTTGCTCATTGATGTGTCCCAAAGGCCTGCTACAGTACCTGCCACAGGTCAGGTGCCTAATAAACATGTTAATTGGATGACTCATCACTCGAGGCCTTGGGAGTGAATGAGATTACTGTGGAGGGTGTGTGGGGTGAAGGAATACAGGGTAGGGTACCAAATACCTGGCTCCGCCTTTGATAAAAAACTGATGAAAGAGTAATAACCCAGAAGTTGACACTTGAGATATTTAGAGAGTAGAGCTCAAAGGCAGTTGCAGAAAATGGGGTGATACCCAGGGAGGATTGCCTGAACCATCGATGACCTGCACATTTGTTTTGATATTCTGATGTTAATCTTTGGAATAAGCTTGACTGTCAGAGAGCTGCATTGTTACAGCTCCCTATGGAATTGCTTTTATTTCACTGAGTTTTGACTTTTGGCCATTAGCTTCCTATGAAAGACATCATTATGTGAAAACTCCTGAGGGACTGGGTTATGTTGTTGGATTCGTTGCAGCTGCATGTTGAAGATGATGTCCTCTGCACCGAAGGTGCCCTCTTGAACGAGGGCCAACGAGGTCACATTCCCTTGAATTTAATCACAACAGCGACTGTGGTTCTTGGGAACAACTGCTTTGATTTGATTTTGTGCAGGTTGTATTTTATGTCAGTGATCTTACTGCTTGCTTTTGTCTCATTTTTTAAAAGCAACCCTTTGGTTTTTAGTATATTTGCATAATGTTGCAACCAGCACCATGAATTTTAGAGCATTTTGTCACCCCAGGAAGACACTCTGTACCCGTTAGCTGTTACTTCCACATCTCTTCTTTCTCTTCAGCCTTGGACAACCGCTTATCTGTTTTGTCTCTAGATTTTCCTGTTCTGGATTTTTCATTTACGGGGACTCATATGATACGTAGTCTGCCGTGTCGGGCTTTTTAGTTAGCACAGAGTTTTCAAGGTTTATCCGTGTTGTAGCACGGATTAGTACTTTGTTCCTTTTATGGCTGAACGAGTTCCGTTGAATGGATAATAAATAGCACATTTTTTAATCCTTGTACCAGTTGATGAATATTTGGATTGTTTCCACTTTCTGGCTGCTTATGGATGATGCTGCCCTGAATAATTATTTGCAGGTTTTGAGGGGGACATATGTTTCGATTTCACTTAGGTAAATGCCTAGGAGTGGTATTGCTGAGCCAAATGCTAACTCTGTATGTAACTTTTTGAGGAAATTGTCGAGTGTTCAGAAGCAGCTGTAACATTTTACATTTTCTACAGTGTCCTTGCCAACTTTGTTATTATCTGAGTTTTTGATTCTGGCCATTCTAATGGGTATGAAGGCATATCTTTTTGTGGTTTTGAGATGCATTTCTTTGAAGACTGATGTGTTTATTTCCTGTTTGTGTATCTTACTTGGAGAAATGTGTATTCAGATCTTTGGCCCATTTTGAAATTTTTGTCTTTTTGTTAATGAATTGTTAAAGTTGTTAAAATATATTTTAGGTGTAAGTCTCTTATCAGATAAATAATTTGCAAAAATTTTCTCCCATTTTGCTGGATATCTTTTATTTTCTCAATAGTGTCCATATATGCACAAAAGATTTTAATTTTCATTTCATCTAATCTAACTTTTTTGTTGCTGTTGGTGTTTGTGATTTTGCTGTTACATCTAAGAAATCGTTGCCCAATATAAAGGTATAAAGATTTACTTCCTTTCTTTCCCTAAGAGCTTTAGCTCTTAGATTTCGATCTGTGCTCCATTTTGAGTTAATTTTTCTGAATGTTGTGAAGAAGAGGTTCAGCGTCCCTCATTTGCATGTGGGTGTCCAGTTGTCCCAGCATCATTTGTCAAAGAGCCTGTTCTTTCCCCATTGAGGGGTCTTAGCACCGTTGTCAAAACCTGCCGACCATAGAGGTTGGGTGTATTTCTGGACTCTTCCCTTCTATCCCATAGTCTGTCTGTCTGCCTCGCTAGGTAGATAGTGAGGTATCTCACTATCCTTTGGTCTGCTAGGAAGCTTAGAGCCCAATGTGACACCTTCTGGCAGGTGTCTAGGAACCTCGGGGTCAGGGTTTGTCGACTCACATCAACCCTGGCTTCCCCTGTTTCATCCCTGCCCTGAGGTTTCTTTTTGTTGTTGTGTGTACTCCACTTAAAAAGCTTTTTGTTTTGTAATGAAGTATGGGACATTAATAAATAATGCTCTTTTTACTTCAGATGTTTTGTTAGTCAGTTCCGACTGAAGGCCACCTAATTCACATGTATTACTTCTGTCGGCTAACGTGGTGAACTTTCTGTTAAATGTGTTGAAGGTTTACCCCTGTCGTATTATCATCATCATGACGTCGCTGCCTTTCCATTTACTTTTAACTGAAATTAGATAATTTCCAAGACTAGCACCTGCTTGACTACTTGTCTTCATTCCTGTCATTAGAACTTATTTTCATCTCTTGCCTGCATCTTAAATGATCAGATTCTGTACACTGAAAAGTGTTGTGACTGTGATTTGGTGCTGTGTTCAAGCCCTGTAAATGTTCATACCGATTTATTCAACAGTCCCATTTTGAGTACGTAGCCTCAGGAATAGCACTACTATAGAGAAGTACTCATTCACCAAGATGTTCACCACACCTAGTTTATAATTGTGAAAAGTGGAAAACAACTGATGTGTCTTAGAACATGGAATCCATAAGTTACCTATATTATCACCATCACGGAATGAAATGTTATGTACATTTTTAAATGAAGGTAACAAAAACTACGTAGCAACTTTCAAAATTAATGTGACATAGTGATAGGAAAAAAGTACCATGTAAAATAGACATATCAAAAAAAAGTTTAAGGAAATCCACAAATGGCAGTTTTTTTCAGATGGAAGGAGGGTGCCCGATTTTCTTTTCCTGTTGAAATTTGTCATTTTTGCATGTTTTAATTTTGAAACCTGAGACTGTGGCAGTTTGTGATTCTCATAGGACTTCTCTCTCCCCCCCTTTTCAGATGTGAATCTGGCTACACTGGACAGCACTGTGAAAAGACAGACTTTAGTATTCTCTACGTAGTGCCAAGCAGGCAAAAGCTCACTCACGTTCTCATCGCAGCGATTATTGGAGCTGTACAGATCGCCATTATTGTGGCGATTGTCATGTGCATAACAAGGTAGGTGACGGCCTGAAAAGTACCAACTTGAATTAGAGGTGGGTGGCTGTGCAATTAAAGAAGAACCTTGAAGCACACCGAAAACGATAGGGACTTTAAGTCTGCCAGCCTACCAGGGAAAAAAATCTTAGGATCAGCTCACCAACGTTCCCACATGGGTCTGACCTCTCCCTGTCTTGCTTCCCCAGAAGATGGGCCAGAACTCGTTCCCAGGGTTTCAGGCCTGCCTGGACTGCAGGTAGAGAGGAGCATGAGACGATTCAAAGGCATAAAGGATTCAGGGATCGTAGGACTGGGTGTTGGTGCTGAGCACTGCTTTCAGGGACAGTGATGGGAGCAGCAGACTTTTAGAATGGTCTGCGCGTGCGCAGAAGAGCGAGGCCGGAAGTTTTCAAGCCCTGCCAAACTGCAAGGTGTCTTACGCCCTAAGGATATAGTTTATTCACAGTAAATACAACCAGCAAGGAAGAAAACAGAGGTTAAAGAAAACTGCTTTTCTTATTGTCATTGTCTTAATGTAACTTCATTTTCTGGGATACAGTTCTAACTACTAAACTTTACAGTTCTGTATTATGATGAAAGCCATTGGACTTTATTGTAACTAAACTCCAAATTAAAGGACTCTTGAGAATGGATGCAGTTGGCATAAAATGAGTGTTTCTGCACTGAGTGGGGATATATAAGTGAGAACTGAACTGGACCTGAGAAAAGTCAGCAGATCAAGTTCACGTCGTCTGTGTGCTTCCCCGGCTCATGTGCTTTCTTCTTGCTTGCTGCTTTCTTACTTCCTTTAAGATTTGGTTCATAAGTTTATACACATCGTCTGCATACTTTTCTGCATTATTCTGGGCCGGGGATTGGAGCATATCAAGTACAGATATTGGCAGGCCATGAAGGATTTATGACTCTTCTAGCCAAGGTCTGGACGGAAGCCAGACCTTCAGTAGGCTCAGCCATCTGGAGCTGAAACGATACATCTAGAAATGATTTGTTAAAAAGTGTTCTCTGAGTAACAGATATTTTTCATAGAATCCAGGCATTAAAGTCACTGGGACTTTATTCTGTAGAACAGATGATCTGTCCTTAGGCAAGACTACTGAGTATAAAATGGGGCAGTAGATTAAAGTAGGGACATATTGACATAAAAAAGTAATGACGGCAGAAAGATTAAAAAAAAACCATGCAGCAGCAGGCCTGCCTGTGGCCATTTAATATAGGCTCCAAGGGGAAGGCATTTGCCTGTGGTCACCCAGACCGGCAGGGGGGAGGGCCTGGGCCGATGGAGTGCTGCTGATCCCAAACCACTCCCCTACCGTGGCAGCATCCAGAGGACGGTCCCCGTTGAGTCCTCTCGGGAGATACACTTGCCAAGTATGACCACTGCATGGGAGCAAGGCTCCACCTTGACTTTGTAGCAGTTCAGGGTTTTGAATAGGGGAGAGATTTGGTATAAAACATTTTCAGAGAATTAATCTGAAGGGTCTACTGTACCATTCACTGGAGGAGAGAAAATGTGAGGTCAGGGGAGACTATTTAGGACATTATTAGAGGCAAGAACGGGTAGAGTAGTAAATGATTTGGAAGGTGAAAGAAAGAAGTAAGGTAAAGGTGAGGGGAGATTTTGAGGCCCTGTGATAGTGCGATCTTTAAGATCAAAGTATGTCAGAGTCAGTGGGAAGCAACTTTGAGTTCAACCCCTTCATTCTCAAGGAATGAGGAGACGGAAGCCCTGGGATGGGGAGTTCCTTACCCAAGATCACAGTGGTAGTTAAGCCCTTGTGCAAATCCTAGTTCAGCTTTTATTCAGCTCTGTACTTCTGTTCTGAGTGTGCTGTAACCCTCAAGTGCTATAGTAAAATTATCTGGCAGGTTGTTTTCAAGTTCATGCCCTGCAGTTTATACCCCAAACCCGTTTCCTGTCTTCACAGACACTGGGACATCACAGTGCATTTTTAACCGTGTTAGCATATCTTTGCCGCCCACAGTCTCCGTGACCAGAGGGTCATCTTCACTGGCTTTTTCCTAGATCCGTCCTTGAGGCCTCTCTTTTTTATTGTGCTGTTTTCTGTCCTACAAGGCCTTGCTCTCTTGGATTTAGAACATTATAATTACTTGGATGTGTCTCCTTTGAATTTTTAAGGACTGCCTGTCCCACGCAGTCTATTATGGGCCAGCCGTTCCCTTTCCCATGGGGGCTGTCTGCCTGTGAGGAGTCTTCCTTTACAAGGACATTCCTGCTGACCCACTTACCAAGACTGCAGGGGTAAAATTATCTTCTTTTATGCTTGGAATCTTTTTTCTCGTTTTTAGATTCGTAGGATGACAGAATGGCAGGGACCTTGGACTTCATCGTAGCTCAACCCCCTTATTTTATAGATGAAAAAGCCACAGCCCCAGGAAGTTGGACCTTTTCCAAGGTCACAGTAGTTCACTGTGATTCACTAATTCACTAATAATTCACTAATTCAGTGACAGGTAAAAGAGGGGTTGCTTGACAACTCAACCCGTTTCCCCATTTATGAAATAGAGACGATTCCAGCCCTACCTCAGAGTGTTTTCTATGGGGATTAGTAGGCTAAAACTTGTGAAAATCTATAAAATGAAAGTGTTACCGCCAAGGCTTTTAAATCAAGGCAAAGCGGTGCTCTTGAAATTGACCCAAAACATGGAACTTTAGGGTAGGAGACCTCGTGGCTGCAAGACTTTCCATTGGATTATCAATTTCTTGCTGGCGGAGATTTTAGAGGTTAGTCTAACTCCTAAACTTTTACACACAGGAATAGGAGGCCACACAGCGAGTTTTTAGCAGAGCCCAAGCTCAGAACTACCAGAATTCATCCCAGTCCTTATTCCACCTTGTGTAGTACTGTGCTCTGTACGCAGTACGAGCTCATATGTTTGCATTCGAGGGGACAGGCGGAAACATAGGCACAGCACAGTGAGATTTGCTCCGCTATGGAGAAACAAGCTGTGGAGAAACAAGCACGGTGAAGTGAGAGCAGAGGCAGCCACACCGCTTACCCCCAGCACGGCTGTTCTTTATTGGGTTCTGTGGTCTGCCCACGCAGGGCGTGGAACGACTTCTTTGGAGTCATTGCCTAAAATCTCTAGGCGTTTCCCATGTATGCCGATCAGAGGTTAGATAAGCATATTCCTGATTTCCCTCCCTCTAAGATGTTCTTGTCATCTTGGCCGGGGTGCGGTCAGTGTTCAGGGAAGGTACATGGGCCAGGATCCTTTCTGCTGTCATGGGTTTGTCAGTTACCAGTCACTGTGGCGGGGCTGTTGCCGGGCCAGAGGAAGGGCATGGGTTCCCCTTGGGGATGCCAGTCGGCAGTGGAGACCCCGGCAGTGAACTTTGCTGTGTCCGTACCTGCGTCATGTATGTGGCCCTTTTACCTCCCCACTTTGTTGGGAAGATAGCAGTCTGGGGGGTCGTCCTCACCTCATGTTATGTCGAATGGCGCCCATCACACACCCCTTCTGTGTGATGCCGTGCAATACGGCTTTCTATGTGAAATGTGCATTACTCTGGAAACACCTGAAATATCCTAAACAAAATGACACTTTTTTCTTTTTTTTTTAACTCAACAGAAAATGCCCTAAAAACAATAGAGGACGACGACAGAAGCAGAACCTAGGTCATTTTACTTCAGATACGTCATCTAGAATGGTTTGAAGTGACTTTTATATGTACACTGACCATGTGATGTACATTTATTATGTCTTTTTTTAAAGAATGGAAATATTTATTTCAGAGGCCTTATTTTTGGACATTTTTAGTGTAGTACAGTTGGCTCGTATTTAGAATATTCAGCTACAGCAGTTTTGGACTGTTTAGAAGTCTTTGTTTTATGTTTCTAAATATAAAAATTGATTTCATATATTTGTACCACATGGTGACTCTAAGACTTATTCTCTACCCATGGAATGTAATATTTTTGCAAAGTTGGACCATTCACAAATGGTTCTAAAGCCACACCCACTTCTTCCACAGTGACCACAGCAAATGACCAAGCATGAACTAAAGGTAAAGATGTTTACAGATTACTTTTCTTACAAAAAAAAATTTTAGAAGACACTGTGTTTAAATAGGCATTTAAATGTTTTGAGATTTAGGAACTGATTTTTTTAGACACTGCCAGTCGCATGAACTGTAAAGCTGTGTGTGTTAGATGTAAAATATTTATAAAATGTATGGGCTGGAATTTGATTATTCCTGTCTTGGGAAAAATAATTCTGATAATTCAAAAAAGTATCTGGTAGCAATGATGGAAGAGATCACTGAAAAGTAGATTTAGATATTGTGAAAAATAGTCTGTTTAACAAACAGATTGGAATAAAGCCTATTCTATCAGTTAAACTACTTTAATACTCATTAATTTTTAAAGAAAATATTTGTTTTAACAAATTGTCTCAGTGTTTGTGAATAAAATGCAAAAATACTTGTTAATGATTGGTGCTCTTAAAGTGAGCTTAAAAATTACCTAAGACCTCTCTATCCAAATTTGTCCTGTAGTAATAGATATATTAGTAGATTGTTGGTGTTTCAAGATCTGAAGTGTGAGTAGAATGTATTCAGCTGTTTAACGTGTAGTTTAGATATTCAGAAGTATGCATGTAGAATTTTAAAAAATGTTCAAAATTGAATATTAATTTTAATATTTGATTTGGAAAAGCATGTTATAATATAATGTTTTCACTATGTGCCTCTGTTTGGTGTGTTTATTTACTGCACTCTTTGGTATTGCTATGCCAGTGCAATTCATATGTGAAATTAATAGAAAAGACAAATTTTAGCCCCTAATTCCCCTCTGCTTTTACAAATGCTGCTGGAGAGTACGTAATGGGAAGTGCCCCATCCGACATTTGGAGTTCGCTTTTTTGGTCATTCGGCTTCTCTGCCCAATATTGGTAGCATGGTGGCCGTGGTGAACTTTTTTGAGAAAAGCTGTCCTCTTCTCTCCCCACGGTCTTATTTGAGCCCCTTAGTCAGCCAGTAAGCATGTTTGGAACCGTCCCCAGTGCGTTGCAAGGGCTCATATTGCAGACGGTCACGTATGGGTATTTGTAGTTATAAATACTTGACCAGTCTCCAGGGGTGGGGCTTCCAACCCTTTAAACAGCTCTGTTGCCTGTTATCAAGTGAACTCGTGGCTCTGCGTGTCAGAATTGATTGTGGTAAGCAGTCTTTGAGAAATTAAAAGAAAATGGAACACAATAGGTCTGCTTCCAATGCTGATAAGATCCACCAGAACCGCCTGTCCAGTGTGACAGAAGATGAGGACCAAGATGCCGCTCTTACCATTGTGACCGTGCTGGACAAAGTCGCCACCATCGTGGACAATGTGCAGGCGAGCCAGAAGAGGATAGAGGAGAGACACAGGGGAATGGAGAACGCCATCAAGTCCGTCCAGATCGACCTGCTGAAGTTTTCACAGTCACACAGCAATACGGGCTACATCGTTAACAAGTTGTTTGAGAAAACCCGGAAAGTCAGTGCTCACATTAAGGACGTGAAGGCCCGGGTGGAGAAGCAACAAATTCACGTTACGAAAGTTGAAACTAAGCAAGAGGAAATAATGAAGAAAAACAAATTCCGTGTGGTAATATTCCAGGTAAGCTTGCACTCGGGTTTACCTCGGTTACTACTGTAATCTCTCACCTCCTTGAACGGCCAAAAAATCCTCCCAGAACCTTCCAGTGTTGCCTCTTTAACTGTTATATATGTTCATGTAGCAGAATTCTGTGTCAGCGGGTGTCTCAGGATAAAGCCGTTTCTGTGTTAACTAACGTACTATCAGGTCCATATTTTGAGCCTCTCAACCATTGCATGTAATATGAGCTGTGGACCAGAGCTGAGGCTATTTCTTGCCTTTGAAACTTAATATTGGTAAAGCTCTTTCAGTATATTAGCCATATTAGTGTGATGCCTTCTCATACACTTTAGAGTGTTAGACCTGGGAGAGACCTAAGGAGCTGCTAGTATAAAACACCTCTATATTACGAAGAAGCAAACTGAGGGCCTGTACTCTCACAAGATGTTTTTTTCCTTTTTGTCATGGAGAGCCAGGAAAGCCCTGAACAATAAAATGTAAGCTTTTCAGAATATTGGAAATTGGAATCTTTTGGAATTTTTATACATAAGTCACAATAATAAGAAACTGTATTTTGTAATGAACCAGGCTGTTTTTCTTAGTTTTCTTACTGTTATTACAGTTGTACAAAGGTAGCAGTCACATACGTGATTCCTACTATTTAATTACAAAGTCTTTTCACTTAGTCTTTTTCACGTAATAGTTTTTATGAGGCATAACATACTGCACAGTTGAACTTACACTTTTTAAAATAGGACCCTATTCATGGCAAGCGCAGTATCTATAACGTATTTTAAAACTTACAAATCAAAAGGAAAACATGAGCTCTCCTCCCACTGTAGAAAAGTGGGGAAGTCATTATCAGACAGTTCACAAAAGACAGAATACATGGGCAGAATTCCACCTTCACCTATTTAAATATTTGCAGTTACTAAAGCATAACACACTCAGAGTTTAAGGGTAGGAAAAAAACCAGGCACGTCAGTATTTTGCTGGCAGGAGCACTGATTGGTGCAACATTATTCTAGAGGACAGTTTTGTTGGTATAGATTAAGAACTTTAAAAATTCACAAACCTTGTGGCCCTAAAAATCCATGTCAAAGAATTTGTTTGAAGTGTAAAATCAGTAATACGTGCAGGCCTGTTCATTGGTGTGTATATATATTGTTACCATTTTTTTTAGCAGATGGATACCCATAGGCTTAGGGGAAAAACCTAGAAGAATCACCACAAAGTGAAGGAGGAACACAGTTGGATTGTGTAGGCAGGTGTTTATACCACACGAGGGATGTGGGCCGTAACCCCGCACAGTGTTCTATACCCGTTAGTCAGCTCTCCATAGCCCTCTGTGGACTGATAAAGTCACGGGGGAGTATTTTGACTCTGTTTTTAAGAGCCTGATGGTTGTTTAGGAAGAAGAATTGGGAAGAGAGAGAAGTGTTGCTTATTATTTCAAAGGTCGGTAGTAGGGCCATGTCATTTCCCTTTCCTTCCAGGTCCCTGGCCGTTCTTCCCCAGGCTTAAAAGATTGAAAAAAACCAGTCACCTCAGTCTCAGCAGCCAGTTCCAGCATGAGCGTGCATAATGGAGATCTGGATTTGTTATTGGAGAGTGTGGTAGCTGTACTTCAGTTCACCTTCCAAGGGCATTAGCAGTAAGGGGTCCATATCACCCTCTGCTTGCCTGGGGCGTGTCTACAAGCATTCTTAGTGTCCAGCGTTTCGCCTGAGAAAGAATGGACCAGGCACCAATCAAGATTTACTGAGGCGAGAGCAAAGACGTTTCTGACAAGTTCTAATTGACTCATTTGTCTGTTGACATAGTTCTTCTTTTAAAAAAGTTAAGATATTTCTATATTCACCCACTTCCTGCCTGAAACTTGCTATTGGCCCCCCTTTTTATTGGCCCCCATAGTTACTTGAGCAAATAGAAGATGGTCTGAAAAAGCAGTTGAGAGGCGCCAGTTAAGTCAGATCTCTTTCCTTGTAAGATGGAGTGCTGGGAAGATTACGGGAAATTAAGTTATTCAGAATGAGCAGTAGTCTGTCAATAAGCAGTCAGCTACAATGGGTGACCTGGTAGAAAAAAGACAAAGGCCAATAATAATGGACATGGAATATGGATTTGATGATTTGTTAGATGTTAGAACACTATTATAGTCACACATTCACACGATTATTCTTAAAGTTCTTACACTTCATTCTCATAGTTCTTCTATATGAGTGGTTATATTGAGGATGCCCTCGCCACTAAAATTAACTGGAAGCTGAGTAATTCAGCTACAGGATATGGGCGTTTCCATTTGGGTCTTTCCTTAAAAAGTTTTCCCTGGATACATCTTTCTGGTGGCAATCTTTCTTGGTGTTTCATCTCCCACAGTTGGGTGTGACTGACCTTTCAACTGATCCTGGACATCGGCATTAAAAAAAATCTACTCTTTCTTATATGATTATCATTCCTCTTTGAACATACTTTCACTTTGTTGGCTTTTTCATCACACAAGCCAGGGGTCTCAGTGTGTCTTCTACCAGTTGGCCCAGTAACTGAGATTCATGGTCACCAGACGAGGGATCAGGCCGTTGCTAATGATGCTTCTCAGACTTGTCTGTATTCCAAACTCCCCAAGCTGTGTGACTGTGATCCTCAGTCATGACCCAGAGTACTTGTTTTATTTATAAAGATCATCTTTTTCTTTAACCTGGGCTTTTACATCAATATATTATGATTTCATTTGGAATTCAACTATATCAACCGTACAACCTTCAATTATTATTATTTTTTAATATTTTACTTATTTATCTTTAGAGGGGAAGGGAAGGAGAGAAGGAGAGAAGTATCAATGTATGGTTGCCTCTCGTGGGTCCCCTGCTGGGAACTGGCCTGCAACCCAGGCATGTGGCCTGACTGGGAATCGAACCGCGATCGTGTGGTTCGCAGGTCCGCGCTCAATCCACTGAGCTACACCAGCCAGGGCAACCTCCAATTATTATTACAGTGTATTCACCACTGTCTCCTGGTCCCTCTGACTCACAGGAGTTGCCGCAGAGAGAACCATGTAACAGGTGCTCTCCCTGACTCTACCTCTGTTTTCTTTGCTTTTTAAGTCTGCTTTTATATAACTTGTTGTGCTATTGAAGAAGGGTATGTGATCCCTGAGTTAAGTCATCTCTGATTTCACAGCGGGATTGTGAGGGGTTTTGCCCCTAACGAGCAGTAATTATTTGGGGGGCTCCTTTCTTTTCTAATTATGCCTTCTTGGGCCCAGCAGCCCACTCAGTGTAGCGGAAGCCGCTCCCTGCAGCCGGGGTCGGGAAGGCAGAGGAGTCATTTTGCTCCCTCTGATTCATCAGAGAGCTAGGAGATGCCCACCCTGCTTTTTTTTCTAAGCTCCTAGACTCTCCAATACTGAAGCCAAAGAATTTAATTTTAAATAAGTATCCAAAGAAATAAGGTTCCAGGGGTACCTTCTGGACTCTCAGGCTGGTCGGTTTTTAGAATCCTTGCAAATATATTTCTTACCTGCTTGTTCGTTTTCTTTTGCTCCGGTTTAATTTGGATATCCAGCAGGTTTTCTTTAGAAATTTTAACTTCAGGGGTTCAGTTAAAAGTCTTGTGATATTTAAAGCTGTGCCTGTCACGTTTTAAAAACAGTCCCTAAACAGGGACTTGGGTTCCTTCCGCAGCTGTGTTTCTGGGCTGGTTCTCAGGGTCACCTGTGTCTGCCATGTCCCCAAACCCAGTTCCCATTCTTTCCCTTTGGACACATTTGACGGTTGGTCCTTCCCTCTCTTGAAACTTCTCGCTCTGCCTCCCTTTTTCTTCAGCGGTGGGAGGTGCTCCTCTCTCTTGGACTTCTTCCGGCCTCATTGGCTGATGTTTCTCCTTTTGGTTTTCTCATCTTTTCTGATCTACTTGTTCAAAATCCATTTATCTATAACACTAAAATCCAAACATTTCTGATTTTTATTTTACAATTTATTTTGGCAGCAAGATCCAGCTAGACTCTAACTCATTTGATGGCAAAACCTGACCTGAAATAGCCTGAGGCTGTTTAGTCTTTAGCCCACCTTAGGGTCAGTATTCATATTTTTTCCATAAAAATGTTTCCTCCGAAGATTTTACTTGAAATGTTATGTAATGCATCATATTATTTTCCCCAAATATGAAATATTCTGAATTCTGAAACACATCATGGCCCCAGGGAGTCTGAATAACAGAATGTAGACTCCTGCACTCAATGTGATCTCTTTAATCACATGATTTCTAATTTAACCTTTATGTTAATGACTCTTAAATTTGCATCTCTAGTCCAGACCTCCCTCCTGAACTCCACTCTGACATACTCAGCTGCCTGTTCAACGTCTGTGCTTGGATTTCTAGGAGGCGTCTCAGCATCTTCATGTTTGGATGCCGTCCTTCCCCTCCAGTCTCTTCCTCCTGCCGACTTTGTCGTCTCATTTCATGACACGTCTGTCCTTCAGTTGCCTAGACCTTGTACTTGAGAACTATCACTGACCCTCTCTAACACTCCACCTCCTAATCTCATAGCAGATCCTGCTGGCTCCTACCTTCAGATCGGATCAGGAGTCAGACGACTTCTCACCACCACCTCTGTCAACTCCCTGCTCCGTGCCTCACCTCCCTTATCCCGTGGCCTCCAACCATTCTCCCTGCTTCTTATCTGGTCCCCGCAGCCTATTTTCAACAGAGTGATCCGTTTATAGTGTGGGTCAAATCATGTCACGACTCTCCTCAAAACTCTTTCAAAGCCTTCCTCTCACACTCCAAGTAAGAGCCACGGTCCTTGGTACAGGACACAGAGCCCTACAGGATCTGGCCCTCCTGCTACCTCTCTTGCCCTCGCCCCTCTTCCTCTTGGGCCCTTGATCACTCTGCCCCAACCACCCCGCCCACCTCGCTGCTTCTCCTTCCCTCCCAGGGAGACGGACGCATTGCCTGCCCGTCTAGGCTCGGGTGTCACTCTAATAGCGGGGGCTTTCCGAGCACCCTCCCCGTCACTGTATTTCCCCTGGCCCTGCTTTATTTTCACCTCTTAGCACTTGACACCATCCAACATTCTCTTTATTTATTTAACTTGCTTCTCTTGGAAATGATAAGCTGTACGCTGGTGCTTTTTCCCACAGGAGGTTGTTCTCAGTTCCCAGCACATTCACGGTGTGGGGCAGGTGCTTAGTTACTGTTTGTTGGATGAAGACACAAACCTCTGGTTTGATCCACCAGTCGCACTGGGCGTAAAACATAAGACACGTCTTTGCTTCAGGAACTTACCATCAAGTGAAAGCCTCGGGAAGACACATACATAAGTAGAGCTCCAGTTCAACTCACACTGTGATGAATAAATAGAGATGAATAAATAGAGATGAATAAATACCTGTCCTTTTGATGTAGAGTGGAGATGTAACTAAGCCTCTTGGGGAAGGTGGGGACATAGTAATCTATTATTAAAGGAAGATACCTTTTACAAGGCTGAAGAGAGGTGAAGGGGCATTAAAGGCAGCCAGAACCACGTACGCAGTGTCGCCCTGTGTGTTTGGGGATTGAGGGCGGCTGGGTGATGCTGGACCTGTGGTGTGTTTAAGGGGCTTAGCTCAGACTGAAGAGCCTTCTCATCACACTGAAAGGTTCGAATGCTGTCTCTTGAGTGTTGATGAGCTCTGAAAAGTTTTAAAGCAGAGAAAGGATGTGGTCAGAGCTATGCTTTTCAAATTATTTCTCAGGAAATGCTTAGGTGACATTTTTGAGATAGAAGTACCACACAAATTCGGGTCTCAGGGTGACAAGGACCTGAATTAAGACTGTGGTGGAGGCAAGGAGGAAGGAGGAGGGATGAGTTGTTAAGCAGTATTGTTGACAGTGCACAGAGAGTGGCGGGGTGTGGGATGAGAAGGAGAGGAGAGATTTGGGGCAATGGTTCTGGGGTTTGTAGCTGGCACCTGGGTGGGTAGAGGCCCAGGAAGCAAAGTAGCTGTGGAGAGGATGACGGGCGGGCCTGGAGTTTGGGACATGTAGTTGTTCCATCTAGGTGGAGAAGTCTGTTCGTTATTTAAAAATGTGTCTTCATCCTCAGGTAAGGGGAAAGGTAAAGCGAAAATATTTGTGACTTTGCTTACAATTGGGTCCGAAGGTGGAGGAGTGGGTGAGGTTGTTCAGGGTGTGCTTGGGAGATGAAGAAGAAATAAGGACCAAGGAAAGAGAAACGCGGAGAAATACCGACATTGAAGGAGTGGGCAGAGGACCAGCCACCTGTGGAGGAGATTTCAAGGCGTGGCAGAAGGGCTAAGAACTGGCCTCTAACATGCTTTCTCTTTCTGTCCTTCAGGAGGACGTTCAGTGTCCGACCTCCCTGTCTGTTGTTAAAGACAAAACCCTGACCGACAATCAAGAGGAAGACACTGAAGACCTCTTCGATCCCCCCGTAGATCTGTCTTCTGATGAAGAATATTACGTTGAGGAAAGCAAATCCACCAAGCTTAAAAAGTCAGGCAAGGAACACATTGACAATATCAAGAAGGCGTTTTCCAAAGAAAACATGCAGAAGACACGGCAGAACATTGACAAGAAGGTCAACAGAATTAGAACCAGGATAGTGACCCCAGAGAGGAGAGAGAGGCTGCGGCAGTCGGGGGAGAGGCTGCGGCAGTCAGGGGAGAGGCTGAAGCAGTCGGGGGAGAGGCTGAAGCAGTCCGGGGAAAGATTTAAGAAATCTATTTCTAACGCAGCTCCCTCGAAGGAAGCTTTTAAGATACGTAGCCTTCGGAAAGCTAAAGGTCAAACGGGGACCGAAGGTCCCGAAGAGGCCAGGGAGATGGGTGTGGACATCATTGCCAGGGGTGCGTCTCTGGGCCCCGGCGGGGAGCTCTACACGGAGGAGCTCAGTGAAACAGACCGTGAGGAGGCCAGGGTGGGGGGTCCTCCCCACAAAGGAGGGGAGATGCCGACCCCCGAGCCTTTAAAAGTTACGTTTAAACCCCAGGTGCAGGTAGAGGATGACGAGTCTCTGTTGCTAGATTTAAAGCAGTCTTCTTAAAGAGGAATTAAGTATATTTTAAGTATAAGTCAGCTTAATCCTTCAGTGCCAGTTTAATTAGTGTAGTCACTTAACATTTATAGGCTATTTAGGAAAAATAAATGTTATGATTTTTATTTTTTATGTTTAAAATCTGAAAGGTAATACAGATATTATGTGCATTTCCCAGGCACTTCCTTGGGAATTCTTTCACTTTTCCCTGGGCTTCTAAGATTCTAGCAGCTTCTTCTCCTGTCACTCTCACGGCAGCTGCAGATTTTTAAGTGCCTTTCTCTTGCTCACCAGAGAAATAGGTTCCTTGAGAAGGTTGACGAGGTGTTCCATAGTTTAAAACAAGTGAGGGGCAAATTCGTGGCCATTGTCTGCAATGATCTCTCAATTTTGGTCTCGATTTGATGGGGTAGGCAATTTCCAAGGGGATCATATCACCCATATGTGCAAATCAACAGTTTTCTTAGTAAATTAGCAATCACATCTTTTTGATGCTTCTGCGTAAGATGCCATACAGCTCTGGCATCACAGCTGTACTTCCAGTGAGCAGGTGGCACGTCGCCGGCTCATCCGCTCATCAGTGAAGGAGAGGGTTTGCCTGTGCAGCCCAACTCCGAGCACGGGCGTGAGGGTCACAGGAAACAGTGCACATTCTGGGGGAACAAGAAACACAGCCAGGGGAACGAGCCCCACTGATTCCTCAAAAACAAATCGAATTAATTACACCTTCCGAAAAAGCCCTGAGCACCAAGCGGTGAGGACCTGGATTGGACATACACCAACGCTGGTCTTCTGAAGCCTTTTCACAAAATCAGGAATGAAAAATAAGGGTTTGGGTGACATCTTTTTTTTTTTTTAATCAAAGACTAAAATGAAACCTTGGGTTTGAGTTGGATCTTAAAAGTTCCCTTGAAAAATCTTTTTCTTGACTTTTCCTCTGACTCGGGTCCGTGGGGAGGGACTACAGCAGCGTGTGTCTGAGCAGCGGGAAGCGCAAGCCTGTGGCCGTGTCTTCAGGAGCCCTCTGTGGAGTCAGCCCTGCCGGGGTGGGTTTGGGATTGGCCTCGGGTATTTCTGTTTTACGGTGTGAGCCCCTCAGGGGGCGTCTGTCCAAACCAGTGTTCACAGGAGTTCACATAGCCTCTTTGGGAGGGAGCCAGGTTCCACCCTTGACCTCAGACCTGGCCAAACTGGAAGCAGATGTCATTGCTAAGGAGTAACAGGGACGGCCCTACTGGGTCCGCATTTCTGGTGATGTTTAAGTCTCCTGGTTTCATAACAGGGAAGGTATGATGGAACTGCGGAGGTTGAAGAATTCGGACAACACTCAGCTTTCAGATCTGTTTTGGATGCGCATGTAGTCATTGTAATAAACGTACGTGAAGAGACAGGCACACACCAAGGCAACTGAAAAAAATTTGACTCAGTTACCCTGAGATTTGGGTTTGGGAGTTTGACTCAGCATCATTTCTTCTTCACTCTGCATGAATACATAAGATCATAAATTGTTCATCTCATCTTTTTATATTGAAAACCAAAGTGTGTACAACATTGAACAATACATTGAAATAAATAAAAGTGTTATCATTTAAGAAGAGCTTGGATGCCTAATCACATATTTCCTGAAAGCCATGATAAATTTGAGTTAAAAATGGCATATGACAAAGTCTAATGTCAGTGTCTTATTTGTAAATATTTTTAGTAATAATGAATGCAAACAGCATGGTGTGAATTTGATATAACAACCCTTCTTATGTTGGCTATGTTTCTAAGTTGAGAAGAATGTAAACTTAGAAGCTTGTTCTTCTAGCCCTATGCAGAATAAATGAGCAACTGGCCTGAACTATTTTTTTGTCAAATAGGACTGTGGGGGAATTTTTGTCGCGTCTGTTTCCTCCTGCCCCGTTATGTAGCCGCACCTGATGTTGCGGAGCATCTCCACGTTGGATGCATTTGAGTTCTGACGAGGGGGGATGCTAACCTGTCTGCCCTTCATCACGGTAGACTCTGTGCAAACCCAGGAACACTAAGACAGTCATGTCCCCAGACCCTCACTGTGACCTTGTACTGATTCTTGGACAAGGACTTTTCCTTCCACGTCGCTTGTCTCTCAAATTGCTCCCCATATTTAGAATATTCCTCATTTCTGCAGCACCGTTGTTCCTTCTTTCCCCCGGTTTCTTGATGTAAAGAATGTCTATTTATAGTGGGCTGCAAAATCACACATCCTCACTAATGCAAGGGATATTCTCGTCAGCGTGCCTTATTTTAAAAGGTTGAAACAACACAACAGATTTTCCGCTGATTTTTAACCGCTCTCTTTGTTTTTGAAATTAGACGCTCCCTTTTAAACGATTTGTTCGACTAAAAGCAGCAGCTGGATCTGTCCCCCTTTCTTTGTGTGAGGCGGAACGATGTGGCCTCAGTGGACCCCGGGTGCGTGGAGCCCGCTTTCAAGCTAAGCCCTTCCACAGAGTGGACAGCAGGGAGGTCCAGCTCGCTCTCCTGCACAGGAGGGTCCAGGGCCTTCTTCTGAGACCGTCTGCTGGCCTGGCTCTGCCTTGCAGGTTGGAGAAACGAGACCGAGTCTGAACTAGTAATAAGAGGCTCGTGAAAATTCAGCTTGCTGAGATTGTATTTGTGGTGTGTGGGAACTCCTTGGAACAAGTTTTCCTAAATTAAAGATACACACCAAAATACAGCATTTTCATTTCGGCTTCATTCTTTGCCTTCCATGCACATTTAAGGGTTTGCTTAGAACAAGGCCTGAAGTTCATTGTGATTCTATCACCTGAAAGGCAGGGGTCCTGCCACGTAAAATATTCCACAGAGTCATTGTTTTTTTTTAAAATATAGTTTATTGATTATACCATTACAGTTGTTCTATTCCCCCCTTCATTCCCCTCCACCTGCACATTTCCTCCCCCACCCTTCTCCCCCCCTTAGTTTATAACCACGTGTCTCAACTTCTTTAGATTCTATATTTCTCCCACTATTCTCGCCCTCCCCCTATCTATTTTCTACCTACTATCTATGCTATTTTCTGTGCCTTCTCCCCCCTTCTCCTCCTCCCACCCCTCTGTTTCTAACCCTCCATGTGTTCTTCATTTCTATGGTTCCACTCCTGATCTAGCTGTCCTCTTGGTTTGCTTTTGTTTTAGGTGTGGTTGTTAATAACTGTGTGTTTGCTGTCCTTTCACTGTTCATATTTTTCATCATCTCTTTCTTATATAAGTCCCTTTAGCATTTCATATAATAAGGGCTTGTTGATGATGAACTCCTTGAACTTGACCTTGTCTGAGAAGCACTTTATCTGTCCTTCCATTCTAAATGAAAGTTTTGCTGGATAAAGCAATCTTGGCTGTAGGTCTTTGGATTTCATGACTTGGAATACTTCTTTCCAGCCCCTTCTTGCCTGTAAGGTCTCTTTTGAGAAATCCGCTGACAGTCTGATGGGTACTCCTTTGTAGGTGACTGTCCCCTTATCCCTTGCTGCTTCTAGGATTCTCTCCTTCATTTTAGTCTTGGCTAATGTAATTATGATGTGCCTTGGTGTGTTCCTTCTTGGGTCCAACTTCTTTGGCACTCTCTGAGCTTCCTGGATTTCCTGGAAGTCTATTTCCTTTGCCAGACTGGGGAAGTTCTCCTTTATTATTTGTTCAAATACATTTTCCACTCGTGGCTGTTTCTTTCCCCCTTCTGGTACCCCTATAATCCGGATGTTGGAACGTTTAAAGATGTCCTGGAGGTTCCTAAGCCTCTCCTCATTTTTTTGAATTCTTGTTTCTTTACTATTTTCTGGTTGGATGTTTCGTTCTTCCTTCTGGTCCACTCCCTTGATTTGAGTCCCATTTTCCTTTCCATCGCTATTGGTTTCCTGGACATCTCCCTTCATTTCAATTAGTTTAGCCTTCATATGTTCCTCTAATTTGTGACTAAGTTCCTCTAATTTGTGACTGTACTCTACCAATTCTGTGAGCATCCTGATAAATAGTGTTTTAAATTGGGCTTCTGAGAGGCTGGCAATCTGTTGGTCGCTTAGAGTTATTGGCTCTGGGACTTTGAGTTCTTGCACCATCTTTTGGGCTGTTCGTGCCTGTTAAGTAGCAGGAATGGAGCCCTAGGTTTTCACCAGAGCAGGGCAACTCAGTCGCTGGGTTGTGACGTTGTATGTGGGGGCGGGGTCAAAGAGGGACAATGGCTTCCCTCTGGTGCCCGCCTTCGCGACCCCCACCAGCACAGCAGCCACCACTGTCACCAGGGCCACGCGCCCCGCTCCACTGCACGCGAGTGTGCCACCGCCGTCAGCCCTCCACCACTGGGTTCGCCCCCTGGGGCCTGCGTGGTCCGTCTCACTGTGCGCAAATGTGCGACCTTGGTCAGTCTGCCCCGCACCCCGACTAGGTCCGGGCTGTCTGCGCTCCTAGGTCTGTCCTTCCCGACCTTGCTCCGATGCTGGCTCCGCCTCTCTTACCGTCCCCGTTGAATGGTTGGTAGCTGTTGGACTTCCGTATAATTCGGTTTTCTGGTCTCTGGGTGTGTCTTAGTTCTCCAAAACTTTTGTTGTATCCAAACTTGGTTGTGGGAGAAGGCACAGTGTTTCCACCTATGCCTCCATCTTGGCGGAAGTCCTCCACAGAGTCATTGTTAACTGCAATTCCATTATGTGAAATTACTGGGCTGCTTTTTCTGAGATATATTTTTTATAGCTTTTTAAAAATTGAAACCTGATATAAAAAATTACAGACGATCCCAAAATCAATTGCCTGGCACACTTGAGTCAAGACTGGGGGGCTGATCGCTAGGGTCTCATCCTCAATCCTGTTGGAATTGGGCCAGTGCCAGTGCCTGGTTTGTAGCGAATGAGAAAGGAAGATGCCTCAGTGCTGAATTTTGTTGTGACCACTTCTCACTCACGTGACGTCTGAGGATTTACACCTGCTGCTGCCAGGTCAGAACCCCTCGGTGTTTGGTGAGTGGACAGGAGACCCAGGGTAACCACTTCCTCACTGCGAAGTCTCCTGGGACACCCAGGGATTCCCCGGAGGATAGAACCGAGTCGCAGAATGTCCTCAGGCTTTGGATGTGCCTTGGGTGTCCTCCTCAAATCAGCTGTGCTGGTCAAAGGCCCTCACCAGACTGCCCTGCCACTGGGTGCCTTTGTTCCGATGCCATTGGCTTCCCTTTCATTCTGGGAGATGACTTTCAAGTTCAATGATAATGTCCATTTTCTTGTTTTAGTTTTCCTTGGTAACCTCCCACACCCTTAGGAGGGGCCTGGTTAATCACTCCATATAGTCAATATCTCTATTACCTTCACACGCCAGAGTCCATGGGTGGCACCGAAGATTTGAAGATGAACGCACACCCTCTCTGCCTCTCTCCCAGCCGTTGTCCATGGCTCAGTGTTCTGACAGTCAAGCAAAAATTCAACAGTGTGGCGAGTGCTGTGTATAGGATGATGGAAGTGGAGAGAAGACAGTGTTTCAGTAGAAATGGGATCACACATCTGTCGTAGCACCTGCCCTGGAGTCTAGGTTGAGTAATGTCTTCTTGAGTAGACTGTGCTTCTCAGGGGCAAGGACTGTGTTTTACTCATGTTTCTGGGCCACTGTCCTTGGGGAGCCATCCTTAGGTGTCATAAATCCAGAGATGAAGAGCGTGGTCCGTGCACTTCAGGGGCTTTTCCACCGGGGGAGGAGGGAGACGCCTAACCCAGAGCACTGTGTGATAAGGGCCTCACATTAAGAAAGGAGAACAGGAGCAGAGCGGCAGAGCGTCTAGCAAACTGGGCTGTCGGATAGTTAGAGAAGAGGATGCCCATGCTTGTGTTGGAAGACCAGTAGAATTCGAGGCAAGATGCAGCTAGAGATGCTCTGTGATGGTGTTTTGGGTTTTACACCGAAAGCCATTGAGGAGTTTTAAACGGAGGAGAACGAGATGGATGTTTTCGAAAGGTCGCTCTGTTGACTCTCCGGGGGCAGGGAGACCGTTGACTTGGGCCCTTGCATTTCCCGCTGAGAGAGGGGGGCCCGCCTACAGCACTGACAGCTGCAAACCGGCTAAATGTGGATGTGGGTTGTGCTGGGCAGCACATGACAGCCGGGTTTCTGACTTGGGCAAGTGGCCATGGCACTCACTGCGATGGGGGTTCTAAGATAACAGTCCTGGGGCTCTGACAGCCTTGGCCCATAGCCCCAGGCTGTAGCCCGAGAAGGAAAGGGGGAGCAGTGACTTTACTCCAGAAGCTCCCACCCCAGCGGCCTGCCTGCTGGGGCCGTTGCGGCTCCCCACTAGGCTTGAAGAAAAGCCGGCTTCGAAGTGATCTCCCCTTGGCCTCTCCACCAGGACCGCAGAGCCCACCAGAAGCAGGACTGCCTTTCGGGCTGGGGCCACTGAGAGCTTCTCTCCTGTCTCTCGCTTTGCTCAAGGCCAAGTTTCTGCTTGCTCATTGTGTGCACCAAAGAAAAGCTACTCTCGATTTTTAGCGTGGATTTTTTCCCCTCTAACGTCATTCGTTTGGCACCTGAGGGTTCCCGCCAGCACTGTGCTGCTCCTGCAGCGGTCACTGCGGTGAGAGCTGCTGCGACCTGGTGCGGTGGCCAGCCAGGCCAGGTTCAATAGCTGTTCCTGTCAGTACAGGAGCCTCCCGCTCCTCGTGGGTACCTGGGTGGCTGTCCCGTTAGATCTGAGTCATATCACCACAAATGTATGAGGGGCGTCAGGTGGGTGTGAGGCACCCCATCCCTCTCCTTAAAGAGGGATGGTGGCAGCCTGTCTGGCTGGTGGCAGAGTTTATAGAGGGATTGCCAGCAAAATGGAGACCCAAGTGTCATCTTCATTCCTGGCCGGGCCCATCTCCAGCAAGTCCCTCAGGTGCAGAGCATCTGGTAAACTGTTGGAGAGTGTGGCTTAGACTGAAGACGCCAGACAGCCCTCCTCTCTCCCTCCTGCATGCTCCGGGGGGCGCCGTGGAGGGCGAGGTTTGTGGAGCAGAGCAGGGTCCCTTGTCTTGGCTGGCAGGGAAGCCACAGGCCTGCCTCACACACTCCTCCTCCGGGGGCGCAGAGGGAACGGAGGCCTCCACTCTGAGAAGCCCAGCTCAGGTCAGCAGGCAGCAGGGAGATGGGGGCAGAAAGGCCACAGCAGAACAGAGGGCCCACCTCAAAGCCACAGCCTGGCATGTGCTGTTGAGGCCTGAGGTGCAGTTAGATGTAGCCCAGTGCAGGGGGCTGCTACTCCTGAGGCCTGTTGGGGGCACACGGACTCAAGGTGCTAAACCTCGGTGATTAACAAGGGGAGGAAAGGCAAGTTGGATGTTACAGATCACAGCCCAGGAGAGGGCCGGAGAAGCACACCTGTTAGATGAAGGTCGGGTAAGTGAAACCGTGGGTTTTTGTGAGGCAATTCAGGCCATTTGACCTGGAAGGAGTGGATATAGATCTGTGAAGGAAGGAGTGGGTAAGGAAGTTGGCTAACTTCCAACGTAGGCTATTCTTATAAACAATTCTGAATTTTCTCCCGATCACTTTGTGGCCATCATTATCCTTGGAAGGGTAAGGATTCTTCTGTTCTCAGTCACTGGTTTCCAAACTTCCCTGGTATAATTCGCTTTAAGGGGAGAAACGTATACTGTTCTAAGCTTACATTTAGACTACAGTGAACACCACAGTCTGGATGGTTTGGTTCAGTGTCTTGCTTGGCCTTCAGAGCGGTATTGCTCCTGCCTGCAGTTCACCCACAGCATAGCCTGGGGGAGCAGCCAAGTTATCCGGAGAGTCTCATGGGCTAATATTAATAACTTTGGTATCAGAGTCTCAGTGGGCCTTCTATCTGAACAAGCTTTAAATTCTCAACAAACTGTCCATGTAGATACACTGTTTTAGGCTAAAACAAAACCTGTTGAAATGGACCTGTCACTTTTATTATTATTAGCACCTTTCAAGTGGCCACATTTATTTAGACTGTTTCCATAAAGAGGAGAAATAAATTAACAGAGTTATGCATGGGATGTGCTTGGCTCTAATTCAAAGCAATGGAGAAGACTTCAGAGGGGAACAGGCTCTATCCTTGTCCAACGAAAGCAAATAGGACTACATTTTCTTTAACAGGAGAGGATATATTCAAACAAAGCACAGGTTGCAGATCCGTGAGGGAAGTGCCCCAAAATGTTCTCTCCTGGAAACTCCTACGTCTTCCTCCTGTAAAAAGAGGTCACTAGTGTTACAGACTACCTGTAGTAGAGAGTAAAATCACTTAAGGTTTACGAGGCATTCTCCCATATTCTTCAAAAGTCACGGCCATCCAGCCCCGCTGAGTGGCTCAGTTGTCTGGAGCGTCATCCTGTGCACAAACGTGTTGTGGGTTGGAGCCCCAGTCAGGGCACGCACCCAGGCTGCAGGTGCGGTCCTCGTCAGGGCACGCACCCAGGCTGCAGGTGCGGTCCTCGTCAGGGCACGTGCGGAGGCAGCTCATCAATGTTGCTGTCACACTGATGTTTCCCCGCCTCTCATAAAAAATCAATAAACATATCCTTAGGTGAGGATTTAAAAAAAAGTTACCACTGTCCGATGATAAAGATTTCTTTTTTCCTCTCCAGAATGACAGCTTCTGGGAGGAGGCAGGACTGGAAAGAGGCTAAGTAACTGGTTAGGGTCCAAAGGAACCTGTAATTATTCTTACGGTTTGATGGAAACCAGGCCATACGCGTAAGGCGGGTTATTTTCCTTGACTTTTGAAATTTTGTGCAGAAAGGATGATTCCTTTCCCCCACCCTGGGGGAAGGTAATTCACATAGGAATTGTGAAACTTAATCATGAGTCTCCCAGGCCAAACACCAGCTCTCTCAACTGAGTTCAAGATCAAAGCTAGGAGCACCTTTAGATAGTGCAGTGGAGGGATCTGGAGAAGGGGTATTGGTGGTCTGTGCTGTCGTGGAGGAGAAAGCCAAGGGAAATAGGTTTCTAACAGGGGAAGGGGCTCGGGTTAGCCACAAAGAAAGCCTTCTACTCTGCAGACACCTTCTTCCAGAGGGGGATTAAGAATCAACAGTCCTGGGGGGGGGGGGCAGGGTGGGACACCAAGCACCTGGCGGTGAACGCATGCATCTCCTTTTTGTCCCATAGTTTCTCTAAGGAGCAGCCACGAGTGGCATATTCACACAGCTGTTTTTGTAGAAACTTTTTTCGTGTCCGTGCCTTCTGTCTGAGATTCTGCGTCAACAGCAAGCAGCTTAACTGTGGTTCTCATCAATAAGATAATGTCTCTGTACCTCCCCTCAGTGTCTTCTTTATATTAAGTATTTAACAAGTTAAATACACACTTAATACAAATGTGTCTTATTTGTATTATTTACCAAATGAAAACAAATGAATGACCCTGAACTATGACATCCTCTGTGAAGATCTTTGAATTCAGGCCATTTATTTATTTGGTATTTATTGAACATACCCTATCAGCCTGGCACAGTCAAGGCTCTGGGAATATTGCAGCTAACAAGACAAAGTCCCTGCTCTCAGAGAGCTGACATTCCAGAGAGAGACTAACAGTCAGTAAGTCAACACAATGTCAGGCAGTGATAAGTGTCCCGAAGAAGAGCTCTGGCCGGTGCAGCTCAGTGGACTGAGTGCTGGCCTGCAAATCAAAGGGTTGACAGTTCGATTCCCAGTCAGGGCACATGCCTGGGTTGCAGGCCAGACCCCTGGTAGGGGTCGTGCAAGAGGCAACCACACATTGATATTTCTCTCCCTCTTTCTCCTTCCCTTCCCCTCTAAAAATAAATAAATAAAATCTTTAAAAATGAAAATGTTATGAAGTGAAAAAAATGAAAATATTGTTAAATAAAAAAGAAGAAGTCAGGGTTGGGAGGGTGGTGCAGGCTGGGTGCCACCTTAGAAAAGGTGCCCAGTGAAGCCTCTTGGATAAGGGAGCCACAGTGCCCTGAATTTAATGCAGGTGTTCCTGGGGAAAAAATTTCAGCGTGACCAGGGGATGGTGGCTAAAGTGGGCGGGGATGGAAGAGTCTGGGGAGTGGGGTGGTACAGGCTGTGGTTTTTACTCTGAATGAGGACATGACCTTGTTGAACACTGACATGATCTGATTTACTCATGGCATTATTTATAGTCAGTGAAAAATCAAACCAGTGTTCACGCAAAAAGCTGACTACAATTGCTGTCTTAGTTCTCATTGCAAAGGAAATCACCCAAAATCTGAATGTTTGCTCCTTAATAGCTTACTCCTCCTCGTCCCAGGAAAACTCAGTGTGGCTCAAGGCTGACATCTAGTGGGTATTTTCATAATTGTTTATACATCTGTAGTTTGGAACACACTGGCTCTTAAGGATGGAGGGTGAACTTGAACATCAGGAACAGGATGACACAACAGTAACGTTATTAGAACATTACAGTGGATTTGCCTCCTTATTTTTCTTTGACTCATATTCAGGAAATGTTGCATTTTCTAGGATATATCCACAAGAACTGGTGAATATAGCTGCTGGAAGATTATAGCATCAAAGTGATAGGCTGATGTAGGGAGAATAGGTCAGGAGTTGGTGGGATCAACCAGCAGCAAGTTCTCTTGACTTCAGGGGTGGCCCTCAAGAGGTGGCCTGTGGTTCATTATGTGTCATCCAAGGGCGAGTATGTTCCAAACCTGGGCTTGAGACAGGTGGCAGGTTGGCACTGATTTATAGAAGTTGTGTGAGCTGGTGAGTAGGGCCTGGTGGGAGGAAGTTCAAGGCAGTGTGGAAATACTGCAGCTCAGGTGCGGTTGGGTGCTTCCCCAAACCTGGCTGGGGCACTTCAGTGTAGCCGTCAAGAGCTTTAGGTTTATAATTGGACACCTGGCTCCATGCCGCATCCTGCCATTTCCCAAGTACGAGACTTGGGCCAGTTGCACTGTGTTTCTCAGTTTCTAAACAGTGCCCGCTTTGTAAAAATGTTTCATTAAGTCAGGTAATTTATGCAAAGCACTTAACACACTAGCGTTTAGAAGCAGTCAGTAACAGTGAGGTCTAGAGAAACCATAAGTAGCCATTAGAGGTAGAGAAACAGGCTAGTGTGGTATAATAAAATCTGCATTAAAAACGTTTTTTTTGCCCTCAGCACTTAACACTCACAGAGCTTGGCTCTTACCCATTTTGTATATTTCTATGATTCGTTTAATCTGCATTGACTGGGGATAGTTGAACATTCTGCTTAATTAAGGTACATAATTTATACAAATAGAGATTAAAATTGCTCAGCGGCTTTCATTCCTTTTAGGAAAAAAGACCCAAATGCTCAGCTCCACCGGATCTGGCTCCTGACTGCCTCTGCGTTGTCATCAGTTATTACTTTTCCCTCTCAGCGTCTGCAGTCCCGACACACAGGCCCTTCTGTGCATCCTCCACTCCTTTGTCCCACCTGTCTCAGGGCCCTGGCTAGCCTGGCCCCACCTCTCCCACCCACCCCAACAACCAAACACACACCTGGTTAACATCGTTGGTCTTCCAGATGCCGGCTTATGTGACACCTCTTCCAGGAAGCCCTCCCTGCCTCCACCCACCCCCACTGGGCAGCTGTCCCTTGTTAAATGATCTCATAGCTTTCTGCACTTTGAATGGCTCTTCAGAGCACTTATCATAGTTTCAGAGCGTGTATTTGGATGATGATTTATCTGCTTGACCCCCTGCTCTGTCCCTGCCGTAGTGCCTGGTGCATTTCGACTCCCATGTATGTTTTTGGAAGAGTACAGAGAGTGACCTGAAGACAGAGGGATCTGGTCTGAGGAGGGCAAAAGTAGCTTTACAGTTGTTGTGAGTCCTCGAAACAGAGTTTATTCTTGTGTTATTGTTTATCATTATTATTCACCTACATTTGTCAGCCCCTATATTGAGTCCCAAGCAGGAAGCATTTAGGTTTGAGGCTTCCACTTTTATCAAACGTCAACCTGCAAGAAGTGAGCAAAACTTACGTGGAATAAAAGAGCTTGCTCTACTCCACCAAGGCCACCTCTCGCTCCAGACTGGTCCAAATCCTGGTCCCACCAGTGGGCAGAGCCAAATTCCAGGCAGTTCTTTCTCATTTGCATTTCCTGTGGGTGCCAGCGTACAGAGAGAGCTGGAATCACCCAGAAATTGCTGTTTCCCCACCGACTGCCTCAGGCTGGTCCTACAACTGCAGTCACTCAGAAAATACCAAGTCCTCGTGTCACTTTCAGACCCAGGAGTGGTCTTGGAGTGATGAACATTCCAGTCTGGTGTCATGATAACAGCTTTCTCTCATCCATTTGCAAGTTTCTCAGCACCTACACTTCACTGAAGGAAAAAACATCAAGCCACCCAGCAGGGTTTATGAAAAAGCACTGGTTGCCCGTGGCATCCCCTCCCCATCCTCAATCCCCCTGCCCAGAGGGAGTCACTATAATAAACCTGTGTTTGGTGTTGTGTTTAGCTAGTAAGTTTTAATTTAATTTACTTCAAACCTGTCTTCTCAGTGGGTACTCCAGTCCTACCCCCTGGGGGTGTGAATGTTTTAGAGAAATTTGGCAGATTCTTACTGACAAGCTGGGGCACTTGACCCTGCCTTGCCTGGACCTTACCCGCAGATGACCCTGAGACAGCAGGTACGTTGAAGGTCTGTAGGAAGCACCAGAAGTCCAAGTTTGCTGGATGTTTTCTTATTCAAAGCCGTTGATATAAAAGCTTTCTGAAACTAGGAGTGATGGTTTGCCACAAGTGCCGCTCACTTTCCTCCAGTAATTTTGTAGACCCGGAGGCCTGCTTCGGCAAGCCTGGCGCTGGCAGCATGTGTGCGGGTGGGCCAGGTCTCTGACTGCACAGGATGCCTTTCGAGAGCAATGCTACCCCTGTGCCTTTGGTAGACCAAGAATTGACTCAGCACAGCTGGTGCTGCAGATCCTTTATCTTAGGTCCCCAGGACAACTGACCCTCTGTAGCCATGTCTTCTGAGACAGCTCTCCTTAAAGTCCAGTGAGCCTAGGGACATACACCATAATCTTTGTTGTCCTTCCCATAACCCACAGGGCAATTGCTAGTGTGTTTTCTGCAGCATCTTATAGGTTATTACGACTTTCCCCTCTTTCTTAGATTACGTAAGTATTTCCTAGCTGGTCTATTTTGATCCACTCTTCCTCCTTTTCTAGAAGACACTCTGCTCGGAAGTCGATGTGTGCTGGTTATCAATGTATGGCCTCTCAGCTTCAAGTGCACAGTGGGTGCATTGCGGTGTCCTTTGGATATGTTTCCTTTGCTACCTGCACAATACTATAGTTTGTCAGTAGAGGGCACTGGAGCAACACAAGGAGGGGGGTTTCTCTCCTGGTTGCGTGTGTTGCAGGCCCCTCAGTGTGCAGGGCTTCCTGCAGTGCACCTGGCTGGCCCCAGCCAGCTGCCAGAGCTGCCTGTGGTATCCCTGGCAGGTGGTTTCATAGCAGAGAAGCTCCAGACAGTTACCTGCCTTTGAATGGCTTCGCCGGCACAGAGCAGGAGGGATGTTCAGCAAGTTCCACCCCTGTGACATCTCTGCCAGGCAGGGAGCCACACCATTCCCTGTCCAAAAAGGTCTGGGCTCAGCCTTGGGGGGCGGGGGGCTCTTCCTCGGGAAGTGGTTAACTGCTCCTTATATTTGCTGTGCTTATGCAGGGTAGGCGAAAGTAGGCTTATAGTTGTTTGTATGAACATTACAATAATAGATAATAATACAAGAAAAAACCCTGAATAACTCTGTGTTTCTCATACAAGTGTAAACGAACTTTTGCCCTGCTCTTTTTACATCTCTTTCTTTCTTACCAGCCAGTCCCTCGTTATGCCAATCTCCTGCTGAATAATTAATGCTGCTTGATATGAAACTTCCCCAGATTGCTGTGTAGTTTCTGTTTCCTCATTAGACCTTGACTGGTACACAGTGTGAGCATTTTGAAATGTAAATCTGACTTTTTCACTCCTACTGCTTAACATCTTTTTATGGTTCCCCTCTGCTTGTGGAATGAACAGCCACCCGCCCCTTGTTTTCCTGGTTTCTGGGGCACAGGCACAACCTCTTATTCCAGAGTCTCCCCAGGATTCTTCAGATGCAGTTTCAACAGACCCTCCTCCCTCACCTTTTCGCCTGGTAAGTCCCTACTCACCTTCAGGCCTCAGTTTAATCACCTCGTTCTCCACCTTTCCTGGCTAGGTTGAATGTCTTTTATTCACTTTCAGAACGCCGTGTAAGAATGTATTTCTATGCTTGCAATTTTATATGTCTGTGTGGTTCTTTTGCATTAATATCTGTCTCCTCCCCTGCAGATTGTGAACTCCTTGAGGACAAGAGACTTGCTTTTTCGGCTCCTTGGAGAGCCTGCAGCCCCAGAGTCTACAGTGCCTGTCAAAGCAGACATTCCAGATTGTTCTGCTGTCTTGGTCCAAAGACTTCCCTGTCCATACTCCAATTCGCCACAAGGTGGCAGGCTAAGACACTCTGATAGGTAATTTTTTTTTTGTTTTTTATTTTTATTTTCGAGAAAGAAGTAGTGTTTCAGGTTAAAACGACGTTCTTTGAACCAGGAAAGGATCCCGTTGAAGTGAGATTGAGTCACATACTGTTACAGAAGATTTCTCTGAAAATGTCCTCTGCTCCTTTACTTCTTCACTGAGTCTGAGGAACGATCTGTCACACTTGTAACAAGCAAGACCAAGAAGAGATTCTCACAGGCTATTGTACTATTTAGAAACCACCGGAACCCGAGCTCCGATTCAGGGACAGGGTGGAGGGGAGTATTCGTTGCCCCTCCCCTCACACTTTGTTTTGCAGTAACTGTGAGCTGGAGAAGAAAGGTTTAGAGCGATGGGTCCCATCCGGTAGTCCTAGAGCCAAGCTTGGCTCTGCCTGTTTTTGCAAGTAAATTTAATTGAAACAGCCACACCCATTTGTTGTTATATTGTTAGTCTTTAGCACAACTATGAATATTTGTGACAGAGGCCATACGTTCTGCAAAAATACTTACTATCTGGCCCTTTAAGACAAAATTTGGAACATCTGGTCTAGAGGGATGTAAACTTTTCTGAAGCTTTAGTATCTGGTTAACATTCAGCTGACTTCTCATCAAAAGGAGTGATTTGACCTTTTCCTAAAGTCGGGGAGAAGACCTGTCTTTCCAAGAAGCAAAGAGATGATGTGGGATGATACAAATTTTTTGGAAATTGTGGCCATGTTGAGGGCAAGGGTAACTAGCCAGAACATAGCTGTAAGGAAGCAAAAGGTGTTTTACTAACTAATGCAAAGAGGCTCCGGGACACACCCGAAGAGCAGGGTGTGTTCCAGGATGTGGTTAAAGAGCAAAGGTTAGTCAGGCAGATAGCCATCTGGACAGTCACTAGGGAGGGAAATTTTGCCCCTGTGCACGAGCTCAACTGACCAATCAGGTAAAGGAGCATGAGCCAGTGCACGAGTTAACTCACCAATAATCAGTAACCCTATTGTGCTGATGAGCCAACCGCTAACCGCCACATCTGCTTCCACCTCGATAAAACCCTAAGCCTGTAAGCGTTTGGCGCGACTCTCATTTGCAGCCCTTGTGGGCGCCGTGTCTCCGGACACTTTGGAGAGTTCGCCCCTGCGCAGGTTAAACTTGGCCAATAAAGTAACATCTTTGGAACCCTGAAAGTCTCCGACATTTGTTCTCGCGGTTGGTGAATGCAACGGCCACATAAGTCAAGATTATATTTATTAATTCATTTCAGGAATTGGGTGTTTAAGTGTGTTATATCTCTTCCTTTTTTAAAGATTTTATTTATTTATCTTTAGAGGGGAAGGGAAGGGGAGAGGGAGAAAAATATCAATGTATGGTTGCCTCTCATGTGTCTCCTGCTGGGAACTGGCCTGCAACCCAGGCATGTGCCCTGACTGGGAATCGATCCTTTGGTTCGCAGGCCCACACTCAATCCATTGAGCTACACCAGCTAGGGCTATCTCTTCCTTTTTAAAGTGGAAAATAGGGGCATACATGATGTAAATTACTTGTAGTTTCTTAGCATGCTTTCCCAGAGTGGGACTGTTATGTCTCTGCTACACTAATTATTTCATTTGTCAAGATACCAACCAAAAAGCTCAGTAGCCATTTACTTTTCATGCAAGAAATATTCTTGGCAGGGTTGTTTTGGGTTATTTATGAGTTGGTGAGTGCTCAGACATTGCCGAGTCAGACTGATGTTAAATTCATTTTGTAAATTTTAAACCGTAAAATACATTTTCTTTTCTTTAAAAAAAATTAAGTTGTTTTATTGTTGTTCAATTATGTAAAATACATTTTCTACAGATCACCTTCCTGATAAAACATTTTGGGTAAAAGTAGTGCATATTCCTTACAGTTGCTCAGTGTTCTTATAAAAACAGGCAAATCAGAAGTAAGTGAATCATTTTAGAGATAAGAAATTGGCTGGCCCTTGCTGGATCCCGTTAGTGTGGTCAGATGATTGCTGTGGCCGGTGGCCAGGTTCGTTTGGGGGAAGGAAGGGAGAAAGAAGCGTGAGGGGGAAATTCTTAGATTGTCACTACTGGTGGAGAACAAAGCAGATGGGCTGTCCACCCTCCTCTGAACGGCACCTTTTTTCGCAGAAAGTTTTTCAGGCAGGTGGTTCCTTATTTTCCGAGGTAATTTCGGACCAGGATTTCCCCATCTCCCTAAGAAGGGACGTGGGTGTGGAGTCTCTGCGGGTCACACACATGCATCACATCTTCTTAGAATCCTCTCCAGGTTGTTGTACGTAAACTTGTCTTTAAAATATTATTTCTTCTTTTCCAAACACTCCATTCCCCTATTTACAGCCTCTAGCTGTAATTATTCATATGACTTCTACTTAAAGAATTTCAGTGTTTAACTTTAGTCCTTTGTTATTCTAGAATTTTTAGTGTTGATTCATGCTTCAGTACATATATTTATATTGCAAAATGAATTTTGGAGAGGTAGAGCCAAACTCCTAAATAAACCACACGCACACAAACCCATTTGTTTGTAGCACGAGAGCTACAACCAAAAGCTGGGATGTTGCCGTGTCAACTCGAGCTGAGACCATTAGGCATCTCAGAATTTTCCCTGCTTTTCGCATGTCAGCAGATGACTGTGAGAGTGTCTTGCGTATTAATCTTGGGGCTATGAATAAATTTTAGCAAATGGACAACTTTGCAGATACGGAATCTAAGATTAATGCAGATCAACTGCATATGCATATATAAAAACAAAAAATATGTAAATATATTTTACATTACGTATATTTATACTATGTGTACACACATAAAAATAATATATACAAATATAATAACACAATTGTTACTAATTGTGCATAAGTAGTGTTGCACTACTTGGCAGTATGTTTATGCATGTCAATCAACACACTTTCACAAAATATATTTCAAACAGCATTTCCCAGACAAATGTTAAGTGTGTGCTGGGTATAAGGATTCCATGGGAAGTCATGTTGGAAAGTGCTGATGTCGAGAAACCCTCTACGTCTATGACACCTGACAAAACCCAGAGCCTCGGATTGTCATAGTCATGCTCTGACAGGAGCTTAACATCGTAACGCAGCCCGGGTGGCTGTTCGTTCCACGAGCAGAGTGGAACCATAAAAAGATGTTAAGCTCCTTTGTCATTTGTGCCAAAATAGAAGCTGGAGTCAGCATTCCTATGAATCAGATATTTTGCTCACCTTTTTTCACTCAGCTTTTCCAAGCTCTCATAGCTCATTTTACTGTATCATATTGGGTGGGGCACAATTTGATTTTTTTGATATGCTTGTATATCTACTCATCGGGGAAGATATTAACTACTAACTTTTATGAGCATGGTTAGGCAAAATTAGGGCTGCTACTTTATCCCAAATACTGCACAAATTCTTTACATGTAGCTTAAACCTGAAGAGGTGCAATGTGAAAGTTTAACATAGCCCTGGCCTGGTAGCTGGGTTGATTAGAGAATTGTCCTGATTCACCAAGGTTGTGGGTTTGATCCCCAGTCAGGACACGTACAAGAATCAACCAGTGAATGCACACATAATGGAACAATAAACCGCTGTTTTTCTCTCTCTTTCCCTTCCTCTCTCTCTCTAAAACCAGTAAATATTTTTTTTAAAGTTTAGTAAAATGGTGGTTCAATCAGTGCCTCAGCATCAGTTCATTATATTTTGTATCCCTCCCTATAGGTCTCGTTCTGGGCTTCCTCATGACCCATCTCTCTAGGCGCTTAATAGGATCTTATTTTGACAAGAAGCCATGGGCTGCCCTCAATTCAAATAATTTCAAAATCTCCGATCAGATGGCCCATTTTTGGAAATGTCAACAATTTCTCAACTGTCAACACTACAATATAAACAATGCTGCATACATTGTTAGTCATGAAGTAATTTCTTGTCCCCGGGGAAACGGACCCCAGGCGGTTTGTTGTGGTGACGGGCTTTTCACATGAGCTCACTGAAGACTCAGCTACAGCTGGTGCCTGTCCACAGCCTGGCCCTGGAATTCTCTCGTTTTGTGAGACCTCAGCATTGTAGGCTTCATCTGGTATGTGAAAACATTATTTCACAATGGGTACAATATTGTCTCAACTGTATGCAACTTCCGACAGTGAATTTATGTCATTGTTGCCTTTTAGAATTTATATCCTCTCGCTAGTTCCGTATTTTTTCTTTAACCTTTAAATTGGGGAAAACCCCGACTGCTCTGGTTGAGAATATCGTCATGGTTTGGTTTTTATGTGCTTTGTCTCGTGTTCTGTAATTATTTAAGAATCTAAACCTAATGTGATGTGAGTTGGTAATTGTGCAGTCCTGATTTTTTTTATTTTACATTTCTGTACTAAATCCAGATACTATGAAAAGCAAATTGCAGATAGAAAAATTAAAATAATGCGAACATTCCCTGGAGGGACACATAGGCTATGACGAAAACTGCCATCAGAGGCAAACCCATTGACTTAATACTCTCAGTATTAAATGGTGGTGAACGTAAATACACCCAAGCAGAATGAAAAGGTAAACAACTCTACACATCAGAGCTCTTTTAAATCAATGTGAAAAAATACAAGTGTCCCAGGAGAAAAATGGATGAAAGAAAGCCCCAACAATTTTTGGCTCTCCTGAAAGGGAAGACTAGCTAAAACATTTTCACGTGGTACTGCTGGAGAAGGGAGTGGAGAGGCCGTGACCTCCCGTTGACCTGGGTACTAAATCCAGGCTCTGGGAGGCTGCTCACCTGTCCTTGGAATGACACGTCCGCCCCTCGTTCCCCCAGCAGGAGCCATTTTCAAGAACACAACCTGGAGAGGCGTGTGTTGCTCCAGAGGTGCCCAACACAGCTCAGGATGGCTATTGAATGGGGCTCAACACGAAATTGTAAATTTACTTAAAGCACGACGAGATTTTTTTTGTGATTACGTGTCACAGTGTATTTAATATGTAGCCCAAGAGCTCTTCATCTTCTAGTGTGGCCCAGAGACACCGAAAGTCTGGACATGCCTGGTAGACCGTCTGGACCGGATACGGGACTGAACCCTGTTAAGGCCTCTGTGTAAGTTTTTAAGATTCCGGTGAGCAGGTGCAGAAGACGAGCCTTGTGCGTGTGAGTTCCCTTGCTTTTTAAACCCGCCCGCGGCCAGTCTGGAAAGGTCTGCCTCTTCCTTCGTCTCCCCTCGCCCTCTACGCCAGGGGGGCTTTGAGGGCAAAGTTCAAGCAAAACTTTGTGATCTGCACCAGTTTTCCCTCTCTCTTCTGCTCTGGGAAAAGACATGAAAAGATATAAAAGGTATGAAACGTTTATGAAAGGATGCCAAGAGATCTAGTACATTTGTTATTTAGTGTTTATGAATGCGAACTAATAAATAAAAAGCAAAATAAATATACTAGTGATCTGACACTCTGTCCTACCAGATTAACAAAGAAAACAGAAAGAAAGAATGAAAGAAAGAGAGAAAAAGATAATACCCAGGTGGACAAGGGTTTAGAAGAAAATGAGAATTTTCATGCTGTTTGTGGAAGGGTAAGTGGAGTCAGCTTTCCTGAAGGACAACTGGGCCCTATGCCTCACGAGTCTCCTTGATCCATCAATTTTACTTCCAGAATTTTATTCTGAGGAAATCAGAGATATGTGGAAAGGGAGATAAGCAAAGATTTTCTTATATATCTACCTTTCTAATTTCTTTTTTTTTAAGATTTTATTTATTTATCTTTAGAGGGGAAGGAGAGAGAGGGAGAGAAACATCAATGTATGATTGCCTCTCGTGTGTCCCCTGCTGGGAACTGGCCTGCAACCCAGGCATGTGCCCTGACTGGGAATCGAACCATGATCCTCTGGTTCACAGGCCTGTGCTCAATCCACTGAGCTATACCAGCCATAAATGTTCCTAAGTACAGTTTAGATCTTAATTTTTAAAAATGGATATGTAGGGTTTTTTTGAGGGGAAGGTCATTCATTTCAAGTATTTGTCACTTTCATTGTCTTCTTTAATCCATGAGCTATTTAGAAGGGTATGGGTTAATTTCCAAACATAAGGGGGTTTTTACTTATCTTTTTGGTATTAATTACTAGCTTAATTCCATTGTAGCTAGTCAGGCCATAGCATATATTATTTAAACTTCTGAAATTTCTCAGAACTTGACTTTTGCCTCAGATTTTGGCTGATTTGATAGATATTTGGTGGTATTTGAAAAGAATATGTATTTGACGCTAGTTGGGTACACTGCCCGTTATATATGCCCACTGGGTCCTTTGTTAATCTTGTTCAAATCTGTCCTTACCAAGGGCCTATTGGCTTTTTCTATCAGTTACAGAGAAGGACTTGTTAAAGTCTCTAACTAATTATGATGTGGACTTTTCTGTTTCTTCTTTTATTTCTGCCACATTTCTGCTTTACATATTTTTTTAAGATTTTATTTTATTTTTTATTTTTACATTTTTTAAGATTTTATTTATTTATCCTTAGAGGGGAAGGGAAGGAGAGAAGGAGAGAAATATCAATGTATGGTTGCCTCTCGTGAGTCCCTTGCTGGGAACTGGCCTGCAGCCCAGGCATGTGCCCTGACTGGGAATTGAACCGCGATCATGTGGTTTGCAGGCCCGCGCTCAATCCACTGAGCTACACCAGCCAGGGCCATATTTTGAGATAATGGTCTTAGATTCATACAAGTTTAAACTTACTGTATTTCCTTTTTAGAGCCACTTTTATCATAAAATGTCCCTCTTTGTGTCTGTCTCATAATGCTTCTTGCCTTAAGGCTGCCTTGTCTTAAGTAGTGAATATACACCAGCTTTCTTTTGGTTAGTGTTTGCATGGCGTACACAATTTTACCCCTCTTTTATTCTTGATCTCATTTATTTATGATGTATTCTATTTTATGTGATTGAGTTGCTTATGTTTAATCTGTCAGTCTGATAACCTTTTAATTATGTATTTGATCGATTCACACAGAATGTATTATTGATATATTTGGGTGTAAATCAATCATCTTATTACTAATTTGTCCTACTAATTTATGCTCTTTTTCTCCCTTCTTGCCTTCTTTTGATTAGCCAATATTTGTGAGATATATATATATATATATATGTATATACACATATAGTTTTACCAGATCAAGATAATGCAAAAATGGCGGAGCAACCCCCTCCTGCCTTATGCACTACCAATGGCAGGCCACACATGCTATAATTTAAGCTCCACACAACATTATTACTATGATTTTGTAGTCAACATTTACTGAGATGTGTTGACCTACTTAACCATTTCCTTTGTTCAGCATTGTGCCCTGCCTCTGGGTGCTTTTCCTGGGATTCTTTTCATTTCTGTCGAAGAACTGCATTTTGTATTTCTGTTAGCGTGTTTGTGCTGACCACAAATCCTCTCAGTTTCTGCATTAAATGTATATTGCCTTAAACGCTGGAGAATACTTCCAGTGGCTACAGAATTCTTTGTTGGGAGGGATTTTCTTTGATCACTGTGATGATATTCCACTGTCTCTTGCCTTTTTTTTCTTTCCCCTTGTTTTAATGTTGTTCTTTTGAAGGTAATGTATCTTTTCCTCTGGTTGAGTTTAAAATTTTCTCTTGGCCATTGTTTTTCAGCAGTGTGATTATGAGGCACTTAGGGTAGGGTTTTTTTGTATTTGTTTTTAGCACTTCTTGATGTTTTTGTCATTTGTGGAAAACTTCTGCCGTTATTTCTGCAATTACTGGGACTGCTTTCTTGTCTCTTATTTTGGACCCTTTCGCCCCACCCCATGTGTCTTTCACGTTCATATCTGTGTTTTTTGTGTCCAGCTCACATATTTCCTTCTGACGACCTCGGTCACTGTCTTTTCAGCTGTGTGTAATCTCTTGTTGTCAGTTTGCAATGTTTTATTTTTCAGCTCTAGACTTTCCGTTTGATTTATTTCCTTCTTCCCAGTTCTCTACTGAAATTCTCCATCTTCTCATTTTGGTGATTTAACTTAATAATATCTGTGTTGATACTTCAGTATTGGTATCATGTGTGAGTTTACTTCCTTTCCTTTCTTGATTTTTCAAATAAATCTTACCATCTTCTATGCCTGCTTTTTTTTTTTTGAATGAGAGCTAGGTATTGATTGTTTTTGAAAAATCTGAGGTAAGTTGAGGCTCTGGGTGACGTTTTTTCCTCCAGGGAAGATTTCCTTTGGCCCCTGGAGACAGTTCATCTGGTCAGAGCAACTTAATTCCATCAGGAACTGAGACCGGATTCAAATCTGAGCTTCAGCTCTCGAGAGGGCTAGTCTGTTTCTGCTTCATTCACCCTCATACCCTTTCAGAATCTTACCTATCGTTCAGAGCTGTTTCTCCTGGCATTCCTGGAGCTCAAATTTTTATTCCCTTTGGCCCGTGAGGCTAAAGAGAATTGTGCTCACCTCTCAGCTTCTCATGTGTTGTTTTCATTTTCAGGACTGGCACCAGGCCTTGAGGAGAAAAGTGGCCTAAATTCTGGAATTACTTCTCTTGGCTTCACCCTCTTTTCTTAAATCTTGGTCCCACAACTTCTCACTGCCCTGCTAGTTATTTGAGGGCAGTGTATATTTCAAATATAGATTTAAAAACTTTGTGCCTGTCTTTTAATTGTCCTCAGTAGGAGGGCTATTCTGAAATTATGCATCCATCCATTTTTATTTTATTCTTTTAAAAAATCATTATTTTTTATTTTATAATCATAGAGATGAAACTGCATTATTTCTCTTCTATTCATATAACTATGTAAAGACAAAAGACTTACTTTAGAGTTTTTGTAGGATTGTGAATGCTTTCATTTTCCATTTTACTGTCTTGTGCGCTTTGTTTTTAAATATTTTATTTATTTATTATTGAAGAAAGGGGAAGGGAGGGAGGAAGAGAGGGAGAGAAACATCACTGTGTGGTTGCCTCTCACACTCCCCCTTTTGGGGACCTGGCCCACAACCCAGGCATGTGGTCTGACTGGGAATTGAACCAGGGACCCTTTGGTTCTCAGGCTGGCACTCAATCCACTGAACCACACCAGTCAGAGCCCTTGTACTCTTGATGTATATGTTTCCTGAAAAAAAGAGTATGATTACTTAGATTTATTGAAATTAGGGTATATAAATGGAACATTAACATTAGTATCTATATAAAATATTAGTAGCAGCATTTATATGTAATTGTTTAAAATTATTACTATAACAAATAAAAGATGTATCAACAAAAACAGCACCAAAAATCACCTGATCTAACTCACCTTTTATGTTTTTCAGTCTGTGCCTACATTTCATATGCAGATGTAACAGGGCACATATTCAATGAGTGTTCTTAGCATTGAATTTTAATGATGTACATTGGAAAAAATAGCCTCCTTATATTATTGCTAATATCCTGTTTCTCATTCTGCCCCAACACCTTTTTCTGCCTAGCATTAAAAAGATAGGCACATTTATAGATATCTTGTTTTGCCCAATAGGCATAGAGTTAATGCTGAATAAAATGGTTAGAAATATTCACGTCACTCAGAGATGTTTATGGTCTCTTCCTACAGATGCTTCTCCTTCCCCATTGGGAGGGGCAGTGGAGAATTTAGCTTCAGAATATTGCATTTGACTTTCCCTGCCTTTAAAAAAGCTTTCTTTCAGCCCGAATAGACTATTTCCACTATTTGAAATCCATTTGTCAAATTCTAGATGTATTTTCCTTCTCAGAACAATATCCAAGTATTATTAATGATGATGGTATTGATCTTTAATGATACTAGACTCTGATGACTTGAAATCTCTTAATGATATTTCTTATCAGGTATAAACTTTTAGAAAAGACAAATTAGTAGTTAGATTCACATTTATATTATTACACTTCTAGGTGTCTTAATGACATGGGCATATAAGAGGAAGCTAAATTTTAATTAAAGATTGCCCTTAAAAATGGAAGAATTCCAAGATTTTTGGAAGTTAGATAACATTAAGGAGGCGAAAATAGGAAATAAAGATGGGTTTGTATTCTGAAATAAAAAAATTCAAACATTAGTGAATTAGAAGAAAGTCCCCTTTGAAAATTGCACTAATAATTCTTGGTACATGTAAAACACTAGCATGTTATTTAGAAAACATGGGGATTAATCTAGGCCAGCTACCCACTCCCTCAAAAAAGCAGTGACTATAAATTATAGTCACTATATATTGTAGTCACTATAAATTGTATCATGAATCTCTCTCTCTAATTTTTCTTTTAATGTAAAAGACTCCCATAAAGAACTCATGTGGAATGTGACTGTGAAAGCTTACGGATTATCGAACCCAAGCCTCATTTTGTAGATGAGGTCAAGAGGTTATTTCAGACATCCGGTTGGTGGGCAATTTCATGAAAACTCCTAGAACAGGAGTTGGCCTTGAGCAAATTTTCTGTAAATGTTCATTTCTTTCCCCCCTTTCCTAGAACACAGATATCTTGTTTCCCCAGTTTTGGGATGAGTGCATTGTAATTTGTTTGTTGGATTAACAATCTAATTTGTGATAAAAAGCAACCCCTAAATATCAGTGGCAATTAACGGCAGAGATTGATTTCTCTATCTCCTTGCCTGCCCTCTGCGGATGGGCAGACGCTCGCCCCTGCTGCGGCACGATGCCTGTGGTCGCAGCTGTGGCCGGGGCTCTGTTCCACGTGGCGCTTTTCCATGAGTCTTCCTTTTGGAATCCAGGTTAATGGAGCAGCCCATCTAGGGGATGCTGCTTGTTGTTCAGGCAGAGGTTAAAAAGCAAGAGCAGGCCTCTTAAGCCTCTGATTGGAAGGAGCAGACTGCCATTTCTGCTGACGGGCATTGGCCAGTCAAGTTCATGGTCAGGCTTGACAAAGGGCAGCGAGATGTGCTCCAGCTTGCAGGAATTAGGGCAAACAATGGAGATGCATAATTCTCTCTCATGGTAGGGAGCAGATAGTTGTCAGCTATCAGGAAAATGACAAATATTTCAGTGTGGTGCCTCTATTTAATCTACTGTTTTTTCCTCAGTTCCAGCTCTGCAGAAACGAAAGCTATTGGCTCTTGCTACATTTTCTATGGCTGGGCTGAGTTCTCATTTTTTCATATTTGACTAATAATTTCTGGTTGCTTGGGAAGAACGTTTCCAAAGCTGCAACAGAAGTTGAGGGACATCTGTAACAATCAATTCTCCTTTGAATCAAATTGCTTTTTCTAAACTTGAGGATGTTAATTTTCTTTAGAACAATGCTTGATGGAAGGGAACATTATGTGAAGGAGACTGTTGTCTTTTATCAGAAGACTTGCAAGGCCTTCAACTTCATTTTCAGAGAACATTTAAACTTTGGGTCGTTAGTTATTACTGGCGGCACTCAAATAAAGATGAAGAGCACCAGGAGCATGGGCTGTGTTTCCACAAAGTCTTTAAAAATGTTTGAAAGCTCAATTTAATAGTCCACAAGGTATTAAACATCTCTCAAGAGCTTTCTTCAAAATTTACTTTTAAGAAGAGGAAGGCTCTGTGTAACGTGAGGGCAGAGGGGAGGAGAGAGTTGGGGAAGAGCAGGGAAGTAGGCATTTAGAGCCTACTGCATCTTTTCTTATACTTCAGGAAGGCATTTTATCTTCACAGCAGCCCTTCAATGGGGGGATGGGTGAAGGCAGGAGCGGCAGGGAGAGGAAAGAGAGCGTCATCTTTTTCATGCCAGAGAATTGCATGATCTCTTCAGATTCTTGACATTAAAACCTGTCCATCATATATTCATTCATATCTATGGAGAGGTATGTTTACATGTGAAGAGGTCAAGAAGGGAAAGAATAAAACTGGAAAAGATATAAAAAGGATAGAGAAAGTTTTCTTGCCAAGAGACCCCTCCAGCCACACAGATCCCTTCTCTTTCTAGTGTTTCATTCTAGGAGTAGCTTAGACATTTATAAATAAATATGTTTAACTGTATTTTCTCCTTTAAAAAAAACAAAATGCATCTATTCTATGCTTAGTTTTCACTTAATAAATGTACATTCCCCTCTCCACTCCTTCATCTTCTTTTTTTAAGGCAGCTTTAAACAGTTATACCATAAGCTGCTAAATGGTAGAGCATTCTTTCTGGAAACACACATTGAATCTTCTCTTATCTCCAGAACTGCACTTATCACAGGACACGATTACTGAGGGACCTGAGTAGTCCTATCAGTTCATAATTTATGTGTATTTGTTATGGTGGTTAACACCTGTTTGCTTCCCCATCGTGATAAACAGCAATACACTCAGGTTTGTTCTGGTGCTTACTTTGGGGGATTGCACCAAGGGAAACTGAGTCCTGTACCTGCAGCGAAAAGGGGGACAGAAACTGTGAAATGGCTCAGGTGGCAGTAGCTCTGAAGTGGAAAGGAAAGCAGGCAGTGCCCCCGGGAAGGGGTGAAATGGGCTCATTCAGGCAAAGAGGGCGGAGGCAGGTGGCGTGATGATACGGCGGGCAGTTAAGTACAGAGGTCTGCATACGGTTTCCTGGTGTACTCACTTTCACATCCCTCATCCTTTAGCTGAGCAGTACCGGTGAAAGGAGAAATCGCTGTCATTTGGAATGTCAATGGGGAATGTGCTTTTGGGAGGAGAGCCACCTCAAATTACAGGGTATGAAATGGTAAGTCATTTGAGTGAAGTACCTATTAAATGTAGGCTATGACCCAACAACGCGGTTTCCTTTCCATGGGAAGGCAGCGCCACTCCTGTGCTGTCAGTAGGGCTATTTCCTCCTCTGTCTGCCTTTGTCCCCCTTGCCACCAGCTGGGGTGGTAGAAATCATGAAGCACAGTGACACTGCAGAGCCTTCCTAGGAACTGACCCCTGGCCACACAGCTTCATTAACGAGAGCCCTGCCGGGTGTCCTCCAGAGGTTAATCAGCCTCGGGCAAGAATCTGAATGTTTAATAATTACACAGTGCTTGTATCCATAATATGGGAGAGCATGGTTATCTTGAAAAAATGTATACAGTTTTTTCTTTTTATTGCTCCAGGTAGAATTTTTATAGACGGCGAATAGTGGTATAAAGTTAAAAGATTTTCAAGGCTGTATAATGTATTCTATTGAGATGTAAGAATTTTACCATGTTTCATTTAGTCTGAGCTTTTGCAAATACCTTTTCTCTAGAAGAGGTAGCATCTGCTAGTAAGTGGGCACAGGCATTCTTGATGTTCTTGGTATTGATCGCCTCCCTATCTCATGACTTAAGTACTGTTTCGAAGCTCATTCCCCACTTTGCCCTGAGCGCCTCATGTTTTCAACTCAGCAAATCTTCTTTTGACCTTCTTTTCTGTTTAAAATACAGAAAACATAGATTTTGCAGAGCTGTGTCCTCCAGACCCTCTCAGCGGTGTTTTCAAATACGACAGCATGTTGTGAAAATCCTGATTTCTTCATCCCAATAAAACGTGTGTGCTAGGTGGTGGCCTTCCGCCTATCAGTCAGCTTTGGTGTAACCACACTTCTTGGCTTTCACGTCTGTCCCTCCTACAGAACCCTCCACTTTATGTTCTCCCTCCAACTCCCTGCAGCTGGACTCCTGAAAACCCAGGACCCTTCTGACGCGGGTGTGGGAAGCAGCAGCCTCGGTCAGCCTGTTTTGTGAGACTTGAAATTAAACCTTGCTTCCGACCAGACCTGGGGTGTGGCGTCCCTGAGGCTGGCTTCTGCACAAGTTATTTACTCTCAGCCCATGTTTTACACCCAAATGAATGAGGACCCTATGGATCTCAGCCCAGTCCCTCTCCTGTTGGCCTTATGTTGTTGCCTTTGCTTTGTGCCTGAGGCTGAGTACTTTGAAATTTACATGTGACAAGATAGCCTACAATATAGGATGACATGAGTTTAAATTCTGGCTCTACAATTTACTAGGAGTGATGGTGGAAAAATTCTCAAACTCTCTATAAGCCTCTGCTTTTCTCATCTATAAAATGGGGATAATAATTGCACCGACCTTAACGTGTTGTTGAAGGATTACTGTAATGCATATCAAGTGCTTGGCACCCAATGATTGCTTAGTAATGGTTACCTGTTAATATGGTGAGTAGGACATTGACTACCTGACCCAAACTGTACAGGTAGATCTGACTCTAAAGATCCTAATGGGTAGAGACTATGAATAGGTCTACCTGGCATATTAGTATTTGCTAAAGTATAAATGATGAGAACACCTTTGTTGGGCAGTTAGCTTTCAAATGACAGGCTCCACTAAACTTGAGCTCACGGTCTAAAAGCGCAAAACACGTATGGAAGCCGTTCACCTTGAGTGAGCGCCACCGGGCACAAGCAGCTGAATTAGAACTTCAAGCGTTTTGAATGGAATAGTATTGGGTGCAACACTTAAAAAGTATGTAAAAATGCTTTTCATTGAAAAGGGTGGAAAAGGGAACATGAGAAAGAAATAGATACCATCATACAATAGTAATTTTCTACAACCTTCTTTTTTCCCCTTAAGATTTTTTGAGAACCATTATGTCATCCTCACAGAGCACATGGTTGGACATAGGTCACCTTTTCACTTACTCATATGCTGACCCTTTTTTTAAAAAAAAAACTTTCCTTTTTTTAATCTTTACCTGAGGATGTGTGTTTTTTTAGAAATGGATTTTAGAGAGAGAGGGAGAGAGAGAGAGAAACGTTGATTGGTTGCCTCCTGTGCACACCCAGACCCGGGATAGAACCACAACCTGTGGATGTGCCCTGACTGGGAATTGAACCTGCAACCTTTTGGTATGTGGGATGGGACTCCAACCAACCGAACCACCTGGCCAGATCTATGCTGACCCTTTTATGCATGGTGACTCTACCCATTAGCAAGTGTGGTGTGAACTGTGCCCTGGAACCTGACTTTAGAATTTCCCCTTTGGACAGAAGAATGGGGTGGGGATAGGGTTCAGAGCAGGGGCGTGAGGAGAGCAGTGGAGCTAAGAGAAAGCTAGGGAAGCATGTCTTCTCACGAAAGCCTGCAACATCAGAGAATATGTTTAGGAAGAAAAAAGGGATTCCACTGAATTAATTAATTTTAATGAATTTACTCTTGCTGTTTATACTGTAATTATGTTAATTAAAAACCATTTCAAAGTACATTTGAATAATGAAAACCCTCACCTGTTTAAGTGATGATTAAGAATAATTATCTGTAAGGTCCCATTTACAGAAGTCCATAGGATTGCTCAATCTGAGAACCAATAATGAGCATTGGCAATCTTGTGGTAACACAATAAAACTCCACGTGTGAACACTATACAGCATTGGCTGCTGCAGGCCTAGGACTTCCGTTCCTTTGCCCCATGTTGACTTTTGCTTCCTCAGGAGAGAGGAGGCACTGTTCCACTAACAGGGTCCTTCCTATTCTGAAGCGAGGCTCAGGAAAGCTCCCTCACCCTCGGGAGCTCAGAAGTATCCTGCTTATTCCTGTCAAGGTCTTTCTGTGCCTCTGGGCGACTCTCTTGGATTTGACCTAAGAAGAATTGCTAGCTCTCTTGTGTGTGGTCCCCATTTGGTCCACAGGACACGGTCACATCCCCCCCCTTTGCGTCACACACTCTGGGAATGCACACTGCCCCAGGCGGCTGCCTCTCATTTGCTTTTCTATCAAAGCCTCTAGCTGGCTGGTATCTTGCCCTTTAGGTTTTTCGGATGAGGGTGAGTTTATCTGTTCCCATCTCTGGAGGCCAACTATCAAACTCCCCAAGTGGTCTTCTTAAAGCCCCTCTGCTTTGATTTGCAGGGATGGAGGAAACACCCCCTAGTTTATTGCCTTGGGGGGTGGATTGGACCTCTTGGTACACTGATAACTGATAGCTTTCTCCAAAATTTCCTAACCTCTGCCTTCTGACCCTTTTATGTCCTGATAGAAGAACTATTTCTGTTCTAACAGGTTTATTATTTTGACGTAGTTGTCCACTTACGCAGTTGTGAGAAATAATTCGGAGGGATCCTGTGTGCCCTTTCCTTAGTTTCCTCCAGTGATAACGTCACAGTTGGGACACTGGCACGGGCATAGTCACGAAACACAACAGTCCCGTCCTCACCAGGTCATTTGGACAGAGAGCTTGGGCTCTGGGGGCGGTTTATTTAAACAACACTCTGCTGTTTGGGGGTTGCTGGCTTCTTCAGCTTCCACTGTGCTCTGGGATTTATGAGGCAGAATTAAAAGCGTGGCAACTCACCAGTGTTATTCACTAGCTGGTCTCTGTCTTCTCTCCACCTTTCAGAGTTGTCTTCCGTTTGTTGTGTTTATAATGTCCAAGTTTTTAGATGTGCTTAGTGGGATGGGAGGAAGAACTCCATCCCCCCCAGCCCCCCAGACGTGGAAATCTGTGCCCTGTTTTTTCATCAGCTCTTCTGCAAGTTGTCAGCACAGCTGTGCACCTCACTCAGCATGTGCGGTATTGCCTTGGTGCCTCGGCCAAAGTATCCTATTGGGCTCTAGTTACACACACGTGAAGAGGAAGAAAGGGTTACAAGATACAGTCTCAACATGGATTTTCATTGTTTAAGTGACAACGTATGAACATGTTCCTAGACTATACATATTTCTGGCTTGAGGGAGATCACTGTGGAAAGGTAGGTCTTGGGAAGGTTAGTAAAGAAATGACCAAATCCTACTGTTGAAAAACATGAATATTGTTCTTGTGCATTCCCTCTCACTTGTTATAACTAGAGGGCTATTTACTACTTCCAGTAATGGGGTAGCAGGAGCATAGTGCAGACAGTGGTGGGCTGAAGTCGGCTTGTATCGGCTTGTGAGAGAGGGTTGTCTTCAGGAATTCTGCCCGTACTACCGCCTGCCATTTAATGGCACCGTGCCGTGCATCCTTTTCCAGCTGTGTTCCATGATGTCACGTTGGTCGCCTGACATCAGCTGTGGTAGGGATATTCACACCACAGACACGGGAAAATGTTCCAAATAAGGGCTTTCTCCGCGGAGACCATGCTGTGAAACATTTTCCAAAATAACACTGAGTATAAGCTGTTTTCCTAGGTTCTCTCCCTCCCTAAGGCAATTTTTCTCATTCTTCAAAAACTTGCCCTATCTCAGGAGCGTTTGAATTTCCAGGCCTAAACTACTTGCATTTTATATAATGCAATAGTAAGATAAGAGCAAGTATTTCCTCAGCCCTCACAATCCACAGCGGGAAGCAGATATATGTTTCCTATTATTCTGCCTTTTGAAGAAGTGTTGACGATTGGAGCCGATGCTGTGTTCAGATTAACTACTTGAACAGACGAGGTGGGGGAAGGGGAAGACAAACGACTTGCTTTTTCAATACAGCTGTTCTGGCTATTGTCTTTAATTACACTCCTGCTGGACTGATAAAAAAACTGGCCTCTGACAGCTGTGTGAAGCCACCACACCACGGTGCCCTAATATTTCTTTTTGCATATAAGCGATGCCTTGTGCACTAAGCAAGAGAGAGGAATTATTTTTGATACTTGTGATCAGCTGTTTCTACTATGTTTAGGGCCTTAATATTCATAAAGCTACACGGCCTGTGTTTGGAATGTGCCTGTTGCATTTAGTGAAGTAGGAGATTTTAGCAGTTAAAATGTAGATACATGATTTTTTTTAGTTTTTCAACATACCCCTATTGATATGCCTTTTTATTCAGCATTTAAAAACTATGCTGATGATACCTGTTTGGAAACATGACTGATGACTATCTTGGCGCCTTGTCCTTTTCCAATTTGGCTGGAATTCTCCCAGGCTCTTCACATATCCCCATAATGTGAACCCCGAGCAAAGACATATGATGTAGAAATCACGTGCCTTTTAAATTTTGGTGGTGGGGGGATAGGAAAAAAGTAGTAGAACTACACGTTTCCATCTTTTATCCCTATTGCCCTCACGTCCTTTGTGGTAAATGGCCAACTGCCAGAGCAAAACAGATTATAGAAAGACACGTGTACCGCTGTACGGCGCAAATGCCAAAGACCGACGCCCTTGCTGTGTGCGCTGCAGACAGCATCCCCTGGTGGGGATGCCAAACACATGAGCGTACCTGGTGATGGTGCTTAATTAAAGTGTTTTCAATTTGGAATTGACCGGTGGGATGAACAAGCTCTGTTCTCTGGTAGTGTAGTCCAGAATAACCTGTCCAACACTGGGCATGAAGTAATCAAGCATTTTTTTACGTGGGGTCGCTCAGTGGTGTTTCACGGGGAGTGTCATTGCTCCCGTGTTGCTGTCCCGTGTGAAAGGGAGCCATTTTAACTTGCCACTTCCAGCAGATGTGTTGCTTTTATGTTGGAGGGGCTGCAATATGCTAACCCTGCTGCCAGGGCTCAGCTACAGAGCAGGGAACATCAGGGCCAAGGGAGCTAGCTGCAGAGCACTCAGACGGGAGAAGCGGGGAGCTCCGCCACCAGGCCGCCGTGCACAGCATTGCCCAGAATATGTGGGAGGGAAGCCAAGCCAGATGTTTAGGGATTTAGGATATGATAAAATCAGTCTTTGAGTAAGCACTTAACCAGAGACCCAAGTCTTTGTAACAAGAGCCCTGAAATAAACATAAGACATCCAGACAGCCCAGCAGTGGACAGGCTGGATGGGAGGGGAGCCACATTTTCAAAGCCATTGGGAAGAGGGTCCAGTGAAAACCACCTGAGAAAGGCCAGCCAGTCCCTGGCTCTGCTAGTTAGTTCAGGGTTGTGTGGTGGCTAAGTGTGTGGGCGGACTCCGGAGTTGGAACACCCGGTTTAGGTCCTGAATCTGCTATGTGTTCCCTACACGACCTTGTGTTTCTCAAACTCAGTTACACTGTCTGTAAAAGAAGAATAACAATAGCACGCCCCATGTGGAGCTCGGAACAAAATTTCTGGAACCTACTCAATTTTCAGAAAATGTTAGCTGTACAAATGATAATGTAATGATAGTATTATTAGTTCCATAGTGAAATGAGACTGATTGAAGCCACTCAACATTGTCAGGGCTTTTAGTATAGCGAGTGAGCTGTATCTATTCTCATTACAAAAGTGAGGGTTTAGGAACTCCCACAAGTCCTCTTGTACTTTTCATAGTGTGCCTACCAGAGAACCCTTACAGTGTCGGTCTACACTGACACGTAGTTCAGGCTGGCCCTACCTGACTGTCGCACCCACCGGGTTGAAAACTAGAGCCATATAAGCAGCCCCCTTATAGAACACAGGCTCGAAATTCACTTTTGTGTGAATTCTCTGACAGTTAATGTAGCTTGCATCTTCATGTGCCTCTCCTATGCGGCAAGCAACATGAGGATGCATGTGGCAGAGCAGGGCACTGTCCTCTTTTTCTCTTTAGTTCATCCATTGATTCATTCACGGATTCATTCAAATACGGTGGCTGACTGCCTTGCATGTATCAGTCGCCGCATCAGTTTCATGATGCTCATTTTCAAGCACTTCCCATCCAGTAGAGAAGACAGAGGAAGAAACAAGGAAATTAAATAGAGTGCTACGTGGAAAGAATAATGATGGTGAAGATATCTTGTAACGATGAGTAGATGAGGGCAGCTCATAACTGTAACGACAGGTCTCAGGAAAAAGGTTTACTCATACAACAAATATTTGTTGAACACCTACCACGTGGCACATGATTTTCAAACATCAGAGCGCACACCAGTGAAAAAGAGAAGGCCATTGCTGTCATGACTTCTGTACTCTCCTGGGCAGAAACAGAGTAAACTAATAGCAAAAATATTAGATAGGGGTGTATGCTATGCAAAAAATTAAAATAGGTGTTTTGGGAACAACAGGCTATTATATATAGGGTAGTCAGGAAAGACACACTTGAGAAGGTGATCTAAAGGTTGAGAAAGAAAATTAGGGAAGAGTGTTGAAGCAGAGAGAAAAGCTGGTGGAAGTGTCCTAATGCCACGTGGAGACTGGCATGTTCTAAAGGAGGCAGCATGGCCGGCACGTAGCAGGTCGGGCGTGGGAGAAAGGTGCAGAGTTAGGAACAGGCAGGGACGTCTCTGAAAGCCTGCACAGAGGAGGTGGGTTGTCACTGTAAGTGCACTGAGACGTCATAGGTGGTTTTAGGAAGGGGAGTGATGTTGTCTAGCTTACGTGAGAAAATGTACCCCTTCTGGCTGCTGTGTGGGTGGGAACGAGGTCATTGAGGCGGTCACAGCATTCCATGGGATAGAGGTGGAACCCTGGATGCAGAGAAAGCAGTAGAGAGGGAGCAATGTACCTGGACTTGGGGTGTGTTTCGAAGACAGAGTTGGCAGGATTTGCCTGTAGGCTGAAAGTGTGTTGTGAGAAAAAGAGGAATGAATGGGAGGTAAGCTGTTAGGTTTTTGGAGTAAGCAACTGGGTGGATGATGGTGCAGTTGAATGAGATGCAGAAGCCTTGGAAGGGAGAAGAGGTTGTATTTTTTTTCTTTTTGAGGGAGTGCAGGGGGAGGGAAAGATGCGGGTGGCAACGGACACATGTTAAATTGGTCCTGTAACCATGTTTGGGTGGAAGAATGAATGTGTGAAGGAGCTGGTGGCCTGCTCTGTCACTGCGTCCTCACTCCCCTCAGATGCCGCCTCTCCATGTGGGAAGCACAGAAGGAGACAGACTGGTTCAACAGGTTAACCACACATTCAGACAAAAAGAAACCTAGGTAAGTCTGCATTTTGTAAAGTGGCTGCCACTTTTTTTCCCTCCCACAAGAAGGAATTTGGATATACGAATCTAGAATCCTGGGGAGAGGTCTGATTTGCTGGTCTTGGGATATAGGTAGGTTTCAAAGCCGCAGGATACCTTGAGGTCCCCGAGGAAGATTATGTAGATAGATGAAGGCCTGGAGCCTGTAGTGATGCCCTATTGCAGCTGTAACAAGTTATTACAAATTTAGTAGCTTAAAACAACACAAATTATTCTTTTTATAGTTCTGGAGGTCAGGAGTCAAAAATGTATCTCTCACTGGGATGGAATCAAGGTGTTGGCAGGGCTGAGCCTTTTTTGGAGAGTCCAGCTCAGAATCTCTTTACTCATCTTTTCTAGTTTCTAGAGGCCACCTGCTTTCATTAGCTTGTGGCTCCTTCCTCCATGTTGAAAGCACATAATTCCAACCTGTTTTCATTGTTACCACTTTTTCTGACTCTGATTCTCCTGCCTCTCCCTTTCCCTTATAAAAATCCTTGGGATTTCATTGGGCCTGTGTGGATAATCCAGAATAACTTCCCCATGTCAACATCCTTAATCTGCAAAGTCCCTTTGCTGTGTTAGCTAAAACACTCGTACGTTCTGGGGATTAGGATGTGAAAAACTTCAGGGTAATTATTTTGCCTATCAAAGGGCCCAGGAATAATTCTGGAGTGCCCCTAGGGGGCTGAAGGAGAAGAAGGGCAAAGAAGGGACAATGCGAGAAGAGGAAAACCAGGAAAGTGTGTCATAGAAGCCAAAAGTAGTTTTAAGAAAGAGGGAATGTAATGGTCTCAGTTAGCTTTGGGTGTAGCTACAGACAATGGAAAACCCTATTACCGTGGAAGACGCCACCCCTGGCTGGAGAGCTAGTGCAGGAGGCCTCTGCTTTCTCTCCTGTGTTCAACACTGTGTTCAACACACGGCTTCCTTCATCACACTTCTGATATGGTGGCTGCATTTCTAGGCTCTAAGTTTGCCTTTCAGTGGGAAGCAAGGGACAAGGTAAACAGCAAAGGGCAAAGGACAAAGGAGCATGTCAGCTGACTCCGATTTCTGAAGCCCCTCCCAATCACTTCTGCTTACCTCTCATTGGCCACATTACGTTCCCATCTCTAGTGGCCTGAGGATGTTCTCTTGGCCAGGAAGAGGAAAGAACGAATGTTTGGGCAGGCATTTAGCAGTGTCTGCTGCTCTAATCATAGGTGGTTTTTTTTTTTTTTTTTGCGAAGGACAAGGCATCAAGAAGTCTTTCATTCAAGATCACATCTTCCAAGGAGATTGGGGCTTTAAAAATAGACTTAACTTCTTTGTGAAAAACTTTGATGATTGGTGTTCTAAAACCCTCAGAGAAACTCTTGTAATATTTGATTTATATGCTCAAGAAGCTTTTTCCTTCTGTCTCAGGATTTCCCCTTAGCGGTGATTTAATTCTATTTCTTTTTGTTTGGTCTTCTGGAGAGATGGAGTAATAACAGTCAGCATCAATCAATTATCTGGACCCTGGAAGTAGTTTGAACTAGCAATCCTCCAGTGAGTTAGTGGGAAACGGCACTGGGAGATGAAATATCACTGTAATTCCGTTAAAGCTCATTGAGGGACCTAGGGATGTACACAGTGAGGAGCAGTGTATTCTGTTTGTGGGGGATGAACTGCTTGAGTGAATTTTTATACCAGTTGGAGGGGGGATGTCATAAATATGGTCTTTAATGATTAAGATGAAAATGTGAACATTTATAAAAAAATGGAAATGTAGTGAATTCCTTAAAAGACTGCAGGAAGATGGTTACAAGGCAACGACTTGGCTCTGCGGAGGTGTCACCTGCAGGAGGAGGGGGCGGGGAGAGCGTGGCACTTCTGTGAAGGTATGTCTGTACTGGAATTAACTCAGGTTGCCATGTGTCAGTCTCTTCTGACAGTTGGTGTTTTTCTGGGTTGGTGGTTTTATCTCCCGTGTGTGCTCATTGGCAGGGTGAAGGCTAGTATTGGGCAATCATTGTAAAAGAGAAACATTTGGAAATGTCATCTTTTGATGAGTTTTTCCAAGTATGCCTTAAAAGGTAGAAACAAATGTCCTTTGAAATTTATTATTATTTTTCCTTCACATGCTATTCTTGGCCCATCTACCAGGCTAAAAAATGACTACTCTCTTTTTGTTTCTTCACCCTCCGTGATCCACACTTCAGTGTTGGAACTTCTGAAAAAGTTATCTGCCCTGGCTGGCGTGGCTCAGTGAATTGAGTGCCAGCCTGCAAATGGAAAGGTTATAGGTTCAATTCCCAGTCGGGGTGCATGCTGGGTTGTGGGCCAGGTCCCCAGTTGGGGGTGCGAGGGGCAACCGATCAATGTATCTCTTGCATAATGATGTTTATCTCCTCCTCTTTCCTTCCCTTCCCCTCTCTCTAAAAATAAATTAAAAAAAAAAGTTATCCAGTGGTTTCACAATCCTGGAAATTTTTTCTATGTGCTATTCTCCATCGCCCAAAGCACATATTTAACACATGCTGCTGAGTGCTGGTTACATTAACCCTCAATCTAAACCTCTGTCACACACACGCACACACACACACACACACACACACACACACACACACGTACACACACACGTACACACTGTCCCGTCAGGATGGAGTTGAGTAACCTCTGCCAGGTGAAATGGATGTTTATCATGAATAAAGCTCACTCACAGTAGATCCTAATTAGAAGGACAATGAGAAATTGATGCTTTGATTTTTGATCCATTTGATAGCAAAAACTAAAATGCATGAGTATTTGGAAATGTAAAAGGGATTTAATGTTCAGCATTCCACGGTATATTTGAGTTGATGTTGAAAGATTTTGACAAGAGGGAAGGGGAAAGAGCAGTTCAAGTTAAGGGCACAGTGTGAGCCCTTAGCAGGCAGGAAGGTGAGGCATTGTATTGTGTACACAGCAAATGGAAAACAATCTGGGCTGGTGTGTAGCATTTGGGTAATGTGATGGGACCTGAAATTGGAGATGCACTTTGAAATCAGGTTTTGGAAGGCCTTGAATGCCAACTAATACGCTGAATTTTATTCATTAGTCAAGACAAATTTTGAAGATGTAAAATATCTGACCCATGCATTAGGAAGAAAATGTATAAAATAATAAAAGTAATTTTAGTGGATAGAATTCTCATATGTGTACAGAGTTGTAGAGTTTGCATAGCTTTTCTATCTACTCTAAAAATGTTTAATCCTGTAGAATGAAGTAGATAAAACCTCACGTGAGGTTGGGAATTTGTGTCATACAAAGTCTGTTTGAAATCCTGCAGCTGATCTCCACTATTTGAGTGGTTCTATATAAAAAAGGCATAGATTTATTCTGTATAGATTCCTAGGAAGGGTATAGACCTAAGAAGATAAATCCAAAACAGCCTTTAAAAGTTAATGAGGTGAAAAATACAATTAAGTAAAGAACAATTTACAAAACACTGAAGACAATCATTTTTTTAAAATTTAGTGAATTACTTTCAATTTTTTGGTACATATGTTCATCTGTCCATTCATTCACTCACCTATACAACAAATATTTACAGATATTATATGTTATGTGGATACAAGATAGATAAGACAAACATGATTCCTGTTCTTATGAGGTTGTATTTTCTTTTATTCTTTTTATAAAGTTAGCACATACTCCCATCCTATTTTTTAAGTTAATATTTTAAGTTACCATTACCTTACTTGCACTTGCTACACTATTGTAGATGTATCATTTGCATGATATTCTACTTGGTAAATATTACCTGTTTTTCTACTATTAGACATTTAGATGGCTCCCCAAATTTTTGTGGTTATAAGCAACTTTGCAATAAATTATATACCCAGTTTTCTACCATTTAGATTATTTTTCTTATAAAAGATTCCTGCAAGAATTTAGAGCCAAAGAGAGTAAACATTGACAAGACTTTTTATAGTGGTTATTGCTTAGCAAAGAGTGCACAGTGGATTCTCTATTCCGCAGTTTAAGTCCATCTTATAGCAACCCGGCCACATTGGTCGTTACTATGAAAAATTAATCTGACATGACAAGAGGAAGCTAATATTCTTAGTCTGTATTAGAAAGGACTAGTAGGTGATTCCAGGTGTCAGAAAATGCAAGGGGATGTTTGGGGCTGTTGTGAACTCCCTGTGACTGGAGTCGTGGAAGTCCAGATCAGACAGTCCTGTGATTATCCGTCCAGAATCACTCCAAAGTCTCAATTACTCCGACAACATTCTGATTCTCTTCTAAGGCAGTGGTCCATTCATGAAAATGTGCTGTTTTGTTGATGATGGATAGAGGGTCATTTGATGGGGAAACATAAAATATGGGTGAAACACAGAACCTTTAAATAACCCAAATAGGATATAATTAGAAACAGCCAATAACCCAAACAAGCTATGATTAGGAACAGGATTGGAAGACTTAGTGAAGAAATGTACCACAGAGAGGAACAGAAGCGCCTATAAAAGCAGAAAAGAAGGAAGCTGAACGCTCAGCAGTTCTAAGAGACAGAACAGGCCACCAGGGCTTCGGATACAGATATACCACAAGTATTAACTGCTTTGTTAGAGAGAAACGGCCTAAAAACATGCATATGAAGCTAGGCCCCAGAGGTACTAATGGCAGTGGAAACGGTTGCCATAGCGATGGCAAGGAACAGTCAACCAAAGGAATCACTAATACACTTGAGTGTAAATGTGTCTGACATTGAATAATGTGAGCCAATTCCTTGGCAGATTCCAACACTATTTTTGAACCTGAAAAAAAAGTTTCAGCATTTATTACATGCAGGTTTCATTCCCGCATTTATTACATGCAGCTTGTAGTTTACGCATTTCATGGTAAGGAGTAACTAACTTTTTTCGTAAGAGGTGAGCTTTGGTTTTAAAATAACTTTCATGCTAACAATATACAGGAAGGCTAAAGGGGATTTTCAAAAGAAAAAAAAATTGCTTGTCTTCCTAGCTGTCAATGCAACAGCTTGCCTTTTCCTGATTTTCTACATCAGACTGCATTTTTATGTATCTGTAATCTTAGTATTCTGACAGTTTTACATTCTGCTTTTATCATTTAACCCTGTGTCTGAACCATTTTCCATATTTTAAAGTCATCTTTGTCATTAACAATGAAAATTTCTTTGTAGTAGTGTATCAATTACATTGTATCATTTACTAGACTCTTCACCTATTGGAAGGAATTTATGTATTATCCACAAGTTGTGATACAGCAACACAGAGGGAATAGGCAGAGCTCAGGCTGATGTTACGGAGACACTGGCTGTCAACATTGCACGGAGCTGAGCCTGTGTTTGGACCACGGTGCATCACAGTGCACAGATATCTGCTGGCTGGAGGGTGAGAGGGTCAGTAATTCTTGATTACCAGGTAGAGCCAACAATTAATAGGATAGGGAAGAATGCTTTTCTCATTATGCCACATATTGCTTTATAAGGCACATCTGCTCCCACAGCCTGGGCTCTGCTGCAATCCCCCAGTGTTTTTCTGAAAGGCCATTTCTTACCCCAAATGAATCTGTCAATAGTAATTATTGTGGTAAAAGTAAAAACACCAGATAACATGATTGAAACATTTCCTCATAGTCTGCAGTAAAGAAAAGTGACTATATATCACAGGACAATGATTGTCTCTTAAATTCGCCGTATATCAGGTGTTTTATTTTTAAATCCTGAATTGGAAAGGGTTTCAGTTGGCCTCATAAACTGTGCCATTCATCTTGTTTTGTGTATGTAATGATACTGCTGGCTTGGAATAACTGTGCCAGTGTTTCAGGTTGTTAATAGAGCTGTTTGCTTCTGCGAGGAGGCCTTCTGAATGTAGGGCAGTTCTACTATAAGCCTGCATAATTAGCAAATCAAAGGGCAGCTTCATAAGTCATTTTGTAGAGGTGCTGTCTGAATTCGGAAGTTGAAGGCAAACTTAATGTACCTGACGATGGATTGATGGCAGGTGGAAAGTGGCAACAACTGTTATTGATACTACTACTCTGATCTGTTCTTTTTTATTGTTCAAGTACAGTTGTCTCCATTTTCTCCCCACCACGACCCCCGCCCCACTCCGTTCAACTCTGCCTCCCACCCTCAAACTTACCCCAGATCTGTTCTGATGACCCACTTACTGAAGGATTGTGGTAATTCAAAGGGACTAAAGGATGTTGATTTTTGTGTACTTGTCATTAGGTATACATGATGAAGAGCTATAAATTAGCATTTTGCATTCTAGTAAGTTACTTGGCCAGAAGGAAGAATAGACAGAGGTATTTAAGGAGGTAAAAGAATAAGCAAAAGCGGTCGGGAGAACAGGATAAACAGCAAAGCCAGAAGAATCGGGATGAGGTACTGGATCCCAATCACCACACACTCACCTGGGATATTTTTTGGATACTTCGCATTATTAACAAGCTGCTTGGTGGGAGAACTGTGGTGGGCTTTCTTCTATGTACAGAGAAAATGCTGACAGCGTTTGAGAATTAGACACATTTCCACCACTTAGCCGAAGACACTGTGAACATGTTCTTGGTTTCTTTGCCCCAGATTAGAAAAGGCTTGTGAACAAGAGTTTCTTTTCTTGTGATGAATATGTGTATATTTCTAACATCTCTTCCAGGAAGCCCAGGAAGCCCCGAAGGAAAAGGAGACTCCACTTATCACGGCAAGAGAAACACAAAGAGGGCGGAAAGAGACCCCTGAGATCTCAGAGAAAAAGGGTGGGAGGGAGGAGGGGTCAGAGCAGTGGCTCTGGAGCTTTGGCCCCACCTCAAACACCTTTTCCTTGGGGACACAGCAGATGCGCACAAGCACTCACACCAGACATGTTATGAAAGGTGCTTACCCCTGTGACCAAACGGATTGCCACCAGTTTCCTGACAGACAGCATACATGAATTTTCCTGTTTCCTTCTAATAACCCTAAGCAGGCACCTTGTTGCTGTTTTCTAAATGAGGAAACGGAGCTCCACGGGGTGAGACCCCTGGCCCGTTTTTGCAGGGCTAGAGGCAGGGCTGAGCCCTGGGCCTGCATCTGATTGATCAGAGCCGAGCCACCCTCCAGTGTGCTAACTGGCGGTTCCCCAGCAAGCGCTGCAAGTTGGTCCTGTCTTCCTCAGCGACTAAAGAAAGGAGAGAGAGTCGGTGAGTGAAAAGACGGAAAAAGAACTGTGATAAGCCAGGAACTGCTCAGAAACACAGGCTTCAGATTCAAGATGGTGGCAGCAGAGCCCTGTGATTCAGAGCATGGGCACATCAGTCCTTCTGCCTGGTCTGGCTCTCACAGCGTGGGGACGTTAAAACACGCTAAACATTACTTTCCTCATGTATTAAGTGCTAATGTGGATTGTAGCCTCCTTGTAGGTTTATTGTAGAGATTAAAAGAGAGGGTCCACAGATGTATTTAACCTGGTACTCAGGACAGATCTGGCATTCCAAAAATGTTAGTTGTTACCATGGACGTAGAGAAAATGCATAAGCCTCTTAGAAACGCTTTATTTCAAAGCTAGGCTTCTTTAGCTATAACTCAGTAACTTTTTGTTTTGCCTACGGCAGCCCAAATCTGGCTGAGAAGCTAAATGTGCTATCTGAGCCAATTAGGGCTAGAAGGAAATTCATGATAAACATTTGCTAATCACGGGACGACCCTGGAGCAGTGACTAAGGTGATGGGGACAAAATTGCCTCGAGGTCGTCACTTTCATTTTGAGTCCTAAAATATGACTAAAAACAATCATGAGTTCTCTTGTTAACAGCCTCATGTATGCAAATTAGTGGCTTCGGTTCAGTTTAATTCAGTTTCCATTACTTAGGTCTCTCGATCACAAAATTACAGACTCTAAAATTTGAAACTTGCATTCTAAAATGAATGGAGTAAACCTAGAAAGCTTGGGAGAAACACTGTGACTAATTGCTACTAGGACTTATTCCTAAGACGCACAGTTAGGACAGCAGAGGGGTCATGTTCTTTGATTTTGATTGTTTCATTAACACCTAATCAAACTAGGCACCTAGGCCAAGCATTAGAGGAACTTGGAAAGAATGTGGAGGGAGAACAAAATCTTTCTTGTTGAAGCACCTCCCAGTTTTGTCTGCTACCGATAGGATAGCTTAGCCTACAAAATGTGGGAGTTATAGTAAAACACTGAAGAGTAGCCCTGGCTGAGTAGCTCAGTTGATTATTGTCTTCCCAATAAGCCAAGGCAGTGGGTTCAATCCCCAGTTAGGGCACATGCAAGAAGGAACCAACGAATACATAAATGAGTGGAACAACACATCAATGGCACTCTCTCTCTTTCTCTCCTTCCCCCATTTTCTCTGTCTTGAAAATCAATAAATGAAATGTAAAAACTGATGAGTAATACTGATTGATCAAAAGGAAACCAAGCTATTGAGATAATTCTATGTATGAAGTTTCCTTTTGTGAACTAGATATTGTTAGGTAATATTTCCACTTTTGTCTCCATCTCCAAAGTTGGATTCTTGGATACATTGAATAAAGTTTGGAGAAAAGCTCTGCCCATGATCTTCTCAAATTCTTAACAAATTATTTGAGGCTTGGTTAACTTCACCAAGGAGGACCTCCAGTGGACCTTCCATTTAGAGTGAATTGAGGACAAGTGCAAAGACTGTCTTGATATAAGCAGTTTGAATCTTATGCTTTCCTGACTTCCAGAACATGTTTTGTCCCATATATATACTTCCTTCCAAATAATACTTTGTGGCATTGATTGGCTGTTAAAATATCAAGAATTGCTGTCCCAGTGATAATAATGCTTACATTTTTTAAGTGCTTACTACGTACCAAGCTATGCTAAGTAATCTACTTTCAAAAATCTCATTTTCTACCCACTGTAGTTCTGTAAGGTAGGTTCAATTACTATCTCCATTGTACAAATGAGAAAACCGAAGCACAGAGAGGTTGCTCATTACCCAAGGTCTTACAACCAGCAATGTCTCACGCTGACAGGCCATTAATCCTGCTTTACCTCCTGTTTCTCAGCCTCAGTTGCCTTTTAATAAATCTCCTGAAAAATAACCACTCAGTGCAGTGGTTCCTAAGTCACTCAAGAGCTCTTCCAGAATATACCTTATCTTTGCTTTCTTACTGTCACGTGAAGATCACTAACCTTTGCCTGTGGATGAAAGCCGTAGCCTGAATAGAGCCACTGGTGGCAGGCCTCCTGCTGCACAAGTTGGAGCATGTTGCTGACGTGAGCTTATTGGTTAGGGAGGGTCTTGCATGCTGTTCTAGGAAGTCAGGATAGGACAAAAGGGTGTTAAGCAGGGGGATTTACATGGGGCATATTTGCATTCAGGCGGGTCATTATGGGAAGATACAGTATTCCCACCTTAACCATGAGGGATATGTTCCAAGATCCTCAGTGGATGACTGAAGTCACAGATATTATGGAACCCTATATATACTATGTTTTTTCCTATAAATGCATACCTATGGGAAGGTTTACTTTATGAGGCACAGTAAGAGATGAACAAAAATAAGTAATGATAAACTAGAACAATTATAGCAACACGCTGTAATCAATGTTATATGAGTGTGGCTCTCTGTCGGTGGCTCTCTTTCTGATAACTGAGATGGATACTAAGTGACCAACAGGCAGGAAGTGTACACAGGGTGAAGACACTGGACAAAGGGACAATTCCCTACTCAGGAGGGGTGGAGCAGGATGGTGCAAAAGTTCACCACACTACTGAATAAAATACCCTAGTTTATTAAGGGTAGCTGCGCCTGCAGGTAGGGGGAGCACTGTGCTGTAATGGGAAAGGAGGCAACACAAGAGGCAAGGAGATAAGTTCAGATGCTACTGCAATTTAAGTGCAATAGTAGTTCTCAAACCAGTAGGGATCAGAGCCTCCCGGAGAGTTCATTAAAACGTAGTCTGCTGGAGCCCACCGCAGAGTACCTGATGCAGTGAGTCCAAGGTGGGGCCGAGAGTGTGCATTTCCGAAAAGTTCTCAGGAGATGCTGATGTTGCCGGTATGAGAATCCCACTTCGAGAACCACAAGACCTGTTGTAGAGAAATAAGGATTTGAATCAAGGCTGTGACAGTGAGGTTAGGGATGAGGGGACACATTTAAGAAATATTTCAGAGGTAGAAGTTGACTGCGTTGGTGGTGAGGTAGAGGGGAGAGGCATTCTGAGCTGGACGGCTGCGTGGGCAGAGGTGGGGACAGTGGGCAGTGCGCTGGGCAGTGCGCTGGGGACCCGGGAGGAGCAGAGTCCTCCAAAGTACAATACTCTCAGAGTGAATGTCTTTGCCATAGCTCTCAGTGAGGGTTTCCTTTTAAAGATGACTCCGTTTTTCTGCTTTAGTGACTTCTACTTCTCCAGGTATTATGAAAGTCTTTCATGAGGGCCTTTCAATAAGTTAAGTGGATTCTGTGGGTGGTTTTGTGTAATAGGTAGGGATGTGTCAGGGAGAGGAATTCCAGGAGAGACGAATGAGGCTGTCAGAGGGTGTGTGTTTGGGGTTGGCTACATAATGTTTTTTTCTCCTTGTTTGTCCCCCACAACACTGTGGTTACAGCTGCAAAGGCAATACACATTAACAGATTCTCCTGATGGATGTCAGTTATGAGCATTTTCACTGAGCAACCATGGAAGTTCTTTCCCATTAAAAAAAGATCAACAATAATTTATTGTTCCACTCTGACACACCAGAAATAGTGCTTGAAAGGGGGATTGATTTTAAGAGGGAGAAGTCAGCAGCAGCAGAATCTCTCTCTGTTTGCAACCAAGCAGCAGGGAAACAAAACCCCGTTCATCTTGGCTTTAAGAAAAAAAAAAACAACGTAAATCAACTGCCTGGTAAACTCTCAGGCAGGGGATGGGTCAGCAGTCGCAGATGCCGGGAGTGTTTTCCGACACTGAGCCCTTTTCACCCAGTCAATTCCACTGCAGGCAGTGCCGCAACCACAAATGAGAAAGGATGTGCTCGCGGAGAGATGCTTGTCGGCTGAGCGGCCGTAATTCACGCTCTAGCGATGCTATGCCTGGAGGAGGGAGAATGAAACATTTATGAAAATGCTTTTTCCCAGCTGCACATCATGTTTGTCAAAGAGAAGCAGGCAAAAAACCAGGAATCATCTCTCCAACAGATCACGCTGTTTTTGATTTTGCTTATGTCTTTAGGACCAGACTTCACGTAGGAGGATTTTGAATGTGAACCCACCAAGTGGCTCATATCCTTGACTTTGCTTGTTTCACTGTATCACAAAACATCTGAATGAAGAATCCAGGAGGGGAGCAGAGAGTGAACTTGATCTCTAGGGGTAGGAGGTATAGCCTGAAGCATCCCTCTCATACATGAGGAATTTCTTTGCCATGTCACTTTAACCCTTAAAAAACAAGTGTGCACATTTTGCATTGTCTTATATGATCTCCCCACATTATAAGGGTAACAGTCATCTGTGAGCTCTCCTACCAGAGGCACACAATGGCAGAGATTCTCCTCACATGACACCAAGGCAATTTCACATTCTGTAACTCCTTCTGCCACTCATTAAGCAATTAGAGGCATTTTCCAAAACTGACGATAATTTATCTAAGGAGAAGGGCACAATAGCTCACCAGAAGGGGTAGCATCCAACTATGGTCCGAAAATAACAGTCTATTTTGAGTAAGAACAGTGATTTAATCAGCATTGGCCTTGTGCTCATACAAGTTTCGCTGAATTTCTTTTCTCTAAATAATTTTAATAACGCCAAAGGTATTACCTGAGACTGTGTGGAAAGAGCGCTGGGTTGGCGAATGAAGTACTGTCCGGAATGCACCTTGTGTCCTCCAAAAGCCACTTCACCTTGGGTTCCTCGCCCATAAAATGAGAAGCTCAAACTCAGTGATCTCTGAAATCGGTTCCAAAGTCGTCTTTTCAGGACAGGGATGTTAACTGTCCGTGTGCACCGACTGCACAAATACTTGGTGAAAACAATTGGGTGGGGGTGGGGGGCGGAAAGCGGGCTGAAGAGTTCAAATCAGAGCTGTATTTTCTTCTCTTTTGAATGATACAGCACAGGAATAGGGCTTGAATAATATTTATTTNTCCTCGCCCATAAAATGAGAAGCTCAAACTCAGTGATCTCTGAAATCGGTTCCAAAGTCGTCTTTTCAGGACAGGGATGTTAACTGTCCGTGTGCACCGACTGCACAAATACTTGGTGAAAACAATTGGGTGGGGGTGGGGGGCGGAAAGCAGGCTGAAGAGTTCAAATCAGAGTTGTATTTTCTTCTCTTTTGAATGATGCAGCACAGGAATAGGGCTTGAATAATATTTATTTTTAAAGAAATATTTTAAAGCAAACATTTACATAGTGCCAGGTACTTTTCTAAGCTCTAGGCAAATACTGCCTCATGAATTCTCATGGTCTCACTGTGAGCGGGTGCTAGCAGCATCCCCATTTTACAGATGAGAAAACTGAAGGGTGGAGACGTTAATTAACCTGCCCAACATTGTAGCTAGGAAGAGCCAAGCCGAGTTTTGAACCCAGGGAGTTTGGCTCCGAGTTCGTGCTCCTAACTGCCACATGATGCCGCCTTTCCATGTAATGATGGAGATTGTGTATTTCCCCCGATAGCCAGGTTGTGCTGCAAATGGTGCCATGGCATTTATGCTCATGGCACAAAGGTGAGTAAGATTTGGCTCCTCCTTCCTCGTGCTCACAGTTTAGTGGAGGACAGAAAGACATAAACAGCACATTGTAGAGGTGCTTTCAGAGGCAAGAGGCATAAGCGTAGATCTACAAGAGGTGGAGGATGGAGTGGTTCTGTCTGGTTAAGGGGAGATGGGGACCAACGTGGAGAATGCAAGGAAGGCTTTGAAAGAAATGTGGACTAAGAATTGTAGAAGGCTCTGAATTTACCAGAGAGAGAAGAAAGCATGGATGAGTCTGAGTTGAGCATTGGCAGGAAGTGACATCTGTTGGATTATCTGAACCTTTTCCATTGAACATATATTAATTTAACAAAACCAAAAATAAAGCTATTTTATCTTAAGGCACAAATGTTCACTTTTAAGACATCAACTTTTAGAGAAAGCAAAGTCATATTATGTATGTGGCTCCCTTAAAAAAATATGAGCTTTGAAATCCAGTGTGGGCCTTGCTACTCCTTGGCCGTATGTCCCTGGTTTTACTGGGCTTCAGTTCACTTTTCCATAAATTGGGGATGGTCCTAACTACCTTACTGGCTTGATGGAAGAAATAAATGAGACAATGAATATAAAATAACGACCACAATTTGACACAGAGGAGGTTAATAAATATTATTTCCTATTCCCTCACCCTTATAAAATATCTTACCTACCCCTATTGAGTGAAATCATGGATAGTTGGTATGCGTGGTTGAATGCTGAGAGCAGGGCTTCATGGCCACAGGTGAACTTGTCCTTGTAGATGTGAGCGCTTGTGCTTTGAGGAAGGACAGTAAACAGGTGCTTGAGATGAACATATCTTAGGCGGACTCTAATTAGCCTTCTCAGCCTGGTACAGCACAGGGAGAAATCCTGACCCACCAGCAGGAGCACTTCTCAACTCTCCAACACATGGACCACTCTCCTGAACCCCGTGCAAGGCAGTGACAGAAGGCAAGCATCAGGGCGCAGTCAGAAAATCTTACGCGCTCCATTTGACGCATACGCACGTCTCTCAGCTTTCTCACAAGCAATCCAGGAATGCTCCAGTTTTTTTGTGCTTATCGACTCAACTTCTATTGTTTTTCCCCCCTAAGGCTGCATTGCAGAAAGATACATTTGATTTCCTATTTGTAATTGTCCACCAGTTTTTCTTTACAGCTATTTTCCAATCTGATCTTGGATAAGATTGCTATGGTCCAAGCCAGCCTCATGGGGCCTGCTCTCTAGCCTCCTCCTGCAATTATCCTCTGTCCCCACAAACTATTCTCAATGTTGCATCCTGAGTGATCTTTTCTTTTCTTTTCCTCACTGATCTTTAAGAAAGCCCCACCTACTCCAGTGGCTTCCCATACACTAGAAGAAAATCTGAACACTCTAGCCTGCCTTGCAAAGCTCCCACTGAGTTTTTTTTAGCATTATTATTGGAGAACTTGGAACAGGACAGGAGTCAGTTTTCTACTCCACATGATAATAAAATACGAAGTTTTGTTTTGCTCCCAGAGTAAAGATGGTTTTATGCAGTGATGGCACCTTTTAAAGAGTCTACTGTTACACTGAACAAGCGGAAGGAAGCTCTAGGCATAGAAAGAGAAACACACGCACACATTTCTTTGACGTGCATTTATTTACGTGTCAGGTCCTGTTGGGAAGGTCTATATAAAAGATCAGTTAGAATATATCACCAAAATGTGACCGTGGTTTTAGGAAAGTGTGTGTATATGAAGTGCCAGGGGCAAAGGCTCTGGATCGGAGGGCTGAATAGATTGCCCGGAGAACCAAGAGCAAAAAAGTGCTTTGAGCTTTGGCAGATACCTTGTGGAGTGTGATCTTTGAACAGTGAAGCATTCATTGAGTTCTTACTGTATGCAGTGTAGGGAAATCAACCTTATGGGGCAGTGGAAGGGAGTGTGTGTCTAAAAGACAGAACAGATACTTTCCTGAAAGGCATTCCCAATTAAGGAGAGACAGAATAGTGTGTACCATAAGTAGTTTGAAAACAGCTATAAAGGAGACTAGAAGTACCAGGGTAATCAGCTGAGATGTAGTGTGGATGTGCTGGGTTGTGAAGTTGGAGAAAGAAGGAAGGCTTCTGGGGAAAGATTCTCACAAGAGGTGAATTTTGAGCTGGGACTTAAATGGTTCAGGATGTTATAAATGATAAGGAGATCATTGGAGGAGGAGGTAGTAGCTTGATCAAAGATACCGAGAAGGGTCCAAGGGAGACACATATGGAAGAAAGCTCAGATAGACAGAGCCAAGAGCTATGTTGGCAATGAAAGTTGTATTTTTATAAACTATTGTTGTATACCTAGATAAGGATGAGCATTATAAAAATAAATAGAAATGCATAAGAAATGCACTGGTACTTAAACATAAAAAAAGCCAATTTCTTTGGGTTTTTAGTATTTTACAATATAATTCCTAGGAATGAGAATGGCTGAGTGGCTTTGCTGAATCATTCATTCTCCAGCATCTGCTGAGTACTAAGTTCTAGTCATCAGGTCAAGTGCTCCATCCTAAAATACGACATAAACACAATTTTTTTTGCAACAAGGAATGGTGTAAAAGATAAACAAATACATACCCATCCTATAGTTGGGAGTAATGCAATTCATTCCTAGAATAATATGGTGCCTGTGTGAATAAGGAAGGGAGATATTTTTAGAGCTTCTGCCCCTACTCTGGAATACGAGGACAACACCTGCCAAATTTGGCACCGAATGATCACTGCTCTGCAGCAGACACGCACGGGAACAACTGACTCAGCGATGATGGGTGATTGTAAAACCGACAGCAGTTTCTGGGCGTAGGATTTCAGCTCTGAGTGTCCATTGTAACCCCGGGCTAATTCCTGCAATATTTTTAGTAACTCGCAGTTGCAAGTACAAAATTGTTAATAGTGGGAGCTTAAAGGACAGATTTTTATGACCCCTGGAAGCTAAATAGTGTGATTCTGTTATTGAAGAATCAAGTCAAAATATTTTTAGAGCATGTTCTTTCTCAGGCTATGATTAATGAAGCTCTAGCATTTCACCAAATGACTTGGAAGAAGGAAAATGCATTTTTTTTGGTCCATTGTATTTAGCTCATTAATGAGTGACCCTCATCATTGAATAATATGAGCTGTAAATTTATAACCCAGGCATATCCTGCTCTCTCAGCATTCTTCTCTATTGAATTAATGTTTTCTCTAGGAAAAATGTCTGGGGAACATAGTCACACATGAAAAGAATGCTGAACATGGATACTAGTTATTTTTTCTTCAAATTCCTTAATTCCTTGATTCAAGTAGAAAATTATAAAAAGGCCATGTAAAGAAAGTTCTGAAAAAAAACTGAGTGACCCCAGCTCTTCTCTGCCACCTTGAATGACATGCTCTGAATGATCATTCCCTCAGGTCAGAGGAGGTGTTTGGCCTTATGACAAAACTTGTTCTCCTAATTAACCTCAAATTAATGCATGGTGTATTTTTAAACTTGGGGAAATGCAATAGCAGAATTGATAACAACAGCTAACAGTTTTTGATCATCAACTGTGTGCTTCACATATATTGGCTCATTGTATTCAGCTCGGTGACCTGGTGACTAACGTAATCTCTATGTAATAGATGAGAAAACTACAGTGCAGAGGGGAGCAGAAACTCACCTAAGGTCACTGAGTTGCTTAGGAGAAGCACCCAGATTCTGAATCTAGATGGTCCAGAGGGAGTGCTCTGAAGTAGTGTGCCTTCGGCCTCAGAGGCAGTATGGGCGGTGGTGACATTACTGAAAACCAAAACAGTTACAATGAGACAAACTCAGAGAATACAGAGAAAAAGGGGAAGGGATGAAAGGAACCACAGGCAAATGAAAGATGTGGAAAACAGAGGTAGATGAGCAAACCTAGGAAGTAAAGTCATTCCTGATAGGAAATATAAGCATATAGAACAGAAATAATTATCAAAGTTATAATTGATGAAAATATTCCTGGGTTAAAAACATGTCTTCTTTTTCCTCACCCGAGAACATGCTCATGGACCCCAGAGAGAGGGAAGGGAGGGAGAAAGAGAGGGAGAGAAATATCCATGCAAGAAAGAAACAGCTATTTGTTTGTTGCTTGGTTGCCTCTTGCACCCTGACCCTGACCCTGACCCTGACCCGGGGACCAAACCTGCAACCCAGGGATGCGTCCGACCAGCAATTGAACCTGTGACCTTCTGGGTTATGGGCCAACACTCCAGTCAACTGAGTCACACCAGCCAGGGCAAAACATGTCTTTTTATATAGATAAAATGGGGACTCTAGTATTTCAGACATGATCTAAGATCTAAAAAGAAAGCCACACAACTATAGATCAACAGATTGTTAAATGAAAGAAAAATAAGTTGTATCAACTGATATCAATTATTTTCAAAGTATTGAGAAACATTTTGTAGAAAAGGCATCATTTACAAGGATGTTTTCCCATAAAATATTAAAGTGCGCGGTCGTGGCTGGGTGGCATGCACAGTTGTATGGAGTGTTGGCCCATATACCAAAAGTTTGCAGATTTGATACCCGTCAGGGCATATACCTAGGTTGTGGGTTCAATCCCAATCAAGGCGTGTATAGGAGGTGGCTGATCGATGTTACTCTCTCACATAGATGCCTCTCTCTCTCTCTCTCCTTCCTTTCTCTCTAAAAATAAAATCAATAAACAAACCCTCAGGTGAGGATAAAAATATATTAAAATGTGTTAAAAATCAAAATACGGATTAAAAAGAGTGCTGAGAGATGTATTGATAGACTACAAGGAAGAATCCTGAAACAGACTCATGTGATAAAGGCTACATTTAAAATCAGTGCAAAAGGGTAAATGTATCAGAAATCATGCTAGGCAGCAGACTACACAATTTGGGAAAAAGTTGCTTCACTTACTTCATACATCAAAGCAAATCGCACCCAAATTAGAGAGATCAGTGTTTAAAAAGAACTGAAGTAAATAGGATATGGAGTAAGTAAATAAATGTGGAAAGGCTGAAGTAAGCATAGGTGACTATATATATCATATGGACGTGTGAGGAAGTATCGCCAAAGGTAGACACCATAAAATATAGAATGGAAAGATTTGATACATAAAGATAACGTTCTCTATGTCAGAAACACAATAAGTAAAAATAAAAGACAGATGCATGAACGATGTATTGCTTTGCAACCTGTGTTTCCTGAATTACCTGCCCCAGGAGTGGTAATGGTTCGTTTTGGAAGGGTGGCACTGGATTAGGGATGATGTCAGAGAGGCAGGGCACGAAGGTGAAGGGGACTTTGGTGTCAGACGGACTCCCTTCCAGTGTTGGAATCCCTCTCATGTGGCATTGGGCAGTTTCATCTCATGTCTTTGTGCCTCAGTTCCCTGATCTTTGTCATGAGGATAGATGCTACCTCAGAAATGTAAGGACTAAATGTGTTAATACAGATGCACGGCTCTTAGGAAGGTGCCTATTCCAAGCGCACCCTTGTAAGTGATAGTTGCTATTATCTGAGACTTTTTCTAGCTCCAACACGCTCTGGTGCTGTGGAGGACTAAAGAGTAACTGGGAGCTAGGACCAAATCACTCCTTTCCCCATAGAGTAACTGACTTCAGAAGAGGGAAACATCCTAACGAACCATGCTGTCAGCTTGAGTTTTAAGGGAAGCCCGTGGTTCCAGGCACTGGTCAAGTGGACAGGGCTAAAACTGTGTTACTGACATAGAGAGGAGACAGAACCAGAAACAGCACACCCCTTATGTTATCTGTGTGAGCAGCGAATGTGTGAAATGGTAGTACAAACTGGGTGGAGTGGGGCGGGAGTAGATAAGGATACAGGTTCTCTTTGTTCTAGCACGTGGACAGTGAATGCAATTGTAAATTTTCCCTCACTTTCTTTCTCCACATGAAATTCTGGATACACCTGCTACGAATGATCTTTTTATCTCAAGTTAGTCTTCTATTCCCTGTCTGACTCTGGCAGTGTTGAGAGGGGCTCATCATTCTTCCATGGCTGCCCACAGGACACACGCCTACCAGAGCTGTGACGGCAACCGTAGATGTGCCGAGTAGAGAGGCATCACTGTATACCCACCGTGTATCCACACGATGTCTGCACAGGGCGAGGAAAGCAAAGTAGCGACTCCCTAAAATACAGCTGTTTAGAAGTTGATTGGGGAAAAATTATGAACAAAACACATACTGGATTTGGAGGCTCCACCTTTTTCCTTTTAAAGTTATTATGTATATAATAAAGCAACATATTCTAATTGTAGAGGAAAGAAGGAAATATAGACAAAATAATAATTTTACCTATAACCCCAACCCCAAATTTTGTAGAGGATTGAAGAATGAGTGGGCGTAAAGAATAAACTACTCTTTTAAGAGTAGAAAGTTTGGGTGTATATCTCTCTGATTTTTTATGTCATCTTTTTGCAAAAATGCATTCAGACTTACTATATTACAAATGTATAGCAATAGGACCATAAAGCATTTATAAGCCAAATTTATAGTTGCATAAAATTCTATTGTAAAATTTATTATAAATATCATAATTTATTTTACCTACCTCCTGATTTTAAACATTTGGATTACTTCTATCCTGTGACTATTATGTACACAAATCTTTGGGTGTATGAGTTATTTCCTTAACATAAATTCTTAGACATTAAATTGCCAGTTCAACTTTTTGAATCATTAATTTCTAGTTCAAAATTTACACATATTTTAAGGATTTCATACTTTGCCAAAGTGCTCTGGAGAAAGGTACCATCAATTTATGATTTACCAGCTTATAAAAATGCCCAATTCTTATCTTTGACAGTTCCAGGCATTACAATTGTTTTTTTATCTTTTCATTCTGAATGGACTAGTCTCGCCTTCATGAAGATTTCAGTCTGGTGGTGCTGGAACAACTGATTAAAGATTCAGAAATAACTGAAGTTCAAGGCCTATTTCATACTTGTAAACAAAATTTAATTGGATGAAGTCAAGGACCCATATTGAAATGGTAAAATTGTAGAGTTCCTAGAAGGAAACATAGGAGAATATCTTTGTGAACCCAGAGAGTGCAGATCTCTTATGAAAATAACTACAAACCAAAAAATTAATGAATTAGACTTTATTTAAATTAAATATGCCAATGTTAGAAGGCATTATTAGGAAAATGAAAGGCCACATGCATAGATCTGACAAAAGGGCTGTATCTAGAATGTATAAAGAACTCTACAACTCATTCACGAAAGGAAAACAACCCGATTTAAAGGTACTAGGGTATGAAAGGGGGTCTGTGTCAGTTACCAGGGAATTGCAGATTTAAATCACAAGGAGAAGCCACTTCAAACCTGCTCACCTGGCTAAGACGAAGAAAGCTGCAGCGAATGGTGAGGATGGAAAGCAACAGGGCCTCTCATGTTTGCCATAGGCGTATCACATGGTGCACTCATTCTGGAAAAAGATTTGCAGTTTATTTAAAAGTTTAAATCTTCATCTGCCCGAAGATGTATCAATGCGACTCCTAGCTACTCCCCTGGGGAGAAATGGAAACATCTCTCCAGTCTGTCCACAGAAAGGTATGTGTATGTGAATGTTTATGGAGGCCTTATTCAGAAGAGCCCACACTGGAAACAACCCAAATGTCCATCAGCAGAAGAACGGGTAGACAGGCTTCTGTATATTCATTTACGCAATGGAATACAGCTTAGCAGGCTTCTCAGTAACATGGAAAAATCTCAAAAACATTATACTGAGTGAAAGAAGACACAAAAGAGTTCCCACTGCATGATTCAATTGCGATGAAGTTCAGTAATAGGCAAAACTAACGTACGTGATAGAAATGAGAGCAATGGCCATCAATGAGGCCCATGAATCAATGGCAAAAGCCACACAGAAACTCTTTGGAGTGATGGAAATGTTCCGGATCTCAATGTTTTTTGTTTGTTTGGGTGTACACATTTGCCAAAAATCATCGAATCATGCCCTTAAGATCTGTGCCTTTCTCTGTAAGCAAATGTTATCTCAATAAAAAATACATGATTGATATGTACAACATTTCAATGTAGAAATGTAAAATAATGAAATTTCGGGCCTATTTTCATAACCTTGGGTAGGAAGAACTTCCCAATCGAGACTAGAAAACCTCATTGCAATAAGAGGCTGAGACATTAAACTTCAAAAAACTTCAAAATATGTATATTTGAACATAACAAATGAAGGTGAAAGACAGAAGACAAAAAGAAAAAATATTTTGACATCTATGATGGACAAATTTAACAGCCCTAATAAATAGTGATAAGAATAAGGGAAATGACCTAATTTTTAAAAATGGGCAAGATAAGTATATGTACAGAAAATTCACAAAAGAATGCATATAGCCAATCAATACATAATATGGTGCTCCATTTCACTAGTACTTAGGAAAATAAAAATTAAATCATTAGTGTGTTTTAAAAATGGGAAACTTTGAAAACACCATGTGTTGGTGAAATTAAAAATGAGTAGTCATACATTATTGGTTGGAATTCAAATAGGGAGAACTTTTGGGGAAAACATCTGGCAACATCTGCTAAGATATATTTAAAACACATCATACCATGTGATCTTATAATCTCTTTTGGTAACCTATACTGTGGAACAAAAGCACAAATACTAACAGATAGATGAATAAGGATGTTTATTTAATGTTGTTTGTGGCGGCAAAAAAGCCAAGTTGGCAATAATCTGAATAACCATTAATGAAAGAATGGTAGGATAAATGATAATAATCTTTACTACAAGCTGTCATGCTGCAAAAAGAGTGAATTAGATTTACATATATTCATTTAGAGGGGTTCCAATGGTACATTATCATGTGAGAAAAGCAAGTTGGAGACTAATGTACAGTCTATTATCCCATTTTAGATTAAAAAGAAGAATGAAAACACAAATATGCCCCTTATTGGAACATGAATGGGTAATGCTTCTGCCTCCTTCAACAATTGTCATCTTTCTACATCTTTCAAACCCCCCACCCCCACTGAGAAACAGGATGCTTAGTAATAATTCAGCCCAATTTCATAACTTTCCAGTGTTTAGACTCACTTTCATTCTCGAGACTCAGCCAAAGATGTGCATCAGCTATGCATTTTACCCCAATCTCACCAACCAGAGAAGTTGCTGTTCCTCCTTCCAGAAGAATAAGCGGGTAGGACTGTTGTTGAGAGGGTGAATGTGTTAGTAAAGTTTCTATTTGTTGAATCTAGTCAGGACTTTAAGGGGAGAGCTCACTCCCCTTAAAGAAATGAGCTCACTCTACACTGATTCATTTCCGTTACTGCTAAAAGATGAATTGCTAGGCTGTGGCTAGTGATCATTCCGCTTGCTTTTTTCACTATATCAGTTTAATTAATTCCTCATTAAACCAAGATTATTTAGAGTAGTAAAAAAATATCTGCCTGAAAAACTAGTCCCCAGGGGTGTATGACATGAAAAAGCCTAGTCAGTAGAAAGAATATGTAGTGAAGTTAATAAAATGTGTTCCTTGAAAGTCCACATAGAAATTATGGCTCCTCATGTCCAAAGTCTGTTGTCCAGCCACAAGGACACCTGTGTTTACAGGGTTCTCCCAAAGGATCAGACTGGATTTTATTACTTTACTGTAAACTTACTGGTTTTCCTAAGGAAATTTGGAATATTTACAAATGAGTTAGGCTTAAAATATAAATGCAGAAAGCCAATTATATATGCCTGCTTCTCTTCCTCCTCATTTATGAGTGTTTTTCTCTGGTTCACACGAATGTCCCTGTTGCCTCCCCAACTGCACGCAGCAATTGTCCTTTCTACTTGATCTAAATTCTCACATCGGGGCTGGGATGTCTCCATTGACTTCTCTTGGGCCCCTTCAGTTCTTCCTTCATCTCAGGGTAAAGCCTCCTCTCTCCTAGGACATAGTGTTTGCTCTTTTTGGCCACGGTTAACATTGTTCACTCCCCTCCTCCTCTCATGGCCAAATATCACTACCCAAAGTGGCTGAGAACTTGGCACAGTAGCAGAAGTCTCCTCCTGATGTTGGTCCTGGCCATGATTCTGATTTCTGAGGGTGGTCCACAAAGCTGGCAAACTACTTGGTGCTGATGGATTTGCTACCACATAAACAAAAATCATGTCCAGAACATCGCTGGATAAACAGTTGCCTTCGCTCTTGGCCCGGCTGTATTGACAAAAATACCCGTGGCTGCCGCAGACAGAAAAATCTTGAAATGTTTCTAATAAGTCATGATTTATAAAATGCAGATAGGAAAACCAAAGACATTTGGAGCTAAAAGGGACAGAAGTCAAACCCTTTTGTTTTATAGTCGAGGAAGCACAAGCTCAGGGGACTTATCCAAGGTCACGCAGCTGGTTAAACAGCAAGGTCAGAAGTCGGAGTCAAGTCTTGGTACCTGCTGTTGCTGAGTTGTTGGCTTGTGAAACCAAAACCAGAAATAGTAGAGGAGAGCAAATCCTGATGGTCTGTCTTTCTTCCTGCTCACTTAAAAACCCCTCCTCAAACAACCTGAAAGTTTTAAAGTTGTGCTTTGTTCTACCAAGTTGAGAGCCATAAGAAGAAATCCCCTGGAAAATACTTGTCTTTGGTGTGTTAAGGTGATATAGGTCTCTCAGAAATAATTGTAAATAAATTAGTTTGTTAACATTTCTTTCTGTCTTCCTAACTCCTTGCCATTGTTATTTAGGGGATGTTGGTGATTTTGTTATGTGCAGATGCCTGGTTGCATATTAGAAACACCTGGGGAACTTTAAAAAAATATTGATGCCACCAGGGGCCACCCTTAGAAATTGTGATTTGATTGGTCTGTTGTGAGCCCCGGGCACAGCCGTTTTAAGAGGACTCCGAGATCGCTGCAGCGTAGAGTCAGAATTGAAAACCATAATTCCCGAGTAGTGGCTCTCAAAGTGGCCACTGGTCTCACAGCACCTGCCACTTGGCAACTTGTTGAAATGTAAATTCCCAGATGCTTCCCGAAACCCACTGAATCAGAAACTCTGAGGATGGTGCCCCGCAAGCTGTGTTTCATCTGGTTCTCCAAGGGATGCTAACGAATACTAATGTTTGAGAAACCACTGGTCTAGCTAAGGATGGATAAACTTTGAGGTCTCTTTTTGTAAGTGAAGTTTCACTGGAACACATCCACATGCACTCATTTCCATGTAATATTGAATACAATGACAGAGTTCAGTGGTAGTGAATGAGACTGTATGAACTACAAAGCCTGAAATATTTACTATTTGACCCTCTAAAGAAAAAGTTTGTGGGTCCCTGAACTGTGTGTTTCAAGTTTCATGTACGGATGAATCACCTGGGGATCTTCTGAAACTGCAAACTCTATCTTGTTCAGTGGGCCTGTGAGTCTGCTTTCTAACAGTTTCCAAGTGATGCTCGAGTTGCTGGTCAGTGGATGACACACTGGATAGTAAGGGTCAGGGGTGTCCGACCTTTTAGCGTCTCTGGGCCACACTGGAGGAAGAAGAGTTGTCTTGGGCCACACATTAAATACACACACTAACAAAAACTCATGAGCAAAAAAAAAGCTTTTAAGTAAATTTAAGATTTTATGTTGGGCTGAATTCATAGCCATCTTGAGCTGCATGCAGACACCCCTGGGAGTTTTATTGCATCCCTGGGAGTTTTATCGCACCCCTGGGAGCCATGCTGGCCAATAGAAACACAATGTAAGCCACAAATGTGAGCCAACTATACCATTTTAGATTTTCTAGTGACTACATTAAAAACTTTAAAAAGTGAAGTTAATTTTAATAATGTATTTCATTTAACCCAATGTACTAAAATAATGTCACTTAAACATCTACTTAATGTACATAGTATTACTGATATTTTACATTCTTTTTTTGTATTAAGTCTTTGAAATTCAAGTGCTTCATTGCCACATGTGACCAGTGGCTACTAGATTAGATAGTGTAGTCTACAGTTCAGCTGGTCGCTGGGGGTGGTGGAAGATTTTAGATTTAATTAGGTATGAGGGAAATAGAAAGTAGACCAAGTTAAAAAAAAACAAATAGGGCTGAGTTCAGACACTTCAGAATTTTACCCATGGCTGGCCTGGAGCTCAGCAAACCTCTTCCTCTTGACTCTGTGACCTAGGATACAGAGGAACTCCACAGCTTGCTTGTATTGTAGTGTAGGCAAGTCATGTGTTTAACGGACTGAGCTGTACACTGCATTTATAATGTTACCGTGATAGGAAAATGTGATATGAAGTTGAATTCTCAAATACTGCTGTTAAGAAAGAGAATATGTATCAACAGTGTGCTTTGTTTTCAGTGCACTTTGTTCTCATGATTTTTAAGTACTCGAGTTCTTTTACAGCTGAGCTGAGAAGGGCTTTGAGCAGTGGAACAGGACCAGCTTCCGTGGAAAGTGGAGAGGTTTCAGGGCTGAGTTACCCGTCCATGGATGCACAATGGCAGGAATGAGCATGCTAGACGGAGTTTAGAAAGCTAAGTCAGAAGATCAGCAGCCAAGAGACCAGGTTGGAGAGTTAGTTGAGCTTAAAGGCAAAGTAGGAGGGGAGATGGAGAATAAAAGTTGGGTTGGCAAAAGGAAAGAGATGGAAATGGGGTAGCCATAGGTAATATATTGCTGACAGATTGAAGGGAAGTTTGGGTTTATTTTAATTATCTATTCTGGGTATCCCACCATTAGTCGGTCTGTCTGTTTTAGTTACTGGTCCTCTGCTCAGCATGATGGACTTGGGTCTGATTCTCCCGGAGAGGACCTGCCCACAGGAGTCAGGCAGGTATCCTCTGCTTCATGAGAAACGGAATGTAATACAGGAGGAAGTGGGGAGGACTGTGCGTGACCTGGAGACTGTGTGCCCCTCTAAGGGGTAGACGACATTGCATCAACTCCAGCCAACTTGAGGTTACTAGGTGGGCATATAGGTATAGTATTACCAGATTTGACTTTATAAGAGAAACCTGGAAATGAAGATATTAGACAATGGCATGCTGGTAACAACAGAAAGTGTATGCATATATACATATATAAATAAATATATATGTAATGTGTTATAAATTTTACTTATGCACAGGATAATTAACACCCAATTTGCAAATACTCATAAGATTGAACAAACTATGGGTGACTATTATTTCTTACAGAATCCACTCCACTTACAGAATCCAAATCCACTCTCAGTTTTTATAATTCTCTCACCAACAATAGGGTCACAAAATCCGACTACGAATAAAAGCTTGATTATGAGTGTAATTCTGATATAAGTCTTTGTTTCACTTTCACAGCACTTGTTAATGGTAATTGAAAATACCAGCCATCACTGATAAGTTCACGTGTTTGTCATGACGTGAACGACTTCTGAACTGGCTGGTAGTTTTCAAAACCTGAAAAAACACTCCATTCTGGAGCTATTCACAATGTAAACACAACAGGCACAACACACTATTAAGTTTAATTGGCATTAGTAACATTTTCTCCATTACCGTAAGTCTAGACAGTCAACAAATAATGAACCAAGCCTCGGTGTGAAACATTAGCCTAGTTCCATGGTGTGAATAATCTCGCATCACGACTTATTTCAAGCCTTGAAGAGATTTTACAGAAAGTGCAGTTGGGAAGAGATGTGCAATAGTTTTCTAGTGGATGGAATTGCCACTGCACAGATACAATGGATGTAAATAACCCCAAGTTCAATCTTGATTTTAGTAAACAATAATAATGAGTGATGCCTGTCGAGTATGTATTACTTTAAAAACTTTAATTTTTAACAGCTTTTTGAAATATAATTGACATACCATAAAATTTACCCTTCAAACATTTTAGGTGTATAGTTCAATAAATTTTAGAATGTTTTCTGAACTGTTCAACAATTACCACAGTTAAAGTATTCTCTTTGTTTTAGTAGAATTTATTTAGGTGTCTGTGTGTATAATTTAAGTTTTAATGATAGCTCACAAACTTCTTGAAAATTTAACATTTGTTTGGTTTTCATGAGTGGTTCTTTAGCACACCACAGATTTTTCTATGAAATCTAATTTTAAAATGTTGGCTCAACATGAACAAATAAAACACGTGGTGGGTGTAAGGAAACCCGCCTATGACTTAGGTTGGTCGATAGCCCCTAATTCTGTGGTCTTTTTAAAAAGAGCACTGTGCTGTAATAATAGATACAATGCAAGAAAGACCTCTGGGTGTTGTTAGCAGCCTGAGTTCACATTGCTTCCCAGGCCCCGTGCCAGAGTGTGGCCCCAGCTGGTGTGTGGGGTTCTCCTCCTTCATTCTGCTGAGCTGGGGCTAGTTTGGTTGCTGCTGAACAGCCTCGTTGGTGAGGGGTCTGAACATAGCTTCTCGTGGGAGACACTGGGGGAGGCAGAGCAAGAGAGGGGGCAATATGGACGCCTCGGTGTGAAGGCTGAGACACTCAGGAGAGACATCCCAACTGAGAATCTCAAAATAGCTGGGTAGAGTTTTGTAGGGAAATTTCTAGAAGCCCTGAAATTTTTGGTGAGGTGTGTTAAAAGTCACATCGACTCTGTAGGGGACCTTATTATACGGGGCGTCCATATAATTTACATTCCCAAACTGGGACACTTTTGAGAATAAAAGGAGATATTATCAATAAAAATTGCCAGGTGTAAATTGTCCTGGACAAATTGGGTGTATGATCACTCTGCTTCTGAAGGATCTAATCTAGTAGGGTTTTTTTTTTTTTCAGAGAGTGGGGATAGGGGAAGAAAAAGAGGAGAGACAAACATGTGTGAAAGAAACATCAATTGGTTGCCTCTTGCACACCCTCAGCGGGGGACCGAACCTGCAACCCAGGCATGTGCCTTACCTAGGAAAGGGGCCAGTTAACTTTTTGCTTTGTGGGACGATGCCCAATCCACTGAGCCACACCAGCCTGGGCTGATCTTGCAGTTCTTGAAGGAGATGGGCTATATACCTCTAGAAACTTTTCCCAATATAAGTATGCAATTGGGGATGGGGAGGTGAAGAGCGGGGCAGAGAGGGCAGTCGTTGAGCAGACTTTGGTATCACGAGTCTGTATTTACAACAGCTCTCAGGGTGACTGCCTTGTATCCCCGCCTCCCCGCCCCATCTTAAAACCCACACTTAAGGTCACAAAAGTATTAGAGTGAAAAGGTGGCGGAGGTAGAACACAGCCTAGCACTGCGTCTGGCATACCGAAGGAGTTGATACATTGCCTGATTGCCTGACGGAACTCAGGTGTTTTGACCTTCAGCCCGTTTTGCTCTCCACACAGTTCTGACAGTTTCCAGGGCGGAGCGGCCTGAAGCTTCCACGTGTGCCTGCGAGCCTGTGCGCAGGCGCAAACTGCAGGGAGGACGCTGCGCTCTCACCTACTTGAAGGCTCTGCGAGGCGGTCCCCAGGCTGTGACCTCGCTCGCGTAAGTTTCAGAAAAGGGCGGGGGTGGGGGTGGGGTGGGGGCGGGGGCGGGGGCGGGGGCGGGGGTGGGGGGATGGGGATACAGCCCAATGCCCGCAGGGCCAGGCAGCCTTTGATAGAAACTGCTTTGTTGGGGAGCTGCTGGGCACAGTCCTGCTCACATAAACTTGCCCAGGGAGTGGGTAGTGCTGGGGAGAAACAGGGTGGTAGGAGCGAAGGAGCGTGACCGGCGCCTTCCAGCCCCGCCAACTGCCACGGCCACGGCCACGTGACGCAGCGCGGCCTGCGGAGCCGGCGCCATGTTTTCTGGGTCGTGGCTGTCAGTAGCTAGTCGGGCGCAGATGTTGCTGAATCTTTTATGATGAACTTGCTGCAGGGCCCCTAAATGTTTTATAATTTCTGGGTAAAGAAAGAGCGCATCCAGGCTGTGGGCTTCCTGTAGTGGGTTCTGCTTCATTATAATGCCTGAGGTAGGAGACGTTGGTCCTCCTCGCAGCCATACTTTTAGGGAAGAGGATAGCCATACAGGTTAACACTTTGGGTTAATGTGAACCCTGAGGACACAGGAAAATAACAACATCTAACCGTGGGGTGGGGGCTAATTTCAGGGCCAATACAATGATCTGTGGCTTGTGGCTTGAATTTGGACAAAATCTTGAAACCGAGATTCGTGTCTTTTTTTTTGTGGGGGGTAGTGGGGGGGGTGAATCCCTGTTTTGTAGGAGTGTTTTCTTTATAAGGGTTTATAAGGTACAAATCCATCTCGAGATTAGGCCTCCTCACTATAAGATGGCCCTCTGAATCTTCCAGGCCCTCAGTTCTTAACCCATATTTAATCTTAAACAGCAGAGGGCACCCCGTTGACAGTAATCGGAGGGTCACCCCAGAGTGAGGACCAGGTGACCTGGGGTTGGGTGTGTGGGTGTGCCAGCTCTTACTTCAACTTTTCATCTACCTTCCGTGAATTCCGAGTGGAATCCTGCTCCACAGGTCAGGGTGAAGGTGCGGGTGTGGGCTTGCGGGTGGGAGACAGGTACAATTAGAGAGTGGGGAGGAACGACAGCTCAGTGTCGGGTGATTGAGAACCGCATGGATTTCGGAGACATGAACTTGGATTCACGTTCTGGCACTGCTCCTTACTAGGTCAGTGTCTTCCAGCGATTTATTTTTCCTCTCTGTAGTTTCCTGTTAATAAATGGTGATGAATACTAACTTATTTGTAAAGTCTTCAGCAGTCTCCTATGATGCCTGGCTCATAGGAGGTGCTCAATAAATAATTCGTTTTGAAAACAGCTATAAACAGACAAGCTCCTCAGGTTCAGACCAGGAGGAGAGAGAGGCAGAAAATGAGTAGGGAGTCTGCTCACTTACTATGCTGGGATTTTGGGAAATACTTTTTGCAGACTAAGGTTATTTTTAAATATATGCTCATTAACTGATTAATTAAAAACAATCACAGGGGTGCCCAACCTGCGGCCTAGGATGGTTGTGAATGTGGTCCAACATGAAATCGTTAATTTATTTAAAACATCATATTTTTCAATGAACGTTTTGCACTGTATTTAATGTGTAGCCCAAGACAACTCTTTTTCTTCCAGTGTGGCCCAGAGATGCTAAAAAGTTGGAGTCTCCACACAGTGGAGACCCCTGCAGGTTTGTAAGATCATTTGTTATTGGTCTTATATTTATTTGGGAGTTGCTGGTATTTCACAACCAAATGATTTGATAGCATGAAATTCTGAAATAGAAATTTGAACTTGTGTTCTGAAATAATCCTGTGTTTTTTAGGGGATGCTTGGTACCCAAGAATAAAACCAATTTGAAGAAGAGTGATAGACACTGTTTGAGGTGCTTTGCAAACCTTGTTCCAGGTTTGGGCTCTGGAGATGCAAAGAAAATGGCTTTTTACCACGCTTCACTTGGAATGGTAGGAACTTTCTTTGATATAGTTGATAAAATTTCAGTGCTTAAGGTTTGCATGCTTAAAAAAATTTACCAGTTCCTTTCTCCCCACACTGAATTCAATAAACATTTTTTTGGATGAGGCTAGGTTAGCAGCACTTTCATCAGCTTCTCAGGTGATTCTAACTTGCAGCCAGCATTGTGAACCCTTCGTCTCCACCAACTCATTTCTACTGATGGAGAAAGTACTTGTCCATCTTCCAGTCAGCCTCCAGAGTAGAGAGGCTTAAAATAGAAATCCAGCAAGTTAAAGACCTTCAGTGATCCTTATCCCCTTTCTGCCTTCTCCCTTCAACTTTCTGGGCGAAGTTCAAGGTCTTCAGTTTAGCTCACAGCTCTTTTCAAGATTTGCTTCTTTTTGTGCATCTCACTTCCATTTTCTCTTCTGCTTACCTCTCCCCTTACACCCTCCTGTCTGGTCACGCCCAACTGCTTGCATGTCTAGAACATGGTGTGATGCTTGACAGTGCCACACATGAACGTGTGCTTCCTTCCTCCCACTTGCTGCCTGTATCTCTCTTTCATTTTCAAAATGCAGCTCAATCAGAGATATCCAAGTAGAGATGCAATATGGAGACATTAGCTGTGGCTGACTGGGTCAAAACACTACTTTCTTTTGAAGACTGGGGAAGACTCTTTGAGATTCTTGAATTTCAAGCATTGATATCATAAATGTGTAAGGAGTACCAGATATAAGACAAAAACATGATGCATGTACCTCATTTGAAGATGATTAAATTCAAATTTTTTAGAAAGATGCAGCAGTCAGCTCAGGGGCTGTCAGTTCGCAGCCCTCGCAGTCACCCTGTTTTACAGATGAGGAAACTGAGAGCCAGAGTGAGCCCTGGGAGCTTGGTACTGCAGGGCAGTGTTAGAGCCCAGGTCCTCTGAGAATGGGTCCAGTCTTCTTCACAGCACACCACACAGCTTTGGCACGTGTTCCTTCTAAGTGTGACTACATTTGTTCTACAAAATGATGATTCTCATTACCATTTGTATAATGTTACACCATTAGAAAATGAAGTACCAGCTTCTTTTTATAAACCACAGATCAGGAAGGTGCTATATAAAGAGATGTCTCTTGCTTTCGGAGTTAGATTTCTGTTCCTGGAGGCAGAAGGCAATTTTCTCAGGTCTGCCTGCAGTGTCCCAGCTCCAGTGATACCCTATCTGAGACCGTCTAGGGGGCCAATGAATCTCTGCTGCTCTTTTCTCCCACTCACAGGCAGCGTACAATGAAACCTTAAGCTCTGGTGTGTAATTTATTGATTTCTTTCTCTAGGCTGCTTGGGTTGATTTTACCCCCTAAGGATTTCTGAAAATAAAAACAGCGTCCCCTCTGCCAGTCTGTTGTTTTTTTTAAAGAAAGGAGTTTACTCATGCAAATGAAGTACATACTAATATGTCAGAGTTAGCCTCACACATGGCAGAGATTGAGGATGGGCATTCACTCTGGCTTGATAGACAGCTGCTGTATGGGCTGGGTTCTTAAAGCTTCCTCGCTGGGGGGCAGATAAGGCTTTGTTCTGACACATGGGCCCTCTGGGCCTAGTTGCCTGCTTCAGGTGTCATGTCCCACCCAAGGTGTGAAGAGCACATGGATCTGCTTTGGCTCTTCTGATGGCAGCTCTCCTAACTCCCTGTTTCTGTGGCCTTAAGAGGTAAATAAAATAACGCCTACATTTGCCTCTTTGCCAAGAGACGCACTTTTGGAGGTAGAGGAGAGCCTTACACATACCATACCATCAACAGGAATGGGAAAGAGCATAAATAGTAAGGTATGGTGTGTAGGATATGAAGGGAGTATGGTGTGTATGATAAACTTAATGCTTCTTTAATTGTCACGGACTTGGAGAGGAAAGGCTGGAATTTGGTATGTCCCGTGTTGTCAACATGACTTCCTCTCATCCCTTTACATTAAAAACATGTTGTAGTAGATGGGAGGTTTCCTTCTTAGCTCCTGGACGCTGGCCAGTTTTCTGTGTTGTCCTTATGTTGCGGTGGCCCATGGTGGTTATGGGATGAAGGCAATTTCCTGGCTGAGTGTTGCCGGATGGCCAAGTGTGCTTTCATTCATGCTGTGGTCACAGAAAGGGTAACTCTCCTTGAAAAGCAGGAAAGTCTGTGTTTGAGGCAAACTTTCCTCAGTTAATGCACTTTCAGATCTTCAACGTCTTGTTCGAAGAAAAATATAAATATTTTCATTAAAAGGAAAAATAGGAATTTAAAATAAAAATAAATCAACAGGGTCTGAGAAACAGTACATTACTTTTCACTTTAGAAAGGGAAAGGGCCAAGCTACAGGTTTATTTTAAATACCAATATCTGCAGTAATTTAAAGTTTCACTTTATATACAACTTTTAGGAAATGCAATGTTATTTTATTTGTAGTTGTAGATTATTTATACTCTTTTCACTGTTCACTGTAAATACAAAGAGGATTTTTATATGTAGAAACCTAAGCTGTCTTTAGAGCAAGTTCATATTTATAAAGGCTTCCTTTCCATTCAGATTTTATGATAATCATAATTATGGCTAAACTGGGATTTGTTTTATGCCACGGTTACAAGTTTCAGATTTGTGTCCACAACTTGATAAATTTATAATTAGACATTATGGCTATGTATTCTACTCCCTGTGTTGCAGTGTTCTTATGTGTCTGACACTATGACAATGACATTTTCTGGGTTTACTGCGGGAGATAGCCCTCTTCGCAGTCTAGTTCTTAGAAAATACACAATATTCAAAAGGAGCTCGTCAGCGGGAGGCGTCACGTTTGTCCTGTAAAAGAGTCAAATGAGAGATGAACCCGCAGGAAAGCCTCCTCTCACACTGGCTTCCACATTCATCGAGTTCCCCAAATGGGCCGCTTTCCTTTCATAATTTCATTTCTGCTGCAGATGTCCAGTCACTTTCTCTGTGATTTATCATTCATTTTAATTTATAGTGAAAGTGCTGGGTCAGATTTGCAAAGAGATACTGTTTTTTTCTTTACTTCATTCCAGTTTCAGTGAATGATGGTTTTTTCCCATTACTATTAATTTATCTTTGGACATTAATGCTTCTGGACGATGGCTGGTTTCCCAAAATTCGTCTCCAGCTGTCACTCTGTAAACCCAACATGCGTGGGAGGGACCTTTTCCTGCCAGTGTTGCTTTATCTCGATAAGAAATTATTCTAGTTTTAAGGCTGAGTCCTCCTGCGTTAAATACGGAGTTACAGAATTAAAGTTTTGAAAAGAATCTTAGAGGCAATGAAAACATGTAATTTACTTGATTCATAAGTGTTATCTGTATTTGACCTGGAGAGTGATTATCTTAACCTCACTATGATCTTCAGAGACAAGGAACTTAATCCTGGTTGCGGGCACCCCTGGTCATCATTCAGGCCTGATTTTCCAGATAGAACTTTGAGTCCTTGAGCAAGTTTCTTACCCTTACACGGGTCAGAATTGCTCATGTGTGTATTGGAAATGTAACTGTTGCTCCGCCTGCTTCAGGAAAAGACATTAGAGCCAGTGGTTGGAGCAGTGAGCTTTGTGGTCAGAGGGCCCCTAGGTCTGCTACTTAGTACAGTGTGATTCTGGGAAAGTTATTTAAACTTTCTGAGCCTCAGTTTCTTCATCTAGACAATAGGGAAAATAATAATACTTACCTATATGTTGAAGATGAAATTCAACCATGTATTTTATGTGTATAATGTAATGCTGGGCATATTGCGAGTTTCCTCTATTATTTATGGCATATTTATGCATTTATCGATACCTATTTGTGAAGAGCAAATAAAAAACACACAAAACTGGTTTGTAAGTGTTAAGGAGCTATTCAGCTGTATTGCGTCATTATTTGAACATTCTAGCTTTTTTTTTTTTTGAACCAGAGACTTAAGTTACAAACTTCCTGGGTTCTTGAATGAAGAAACTGCTGAGCCACAGGAAAGCTGATCCTTGTCAGCCCTCTGTCTCTGGCCTCGAGTAGCAACTGCCTCCTGCTGGGCAGCCCCTGTATTCCAGGTGCTGTGCTTTACCTGCTGTATCATGTATTCTCATGGCAGTCCTCCGAGGCAGGTATGGTGAGTCACATTCTACAGATGACGAAACCGAGCTCAACGAATTTAAATGCATTTAGTAACTTGTTTATCTTAAATGGATTAAGTTGGAGAATTAAAATCAAAATCCAGATTTGTCTGGTTGTGAAGTTCATGTGCCTTTCACTGTCCCATACCTCCCAGTGGGTTAACAACAGGTGTAGAAAGAGTTGTGAGTTAGATTTATGACTTGCCCTGGATCTGCCACTTGGAGCCCTGTGTCCCTAGGTAATTTAGTTTACTACTCAAGCCTAGTTTTCTTTATCTGTGCAACGGCAGTAATAAGACCAACCCCATGGGAATGTTGTAAGTATTAACTCAGAAAGCACCTAGTAATTGATAGTACAGTTTGTATTTTGTCTTGTCTTTTGATGTTTTCCATCTCCGAAGGGGTTGCTGGAGATCTGCGCCTCCCTCTGTGGGCCAGCAGGGGGCAGTAGAGACCATAAAGGATGGGACCAAACCTGGGGGATAGCCTTCAACACTCCCAGTTGGTGTCCACCTGGCAGTCTAGGAATCTCTGAATCAAATCAGGTCCTTGGTGGTCTCTAATTCTGGCCCTAACAAGAAAAAGGCCCCGATGTTTTACACAGTAACAAATACAAATACAAAACCACCACAACAATAGTAATCCCTAGTGTTTGCGTAAGGCTGAGTTTAGATGGTTTTATATTATACAGGAAACCATTTATAGTCGGCCCATGTTAATGGTTTCATTAACCTCATGAAGATGTTAACATCATTAGGAAAACATAGGAGAATACTTCCGACTCCTCCGTTAGACACAATTAGCAGAGCGCTGCCGCACAGAGGAGGTCCACACTGTGCCTGTCTGTGCTCGTGTACGTGTGCGGCCCCAGTGATGCCCATTAGGTTGTCACTCGCCAGAGTCCTTACAGCAGCCTCGCTTGTGGTTTGGAGCCATCATCCCCCAAATAGGTTGCTTTCCAGAAATGGATGTCGGTAAGTGATAGTGATGACAAATTAACACAAGACAAAAAAGCAAATGCCGATTGGACTGAACGTGAATAGATGGTGTGAGGGCAATTAATTTGCTTTGAAATATTATTTATGCTTTAGTTTCTATAATATCTAGATGACACCTTTATTTATTTTTGTAAATTTTTATCCTGTTTTCTCTGGCTTGCTCCCACTTACTGTCATGTACCCCTGTAAAGTCTTCCGTGGTTTTCAGGTAGTTCTCAAAGGTGGCAGTGGTGTGGGGTGTCTCACATGTACCACGAACAAATAGAACTGATTTCCACGTGGTACATGAAGTTTTAGTCATCATCTGGTCTCATGTCCTCATAGGCAGGGGCCAGTTACTCCCCCTGGCATGGTTTCCCCTGCCGTGTAATGTGGCTGCTGCTTTTACTGGTTATTTCTGCAGGTTCTCTCCAGCTCTTTAGGTGCCCGACTCGTGGTGCTTTATGTTCAAGTGCGTGTGTGATGCTTGTGTCTCCTTCCTTTTTAAAAAAAGTCACATCCTATTAGACAGTCTCAACATAGTACCAAAAGGTCTCTGGATTCTTTATGAAAGTAGGTATTTGCTCCACCCTGCCAATTCTCATCTTTCTGGATTGAGTTTAGGTATCCTATTCTCCAGGTAGTCTTCTCCAGATTCCTGGTTGTATGTAAGCCTCCTCTGCCCCTTTGATATCGATGCATCCCGCTTACTGCTACCTCAGCACACCGTATCACCAGCAGTCTGGTGGGAACTCCGTAATCACTTGGACAGCGCTGGCCTGTAGTGGGTGTTAAATCCGTGGTCGTGAAGTGAACCTAAACTGCTGTTTTTTTTTTTTTCTTTGAGATTGCCCCTGGTCCTATTCCCTCTACCCCTTTAACTTTCTCCAGTTATCTCTGTCTGGTGCTTGCCTTTTTTGACGTACCACCTTGAATGCCTCTTTTTATCTAGGTCTCTGGATGACTGGCATGGTTTTGAATGGTCCACCAGTTTTAAAATCAGTACTTTTTTTGGTGCTCTATTTGTTTCCTGGGGCTGCTGCAATGAAGTACAACCAGCTTGGTGGCTTACGTGCTAGAAATTTATTGTGTCCCAATTCTGGAGACTAGAAGTCAGAAATCAAGGTGCCAGCAGGATTGCTTTCTTCTGAGGGCTGTGAGGGCGAATCTGTTCTGTTCTGCTCTCCTGGCTTTCGGTCGCCGCAGGCAGCCCCTGACTTGTAGAGGGTGTTCTCCCTGTGGCTTCGCATCATTTCCTTCCGCAAATGCCTGTCTCTGTGTCCGAGTTTCCACTTTTTATGAGGATCCAGTCACACTGGAGTAGGGCTCACTCACATCTTAACTTGATTACCTGCGAAGACCTTATTTCCCAAGTAAGGTCACATCCACAGGTACTGGGGGTTAGGCCTTCAGCATTATTTTGGGAGACATAATTTGATTCTTAGCAGGTGCCTCACCTGGTAATACTTCAAGGGTAGATAGTGCCATATAACTGGCTTAAGTGTGGCCAGATCTTCCCATAGCAGCTTCTCTTTTTTAAGAAGCAGCTCACAGAGTATCTAATATTGCTAGTTCTCACCTTCTCAAGGAGAACATCGAACTCAGATGAGGACCAATTTCTTATGTTTTACATTTCAAGTGAATTAGGCTGTGTACTTATTTTGAGGTTGAAAAACAAATTGCCCAGGCTGATCAGCATTGGCACCCAGCTGAAATCAAGTTCATTAATATCCTGGGCTATTCAGGACTTCCACCCTTCTAGCCTGTTTGTGGGAAGACAGTGTATTATTAACTGTAATGTTACAGCAGCCTTGTGATAATACATTCTAACATTGTATTGGTTTGCTACCTCTAAATGGATTGGGAATCCTCTCCACAATTGCACTGAGGCTGGGTAGTCATGGGAAGTGTCTTAATAGTGACTCAATCAGAATAAGCTTGTTTGGCACAATCCACAGAGATCACCTCTAGAGAGAGAACAAAGTCAAAAACAGCAGAAAGAGCTGAGTGGAAGGAAAGGAGCCTGTAAAGGATTTATCCAATACCCATTGTAGATGTGAACCGGTGGTTTAATGTTGGCTAAAGTGATGTTCTTGGGGCTGCCTGCATTGCTTTGCTTTTCATTTTGATGCTCAGTTTATGAACCGTATGTATGTTCTTGTACTTTCTAGTCATTCCCTCTCTGACCTTTTACTCCTTGGGATGATGGTCACAAGAAAAGCTATAGCAGAGGTGGGAGCCCCTTCATATTTGATGTAGGCACGAGCAAGTCTGTGGTCCCTCACTGAAAGCTGTGGCTTTACATTATTGGCTCCGGGCTGCTTTCCCACAGCCTCTGCTGCACTTAGTCTGGATGGGCCCGGGTGTTAGTGCTGTTAGTCTGATCTGGTGATTCCAAAGAATAGCCATTGTTGAGAACTACTGCCTTGCACTTTTCTGGTTTGCTTGATTTGAAAGACAAATGGGCAAAGTTAGGGACTATTTGGAGTGTAAGGACTGCCTGAATCCCTTGAGGCCACATCTTCTCCTCTACAATCCCTCCTCCAAACTAGGTACATTCAGGAGGCAAAATCCCACCCCAACTCATGATCATAGCTGTGGTCATGGGAAACCACAAAGCCCCATGATAGTTGCTTACTGCTCGTAGCTTTCAGTCCTTCTGCTAATCTGGTTCCGTGGACGCTGGTGAAATTGCCTTCTACTACTAGTCTTTTTGGCTGGGTTGGTAAGTCAGGTGACCACTTTCAGACTTTTTCCTTAGGTGAAAAGCAGAAACAATTGTCCTCTTCCCTTGCATTGTTGTGGAATGAATATAAATATGCTGAGCTTGAAACTCTCTTCTTTCATTCCCATCAACATACCTCTGTGAGCCTGGTTTTTCTCCTATGAGAGCATACAAACAATTTAGATACAGATACCCCTTTGATTGTTGTCAATCTAATCTAGACTAGATAACAAAGAAACCAGTTCATTTGTTTGTCAAACAATCTAACCTTACACCTAAAGGAACTAGAAAAAGAACAAGCCCAAAGTGAATAGAAGGATGGAAATAATAAAGATCGGAGTAAAAATAAACAAAGTGGAGACCAACAAAAACCAACAACCCCAAACCCCAATGAAACCAAGGGTTGGTTCTTTGAAAAGATAAACCAGATTGATAAACCTTTAGCCAGGCTTATCAAGAAAAAAAGAATCAGAAACAAAAGAGTAGAAGTGAGAACTGACACTACAGAAATACAAAGGAATATAAAAAATTTAGTGAACTACTATATTCCAACAAATTGGACAGCCTGGAAGAAATGGATAAGTTCTTAGAAACATACAGTTTCCCAAAACTGTATCAAGAAGAATCAGAAAATCAGAACAGACTGATTACAACTAAATGAAATCGAGGCAATATTCAAAATATTCCCAGCAAACAAAAATCCTGGACTGATGGCTTCATAGTTGAATTTTAGCAAACATTCAAAGAAGAACTAAAACTTATCCTTCTCAAACTATTCCAGAAACTTCAAGGAATTTGAAGGAGGGAGGATTGCCAAGTTTATTTTATGAGGCCAGCATTATGCTAATCCCAAATCAAAACAAGACACTATAAAGAAATTTACAGGCCAATATCCCTGAAGAACATGGTCCAAAAATCCTTAATAAAATATTGCCAAACTGAATCCAGCAGGACATTGAAAAGAGCAGATACCATGATCAGGTAGGATTTATTCCTCGGATGCAAGGTTGGTACAATATCTGCAAATCAGTTAATGTGACACAGCACATAAACAAAATGAAGGGTAAAAACCACATGATCATATCCATAGATGAAGAAAAAGCATTTGACAAAGTCCAGGACACACTTGCAATAAAAAAATTCTCAACGAAATGGGGATATAGGAAACATATCAGCATAATATCTCAACATATCTGTGTCATAATGGCCACATATGACAGACCCATAGCCAACATCTTACTCAATGGGGAAAAACTAAAAGCATTTCCTTTAAGATCAGGAACAAGATAGGGGTGTCTGTTTTCACCTCTCTTACTCAACGTAGCACTGGAAGTACTAGTCATAACAGTCAGACCAGGAGGAGAAAGAAAAGGTATCCAGATTGGAAAGGATGAAGCCAAAGTGTCATTATTTGCAGATGACATGATACTGTATGTAGAAAACCCTAAAGATTCCACCAAAAACTAGAACTGATACATGAATTCAGAGTAGAGTAGCAGGATACAAAGTTAATATTCAGCAATCAGTTTTTATACTCCAGTAAATAAAGGGAAAATAAGAAAACCATCCCATTTACAATTACATAAAAATACCTGTGAATCAATTTAACCAAGGAGGTAAAAGACCTGTACTTGGAAATTATGAGATCCTGAAGAAAGAAATGAGAGGAAATACAAATAAATTGAAGCATATATGGGTTAATTGATAGGAAGAATTACCATCATTAAAATGTTTATACTATCCAAAACAATATAGATTCAATGCAATTCATATGAATATACTAATTCTGTATTTCATAAAACTAGAACAAATAACCCCCAAATTTATATGGAACCATGAACAACCCTGAAGAGCCTAAGCAATATTGAGAAAGAGCAAAGTTTGGAGGCATCACACCACTTGACACCAAACTACAAGGTTATAGTAAACAAAACAGCATGGTACTAGCATAAAAGCAGGTGTGTAGATCAATGGAACAGAATAGAGAGCCCAGGAATAAACCCACACTTATATGGTTAATTAATGTTTGACAAAGGAGGGAAGAGCATACAATAGGGTAAAGTAGTCTATTCAATAAATGCTGCCAGACAATTGGACAGATACATGCAAAAAAAAAAAGAAACCTTCTTACACCATGTACAAGAATAAACTCACAATGGATTAAAGATTTAAGTGTAAGACTGGAAGCCATAAAAATCTTAGAAGAAAGCATAGGCGGTAAAATCTCTGATATTTTGTTAGCAATATTTTTTCTATCTCCTTGGACAAGGGAAATAAAAATAAACAGATGGGATTGCATCAAACTAAAAAGTTTTTGCACAGCAAAGGAAACCATTAACAAAGCAAAAAGATAGCCTGTTAAATGGGTGAATATATTTGCTAATGATGTATTATAATATCTAAAATTTATAAAGAACTCATATACTCAACAATAAGAAACCCCAGACAAGTCAATAAAAAATGAACAAAGGACCTGAATAGACACTTCTCCAAAGAGGACATACAGATGTCCAGTAGATACATGCAGAGATGCAAAACAACACTAATCATAAGTCAAATGCAAATTAAAACTGCTAGGAGCTTACCTCACACCTGTCAGAATGGTTATCATCAACAGGTCCACAAATGACAAGTGTTGGCAAATACGGTGAGAGAAGGGGAACCTCATGCCCTGTTGGTGGGAGTGCATTTTGGTGCAGCCACTATGGAAAACCATATGGAGCTTCTTTAAAAAATTAAAAATGGAACTGCCTTATTACCCAGTGATTTCACATCTGGGGATTTATTTAAAGAAACCCAAAACACCAATTTGAAAGAATATATGTGTCATTACATATGTCACCTATGTTCATTGCAGCATTATTTACAATAGCCAAGATACGAAAGCAACCCAAGTAGCCCTCAGTAGGCAAGCGGATAAAGAAGGACTGGTACATATTTACAATGGAATATCACTCAGCCATAAAAGAGAGTGAAATCTTACCATTTGCAACAGCATGGATGGATTTAGACAGTATTATGCCCAGTGAAATAAGTTGGTCAAAGACAAATACCATATGATTTCACTCAAGTGTGGAGTCTAAAGAACAACATAAATGTACAAACGAAATAGAAACAGACTCATAGGCACAGAGAGTAGCCTGGTGTTTGCCAAAGGTGAGGAGGGTTGGGGAACTGGAAGAAAGAGGTGTAGGAATTAAGAAATACAAATTTGTCACAGATAGCAGCAGCACAGGGATGTGAAGTACAGCATAGGGAATAAAGTCAGAAATACTGCAGTAACTATGGATGGTGGTGGTTAGGTACTGAAAATATCGGGGGCGGGTATTATGTAAAGTATGCAACTAAAGTATGCTATACACCTGAAACCAATATAAAATAATAATAAAAGCAAATGCTAATTAAAAAAGAGACAAAAATAAAAAGAATACAAACTTTTTTTAAATGAAAAACCTCATGAAAGCTGATGCTTCCATCTTTGTTTAAGTTTATTCTTTCAGTGAACTCATCAACTTGGGAGTCATCGATGTGAACATGGTAGTAACTACTGAAAAGTTTCCATAAGGAATGAAATTCTTCCCTGGAGATCAGACCTGAGTGATCAGAGTCAATGACATTAAAGGTGATTTGCAGGTAAGATCAGTATCTGGACAGAGTTTCAGTTGGAGCTGGCTGAACCTCTTTCACAGGCGTTTCAGTGTGGACACAACAGAAGCAGAGCACACACATAGCTACTATTACCATCTTTGTCTGTGGAGACCAGGTGCGAACTCAGGACTCTCCAGGGTTAAGTTCAGCCTCCAAATGTTCTCCATGGAAAAAGCCCATTTGCCCATAGAAAATTTTCCTGATTTATTGTGGTCTTGAAGCTGGAAAGCACGAATGAGGTCAGTGTTTTATGAAATCATTCTCTTTTAATATCCTGATGGCACTGCTTTGAATAGTATTCACCCGTTGATAAGAGGCCGTAAGAGCATTGCCTCAGTTACATAGCACAGGAAAAATTGAAGGGTCATACCCAAACTCAGCCTGATGTAAGCTCCTTGATTGCTGCCTTCTTCATAATAATTAGAAGCAGAAAATGTAGCAATAATCTTCCCATAATGGCAGATTTCAATATGCTTCAGGCTTTCTTTCATTCATGAGACTTAATGAGTATCTTCAACTGGTATTTATGAACAATCTTGGTAACACCTGGTCCAAAATAGCAGTTCCCTCCGTGATACATGTGTTTGTGTAACAGTCTCTTTTTCCTTTGGGATCACTCTGCAGAATATTGATAATCTCTTCCCACTCATGTTTTGTTAAGTGTTCAGAAAGGGGTCCAATTAAATTGTTCTGAGTCCCCAAGGAGTACCTACTTTGTTTCTCTTCAGGTCAGTGACATGGTCTCCATCTATTGGAATTGGTGGCATTAGCACAGATTTCATTTTGCTTCTTTCTGCACAGTCAAGTAAACTAAAATCTCTGGACCGTGATATCCCACCGCATATGACCAGGGCTTCATTGTCGATGTTTTTACCAATTGGGAGCCAGGTATAGATGACGTCCAAGATTTGTAAGATTTTTTCCCCACGTACCTTGTATTTATGCAAGACTTCTTTTGTGAAGCCATACCTTGTATTTATCAAAAAAATCTTCATGGGCCCTGGTTGGTGTGACTGAATTGGTTGGGGTGTCATCCTGTAACTGGAAGTTTGTGGGTTTGATTCTCAGTCAGGACACGTACCTCACTTGTGGGTTTGATCCCTGGTCCAGGTGCATATGGGAGGCAACCAATCGATGTTTCTCTCTCTCCCTGTCTAAAAGAGCAACGAAAAAATGTCCTCGAGTGAGGATAAAAGAAGTCTCTATGGTTCTTTCTGTTAAGTGCAGGTCACCAGCATAGACATGAAAACTCACAAACAGGATTGTTAGGATCTCTGAAATTTTTTCCTTGATCTACAAAATCACCGTATAAAACATAGGGATTTTTCTTGAGGGAAGACCATTCTTGTAAAAGGTAAAAAAAGAGGTCATCTAGTTTCCCATTCAGATTACCACATATTATATCTCTTTGGAGGGACAATTCTTTAAATTAAAAATTTTCAATTACTGTTTACATTCAGTATTATTCTGTATTAACTTTCAAGTATACAACCAAGTGGTTAGAAAAATTATATACTTTACAGAGTTGTCCCCCCACCCCTGCTGCTGCTTCAAGTACCCACCTTGCCCCACATATATTTATCAAGGTATTATTGACTATATTCCTGATGCTGTAATCTACATCTCAGTGGCTGTTCTGTAACTATCAGTTTTTACTGCTTTTTGTACCTTCACCTTTTTCACCCACCTCCCAACCCTTCTCCCACCTGACAGCTGTCAGTCTGCTCACTGTGAGTCTGTTTCTGTTTTTTTAAATTTTGTTCATTAGATTCCACATATAAGTGAAATCATATGGTATTTGTCTTTCTTTGTCTGACTTATTTTCTTAGCATAATACCCTCTAGGTTCATTCATGCTATTGCAAAAGGTAAGATCTCATTCCTTCTTTTTGGCCAAATAGGATTTCACTGTGTACATGTGCTTTTTTTATTCACTTATCTTTCTTTTTAATCCACTTGGCACTTGGGTTGCTTCCATATCTTTGCTATTGTAAATAGTGCTACAATGAACATTGGGGTGCATATATTCTTTTGAATTAGTGTTTCACATTTCTTCAGATATAGTCCGAGAAGTGAAATCACCGGGTTATAAGGCAATTCCATCTTTAATTTTTTGAGGAACCTCCATGCTGTTTCCCATAGTGGTTGTACCAGTCTGTATTCTGGCGGGAGAACTTTTTATGTAAGTAAAGTTTGGCATTTTGCTTCAGGCCTTTCTTGATTTCAGTAGCATTTCTAAGACATAATAAGCATGACGTATCTGTTTCTTGAATGTCTCAGTACTGAAATCAGTATCAGTAAATGTGAGCAGAAATTGCAGCCAAAGTCTACCATAGAAGCATGGGACTTGTGTCAGCCCCACACAGTCCTGTCTGTCCTTGTTGTCCTGGATGGTGTAACCACACAGTCTTTTTGCTAATTCTGAATCATGTATATGTATGTAGTGTTCCAACATGATGGAAGAGAACTTGGGTAGCTGCAGTCCACCTTATGTATTGGTGCCTTGAGTGGACTGGAAGATGGTGAGCACACAGCGTTGTCTGGTCTTCAGCTGAGTGCCGTAGCCTCGGTCCCAGGTCTGGGTGATCAGTGCCAACCTTAGTGCCTTCTCAGAGTTTCTTGTTGAAGGTGAAGTACCACAGCCCATGCTCCCTAGATTGTGTACGTTAAAAAAGTTTTGACTTCCCATTCCAACATGGTGTGAAGAGTGCATCCCTTAGGCTGCTCCAACTTTTTCTCTTTTTCTGCTGAGAACATTTAACAAGTTATGTGCTCTGTTAAAAATTTTGTAAGTGTAGGACACTGTGTTTTTAACCAATACTATAGGCACTTTGTTGTGCAGGAGCTATCTAGAACTTACCTTGCATTACTGGAACTTTATACCCATCGGATATCTCCATTTTTCCCTTCCCTCAGCCCCTGACAACCACCCTTCTACCCTCCGCTCTGTGAGTTTGATTGTGTGAGAGCTCCCCTGTCTGGGCAGTGTGTCTTCACAAGGGCGTATTTACATTCGATGGGCATCAGTTGATTAAATTATTTGCTATTTGAAGTTATGTGACAAATTAATTTGTATGTAACGAAAACCCAACAATTCTGAACCCATCTTTGTTTATTTTCATTTCCATCATTTTAGTCCCATAAGGTCAAAGTTATAGTTATTTTAACATAGTTTTGAGCAGTGTTTGTTAATGAACTAATGTTGGTTGAGTACATGCTGAGTATTAGATTCTTATATCAATATTCTCAGGAGGTGATACCTTTGTTTATAGATAAATGGAGGTTCAGAGAGATTGAATAATGTGTTGAAGGTAACACAGCCACCAAGTGTTTCATCTGGAAAATAAGCCCAGGCCTGGCTCACTCCAAGGCTCACTTCAGGTCTGAGTTGTTGGCACAGAACACTGTTAATTACATGTGCAGAAAATAGACTGGGGGACACTAGGCAAGTGTGGTCGTAAAAGCTGCTCTGCTTTAGTTGACTTCATTGTCTCCTGCTGTTGTGCTTGCTTCGGCAGCACGTACACTGGTTGTCCCCTGCTGTTGGCTTGATCGGCTGTGAATACACTGATAGGACGTAATCAAAGAGCCGAATGGACCTGGCAGTTGTAAACAGAGTCCCAGGGTCTTCACCAGGCCAGCACAGAAGTGAATGTGTCCATTGTTTTTAATAGGCCAAGTATTTTTCCCTTGTTCCCTGGAAGGCAGTTGGGAGAGACATGCTGATAACTCCCTGTGGGGCATTAACTGGAGTCAAATTAGTGAAGTGAAGCTTAAGTTGGTCATTTTATTCCCAGTTTACAAAATAGGAAGTGAATGATAGTGGGAGTAGACATATTTTTTTAGTTCACCAAAGATTATAAATTGTATCATTGTGATATTTTCATTATAGTAATTACTTCTTGGGCAAAGTAGTTTAAAAACATCACTTCAGATAAATTCCCATTTTTTGCTGTGGTTCTTGTAAGGCAAGTCTTTTCTGCTGTGATGAATATTTTAGTAACCAACAGGGGCTTTTCCCTGTGCCTAGGTTACTGGTTTCTCAGTGACATAGTCCCATGGTCTACATTTAGTTTGTGCCTGTAGGTGATGAGCACAGCTTCCCTATCTGCGGGATGTGGATAACATCTATGAAAGTGAAGTCTGTACACCCTCAGAGAACTTGTGGCCTATATGTTTTGAGTGCCTTATGTCATGACATAATTTTCAAGACTTCACTTGAAGAGTTAAAGAAAGAAAGAAGGACTACTCCATGTGGTCCTTTAATGTTGTTTTCCTGAGACAAAGTAAAAGAAATTACCCTAAATCACAGAAGAAATTTGAGGGCAATAGGAACCAGTTTGGGGACACTTCCATTCTGGGGGTTTAGAGATTTAATGTGCATGTTTCATGGAGGATCAAGTAGCAGCTCTAAGTAAGACTCCAAGGTTCTCTGTAAACAGAGGCCTGAGAAGGGAAACAGACAGGCTCTTAGTGCCGCAGCGCACTGTGTTTTTCTCATCATCCACTAAATTATGAATTGAATGCAGTTACCCAGACACCTACAAAGTCAAATGAGAGTTCAGTGGATTTTCAGTTGGATTAGGCAACTTGACGATTGATGTGTACAGTGTTTAATTTATTGCTGCTTACATAGTTATGGACACTGAGTCTAGATGAACAATGAATTTTGCTGCATGTTCAGAGCAATAGCCTCATGTGGGAATCTGAACAGTAAATGGATGTGGCAGCTCTTCAAAGGAAAGAAAGTGGTTCCATGGCTGTCCCATTCGATATCATAACTCTGTTTGTAACCAGGAAGTTGAGCAACAGTACCTACTGTCGGCGTATCCCTGGCCTTGTGTTAGAGTGTGAGGTTTCTGAAATGAATAAAATTGTCCCTTGCTTTCAAAAAAGCTCATTGTCCTTCATTGTATGGAACCTGAGAATGAAGTTACCTATTAAGAAGTGGTGGTAACTGGGTGGTTAACTGGGCTCAAATTTATAAAACGGAGCCCAACAGCCGTTTCTACACAGGGGCCTCTCACACAAACTGCACGTCATGTAGAAGTCTACACTGAACTACCTGCCCTTGCCCTGCACTGCCTGCCTGCAGGGCGTTCCTGCCTTCGGAGCAGCCCTTACAAAGCAGTTTCTGGCGTCCTGTTTCAACCAGTAGGACTGAGACTTTCCCCCATCCAATTGGAGCCACACGGTGATAGACCCATCAGCTTCTTTACCAACCAATCGGAGCAGTTCTGTTATTTTCTTTTTTTATTTTAAACTTTTTAAATTAATGTTTGAATACAGTTGTCTTCATTTTCCCACCACTACTTTCTCCTGCCCTACTCACCTCCCCCTCCCACCCTCAGTCCTACCCCCTTTGGCTTTGTCCATGGTCCTTTATCCATGTTCCTTGACGACCTTGCCCCCTCTTTCCCCATTATCTCCCTCCCCCATCCCCTCTGGTTACTGTCAGTTTGGTCTTAATTTCAATGTCTCTGGCTATATTTTGCTTATGTGTTTGTTTTGTTAATTAGCTTCTACTTATAGGTGAGATCGTATGGTATTTGTCTTTAATCACCTAGCTTACTTCACTTAGCATAAGGTTCTCCAGTTCCATCCATGCTGTCGTAAAGGGTAGGAGTTCCTTCCTTCTTTCTGCTGCCTAGTATTCCATTGTATAAATGAACCACAGTTTTTTGACCCCCTCATTTACTGATGGGCACTCAGGCTGCTTCCAGCACTTGGCTATTGTAAATTGTGCTGCTATGAACATTGGGGTGCATAGGTTCTTCTGAATTAGTGTTTTAGGATTCTTAGGGTATAATCCTAGCAATGGAATTGCTGGGTCAAAAGGCAGTTCCATTTTGAGTTTTTTGAGGAAATTTCATACTGTTTTCCATAGTGGCTGCACCAGTCTGCATTCCCACCAATAGTGCACTAGGGTTCTGTTTTCTTCACAACTTGACAGCACTTATTATTTGTTGGTATGTTTATGATGGTCATTCTGACCCGCGTGGAGTGGTATCTCATTGTGATTTTAATTTGCATCTCTCTGATGGCTAATGATGCCACATATCCTTTCATGTCTCTAGGCCCTTTGTATGTCTTTCTTGGAGAAGTGTCAGTTCAGGTCCTTTGCCCATTTTTTAATTGGATTGTTTGTCTTCCTGGTGTGGAGTTGGGTGAGTTCTTTAGATATTTTGGATATCAAACCTTTGTCTGAGACATCATTGGTGAATATGTTTTTCCATACAGTTGCTTCTCTTTTCATTTTGCTGATGTTTTCTTTAGTCATGCAGAAGCTTTTTATTTTGATGAAGTCTCAATTGTTTATTCTTTCTTTTCTGTCCCTTGCTCTAGGGGACGGATTGGTGAAAATATTGCTGTGTGGAATATCTGAGATTTTCCTGCCTATGTTCTTCTCTAGGACTTTTATGGTATCATGACTTATATTTAAGAATTTTATCCATCTTGAGTTTATTTTTTGTGTATGGTGTAAGTTGGTGGTCAAGTTTCATTTTCTTGGCATGTAGCCGTCCAGATGTCCCAACAGCATTTGTTGAAGAGGCTATTTTTTACTCCATTTTATGCTTCTGCCCCCTGTCATATATTAATTGACTGCAGAGACTTGGGTTTATTTCTGGGCTCTCTGTTCTGTTCCACTGACCTATGTGTCTGTTCTTCTGCTAGTACCCGACTGTTCTGATTACCATGGCCTTGTAATAGTAGTTTGATCTCAGGTATCATGATCCCTCTTACTTTGTTCTTCTTTCTCAAAATTGCCAGAACAGCTCTATTCTGGCCAGTCAGGACTATGCCTTTTTGAGCTAATCAAACTGCAAGTATTTGGAGTCCTCATTTGCATGAGGACAGACCAATCAGGGGCCAGAGGTGGGGCTTTTGTCTGTGTGTAATCAAACTAGTGGGGTCCCACTGCCTGCTGCCCATAGGCAATAACTGTGCAGACACAATCAGGTGGAAGGGAAAATGGAATTTTTATTTACGTGTAGATATAGACAGTAGATTTCTTGATGCCCATCCCTGCACCTGCAGCTGGAAGAATGAGCAGACTGCTGGTAGGTGACCACCACAGCTGTTCCCACAGCTTTGTGTGCAGGGGAGGGGCATGGGATGTGTCACCCAGCCAGGCTACCTCCCAGGACCTGCCCACTCAAATGTCCTCTCCCCATCCCACACTGCCCCCTTCTTAGCAGCCTTGCTCCCAGCACCTGTAGTGCTTCTCGTTAGGCCTAAAGTGTTCAGGGAGGGGTGCAGGGCCTGACCCTCCCCAGCTACACTGGGGTCAAACTGACCAGCCTGCATTGGCATGGGCCATGGGCAGGCAGCAGCCACCATGTGTGGGTTACCAGCCTAGCTGGAGGCATTAGTAGTGGGTGGTGGGTTGCCGCTGTGGCTTTTCACCTGGGGAAGGGGCACAGGGCTTGCTGGCCAGCACCTCTCTGAATCTGGTGGCCCCAGCATCCCCAGGCCTGTGGGCCTCAGCCTCTCTCCCTCTTACTAGAGCTTGCAGTGCTTCAGGACCACCCTACAGTGCTCAGGGAGAGACCCCGGGAATGTTCCCAGGCCACCCATTCCCCAAGGTCTGTGGTCCAGAACTTCATTCCCTATCAGTTGGGAAGGTAGGGAGAATCCAAGGGCTCAGCGATTCTAGCACTCTCCTTTTAAAGGCCTCCCCAGAATCTCTTGCATGTAGGAAGTTGATGGGAGGGTATGTCCCTCCCATTCAATCACCTTACTAGTTTTCTGGACTAGCCTTGTGGCCTCTTTTTTTTCTCTGTCATTTGTGTGTTGTCCCAGTTGCTGGGGTTACGCACTCATGCATCATCTTTGGCACTTCACTCCCCATTTCCAGGGGAGCGTCCCTCCCTTACATATATAAACCCACTGCCCTCTGGCTAGGGAAGCACGCTTTCTCTTTCTACTGAAGGCAGAAGATGGCAGTTCCCTGGTTGAGCTGAAACTCTGAGGCTATCTTGCCGAAGCAGAGCAGACCAGTGTAGTGCAAAGCAGACGGCGTGGAGCAGAGCAGAGCTGTCTAGATGGAGAGGGGCCTGGCCCCTGGGGCACCTCCACAGCTGTGCTATTCACAGTATTACTGTATCACAATTGAGCTGTTTTGCATTGAATAAAGTTTCCTCCTTTACTGCATTCCAAATTGGGGATTCTTATTGGCACTGAATTGCTGCCAGTGATCATTGGTTGACATTCTCTGACATTGGTTGACATTGGTGCTCAATGTAGGGCTCTGAAATGACATCTCAGTCTCCTGACACTGTGCCCAAATGGGTTCCTCTGGTGCTTGCACAAGCCTCTTGTGCTTGAGTTGTACTCCCTGAGGTGCCTGAGGCTCTCCTCTCAGATCATGTCAGATCCAAGACCTCCCATGGTTTCGAGATAGGTCTTGGATGCTTTAGCTTTGGTTTAGGTAGGAGACCCTCATCTAGTGACTGTAATTCATACATTTGGACCAACAGGGCCCCTTTATAGGGCCCCATATCCCTTTATACCATTCATAGTTGGTGCCCATAGAAGAGGTTCCCTCAGTTGTGTTTGGTACCTAGGGAGGATATGCTCCAGGTTGGGACTAGACCTTGTTGATGAGGTTTGTGAGGACGCTCACACTAACGGGCCCTTGTTGGGGTCACCACCAATATGGAGGAGTGCAAAATGAGTAATCCGTGCTTAATTTTTACGTGCTCATCAGCCACTGTGGTCAAGAGAATTGGAATTGGCTAGGCCTATGAGCAAAAACCACAAAGTTTATCTTAAGCTTTGTTAACTAAGATGGGATACCTTTGCAACTTCAAAGCTTGTTTATATGCATGCTCAATTACAACAAAGAAAATACTGTATCTCTCAGAAACGATGGGAAGCTTATTTTTAATTTAAAAAATTTAAATTTATTATTATTACTATTTTTAAAATTATTGTTCAAGTACAGTTTTCTGTCTTTTACTCCCATCCCAGCCCACTCCTGCAAGTGCTCCCCACCTCCCTCCCATTTCCACCCCCCTTAGTTTTTGTCCATGTGTCCTCCATACTTGTTCCTATGAATCCCTCCCCTTTTCCCCTGAAATTCCTTCCTCCTTCCTCCCTGGTCCCTGTTGGCCTGTTCTCTATTTCAGTGTTTTTGGTTATATTTTCTTTGTTTGTTTTGTTGTTTAGGTTCCTGTTAAAGATGAGATCATATGGTATTTGTCTTTCACCTCCTGGCTTATTTCACTCAGCATAATGCTTTCCAGTTCCATTCATGCTGTTGCAAAGGGTAGGAGCTCCTTCTTTCTTTCTCTTGCATAGAATTCCATTGTGTAAATGTACCATAGTTTTTTATACACTCATTTACTGATGGGTACCTAGGTTGCTTCCAACTCTTGGTTATTGTAAATTGTGTTGCTATGAACATTGGGGTGCATAGATTTTATTTATTTATCTTTAGAGAGGGGAAAGGAGGGAGAAAGAGAGGAAGAGAAATAGCAGTGTGAGGTTGCCTCTCCAGCGCCCCCTGCTGGGGACCTGGCCTGCAACCCAGGTATTTATCCTGACTGGGAATCAAACAGGTCAACCCTTTGGTTCTCAGTCCGGTGCTCAATCCACTGAGCCACACCAGCCAGGGCAGAAAAATTTTTTTTTAAACTGGTGTCTTGAGATTCCTAAGTGAAATCAAGAGGCTACTATTGCCTCTTGTAGGAAAAAAATAATTGTAAATTAGGTAAATACCTTGATAAATTAAAAGGAAATAGTGTTTCCTTTTTCCTGGAACAAAAGAGGAGTCATTGGAAAACTTTTTCTCTGACTCTTATGCTTGTGACTCAAATACCGGGTTCACTGAAGCAGCTCCAGAAGATCCCTCACTTTGCAATCTCCCACCCTTGCCTACCACGCTACCTACCTGCTACCATTTTTCCTATTCCCCCATCTTTGTCTTCAGATGGCACCTGCTATCTGATGCTCAGGCTTCGCCTCTCTTGCCATTTTTCACTCTTCTCCCAGGAAAACCTACCCCTTTAAAAACCTTCCTATTTACTTTTGGATCCGTAATTTTTCTTTTGGGTTTTGTATTGTGCTGTCTGTGTTTATGTGTGTCTATGTATGTCTCTTATAGATACGATATCATTAGATATTACTCCTAATTGATTTGTAAATTCAAATTTAGATCGCAAAAGGGCCTTATTCATTTGGCTTAAAACAAATGAGCACTCATACAAATTAGAGAAATAACAGAAATTAACAATTGTTTTTAAAGTGCATGTGATCTAGAATTAATGTATAGTAAATAAAAACTAGCTTAATTAAGCTAGTTAGTTTAATTAAGGACATGCAGTTGTCTACCGCTGTCTAGCTTCGGAGCTGACAGACCAAATGGAAAACCAAGGTATGAAGTGGAGAACTTGATGTGTCATTTTACAGTTGCAGAAGGGCACAAGATGCCTCGTATTGAGATCCAGACACTTGTGATGAAGACTGATGAGGATGTTATGGTGATTGAAAATGATTACATAAAGAAAATAAAATGTGCATTTGGTAACAGAAGGTATGAGGAGTGGAAATATATTTTTATTGAAGAGAAAGGAAGTTATTTTTCTAAAGTAAATGATTGTTCTGGAATAAGCAATAAGAAAAAAAGAAAAAAGATGAAAGGTTTGTGAACGTTGCAGAAAGTTTGTCTGTGTTGCAGAAGGTCCATGAAAAAAGAAACTTGAGAAAGAAATGTATATATGGTCAAACTAAAATTGGAATGGATTTATTTAATTTAGAGTATGCTGATACAGAATAGGAATTTGGGCTTCTCCCTTTGTTAAATGGACATGAGTTTTATTCTGTACTTGTGGTATGCTCAGTAGGAAATTGTAAAGGGAAAGCAAAGATGTGCTCTGTATCACCAGGGCTTTGATTGTTTAGGTAAAACAAACCTTAATATTTAAAAAGCTAAATTTTACTTCTAATCATTTACCTTTCTGTAGTAACTTGTGAAGTTTTTTAAGTGAACAATTAAATGCATAATTAAAATAAAGGAATCTCTCTTTAGAAAAGGGGGAAATGATAGTAATTAGGCCTTTTTCATGTTTGGAAATGGTTTTCAATTCAGTTGCCCTCAAGGATAAAAACGTATTAATGATGATCCATATGTATTCTCATTGGGTAGAAGCAGTCCCATGTTGAAAGGCTACAGCCACAGCAGTTATGAGAATAATTCTAGAAAGGATTTTTCTTGCTTGGAAAATTTCCACAGAGTCCCATAGGGACAGGGGAACCTATTTTACTAGACAAATTCTATGTCAGCTATGCAGAACTTGGCTGATAGGGAGCATTTCCATTGCCGCTTATCACCCGCAGACCTCCGGTTTTATAGGACAAACTAACAGGATAGGTAAAACTCAGTTGGTAACACTTACTGAATTTTATGATCTGCCTTGGCCTAAATCCTTTCACTTGGTATTGCTTATCTTGAGATCTGTTTCTTTTGGTAACCATTGATTGTTCGTTTCTAAAATTCTTACTAGAAGACCTATCCTGTGAAGCTAGATGGAGGAATATGTGAATCTGCCTTATTAAGAAGACCTTCAAACTTATTTCAAGAGACTAATAAAAGCTGTTGAAATTAATGCAAGCTCATAGGGCAGTCTTCCCACAGCGCACTCCCAGAAGACCAAGATACTTGAACATCATGGTCTATAACCTGGATACATGGTCCATCGAAAAAGACATCTCCACTAGGACTCCCTCCAGTCTCACTGGAATGGACCATACAGGGTATTGTTAACTGATGCTTGAGTTGCAAAGTTTTAAAGAGATATGTTTTTATTTTAAATGGTTCCCAACCTTGTACTTCATTTACCTGATTGAATATCTCAGCCTGTAGGAGACCTCAACATTAAAGTTATTCAGAACCTAAAGCCACTCAAAAAGCCAATGGCATTCAAAACAGATGCTTTTCCTAGGATCCAAGGACTGGGCCAGTAAGGTCAACTCTGGCTGTGTGTGACTTAGGTTTTATTTCATAGTTGCTAATTATATGTTCTAGTTATTCCCTGTTATAAACCCTTAACTATACAGTACTTCCTGATTTTTGCTGTTTTAACCTTTGTAAATGGGAAACCCTAGGCATAGATGAATTGTTATATAGTGCTTTCAAACCTTAGCCTCCTCATGAAATCTATCTGAATGCTGGATTGCCTTCCAATGCCTGTTTCTACCTCTGGTAAAATAGATGGTCCCATTGTTATTTCTTTTTTTTTTTTTAAAGAAATACTAGATACAGAAATAATTGAGGCCTTATTTTTTTTTAAAGATTTTATTTACTTATCTTTAGAGAGGAAGGGAAGGAGAGAAGGAGAGAAACATCAATGTATGGTTGCTTCTGGTGAGTCCCTTGCTGGGAACCGGCCAGCAACCCAGGCATGTGCCCTGACTGGGAATCGAACCGCGATCGTATGGTTCGCAGGCCCGTGCTCAATCCGCTGAGCTACACCAGCCAGGGCTCCGTTGTTATTTCTGTCCTCAGTTTCTCCACTATCCTTAACTTTGCTGTTGATTTCACCATACCTTTCTCTTCTGAATGAATGAGGTTAAATTGCAGGAAGGAGTTCTACCTTTCCCCTGTATCTGCCTAAATTCATCTTGTGTATTGGCCACTCTCTGTCCAGGTGGGACCAACCACTAATTCCCACAGCTGGATTAGTTGCTAGCCACCCCTTATCGCATTGATACCTATATCTTAAAGGCATTTAAGATATGCCTAAAATTGCACCTGTTTCAATCCTGACTTCTGTCTGACTCCCCCATGTAAGGCTATTGTGAATTGAAACAGCCCACACTGTCAAGAACCTAAATGTTCACCCACAGTGTTCAAACATCCTGGGAAGCACTTCTAGAGGGCTGGTCCAACCAGACTGAGCTCTGGTTGGAAAATGTTCACCCTTTCTGTTAATGAATGTGTAAGTGAACACACCCTAGCAGGCACCCTTTGTGCCTCCACAGGTTTTATTTTATTTTCTGTACATACGTCATAAATCAGCTTTGGGCATTTGATTGTCTGGAATTGGAGGCTGACTGGACAGTGCCTTTTGGGTCACTTGGCATCATCTTTTACTCTCAGAGTGATTAGCAGCCATCCCTCCAACTTCTTTTCAGAAAAAAAAAGAGGGCCCTATCAATGGTAGATTATTACCCCGATGAGGCGCCCTCTGTGTATGAGGACGACCCCTGTGGCCTTTCTGTGGGATGTGACTTGCCAGCAGGTGTTAGGAGGATGGGGGTGATTGCTTTCTCAGAACTGCTCTTTCATGGGGTGGCTTTGGTATTGCTCAATTAGATATAATGATGTGAAGTAACCAGAACCATCAACTGAATTGCTTGCTCAACAGCCAGAGCCATCTGAGCCCAGCCAACATCTTTAGACTCCCACGCATGAGTAGTCCTTGACAGCAGAGTCCCCCTTGATGGTGGGCTCGCAGCCCAAGGAGGAGTTGGTGTCACAGCCAACGTCTCCTCCTGTACCTAAACAAACACTTCTTCCAGGCAGAGTGAGAAACAACCAAACTTGTTAACCTCACCAGGTTTGTTAAGGGGCATGTCAGTTTCACTTCTGGTGTCAATGGCTGGTTAGGATTTACATTTTCTGACATTTTCATTTGGCTCCCAATTGTGCTTAGCTGTTTTAAGATCTGGGTTGCAAATTGTCGTTCTAATTTGTTCAATATGTTTCAGTGTCAAGATATTGATGTTCTGTATAACCAGATGTTTAAAACCTCCTGCAAAAACTTGAGTAATGGCTGCGTGGAGGATAGAAATGATCTATCAAGCCACTGTATCACCTCCATGTTTGCAATTCATAATGGTTATGATGCCAAATACCTTTTGTCAATCACCCCTGATTCCTTGTACGAACTGAGTGTCTTTGACTTTCCCAAACCGTTATGGCTGCTTTTGTAAGAGAGTATGAGTTTTTTGAGCTTGACAGCTGCCTGAGAGACGCATGAACAAATGGCCATAGTTGCTCTGTTGGCTACGGCCTCGGCCACGGGGCCTAGAGGAAACCAGAGCAGGTAGCCAGGGCTGCTCTGGCTTTGACACGTGATAGACTGTGACTTGATTGATCACCATCACTGTCTGTGGACAGGTTCTGATCTAAAGGAGAGAGATGTGGACCCTAAGAATGAAGTTACCTACTAAGAAGTGCTCCTGGTGGCTAACTGGGCTCAAACATTAAAAAAACAGAACCTGGGTAGCCATGTCTACACAGGGGCTTCTCATGCAAACTGCACTTCAGGGAAAACTCTGCCTTGAACTACCTGTCTTTCACTGAACTGCCTGCCCGCACTGTGTTCCTGCCACCTGAGCCAGCCTTTTCAAAGGCGTTCCTGGAATCCTGTTTTAAACAATAGACCTGAGGCTTTCCCTCCCCAACCCAAGTTGCGCAGCTGTTGCCCCATCGGCTCCTATACCAACTTATCAGAGCAGCTCTTCTGAACAATCAGGACAGTGCCCTTGGGCCAATTAAACTGCGAGTATTTGGAGTTCTCGTTTGCATGAGGACAGACTAATCGGGCCAGAGACGGGGACTCGCGTCTGCATAAACCAGCTCTCTCCTGGAGGAGCACACTTCCTCTTCCACTGAGGACTGAAGATTACGTTTCTCTGGCTGAGCTGAAACACAGAAGATGTCTTGCTGGTGCAGAGCACTAGCAGCCCAGCGCAGTGTGAGGCAGACCGGCAAGGAGCAGAGCGTACCAGTCTAGCTGGAGAGGGGCCTGGTCCCAGGGCCACCCATGGCCACCTCCACAGCCATGCTGTTCTCACTGTTGTGCTGCATCACTGTTGAGCTGTTTTGCACTGAATAAAGTCTCCTTCATAGCATTCCAAATTGGGGATTCCTGTTGTTGAATTGGTGCCAATGGCCACTGGGTGATGATTGCAAGGTTGAATATTTTACCTTTAGTAAATTGAAATGTCTTATACCTGTTGTTGCAGTCAGTGAATCGAGGTTCTCTATGATAAATTCTTTTGCAAATAAAGGATTATTTTTGTAAAAACAGCTTACTATAAATTGATATTTTGCTTCTTATATGGGGGCCTATCTCAGAACCACTCAGGACCACTGTAAGCTGCCTCTTAAAGTAAGTGTTTCAAATAATTAGATGGGAGAACTTCAGTCTTTTGGCTACTTATTTCCCATTTCTCCCCATCCCAACCCTCCACTTCAGGGACTGCTTCCCTCACTGGTTCTCACACAGCTCATTCTTACCTACCTTGATAATTTGCTCAGTATGTCTCTTAAGCACAGAGTTTATTTACTCTGATAATAGAATCTTTCATTGATTTTAGGGTTCAGTCCAATTTCTGCTTCCTCAAAGCTTTCCCCACACATACCCAGAATTCTCCTTTTATTCATTGAACTCTGGGAACAATGCCAGATCAATTAGCACTTGGTCAGTTTCTAGTGTTACAAGAAAATGATAACACAAAGAGGAACAACTTTTATTAAATGCTTAGTGGGTCCCAATGTTATAAACACTTAACATTCAGGCACTATTATTATCTTCCTTTTATAGATGAGAACGTAACAACTCAGAGGAATCTAGTAACATCATCGAGGCCACCCAGCTGGGTAGTGGGGGGGCTGTTTGACTCCTGTGCCTGAGCTCCTGCCCACTCTTGTGTCTCCATCTATGGCCTGAACGCGTGCATTAGTTAGAAGCACTTACGTGGGTACTGTTTAAAAGGCAAATTGCTGAACCCACCCAGATCTGCTGTCTTAGAATCCATGGGTCTAGGTGTGGAGCCTGGGAATCTGCATCTTAACAAGCTTTTCAAGGGGTTCTTACAGATTGTGTTTTGACAGCTATTGCACATACTTTGCTGACTTTTCATTTTTATATTAACCTCTCTAATCAGACTAAACATTTTCAGGCCAGGGATTATGTTATCTGCCAACTTCTGAATTCTAAAAATCCCAAAGTCTGCAATAGACATTTAGACACTTGCTACACGTTTACTCAATACTTGGATTTTTGATGTAGGCAGCAGGATTAAATGTATTCATTAACAGTGAGAAATGTTCAGTATGGTGGAACTTCCAATTAAAGCATTTAGTAATAATGAAAGGCCGTGCAGAGTTAGAACCCAGAGTTAGGGCTCAGCTTCTTGAATACTCAGTTCTGACTGACAATGACTCACTAAATACTCATTTCCTGCTTCAGTTTGCCTGCCTTTAAAATTGAGATTTTAGTAATAAAGGAACAGAGATATTGGTAAGAATTACAATTAGAATGTAGAATTTTAATAATACTACTAACATACTATTTAGAAATTGAAGATCATCAGCTAACTTATTATCTGAGTGAGATCACGTAGGGGCCACAAAAGCACTCCACATCCATGCTGACAAAACGGCAGCAGTTCAGTTAGATATTAAGGGGCCACACACAGCTTTCCTCTACCCACCGGCTGTTCTTGATCGTTGTTGGGCAAGCTGCTAGAAGCCCGGCACTGCTGTGGGGGGACAGGGTGTTCTCCTTGTCCACATCATCTGGTCCATTATCTTAGACTTATCTTCCAATCCAGTCTCCTAGTTTTGGAGATGAGCCATGCAATTTCCTAAGGTAAAGCCAGAATCGTAATCCAGAACTTAGACCAGATTCGATGTTCTCCCACTACAACATGCTGCCTCCTTCATAACACATGTCATTGAACATATGAGCAAAAAAAAAAATCTAGTTAATATGTAAATAAGGCCAATAACACAGAAAAGATACTTATTCTCCATTTGTTTTTGCTCCTGAAGGACCACAGGTTAGTGTACAAGCTATTTAAATATTTTGCACTTTTACTCAAAATTTTGACAAACTAAACCTTTATTTTTAATCTGAATGCTAACTATATCACTAGGCACTTGTTACCATTGAACTTTAACAATTGGGTAATGTCCAATGAATAGTTTAAACCTTGTGGATTATTATCCTGCTTAAGTGTGTTGCTAATTCTAATCAAAATTTTGTTTAAGGAATAGTATTGGAAACAACAAATGGAAAATGTGAACATCACCTACATACTCTGTGGAGGATGGAAAATGTCTCATATTTATTCAGAGACCAGTGGACTGAGGGCAGTCAGCAGAGTCAGCACCCACCTCTGCACCTTTGTCTTTCTGGGAGTCCTTTGTTAAGGTTTTGCCATGACATATCTGCCCATTATCTGCCTCTAAATGTTTTAGATTTTTATGTAGAGATTTACTTATTATATTTAGATATTTACATAGGTATCCCTAAAAGGGGCAGTTTAAACATTGTAAAAGTATGTAATTCAGTTGTTTCTGAAGGATATACATACTCCAAAAAGCTTCACCCTGTAGAAGTCTCAGGTTGTGTTAACCAGTGTACGTGCACTGTTGAAGCCCATCCAAATGAGAGATGAATTCAGCAGCCTTGTTCCTTTAATGGACTCCTTGCCCAAAATGAAACTGGCCAGCCAATGGTATTTATCTTAGTGGGTGTTAGATTTTATATCACAAAGTGATGGTGTAGTGTCATAAACAAAGCTCAAAAGTGCTGACTTTTAAAGGCAGTTGGGTTTTTTTTACTCGCTGCTGTTTCATAGCTTTGTATAAAATGCTAATGCCGTGATATTTGTAGAACTATTATATCATTTTAATGAAAGAGTAACAGTTACTCATCTGAGTGTATTTCCCTTGCAGAATTCTTTAGTAGTTGATTATAATGGCAAGGAGTTTTAATTTTTTTTTAAGCTCCACAATTTGGTCCCACATGGAACCAGATCCCATTTATTTTAGTGTAGTTTGTCTCCAAGTTGAATGGAGCCAGATCCATCGACAGCATTTGTTGTCCCAAATCTAGGCTCATTTGCCTCATGACCCCACTTAATTTGATGTATAGTCCAGGCAAGCCAAGCCTGCTCTTCTTGAGAAATAGGGCTTTCTGCTTCCCTTTTAAGTGTTCAGGGGTATATAGTCATGCATTTTCATCTACTGAAGAATGATCTTAATTGCCATTACAACTGATCAAGGAAAAATTTTGGGCTTTAAAACTTTATCTTGTGATCATGTAAAAAAAAAACCGCTGGGATTGGTTCCTATTGTGGGACCCTATGTAGCATATGCTTCATACCAGGGCGTCTGTGAGGGGAAATGGCTGGAGATTCCTCACAGTGCACAGTTTAGCTCTGTGGACAGTGGGATTAGGTCTGCAGTCCCAGCTGGTCGCCGCTCTACCAACCCGCAGCTTCTACAGTGGAAATGATTCCTGTCTCCCCCTCTCTTCTCTCTCTCTGTCTTTTCAGACAGAAGCCCCCACTTACAGATAAATCTTATTTCATGAACAGAAATTTTATTTCAGAAAATTGCATCCCTGGTGCCCTCAAATGCTTGGGATACACAGATTCGGCTTCATTGTTGACATATTTTAACCCTTACAAACTTGTATGTACTTGTGAATTTACTTTGCTTACCGTCTATAAACTTTTCTTTACTTTCATAGTTTTTCTTTTGAACCAACTAATCTCATCATCATTCTACTCTAAGGTAAGGGGTTTTACTGCTGAAATGGTCGATTGTTCAGATGGGGCTTTTCTTTTCCCCAGGGTTGTCTTGAGCATAGATATAAAATATTGCAGAGAGATGTGGAAACCAGAATGTATTCCCTCAGCCTGAGCTGATTGTTTACTAAACCTACTATCGGGAACAACAGTGCTTTTTCTGCATTGTGTCTAGCTTTGATTAATCATTGTGGAAATAATTTCCTTCTAAAATGATGCCTGTACAGTATCACTCCAAGGATATAACAATGAAATTAGTGTCCTTTTAATTCCCTGATGTTCCATAGATTGACCATTCACACAATGTTATTGATTAGATGAAACACGTCTGTTTAGGTTCTCATTGGTGGCCTAGTTTACTATATTCCATCATTCACAATGAAAGGGCTACAGTTTCTGTTTGTATTTGTGTAGGTGCTGAATGAAGTGTGTACAATTATTAATATCAGATAGCTCATCAAAATACAATTTTTTCTGTTAAAATGTCACATTTTGGGGGGTTGATGTTTTAATCATTTATTACTTTTTAAAAAAATATATTTTATTGATTATACCATTACAGTTGTTCTCTTCCCCCCCTTCATTCCCCTCCACCCACACACTCCCTCCCCCACCATTCTCCCCCCCTTAGTTTATAACCACGTGTCTCAAGTTCTTTAGATTCTATATTTCCCCCACTATTCTTGCCTTCCCCCTATCTATTTTCTACCTACTGTCTATGCACAGGCCCCTGGGGCCTGCGTGGTCCGTCTCACTGTGCGCGAATGTGTGACTGCGGTCAGTCTGCCCCGCACCCCGACTGGTTCCAGGCTGCTTGTGCGCCTAGGTGGTCTGTTCTGCCCGACCCTGCTCGCTGCTGGCTCTGCCCCTCTTACCATCCCCGTTGAATGGTTAGTGGTTGTCGGACTTCCGTATAATTCAGTTTTCTGTTTTTTGCTGTGTCTTTGTTCTCCAAACCATTGTTGTATTCAAACTTGGTTGTGGGAGAAGGCACAGTGTTTCCACTTACGCCTCCATCTTGGTGGAAGTCTCCCATTTATTACTTTTTAAGAACTGTAATAAAAGTGAATTGAAAATCACTTTGGCATTTAATCCTATATATCATTAGCTATACATTAAACTTCAGGGGTCTGATACTACTAAGAAAAACCAACAGTTATGTAGTGATGAAAGTTTATAAAACATTTGCACAAATACTTGCCCTTCACAACAACTCTGTAAGGTACATTTGTAATTCCAGTTTGACTGTTAAGAATACTGAGGTTTTTAGTAGTAAAACAGATGTTTGGTTCTTTTCCTTTTCCAGTTTTATTGAGTTATAACTGACAAATAAAATTAAATATGTTTAAAGTGTACAATGTGATGATCTGGTGTTTTTGGTGATCTGTTTTGTGAAATGATTACCACCATNATCATTCTACTCTAAGGTAAGGGGTTTTACTGCTGAAATGGTCGATTGTTCAGATGGGGCTTTTCTTTTCCCCAGGGTTGTCTTGAGCATAGATATAAAATATTGCAGAGAGATGTGGAAACCAGAATGTATTCCCTCAGCCTGAGCTGATTGTTCACTAAACCTACTATCGGGAACAACAGTGCTTTTTCTGTATTGTGTCTAGCTTTGATTAATCGTTGTGGAAATAATTTTCTTCTAAAATGATGCCTGTACAGTATCACTCCAAGGATGTAACAATGAAATTAGTGTCCTTTTAATTCCCTGATGTTCCATAGATTGACCATTCACACAATGTTATTGATTAGATGAAACACATCTGTTTAGGTTCTCATTGGTGGCCTAGTTTACTATATTCCATCATTCACAATGAAAGGGCTACAGTTTCTGTTTGTATTTGTGTAGGTGCTGAATGAAGTGTGTACAATTATGAATATCAGATAGCTCATCAAAATACAATTTTTTCTGTTAAAATGTCACATTTTGGGGGGTTGATGTTTTAATCATTTATTACTTTTTAAGAACTGTAATAAAAGTGAATTGAAAATCACTTTGGCATTTAATCCTATTTATCCTATATTTAATCCTATATTAGCTATACATTAAACTTCAGGGGTCTGATACTACTAAGAGAATCCAACAGTTATGTAGTGATGAAAGTTTATAAAACATTTGCACAAATACTTGCCCTTCACAACAACTCTGTAAGGTACATTTGTAATTCCAGTTTGACTATTAAGAATACTGAGGTTTTTAGTAGTAAAACAGATGTTTGGTTCTTTTCCTTTTCCAGTTTTATTGAGTTACAACTGACAAATAAAATTAAATATGTTTAAAGTGTACAATGTGATGATCTGGTGTTTTGGTGATCTGCTTTGTGAAATGATTACCACCATCAGGTTAATTATCATGGGTGTTGGCTTCAGACCAGTGTCATAGACGTCATTTACTGTATGTTGCTGAATAACCTGAAAAATTAAATATAAATTGTTTGTTACTAGGAAATAAGGATGAATATAAAGACTGAATATGAATATAAATAAGGATGAATATTTTGCATGTGGTATTTTGGTCACAGCAGGACTAGGGTGTTTCCAGAAAGTTGTCCACCAGGTGTGCTCTGTTATATCATGGGTAGATAGACCTCGTTGTCATGAACTTGGGTGCATTTTATCTTTATGTATTTACTTAAACGTATTTTTAGTTTAAGTATAGTTGGTATACAACTTACATCGGTTATGTTAGTTTCAGGTGTACAGTACAGCAATTTGACTTACCTATACCTTACAGTGTAATGACCCCACTAATGAGATGCATTTTAGATGGTGCCTGTGCCATTGCCGGTCCAGCTCCTGCCCACAAAAAGGCCAGGGTTCTGTCAATGAGGTGTAAGGTAAGCAAGGACTTTTGATAGGAGAGTGTTGTAGGACCACAGAGTCAAAGGCCAGAAAGGACCCCACTGACCATGGTCATTTTCTCCTTCTTTGAAGAAGCCTTAAATAGGGAGAGCAGCTGGCTGTTACTGTGGGTGACTTTGAGCACAGAAAAACTCTCCTAATTTTCAGTGCTTCTCCCTTCAGCAGGGTTGGTCTTCTTGTCCCTCACCTATTTCAGATAGAAGAATCTTTCTGTTGGGTAATAGCCATTTGGCAGAAATATCTGCGGAATTTGTAGTCATGACATATTTTTTCATGTGTAAACAAATTAGTGTTCTCCAGGTTGTCTCTTCCTCCTTTCCTTCTTGTAGACATTTTTCCTGGGCAATTCTGTGCATTCCCAAGTGTTCAAATATTGTAATACGCTGGATTCTTGCTTCTGTAGCACATCATCACCCTGATACTCCAGGCTTATTGTTTTTTTCAAATTTAAATCCAGTTCATAATCCCATCCCTCAAATGTTCTCCCGTTTCTTTATCTTCATGAATGGCACCTGTGTCTCATCAACTGCATAAGTTAGGAGCCTCAGTGTGTCTCCTCCCACATGTAAAGTGGGTTATTAAGTTGTGTTGACTCTACCCGTCACAGGTACTGGGGCTGCCTCTTTCCTCCTCTCCGTGACTGCGGCCCGGCCTGAGCCCCCACCCTCTCTTGCATGGGCCGTCGTAACTGACCTGGGTGGCGCTGGTCTCTGTGCCGTGGTTCTCTCCTCTCAGTTTATCCTTTGCATTCTTATCACTGACTTTACAGAACTAATTAAAACCTTTGAATGAATTCCCTTAAGTTCAAGTTCAGTTTCCTAAGATTATGGTCAAAGACCTTCACAATCCGATTCCATTTTAACAACAACCAAATATATATGTATGTATAGAGGTGTATGTTTATATATCCATATATGAGTACATACATCATGTGTATATATATGTACACATGTGCATATATAGTTTAGCTTATTTTTGCTATTTCCTGCCATTTTACATATGTGCTAATCACACTAGACAACCTATAATTCCTCAAGTGCAAAGTATATATTCAAGCCTTCTTGCCTTTCTTTCTTCCTATATGTTAATATTCTATTTATGCTCTATAATCAACCTCAAATTTATCATCTCCTTGTGAAACCTCTCTTGACCATTCCTACTCAATTCCTTGTTCGACCTTGTGTTCCCAGGGGGAGTGAATTTCTGAATTTTTTTCCCTTGCTATAGAATGGACTCAAGCATTACATTCAGAGTGGTTTCAATCATTGCAATTCTGCCCACTCTGGAAGGAGGGAAGTAATCAAGATTTGTTCATGAGGCTCTGTCAATAGTCTATTAACCTTAGCTGGGATGGTCTGATTTCTCCTCATCTGAACACATCACATCCCTTTTATTTTCAGACTTTTATGGTTAACCCGACCTGGACAAAACTGTTGCCAAAGCTGGGGCAGGAACTAGTTGTGTAATCCAGGCTCTTCAGATAGAATTATTCAGTTTCTATGAATTTCTTATTTCTCAGCCTTCATATTACGGGTTTTTCTGATTCCGCGCCTGACCTAACTTGAGATGGCTGAATCTGTGCGGTTGGCCACCTGCCTGATTATTTTCTTCTGTCAATTACCTGCCATCTGAATCCCTGGGTATTGGACTGCTGCCATCTGTACCTGCCATGCCTTTTGGTTATCTGCCAAGCTGTCCAGTATCATGTGCTTCTGTGGTCATCTGAAATCCTTTACCTTGACTCTCCTTGTACTGACCAGTGACCTCTAGCTCAGAATCTTGGGAGCCAAACCCATAATTTGTTACCTTTGAGGGGAAATATACTTGTAATTAGAATATAGCTACTTGTAATTAGAATATATAATGGATTTATTCTTTTTGTTGAAAATGGAGAACATGACTGAGAAAATGAGGCCTCAGGTAATTTTGATAGAGACAAGAAGTAGGGAATGGGAAACGTCTGGCATTCAGGGGATCGACACGGGATAGTAGTGTGGTATCCAGGGAAAGGCACCCCAGAAAGGGTGAGGAGACATCCAAGACAACTTCAACTCTTTCAGTATTTGTCCTGGGGCCAGAATGAGTTCCAGCTGTATATGCCCTTACTATCCAACATAAAATAGGACTCTCTCACGATAGATAAAAATTTACTAGCTAATTTATTTCAACTTTGGAGTTGGGACAAAGTCTAATCATTTAAATACATAAAAAAGCTCTATGTATCTCTTTGGGCATGTTATTACACTTTCCAGGACCTAGCACCTGAAACATGGTTATTGAGAACAATAAAAACTTAATTAGAATATTTCATTTCATAGAAAAATTCAAATTTAACAGCACAAATTTATAGTATACAATTTATTTTTGAAGTATTGTTTAAGGTGGGACAATGTCCTTCCTATTTATTGGTAGGAGAAAGTATTCAAAGATTTGCAGTGAAATAACGTGACTTGAATAGACATGGTTTGGGTCTACTAAGTATCTGGAGACACTGGCTGTCAGGGAGTGAGTGGGATCTTTTCACCAGGCCCAGGTCAGGGGTTGAAGAAAACTTGTCTAGTGATAGAGGCTTGGCCTGAAGCAGGAACCCAACAGTCTCAGATTTATTCTGATAGGAAAAGGTGGGGACAACTCCAGGTAATCCAGAATCAGTGTAGGGTGATTGACCATTGTTTTGGGACATCTCCCCATACCTATATTGAGAAAGTGGAGAGAAATGCAGATCCTAGGGAAAGAGGCTGGAAAGAACGGTAATCCAGGAGGCAGTATGATGCAATCGAACAAATACCACCCTTATCTATAAGGTGCTGGGCATAGCATCTCATTGCTGAGAGGTGAAAGGAATAATCCGAGGTAACGTGTTAAATATATGAAGAGCTTAGAATAGTGCCTTACTGTTAGTAGATGCTCTCATTCACTGTCCATACTGCCTAGCCACCTTCAAGTGCTTTGATTGGGCCTGGAAATCAAAGTCACCTTCATTTATTAGGACTCCAGCCAAAAATAATGGAAACGTGGGCAGAGCTCCAGTCCTGGCAGGAAGTGCAGCCACAGAAAGAGCAATAAGTCAAATGAATGGACGGAGGTGGGTGGGCTGCGGCTGCCTGATGCTTGCACGATGCACTGGTTTCTGTTCTTGGCTAGCAAACGAGGGAATTAGAAAATATTTGATGATAAAAAGACAGTTTATATGGATTTATTGATGCCAAATATGCATAGGAGATGATCTTAAAAGCAATAGTAAAAAATGCTCACGTCATTCTTTGGGGTTATGTTTATGAGTCCTAGAATGACAAGAACCATTGTTTTTTATATTCTATAATAATGCTGTTTTGCCCTTTTCACCAAGAACGCTAAAGCAATGTTTTTCTGTTTAATGCTATAATACTAATAATAATGATTGCCCCATTAACTTCTGTATGAAATAGGACACTATGCAAATCTCTAGTGGCCAGACTAAACTCAAGGAAGAGACTGAAAAGCCAACCAAAGAATGCCTTCCTTTCTTCCCCCGGCCATGTGCTATGTGACAGGAGAAAAACAGCCGTGATGGGCTGGTCCCTGGGGAAGATAATAGAGAGAAGCTCAGAGGTGAATGGGGCAGAGCTCCTCTGTGCTGGGCACGTAGCTTCCATGGGGATTATCAGTTGTCAGTGGGAATGTGATTTCAGATCATAATTCATTCACAGTAATGCTCTCTTTGTTATGCAAGGCTGATTTCCTCCAAATAAATGGAAGCAGGAATTAAGAAATCTAGAATCACTTATTTGTAAATCACACATTAGAGATTCTGTTGAAAACTTTATTAGAATTACCCATGAAAAATTAGTGAGGTTTTGAAAGTTTCCATTTGTTTGTTCTGCAAGACACAATCAGGTGACTGAAGCCCCCAAGACAAAACAACAGGTTCCATTTAGTAATGGTTTGTGCTGGCTGGCTGTGTTTTTGTTTGGCCCAGGAGCTAAGAATGGTGTTTGCATTTTTATATGGTTGAAAAAAAATGGAAAGAAGAAAAATTTGTGACATCTGATAGCTCTCTGAACTGCACATTCCAGTGTCTATAAATAAAGTTTTATTCCAACACAGTCATGTTAATTCATTTTCATGTTGTCTGTGGCTGTTTTTGTGCTTCAGTGACAGAGCTGAGAAGTTCCAACAGAGACCCTATGGCCCGTAAGACCTAAAATACTTACTCTCTGGCCCTTTGTAGAATCATTTGCTGGTGCCTGATATTGACTTTCAGCATAGCTATCCATAACAAATAACATGACATCATAACTATTTTACTGTTGTCCATGTATAGAAAATGCAGATCCTTAGAGTTTGAAGCACATTGGATGACAGGGTTGACAAGACTGCTCTTATCAGTTGAGAAAATGCAAAATGACAGTATATGACACATAGTGGGCCTTTTAACTATTCATTAGACGAATGAATGAACTGACTGACTTTGGAGGCACAAAATGTACTTATGCTGAATACACGATTATGGTTTTTGGAAAAAGGCTATGGCCATGACAGAAACTGGTTCATGATACATATATACAAGCAATATATGCTGTTTATCTGAGATGATGGTGATATGTTAATATTTCCTCCTTGGAATGTTGATGGGAATCCAGACTGTATATAATAGCCCTGTTAAATAATGGTGGTCTTCTGAATGTTAAAAAACAATCAAGAATCCACTTCATTCGCTTTGGCAAGTCACATGTGTATTCTCAAACTAAAAGACAGTCCTTTCCCCCAAACCTATTGTGTCAATAAGGACTATGTTCTGCTGCAACTACTAGGCAGCCTGGATAACAGAAGCCTATAAAATAGGTGTTTATTTATCTTTCTGACTCAACTGTGTCATTAGGGACCTAAGCCTTTTCTGTTTTCCCACTACTGCCCTTGGCATGCTGACTTGTAATTTCGTGGAGGCACTATGGCTGCTGCAGGTCCAGACTTAACACCTGTGTTTAGGGAAGAGCTAAGGTGATGTGGGGTGGGTTGGGGTGGGTCATGGAGGACGTATCATCCTTATCAGAGTAAGGAAAAGTTCACAGTGGCTGCTGAATGACTCCTGTTTATGACCCCGTGGCTAGAATCGTCACATGTTCACTCCTAGCTTCAAGAGTAGGCTGGAAATCTATTCAGACTTTAATGAACGCAGGCAGGTGGAAGAAGTGTAACAGGCAGGAATGGGTATGAGAAGTATCTGCTGCAGCCACCAATAATGTAAATAACCACTATAGAAATAAGCACTCCGTCTCTTTGTTTGTTTAAGTGCACTTTAAGAAGATACAGATATTCTTAAGAGCCAAAGCCAAAATGGGCAATGAACATAGCAAAATTCAGCAAGCACCTGCTGACTTAGATATCAGTGATAGCTGTTTTAGAGAATATTGTTCATGTTCATTTCCAAATTATCCCAAAACATCATGTTTTCTATATCGTACAAACATAGTTAATAGTTATGCACATTTGGAGAGGAAAGAGGCATTGAATCATCTTTGTGACTTGTGCAAAGCAATTAAACATTTTTGTGCAGAAACATTTCACATGATAACTGGGACTGGGTGTGAAAATGTTCATCTGTTTCCATTTTGATTCTCATTGTACAATATAAATGCGAATCACAGAATGTTGGAGTGAGTAGGAGGGCCTTCACAGACCATTTAGTCCAAAGTCCCGATTTGTGATTCCAAGTGGGCCTCACTGTGCCAACCCTATGGGAAGGTATCTGAGTCCCACCCAGGATGACAGGATGGAGCTGTCTGCTTTGTTATTGTTGTCTCAACGACTTTCCTGAGTTGGTGTACAATGTCCAGGTCAATGCTTTCCCTTCCCTGGTAATCTTTGTACAGCAGATGGGAATTTATGGAGTGCCAGATAGTTTTTCTGCTTTCATTGCTTCAGTCTATTTGAGTGGTGAGTGATTTCACTGTGCCCAGATGCAAGTCCTCCTTGTAGTCTGAAGTCAGTTTTGAGGAGAGGAGTCATTTTGTCTGTCTTCTAATCTGATTTGGAGGGAATTATAGATGCTGAAGAAGTGGATGGATTATTCGGTTCAACCTCCTCATTTTTTTGAATGAATAAACAGAGTCCAAGGTTTGAGTGATAGGCTAAGGTCACACAGCTATTTAGTGTCAAANTGTCTCAACGACTTTCCTGAGTTGGTGTACAATGTCCAGGTCAATGCTTTCCCTTCCCTGGTAATCTTTGTACAGCAGATGGGAATTTATGGAGTGCCAGATAGTTTTTCTGCTTTCATTGCTTCAGTCTATTTGAGTGGTGAGTGATTTCACTGTGCCCAGATGCAAGTCCTCCTTGTAGTCTGAAGTCAGTTTTGAGGAGAGGAGTCGTTTTGTCTGTCTTCTAATCTGATTTGGAGGGAATTATAGATGCTGAAGAAGTGGAAGGGATTATTCGGTTCAACCTCCTCATTTTTTTGAATGAATAAACAGAGTCCAAGGTTTGAGTGATAGGCTAAGGTCACACAGCTATTTAGTGTCAAAATAAAAATTTGGTTCCATGCTAACAGAGAAGAGTTGGACGTAGGAGCAATGGCGAAACAAAACAAAACAAAAAACATAGTCTTGAGATGAGACCAAGATGAAAACCTATGCTTTTGTCTTTGACCTGCTCTTTTAAAAACAGCTTTAATGAGGTATCCTTGACATACAACAAACTGTATACATTTCAAGTGTACAATTTGATTGTGTTTGGTATACATACATAAACACTCACACTCAAATACATGTGTATATAAATACAGTGTGAAGCAATAGCCAGAATCAAGATAATCAATGTACCCATCACCCTCAAGAGTTTCTGAGGGTACCTTTGGAATCTCTCTTTTAAAAATGTGGGGTTTTTTACTGTCTACTCTTAAAATTTATCTTTTTTGCTAATTATTATTTTATCTTTGCGATTTGATTATGAGATGCCTTGGTGGAATTTTGTTCTCATTTCTTTTATGTGGACTTCATTGAGTTTCTTGGGTCTGCAGGTTGATAGTTTCTACCAAACTTGGAAAAAATTCAGCTATAATTTTTCAAATACTTTTTGTTTTCTTTTTATTTTTCCTCTTTTCCAGGGCCTTTGAAAGTGCATACAATATATTAAGCCATTTGAATTTGTCCCACAGCTGACTGATGCTATGTTATTAAAAATATTCTTTTTTTGTTTTTTTGATATTGCTGTATTTTCAAGATCAGTAATCTTTTATTCTACAATTTCTTTTCTCCTGTTAATACCATCAATATATATTCATTTATGCATTATGGTTATAATCTTTAGAAATTCAGTTTGGGTCTTTTAAATATCTTCTGTGTCTCACCTACAGTTTTGAATTTATGGGTCACAGTTATAACCTTTTTAATGTCTTGTGTATGAAAGCCGACGTTTGTGTCAGCTCTGATAGAATTTTCTCCTCACTATAGATACAGTTTTCTGTTTTTTGTAGGTATGGTAATCTTTGATTGGATTCCAAACATTATGAATTTTATTTTGCAGGTTCTTTACATGGTTCTTACATGTATAATTGGTGAAGGTATACTGGCTAAATAAGCAGTGCTATCATCAATACCTAAATATCATTTACATGCAGAACTTAGAAACTTGTACATTCATTCAAGTATATGCTATAATTTTCCAAACACACTATAATAATTTTAAGGAAGAATTGCCATATTTTTTTACTTAGTTGCCATCAAACATAATGAATTCTAAAATGTATAAAACTATGGATAAGTACATTGTCAAAATGTGGTTTAAAGTTTTGTATAGGAGTATCTTCTGATGGTACAGCTACAAGGACAAAAATATTCTTCAGTGGTTACTAGATTATGTGAATTTATATGTTATATGTATTTTCATTATTCCAGTAAACACACTGACATCATATTATACCTATAGTTTTTTTTAATCGTTTTTTTAAGATTTTTATTTATTTATTTATCTTTAGAGGGGAAGGGAAGGAGAGAAGGAGAGAAATATCAATGTATGGTTGCCTCTCGTGAGTCCCCTGCTGGGAACTGGCCTGCAACCCAGGCATGTGCCCTGACTGGGAATCGAATTACGATCGTGTGGTTCACAGGCCCACGCTCAATCCACTGAGCTACACCAGCCAGGGCTATACCTATAGTTTTTTATCTTGCTTTATTCATTACCAAGATGAGAATCATTTACCAAAACAGTAAGTCCCCATTTAACAGTTGTTGATATGTTCTTGGAAACTGTAAGTTTAAACAAAACAACAATTTGTAACAAACTAACTTTACTATAGGCTAAATGATACAGAGTTAAGTTTCTACAGCGTATTTTTGGTCAGAAAACATCACCAGACTTCTAAATAAAGACCCAAACAATTCTAATATTAAACATTGAAATAAATGTGAACAATACATAGGTTTAAGAATGATTAATAAAAACAAGTGACAGTTTCTAACCCACTTATTCTAGTCCAGGGTTGTGGGTAGCTGGAGCCCATCCCAGCAGCTCAGGATACAAGGTGGAAACCAGTTCTGGATAACACGCCTTTCCACTGTAGGGCCTGCTCACACTCACACCCATCCCCACACTGATGCTCACTCAGACTGGGACAAGTGAGACATACCTAACCTGCACATCTTTGGGAAGTGGAGGAAACTGGAGAGTACATGGAGAAAACCCATGCAGACATGGGGAGACCATGCAAACTCCCCAGACAGCCTCCCCAGTTTGGAATCAGTTTTTTTCCTCATCAATATTATAAAAAATGATGTTGAATGACACAACCTTATTTGAGTACCTTCAGTAGTATATGGCATCTTTATCTGTTATCAAAATTTATTGCTGGAAGAGGTCATTGAGAGGACATGATTTTGCATGCAGCAAATTTACTGAATTAGTTTATTAGTTCTAATAGGTTTTGGTGGTCATTAGTGTTTTCTGTATGGAAGAGCATATCATCTGTAAACAGAAACAGTTTTACTTCTTCCTTTTGAATTTGGATGCCTTTTTTTTTTCTTGTCTTAATGCTTTGGCTAGGCCTTCCAGTATTATCATGAATAGGAATAGGGAGAGTGGACACCTTTGTGTTATTACTGGTCTTAGAGGAGGAGGTTTCAAACTTTCACTGTTGAGTATGATGTTAGCTGTGGGCTTGTCGTATATTACCTTTATTATGTTGAAGTACATCCTTCTATACCCAATTTGTTGTGAGTTTAATCATGAGAGGATGTTGAATGTGTCTCTGCATCTATTGACATGACCCTTTGATTTTGATATTTTATTCCATTAATATGAGGTAGCACATTTGTTGATTTGTGTGTGGAATTATCCTTTCATCCTAGGAATGAGTCCCACTTGATCATATTGTATGGTCTTTCTAATGTACTTTTGAACATAGTTTGCTAGTACTTTGTTGAGATTTTTTTGCCTCTGTATTTATCAGGGGTATTAGACTGTAGTTTTTTCTTATACTTATCTGTCTTTGCTCTCAGGGTAATGCTGACCTCATAAAATGGTTTCAAGAGTACCCCCTCTTCTTATTTTTGAAAGTGTTTGAAAGGATTGGCATTTATTATTTATTATTTATTTTTATTTTTTTTGAATTTTTAAAAATTATTTAATTCTTGTTCAATTACAGTTTTCTGTCTTGTATTCCCAGCCCTGCCCCGCCCCAGTGCTCCCCACCCCCTCCCATTTCCGCTCCCCCCCCCTTAGTTATTGTCCATGTGTCCTTTATACTTGTTCATGTGAGTCCTTCCCCTTTTCCCCTGTGATTCTCTCCCCTCTCCCCTCNCTCCCCACCCCCTCCCATTTCCGCTCCCCCCCCTTAGTTATTGTCCATGTGTCCTTTATACTTGTTCATGTGAGTCCTTCCCCTTTTCCCCTGTGATTCTCTCCCCTCTCCCCTCTGGACCCTGTCAGCCTGTTCTGTATTTCAGTGTCTTTGGTCACATTTTGCTTGCTTGTTTTGTTGTTTAGATTCCTGTTAATGGTGATATCATATGGTATTTGTCTTTCACCGCCTGGCTTATTTTGCTCAGCATAATGCTTTCCAGTTCCATCCATGATGTTGGCATTTATTTTTTAAATGTTCAGTAGAATTCACCAGTGAAATGTTCTGGTCCTAGGATTTTCTTTGTTGGAAGGTTTTTGATTATTGATAAAAGCTCCTTACTCATTATTGACCTGTTCAGATTTTCTATTTCCTCATTATTTGGTCTTGGTAGATTGTATGTTTCTAGGATTTAAAAAAATTTCTTCTGGGTTGTCCCGTTTGTTCAAATATGATTGATTGTTCATAGTAGTGTCTTATGATCCCTTGTGTTTCTCTAGTATCAGCTCCGAGCACTGGTTGCTGTAAGCCCTGTCCCCGTCTCCATTTCTGTTTGATCTCCAGCGGTGGGGCCAGGCAGATTCCCTTAGGGATCCCCATGGGCTGAAACCTGAGTGGGCTTCTTGGAAAGTGTCCCACAAATCCTGGGAAGCTGAGTGTCTGCCTTGGGAACTTGTTTTCCTTGCTGTATCATTGTATCTTTTTTATTTTTTAAATTATATTTTATTGATTATGCTCTTACAGTNTTGTCCCGTTTGTTCAAATATGATTGATTGTTCATAGTAGTGTCTTATGATCCCTTGTGTTTCTCTAGTATCAGCTCTGAGCACTGGTTGCTGTAAGCCCTGTCCCCGTCTCCATTTCTGTTTGATCTCCAGCGGTGGGGCCAGGCGGATTCCCTTAGGGATCCCCATGGGCTGAAACCTGAGTGGGCTTCTTGGAAAGTGTCTCACAAATCCTGGGAAGCTGAGTGTCTGCCTTGGGAACTTGTTTTCCTTGCTGTATCATTGTATCTTTTTTATTTTTTAAATTATATTTTATTGATTATGCTCTTACAGTTGTCTCAAATTTTCCCCCTTTGTCCCCCTCCACCAAGGACCCCCCACTCCCTCAGGCAATCTCCACACCATTGTTCATGTCCATTTGTAAGTTCTTTGGCTACTACATTTCCTATAGTGTACTTTATATCCCCATGGCTATTCTGTTACTACCTATTTGTATTTCTTTTCTTTTTTAAAAAATATTTTATTTATTTATTTTTAGAGGGGAAAGGAAGGAGAGAGAGAGAAGTATCAATGTATGGTTGCTTCTCGTGAGTCCCCTGCTGGGAACTGGCCTGCAACCCAGGCATGTGCCCTGACTGGGAATTGAACTGCGATTGTGTGGTTTGCAGGCCCGCACTCAATCCACTGAGCTACACCAGCCAGGGCCTATTTGTATTTCTTAATCCCCTTATATCTTCACCCATTCCCCCCACCCCCTCCCACCTGGCAACCATCAGAACACTCTCCATGTCCATGATTCTGTCTAGGTTCTTGTTTGTTTAGTTTGTTTTTTAGATTCAGTTGTTCATATGTATCTATTGCCATTTTATTGGTCATAGTTTTGATCTTCTTTTTTAAGTCCCTTTAACATTTCATGTAATAGTGGTTTGCTGATGATGAACTCCTTTAGTTCTTTTTTGTTGTTGTTCTGGGAAGTTCTTTATCTTCCCTTCGATTCTAAATTATATCTTTCCTGGGTAAAGAAGGCAATCTTGGCTGTAGGTCTCTACTTTTCATGTCTTTGAATATTTCTTGCCAGTCCTTTCTAGCTTGCAAAGTTTCTTTTAAGAAATCAGCTGACAGTATTATAGGAACTCCCCTGTAGACAACTAACTGCTTTTCTCTTGCTGTTTTTAAGATTCTCTCTTTTGCCCTGGCTGGTATAGCTCAGTGGATTGAGCACGGGCCTGCGAACCACACGATCGCGGTTTGATTCCCAGTCAGGGCACATGCCTGGGTTGCAGGCCAGTTCCCTGTTCCCGACAGGGGACACACAAGAGGCAACCATACATTGATATTTCTCTCCCTCTCTCCTTCCCTTCCCCTCTAAAGATAAATAAATAAAATCTAAAAAAAAAATTAAAAAAAAAGATTCTCTCTTTAACCTTTGTCATTTTAATAATGATGTGTCTTGGAGTGGGCCTCTTTGCATCCATCTTGTTTGGACTCTCTGTGCTTCCTGGACTGGCATGTTTATTTCCTTCACCAAATTAAGGAAGTTTTCTTTCATTATTTTTTCAAATAGATTTCCACTTTCTTACTCTTTTGTCTCCTTCTGGCACCCCTATGATATGAATGTTGGATGTCTTGAAGTTGTCCCAGGGGCTGCTTACACTATCCTCATTTTTAAATTTTTTTCCTCTTGTTCTGATTGGTTCTTTTTTGCTTCCTTATGTTCTAAATCATTGATTTGATTCTTGGATTCATCTACCCTACTGTTGTTTTCATGTGAATCGTTCTCTATTTCAATTAGTGTAGCCTTCATTTCTACCATATCTTTTTATTATGCTCTTGAGGTCCTCATTGAGTCCTTTAATCTTCCTTATAAACAGTGTTTTGAACTCTGTATCTGATAGATTTCTTATCTCCATTTTATTTAGTTCTTTTTCTGGAGTTTTGATCTGTTCTTTCATTTGGGCCATCTTTCTTTGTCTCATTTTGGCAGCCCCCCCCCAACCTGTGATTGTTTCTATGTATTAGGTAGAGCTACTATGACTCCCTGTTTTGTTAGCATGGCCTAATGTAGTAGGTGTCCTGCAGGGTCCAGTGGCATAGCCTCCCCCATCACAAAAGCTTGGTACTCAAGGTGCACCCTTTGTGTGGGCTGAGTAGACCCTTGTCTTGTAGTTGAGCCTTGATTGCTGTTGGCAGGTCAATGCAAGGATTTACCCAGGCTAGTCAGCTGCTAGTACTGACTCTGACCACTGACCACTCCACCAACCTCCCCTCTCCATGGAAGATCAGCTGGGCCTGTAATTTGGGTGGGATGAAGCCTGAGGGGATCTCCAGAGCAGGGAAAACAGTGTTAGTTAGGTTGATGGAGTCTCAGATATGGCACCTCCTGCCACTCTATGACTGTAGGGAGAGGGCTAAGAAAAGGGACAATGGCTTCTGCCTGCTTTTGTGTCTGGGAGAGATCTGTCCCCCAGCTCATGCCTTGATACACTTCAGTTCCTGACTGTATGCCACTGATGCCTTCAAGCTGCTTCCTACCCTGGTGCTAGAGCTTAGAGGGAATGAGTCTGAGTAGGTCCATATGCGAGTTCCTTAAGAGGAAATGCTTGGGACTTCAGAATTTTCTTCCACTGACTCAGCCCCTGCTGGTTTTTGCAGCCAGAGGTTATAGGGACTTATTTTCCTGGCAGTGGGACCCAGGGTTGAGGGCCCAATGTGGGGCTGGGACTCCTTGTTCCAGAGATATCCCCCCAAATTTTTATCTACCACATGTGGATGTGAGGACTAGCCCATCCCTCATCTCTGCCCCTTCTACCGATCTGGATGGGTGTGGCTTTTTAAATTTTCTGTTCAGCTTGATTTCTGATGATTCTGAGTGATGGTTCTGTACTTTAGTTGTAATTTTCATGTGGTTGTACAAGGAAAGGAAGCAAGCCATGTTTCCCTGTGCTTCCATCTTGACCGGAAGTTGTTGTGTTCTTTGGGAACTTTTTTAACTGCAGGAGAAACCAGGGGCCTTGGGAAGCTTTCTCAGTGTGGTGCTGTGCTGGCCCTAGGAGGGCCAATGTGTTCAAAGTGAAAGTCCTCCTCTTACCCTTCTAATGTGGTTCTTCTTGGTCTCTGTGGTCCAGCAGAGGTTTCAGCCTTACCCTCAGGGTTCTGGGATTTTTCACTGTGGTATCTTATCTATGGAGAATTGTTAGGTGGTTTTCTTGTGAGGGCAACTGAGGTAAAAAGCAATCTGTGTCGCCATCTTGCTGATATCATGAGCCTGTATATTTATTGTTTTCCTCTCTTTATGCCTTCGGATTTCATTTTCAAATTTTTAAATATCCACCAATTTTCTTTTTAGCTGTGTCTTGTCTATTTTATTCCTCCATTGAGATTTTAACTTCATTTATTTTAATATCTATGTCTAGAATTCTATTTGCTTCCAATTCTGTGTACTTAACTATTCTCTATGGACTCTTGTTTGTTTCTTCTATTTTCAAGCTCTCTTATTTCTTCAAATCATATTTAACATAGTTATTTTATTGCCGGTTGCTTAGTGGAACTACTAACTTTGATCACTTTGAATTAAATTCTGTGTTGGAGGATTTGTCCTCACAGGTGGTATGAATTTGGGCTACAAGCTCATATGCAAACTAGTTGGTACTAATGATTGGGGCATCCTTCCTGCCCCACACGTAGTGCCAAAATAAAAAGAGGCAGGATTTTGCCATCTTCTTTTTATGTAGTGGGGTTCAGCTTGTACCTGAGACTAGTGTTCCAGCTCTATGTGCAGTTTTTTCATTAGTTTACTCATTTGCATAGATATTAGGAATGATCTCCTAGCCATTGGACTCCATGCAGCCATCAAAGTGGAAGCTGAGGTCCCTAGGGCACAGCAGAAGGGTAGAAGCCGGCTTTGGTGCTTGTTTACCTGCATGAGTGCATGTTTTCATTCTTGGGCTCTGTGTGTATATTACTTTCATATTTTCTCAGTTTTGCATTGAAAAACATTTTAAAATATTTTAAAATTTTATTCAACATATTATTGTTTCAATTTTGAGGACTTTTGTACTCTCATCTACCATGTTGCTATTTTGATAAATGAGAATTCTGCTAATCTTTATTTCTGCTTTAATATTTTTTCTGTGTTTTTGGCATTCACTTTAGATAATAAGAAACTTCAACTATGAAATAAGATTTTGTAGTGTTTAAATGTTAAATGGGAATATTTGAATCTTACAGAAATAACTTCATGTATAAACAATGATATTTTTCTTAATATAGATGAGTTTCTAACTCCCCTAGTATTCTTGGTAAACTTGGCATATCACTGACTTCCAAATATTTATTTACATACTGCTATGTTAACTTTATATTTTTTCCTTTCTAATATCAACAAATGATTTTTAATTAAAGATAGAGAGCTATCCATTTTCCACCAGCTCGATCCTTGATGAAATTTTTTTTTCCCTGCTACACAGTCATACTTATGGCTTTAATGCTAGTGATATTTATTATTTCACCAGGAATATTAAAATCACCAGTCCTTTTAAAGAAACTTCATTTAATCAACTGCATTAGCAATCCACTTAATTTAATCATAGGGTAATTGAATAAAAAAAAAGAAAAAAACAGTACATATGCCATGTTAAACTATTAGAATCTTCAGAGTTTGATGGGAAAACACAATTAGACTATAAAATTTTTGTTATATACTCTACATCAGTTCTTTCCTACTCAGTGGGAGAGAACTGGTATTATGGCATCATTATGTAAAAATACGTGATGGTTCCCATAATGTGCAAAACTGCATTTACAGCATTTTTATTCATGCCATACTCTGACGTGAATAACCACGTGCATTTAAAAACACATTAAAGATAGTTTAAGGTAAAGGATTAGAAAGAAAATAACCTGATGAGATTCTTTTTCTCAAGACATTCTTTTCAAGTTTCACTGAGGTACATTGGACCTTTACCCCAAAAACATCAGGTTATTTCAAGCTTACGGTAGATAAGTTTTCATATTTTTATATGAAAACTTTAGTTTTCATTATTAGTTTTCATTATATCTTTATTAGGTGGCCAAAAGCATCATTATATTACTATGCACATTACTATAAAGTGAAGAGCATTGTAAAATTCGGATCTCTTTCTGCACTGACATATTGAGTTAGTTTAGCACCAACTTCTGGGTAAGCATTAGGGGCTGGAGGAGGGGTTCCCCCACCTGCCTGTGCATTCAACCCAGAGCTTCTCGATGTGGGCTTTCACCTCATCCGAGAAGAGATTTAAAATGCCGCCCTTACCTCGGGAGGCCACATGAAATACTTATTTTCAGAGTGATCCTTTCGTTCTGCATTGAAGCGACTCCAGATGCAGTGCCCTAGCTAGGTCGGGTGGTCCTCCTGTGCTCCCCATAGAAGCACGAGTCCCCCCAGTCTTGCTTTCTCTGTGTCTCTCCCATGAGATGGAAAGGTCCTTTTGTGCTCTGGAACGTGTCATACATGTAACAGGTGTGCAGCAAGTGCTTATTAAATAAATGTGTGAATGTTTGGACTTTTTTGGAATGGGCGTTCTATAGTCATCCCTTTGGCCCTTTCTTGCCCTTTTCTCAGAATGACTCCTAAGGATAGCTAAATTTAGAGAAATTCTTTATCAATTTAGCAAAGATTTGCTGGCCAAAAGAGGGTTTCAAATTCGGATTAGTGCCTATTTCTTGGAAACTGGCATTTGAATCTGTACTCTCAAATATACTCACATATTTGGCTTTTGAAACATGTAAAACTAAAACCACACGCCAACTCTCCCCCTGGTGAAAAAGGAGCGGTGCTGTCCTGATGTATTTAAGGCCCATTACCATCAGGGTTCGTCTGTTTCTTTTATATGATGAGTCGTGATTCTTGCTTCGACTTTTGTTAACTGTCCCTTCAGTTCTACACCTATTTGTCATGAGTGGAACACTGAGTGTTCTACACAGATCCATAAGGAGGATAAGAATTAGACTCTTCTAACATATTTTAGAACTAATGGGCAAGAAAGGGGGTGAAGATAAAGAAGTCCAAGGTGAAGATGCTGCCAAGAAAAGTGTGCCCGTGTTTGTCATTAATTAAAGCCCTGGGGAGGGTCAGGCTGCCCAACCCCACTATGAATACCTTTCCCCCAGGAAGTAAAGGGCTAGGAATTGTCTGGGTTTGTTGTGTTCATTTGCTCACCCATCCAACAAATATTTAGTGAGCCTCTACCTTGTGCTAGGGACTTGGGATCAATACCTCTGCAATTGTTTTCTCACTGCTGGGGATGGGCATCCATTCTGCAGAGTGTCTGGCACATGATAGAAGTTCCATGAATATTGGATGTTACTGTTATCGTTACAGTAATGGGGGTCCGTAGACCGACAATGTCAGTTATACTGTGATGACCTCTCAGAGCTTTGGGCACAGGATAACCACCTTTCAAGAGGAAAATGTAGAAACTACATTTATTTTTTTCAAATTACAGTCATACCTCGGTACTCATCAGCTTTAGAAGTTGGCAAACAAGTTCTGAGCTCATTGCATTTTGAAGAGAAAAAAGTCTTTCAGCACTTGGGACTTGTTGCACTTGCTAGACCTTACATGAGTCTCAGCACAGCCCTGCAAGAGAAAGTGCCTCATTACTCATCAGTNGTCCAAGGTGAAGATGCTGCCAAGAAAAGTGTGCCCGTGTTTGTCATTAATTAAAGCCCTGGGGAGGGTCAGGCTGCCCAACCCCACTATGAATACCTTTCCCCCAGGAAGTAAAGGGCTAGGAATTGTCTGGGTTTGTTGTGTTCATTTGCTCACCCATCCAACAAATATTTAGTGAGCCTCTACCTTGTGCTAGGGACTTGGGATCAATACCTCTGCAATTGTTTTCTCACTGCTGGGGATGGGCAGCCATCGGCAGAGTGTCTGGCACATGATAGAAGTTCCATGAATATTGGATGTTACTGTTATCGTTACAGTAATGGGGGTCTGTAGACCAACAATGTCAGTTATACTGTGATGACCTCTCAGAGCTTTGGGCACAGAATAACCACCTTTCAAGAGGAAAATGTAGAAACTACATTTATTTTTTTCAAATTACAGTCATACCTCAGTACTCATCAGCTTTAGAAGTTGGCAAACAAGTTCTGAGCTCATTGCATTTTGAAGAGAAAAAAGTCTTTCAGCACTTGGGACTTGTTGCACTTGCTAGACCTTATATGAGTCTCAGCACAGCCCTGCAAGAGGAAATGCCTCATTACTCATCAGTTTCAGCACTCGTCACAATTTCTGGAAAAAAAGTGATGACAGGTACTGGGGTACCACTGTATTTATTTCAAAGAGAGCCCCTCCACCAGGAAGACTGACAACCCTCCTTTGTTCAGTCAATGCCTTAAGTTCAGGGAAAGCCCAATAAAACCGGAGGTTCCCTGGGGGCCAGTCCACAGCAGGAAGTGTAGTAAGGATGGTGATGGACAGCATCCTCCAGCCCTCGTTATTGCTGCTCAGCTGTCCTGGGCCCCTCATCCATTCGACGCAAGTGACAGGCACCAGGATATGTCTTGGCTCTCTGCCCTTTTCCTTGCTCCAGGCTGCCTACCCTTACAGCACTTCATCCATAGAGCGTAATATTTTTTAGTATTATATTTATGTTCTTACTAGTTTCTTGCTCAGAAGGTGCCTGTACTACTTTTTCTGCGATATCTTTTCTTTTACACCTGGACTACAAATTGGAATTCCAAGTATCACCTTGATATGGGTGATGCTACCTAGGGTCTTAATTTATGAGCCTCCTACTTTAATAGAAGTATTTTGATTCAATTTATGTCTTTGCCATTTTAATTTGAATATCTTAGTTCTGAGATTCTAACTTGAAAATCACACCAGTGCACTCATCTGTGATGTTTTGGGCGCTCTCATGTTTGATGAATCAAAGTCACAGGAAAGGTGCGAGACAGATTCCTGCCACCATGTCATGTCTGTAGTACTTCCTGTGCAGTGTTCCCCCCAAATGTGACCTTTCAAATCGTCATTGTGATCTTTCAGAATAATGTCATGTTCTGCTTTTCTTTTTCTTTTGGAAATAAACATGAAAACCAATTTCGCACTGGAGAAGAAATGTTATTAACCAGATGACAACATATTTTTCAGAAGGCTCAAATTAAGCAAAATTCTGTAGGATACCTGCCAACTACAGTGATGTTCTATCCAAAACAGAATGAATTAAAATTATGGTCATATTTTTAGCACAGTATCAGATATGTCACCTGTAAGGATTCCCTTTCAATGTGCAGTGGTGACATTGGAAAGTAAAATATGTCACTTTAATATGTTTTTATATTAAATAAAAAACCCTGTTTAAAAGGAAACATGCATATAATCTCTCAGCATTTTTCTGCACATTTCCAGGGTATCAAATTTTCATGTCACCCCCCTGTCTTTACTTTCAGTATTAAATGCCCTGGTTCAATTTAATTCAATCAGACATTGATTACACATTTACTATGTGTCAGTTATATCTTTTGCTGTCTTCTAAGCACCTATAAAACTTGCTGTTTGAATCACTTATATGGCACTGATTGATGTATAACTGGTTTGTGTGTGTTTGTTAAAGTCTTATCTACTCAACTGCATTTCAGGGTCTTGAAGTTTAGGAAATTATACTACCCTGTTACTTTTGCAGTGTCTAATACTTAGGGTCACAATAGTCAATAAATACTGGCTGATTGGGTTAAATGAGTTAATCTGTGTAACAGCACTTAACTGGAACATGGTAAGTAATGTGGTAGGTAAATACACAAAAAATTTTAAATTAACAGTAAATTTTAAAAAATCCTAAAGTTGGTTTATTTTGGGAAGTAGTGTTGGACACGCAGAAAGAAACAGTAAATTTTTGGTAAATTATTCAACTGATGACTCATATAAATCTGTATAGTGGTAATTTTACCGAGGTTATGTCTCTTTGGAGTCAACTAGACAGGGATGCAGTAAGTTGGTAGAAATTTATGGGCCAAAGAAAAGGTACACTGGGGATTAATTAGAGTGTGATAGTGTAAGGCTAATTTATCCTTGGCCGAGCGTGTGTTGCTATTGCCGATGCTGGAATGAACTAGATAGGGTCTGGGCTTCCCTCCTGGTTAAGGGTGGGCGGGCGGGTGGGTGGGTGTAAAATCAAGAGCTGGGAGGAAGTTTGGTTCTAGTTACCCCATTCAGTCTTAGATTCTATCAAGTAAGTGACTCTCAGCTGATGTCATGGAGATGGGGGTATGGAATCTAATGCAGAGAAGACTAGGACCAGATGCCTGAAAAGACCATAAAATACAGTCTCAGTAATGAAGGCAGAGCCATACTCAGCTGGGGTCATTTCAGGTGGCATCTCCTGGGGAAGTTTGCCACTTATGCTCACGCCAACATCTATTGTGGAAGATCTCTATTCTGGTTAGTTACAATATGTTAATGCTTCCTGAAGCCTGAAGGCATCGATTGATGGACATCACAGTTCTCCAAACTGAATCAGGCTATCATATTCTGAGTAGCTGGTCACCAGCAAATACAGAATCTGACACAAATTTTAATGTCTAACAAAATCCTTTTCCATTTCCTTGGTGTCAGGAGATGTGGATGGCTGTTATGATTCTTTCTCTCTTTCACACACACACACACAAACATGAATCCAATGAATTTAATTGTTCTGAGCTTCTTTTTTGTCAGAGCTTTAGCTGCAGTATGTTTTCCTTTGCAATCAAATTCACTGCTATTTTGTTTTGTTTTTTTAAATCCAAACTAAAATTAAATGTCCCCTTTATAATTTTGACTGGTTACGTGCCTCATCAGTTTGTGAGAACACATGGACAGTAACACACGGTTTTATAAAGCTTTTATGCTTGCACTCAGACTTCACTGTTTCTTCGGAAATCCAGATGTTTGTGCTAAAAATTCTGTCCTGGTGTGAGCCCCCTGGCTTTGGAGTTTTGATTTCTGTGTTGCTTTGTATGCATGAACCTTGGCTCACTCTGCTTCAGGTCACCACAGGATTCCTGACTGGCAACTTTTCTTTTACTTCTTTGCATGGATGTGGGCGAAACCTATGCCAAAGTGTGTCCCCTGACTGAGACCACAAAATTAACACAATCAATGAAGAAGATTCAAGAATGGTGGAAGGGAAGTATACTACACAGAATATAACCAAAAACCACTTCTAGGTGAAAATATACTGAGCTCTCTCTCATAGACCTGGACCCATGATGGTGGGTCCCTGATGGTGTTCTCAAGGCTGGTGACACTGTGGAGGCCAGATCCAATTTCCAGACAAAGGAATTTATTTTGTCCTCTAGTCCAGTGTCCCCAACCTTTTTGGCACCAGGAACTGGTTTTGTGGGAGACAATTTTTTCACAAATTGGGGTGGGGGATGGTGGTTTTAAGATGATTCACGTGTGTTACATTCAAGCTCACCTCCTGCTCTGCAGCCTGGTTCTTAACAGGCTCGGCCTGGTACCGGTCCATGGCCCAGAAGTTGGGGACCCCTGCTCTAGTCATTGCCTCCCTTCTCAATTTCAATTTTCTGGCTCAGGATCTGCTCTTTCTTAGAAATTGGCGGCAGGAATATTTATTCCTTTTAAAGGAATGGCATAGCCAAGTGATCTTGACCGATGGCTCCCACAGAGGCAATTATACAAACTTCCGGTAGTTCAACATCCGCACGTTCAGGATTTTTCACGTTGAAGCAACATGGCGTATCAGAGGAAGGTGGCAGAACTCCTGCCCAGTTTGAGCCATGCTGAGCCCAGTTGAATCTGCTTTTAGAGCAGTGGAAGGTCTTCCCTGCTTGTCTTTCTGCCATCTTGGGGGCCTCATGTTCTTCTCCATCTAAGCAAATCTCAATATGCCTGCTCTTTCCTAAAACCACCCATTTCTAAGGGAAAAAATAGAATTATTTAAATCCATGCATAGAAAAGAAATACTCTGCTACAAACACTATGCTACAATAAAGCCTTAGAGACAGAATCCTGGCAAAGACAGTCTTACAATGATCTGTGGTACAGTGGAAATTGTATCTTCTCAAACTAAACATCTGTGTTCGTATTATATCACCATTTTCCTGAAGAACGGTGAGAATATGTGATCATTGAAAGGATTCATCTGAGATTGTTTTTGCCTAAAAAAAGGTACAATCAATTGCAGAGGTGAATTCAAGTCTTCTCCATTCGAGAGACCAAGATGACCTGAGGCTACTTGACCAGCCATTGTGTATTTTCTCCCTCCTTCTTGCTTCTTTCTGCTCCTTTTTGTCCACTTTCCCCGCTGAGAATTTTGTCTATGGATTTGTCAATGGAGACTGAACTATGGGAATTATTTGCCACAGTAATTCTCTCTCTCCTCATAACCCTCTTATTATGGAATATTTTAGACGCACACGATAGTAGAATAGTAAAATGCATCTCCTGTACTCATTCACCAGCTTCAAGGGTCGTCGAATTTTGCTAATTTTATTGGACCTATTACTTCCCCACATCTTTAGTTTTTGGTGGCATAGTTAAAGCAAACACATGCTACCCATAAATATGTCACCACTATCCATTAACAAAGATTTCGTATCATCTGACTAAACGGTCCTTTTGAAACTTTCACATTTGTTCCCCAAATACCTTTTTACAGATTGTTTTGTTTGCATCCACACATCACATTAGTTTGCCTCTCTTTCTGAAGTCTCTCCGTCTCTAACATCCCTTCTCCCCACTTTTTCATGCTGTTTGTTTCTTAAAGAAACTGGGACGATGGGTTTTTCTCATTTTGAAGTTGGCTGAGTGTATTCTCGTGGTGCCATTTAACATCATCCTCAGTTTTCTGTGTTTCCTGTGGACTGTTAACTTGATCTACAGGCTCAACTAGACTTAGATTCACTTATTTAGAATAATTCAAAGAACAATGGAATATTATTCAATTACTATATTGTAATATAATAGAATATTATATATCCTACATAATATTATTGTATAATATTATACAAAAATATTATAGTTCTTTTGAATTATTCAGCCCCTGTAGTGGGGCTGAATCACCTGGGTGATTAGAATTCAAAGAATAATTCAAAGGTGGTGAAGCACAAAACGACTGTTCCACTTCTCATGGTATTTTAAGGTTGGTCAGTATGTTCAGGGGCTTCAGTTAGATTAACATTCACACTGGTGGCTTGTCACTTACTGGTTCCATCAGTAATTAAGGTCCAGATCCTTTATTCATTAGGCCGTATGCAAAGTGTGAATTTTCTAATTCTCTTATTTATTTTGCATTATTAACAGACATTCTTTTATGCAGCACTTTCCTTCATCATTTGGTGTGTAAAGTCATTTAATAATCTAGGTGGAACATGCTATTCTTTTGCGCTCGGCAGGCTGCCTCTCCCGGAGTCAGCCCTGTGGGCCCTGCTCAGCCTGAGAGCCCAGTGGAACCCGGCGGCTGCTTCAGCACATCTCGCGCTGGTCAGCAGAGACTTCCCCCTTGGCACCCTGCCCATATTCTGTTCTCTGGCAGTCTGTTTTTACAGTCAACTGGTGCTCAGAGGGAATCAAAGAGGCTTTCCTAGCCAAAGCCGTGGGGCAGGTCATATCAAAATACCCTCTCACCTGTGAAGACTGCTGGCACTTCTTCAGTTTACCAAATTCTTGACCTGTGTGCTGCACACCTGGGGTTTTTGTGAGTCTTCGGGGCATTGCCGGATTAGACAGGCAGGACGGGAACTTTGCACAGTTGTGTAACGCTGTCTGAAAAGCCCCCACTCGGGAGCACTGGAGCCGCACCTGTCAACCCTCTGCTTTGCGGTTTCCCTGTGCGGAAGGCTCCCCTTTGCTGCAGACTTACGGAAGCGCCTTGATCTGTAGTTAAGGAGAAAATTCACTGCTCTATGGGACCAGTGAATGTGTGTCATAAACTCATATTCCGTGTTGGGGCAAGTGAAAAAGAGGACGAAGTCTGTAGCTTAAAATTCAGCTGCTAATCTCATAAATTCCTTGAAAAAAATGTGTATTATTTTCCCCTTCAGAATGGAGCAATTAACAAGAGGCACTCTCAAAAACTAGTTCTCATCCAAATTCTTCCCCTGCTCAGTAGAAACCCCCGGCCTATTCCATGAAAATTTCAGATGTATTTTTTCAGTATTTTTCTTTCTACATTTTATTACTTTAAGCCAGGTGAACAACTCCATAACACTTGAAAAAAGCAAGGAAGTGTTCGACCCGGAGGGACCCGCCCTGGGGGGAGGTCAAACGGGGCTTGGTCCCTCAGCAGGCAGGAGCAGTTCCGGGCTTCATGCTGAGAAACCGCGGGCAGGTTCGTGGAGCCAGTGCCCAGGGCCGCTGGAGCAATGCTCTCCATGGCTCTGGCAGTTGTTTGGAACAGCCCTTGGAGCCCCGATTGTGAGGAGGGCAGGGCGGGGTGGGGGTGCGCCCACACAGGGGCAGCCAGCAGAGGGGTGGGCGTAAACATGCGCACTCACTCAAGCGCCTTTCTTAGAATTCTCCCTTTAACTGGAACTAAGTGGAGAGAGTGGTTGAAAGATTTGCTAGAGACAAATTTTGCTCTCCTACTCCTGAATCCGTTTAATAGAACTTGCTCCAGGGTCGCATGAAGTTCCCCCTCTGCCTGCTCTAGGGCAGCTTTAAATGGAAGCCCTAAGGTTTTCAGTGCCTATAAATACATTACTACCCATATTTTGCCATGTATAATGCATACTTTTTGACCAAGTTTTTGAGGGAAAAGTAAGGATGTGCATTATACATGGTGGATAGTGTCTTAAATACCTTGTATCTGTTCTTGTGCGTTGTAATTATTTGTTACATAAAATTTCTTCTACCATAATATGTTCAAAACTAAATGCTAAGATTCCTTTATAATACAAAAACCAAGTATCTAAATAAATAAAACATTGAATTAAAAAATTAAAATGAAAGGTTTTTTTCCTGTAAGTCTGGCCCAAAAATGACGGTACACATTATACACAGCAGAATGTGGTATATTTGAATCAGACTGAAAAAAATTCTGTGAATTTTAATTTCTGTAGCTGGTTTTATATTTTTCCATGGATTTCTTTATGTTAACACTTACTATGGGATTGGGAAGTTTTGGTGGTTCTGCCATTGTGTGGCCAATAATTTAGTAATTATATACAGGTCTGTCCAGAAAGTATTCAGCCATGTAATATGAGAAATAGAGACATTTGTTGAAGAAGATACAAGATACCAGAAACATTGTACATAAGACAGCGATGCCTCAGTCCCCTTCAAAGTAGTTACCCTGAGACCTCACACAGTTCTCCCAGAGTCTCTTCCACTGTTTAAAACACAGTAGAATCCTTTGTTGGAATTGTCCTTAGTTGCTTAGTCTTATATTCCCGAATCTCATCAATGGTCTGAAGTCTCTTCCCTTTCAAAGGTAAGTTTAGCTGTGGGAAAAGCAAGAAGTCAAAGGGTGCCAAATTTGGGCTGTCCTGGGGCTGAATCACCTGGGTGATTTGATGTTTTCCAAAAATCTCTGCACGAGACATGGTGCACGAGTGGGAGCATTGTCGTGATGAAGCTGCCAATCACCAGTTCCCCATAGCTGCAGCTGTTTTTGTCATGTTCTCAACCAACGGAGAACATGGAGGTAGTTGCTCCTTATTAATTGTTTAGCCTGGAGAGTGTACTCATGATGGATAACAACTTCCCAATAAAAACACAGTTAACATGGTCTTGATCTTGCTGCAACTATACTGCTACTTCTTCGGAAGTGAAGAACCAGGCAGCTCCTGGTGCGATGACTGGGCCTTCATGTCTGGATCACAGCTCTATACCCACAGTTCATCTCCAGTTGTGAACTTCTTGAGGACATTTGGTTCATTTGGCTCATTGAATGAAGTCATTAGCAACTACAGCAGGATGCTCTTCTGCCCTAGTAGCAGAAGCTGCAGAATGAATTTTGCAGTGGTGTGTTTCATGCCAAGATCCTGCATCAAAATCTCACAGTAGCTTTTGGCATCCTCAGCTCAGCTTCTAGTGCTTACACTGTCAGTTGCTGATCTTTGTTGATTGCAGCCTGGACATGTTCAACCTTCTCAGGTGTTCTGTTTGTTGCAGGCCTTCCAGATTGTGTATCACTTTCAATAGATTCTCAACCATCTTTGAAGCATTTGTGCCACACTTATATTCACACTGCACTCACTGCATTGTCCCTGAAAGTCTTCTGAATCATCTGAATAGTCTCTGCAGAGGAGTGTTCAAGCTTAACACAAAATTTGATGCAGATTCGTTTCTCTACTGGCTCAATCATTTTGAATTGCATGGGCCACACAGTACACGTGCTCACTCAACAGCTTCTAACACTGACTAGTACAGTGAAGTCATCATTGTTCGTGCATGTGCATACCAGTCCACTCTCCTTGGCCGCCTGGTTACATTGATGTCATGCAAACTGTTCTCATTATATTAACCATTGTGGGATTTTTTCCAGACAGACCTTGACCGCCTTTGAACAAGGCGAATATCTCTTTCCCCGATGCGTTTTTTTTCAGAGTCTCCACATCTGTGACAGTAGAAATATGTATGAAAAATGAAAGTGACAGGAAGTGGCTTTAGCTCTTTGACATGCTAACATTCTAGACTGCTTGGGATTTATTGGTGCAGAATCAATGTCGAAAAGTGCCCAGTGCTGCCAATATGCATATATCCAAGGGGCTAATGCCCTATAAATCTATAATATAAATAGCTGCTTGGTGGTATATTTTCAGCTATTTATTAAGTGGTCAGTAAATCTCTGTTGCTGTGGTAATATGAGGGTAGGAAAATGAGAAGTAGCAGATAGTTACAAAGTTATAAAGTATAAAAGTTTTTTACTCCTTCCTACATTAAAAATTTTGTTTTGTGGGTTTGTGGCTGTGTTGGCATTAGGGTATTTCTGAAAAAGGTATTCTTAAGAATTCTTGATGTTTTCTATGACATCTAAGTAGCCCTACAGAATTCCCCTAAAGACCACTGTTAAGACAGATTACTTAATGTTATTTGTCTGTTAAGTTCTGTTAAGACAGGTTATGTAACGCTATTTGTCATTCTTTATTGTCTTTTGGAGGATGTGTGGGGAGATTGTCATTGCCATTAATTCAGTTACCCAATCTTTGAATTCTTTTGTCAATATTTTGTTTGTTTCTTTTTTTCCTGCATGAAGTTCTGTCAAGTTCTTAATGGTCTGGAGTATGCCTACTCTAGTATTGCAATGGTGAATACAGCTTGAATATAATAGTGCGACTGGCTGATCTTCACTGCTCAAAGGCCACTATAATGCAAGGTAAATTCTTATTAAGGATACTGTACTTCCATGATGATGTTCAAACAATTTATAAATCATATGTTCTCTAGCCATAATAATAGAAGAAAAAAACCTGTTAACTAAAATAACAAAATAATTACCCCTAAATCTTATATGCAAAAGGAGTTACTTTCTTTTGTTTAAGGCATATTCATATTTGTATGGACTGATTATATATTTATGTTATTCTTTGGGTCATAGTCTAGTAAATATTGTATTTTGTTGTTCAGGTGATTCCAGCTCTGACCACTGGGAGTTCTGGTAGACTTATGGGCATTTTTTTCAGGGATTTTGTTTATATTTAGAGAGAGGGGAAACAAGGGAGGGAGGCATCAGTGTGTGAGGGAGACATCACTGTGTAAGGGAGGCCTCAGTTGGTCGTCTCTCACATGCATCCAATGGGGGACCTGGCTTGCAGCCCAGACATGTGCCCTGACTGGGAGTCGAACCAGTGACCTTTTAATTTGCAGGATGATGCCCAGTCCACTGAGCCACAGCAGTCAGGGCTCCTATAGCCTTTCAGCATGTCTCCGTCCTTTTGGTTTCTGAGCACTTCCTTGCTTTTTGTTTTGTCTTGTATTTTCCCTGCCCTAGCCACCCTAGACCTACAATTGATTATTTCTCCAGAGCCCTTGTTCCTTTTATTGGTGAATGATATTTACAAACTAGGATCTTGGCAACGGCACTCTGCGGTTTGTACTATTTTGTAAATTTTCTGTAAGTCTGAAATCATTTCAGAATAAAAAGAAAAAAATTAGTTAAAAATTGTAAGCTACCTATCCTATTTGTTTGTGTTCTGCCTTACTTAAACTATTAAAGTTACCAAATGTCACATTTAAAATTTTATACATATTAATTTTTAAAAATAAAATGATATTTATATTTTACTTAGAACCTGGAAATAAAAATTAACAAAATTATCCTATAACCTCAGTCAAAAGAAGAAAAAGACCACAAGCCCTCATCATAGGGGAGCTCACTTTGAAAGCTGCTGAGACCTGACATCTTGCAAGATAGTCTGGGCTAAAAAAATTTTTCCTTGAAAATTGTCCTTTGATTAAGTAAAGAGAAATGGATTTTCTGTAGTAGAGTCTTACTACCTAATTGGATTTTCCTAAATACATTAGTGTTAGGACTATAATATGTAATAAGAGTCTTCATATATCCTTTTATAAGAACCTTCACAGCCTCTTTCAGACTGAGCTCTCCTAATTGCACTGCAATAAAGATAAGCCTTATCTCTACTTCCCAGACAGAGATGTTGAAGCAGTAAGGATAGATGACTCGAGCAGATACAGAGTTACGACCATTATTAGTGTTCTCTGTACCTTGAACTTAGTATTCAAATAAAAAAAATAGAGCACGGCTTTAAATAACACTTTTGTCTGGGTTGAATTCAATCATCAGGTTCAATGACATCTCCAGAAATAAGAAATATTTGAGTGCATGAAAAATGATTTGCTTAATATAAATATAACTAAAATATTTTATTATCTTAAACATTAAAATTATGTTGAATTAGAATTATCAAAATATATTAAGTATATAATTTCTTTAAATATTGAAAGAACATAACTGGTTATACACTTTAAAAGTCACACATTTCAGGCAGAGGACCTTCTCCAAAGAGGACATAGAGATGGTCAATAGAGATATGAAAAGATGCTCAGTGTCACTAATCATCAGAAATGCAAATTAAAACCACTATGAGATGTTGCCTCACACCTTGTAGAATGGCTAGTATCAGTAAATCAACAAACAAGTGTTGACAGGGATGTGAATGAAAGGGAGACTTCATACACTGTTGTGGGAATGCAGATTGGTGCAGCCACTGTGGAAAGCAGTATGGAGTTACATCAAAACGTTAAAAATGGAACTGCCTTATACTAGTGATCCCATATCTGGGAATATACTCGAAGAAGCCCAAAACACCAATTCAAAAAAAAAATATGACTCTCCTATGTTCATTGTAATGTTATTTACAATAGCCAAGGTATGGAAACAACCCAAGTGCCCATCAATAGATGAGTGGACAAAACATAATGGTACATAACTATATATGTACATATATAGTTGGCTCTAAAAAAGAATGGAATTTAATGACTTGCGACAGCATGGATAGACCTAGAGGGTTTTATGAAGTAAGTCAAAGACAAATAGCATATGATTTCACTTATATGTGGAATTTAAAGAACAAGAAAAACAAACAAATAGAAACAGACTCAAAGATACAGAGAACAGATTGATGATTGCCAAGTGGGCAGGGGTTTAGGGGACTGTGTTAAAAATATGGGATTAAGAAGTACTATTGGTAGTTACAAAATAGTCACAGGGGTGTTAAGTACAACATAGGGAATATAGTCAATAATGTTGTAATAACTCTGTGTGGTGCCAGGTGGGTACTGGAAATATCAGGGGAAACACTTTGAAAAGTATATGGTTGTTTAACCATTGTGCTGTTCACCTGGAACTAATACAAAAGAACGTAAAATATAAATTGTAATTGAAAAGTAAAATTAAAATAAGTTTGAAAACAACTCACATGTTTAAATGTACATCAAGAAGAAACTGATTAAAGATGCCATGGTGTGTCTACAGCAGGAGTTCCCCAGCGTTTTGTAAAGGTCAAGATGGTATGCCCTGGCTGGTGTAGCTCAGTGGATTGAGTGCAGGCCTGTGAAGCAAAGGGTCACCGGTTCGATTCCCAGTCAGGGCACATGCCTGGGTTGCAGGCCAGGTCCCCAGTGGGGGACACATGAGAGGCAATCACACATTGATGTTTTTCTCCCTCTCTATCTCCTTCCTGTCCCCTCTCTCTAAAAATAAATAAATAAAATATTTAAAAAAATGGTAGATGTTGGGCCACGCACAGTCTCCGTCACGTGCTCTTTTTAAAAGATATTTTATTGGTATAGACTTCTGATCTAGAGAGTGGAATACCATAACCAATAAAAATCTTTCCTGTGCAAAAAAAACAAAATTAAAAAGTATATGATCACAATTGTTTGTTCGATTGTGCATTTTATATTCGCCATTGGCCATCTATTTTTTCAAGGAAGACTCTAAAATGTGAAGAAAAGCAACAGGGAAATAAAATGAAACTTGCAGAGGTATGTTTACAGCCTCCAGGAAGTCATCTATTCCACAAAGTGAAGTGCAACTGTAATTGGACTTCCTTTAGGAAAGAAGCAGGCATTTGAGGTTGTCTGGATGGGAAGGGCTGGATTTTGGGGAGTTTGTTTTTAAATTAAAAAAATAAATATTTTAAATTAAAAAATTAAATATTTTATCGTTTATGCTATTACAGTTGTCCCATTTTTTCCTCCTTTGCCCCCCACCATCTCTGGGGGTTTCACAACAAAAGTCATTTGTCTTTGTTCTATGTCAGAGAAGCAAGAGTGAATTAATTGGGGGAAAAAGTTACATTTCAGAGGGAATACATGACATGCCCCAGTATTGGATATAATAAAGCCAAACTGTGCCTTAGTCCTTAAAATTATTCTAAGAAAATGACTTGGGAAAATACTGTTAGTATTAGTCTTTTCCAGTTTTCCTAGTAGCTCTCTCTCTCTCTCTCTCATAAAACTCCTCTGAATACTAGTTTTCAGATAGACACTTCAGATATTCTAAAATAGGTTTCATGGAGTCATCCACATGGCTTGGAGACCTCAGTAATCTCTGCAGCAAGCTTTAGGTGGACAAAACTATTCTGGGACATTCGTTTGTGCTCTTGTATTGGAGTCCATATTCTTTCTGTATCCCGTGTTTTCCTATTATTTTGGCTAACTCTTTTGTTTTGCTGGAGTATTTTATTCAGTAGCTGCCTGAGAAAAAGTTCCTAGAATTCTTTCTAGTTCTCTGCTTGTTCCTTTTGTGTGCATGTGTTGGGGGCGGGGGGCAGTATATCATGTTTATCCATGGATTTTATAATTTAATCTTTCTTTAATATATTTGAAGACATTAGTTATAATTTTGTTCCAAAGATTTTTCTAGTGCCTGAAAATTTTCTAGTTCTTTCATGTTCACCTATTTGGGATATTCCCTTTTGTGTTGAAACAGCCTTTCTCAATCTCTTTCCTCTGAATGAATCCTTGAAATCATTTTCAGGTCTTAGGAAACTTCTTTTCCATATAGGTTATGGACTCTAATGTAAGCCATTAGTATACATAGTGGTAACTTCAGATTTTTAAAAGTATTTTCTGCTTGATTTTTAAAACTTTGTCCAAATAACCTGAAGTTTTATTACAGATGTCTACTATATGTAATGCTCATGAATTATGATATGTGGTATAATGTGTATGAAAGAGCAGTAGGTTTCTTTTTATTTTAAATTGAAAAATGGCTGTCCAGTCTTTCTTGACACAGGTAGTTAAGCTGAGTTTATCTTTCTTGAAATTAATATCTTTTTCTCATTTAAAAACATTTAAAAACTCATGCATAGAACAAAATTATGTTCAATAACTGGTTTAAAGCAACCAGGATTTGATTGTTTTCAATATAGACTCAGTAGATTTGAGAAAAGGTTGTAAATTTATTTTAAATAATGAATGGTATTTACAACATGAAAATTTACTGACAATGTTGAAAATCTACTGACAATGTTGAATAAGCAACAGCAATGTGAATAAAATGGATTGTAAGATACAATTTTATATAAGACTTTTTTCTTACTGCATTTTAATTTTAGCAGTTACAGGTTATTAAAATATGTGTTCATTTCTCTTTTTTATACAAAGAAACCACTTTATTTTTAAAAAGATTTTATTTATTTATCTTCAGAGGGGAAGGGAAGGGGAAAGGGAGAGAAATATATATTAATGTATGGTTGCCTCTGGTGCATACCCTGCTGGGAACTGTCCTGCAGCCCAGGCATGTGCCCTGACGGGGAATCGAACCTCAATCCTTTGGTTCACAGGCCCGCACTCAATCCACTGAGCTATACCAGCCAGGGCCATTTCTCTTTTTTTTCTGTGGGAGTGTATAGGCATAAAATATTATTATTCTTAAAAGTAAAAATAAAGATGAAATATATCTAATTAATTTGAAACCTGTGCTTTTTTTCTTCTTGAAAAGATATTCAAGGCTGGGTCAAATCTGTAATAAGCACACATACATTTCATTTTCAGTGAAAAATGAGATGATCTCTTGATAATTACTAAATAAGAAAAGTTTGCTCAGCTAAGTTGAAAATTGAAAACTACGGAAAGACATTTATTGTCTTTCTGTGCGTGACTGAACATTTTTTGATCACCTGTTGCATTATTGTGGTGAAATGATTCTTGAGAATATAATTCTCCATCCCTAACCTTACTGGGATTGGTCACTCAGTTAGGCTTAGTATTCTCCTTTTCCAACTCACCTCATTTTCGAAATAACCATTTTGGGCCATCAAGCGTGTTTGTAAAATACAAAAGAAGGACAATAAAATTACCATACAAAATATCACAAGCAGTGGAAGTTTTAAAATATAGTTTATTTCTAATCTTGACAACCCACATTTTGCAGTGTTTAAAACAATAGCAAAGTGGCAGGAAAGCAGTTGAATCACAGCACATAAAAATTCATTCTTTAGAGTGAAAATTCTCTTTAATTGTTTTTATTACAGCAGAGGAACTTACTACATAAACAGGCCATAAGTAGATGCTGGGTGAAGTAATTTGGGAAGGAGAGATGGATGTCTTCCTCCCACCATAGTTACCTCCATGAAGGTTGCACTCTGCAGTTACTAACAGTTTCCTCTATCTCATGTCAAAAACATGAGAGTGGTGTTAAGGCATTAGACATGATCCCACAGTACAGTGCTGAGAGATCTCTTACTAAGCTGCTTGTACCAAAGATGTGTTACTAAATATGGGGCTGTTGGGTCACTGCCCATCATTTCATCACAAGGCATGTGAAGTTCAAAACTGATGTTTATTGTTATTTTTTGAATCATGATCTTTTACAGAGCCCCTTGTTGTAGAAACCCTTGCAGAACCCGAGGGTTTCTTCAGAAATACAATGCTAGAGGTATTTGTCTGCTCTTTGAGGTCAGTTTTACAACATGATTTTGTGAAGACTTACTGATCGGGACCTTCCTTTTGTTGGGGATTACTGCATCAGTACCTGTGTCTTTTCTTGGGGCTATTCAGAGCCCTATAAATTTCTTCATGGAGATGGGATACATGTTTGGCTTCCATTACTCTTGGATATTAGCAATGAAAGGAGACTGGATGAGAACCTCACTGTTCAGAATGTAGAATTTTTATTTACCACTCCTGTTTTTAGTGTGGCACCTCTTCCCTACCTTCCACTATATATTAGTGTCTGGGTTTAGAGAATCTTTTGTTTAATTTCTTCACAGATTTAATTCCCTGAGTGCTCTTTGCATAGACATTCAGCTAATGTTCATATTTAAGTCCTCAACTTCATCTGCAATTTTGTACACCTGATGCTACCAATCCCGAAGTTTTATGGGACTAATGGTATGAATTGATTTACTTTTTCTCAGCATCCTTCAATGCAGGTTTTGGTATTCAGCTTTCTCAGCTAAACCCTCCAATCATTTTCCATCTTCCAAAAGTTTGTTAGCACCTCTCATCTGTGTTGTCTCCTTTCCTGTTGTTTTTACTGTTGTAATTTTCTTCACTCTTTTCTTAGTTCTTATCTAAGTCTACCTATTTATTTCTTTTTTCTCATTAGTGGAGTTTCAGAAAGGAATAGAGATAGGCGCATGTATTCAATATGCCATGATTAACCAGATGTCCTTTGCCGAAAGTCTTAATCTCTTTCCTGTTGAGGAATGATTCAACATGGTGAAAGATGCTCATGGAAAGTGTTGGAAGTAACGAATGGCATGTAAGTGGAATCTAATCAACAAAACAAGCAAGCAAGCAAAATAGAACCAGTGACATTGAAATAAAGAGCAAATTGACAGTGACCAGAGGAGAGTTGGGAGGGGATAAGTGGGGAGAAAAGGGGGAAGGTTGTAAAAAAAAAGAAAAGAAAAGTGTTGGAACTGAAGTCAGATGTTCAGGCTTAGGTTCAACCTCGAAGTAGAAAACTGGCAGCCCATAGGTCCAAAACAGCCTCAGCTATGTTTTATTTGAATATACAAAGTTTTCTCTTTATTAAATTGGTGCTATTTTTAAAATGGAGGAGTATTCACATTATAACCAAGAATTCAGGCATCTTTAAAATACATCAGAAGAACTGGTTGTACATTATCATGTGGTAACAATCGACAGGGTATGAGGGGTGACTGTGCGTATGCTCAGTGGCTTACCACAGTTGTCCCAAAGTCAGCTCCATTCACAGCTCTGATCCATTTATTTTGCACTGAGTAACCTCAGAAGACTGTTTCCTGGATTTAGAAAATTAATTGCAGGTTATGAATTCATTGTGTTATCTTCTGTCTACCAAAACATGTCATCACTAAGTCCTTTTAGTAAAATAAAGCTTTTCCTTCCTAATTTATTTTATACAGATGCATTTTCATTCTTTCCATTGCCTCCTTTTGAAATTATTAACTACAACTATTTTCTTGTAATAATAAGATGATAATACCATTTACAGAAGACAAAATATAGGTAGTAAACAAATTCATGGAAAAGACTCAACAATGTCAGTAATCAATGATGTATCATTTTGTGCCTTTTTAAATTAGATATTTTGTCTCCCTCAAAATCCCAAGAATAACAAAAGCAAACATCAATGCAATACTGATAAAATTATGGATTTTATAGCCCTCTGGATTATCAGCCTCAGCACGTGTCAGGGGGCCAGGTCTTTTCGGGTCTCCACCGTTCCTACCAGTCTTGATGTGGCTTCTTCTATAAATCCTTGGTTATAAGCCTTCTCTCTGTTCAGCTAGTCTTCAGTTGGTTATTCAGGTTGATTGTTCTATAAATTAGTTGTATTTCAGTTTGGTTCTGGGAGGAAGTGAGTGTAACTTCAACCTAGTCCACTGCCATCTTGGATTTCTTTGGACATATGCTTTTATTTTCTCAGTTAAATGTTTAGGAAGGAAATGGCTGGCTTATATAGTAGGTGTATATTTATCTTTTCAAGAAATTGTCAAAATGTTTTCCAAAACAATTGTACTATTTTACATTCCCATCAGCAGTGTAGCAGTGTCCTGATTCTTCCACATCTTTGCCAAAACTTCCTATGTTCACTTTTTAAAATTTTAGTTATTCTAAAAGATACATGGTGCCATCTCACTGTGGTTTTAATTTGCACTTCCCAAAGGAATACTAATGTTGATTATCTTTTCATCTTCATTTTTCATCCTTCTACAAATTTTGAGGATATGTCTATTAAGATCCTTTGCTGATTTGTTGTTATTTATTTTTTATTATTGAGTCTTGGGAGTTCTCTATATATTCTGAAAAGAATTCCTTTATCAGATATGTGGTTTGCAGTTATTTCCTTCTACTCTGTGGCTTGTCTTTATTCTTTTAACAGTGTATTTTGAAGAGTCAAAGCCTCAACTTTGATGAAGTTCAGATGACAATGATGATGATGACTATTATTATTTTGGGTGTGGATCATGCTTTTGGCGTTATATCAAAATCATTTTTGTTTATGTTTTTTGTACAAATTTTATAATATTTTCTTGTACAAATTTTATAGTATTAGGTTTTAGATTTAGGCCTGTTTTGCATTTGTGTTTTCATGTGGTGTGAGTTATTTTTTTTTCATACAGATATCAAATTGTTCTGGTACCATTTGTTGAAAAGTCTATATGTTCTTTTCTGGGTTTCATTTGCATCTTTGTCAAAAATCAACTGACCACATATCTGTGCAATGATTATTGGACACTCTAATTTTTAACCTATTCTTAAAATTTATCTTGATGCCCATATGATACTGTCTTGATTATTGTAGCTTTGTAGTATGTCTTGAAGTCAGGTGTAAGTTTTCTAACTCCCTTCTTTTAAAAAAGTTGTTTTGGCTATTTTAGGCCATATGTATTTCCATACAAACCACATAATTGGCTTGTCAAATTGTACAGTTTTGGAATTTGGATTTGGATTCTATTACATCTATAGGTCAGTTTGGGGAGAACTAACATCAATAATCTTGAATCTTCTGATCCATGGACGCAGCATTTTTCTCTATTCATGTTGTTTTAAGTTTCTCTTCATAATATTGTATAGTTTTACAGTAATCAAGTCTTGCATATTTTTGATAAGATTTATTCCTAAGTATTGCATATATATACAAGTGCACTTACCTTTTGTACATTGATCTTCATAAATTTGCTTAGTAGTAGCATTCCCTCCCTACTCACTCTCCTTTATTTATTTATTTATTTATTTAAAATATATTTTATTGATTATACCATTACAGTTGTTCTATTCCCCCCTTCAATCCCTTCCACCCACACCCTCCCTCCCCCACCATTCTCCCCCCCTTAGTTTATAACCACGTGTCTCAAGTTCTTTGGATTCTATATTTCCCCCACTATTCTCGCCCTCCCCCCTATCTATTTTCTGCCCACCATCTATGCTATTTTCTGTGCCTTCTCCCCTCTTCTCCCCCTCCCACCCCCCTGTTTCTAACCCTCCATGTGTTCTTCATTTCTATGGTTCCACTCCTGATCTAGCTGTCTTCTTGGTTTGCTTTTGTTTTAGGTGTGGTTGTTAATAACTGTGTGTTTGCTGTCCTTTCACTGTTCATATTTTTCATCTTCTTTTTCTTATATAAGTCCCTTTAGCATTTCATATAATAAGGGCTTGGTGATGATGAACTCCTTGAACTTGACCTTATCTGAGAAGCACTTTATCTGTCCTTCCATTCTAAATGAAAGTTTTGCTGGATAAAGCAATCTTGGCTGTAGGTCTTTGGATTTCATGACTTGGAATACTTCTTTCCAGCCCCTTCTTGCCTGTAAGGTCTCTTTTGAGAAATCCGCTGACAGTCTGATGGGTACTCCTTTGTAGGTGACTGTCCCCTTATCCCTTGCTGCTTCTAGGATTCTCTCCTTCATTTTGGTCTTGGCTAATGTAATTATGATGTGCCTTGGTGTGTTCCTTCTTGGGTCCAACTTCTTTGGGACTCTCTGAGCTTCCTGGATTTCCTGGAAGTCTATTTCCTTTGCCAGACTGGGGAAGTTCTCCTTTATTATTTGTTCAAATACGTTTTCCACTCGTGGCTGTTTCTTTCCCCCTTCTGGTACCCCTATAATTCGGATGTTGGAACGTTTAAAGATGTCCTGGAGGTTCCTAAGCCTCTCCTCATTTTTTTGAATTCTCATTTCTTCATTCCTTTCTGGTGGGATGTTTTGTTCTTCCTTCTGGTCCATTCCATTGATTTGAGTCCCCGTTTCCTTTCCATCACTATTGGTTTCCTGTGCATCTCCCTTCATTTCAATCAGTCCAGCCCTCACACGTTCCTCTAATTTGTAACTTTGTTCCTCTAATTTGTGACTATAATCAACCAGTTCTGTGAGCATCCTGATAAATAGTGTCCTGAATTGTGCTTCTGAGAGGCTGGCAATTTCTCGGTCGCTTAGAGTTATTGGCTCTGGGACTTTGAGTTCTTCTTGTGCCATCTTTCGGGTTGTTCGTGCCTGTTCCATAGCAGGATCAGAGCCCTAAAGTGTTCACTAGAACAGGGCAACTCAGTCGCTGGGTTGTGACGTTGTAGGTGGGGGCAGGGTCAAAGAGGGACAATGGCTCTCACTGGTTTTGCAGGGCAACTAAGTCGCTGGGTTGTGACGCTGTATGTGGGGGCGGGGTCAAAGAGGGACTATGGAGTCCTGCCCAGCACCTGCCGCCACGGCCCTCACCGGTGCCACAGTTGCTGCTGTCACCGGGCCCACGCGTTTCATCCCACTGCACGCGAGTGTGCCACCGCTGTCAGCCCTCGCCCCCTGGGGCCTGCGTGGTCTGTCTCACTGTGCGCGAATATGTGCCCGCGGTCTGCCCCGCACCCCAACTGGTTCCGGGCTGCCTGCACGCCTGGGTCGGGGGCTCTGTCCTGCCCGACCCTGCTCGCTGCTGGCTCCGCCCCTCTTACCGTCCCATTGAACGGTTAGATGTAGTCGGACTTCCGTATAATTCAATTTTCTGCCCTTTGGTTGTGTCTTTGTTTCTCCAAACCTTTGTTGTATTCAAACTTGGTTGTGGGAGAAGGCACAGTGTTTCCACCTATGCCTCCATCTTTGCGGAAGTCCTCTCACTCTCCTTTCTCTCTCTCTCCTCTCTTCTGTAGATGCATTAAGATTCCTTGTGTAGACAATCATGTTGTCTTTGGATAAAGACAATTTTACTTCTTCAGTTAGAACCTCTAGTACAATGTTAATAGATGGAGGTAAGAGCAGAAATCCTCATTTTATTCTTGATTTTAGCTGGAAAGTAATTAGGTTTTTCTTATCTAATTTTTAAAAATCGCTTATTCCTAAGCATCAACAATTATGTCACATTTTAAGCAATGAATATGTTGTGTTTAATGAAAAACAGCCTAAAAACAAATTTCCTACAACTTATATGAGTGAATGGTAGAGTTTGTTCACTTTCAGGATGTAACAGAATACCTGTAAATTTTTAAGTTTAGGAAGGTGTCATAGTAGTCACTTTGGAAGGTGTCATAGCAGTAAAGGTGTCTTTCCTATTTAAAATTTAAACTGTGTTGGAAGGGGCAGGTAGTAACACATTAATCACATGGTGTTTGTTGTAGCTGAGGAGCAGCTAGAGTTGGACAGCCTTTCTGGTTCTTAGGAGACGAGCAGCAATTTTTTCTTCATCATATTCAGATTGTTCTGGACAATAGACAGTAAGATTCTTCCAAATCTATGAAGCCTCTCTTTTCTATACCACATACTTTAAATGCTGACCATGGTAGCAGACCCTGGTTTGAGCTGAAGAAGACTTAGTTACGAGCTTTGATGAGAAAAGCCTGTCATAAAATTCATCTTTGTCCTTGGGGCTTCGCTGTCAGACTCAGCAGAGTTCAAACATTTACTGAAGACCAGAACAGTTTTTTCTTCTCATGCCTTTCCCATGCTTGGTAACCGTGGGTGGGGGTTGTTATCTAACAACTAGGATGGCTGGAGCAGTCCTTGAAAGGGGTTTCACTCCAGAGGACAAAGAAGCTCTTAAAAACGCTCTGCCCAGCATTCATCTTATTTACTTAAAACTCCTGTTACTTCCAAAAGGATTATTTAGAGTGCTGTCAGAGATCTCCTAGGAGCTATAAAACACTGCATGTAACATTCTATCTGTACCAGCTAAAACTGTTCCAACTCTTAGAAGCTTGCCTTTTGGGTCTGAGAATGTTAAGTGAAGGTGGGTGGCTGTCTTTTCTGCTAGAAATGAGGGAAATGAGCCATGCTCTTTCCTCTCCCCAATTACACCCCATACTTTGTCTTTCAACTCTTACTCATCCTTCAGCTCTTTCTGTACCTCCCTCTTCAACCTGAGTTGGAGGACCCTACTTTCTGTTCTAATAGTATCTTGTGCTTCCCTTAGCACACATTAGCTGACTCCGCTGTGATTGCCGCCAGCAGTGTAGCAGGGTTTGAGTCTCCCACTAGGATATAAACTCTGTGAGTGCCCCTACTACATTCGGCTTGGTCATTATTATGCCACCAGCAACCAGCAACAGTGCCTAGGCCATAGTTGGCACCAATAGACGTTTATTCAATGAATGTATGAATGAATAAATGCATCGAACAGACCCTGAGTGGGTAGGAATATTTCAATTCCCAAGTAAAAGTAATAAAGTTTTCCTTGTTAGGAGGTGAAATCGTCGATGAGGGATCCGGATTTGAAAAGTAAATGAAGGAATAAACCCAGAGTTTTAGGAAGAGAGAAAGACAATCGTCGCTAAAGAGATTAGAGGAGATGACGTAGAAATCTGTGAAGGTCCGGTGATGAGATTACCTGATTTGGGCTGGGGGTCTGGATTCTAAAACCTCAAGTGAGACATGTGTGCTCTTATAAGCAGGTTGGTGCATGGGTGTGGAGCACTATGGTAAAGACTCCGTCTGTTATAAAAATGTAGGATATATTTCGACAAAAAAGGAAAGGAAATGCTGCTTGTTCGTATTTGTGTGAAACCCTCTGTACTGATCTTTGAAATGTTTCTGGCCTTTTCTCAGCCCTACCATTGTAGTTTGGGGAGTTGTAAGATAGAGAACTGGCTGCTCTTTTGGTGTCTTTATGTTTCCTGAAATGTTTACGTCTAGTGTTCTTTTGCCTTCATTTTCCTTTGGGTTTTCTCAATGTGAGTGAGTTGGGCTGGGGAGAAAATGGGTATAAGTGGCATATATGAAATTTCTCATTTATTTCCAATATTTACATTAAGTGACTGTCTTGGTTTTTTTCAGATATTTTATTATGTAGATGTAAGAATAGAAGCTCCTTCTCTTACCTGATATAATACTTCTTTTTAATTAAGAGGTCTTATTTCATTGTCTAGAATTACCAGAAGGATGTTAAAATATTAGTTGTGATGGTGGTCATATTTGTTTCATTCTTTTTTTGAAATGATTTTATTTATTTTTAGACAGAGGGGAAGGGAGGAAGAAAGAGAGGGAGAGAAACATCAGTGTGTGATTGCCTCTCACGCGCCCCCTACTGAGGATATTGCCTGCAGCCCAGGCATCTGCCCTGACTGGGAATCAAACCAGTGAGCCTTTGGTTTGCAGGCTGGTGTCATCCTTTATGTTAATAAAAATGTCCATAGTGTTTTAAAATATTTAAGTATTATGTTGCCAGCTAATTTGACTGTAGAGATTGTATTTCACATTGAGGAATATTCTTCTATTTCTAGGTCATAGATTTAAAAGTTTATCAGTTGCTTTTAAAAATACATCAGTTGAGGAAATTAGGTGGTTTTTCTCCTTTGACCTAGTAATATGATGAATTACAGATTTCCTACGATTGGCCCATAATTGCATGCATTTCTGGAATAAATCCTACTTTTTCATGATTCTTTAATCTGAATAGAAATATCATTCCTAATGAAATTGAAGCAGTAGCCAAAAATTCCCAACAAAGCAAAGCCCTGGACCAGATGGTGTCACAGGTGAATTTAACCAAACATTTCGAGAAGAGCTAACACCTGTCCTCAAACTATTTCATAAAATCCAAGAGGAGGGAAAGCTCCCAAACTTATTTTATGAGGCCAGCATTAGCCTGATTCCCAAACCTGATAAAGACACAACAAAGAAAGAAAATTATAGGCCAATATCCTTGATGAACATACTGTATTTTTCTGACTATAAGACGTACTCCTCCCACCAACAAATTTGGGAGGAATAATGGTTGTTAATGCTGTTGTTGAGTTATGTTTACATTTACATTGGTGAAATATTATGTTTTTTATGTTATTAAATATTTTATCACATTCTTTGCTTCAATTTTTTTTTGCTATTTTCTTTTAAAACCTAGGTGTGTCTTATGGTCTGAAAAATATGGTAGATGCTAAAATCCTCAACAAAATATTAGCAAACAAAATACAGCAGTGCATCAAAAAGATCATACACCATGATCAAGTGGTATTTATCCCAGGAATGCAACGTTGGTACATTTCAAATCAATAAATGTGATTCATCATATAAACAGAATAAAGGATAAAAACCACATGTTCATATCAATAGATGCAGAGAGAGCTTTTGTTAAATCCAGCACCTATTTGTGATAAAAAATTCTCAGCAAAGTGGGGATAGAGGAAATGTACCTAAACATATTAGAGGCCTATATGACAAACTTGCTGCCAGAGTCATACTCAAGGGCAGAAACTACAAGCATTCTCCTTAACATCAGGAACAAGACAGGGATGTCTGCTTTCAACTTTTTTATTCAACATAGTACTTTGAAGTCTCACCCACAGCAATTGGACAAGAAGAAGAAATAAACGCATCCAGATTGGAAAGGAAGAAGTAAAACTGTCTTTGTTTGCAGCTAATATTATACTGTACATAGAGAACAGAAAATATTCCACTGAGAAATATTCCACCAAGAACTTGTAAATGAATTTAGCAAAGTAGTAGGATACAAAACTAATATCCAGAAATCAGTTGCATTTCTTTTTCCCAACTATGAACTAACACAAAGGGAAATTAAGAAAACAATCCCATTCACAATTGCCTCAAAAAGAATAAAATATCTAGGAATAAACCTAATTAATATTGTAAAACACCTGTACTTGGAAAATTATAAGGCACCGAAGAAAGAAATTGAAGAAGATACAAATAAGTGGAAGCTTATACTGTGTTTATGGATAGGATGAATTAATATCATTAAAATGTCTATATTATCCAAAGGTGTAGATAGATTCAATGCAATTCCTATCAAGATTCCAATGATGTATTTCACAAAACTAGAACAAATATTTCAAAAATTTGTAAGGAAACACAAAAGGCCCTACATAGCAACAGTGATCCTGAGAAAGAAGAACAAAGTTGGAGGAATCATGCTACCTAAAATCAAACTATACCACAAGGCCACAGTGATTAAAACAGCATGGTACTGGCATAAGAACAGACATACAGATCAGTGGAACAGAATAGAGAGCCCAGAAATAAACCCACACCTTTATAGTCAATTAATATTCAACAGAGGAAGCAAGCACATACAATGAGCTAAAGACAGTTTATTCAATCAATGGTGTTGGGAAAATTGGGCAGATGTGTGACACTGAAAAACTTATTTTCTAATCATCAGAGAAATGCATATTAAAACCACAATGAGATATCATCTTACACCTGTTAGAATGGTTATTATTAATAAATCAATGAACATAAGTGCTGGTGAGGATGGGAAGAAAGGGGAACCCTTTGCACTGCTGGTGGGAATGCAGACTGGTGCAACCACTATGGAAAACAGTATGGAGATAATTTAAAAAATAAAAAAATGGATCTTCCTTTTAACCCAGTGATCCCACTTTTGGGAATATATACAAAGGAACCCAAAACACTAATTCAGAAGAACATAAGCACCCCTATGTTCATTGGAGCGTTATTTACAATCGCCAAGATATGGAAGCAGCCCAAGCGCCCAACAATAGATGAGTATATAAAACAACTATAGGACATTCACGCAATGGAATTCTACTTACCTTTAAAAAAAGAAGAAAATTTTACCCTTTGCAACAGTATGGGTGGACCTGGAGAACATTATGCTAAGTGAATAAGCCAGTCAGAGAAAGACAAATACCATGTGATTTCACTCGTATGTGGAATCTATTAATGAACAAACTGATCCAACAAGCAAAAGAGAGACAGACTCATAGATGGAGATCAGATGACAGCTATTAGGGGGGCAGGTTAGGAGGTGGAGGGATTGAGCAAAAAGGATAAAGGACTCATGGACATGGACAACAGTGTGGTGATTGCTGGGAGGAGGGGAGTATAAGGGGACTAATTGGTAGTGGAAAAAATTCAATAAAGATTAAATTAAAAAATATCCTGACATATTTCATTTTCTAATGTTTTATTAATGATATATGTATCTATAGTTACAATTGTGATTGCCTAGGAGACTGTATTTGACTCACAGTTACTGTTTGATGGCCAACTCTTGCTTTTAATCCCTGCAGGTCTGAGCCAGGGTTGGGAGGCTATTTGTGACTTTTTTCTTTGGGTTCTGGTCCCCTTCTTCCCAGCCAGATTGTGCTCTTTTCCTTCCTTTATTTTGTGTTCATCTGTTGTTTGTGTAGCAGAAGTATTTTGAATCTTCTTTCCTGGTTTCTCCTAATTCAGATGACTCCATTTTCCTCTTTTCTATTTTTCTTTGGATTTTATTCACCAAAAATTCAGAAAGGGTGGGGTAGGTGAAACCCATTTGATTAATCCAAAAGCCCCCAATCTTGTGCTTCAAATCTAAGAACAATAAACAAAACAACATTTTAAAAAATTGTACTGCATTTATATTTGAGATAGCATTTCTAAAAGTCAGGTGTTAGCTTTTGAAATTTTCCTAGTGGTTAAGTCTCTGCCACAGGGAGGGGCAATACCACTGAACGACTTCGCCAGGAGTTGCAAATATGTCAGTGGTTGGCTCCAGATTGCAGCTGAGGTAGCTGGTCTCAGGTGCTAAACCTTGGGTGGTGGCGAGCATTTTAATAGTGAAGACTTTTATGTAAGTGCAGTAGAACCCTTCTGTTAATGTTGGTAATTGGAATAGGATGCATACTTTTGTTTAAGACAACCAGAGTTCCACCTGCTCTTATTTTGTGTAGGTAGCATTGTGAAATAATTAGGAGACACATTCTGAATCTGTGTGTGCTTAATAGTAAGTCCTGAAATACCTGGAGAACATGCAAGTAAAACCCGCATAAAAACCATAGTCACACCAGCAACCAACTGCAAACACCAAGAATGTACAGAGCTTGTTCTAAACAACATTCTACCACCCATGCGGTTCACCTTCGGAATAGCCCAAACAGCAGAGGTCCCATTTCAGGATTCCTTCTCCTTAGGTCTTTTCCTTTTCCTTTTCTGTCTCTTAGCCTTCTTCACCTGGAGTCTTACTTTCTTCAGTTGGTGCTCTTCACAGACAATCCAGAAATTCTAACTTCAAATTCCATCCTGGGAAAGGATTGAGGATCTTTCTGGCTCAGGGATCTGAGGTCCTTTGTGGGTAGACCATCAGATTGACAAATCTTTCTTTGGTCCAGACAGACTCTTTTTTGATAATGCAAATGTACCAATTAGCAAAGGCAGGTCCTGTCTCCCCCAGGAGAGGCTGTCTGGAGGGGTGGAGGAGTTAGTTAGAGGTCCTTCCCATTGTGTTTTCAGTAGTATGGGCCACTGTAACAGCAATTTTATAGAGCAACACAAAGCTGACTGAATGAATATGTCACCCATGGGTCTCTGAGCTCAGGGTAATAAATTGGTTTTTCCTGTAGCCAATGGATAAGCCGTCTGGACAAAAGTTCCAGGGCTACCTTCTCTCTAAGCCTCTGTGTCCCTGAATGGCCCAGGGCAAATGCATTAGCTTCTTCCTCTGTTAAAGGAAGGCGACTGTGTGGTCTCCTCCATTCGAGCTGTTGGGAAGACGAATGTGAATGCATCTGTAAAGAGCTCTCAGCCTCCCCAGAAGGGCACTGTGTAATGACAAGGTGTTATTATCACCACTCCTGTTAGGTGCGTTGAGATTGCGAAGGCTGGAGTAGCTGCAAGTGCCAGTCTTTTGTCTTCAGCTTTAATGCTTCCTGTCCCCCCTACAGCCTTAAGCAAATAAAGACTATTTCCAAGACAGGCTGCCTTCCAATGAGTCAGGGCTGACTCTTGCCTTATATATACCCCTGAACCTGGCCTCTTTCTGGTGGGTTGTGCGGTAAAGTGGACTCTCTTCATGGCCAGACAGCCCCAGCCACACTGCTGTCCAGCTCAGTGACCTTAGGCCTGTTATTTAACCTCTCTAAGGCTCTGTATCTTTACCAGTAAAATTGAGTTACTTATAACTATTGTATGGATTAAATGAGATTTGTTCCTTAAAATTTCTGGCAATCAGATGGTGCTCAATAAATGTTAGTGTTTTGAAATTTAATGTTCTTTTATTCTCTCATTTATTGGTCCTGGTATTTCTATCCCAGCATCTTGTTCAGGGTAGCAATTGATATTTTGGGTGCTTTGAAATAATGGCATCATTATTCTGGAAGATTTCATTTTGAACCATGTATCTTCATTCTCAGAGTTCTCAAAGCAATGTAAATTAACCAAAGGTATAAAAGCATTTACTTCACAACATTTACTTTCAATAGCTTGTGAACCCTTACACGCTCTAAATAGAAAGCGGAGGCTACCAGACCTGGCCCGCCTGTGAGGAGGGGCTGTGTAGAGACTCAGCAGGCCAGAAGCTGACAATTTGAAACTGACTGTGGAGTGTGACGATGCCAAATAGGAGCAGACACCCAGGAAACTTGTCCCATATGCCCTGTGTCAGCAAAAATCTCAGGAGTCTGCAGAGATTTTAGAAAAGTTTTTCTCTTAGGAAGTTTTTGCTATTTTACTCTCTAGATTTCTTTTTTTGTTGTGGATGGAGCATGGTACAGCAAAGGAATCTCAGACTGCAAACTGGGCTCTGTGGATAGGGAGGGTTCCCCCATGCAGAGAAGTTTGTGAGGCTTCCACTGAGCTGAGCTACTTGACAGCTTTATGTCTTCAGGTTTCATTGAAAAGTGGCTATTTCTGCTGCACGTGTTGTTTCATGGTGGCTTAGAAGCCCGCTTGGCCTCTGACTAGCCAGGTGACCTGTCGAGTTACTTAGCCCATGAGTGGCAGTTTCCCTGTCTGTGAAATGGGGATAGTGATACCGGCCTCACGGTATTTTTGTGAAGAGTATGGAAATGTGCATAAAGTTCCTACATTGGTATTTGACATATAGAAGGCACACTGATACATTTTAGTTATTCCTTTTAATAAAACTACTGAAAAATAATCTTTGTGGTAGGCAGAATAATGACCCTCTACAAAGATGTTGACATCCTACTCCTTGGAACCTGCACACATATGTTATGTACCATGGAAAAGGGACTTTGCAGATATGATTAAGGACCTTGAGATGGGAGGTTATCCTGGATCATCATGGTGGGTCTAATCTAACCACGTGAGTCCTTAAAAGGAACCTTTTCCTGTTGTGCTCAGAGAAGAGGAGGAGTGAGACCAGAAGCAGAGTCAGGTGGGGGCCAGAAGCCAAGGAACACAGGCAGTCTCTGGAAGCTAGAAAAAGTAAGGACCACATTCTCTCCTAGAGATTCTGGAAGGAACCAGCCCTCCTAACACCTCACTTCAGCCCAGTGAGAGCCCTGTCAGACTTCTGACCTATAGAACTGTGAGAGAGTAAGTTTATGTTGTAAGTCCATGTGTCTGTGACAATTCTCACATAGCTGCAATGGAAGAGAGTGTCAAGCAATTGTACAATTATGGAAAGGATGAGGGCCATGGTGCTCTGTATTTGGACAGACTGTTATGGTATGTGCTAAATTCTAGTCCTCTTGAGTTTGGTTAGAGTGTTTGAAAGTACCAGTTTTTCTTCTGGCTTGCTTCATAAGAATTGAAATACTTTGTTATACTCCAAAGAATTTGTCTAGATTGAAAAAGTCACATTATTTACATTCGAAATTTTGGATTACCATAATTGCACAAATCCCTTGTATCCTCTTTGAATAAACAGTACTAAGACTTTGCTATACCAGTCATTTCACAGGTGAAAGAACCTAGAAGTCAGAGTCAGAGATGTGGGTCTTTGTGCTGCCCTGGGAGAATAAATTGTGTGATCTCCAAATTGGATCTGCAGTACAAGGATGATAACACCTGGTTTATCTACCCATCGTGTGGGTCAAGGGGAAGATGTGAATAAAGGCGAAATGAGAACGGGCTCACTATACAATGTTAGGAGTAATTACGATTATGTTTGTTGTTATCATGTTGTGATAGAATCATGGCATGTTAGATCATGAAAGGACACTAGAGATCATTTGGTCCATTGGCCTTGGAACTGAGGTCAAGAGAGGTTAAATAACTTGAAAATGGTTTTTTTTTGGTTCCCTAGTGTCTAGCCTCTGACATGGCCTGGATCATCGGTGGGCAATGGGCCAGGGTGGGAACTGGATCTTCCTTGAATGGTACTGGCTGGGTTTGGGGTGGGGGGATACAGCTATAAGAACTGAGCAGTCCAGTCCTAGGAGTTGGTGTTGGGTTGGGAGGGATTGGCCATGGAAGAGGATATCCAGGTGCACCCCAGGAATTTGGGGGAAGTAGCAGGTCAGGGTGAGGAGAAGTGACATTGTGCCAAGAGATGGCCTTACAGTTAGTGAAAGTAGGAATATAACTTCCAGCTTCTAACTAAAGTCAGTGTATTTTTTCCAATTATTGTTATTTTGGGGGAAAGGGAGGAGAGGAAGCTGCCTTATATGTGGTTCTTCTACTGATTTCTCCCCTAACTTTTGGGAGGAACCCAAGATGGACCTATTTTCAGTTCTGCTTAAAGATTAAGGTATTGCAATCAAGTTCCAGTAAATGACCTTCTTTGGCATGTGATTGGCTCACAGTCCCAGAACTTGAATCTGTAATCTTTGGTCCTGAAAGTTTCTGCTTTAATATCCAGACTCACCATGGATAGTCAGGCAAAATGAAACAAAGCTCTTTATTTTTGCAAGGCAATAACAATTCTAAATTCACCTCTGGCTCCCAGTATCTCCTCAATGTATACCTACTCACACAAACATGCACTTCCACATACCACACATGGTATATGTTTATATATACACACTCAAACTACACTTACTACACATGAATACACACCCACACTCACATACACGCACATACCACAAACAAAGAATTATGGTAGCAGTGGCTTCAGGATCTGTTGTGTGTTTTGTTTTTACAAGATACACTGAATCTCAATATGTGGTATATAGAAACGGGACATATTAAATATATTTTCCTAGATTGTATTCAATGGCTATTTGCAAAAGAAAAATTTGTTGGAAGATGAAAAAATGAATTGACTACCCCTAAATTAAAACCTAACAGTAAGAGTCCTTTATAATTTTATAAGAATGTGGAAACCAGAGGGTTTTTGTCTTCGCCAGTGCCTTGTACCCCAGCAGGCGGTGTGAGGGGAGGGAGGAATCTCCCTTCCTGCCCCACAGGAGACACTCGGAGTGGTGAGGTGAAGTGGTTGAGGTCAGAGTGGGGTCTGAAGGGAAGGACAGCGGACAACTTCTCTGTAACCACACAGCTGCTTCCCTTGTCTAGTTGCTGGAGAACCACAGCAATAAGGACTTTTTAAATGAAGTTTAACATTTGATATTAAATATGGATTATGTAAAGGTTTCTCCATTCTGTGTTAAAGAAATTTGTTAGGCAGAATTTCAAAACCTGGAAAATATAGATAGGAGAATATTACCCTGCAAGATGAGTCTTACGATCATTTTNGGTGAAGTGGTTGAGGTCAGAGTGGGGTCTGAAGGGAAGGACAGCGGACAACTTCTCTGTAACCACACAGCTGCTTCCCTTGTCTAGTTGCTGGAGAACCACAGCAATAAGGACTTTTTAAATGAAGTTTAACATTTGATATTAAATATGGATTATTTAATAAAGGTTATGGATTATTTAGTAAAGGTTTCTCCATTCTGTGTTAAAGAAATTTGTTAGGCAGAATTTCAAAACCTGGAAAATATAGATAGGAGAATATTACCCTGCAAGATGAGTCTTACGATCATTTTTGTTGTATTTCTTTCAAAATAATTTTTATGCATAGAACTTTCTTGTCATTTTATTTTGTTTAGCTAATAGATGAGTATTGAATTATAATTTTTCTTAATTTTCTTCAAGAAGCATTTTGTCATATATTTTCTTGATATATTAGCTTTAACATCTTATTTAATGGTTGCAAGGTACTCCATCAACAGGCTGTACCATAAATTATTAGCAATTTCTGTTTTAGGATCTAGGCTGTTTTGACTTTTTTGAATTTCCACATTTACTTTAATTTTTCAGGTAGATGTCAAGAATTGGGATTATCAGATCATGCAAATTGGATATACATTGCCATATTTCTTTCCAAAACTATTCTATGAATCTATCTTTTTTGTGGTAGAAATGCAATCTACTTAAAATGGATATTGTTCTTAAAAGAACTTCAGGCACAAGGAACTGTTTTTTTCAGCCTCTAGACACATTTATTTATTTGTTTAAAAGTTATTTTTTTGTTGTTGTTTAATTACAGTTGTCTGCATTTACCCTCCACCACTCCCCACCCATCCCAGCCATCCCCACCTCCATCCCTTGTTTCCACCCCTCCGTGGTTTTGTCCTTGTGTTCTTTATACTTGTTCCTGAAAACCCTTACTCCTGTCCCCCCCATTACTCCTGTCCCATCTCTCCTCTGGTTACTGTCAGTTTGTTCTTAATTTCAATGTCTCTGGTTATATTTTGCTTGCTTGTTTGTTTTGTTGATTAGCTTCCAGTTAAATGTGAGATCATATGGTATTTGTCCCTTGCTGCCTGGCTTCTTTCACTTAGCATAATGCTCTCCAATTTCATCCATGCTGTCACAAAGGGTAGGGGCTCTTTCTTTCTCTCTGCTGCATAGTACTTCATTGTGTAAATGTAGCATAGTTTTTTGATCTATTAATTTACTGATGGGCACACGAATCCATGAAACACAGAGGGTCCCAACCAAGAGGAACCCAAAGAGGCACAGGGAACTTCTGACTGGCTGCCTTCCCTGCACAGGACCCGGCATCTGGCTGTGTTGCTCAGCTCCCTCTCTCCTTCTCCAATCCCAAATTCAGCCTTTCACTGCTCACCCAATCTCAAAGTTCCATTAATTTCTAAGGCGCAGTAGTTTGGATTTGTTCTCTCTTTGTATTATAAGCCCTTGGGACCTCATCTTTGTCCCAAGATGGTTTATCGAAATATTATTCTGATCAAAGTTGGTTCCCTTCCCATGAAAGGCTCTGGAGTCCTTTGTGAAGATAATGCTTCCAACACTCTCTATCACCCACCAATGCTGGAAAAACATCTGTTTATTTTGTTTGAAAAACATCTGTGTACTTGCTTGTTTACTTAGGCTGATAGATTTCAGGATCCTAATCAGGATGAACTTTCTAGGTGTAATAGGTCCCCTAAAGAGAGAGTGGCCTGCAGGAAGTGATGAGTTCTCTGCAACTGCAGATGTCCAAGCAGAGGCTGAAGATCATTTGACAGGATAATTGTAAATAGAATTCAAGCAACAGCTGCCTGTCAGGTCGGAATAAATGAACTTGAAGATCTCTGTGAGTCAGGGAATCCGTGATTTTCAACTTCTTTCTCTATTAAAGCTCTTATTAACAGTCCATTTTTAAGGCCTCATCCTTTTAATAACACACAAGCATAAAGTGCTGGGCTCTTGAGTTGGACACCCATGTTATGTTGCTTCCCCACCTGTGATTCAGGGTGATTAGCTCCCTCCAGCAAGGTTCCTCCCAGTGGCATTCTTTTCTGGCACTTTTTCTGCCTCTGAGATATTTCAGCCCTTTTGCTATTTTAGGAACACACTGCTAAGTTACACAGGGTTTTGCTGACACAAGGGCCACGACACCTTGCCAAGAGGAATTCTCCATGAATGGAATAAATGAAGAGAGAATGCCTGTGAAAAGTGTCAGTGCAGCTCAGCGGCTCTTCCCCAAATGCACCACTGCTGGAGGTGGAGGGTCCCTGACATTCAGGACCAGAAGATGCTTCTCATTTCTGAAGTCAGTGATATCACAGAGTGCTGATGCCTCAAGCAGCCCGGTCTTGGAGGTGCTGGCATGGTAGCCAGCTCAGGTCTACCAGCGAGTCACATTCCTTGGATACTCACATCACCCACACCTTTCATTCGGACATCGTGGTGCTGTTCAGAGTGGCTAAGGAACACACTGCCCTACCTTGAGTTAACCGCTCCACTTTTCTCCGAAACAGTCTTCTAGGCCCTCATCATAGTAAGATAAAAACAATAACATTGCAAAGAACTGTGGGTGATATAAAAACTGGGACCTAAAATGTGTCAAAAGTGGATACACCTTTTATCCCAACAAGTTTACTTCTTGCTGAGGAAATAATGAGAGAGGTATTCAAGCACGCCCAGCTGCATCACTTAATGATGCCTGAAATCTGGAATTCAGATATGAGACCATGTTAAATGAGGTACATCTGTACTTAAGAACCATGTTGTAGGAAAAGATTTAGAGGCACAGAGGTGTGTAGGATACGTTATTCAGTGAAAGAACCAGGCTACCAAGTAATTAACATTTTTTTGATTGAAGAGATACATGTATTTTTAAAGATTGTGTTTGACATACATCTAATAATAATAGTTAACATTCACTGAGTGAATATTGTATGTCAGGCACTGTTCAAATTGCTTTACATGTATTATTTAATCATTAACAAAACTCTCTGCGGTACTATTGCTGCCCCTGTTTTATAGATGAGGAAGCTGAGGCACAGAAAGCCTGGATAAGTTGCTTGAGGCTGCTAGGCAGAACTGGGATTTAATTGGGTAAAACCTTGGCTCTAAAACCCGAGCTGTTAACCACAGTGAACACTGCTTCCAGCAGACTGAAAAGGAGATAACCTCAGAAAGCTAAATGCAATTACATATGGTTGTTAAGATTATAGGTGATATTTTTCTGAGCATTTATAAAGAGAATAATAATACTTATTGTAAAATAACATAAGAATAAAGAATCTGGAACCTTAAGTAGCATAACCTTTCTAATTAATGTTTCTGTTCAGCCAACATTCATTTGGCTAGCAAAATAAATAAGACATGGTTATGCTTTGTGGATCAAGCACTATTTGGAATTAACTACTTAGCTTTGAGCCAATCAGCTCACTGTTCCACCGAGAGGTCAGGAGAGCAGAACCAAAGCTCCTGATTTTCACTACAGGGCCAGTTTTAATTGGCCTCAAACCAATGTTGACCTAGTGATTGTATTCCTTTTTTCTATTGAAGTTCTTAGACTTGGAGAAAGTTGGCCCTAGGGCAGTGTTTCGTAGCTTGGGTGATTTTGTGCCCTGGCAAACATTTGACAATGTCTGGAGACCTTTTTACTGTGGCAACTGGGGTCGGGGTGTTACCATTGGCACCTGCGGGTAGTGGGAGTTGGAGGAGGTGATGCATAGGATGGCTCCTTACTACACCAAAGGATTATCTGGCCCCAACGTCAATAGTGTGGCGATTAAGACACCTTCTCCTAGGGGTGTCAGAGGTCATCCAGTCCCACTTCCTGCCCTGCCGATGCTACAGTGCAGAACTGACTCCAAACTGCTGTGACTTTGCCAAACTCACTGCTCTTTTCTTTCTGGCAGAATTCAGGAAGATGTGTCTAAATACACATTCTGGGTCCATGAGGAAATGTGGGCAATGCAAAGAACTTGGGCTTTGCAGTCAGACAGACCAGACAGACCACACAGGCCTGTGGTGGGAACTCAGCTTGGCCGCTAACTAATCTGCGTGGCTGTGGGCAACTTTTTTAACTGTGTGAATTGCAGTTTTCTCATCTGAAAATTGAGGACAACAATATCAATTTCCTAAGGGTGTTGTGCAGATGTTATGAAATACTGCTTCTAAAGTATCTGGTATAATACCCTGATATAGTAGGTACGTACTGAATGTCTATTTCTTTTCCAATTTATTCCAAAGAAGAGCATCAGTGATCAATTAAATAGTCACAGTATAAATTTAGCATGTAGAAGTGATTGGGCACAAGTTAGGTTCTTAAAAGTTGGTATTGTAGAAAATAAAAATAAATAAATGAATAAATGAATAAATAAATAAGTAAGTTGATATTGTGCAACATCAACACATGTCTGGCTGCCTGTGAGTCAATGTCTTTTTCTCTGTCTGGGAAATTGCCAGCTTTGTGTGCACTTGTTGCTGCTGGGGGCATGGCAATGGACTTCACCTGTTTATTGCTGAGAGCAAATTCAGCCCTTGTGGTAGCAACTTATTTTGGAGCTACATTTGTCTCCTGCTTTTTTTCTTTCTACGCCTCTGTTAGCTAACTGGCTTGGACAGTACTGAACAGTGTAGTAACAATAATGGTGATGACGATAATAGTAATAGTCACAACAATAGCTAAGGCATATGATGTACCTTGTAAATGGGAGGCATTGTTCTTAATACTTTACACATAATAACTCACCTCATCTGTGTTGTACCCCTAAGAGGAAGACTGTGGTAGGCAAATGATGGATCCCCAAAATTCCTGTGTCCTGATCCCTGGACCTTCAAGTATGCTGGCTCACCTGGCATAAGGGACTTTCCAGAGGTGATTAGCTCAAGGGCCTTGAGATGAGATGATCATCCCAGATTATCTGGGCAGGTCCAATCTAATCACACAGATCCTTAGAAAGATAAAGCCTTTCCGTGCAGGGGTCAGAGAATGATCACAGTTGGGTCAGAGAGATACTGTGCTACGGGCTTTGAAGATGAACGGGATGAGGGGGCACTAGCCAAGCAATGTAAGCAGCTTCTAGAAGCTGAACAAGGCAAGGAAATTGATTCTCCTCTAGATCTCCAGGGGGGGGTCTAACCCTGCCCACTTCTTGATTTTTAGCCTAGTGAGACCCACTTCCGACTGCTGACCTCCGGAAAGAGAAGGATAATAAATTTGTCTATTTAGACCACTCCATTTATAGTAATCCATTACAGCCACAGCAGGAGTCCATGCAGCGGATGATTCCAATTGTACAGATGAGGAGGGAGGGGGAGAAGCTTGCCAGGGTTGGCACAGTAACACCAGGAGCCCAAGCCTGCTGGTCTGATTCCAGAACTCAAGGCCCTAACGGCTGTGTTGTGCTGCCTGTGAGAAGAGGGTGCCTGGCCCTGACCGTGCGCCCCTGTGTGATGATGTGACAGAAGTGGAGTTGGTACCTGCTGCTGCGTGTTGGCTCGGGAGGAAAACAGACCCTCACTTAAGCTCCTTGACTTGGTCATACCAAACTTTTAAATCTTGCCGAGAGCTTACAGCCTGCATTAAAAGTTGATCATCCTGACAATTTGAACTTAAATTCCTGTTTACTTATCTTTGCCCATGGGTATTTTTTGTTATTTCTTTAAATTTTATCATCTCTTCCTAGTTTACAAAATACATTAGTATTTGTTATGTATTTGGTTCTCGTGATACTCCTGTGTGGTAGACGAGGTAGATGGCACTGAAGCTCAGAAAGTGCATTTTGCAGCTCCGACCATCCGCCTAATAAGGGGCAGAGCAGGAGTTCTAGAGTTTCTTTTCAAATCTAGAGCTGTATATAATACATCTTGTTTTCCATATTGACAGATTTTGTTCAAAACTATAAATGTATTATATTTTCATTTATACTGAGAGCAGCCTCCTCTGTTTAGAAATTATTACTCAAAGAGTCTGGTAATGATGCATGAGTGACTTCAGGAGCATATCTATCACTTTCAGTTATGATCCCTACACAATACATCTCAACATCAAAGACAAATAAAATCCAATTTTTCTCCTGGCTTTTGTTTGTTATTTTCTAGTGAGTTATTCATTATCTTCAGCCATTAGTCTGTGGCTATTGCATAAAGCCACTGTGTTTAAAATAACACTCAAACTATCTTGTACAACTGGATTGGAATCAGTTCTGTGTATCTATGACAGGCAAACCCAGAGCACTGAGAAAAGAAAATTCTGGTCAGATGTAATTTTTTTTTCCACTTTGAAGTTCTAGCCTATGGATATAAAACTGATAAGAACAGATACTACACTTGATCTTAGCCAAAAGGCCGAGAAGCGATTAGCCTATGGATATTAAAACTTCAGTGATGGGAGTTCTTAGATCATGAAATAACTCTGGACCTGCATCAGTTACTTAATTAATACATTAAAAATCTACAAAGGTTTGCATTGCCAGGAACTATGGCAGGAATGAGAGAGAGTCCAAAAGTGAATTAGACTTAGTTTCCACTCTCAAAAACTCTCAGAATTCCAGTGGATTGAAGACCCGTACAATACAAACCTCAAGGCAGGTGAGTCTTAGAGGATCCATCAGTCCTCTGGAGGTAGAAAGTAGGCCCAGAATAAGGGTGGGACAGTATAAGGCAAAGAATTTTCAGGAATTGCAAGTGGAGGCTAAAAATTGTGTGTGTGTGTATGTGTGTGAGATATGTTGTGTGGCCATGTTGGGGAGTGTGGGTGTATTCAAGAGAGTAATAGGAATCATTGAAATGTTTTAAGCAGAAACAGGTAAAATCTTAAAGAAAATTTTAAATGTCTCACTTTGGTTGCTCTGTGGAGGACTAGTAATTAGGTTCCTTGCTATAGTTAAGGCAAGTGAGGCTGTGAGCCTGGACTGAGATCAAGGGAGTGAGAATGGGGGAAAACAGGTAGAATTGTGGGATGGCTTAGAAATGAATGATTGAATGGAGAGAGTATTGAAGGAATTATTTTTAATTTTGTGTCATTAATTTTTCTGAAAAGATATTTTGTATAAGTATAATTTATTTGGTGTCCACATGGTTTAGATTTTATTTAGTTATTCATTCAACAAGCATTTATTGAGTAGCTGCCTACACAAATAAACCCAATGTTTTAAGCATTGTGGGACTGTATATATTGTATATATGTTATATATCATTTGGTCTTGACTCTTATGAAGCTTATAGTGTAGTGGGACTTATTTAAGGATCCTGGAAATACTATTTTATTCTTAAGTTATGTTTCCAAGCTTGGACAATTGGATGCTCACTCCTGAAACTTTGCAACAAGAGCACGTGGCATGGAACCAATGGGTGGTGGTCCCTCCTAGGCTGTGCCCTCGAGCCTCTCCTGTCCACAGGATGGACCAAAGTTTCTGCTTCTTTACTCTCTGGGGCATCCTTGGCTCCTATTTCCAAAGCTGATTTTCCAACTTCTTGATTCTCTGAGTTCCTAGAAATCTTTTGAAAACATTCCCTATTTCTCGTATTAGTCAGGATCAGTTTCATTGGCTTGCCTTCCTTATGTGCTCATATTTTCCATTATGGAAAATTATGGACCTTTTTGAAGTTTGTCTTTTTTGTGATTGGTTCCATGTTCTGAACGATAAGTTCTGCTATTAACTGCCTTCAAAGTTGATTTTAATTCCTCGTTGCACTTTGCTCCTTCCATGTCCTTTTCTATTCCAATCTTATTACCATTGCTTTTAGTTTTCTTATTTATTTATTTTATTTAACTCTTGTTCAAGTACAGTTTTCTTTCTTGTATTCCCAGCCCTGCCCCCCTCCCAGTGCTACCCACCTCCCTCCCATCTCCACCCCCCACCTTAGTTATTGTCCATATGTCCTTTATACTTGTTCATGTGAGTCCTTCCCCTTTTCCCCTGTGATTTTCTCTCCCCTCTCCCTTCTGGACCCTGACAGCACGTTCTGTATTTCAGTGTCTTTGGTTACATTTTGCTTGCTTGTTTGTTTTGTTGTTTAGACTCCTGTTAAAGGTGATTCGACTGCTCTCTTCACATGGGTATTTTTCCTTATCCACAGGGAATTTCCATTCCTTCACACAAATAACTCATCAAAACATTTTTTCATACCAAATGCCAAATATCAAATATTTTCTGACCACAGAAATAATACCTTGAATATTTCCCTGAATATGGCAAAGTTATTATTTAATCCCTTAAACCAATTGCATGAGTAGGGAGAAAGCCCAGCTGTTGAAATGCTGCTTTGAGGACTGTATCACAAGGAAACTCAAATACATTCCTTCCCACTGTTTGCATCAACACGTCTAGTCTTAAGGTACAAAAACAAAAAAAAAAGAGAGAGAAAGAAAAATAAAGCAAACTATAGACACCCCCGGGTCTGTGGCTGTCAGTCACTGGGGTTTAATCCTTTCCTCCCACTGTATGTGAGTATATGAAGTCTGCTTCCCCAGGATTCGTGCAGACCATTCTTCAACCCACAAGGCTGGGCCCTGCACATTTTTACCTCTGCCTGGCCACGTTCAGACCTCACATATATCACAGTATTTTAATGGACTAGAAAGACTTCTTTACCTTATTACTAGATGAAACTCTTCTCTCTCTTGGACCATCATTTTATAATTTTTCAGGTTTTTTTTTTTTTTGCCTTCCACTAAGATGTTTTGGCTCACACTCAAGTCTTATTTTCCTTAGCATTTCTATCATTTTCTACAGAATGGAAAGACTCCTTTGCCTCTTTTTGTTAAACAATGAGCTTCTTTCCCCATTTTTTCTTGTCATTCTTCTGTGTCTCATTTCAGAGGCTGATAGGCTGTATATAAGAGATTGTAGACTTACTCTTTTACATATGTTTGAAGGAGAGAGAAATGAGGCAGAAAAAGCTAAAGAGTACTGTTTTATTACTCCTTTCCTGTATACCTTTTGTGTCGAACTGCCCCCCGGCATTTCCACTTGGATAGCTCACAGGATCCTCAGACTCATGGGGGCAAAACTATACTCATCTCTCCCAACCCTAAACCCAGCCTCAAACCTGGTCTCTCTTTATATCCTGAATTCAGGAAATACCACTGGTCTCCACCACCCAGAAACCTGGCAACCCTCCTTGATGCCTCTTCCTCTCTGAAACCTCTTATTACCAATTCTGCTGAGTATATTTCTTTCTTTTTTTTTTTTTAATCGGATTCAACATTTTTTTAAGATTTTATTTATTTATTTATTTTTAGAGGGGAAGGAGAGATGGAGAGAAACATCAATGTATGGTTGCCTTTTGTGCCTTCCATGCTGGTAGTTAGCCTGCAAGGAACCGGCCTGCAACCCAGGCATGTGCCCTGACTGGGAATCAAACCGCGATCGTCTAGTTCGCAGGCCCGCGCTCAATCCACTGAGCTACGCCAGCCAGGCGAGTATATTTCTTAAATAAACCTCAAATTCATCACATTTATCCATGTGCAATGCTACAGCCCTAGCCCATGCTAATGGTATCTCTTTCCTGGATTGTAGCCTCTTAAGAGATATTGTCATAAGGAATCTTTTGGTGGCAAATAATAAAAGGACTTAAATAATAAAGGACTTTTACTGACTTTTGTCACTGAAAAGGCCAGAGTTGGGGTAGGCTTCAGGCAGGAGTGGAGTGGGAATGTCAACAGTATCCCCCTTATTCTGGTTTCTTTCAGTGTTTCCTGTCTACTTTCTGCTGCGTTATCTTCCTGCTCAAACTGGATCACCCTGTCAAATAAGGGGGCTGCCAGGAGGCCCTCACACTTTTGTTCATGATCATCAGAAAGAGAAAACATTTCTCCCAGCAGCTCTCAGAAGAGCGACAAAGCCTATTCCCCAGAAGTCTTGAAAAAGACCCTCTCGCATCTTGTTGACCAAATTTGGATCACACACTCATCACAGAGTGATGGGTTCTGCTGAGTGGAGGCTCACTCTTTGAGTTAAGGGGAGATAATCCCATTCAAACTAAAAGGCTAAGAATGTCACAGGGAAAATAACTTGAAGGAGCTCTGGGGAAGTGTTAATTGAGAAGAAAAGTAAAGGGCAGCACACATGAGTTACCCACTGAAACTCATTCACCGTCCCTCCCTCCAGCCCTGTCTTCAGTGTAGGCAGTGTGGTCTTTAAGAAAAAGAAACCATGTTGTACCGCTCCCTTATTTAAAACCATAGTTTTAGCTTCACTTTGCTCCTTGGATAAAGATAATAATTTTTAAGACACCTTACAAGGTCATGGTGATGTGGCCCTGCCTGCTCCTCCAGCTTTACCTGCTGCTGCTGCCTGCTTTCAGTCACTTCCTCTCACTCGTTCATTCTCTTGGATTTTCAGGGCTCTGTCCTGTCTCAGGGCCTTCAGGTAGGCTGTGCCATCTCTCTAGAATGGTCTTACCTCCCCTGTTTACCTGGGCAGCTTCTATTCACCTATGCTTCTGTGTTACCGGCCTTTTCATGATTTAAAATAAGCTCTAATTAGATTGTCCACTTAATGCTTATCTTTCCAGCTAGACTGTAAGCACCACGAAGGTAAAAACAGGGCTTGTCCTTTGTGAATGCCAGTGTGTCTAGCATAGTTCTCTGGCCTTGTTTAGTCAAGACACCCACCACTTCCATTCCAGCTTTAAATACAACTTCTCTTATGGTATCACCAGCAATTGCCCCGCCTGCTTGTTTGTTAGATGGGACAGCTTTGTCCACCTTGCTCTTCACTTTGAGCAAGACCCTTGGCTTTCAAGACTCAAAGTGTCCTCATATCTAACCTGGAAAAAATATATTTACCTCTTAGGATGTTATGAAATTACACTAGCGAAAGTACGCGTAAACCTGGGGTAGTCAGACAAATACTTGGTAACTTAGAGTTGGAATCTGTGTTTAGAGAACTTACCATTAGGTGCCCACTACTGCATTAACTTTACCATTAGGTGCCTACTACTGCATTAACTTCTGCTCTGGAAAATAGCTGAGTGACCCTTGAAAAGTTGTTTTGCCATTTATCTTTATAAATATTTGTTGATGAAAGCTCAGGGTGTGTAGCATTTTCCCAGGCTATTTAGGGACAAGTGAAGGGCACCTTGAAGACAGAAGAGAGAACTCTACAGAGCTGCCAGTCTTATTTGCACTTGACATTAATATACACATTTTTACATTGAGATTGTTTTCTATTATTAAACACCGAATCTCATTATAAACCAACCTACAAGGTCTTTGTGAAGGATTTGAGTCTTTTGCTCATGTATTAATTTTTCAGGTTGTACTTATGCTTGGCTGGGTTTATTCTTCAGATGTGCTTTGTGAAAGGCACTGTCATAAAAAATAATTATTTTTGCATGAATTATAAGTTCAAGAATGGCTTCCTTAGTGTATTCCCAAATATTTACTCAAGTGAATCGTAGGAAAGGAGAGGCTAATATAGTGGGCACTTTAGCATTCATTACCTCACTTCATCATTTTAAAATGTATCTTTTTTTAGGATAAAAACAATGCATGAATTTTCACTATTGAAAATTTGGAAAATATAGATAAGGAAATAAGCATTTGTAATCTTATCATCCAAGGAGATACCCACTGTTGACATTTGATATTCTTATTCTACACACACACCCCCATGCACGCATGGCCATGCAAAAACACATGCATGGATACTATTTCAAATATTTACAAAAAATTCAAAATATTCATCCAGTTTTTTAACATGTTTTACTGAATAATAAATTGTGCTCTCAATTTACATTTGAAAATCAGTTCTTATAGTTTTACCATTGGTTTTCTTGCATTTATCAGATAGATCTGTCACATAAAGATAATATTTGACCTAATTTTTTGCAAACATTTATGCTCTTGGTTTTGTTTTCTGGCCTAATTGCATTGACTTTCCAGTACAACAATAATTGTGGATATAAGCTTAACATGTTCTTGACTTCAGTAGAGTTGTATGTAACCATGTGTTTGCTATAAGCATGCGCACATGTGTGTGTGTGTGTGTGTGGTGTGTGTGTGGTGTTTGTGTGTGTAGTCATTGATGCTATTATGTGAAAGGGTCTTGAGAGTCAGTGATTGGTTGGTGTGATTGGATAAGTAACTATCAATAGAGATTAGGGCACTGAGTAAATTTAGCACAAATTGTTCCAGTTTTGTGGCATTAAAAAAAGATTCAAGATGATGGAGAATTAAAGCTCACTCATCACTGTCCTTTCTGAGACAGTAGCAGCTGCTAGAAATTCACTTGTATCCATTTTGGGGAGAGGAAAAGGTGAGCTGGGTTATAGAAAGGGAGCAAGTCATTTAGAATCCCCTTTGCTGACTTGGAGCAACCACACTGACAGCAGCCCTGGAACCCATGCAGCACTAAGTCAGGCAAGGGCTGGCAACACAGCCGGGCTTTGGCACCGGGCAGGAAGTCCAGGAGGCAGGCCAGTGAGGGCCAAACTATGTAATTGGCGCAGAGGCCAGGCTAAGCATAACTCTCTCATGAGAAAGCTGGCCCGAGTCACAGCTGTGCAGCCAGACACTAGGAAGAAATGACATGTGAAGCTTCCTTGCTACAACTGGCATTGGTTCACTGAACTGTGATGTAAAGATATATAAAGCAGTATTCATGCTTAAGATCAAAGAAATGTCAGCCACTGCATGGGCAGTGGGGGAAAACCTAGGCCTTCGAAGACCTCTTCTAACGCCAGTGTGAGCAGATAAAGCAAAACCAGTGTGGGATTCTGCAAAAAATAGGATGGCAAAGTTATTTAAAAATCAGAAGAAGTCGAAGCTTCCTGATAAAAATATGCTATAGGAATTACAAAGTATTTTGATAGCATCTGTTTATGAGATTAACTAATTTTTTAGTGTTTCATCAACATATCAGGAAAGGTCAAAGCCAGTGTAATGAGATGCCTGTTGAAAGAAAGGCATGAAGAAATAAAGATCTGAATTTGAGTTTAAATTAAAGGCATAACTTCAGATTTAAAAATCAGAATTAGGAGCTCACAAGACAAGAGAGGTTTTAAGAAATTATATAAGATATATAGAAGACAATTCTGAAATGCTTTCTTAGAATATAGCAAAAAGGTTATAAAACTATAAAGATGAAAGGAAAATGATAGGAATGGAAAACAGATATTAGAAACATGAAGAAATGCTATATAGAGAGATTAGGACAAGGGAAAATAAGTTTCTTTCCATTATTTTTACTCACCAGAAACCACCTGAGTTTGTAGGTCAAAAGGATTTACTGCACCTAAAATGAAAATCCTGGTAAGAGAAGTAAATTCTATTGGTAAAGGAAGAATCAATAGCGAGGGTCATGCTCCCTCTCTCTTTATTTTTTATTTTTACCATAGATCAATAATATTTGGAGGTGACTCTGATGCGGTTCTGAGACTAATACAATCACACCAAATAGGAAACCAGCGGGGATCATGCTTTTGCCTGACATGACTTCTCACTAATAAGATGGAGTCGCCCCCCAAATGATGGGAAGTAATGTCGGGGGGAGTCCATCAGTCACACTGAGTACAAGGCACGGAGAATCAAATACAGAAAGGTGGCTGTGGCTTCTCCACAAAGAAGTGGTTACCCAAGTCAGCTGCTGACATTTCCCACAGTCCCAGGTCCTCTCCTCAGGCTGCTAGACTCTGGAACTTTCCTTCCCATCAGGATTTATAAGGAGACATTTACCAGACGTTTGGGGGTAAATAATAGGCTAAAGCTATCCTCGTTCAAAGATAATAAAGCAAATACAAAACAGGATGGAATCTGACAGAATTATAAATTATTCTGAAAGATTAAATAGGAAAGTAAAATAAAGAGAAGTGGAGAAAAACATACTCTGGCAATTTCCAGCAAGGAACAGAAATGCATCTGTACTGTGGTATAAATGAAAGAAAATATGAACTTTTGTAATAAGAATTAATTGATGGGGTGCTAGAACAAGGAACTGAGTTAAAAATGGAGCCATCCCAGTGGAGCAAAGAATGTAGAGAAATGTCCCCAAGTACATGTGAAAATGTCATTAGGGAAGTGCAGATGACAAGTGCGAGTTGACAGTGAGCCTGCTAGCAGGGCCGTCAGCCACGAGATTGCTGATATCGAGTGCTGGCTAGAAAATGGGCAAAGTAAAGCCCTCACATAGGACTGGTGGGAATGGAAAGCGCTGTAGTCATTCTGGAAAAGAGTTTAGCAGATTTAAAAAAAAATTTTGTTTGTTTTTCCAGTTTTATTAGGAAGTCATTGACATACACTTCACTGTATAAACCCTGACCACACTGCAGCCCTGGATGAACCCTGTTTTCCTTGCCTGTGCTCGGGGCTTTCTAGTCCTGTGAGCGGAAAACCACAACCTGGTCAGATTGGTGTCAGTGTAGATGTGTGATTCCCAACCTCAACTCGTCTATACTCTACTCACCAGTTTCCTGGCAGCTCAGACTCTAGCCATTCACAATTGCTTTATATTCTTTCCCTTGTTAGAACTCTGACACCTCTGTTTTCAAATTTTCCTTAAATTTTCAGCAGATTAAGATACCTCCCACTTCACAGTGAAAGTAGATGTTTTCAAATAAGAATACCACGAACCTCCCTTCAATGAATTTGTTAACCTGCAATCTTACTTTTTCTTTTATCTTTCATCCTTCTACTTGTTTGAAGAGTAATTTCTAAATTTTCCATGTCCTGGGAGCTACAGTGACTAGATCTCTGCCTGTATGAAACTTACGTTCTGCTGGGAGGAGAGGGCGTCGGTTCCTCGGTGAACCCTTCTAAATCATACACTAGTTACCTCTTTGATTTAATGCTCCCAAAGCACCCAGAACTACTATCCCAAAACTATTGACCAAATTTACAACTGCTTGTTCAGTGTCTTCTTTTCTTATCACCATGGTATCTTTATGAGCACAAGCATTGGTCCTTGCTCACTATAGCACAGGGTGTGGCAAAAGTAGGCTTACGGTTGTGAGTACACAAAACACAGGGTTTATTCTTTTACTGTGATTTAGTATTGTATTATTCCCCATAACAAGAACTGTAAACCAGCCTTTGCCCCACCCTGTATTTCTAGCACTTGGCACAGCACTCAGTATATGGTTAAGTCACAGTAAAGATTTACTGAATGACTAACTAATAAATGTCTATGTTAACCACAATTATTTTTAAGTGGCAAAATTACTGCTGATAATTACTTCATGGTCTTTTACATTCTTCTAAAATGTCCTTAATTGACATTATTAAATTACTATTATATATATATATATTTTAAAAGGTTGGTTTTTTTTTTTTAAGATTTTATTTATTTATTTATCTTTAGAGGGGAAGGAGAGAGGGAGAGAAACATCAATGTATGGTTGCCTTTTGTGCGTCCCCTGCTGGGAGTTGGCCTGCAGGGAACCCGCCTGCAACCCAGGCATGTGCCCTGACTGGGAATCGAACCGTGATCCTCTGGTTCACAGGCCCGCGCTCAATCCACTGAGCTACACCATAAATTACTATTATATTTTAAAACTGTAAAAAAACAAATTAAAAACAATCAATGGGTCTGAACCCAAGTGATTTTTGCCCACATGACTTGTGGGGAATTTCTTTGAATTATTTTGTTTATAGTGAACCTAAAAAACATAAGCTAAATAATCTGACTAGAATTGGGAAGAAAGTTTTTGATAGGTTGTTAGGTACCTGAATCTTATACAAAAACCCAGTTATCTTTCCACAGTTACATGACAGAAGCTTGTAGTTAGGCTTCTAAAGGGACTATGAGGTTGTACTAATTGATTTTTTAACAGTTTGTTGCTTATTAAATATTTAGTAAGACTCTAGAGAGCAGGGCCATGGTATCATCTGAGTAGCTTTTGGACTATTCTTTGTAAAGTGGAAGAGTTCAAGGTGATTGTCTCCGACCAGGGTCCCCCAAGGAGTCAATACTGTAATTATGCATAATGTAAAGGGCTTGCCACTGACAGACCCTAGAAGGCATACAGGGAACGCACAACAGTGCAGTAGTTCTGTGTGTTACTAACATCATTACTTACAGGTAACTTAGTTATTCACTTCATTATAAAGTTCCATTATTCAGTATCAGCGGGTTCTAAAAGCTATTTATTCATTTGCTTAGTCCATTTGTTTTTATACAGTACCTAGTCTCTGACTTTTCTTAATGAGTGTTGACATTGCTGTAAACTGGGTCACTTAATCATTGGCTGGTGTAAAATGGAAAATCATTCTTCGTGCTGCATTTTGTCTCGCAGTTACGTAACTCTACAGGCACGTTTAGGGCAATTGGAAAGCCAAAGGGAGGAGGATTACCAAGCATATATAGCGAATATGAAAGGAGTTCTTTAATTCGCTCCAATGCACAGTGCTCTTCGCATTACTCATTGAATACGGTGTACTGAGCCTTCTGCTTACACCGTCATGGTAACAATATGTTTTACTGTATCATCTTTGCTTTTAGTGTTATTTTTCATCTTTGTTATAGAATAGGATTAATTAATGGACTATCATTATGAATTATATATGAGGTCAGTCTGAGAAAAGTACAGCCCCTGTTAATACAATGAGAATGGTTTGCTCAACATCAGTGTAACCTGGCAGCCAAGGAGAGTACACTGAAATGCACATGTGTGAATGATGATGACTTCACTGTACTAGTCAGTGGGGGTGGTAGACACCCCTGAGGGAGCATGTGTATTGTGTGGCCATCACATTCAAAATACTGAGTAAGCAGAGCAATGAATATGCATCCAATTTCGCATTAAGCTTGAACCTTCCTTTACAGAAACTATTTGGATGATTATAAGGCTTTAGGAATGATGTAATGAGTGCAGTACGAATAAAAGTATTGCACAAACACTTCAAAGATGGTTGAGAATCTGTTGAAGGTGATCCATGTTCTGGAAGACCTGCAACAAGCAGAACACCTGGGAATGGTGAATGTGTACAGGCTGTAGTCAGCAAAGATCAGCTACTGACAGTGTGAGACCTGGAAGCTGATCTGGGGATTCCAAACACTACTGTGTCCAAGATGTTGATGCAGGTCTCCGTGTGAAACACGCCACGGCAAAGTTTGTTCTGGGGCTTTTGCTACTTGAGCAGAAGAAATACTGTGCTGTAGCTGCTTATGACTTCATTCAAACTGCTACCAATGAACCAAATTTCCTCAAGAAGGTTATAACCAGAGATGAATTGTGGGTTTACAGCTGTGATCCAGAAAGAAGGCCCAGTCATCCCAATAGGAGTTGCTTGGTTCTCCATCCCCAAAGAAGGCATGGCAAAGTTGCAGCAAGATCAAGACCATGTTAACTGTGCTTTTTGTTTGGAAAGGTGCCATCCATCATGAGTGTGCCCCTCTGGGCCAAAGAATTAATACTACCTCAATGTTCTTCATGGTTGAGAGATACAGTGCTATGAAAATGGCCGCAGCTATGGGCGACTGGTGATTGGCAGCTTCATCACGACAACACACCCTTTCCTGCACTGTGTCTTCTGCAGAGTTCTTTGGTGAAACCCCAAATCACCCAGATGATTCAGCCCCCCTACAGCCCAGATTTGGTGCCCTGTGACTTCTGCCTTTTCCTAAAACTAAAATTACCTCTGAAAAGGAGAGATTTCAGATTGTCAATGAGATTCAGGAAAATAAGATGGGGCAGCTCATGGCGATTGCAATAAAGGATTTTGCAGAGTGTTTTGAACAGTGGAAGAGATGCTGGGAGAACTGTGTGAGGTCCCAAGGGGCCTACTTTGAAGGGGACTGAGGTGTCATTGTCCTATGTACGATGTTTCTTATATCTTATATCTTCTTCAATAAATGTCTCTATTTCCCTTATGACATGGATGGATACTTTCTGGACAGACCTCATATGTTTATTTATATACACAACTCATGTAGACATACATTTGGAATAACATCAGTGCTTTATCACAATGTCGTATGTACCTGGGTACATCTGACTCTTCTCATACTGTATCATCAGGAAAAGTATGGAGTCAAAAGACTGTGTTTCACCTAATGTACTATTCGCCAGCCGTGGGCGCATCAACATGCTCTTCATTTCAGATCCCCAAACGGGGATTTTGTTAGCATCCAACATACAGTGAAAAAGTCAAGGACATTAAAAAACCCTGTCTGTTGACAAACATGCTGTCTAGGCAGGCGGCTCCTCATCTGACGATGAAAACCACCCCCCCCCCCCACTGCCTCAGCAACACCCGCACGACAACAGGAGGTGGTGGGAAAATTGTTACAGAGCCAGGGGAGCAGGGAGGACATAGCTTGCCTGGGAGGCCAAGGCTAAAAACTGTGTGTGTGTGTGTGTGTGCGCGCGCACACATTTAGAAAACCATTTGTAAGAGTCATTTCTGTCTTGAAAAACGAAAGAATAGAGAAATAGAAGCAGAAACAATAATAGAGACATAAAAGCAGAAGAGTCTCTCGAATGGAATCTTTATAAAATCTATATAAAAATGAAAAAGGATTAAAAAATAAAAAGAGAGAATTGCACCTAGATATTTACTGGCAAAATATACTCAGATGAAGAGAAAAATCTTGATGCATATAATGTGTACCTGCAAAGGAATAAAAATCTGGCTGGCTGAGAATTCTCAAGAAGGATAAATAAATGCTGGAGAACAATGGGCGCTGATTTCACATTTCTGTGCGGAGACTTTTGCACCTCACTGACTTGACGCCTACTTAAGTTAGTTGTCATGTGTGAAGGCAAGAGAAACACATCGTCGTATATTGCAAGTGTAGAGAAATATTTAACATTATTCTGTATTTTACACCAATGTCCAAAGAAGGAGTAAAGCATAGTAGAAAAGAACTTTTGGTTATGGGAAACCAGTCAAGCCAAATATTTATGGTAAAATGAGCTTTTAAATTAAATGCAAATTTAAAATTTTTCTTGAGGAATACATCTAATCTTAGAATTTTATTAACAATAATTTGTTAATAGATGTCATGTAAGTTGGAGGTATATGTGACCAAAAGCATTTCATTTGTGTTTAAACACATGCGCGGTTCTTATATTTTCAACAGTTAATACAGGGCTGGTAGACAGCACACACGCACAGATGCCCTGTGCCATTACTCACATTGTTTCTAACTGGTGTCTTTTCTGACTGGACAAAGTGTACGTTCTAATTGGTTGTACCCTACCAGGTGTTAAATGTTTTCAATATCATCCAGGTTGAATGAATGAATAGATCAAAGAATTATTATAGTTGATCTCCTTTCATCCTCACCTATATATTCTTCAGAATTTTTTATTCTCACGTTTAAGAATCTCTGAACATAGAGTATATGTTATTTGTACTCAATAAAATTCTGCCTTTCCTTTCTTTACATAAGCCACAATATCCATTTCTGTGCGGCTGCTATTGAGTCTGAAGACAACTATAATGATGCATTTATCTTTAAAATTTTTTTTACAGTATTAGCATTTTTTAGTTCTCTACCCACTCTGTATATGATGGTGGAAGACTGTCTGTGACTATGGCTATTATCTGAGTCCACTCTGAATTATTGCCTTGTGGGCATGCTGGGTACCTGGGGCATGGCTGTAATTCATTCCCTGTCATACCTGTCAGGTTTCCTTAGTACATGAATACATGCCTCACTTTTTAATTTTCTCCTTCTTCCTTTAGACAGGTATTGCATATTAAGATTAGAAGGGCTCATGGACATTATGTTGTCATTTAAAAAGTAGCTAGGATGAGAGTGGTCCAATGGTTTTATTTAATTATGCTTAATTGAGGCAAAGCTTCAACCAATGTGCAGATCCCCTGCTCTGCTTTTGGGACTTTTTAATCAGGTTGGTTCACTTTTGGGCAAGCATGTGCTTCCCTGTATTACTAACATGTGCTGCATTTCCGGCTCAGAACTTACCACTTTGGTGTTTGAGACTGCAGTCAGAAGTCTCTTCCGTTCTTTGACACCATCTGCAAAGCCCGTCTTTTACCCCCTGAAGCCTGCCTTCCGGAAACTCCTGACTATTAGTGGGAGGAAGCAGTGGCAGTGCCCCCTGTGCCCTGGTCCAGACTCTCTTTACTGAGCAGCTACTGTGTGCCAGGAAACATCCCAGAAGATGCTTCCTGGAGACTGCTTTATTGTTTAATTACTTTATTTATTAATTAAAATTTCTTGAGCAGCTGTTGTGTGCCAGGAAACGTGCTAGTTGGTTCTTCCCCAGCTAAACATAACTGCGCTGATAGTGAATTTAAGGGGGTATGTCTATTGCAATATGCAAACAAGTAACTGGCCTTGCTCCCTACTAAGAGAATTTCTGACTTGCTTGTCCCCCTAAATTCTAGAGATAGACTTAAGCTACTTTGGAATAAAAATTTTATTTCATTCTTTAAAACTTTTATTTATTTTTCTTTTTAAGGTAAGCAATATGTGTTCATTTAGGCACATTAGAAAATTCAGGTAAGCAAAGAAGACAAAAATAGTATATATATGTGCATGCTTTATATATATATGCTTTAAAAATATCTGGAGGAATGTGCTCTGAATGGAACCCCTCTGCCGCGTGGGACTTCAGGTGGGGAGGAGACGAGGCTAGAGAAGGTACTATGCTTTGTTCAAATCTGTATGGCTTGAATTTTATGCTCATAGTGTTACCGAACAAGGGTCCGAGGGGGGGGGCAATACTTGGCCCACCAAGGGATGCCAAAAACTGCTACAGAAAACAGGGGCCCCTCCCAAGGACGATACTCTAATATCTATAGGGCTCTTCTGTCCGCCGCCAATTGGAAACACATCTCTCAATGCCAGAGATTTGTGAAAAGGAAACAAAATGTTTATTTAATGCTATTCAGGCCTAATGCCTTCCTTAAAATATCAAAGTCTTTAAGGGTATACACCTACACACACACACACACAGCGCTCCCTTCTCCCACTGTCCCAACTCCGGGTACCGTAAATCAGGAAAAGAGCACACGTCCGTTTTTCAGGTCGCTGGCACGTGAGCTGTGTCGCCTGCCTGTCCAGGCAGGATCTCCAATTAATCCAAAGTCCTATGGCACCTTTCACTGGCAAGAGTTCTTTGTACCAAGTCCTAGTCAAAGTCTCTCCCGGTTTCCAGGCCACTCGGCCAAAGGGAGCACGCCAAAGCTGCGTGGGCCTCTTCTACCAAAGCCACACTCCACCAAAGGCGCGTCTTTCTTCTTCACCTGGCCGCAGGGATCTCCATTCTGGCAAAGCTGCGTGGTCTTCCCTTTCACCTGGCCAAGAGGGGATCTGCACCCTGCTGAGACCCCGTGGCTCTCCCTCCTAATGGCTACAGGGGTCTACATCTTCCTAAATAGCGTGGCTCTCCCCCTCACCTGGCCAAGATGGGGTCCTCACTCTGCTAAAGCCACATGGCTCTCTAGCAGGCACTCTGTCTCAGAGAAGCAGCTCCCCAATTCCAGCCTGGTTCTCCCCCCACTCTGCTAAAGCCACATGGCTCTCAAGCAGGCCCTCTCTCAGAGAAACAGCTCCCAATTCTCGCCTGGGTACCCCACTCACTTCTCCCTGGCCCAAAACTTGGCCACAGCTATTTAACATATCTATGAAACCAGTTAAAGGTTATAGATATGTTAAATACCATTCCAGAGGTTAGCTGCAAAACTGTTGCTATGCAAAACAGCTTTCAATGGCCCTGCTCCATTCGTCCCTTCCCCCAACTGACACCTGGCGGGGGGTGGGGGGGGGTGGGGAGGATATCTTAATATTTCCTCCAATATTCCTGTACACTTTGAGTTCTAGACACCATTCCAAATCTTTTCTGGGCCCCCCCTTGGCTGCACCCTGTATCAATAGGTTGTTTTTATAATAAAGAAAATGTCCAAATGTACAATATGAAACAAGAATATCAAGGTTACTTAGACCTGGCAGTCTTTTGACTGTGGTGACACATGGGAAGAATACGTCAGGAACTAAGCTATACTTGCCTTTGATTGTTAGGATTTTATTAGTTTCAGAATGTGGCTTGTTCTCCATTGGTGTGGTCTAGATCTGACCTTGAGGAGACTACAGATAGGCAATTCTGAAAGGTGGTGGTCTGATTTGATTTGCGGCTCCCCCCAGAAATGTGTTGGGCCCTAACCCCTGGAACTTTAAAATGTGACCTTATTTGGAGATAGGGCCTTTACAGAAGCCCTGGAGTTAATGTGGGGTATTGGTAATTGAGGTAGGCCCTCCCTGGTAGAACATGACTGGTGTTCTTATAGAAAGGGGAGATTTGGACACGGAGACATGGACACAGGAAAAACTCCATAGGAAGATGAAGGCAGACGTCATGGTAATAATTTACAAGCCAAGTAACAACAAAGACTGTCAGCAAACCGCTAGAAGCTGAGAGAGAGGCTGGGAACAGATTTCTTTCTAGTGTCAGCAGAGGGAGCATGGCCCTCCTGACACCTGGATCTCGACTTCTATGCGACGACAAATTTCTGTTGTTTAAGCCACTCAGTTTGTGGTACGTTGTTAGGACAGCCCTAGCAAATTAATACAGATGCTCAATTGTAAGGCCTATTTCAGATGCTCAGTAAATTGGCCTTTTGTAGAAGCGTGACCTTTAAAGTTGAACATGTNGAAACAAGAATATCAAGGTTACTTAGACGTGGCAGTCTTTTGACTGTGGTGACACATGGGAAGAATACGTCAGGAACTAAGCTATACTTGCCTTTGATTGTTAGGATTTTATTAGTTTCAGAATGTGGCTTGTTCTCCATTGGTGTGGTCTAGATCTGACCTTGAGGAGACTACAGATAGGCAATTCTGAAAGGTGGTGGTCTGATTTGATTTGCGGCTCCCCCCAGAAATGTGTTGGGCCCTAACCCCTGGAACTTTAAAATGTGACCTTATTTGGAGATAGGGCCTTTACAGAAGCCCTGGAGTTAATGTGGGGTATTGGTAATTGAGGTAGGCCCTCCCTGGTAGAACATGACTGGTGTTCTTATAGAAAGGGGAGATTTGGACACGGAGACATGGACACAGGAAAAACTCCATAGGAAGATGAAGGCAGACGTCATGGTAATAATTTACAAGCCAAGTAACAACAAAGACTGTCAGCAAACCGCTAGAAGCTGAGAGAGAGGCTGGGAACAGATTTCTTTCTAGTGTCAGCAGAGGGAGCATGGCCCTCCTGACACCTGGATCTCGACTTCTATGCGACGACAAATTTCTGTTGTTTAAGCCACTCAGTTTGTGGTACGTTGTTAGGACAGCCCTAGCAAATTAATACAGATGCTCAATTGTAAGGCCTATTTCAGATGCTCAGTAAATTGGCCTTTTGTAGAAGCGTGACCTTTAAAGTTGAACATGTTTAATTGTGTGAATCAGTTGTTCAAAATATATAATTCTTAAAAAGGCCACCTTTCTTAGCTCTTGCACGTAGATATGTATGAATAAAAGTTCCTGATATTATGAAAATTGTATGGCCACAATATAATGAAATGGTTAGAGGATCTGTTGGGTTCCTCATCAATTTATTTAAAGGTTAGATTTTGGGGGTGTCACGTCTCCAGTTCAGGAACCTGGGTGGGGAGGTGTCTTCTCTTTTGTGTGTGAAGCCATCAATTAAATTACTTGTTATTTGGGGATTTAGAAGTCAAGAAAGAGGCAGAAGGAAATGGAGTGAAATGCTGCATTTGGTTTAGAAAACAGAAACCACTCTAGGCATTTTAAATCAGAAGAGGATTCACTACAAGTAACTAGGTGCTCGCAAAGCCATTTGAACGCTGGGGGCATAGAAGGTCAAGGAAGACCATCGCTAGAACTCAGGTTCACCATCAGCTTTAAGGGAGTTAGAAAGTCCCAGGAATCCCTCAGACCTGCAGCACCACGCTGGAGAGTCGTGGGGAAACCGGTACAAGTGCTCGCACAGTCCAGCATATGCAAGGGCCCAGCCTCTCTGCAGCCAGGGAACGGGGATTTGGCGTTCCTCCCTCCCGCTGCCGCCTGGCCTGTTCCGTGCTCTGTGGGGCCGGGGGCTGGCCCTGCCCCAGCACAGCCTGAGGCTCCAGGTGCTCGACTCATGCAAGAAAGGTTTGAGATTTCTAGTGAGCGTTAGCAGGTTTTGTTCCCGTAGAGACAAGGGAGAGGCCAGAACGCGGGCTCCACCGCTGTGAAAGGAGCAAAGGCAGCATCCAGGTGGTTCAGGCCCACTCCCTAGTGAGCTGCATGCATGGTCGGTGTGTCCAAGGGTGGGTTGTTTCTTACCTTTGTGGTGCCAAATTCTGACACCGCTCCCTGGCTGGGAGGGGGCCTTGTCCTAATATGGTCTTTCTGGGAGTGTGTCATGGGGTTAGTCCCCCTTGGCCCCCCCTTTACTTGTGGTGTCAGTTTTCTTTATGATGAAGGTGTAATGAGCTTTGAGGTCTGTCTCTCAACATGTTCGATTTTTCCTCCGTCCTGGATGGATCTGGGTTTAGCCACTCCTTGTCGTTGTTGTTGGCCTCTGTGACCACTGACCACGGAAGGGGTTTCCTGCCTTAAACTCTCTCCCTTTGATCTTGAGTGAAGGCTAAGGCTCTGGTGAGAGCCCTTGTGGCTCGTTAGTCTGTGAAGTCGGCTCCTGCTCCCTCAGTCCCACACTTGTCCAGGTTTTCCCTGACTTCCCAGTATCCTGCTTCACTACCCTCTGATCACACAGATGCCTCTGTTTGGCGTTCTGTAATTCCGAACCCTGTGATAGGGGTTTGGACAAACCCGGTTCCCAGGTAGTTCCCCCGGAGACAGAGGTGGCAGCATCAAGGGGTGGGGTTGGTGGGGAAGCGGACATTCTGCTCGGAGCCTGAACAAATACTAGATACGGGATCTATTTTTCTGTCTGGAGTCCAAATTTGAACTTTCCCAAAGAGCAGTTCCTGTGGTTATTCAAAGATATTACAGCTTAATGTTTTTATTGTAAATCCAGTGTAAGGTCTAAACTTGCCATTAAAACAACATGATTTGGGGGTTAATGCCCCCATTAGAAGAGAGACCAGTGCTTTTGCTCTCTGCACACTAAGAAGAGGTCATGTGAGCCCACAGGAGGACCGAGGCTGCCTACACGCCAGGAGGAGAGGCCTCAGAGTGAAATCTTGGACTCCCGGGCCTCCAACACCGCGAGAAACAAACTTTTATTGTTGAAGCCGCTCAAAAATATTAAACAACATGATGTTTCAAATAAGTGGGAGTGGGTGGGATGGGGGAGACTGGTGGGGGGAAAGTGGGGACAACTGTGGTTGAACAGCAATAAAGAGAAAAATGCTTATGTTATTTCTTTTGAGAAAAGCAAGGGCCTTGCTGCATTTATTAATATGATCAGGTATTTATTTAATTTATTTTTCAGTTACGGTCGACATGCAATATTATATTAGTTTCAGGTGTATAATGTAGTGATTAGACATTTATATACTTTATGAAATGATCCCCCTGATAAGTCTAGTAGCCACCTGGCACCATGCATATTTATTACAATATTATTGTCCTGTATTCCCTACGCTGTACTTTACATCCCCGTTTTTATAGCTGTTTCTATGACAGATGTTTTTGTAGCTGTCAATTTGTATGTCTTAATTTCTCCTTTTTTTAAACCAATTTCCCTGATAACACTCCCATCTGGTGGTGATCATCAAGTTGTTCTCTGTATTTATAAGTTGTTTCTGTTTTGTTTGTTCATTTATTTCATTTTATAGATTTCACATTAGTGAAATACGGTGTTTATTCTTCTCTGTCTGACTTACTTCACTTAGCATAATGCCCTGTAGGACCACCCATGTGGTTGCAAATGGCAGGGTTTCATTTTATTTAGGGCTGAGTAATATTACATTGTGTATATGTAACACGTCTTCTTTTTCTGTTGGTCTGCTGATGGACGCTTAACTTGCTTCCATATCTTGCCTATTGTAAATAATGCTTCAATGAACATAGGGATGCATGTATCTTTTCAAATTAGTGTTTTGGGTTTCTTTAGATAAATACCCAGAAGTGGAATTGCTGGGTGATAAGGCAGTTCCATTTGTAATTTTTTGAGAAAATTCCCTGCTGTTTTCCATAGTGGCTGCTTCAATTTACAACCCTGCCAACTGTGTAGGAGGGTTCTCTTTGCTTCACATCTTCACCAACACTTGTTTGCTGAGCTATTGGTGATGGCCACTCAGACAATTGTGAGGTAATAGCTCCTTGCAGTTTTAATTTGCTTTTTCACTGATAATTAGTGACTTTGAACATCTTTTCATATATGTGTTTTCTTTGCAGAAATGCCTATTGAGGTTCTTTGCTTATTTTTTTTTTATCCTCAGCTGAGGACATTTTTTTTCCATTGCTTTCAGGGAGAGAGGAAGGAAGGGGAAAAAAACATTGATGCAAAAAAGAGGGAAGCATCAATTGGTTGTCTCCTATATGCACCTGGACTAGGGATCATGTGTGCCTGAACCAGGGATCAAAGCCACAACCTAAGTATGTGCCCTGACTGGAAATTGAACCCTCAACCTTTCAATTCTGGGATGATGCTCCAACCAACTGAGCCACACTGGCCAGGGCAAGTTTACCCATTATTTATTTGTTTTATTTTATTATTTTTTAAGATCTTATTTATTTATTTTTAGAGAGAGGGGAAGGGAGGGAGAAAGAGAAAGGAAGACATCAATGTGTGGTTGCCTTTTGCGTGCCCCCTACTGGGGGTGGGGGACCCTGGCCTGCAACCCAGGCATGTGCCCTTATGGGGAATTGAATCCATGACCCTTTGGCTCATAGTTCAATCCACTGAGCTACACCACCCAGGGCAGTTTACCCACTATTTTAATGAATATGTTTTTGTGTGTGTTAAGTGGTATGAGTTCCTTATATATTTTGGATATTAACCCCTTATCAGATCTCTCCATGGTGAGTATTTTCTTTTATTCAGTAGGTTCTCTTTTCATTTTGTTGATGGTTTTCTTTACTGTGCAAAAACTTTTTCGTTTGATATAGTACCATTTGCTTATTTTTTTGTTTGTTTAGACATATGCAAAAAATATTGCTAAGAGTGTTGTCAAAGAGTTTGCTGCTTGTTTTCTTCTAGGAATATCATGGTGTCAGATCTTACAATTAGGTCTTTTTTAATTGTATTTTTTCCATTACCATTTATCCCCCTATACCCTTTTCTACCTCCACCCACCCTCCTCTCCCTGCAATCATGATGTTTTTGTCCATATCCATGAGTTCTTTTTCTTTTTCACCTTTAAGTCTTTAATCCATTTTGAGCTTAATTTTGTATATGGTGCAAGAAAATGGTCATTTCCTTTTTTTGGATGCATCTGTGCACTTTTACCAATCCCATTTATTAGAGTGCCTTTACTGCATTCTATATTCCTGTCTTCCATGTCATAGATTCATTGATCATGTAGGCGTGGATTTATTCCTGGGCTCTCTCTTCTGTTTCATTGATATGATCAGCTATTTAAGCATCAGTCAAGATGATGGGCTTCTGCCAAGTTTAGAGAAATACTTACTGGAAGCAACTTGCTCTGTATGTTAGAAGAAGTGAGTGGTTACAATTCACTACCATCCTGCCCATGGCTTTTTGCTGGCAGCTCTCCCTAGGATGAAATCCTCGAGGCTGAACATATGTCACAGTTTCCGTTTTCTGGCAGCATCTGCAGAAGAGACTATCGCTGTACAGAGTGGTCTCCGTAAAACACTGAATCAGAAAAGCTAGGGGCCCCTAGCAGAGAAGTTAAAGGAAGAAGACAAATAAAAAGGCACATATGAATTTTACCCATTTATCGCTTATTTTCTTTCTCCCCCATACATGTCAACCACAAATGTCACAGATATTTTGTCTGTTTTTTTACTTCTGTGTGCTTAGGCTTAGAATAGAACCTGGCATACAGAAGTTACTCAAACATTTGTGGGGAAAAAATGACCGTGAATTAGCATTTAAAAATACTTAGATGATTCTAATTCAGGTGGTCCTAAGAATAACCAAATACTGGTTAAAATGGTAGAATACTTTATAAGAAATTAAATTATACTATTTGCAAGGATAAATAATTAATAGATCAGAGAAATTATTTCTTATTTGTTTTGTTTCAGAATTTGGTATGATATTTTAAAACATGAAAAGCATTAACCATAAAGGAATGATAAATTCAATTATATTAAGATGAAGAACTTTTATTCAACAAAGGACACCATAAAGAGGGTAAGAGGACTAGTAATAAACCAGGAGATGTCATGCACAGTACATATAACTGACAAAGGACTGAATCTGAACATCAATAAGATTTTATTTATCAATAAATAATACCTACAAATCAACAAGAAAAAGACAGACAACCTAATATAAAATGAACAAAAGGCTTGGATAGGCTTTTCATAAAAAATCCAAATGGACAGTAAACATATGATAATGTGATCAGTTTTATTGATAAACTAATATAAATTAATTTAAATTAATATAAATTAAAAACACAATGATATAACATTATACATTCACTAAGTTTGCAAAATTTAAAAGACAAATCTGCCAATAGTAACTGTTGGAGAGGGTATGGGTCAATCAAAAATTAGAGCTTGCCGAGTATAAATTGGTACAGCCATTTAAAAATGACTTTTATCATTATCTTGTAAATTTGAATATACCTCAGCATCCAACATTTTATTTCCTAGGTACATCTTAGAGCAACAATTTTCAACCTTTTTCTTCTCATGGCACACATCAACTAATTATTAAAATTCTGTGGCACACCAAAAGATATATATATATTGCTGATTGGACATAAATAATAGGTATAATTTTGATTCATTCACACTGACAGCTATTGCTGTGTTGACTATTGTCATTTTTTTATTTGACAAGCTAATGGAAAAGAGGCCAGTGCCTCTAACTAAATAGTCAGGCATCGTATGTTTAAAAATTTTTTTTGGCACATGGGTTGGAAGTTGCTGTCCTGGAAAAAGCCTTGAATATAAACACCATACACATGCAAGGACGTTCACAGCAGTGTTGGCAGTGTTGTTTGTACCCCAGGTATACAGCAGCATCACAATGGAATGTTACATTGTAGTGAACATGAAAAAGACCCCAGCTGGATGAATCTTAAAGACCCCAGTATGGATGAATCTTAAAACATAATATTGAGTGAAGACAAGCAGGTCACAGAGAAGTCCATACATCTCAATAACACTTTAAAAAGTTTATAAACAAGCAAAACTTCACTTAGTGTTTAAGAATACATACATATGTAGCGGTAGTATAACAAAAAAAAAGAAATGGTAAGTATGAATTTCAGGATAGTCTTTATTTTATTTATTTATCTTTAGAGAGGAAGGGAAGGAGAGAAGGAGAGAAATATCAATGTATGGTTGCCTCTCGTGAGTCCCCTGCTGGGAACTGGCCTGCAACCCAGGCATGTGCCCTGACTGGGAATCGAACTACGATCGTGTGGTTCACAGGCCCGCGCTCAATCCACTGAGCTACACCAGCCAGGGCAATTTCAGGATAGTTCTGATGGAGGTGCGGACAGAGGCAGATGAGGGGATAGAAAAAGGGGCATGTGGGTTAGTTAATACAGGGATGTTGGGAATCTTTTAACTCTGAGGCTGGGTGGTAAGGTACAGAATATTTATTGTTATGCTTCACAATTTGTGTATATTTGACTATCTTTTGTATGTTTCCCAAATTAGGTCATTTAAAAACCAATCATAAGATTTTACTTTTAAATAGGAAAATTTATAGTTATCAGATTATAAATGCCTTAAGGGTAGCCATTTTGCACAAACAAAATATCAACAATGGTTTGATTAACAAAGAATTTTGTGACACTACACACTGATATTTTTAGAGTTCTTGAAAAAATGTAGTTAAAAGAGATTAAAGACTAGTGTCATATGTAGTTCTCTTATCACTTAGTCTTCATTTGCTTAGGATAGCAATTTTTTCCCCCAAACTACAGCTAAACCACCATCCTACTTCATGAGAAATATCAAATTAATGGGGTCTGAATGAATGTGCTCTTAATAATCTGTATAGAATTGATGACTGTTGTGTAGAAACTCATCATTTGGTCTGTGCACACATAATTCATATCTTGGAAGGAGCTGGTGGAAGGAATTAGAAGAGTTAATTCATGTAGTGAAAATATGAGGTATTCTGTCTGAGCCCCACTCACCTGTCTAAATGCAAAGTCAAAAGTTTACCTCTCTATATTGAATAATGTGAGCGCATAGTTTGAAAGGGAGGAAGAGGAGGAAGCGATGGAAAGATGTATAGTTTTCTAGGGAATGATCTCTCTCACCCTTTGTTTCCACGACATTCTTTTGTTCCCCAAACAATAGGACTGGGACAGATGGCACTGATCCGCATGCTTATGGACTTGAAAGCTGCCCAATAGATTGGAAGAGACTCACAGGACAGACAGGCATATCATATTATACATGTCTTTGAGGTCAGAAATATTTAACAAGAACAAAATGTTCTTGAGACTAGATGGGTCAATGGATTTGATTGTGAAACCAGGGTGGACAGTAAAGCCAGAAAGGACCTAGAACCAGCGAAGTCCCAGATTTTGTGACCCAGTGGGTCAAGTCTGGGCCCTTATATGTGGTTAGTGAGGTCTTTTGCTGGGGTCATATTGCCAAAAGTGAGTTAGCGTAGGGCCCAGAGAATCCTGAGGTCTTTTCGGTGTTGCATGTGAGAAGGTCGGTTACAAATGTGAAAGAGGAGACTTTCCAGTACTGGAGAAAGCGTGGCATCAAGAGAAGATAAAGACTGGACTCGGGGTAGGATAACAGAGCATGTGGTTGTGCAGAGGCCAGCGAAGTCCTCAGCCAGGGCCACTGATGTGTCAGGGTAGCAAACTTGTGCAATACAAGGAGAATTCTTTAGGAATGTTGTTATGGTTATTTCAACCATAAGATGGAATGTAAGGGGAGGGCATCATAAAAACTTAAAGATGTTTAGCAATGAAATGGAAGTAAAAAGATAAAATACTGTATTCCTCAGCAAATGCATCCTCTTGTTTTATGTTCTGGACTTTTCCTTCACTAAGCAATAGAAGACAATTGAACTAATACAAAGAAAGGGCGACTGTTTCAGGTGACTCTGGTTTAGGAGGGAGTGTGGTATTTAGAAAAGGGATCCTATTATGCTCTCTGGGTTGATGCTGAGACTTGACACCCCCTCCGTGGATAAACCCCTGTAGTTGGGAACCTAATGGCTGTCAAGCATGGTCCGGGAAGGGTCATCAACATTGTGTACACATGGATAGCTTGGCTAGCTACACTTATTCCCAGGGAGGAGTCTTGGATCTAGAGAGCGTATTGTTGCAGCACTAGTGAAGATGGGTGTTTGGAGCCATTATTGCTTTATTTGACTAGTATCTTTTAGTGTATGAGCCTTTGCTTCAAGACCCTGGATGTTTTAGGTACTTGGTTTTTGTGGGTCAATTTAAGAGGCTTGGTAGAAAAAGTTCCCCATTCTCTGTAGGTAACTCAGTAACCAGCAGAATAATGCAAAGCATTAAACACCAGGAAGGAACAGCCTGAAGGCCTCTGATGCAGCCAATGACATTTGCAAATTAATTTGGGAGCAGAAGATAAAGAAAAATAACCACATCTTTAAGGAAACTTAAAACCGTAGCTGTTAAGGCACTAATCTAATCTTATTCAGATTCTTTCTTAAAACAGAAAAGTAAGTGATTAAAGACCTATTGCAGATGCAGTGTAAGATCTTAAATTCAAGATTTGTAATTGCTAGAATGTAAGTTGTCATGTCAGGAAATGTCGACTTTCCAGTGTTGAGGAAAATGACTGCATTTCCCTGGGGTTAATCATTTCCACTTGAAGACCACAATTGTGTGCACAGTACCTGGTCCTTAGGATACAAGGATGGTTTCATAATCTCATCCCCCTTGGTCACAGTGCCTCTGCAGTGGACCCAACCAAGCACTGAATAGACTTCAATAAAGTTCTGCTGACTGCACAGTGGAAAATGATTAATAGCAAAACAGCCAGACCTGCCCAAAGTGATTGCACCATAGCTCATCTTCTCAGTTTCTCACATTTTTTATTAAAATGGTAGATTGATTTTTCTGCTTTCACAGCTTTTTCAGTGTAAGATGATGCATTTCTTATCTGGCATCATCAGCAGCCCACAGTTGTACAGCTGGGTTCCTGTCACTCTCTGTTGTGTGTGCACATGCACATTTGTGTGTATGCTCATGCATGTGCAATAGTGCAAAATTTCTGGACTGAGTGCTAGGAAACCCAGGTTTTACTTTTGCTCATTGCACTCACAATCCAGGTGACTTAGTGAAAGCCACCTTTGAACTTTTAAATTTTGCAACAGTAATGTTTCTTTTGTGCTCCTCACAGGTGTGTGAGAACAATTGGGTAGTATTGCTAGGGGGGGCCCATAAGGCATGGTGGTGTCATGGTTAGGGTCCCTGGTGCTGAACACAGACAGATCCTGTTTTGAATCCTGCTCTTGACCTTTATTTTGCATGTAGCTAAGAAATTATGTTGCTTCTCAGGTAATGTTTCCTCATTTGCTTGAATATGCTGTTGTGAACTTCAAATGACAATGTGTTGGTACCAGAAACCAACATAATGACAACTTGTCTCTTGAGAATGAATAAATATGATGCTCTTTCAATATAAGATAATATCTGGTAATACATCTGACATTAGTCTTTAATCACCACCTTTTCTAGCTCAAGAGAGAACTCAGAAGAGATCAGGTAAACTTCTTAAAGGTAGAGTTTGAAGAATATGTGTGTGGTTCTGGCTCTTTATACTTTTTCTGCCTTCTTGCCCCAAATTCTTGGGGTCTACAATGGGTCTCAGGGACTGATATTGGAGGCTTTCAGATGAACCCTACATCTTTTGAGTAAATGGATAAAATCATCAATATTGCTATTGTTTCCTTAGTCAGTAAAATGGTGATGACTCATCAAATCTCCAAGACATATTCCAAATGTGCCTATGCTCCACCTCTGTTTCAGGCCGTCCACAGACACTTTTATTTACAGATTTTCTCTGCATGGTAACCAGCCTGTTGTTATAGGAGGAATCTACCTGCAAAAGCTTGCATTCTTACTTTGAAGAATTCTTTATAGTCTCCCCAATTTGCCACAAAAAGAAGAAAGATGCACATCAGAATTGTCTGTTATTCACTTTTGCAGTAGCAATTTTTTCTGCAGTTTGGACAAAAAGACAATGCTAAGCTTCTTTTTTCTTGTAATCATGGAAAGCAGTAAAAACCTGACAGAGAGTGAGTGTGATTTGTTTTCTCAGTGGCGGCTGTTACCCAGAGTTAGGAACATTTCACCATTGTCTCTGCATTTGTAATATGTGCTTAGTGGTTGGTGTTCCGTTAACAAAGAAATGTACCAGGTGCGAATAAAGTTAGTAAAAAGAAGATGTTCATGATGAGGAAGCTAATTATCTGATAAACATGTGTCTCAGGTCTAACAGAATTTCTTGGAGATCTCAGTGCCAGGACCATTTTGGATTTACCAGGAAAAGAGACCACATTATGAAAGTCAAAATAAGCAAACACTGTCTGGTCACACTTTGATGTTTACTTGTAGGTTACTTGTATTCTGCCAGATTTGTAGAATGATTTAAGGTATCACACATATTTTATCTTTCTACATATATGGTAGAAAGATGAAATATATTGAAAGTGGAATGAAAAATGAAACAAAGGGGAAATAAAGATAGGAAAGTGCAGTGGAGCCTGGAATTGCCTTAGTACAAAGGGACAAGCTGGGAAATCCTATGCTCTTGCCAGGGGAGGGCCAAAAGTTGGCTCAGACCTTCCTGTTGGCCAGTGTTGAAGGGAAATGTGATCCACTGTGCATTCACACCATTATTAATATAATGAGACGTGCCTCCCAAGGATATTTATAGTGAGGGCCTTTTGAAATCTACTTAATGACACCCTCAACAACAAAATTACCAAACATAATTTTAAAAATTGTGATAAAATGCACATAACATTCAATTTATGATTTTAGCCATTTTAAAATGTACAATTCAGTGGAACCATCACCATCATGTAGTTCCAGAATTTTTCATCAAGTGAAAATGCCATACACATGGAGTAGTCACTGCCCTGGCAGTCGCCAATCTGCTTTCTGTGTGAACAAGCTTCTTGTCATAAACAAAATAAACACTTTCATAATCCTGTCTTACAATGGCACAGACAACGTGGGTGGCAGCATACCATTTTCATATTCATATTCAAGTCTTTTATCATTTTAGCTATCTAGAAAAACTGACTGGCAGAAGAGAGGGTGGATGGCCTTTCTTGCCTCTGAAACCACCAGGAGGGACAACGGGAAAGAATTGTTTGACCTAAGTGATTGGGTCGGAAGAACTACAGAGAGACTTTCACTAGGGTTCTTATGGTATTTAATTTGAACTGGTTGTTTCACCAGGATTCTTATGGCATTTAATTTGGTCAAGAGTGACTTACAGCCAAGAATTATTGAACTATGTTAGCATTTATCACAGCCCTAAAGAGCAACTGAATTCCTGCCACTGGTGATGCTAATCCAGTGTGAGGACTTGAGGGAAGCCAAATTGATTGCTCTCAAGCAAAAAGTAACAGGAGTAAAGATTTGGAAAGCTGGAGGTGAAATGAGTATGGTTATACTCATTTAGGTAAATCCCAAACAAGCAAGGTTTGGGGGTAGGGAAATGGGATAGATGGGACTCAGTAATCTTTAAAATCAGTGTGGAAATCAATTTGTAAATTAAGCACCTTAATTTTTTATTTTAATGTGCTAAGAAGAAAGACGGGTTGGTTTTGCTTGGATCCAATATTTAATTTGAGTCTTGAATCATGAGTAAGAGTAGGCATTTGAGCATGAAGATGCAGCCTGAATGGAAGTATGCATGCATTGCACTTTAGGTTTATTCAGAATCATTCTTTTTTTTTTTAGTCACACACCCAGTCATTTGATTGTTTTTTTAATTTAATCAGAGTTTTTCTTATCATAAATTTTCTTCCATTCTTAGTGTCATAACCCTAATGCAGGCTCTGGATATCTTTTGTCTGGATGACTACTGTGGTTCTCCAGCTGGTCTCTCACCTTTCAAGCTCTTGACCAGTTAATTCTTTCTTCAGACTTGCCAGAATAAGTCATTCCACCCCATCGCTCTTTTCTTCCTGAGCCTTCAATCTAACAAATAAGCACACGAGAGTAGTGCTGTCTAAATTAGCAGAGAAAATAATGATATTTCAAAAAAGTTGTGCTCAGGCACGTGCCATTTACTTAGAGAAAAAATGCCACTTAAATCATCACATGAGGTCTGTCTGGAAAAAGTCCAGCCATTGTTTATATAATGAGAACGGTTTGTGTGACATTGTTGTAACCTGACAGCCAAGGAGGGTGGACTGGAATGCACATCTGTGAATAATGACAACTTCACTGTACTAGTCAGTGGAAGCAGTAGGCACTGTTGAGTGAGCATGTGTACTGTGTGGCCGTCACATTCAAAATGACTGAGCAAATACAACAACAAATCTGCATCAAACTTTGCCTTAAGTTTGAACATTTCTCCACAGAAACCATTTGGATGATTCAGAAGGTTGCAGCTATGGTGATTGGCAGCTTCAACATGACAATGTGCCCACTCATGCATCATGTCTTATGCAGAGTTTTTTGAGAAACATCAAATTCCCCAGGTGACTCAGCCCTGCTGCAACCCAGATTTGGCACCCACAGACTTGTGGCTTTTTCCAAAACTAAAATCACCTTCAAAAGGGAAGATATTTCAGACTATTGATGAGATTCAGGAAAACAGTACCGGGCAGCTGATGGCGATTAGGACAACTGTGTGAGGTCCCTAGGTGCCTACTTTGAAGGAGACTGAGGTATCATTGTCCAATGTACAGTGTTTCTTGTATCTTGTATCTTCTTCAATTAATGCCTCTATTTTTCATATTACTTGGCTGGATACCTTCTGGACAGATCTCATGTATCATAAACTATAGGTGTATTAATGAAGTGATAAAAGTACAATACTCAAAGAAAATATAGATGGGTATTTTTCTGATTGAAGCTTAAATAAAAGACTTTCCAATGGTAGAAACTACTAAGAAAAAAAACTGATGGCCCTGACAATGTGACATTTAAATTGTTTTGTTCAAAAATATAATAAAGGAAAAAGTGTGCATGAAGCTGATAAAAATGCAGAATGAGGTTCTGGCCAAGATGGAGGCGCAGGTAGAGACCCTTCGCTTCCCCGCACAAGCGAAAGGAGGACAACAACCCATCTGAAATCAATAAACAAGCAAAAGCTCCAGAAAATCAAACTGCATGGAACTCGGATGACAAAGGAATTACAGAAAAAAATCCACCAGAACAACCAGACTGGTAAGGCAGATGGCCACGTGGGCCACCTCAGAACAACCACGGCGATGTGGAGGACCATGGGTGCAGGGCTGGGTGCCAACCTCTGCAGGCTGAGCAGGAGGGGCGGACTTAACAGGACTCAGAGGTGGCTGTGGGCTATGGCTGGTGTGGCTGCAGTAGGAGAGCTCCCAGTCTCACATGAGAGTCTGTTGAAATGTGCACTAGAGATGAGCAGGCAAGGCTCACAGTTCCTTTTCTGGCCCCTCCCAGACAGACAGTGCCACAGTGCAGCAAAGAGGGTTGCGCTGCCTGGGGGTCTACCTGAGGCCCCACCCCCTTCCAGATTTATCAGCTGTGTGAAGACAAAGAAATTTGGCGCAAATGACTGAACAGAACAGAGCCTAAGCGAGCAGAAGAACAGAAAGAGAGCTAATTGAGGAAATGGCCAACCTATCTGATGGAGAATTTAAAGCCCTGGTAATCCAAATGCTCACAGATCTGATTGGGCTTGGTCAAAAAATGAAAGAACAAATGAAGGGTACCTGAAGTGAAATAAATAAAATGTGCAGGGAACCAACAGTGACAGGAGGGAAACCAGGTCTCAAAGCAATGATTGGGAACGAAAAGAAAAAAGAAACAGCCACCAAAATGAAGAAACAAGAATTCAAAAAAGTGACAAGGTTCTTACAAACCTCTGGGACAACCTGAAATGTTCCAATATCCAAATTATAGGGGTGATAGAAGGAGAAGAGGAAGACCAAGAAATTGGAAACTTATTTGAACAAATAATGAAGGAAAGGTTCCCCAATCTGGTGAAGGAAATAGACTTTCAGGAAGTCCAGGAAGCTCAGAGAGTCCCAAAGAAGTTGGACCCAAAGAAGAACACACCAAGGCACATCATCATTAAGTTACCCAAGATTAAAGACAAAGAGAGAATCCTAAAAGCAGCAAAAGGAAGGGGGACAGTCACCTGTGTACACAACCTATGTGTACAACCCATGGACATGTCTAATGAGAGGAGTTCTCATTAGACTATCAGCTGATTTCTCAAAAGAAACCTTACAGGCAAGAAGGGGCTGGAAAGAAGTATTCGAAGTCATGAAAGGCAAGGACCTACATCCAAGATGACACTATCCAGCAAAGCTTTCATTTAGAATGGAAGGGCAGATGAAGTGTGTAGGAGACCATCTGAGTGGTGTGGGCCCAGACCCCAGTGGCAAACATTTACTGCAAAATAATTTCCTAAAATCCATGCTAAACCTTCCTAGGACCAGTGTAACTGGTTCCACTACTTTTCCCTTTTCATTTGCAAATATCCTTCTTCTATGATGTGGTTAGTGGCATCAGCTACTTTGTTGTCTGTGAAAGTTAACCATCTAAAGCGAACCTGTGCCTAGTAAATGAGGACCATTATGTAATGTGCTGGGAAACCCAATAAAGGCCGGTCACAGCAAGGGCCAAGGCTTTTGCTCCCCTTGAGAGAAAAGCCATGCCATTTTTTTTCCTCCACTGGACTCGGTAGTCCATGTGAATGTCTCATTTCATCCATAATGACATGGACACTGTGGGCAGTGTCCACATCAAAGTGCTTTCCAGATAAGATCAAGTTAAAGGAGTTCATCATCTCCCAGCCATTATTATATGAAATGTTAAAGGGACTTATCTAAGAAAAAGATCAGAAATATGAATGGTAAAATGACAACACACTCACAACTATCAACAAATGAACCTAAACGGAAAGAAAGACAACAGAAACAAAAACTAAACAAACAACCAGAACAGGAACAGAATCAGAGGACTGCAGATCACACAGAGGGAGTTCAGTGGGGAGGGGGAAGTGGGGAACGGGGGGGAAGGTACAGGGAGTGAGAAGCATGGTTAGTAGGCATAAGGTAGATGGGGAGAGATAAAAAAGGTATGGGTAACAAAGGACTCAAAGAACTTATGTGCACAGCCCATGGACATGAACCAAGGTGGAGAATACTAGGGGGTTCAGGGGGCAGGGCAAAGGGGGTTAGAGGAGGGAAACATTGGGAAAACTGTAATAGCATAATCAAAAAATTTTTTAAAAAATACAGAATGGATATGAGAAATCCCTCTCATGTCTTTTTACTCTCTTTGTGGCAGTTACTAGGAACAACCNCAGATAAGATCAAGTTAAAGGAGTTCATCATCTCCCAGCCATTATTATATGAAATGTTAAAGGGACTTATCTAAGAAAAAGATCAGAAATATGAATGGTAAAATGACAACACACTCACAACTATCAACAAATGATCCTAAAAGGAAAGAAAGACAACAGAAACAAAAACTAAACAAACAACCAGAACAGGAACAGAATCAGAGGACTGCAGATCACACAGAGGGATTTCAGTGGGGAAGGGGAAGTGGGGAACGGGGGGGAAGGTACAGGGAATGAGAAGCATGGTTAGTAGGCATAAGGTAGATGGGGAGAGATAAAAAAGGTATGGGTAACAAAGGACTCAAAGAACTTATGTGTACAACCCATGGACATGAACCAAGGTGGAGAATACTAGGGGGTTCAGGGGGCAGGGCAAAGGGGGTTAGAGGAGGGAAACACTGGGAAAACTGTAATAGCATAATCAAAAAAATTTTTAAAAAATACAGAATGGATATGAGAAATCCCTCTCATGTCTTTTTACTCTCTTTGTGGCAGTTACTAGGAACAACCAGCCCCTCCCCTTGTGTGTGCTGTTCTCTCTGCTTGGAGTGCTCCTCCGCATCACCTCTGTGACTGGTGTCTCCCTCTTGTTTTGGTCCCAGGGCAGTATTCTATTCTTAGAAACGGTTTCCTTACTAACCTTCTTTAAAGAAGCCAGTCCTCACCCACTCGCTCTTTATGACCTTCACTCTGTCACATTACTTGTGTTGTGTTCTTCAGAGCTGTTATCACTAACAGAAATCATCTTGTTAGTGTCCTCATCTGTCCCCGTACAAGACACGTGAATGTATAGACCTCATCTGTCTTGTTCAGCAGCATCTTTTTGAAACATGGGAGGTGCTCAATAAGTGTTTGTTGAATGAATGGGTAGATAAATACATGTGTATATATGTAGGAAAATTGGGAGTACATGTAACAAAATGTAATAGTAGGATTATTTCTAGGTAGAATTTTGTAGATGATTAAATTTTTCTTTTTTTAAAAAAAATTGTCTTTCCCAAATTTTATAAAATGAGAATGTATTATTTTGTCAGAATTATAAATAAGTAGTATTGAATAAAAGATGTATATTATTAAACAATGGCATCTAGAGTGTCGGGTAATTAATCTCAGTTAGCATGATAAACTATGCAGGCTATAAAGAACAAGTTCCCTGGAAACAGGAGTGTCAGCTTGGGTCCTCTTAAAGCATTCACATATCTGATGCATCTAGTTAGTTTAACTGAGTGGGGAAGAAATTAGACAAAAAAAGCACTCTCTATCCTGGACTTTCTTTCGAGATTTTAAAATATAACTTCAAATAAAGAGAAACTTTTAAAAAATTAAGTACTGCTGCCTAGTTTTAAGAGATGGTTACCAAAAGTCCCATCTCCCTGAGCCTGCCAGACATTACAAAGGGCAGTTGAAGAAAAGGCCTGAATGTAAAAAGTGTGAAAAGTATCCTAGTGGAACTATCTGTATGACCATCTGCAATAGAGACATTGTGACTCTGGAAGGTCTGTAGCAGTCTTGTGCCCAGATGTTAACCTTGCTTAAACTGACCATACTACGACTTGGTCAGGTCTTTCATACCAAGTGATGATACTTTAAATGACCTCCAATGGTCAAGTTGTTAGGAGCAAAAGTGAACCAAGATGTAGCAGCCAAGTGTTTCATTTATTCACTCACTCGTGAATTCTTTATGCAGCACCTAGTGTGCATCAGGCATTGTTAGGTACTGGTGTTCAATGGTGAAGAAGACATATGTTCCTTGTCCTCAAGGAGCTCCCCTTCTAGTGGAGGCAACACAATAAACACACAAAATAGTTACCATTGTGAGAAGCCTGGAGAAAAAATATTTAACATATTAAAGATATTTAAGTACTAAAAGGGCAAAGAGCAATAGATAGAGAGATAAGGGAAGACTTCTTAAAGGAGATGATGTTTAGGCTGAGACCTACCAGGATGAGAAGAAACCCAGATTAGAGATATCCATTCCCTGTGCAGAGATGTCTAGGGGATATCAGAATCCTGTGTGGTCAAGCAAAGTGAGCAGAGGAAGCGTGAGATGAAGCTGGAAAGGTGGACAGAGGTCCAGTCACATGGGACATTGTAGTGTTTAATTTTAAATGCCATGGGAAGACACTGAAGTATTTTAATGAGAGGAGTGACAGAATATAGAATACCACAGGAAGCCAATACAATATTTTAATGGAGAAATGGCAGGATCTAATTTTAAATGGTCATTCTTGCTATTATGAGATTGACTTTTAAGGGGACAGAAAGAAAAGCAGGAAGACTAGTCAGGAGATGACTGTAGTCATGCAGTTGAAGGGCTAGTTTTGGACCATGGTGTTAGCGGTGGAGGTAGGAACAGATCGATACTTTGGAAGTAGAGCCTGCATGGAACACTATGGGATTGGACACAGGAAGTTAGAAGAAATCAGGTTCAAACTCAGGCTCCAGTTTGACTAACTGGGGACAAAGCATAGGATGGGGAGATTGTTGGAGGAACAGAGCTTTTTGAGTGTAGCGGGAAATGAAATGCTCTAATTTTGGTACTTTAAAATTGAGATGGTTTAAAAATATTCAAGTGAACGTACCAATTAAACAGTTGAATATATGAGGTTTGTGTTTGGAAGAGAGGTCTGGCCTGGAGATATAATATGAGGAGACTGCAGTGCTGGGGCATTGAAAGCTGTGGGAGTAAATGAGATGAAGAAATAGAATGTAGAAAAGAGAAAGGCCTGAGAATCAACTCTGACATTTAGATTTATGAGCAAATAAGAGGAGCCAGCACAGGAGACAAAGTGCGAGAAACCTAGAAGGATGTGATGTTAGAGAAGCTGAGTACTGTGCTTCAACGAGGAGAGGGCGGCTCAGCTAAGAACAAGCGTGAAATGAGGACAAGCCATATTCATTAGATTTGGTACCAACCGACATAATGGCTGATCTTACATTTACACAGTGGAATGCTACTGGCTGTAAAAAAGGAGGAACTCTTACCTTTTGTGACAGCATGGGTGGACCTGGACAACATTATGCTAAGTGAAATAAGCCAGTCAGAGAAAGACAAATACCCTATGATTTCACTTACGTGTGGAATCTAGTGAACAACATAAACTAGCAAACAAAATATAAACAGACTCATAGATACAGAGAACAGATTGATAGCCATCGAGGGGTGGGGGATCTGGGAGAGCTGAATCAAAAAGTGAAAGGATTAAGCAAAAACAAAACCTTCATAGGCACAGACAACAGTATAGTGACTATCAGAGGGAAAGAGGGAAGGGGGTTGGGGGAGGTAGAAGAGGGTGAAGGTGGGGAATAAGTGGTGATGGAAGGAGATTTAACTTGGGGTGGTGAACACACAATACAATATGCAGATGCTATATTATAGAGTTGTACACTTGGAACTATGTCATTTTTAACCAGTGTCACCCCAATAAATTCAATTAAAAAGGATTAAATGAAGGGGAAAAAAGTGAGTTAGCTAGACTGGTGGCTATGGAAACTCCATTGACCATTTTGAATTAATTTCTTATTTGAATGATCACACAGAGTTTTGAAATTTTCTATTATATTTTTGTCACAGACACTATTAGCCCTCTGCCAATATTCTCTTGGATCCCTTTACCTTTTTTGAGCACACTGGCTCTGGATGTACTTTTACTTCCAACAGCCAACACCTGGATCCATGTGGTGGAGGGCTGCCTGAGGTTCCTGGAAGCTGCTTTGCCTGCCCAGATGGAGACCAGGAAGTGCTTAACCAATAATTAAACCAGGAGGGCATATAACTATTCCAGCTCCATTGTTTCAGGTTGGGAAGACTACACTGTCTGCAGAACCAGCCTGCAGACAGAGCTCATGTCAGGACTTCTTTTGATATGGTTTCCTTGATTGGCTTTCTTTGCTTTCCCCGACTTCTCCACTCTCTACCCTAAAAACTCACTCACCCACATGGCCTGGTCTGTGGCCTCCATCTGGGCAACACAACCTAAAACATTTTTTTTTAACTGAACAATGACTTGGTATATTATTGTCCAGCTTGGTTATAAAGTAAAAAGCATGGTCCTCAGACCCTGACTTAATCATTTATAAGTCATATTCAGAGTTATTTGCTTTATTTAGACAGTTTCCATTAAATGAAAAAACATTAAATGTATATAAAAAATGGACCATATTCATTACATACCTCAAAAACATTTTCTTTTTTTAAAAATTTTATTTATTTATCTTTAGAGGGGAAGGGAAGGAGAGAAGGAAAGAAATATCATTGTATGGTTGCCTCCTGTGAGTCCCCTGCTGGGAACTGGCCTGCAACCCAGGCATGTGCCCTGACTGGGAATGGAACCGGCCAACTTTACCTTCTGGGATGACGCCCAACTGACTGAGCCACAGCTGTCAGGCTAAGCCCACACTTCTTAACCAGACTTTCATGGTAGCCTTCTAACCTCTTCCCCCTTCATTCAGGCATTCCTTCTTCCCATCTCACCTACGCCGAAGCTAGGAGGAGGCTGCATGTTCTTTCTGAAGCATAGCTCTGGGTATGTCTCTTCCAGCTCAAGGGCCTTCACAGACTCCACACTGTCAACAGAGTAAAGTCACTTCCCACACCAGTCAAAGCCCTGATTGAGCTTATATGTTGGCTGAGATGTTAGATGCTTTCTAAGTTTCCTTTCCTGTTAGTTTCCTATCCCTGCTATAAATTACCACAAACATGGTGGCCTGAAACACCACAGATTTATTTTCCCGCAGCTCTGGAGATCAGAAGTTTGAAACCGGTCTCATTACCCTAAAATCAAGGTGTTGACAGGAATATGTTCCTTCTGGGGGCTTCAGGGGAGAATCCATGTTCTCGACCTTTCTAGCTTTTAGAGGCCACTGCATTCCATGGACTGTGGCCCCCTTCCTCTACCTTCAAAACCAGAAATGTTGGACTGAGTTCATCTTATGCCACCATCTTTTTGTTTGCCATTTTTGGCCTCCCCCAAACTGACCCACAGGACAACATCAAGTCATCTCCTTTGACCTTTTCCTCTGGTTAGGTCAGTGGTAGGCACTGACAGGAGATGGGGAGGCACAAAGAGTGTGATCTCTGGGTCTTTATTTTTCTGGCTTCCTTCCTGTTGAATGTTTGTAGGCTGGGTTCCATTTCTCTTCAAATGCCATAGCTTTTGTGAAGTGACCTTCTTCACACGCCTTTCCTCTCTGGATTCTGGTAACCACGTCCTTCTCATGCTCTTTCAGACCTACACTGGCGGTGTTTCCAGTTGTAACGGAGTGTGAACAGCTCTTCCTGGGTTTGCCTGGGACTTTCTGGGTTTCAGACCGGAAGTCCTGCCTCCGGGAAATGCTAAGGCCTGTCCAAACGGAGACAGGTGGCCGCCCCACCGTTACTGGGCCCTAAACCCTGCCTAGTCCTTTGAAAATAGTTTTTTCATTGTATCTCAATTTCCCATTTTGTGTGTGTCATGAGTTTTCTGCTGGGATCCTGAGAAAGCCATGTTTGCCATGCCAGTTACCTCATTTTGCCACGATTGACGTGCTCCCATGTATAATGTGCACCCACATTTTTGGCCCAAACTTCCAGGAAAGAGATCTCTCATTTTAATTTTTTAATTCAATGTTTATTTATTTATATTTAGGCACTTGTTTTTTTTGTATTATAAGGGAATTTTAGCATTTACTTTTGAATATATTATGGCACAAGAAATTTTATGTAATGAATAATTAGAAAACATAAGATCAGATACAAGGTATTTCACTTACTACCCATGTGTAATGCACATCCTTATTTTCCCCTCAAAAAATATAAATATGTACCTGGAGTTTATCTTTAACACTTACACTTCAGAAAGACAACTGTGGCTATAATATGGAGAACCAGCTGAAGGGAGTCAGGAGTGAATGTCGGGAGACAGAAAGGTGTCAGAGTGGTGAGTAAGCCGTGGTTGTGCCTGAAGTAAGGGGGCTGAATGGGGCTGAAGATGGAGGAGAAGAGAAGTATTAGTGAGGCAGGCATGGCAGGATAAGGTGGTTAACTGGATGTGGGTGAACGGAGATAGAGAGGAGACTAGGGTGACATACAGGCTGTATTGCTGAGACTTGTGTGGACTGTGATGCCACTCGCAGAGATGAGAAATTCTGGAGAAGGGTAGGGTTTGGTTTGGTTGGAAACTATGAGTATAAAGTTTCTCTTTCTGTGGCTTTGATTTTCAAAATATTAAAGAGGCCACTGTTATGGATTATAATCAATACAAAGCTTATGGATTTGTTAATGGCCTGAGTTTGTGTGTGATAGGATGTGACCATAGTTGGCATTATTAATGCTATGAGAGTCCGCAAAACCTAGGCTTTTAGGGGAAGCATTCTTCACTTTGTGAGTTTCTGGAGGTGTATAGAACAAATCAGCATGTCCTTTATGAGGGTAACAGTAAAAGACTAAGGTTGGACTGGACGGACCCTCCCTGTGGATAGAATTTTATGAGGAAGGAAGGTTCCCTGAGGAATGAATCTGACTGCTCTGCTGAAATTCTCCCTTCAGCCCTCTGGATAAGCAGGCAGTGAAGAGAGACTTTTGAATTGGTGTATGACCTATGAGCATGTATAACAAATGACTTTGTATATCTTAGAAACATTTGCAATTCTTGAGTGTCCATTTGTGACATTTAAAGGCGAGTAACACTTGAGTAAGTCCGGAGTTAGCCGGAGTCAATGAATGCTTGAATCAATATACGGTGGCATTTGTACCATATCACAGCTCCTCCTAAATCTCTAGGTGCTTACTCTCTGCAACCCATCATTTGCATTCTTTTATTACACAGTCCCAGCTGCTGCAAATCTCCTCATCTGGAAAGAGATTTTTCTACTCTGCATTTTCATAGAATTCAACGTGTATTTTCCTCATGGTGTACATTACGTCTTGTCTTTTGTGATGGGGGGGTGGATTTGTATGCATGACATCTGCCCTAGAAAATGTAACAACTCTCAGACTCTGAGCCTGCACCCAGGCAAATCCCTGGGAGCTGTCCTATGGGTGGCTCATAAATGCCTATTGACTATTATTAAAGTCTCATCTGTAGCTGTTGGTGAGTGATCTCCACTATCCGGCAATCTTGGTATCCTGCTTCTCTTGCTTGAATATTAACTTAGTGACTCTTAGGAGCCTGCTGATTCTGAGGAGGGCTCCAGCCTTTTACTGTCCTCCTTGGATATCTGGAATGGAAGACCTGTTTCCCTGGGCCAGCATGGAGGATATCCAAAAAGAATAGTATCTTGCCTCCAGGTCTAGTATTCCATGTTCCACAAATGAACTCCAGGTACAGATCTTACATTCTTTTTCTTTTCTAGTTAAAAAATTTTTTTAAAGCACTGTAGTGTTTATTCCTTTGAAGATAGTCTTTTCCCCCCTTTTTATTGAATTTATTGGCATGACACTAGTTAACATAATTATACAGGTTTCAGGCGTGCAATTCCACAACCCATCACTTGTGTACTGTACTGGGTGTTCACCACCCCAAGTCACGTCTCCTTCCACCACCATTCATCCCCCCTATACCCTCCCCCACCTTCTCCTTCCCATCTTCCCCCTGGCAGTCACCACACCATTGTCCATATCCATGAGTATTTTGTCTCTTTTTTTGCTCAGTCCCTTCACCACCCTCACCGAGTGCCTTCCCCACAGACAGCTGTCAGCTGTTTATTGTGGTAAAATGCACAGAATGTAAAACTAACCATCATTTTTGACTGTGTGGTTGGTTCAGGGGTATCAAACATACTCAGATTGTTGTGCGACCATCACCACCAACCCTTTCATTTTATGAAACTAAAACTCCATATCCATTAAAAAGTAACTGGCCATTCCCCAACCCTGTCCAGCCTCTGGCCACCACCACTCTGCTTTCTGTCTCTGTGTATTTGACTACTCTAAATACCTCATGTAAGTGGGGTTATACACTATTTGCCTTCTTATGACTGGCTTATTCCACTTAGCATAATGTTCTCCAGGTTCATCCATGTTGTAGCATGTGTTGGAATCTCCTTCCTTTTTAAGGAGGAATAATATCCCACTGCATGTATACACCACGTTTTGTTCATCCAGTCACCCACTCGTGGACATTTGGCTCACTTCTGTGTTTCAGCTATTGGGAATGATGCTGCTGTGAACATCGTGTACCCTGACATTCTCTTTTACTTTAGATGTGATTCTTTTTTATCCATGGCAGTCCTCAGGAGACAGGATTTATTCTATTTTGATCTGTGGGAAGACGGAGAAGAGGATTGTGTGTCAGTGATTGATTAAGGCATTGGGGGAAGTGGAATTGGGAAGAGGACAAAGCCATCCCCTGTGATTTCAGGAACTCCCAAGAAGGAAGCATTAGCTTGATCGCAGAGGAGGACTTTGGAATGTAGATTAGGCTTCAGTGCTCTCCCACTGAAAAGCAAGGGAGCTGTGTTTTACACTCCTGTACTTTTTAGTTTTCCTCTGTGAACTTCTAGGCACTTTAGGCTTTCTGTGTTCTTGGGCCAAGTGGCTCCAGCAGCCCCAGGGCAGCCCCCCAAATTAGCTTTGCCAGTGTGGGCTGTTGGAAGCCAAAGCATACCAGAGTTGGTGAAGGAGCCCACAGCAAGAGTAGAAGGGACCTGGAGGATCTGGGTGGCACAATGTCCACTCCAGCTTCTCACTGGGAGTTTATATTCCAGTGTCCTGGGGACAAACCATCATTCACATGGTCTCCTCCATGGCGTTTCCAGGAATCACATTCTGAATTCGTGAACTATTTCCGCCATCTTTTTGTGCCACCATAATGGTGCATGTGACTATCCTGGCTGATGCTCTCGAGAGTATCAACAATGCAGAAAAGAGAGACAAACACCAGGTTCAGATAAGGCCATGCTGCAAAGCCATCATCCAGTTTCTGACTGTGATGATGAAACATGGTTACATTGGCGAATTTGAAATTAGGGATGACCACAGAGCTGGGAAAATTGTTGTGAACATCATAAGCAGGTTAAATAAGTGTGGACTAATCATGCCCAGGTTCAACGTGCAACTCAAAGAGCTAAAAACAATGGCAGAACCGCCTGCTTCTGTCCCATCAGTTTGGTTTCATTGTACTGACAACCTCAGTGGGCATCACGGACCAGGAAGAAGCCAGATGAAAACACACAGGAGGGAAAATCCTGGGATTCTTTTCCTAGGGATGTTATACATATATGAAAATAAAATGCTTCAGTGGGAAAAAAAAGAATTCAGGAACACATGGCTCCTATTCACCTTCTGCACTATGCCAGCCTTACTTAGAGGGATGATTTTGTGAAAACTCAGACCAGATTTTCTAAATCACTCCTTAGCTGTCCATTATTATCTATTATTATCTTTGCAAACCTCTCTGCTCCCATTGAAATTAGTTTTGAAGGTTGTTCACAGAGTTATAAGGTTTTCGTCTTATAATCTGTGGATGAAAAACATTTAGGACAATATGACAGACAAGGGACATTATTAATGTTATTGTACAAATTCATGAATATAACCTTGATTATATGAGTGCACATTGATACCAGTTTTCAGCTTCTAGGGACTTCCTGTTGCTGGCAATGCTTCATGGAGGGGACGATGTTATTAAAATTCACAAATCCATCTCTCCCACCGTGAACATAACTTTTAATTTGACAGCCATAAAAGTCATCAACTATAACCAGTGTTTTAAAGATAGAGGAAGTGAGGCAGAGAAAGTTAATGGCTTTTCACTGAAGTTGTATTAATCCAGCAATAGATCCTTCCATGAACTACAACTTACTCATTTTCAGTCAAAAATAAATTTTACTCATGGGACATGATTATTATTGATTAGCGATATGGCTTAACTGTCCTTAAGAACCACTTTTCTAGCTTTCACTCTTTTTTTTTTTTGCCATATAAATTCCAGTTAATCTAAATGAGTTTTGAAACTCAGTGGTAAGATGGTGCTTTGTGCCGTTGGGGGCAGGGCCAACATCGTATTCCAGGACACTAAGATAGAGCTGTACTGAGTGACGTTCAGATCAGACTCAGAGTCAGCCATTAAGTGACTTCTGTGTGTCTTGATCTCTGTGAGGCATATTTTTTGACTCAATCCATACAACATTCTCATGAGAAGAGATTATTGGTCCCAATTTTACACTGAAGGTGACAGTTATAAAAGACAGAATATATTACCATTTAACCACCGTATCCAGCAACACCATTCTCCTAAGTCCCATGATCATCTGGAATTTCTCACTAAAATTTATGACCTATTGTTAAAATCAATTCTTGAATATTATGGATGTCAGACGCAGTGTCTATAGGGTTGGGGGATTTCCAAACATATATTTTGGAGAACGAGGGAAGGTAGGGAGAAATAGAAATTATGGGAAAAGATCACAGACCATGTAAGGGCATCTTAGCTTTTGCCAGTGTAGCTGAAATTACCAGTGGAGTGTAAACGCAGGATAGGCATGTACTGAACAAGCACCGTGCGTGGCATGTAATAATAAGTCAACTTCGTTTTGGAGTCCTTGTGTTTCTTTTTAAATTTAACATTACAAAGAAGCCCCTCCCTCTCACTGGGTAAATACCCTGATGCCAATGAAGACAGCAACAGCAGAAGTAACTACAATACCACCATATATTTGGATACACTTTACACTGTATGAAGTGTTTTTGTGTAGACGCTCTCATTTGAATATGAAAATAGTTTCAGGATTTATTATTCCCACTTTACAGTTGGGAAGTCTGGAATTCAAGGAAGAGGAAGGACTTTTCTACATAACACAATAATATTAATAGATAATGTTTATTGCTCATTATTTTAATGTTTACTTATTAATAGATGGTATCTGTTGACACTCAATATTATTAGCTATCAATCATAAATATTTATTGGAAGCTCTAGGAATCACATACTTTGATCATCACATATCTCTGATTAGGTATCACTTTCAAATTTTCCCATTTTCCAGATGAGGAAACTGAGACATAGGGAAGGTTGGCAATTTGCTCCAAAGTCTGGGATTTGAACTCAGCATGTCTATTATGCTTGTATGTTGGCCTAGATTCATACTCTGGCTTTTCCTCTGTCCTAGCTTTGGCCCTTGAAATCCAAAGCTCAGTATGGGCCCACTTGGTAACGTGGTGGTTCCACTTCAAATATCTTGTAAAAGAAGAAAATTTAACAACTAGTGTGCATGTCAAATAATCTAACAAAATACATTATACTGAATGTACCCAACTTTGAAGTCCTGTGTACTGAGGGTATCTTGGTGGGACAAACCTCAACTGTTGATTAAAGGAACAGAAGACATGTACCTCTATGGAGTCAGCCTCGCATTTACTTGCAGCTGAAAACAATTATGAGTTCTTGCTATAATCAAGCAAACTGACAAAATGCTGTTGGCCAAATATCTAGAAACTGCATAATTAAGCCAGTCTCCACTTGGCATTGATAAGGAATAAAGCTCCAGCCCAAAACAGATGCTTGTGTAGTTATGAGTAAGGACCTCCAGGTGTTTACATAATTCTTCAGCCCATAATTTTGGACATTGAATAATCCATGTGACTCCAACTCTATGACTTATCTGTGACTAGGTTTTGTGAGTCTCATAGCAGGGACTACACTGATGGAGAGCTGATGCACAATTTGAAGTATTGTCACGTCGTGTGAATGGCTAAAAAAAGTTTCTGCAAGCAGCCAGAATGTGTTGTTGCACATTGATCAGGCATAGAGACCGCTTAGTTTTAGCAAAATTCTGCTGGCCATGAAGGTGACAACCATATTGTCAGAGTTGTTTATGTGTGCTTGTGTGCTTGTTTTAGGACCAAAATCTAACCAATGTTCATTCATGTCATGAATGAGATCCAGTTCAAATACTGTTTATAACTTTGTTATAATCATATTTTTTGTTGGTTTAGAAAGTGTGTGTTTAACTACAATTTCCGATACAGTATAAGAAATGGGCGACTGATCCAGGGTTACTGCTGAGAAGTGCCAGTTATGCAATTCAGATACCTCACATATACTAATAAATACTAAAGTAAATCATTCATTTTTGCACGCTAATGACTTGAAGTATAATAAAATAATTAGCTTTGGTAATATTAGCATAAGGCCTGTGTGTTCAATAGATTTGAGTAAATATTTAGTAATTTCTAAATGGATATATAAGCATAATCATAATGAATTTTTCTCTGTTATGTCATGCTTATTAAAATAATTTGATTTATTTGCTATAATATTCCAGTGTTTTCCAGCATTAAATAAAACTAGACCCAGGGTCACTAGATAATGAATTTGACTTATGTGACTCCCATAGTCTTTCAGTTATTGAGCTAATGAGAAGAATGCTCACTAGGCTATTTCCAATTTTTTATTTTCAAACAAGACAGGAATTCTTGGTGAATCAATTACAATTTACTTTAACAGTTAAATATGAGCAAAGGTAACTCTAGTGATCTAAATATCTAATTTTCTTTGATCTCTGCAAAGTTAGAAATTTTCACAGCATTCTTCCAACGAAATCCATAAAATGTTATGCTAATTATGCTTGTAATGTGAATTTTGATGTGATTGTAGGAGCTACCACAGCTTTAGTCTGTATCATCATACTTCTTTCAAATGGCAATCAGAAAATCTGGAGACATTTTCAACATAGGATCTCATTTCAGAAATCAACAGTATTCAGAGCTGTGGCTTGTAGGAAAAGATAGTTCCTATCATGCTGTGATTTGGGTTTCTAAATTGGAATGAAACGTCCTACTCTAAAATACATAATTCGTTGTTAAAGAAAGTAGCTAGGGTTTCAGAGTACACAGCAAGAAAATTCTTTTAAAATTTCTTTATAATTATCCTTTTTAAAGGAGCTATGATCTTCTGCACGCCTCTCTATTGCTTTGAGTGTTGTTCTGCCCAAACTACCCTATGATCGATAGGGAGATGAAGTTGTCAGTGTGTAGATTTCGGTCTCCTACATGGTAACTGAGCTGACAAAGCAGGGGGTCCTCACAGCAGATGAGACCACAGTCCTCAGGCAGCATTCCGCAGGAGCTCCGCGGGTCTCCTTTATTTGGGCATCTCCCACTGCTGACAACAGCCTCCTTTCCACATTGACCCTGGGCTATCTATCACACACATGTATACAGAAAGTCTCGAAAAAACCTCAGGGCCTCCCCAGTTCCTTACATGGGGGAATGTTCTGGAATATGTCCTTGGTTGCTTCTTTCTGGCATTTCTGTTTATGAGCTGATTCAGTACTAGCCCTTTGACCTGTTTTTTACTGTTGGCTTGTTATCATCTCTTGGGTCTGATTGCACAATCGCCTCTCTGGTTCTTTTCATTCTTTTTCATGCCTGTGGCAGGCTGCTGGAACTGCCCTTTCTTGTAGAGAGCAGTCTTTGAAATTTATCAACAACCTCAGGGTAATGACTGTTTTCATCTTAAGGCTAATCCAAGGCTAGTCAAAGGCAGAGAGATCAGGGGTAAGAATCTAGAGGTATTAAAATCTTGAGTATAGAGGAGCAGAGTCAAGAGCTGATAAGGAATGAAGGGACAGTGGAGGGAGAATGAAGGGACAGTGGAGGGAGAGAAAGTTTGTATCATAAACCAAGTTTTACAGCCAGAGAAGTGTTGAGTGTTTGGGCACTCTGTAGAGGCATGGCCAGAATCTGGGAGGGCTGTTCAGGTAGCAAGCTGGGTTGAAAGCCAAGGTCAGGACTCTTGGAACAAATGTGATGGGGATCCTGTTAGAGAGGTGCCCCGGGCAGTCGGAGCAGGGATGGACTTGCTCACAGAGCAGCCAGGACCATTGGAACTAGGACTTCATCTCAGCTGTTTTTAAAATCCGCCTTGTCTCCACATGTGGTGCAGCCCTTCCTATCCTCATTTCTTAACCACAAGTGGATACTTGCCAAAAATTGAGACTAATTTTGTGAGAAAACCTAAAATAAATCATCTATCTGTATATGACAGGTTAAAAAATATTCCAGAAAAACAGATAGAGTTCTGTGTAAAGTAAGTGATTGTGGTGAAGATTTATAGCGTTATCTGAAGCAATTCTATGCCAGTTGAAAACAAATACTTAGCTGGTTTCAAAGCTCAAGGAGTTAGAACATTCTAGAAAACATGGTGAAAAGAAATGCATCTTACTAGGCATACTATGGTCTCTTTTCTGTTTATAGGGTAAAACATTCTATAGAAAATACAATATTTCATGGAAAAGAAAGTTTATTTCCTGTTTGTGGAGTACCAGTTTCCCAGATCCCCCCCAGAGCATCTGTTCGTTCTCCCAGCTGCCTGGAATGGACTGGGATGCAAGGAGCTGCCTTAGTCAAAGAGGGCCGCCTTTCCTAAGGTTACGCCCCCTAGGGGCAGCCCACATTCCACAAAGGCTCAGTGTGGAGTCACAAGGCCTGCCCTTGCCTCAGTTTTAGACAACTCTGCAGGGCCTTCCTCTCTCCCGACTTCCCTGTGGGATTAGCTGGGGACTCTGCTGCCACTTCACCCTGAGTCACACTCAGCTTCTCCCTGCTGCTGGGTCTTCCTAGGAGTCCTTCATGAAACCCCTCTACGATAAACCCCCTGAATGCAAATCGTCGCTCCAGAGGGTGTTTCCAGGTAATCAAGCCCACGGTGGCCGAAGAGATGGCTTTATTTTCATTATTATTTTTAAAACATTTTATTGATTATGCTATTACCATTGTCCCATTTCCCCCCTTCATTCCCCTCCACCCTGCATACCCTCTCCCACCCCCATCCCCCCTTTAGTTCATGTCCATGTATTATAAGTTCTTTAGCTTCTACATTTCCCATACTATTCTTGCCCTGCCCCAGTCTATTTTCTACCTACCTTCTATGCTCCTTATTCTCTGTACCTTTTCCCTCTCTCTCCCCCTCCCACTCCCCTGTTGCTAACCCTCCATATGATCTCCATTTCTGTGGTTCTGTTCCTATTCTAGTTGTTTGCTTAGTTTGCTTTTGTTTTTGTTTTAGGTGTGGTTGTTAATAATTGTGAGTTTGCTGTTGTTTTACTGTACACGTTTTTTGTCTTCTTTTTCTTAGATAAGTCCCTTTAACATTTCATAAAATAAGGGCTTGGTGATGATGAACTCCTTTAACTTGACCTTATCTGAGAAGCAGTTTATCTGCCCTTCCATTCTAAATGAAAGCTTTGCTGGATAGAGCAGTCTTGGATGTAGGTCCTTGTCTTTCATGACTTGAAATACCTCTTTTCAGCCCCTTCTTGTCTGTAAAGTCTCTTTTGAGAAATCCGCCAACAGTCTGATGGGAACTTCTTTGTAGGTGACTATCTCTTTATCTTTTGCTGCTTCTCGGATTCTCTCCTGCATTATAATCTTGGCTAATGTAATCGTGATGTACCTTGGTGTGTTCCTCCTCGGGTCCAACTTGTTTGGGACTCTCTGAGCTTCCTGGATTTCCTGGAAGTCTATTTCCTTTGCCAGGTTGGGGAAGTTCTCCTTTATTATTTATTCAAATAAGTTTTTCACTTGTTGCTCTTCCTCTTCTGGTATCCCTATAATTTGGATGTTGGAACATTTATAGATGTCCTGGAGGTCCCGAAGCCTCTCTTCATTTTTTTGAATACTTGCTTCTTCATTCTTTTCTGTTTGGTTGTTTCTTTCTTCCTTCTGGTCCACTCCATTGATTTAAGTCCCAGTTTTCTTCCCATCACTATTGGTTCCCTGTGCATTTTCCTTCATTTCACTTAGTGTAGCCTTCATTTTTACATTTAATTTGTGACGAAAATCAACAAGTTCTGTGAGCATCCTAATCACCAGTGCTTTGAACTATGCATCTGATAGGTTGGCTGTCTCTTCATTGCTTAGTTGTATTTGCGTGGAGCTTTGATCTGTTCTTTCATTTGGCCCATTTTTTTTTTCTTTCTTGTCTCGCCAGTTACTTATAAGGGGCAGAGCCTTAGGAGTTCACCAGGGCGGGGCAACCCACATTGCTGGGTTGTGATGCTGTATGTGGGGGTGGGGTCTGAGAAGGAACAATGGTGCCTGCTCTGCTCCCTGTCAGATTTCAGTCCCTTCCGCTGCTTCCTCAAAGCAAACTGGGCCTTTCTGGTGCTGATTCCCCTGTGGCTGTGCTTGTGTACATTCTAGGACCCTGTGGGTCTCTCCAGCAACTTCTCCTGTGAGGCTGGGAGTCTCCTCCTGGGTGTTTTCAGTCAGTGTTTTGAGGCTTTGTTTCTCGGTGCTGGGACCCTGGGTTGCATGGTCTCTCCCCCCAGTTTCACCAGGTTTATCTGCATGCAAATGTGGGCCTGCCTGGTCAGCCAGCTGCCTTGTGTGCAGTGCCTGGCTTCACAATCGCCGCCTTGCTGGGTCTGCCATCCACCACCGATGTGCCCAGGGTCCGCCCGCTGCCGTCTTGTGGGCCCGGGTGCCTTTTGCTCCTGGTGCCACCGCTATTTGTGCCACAACCCCTCTCTGCCCAGCTGCCTGACTCTGCCCCGCCTTCTGGTCTGGATGAATGTGTCTATTTTATCTCCTTGGTTGTCCGACTTCCATACAGTTCAATTTTCTGTCAGTTTTGGTTGTTATTTTGTTTCTAAATTGTTGTCCTTATTTTGGTTGTGTGAGGAGGCACAGTGTGTCTACCTACACCTCCATCTTGGCTAGAAGATATTTTTATTATTATTTTTTTCCTCTGCTTTTTAAAAAAATATATTTTTTATTTAATTACTGTTCAAGCACAGTTTTCTGTCTTTATTTTTATTATTTTTAAATTAAAATTTACATTCAATATTATTTTGTATTAGTTTGAGATCTATAGTGTCGTGATTAGACAATCATGTACTTACAAGGAAAAAGAAATGGTTTTAGGGAGCCGACTCTATGATGCCATTTTGGAGCTGGGTGGACTCACTATCCTGTGGTGAATAGAGGACCTATAGCCCCTGGCCTGCTGGGATTTTGCAGCTGTTAAAGCTCACTGGTGGGACAGTAAGAGGGGTAACATGGGGAGGAAATGCACTGGCTGGAACAGTGCAAAGCATTTGGGAGTTATGGGAGAGGTAGGTATTAGAAGAATTCCAAAACTGGATGTCTGTTGCTGGGCAGTATTTGTGCATCGGAGAAGACAATGACAGGTGGAGGGTTGATTAAGGCAAAATAGGAAACTCAGAGGGCTCTTTCCTAGGATATTAAGAGGCTCTTTTCTCTTATAGCTGAAAGGGTGGAAAACTCTCAGAATCAGATTAAGACTTAATTACAAGAGTAGCAGTACTCCAGAGAAAGTTAAATTGTCTCCTCCAACAAGTAGGCTCTGCCAAAGTCAGGGACCTGATCAGAAAGGTGAGGGACTCTGAGGACATATGGGTCACTGTACTCTATAAATCTGAAACCTCAGATCCCCCATACCCTCTGGGCCTGCATAAGTGATCCACCTCTTTCTGCCAATGTTGAGGATCCTTCTTGCTTAAAGACATGGTAGAGGCCTCTGCCTGGCAGGTCAATACAGGTCCCTATAAGGACATACCCACCACTCCCTTCCTGGCCACCAGACTCACCATTAAGACCAAATCTTAGCACTGAACTGGGGACTGGCCTGCTAAGTAAGAAAAAAGGCCATATGCTAAACAAAAGAGATGTAGACTCTAGACAGAATGAACCAGGGAATCTAGATAAACCTTATTAATTATAACATTCTGTTCCTCTCTGTCTTTGCTTTTTTGTTTGTTTGCTTCATCTGTAGAAATTTTTCACTGGTGTCATTTTGTCAATTTCTAGATGCCTTTCCAAGATATTGCCCTTTAAAATACTTTGAGGCAGCACTACTAGTTGGCACATAAAATTTTACTGTGGATATATACTTTTCTCCTTATATCAGCAACTTGGCGAGGTTACACCTGACCAGCACAGCTCTTCCACAATTAGGTAAGCAATAAAATCAGCTTTGTGCTTTCTTTTTTCAGAAATCAGCTTTGTTGTCTCCCCCTTTAACAAAACTTACCTTCCTTAGGTTGTTGTGAAGATTGAGGTGAAAACAGTAAATGCTCAATAAATATTAGCTATTATTTTTTCCATGCTATACTCCTTAATGCGTGAATATCTAACATGGCTTGAATATACAGGGCTGAGCAAAAGTCAGTAAATAGTAATAATCATAATAATAATAACACAATAATGAATAAATAATAATATAAGAATAAACTCTGTTTTTCATGGACTCACGACTGTAAACCTCTTTTTGCCTACCCCAGTTATTGTAAAAAAGGCTATCTTTTCCCTTTCAGAGCTTCACATTTTATTTTTGTCATGCTACTTTACAACCCTATCTTTTTTCCTTCTTTACTTTCTGAAATTGCCTGAGACTTGTTTTACATTTGTCAATTTGCTTGCCTTTGTTTGTTTTAGTTATTTTTGATTAGCAGAATCTTTGAGGCAGAGAGTCAGTTTAATAATTAATATTTTAATCGACTGTTTGTTACCACTAGGAAGGGTCCCTTACTGTGTACATGTCTAATTTCAGGAACTTGCAAAGAATTAATTCAGTTCATATTCCCAGCACTTAAAATTCTAAGTTTCCAAAGTGAGGACCTCAATATTTATTTTAGATATTTAAATATTTAAAGTAGAGAGTGAAGTTGGCGGGTAATGGTTGTGGTACAAAGCAGGTGAGGGCTGGTGTAGACTCTGTAGTTACGTGTCTGAACTATAGTGTTCAACAGACTCGGGACCTCACTGACTTGGGTTTGGGGACTACCTATGTTTGGTTTAAGACCAAACGGGAGTATTTTTTACTTGAGAGCCAATGAACCACCCATCCCATGGTTTTTGCTACTCAGCAAGTGGAACTTTTTCTCCTTGACATGATCTGCATATGAAACCAAACAGAGGTCTGGGAATTACTTGGTAAATGTATGGACTAAGAAATGAGTTAGGTGTTCAGGTCAGGACCTGTCTAAGTTTATTGACCAGTTGGAGATATTACTTGGAGATATTCCTTTCATCCAAGTTGGAATTGGTGATGTACCTTCCAGGTTTCTCTCCCCAGCTTTCAGGATTTGAAGACAGTTTATTTCTGAGTGATGTGAAATGACTTCCTAGTGCCTTATGTAAACTTTTCTTTTATTTCAGGCATGGAGGATACTATTTTATAATTTATATTCTTTAGCCCTTTTTATAAAAAACATAGGCTACATCAGGATTTCTCAACCGTGGCATGCTTGACATTAGACTGTTGTTGGGGTTATGGCTCCAGCATCTTTGTGGCAGATGAGATCTTACCTTTTTTAATGATCTCCTCCAATTTAGGAGAAAAGACAGCAAGTATCAAGTCTGTTACACCATGAAGTGTCAGAAATGGCAGGATACTTCACAGGGTTTTCGACTCTTAAGAAAAGTCAGCAGTCAAAGATCCTTGCTGTGTGATCTTGGACGTGTGCTCAGGCCCTTGGCACTTTCAGTTTTGTTATCAATCCTATGGGTGATCTCTAAAGTTGCCTCCAGCCATGTGACTTATTCACCTTTATGTCCTCGGTGTCTCGTATGCTGTCTGGTGTGTGTAGTTGGCACTTGATAAAGTTTGTCAGATGAATGAATATCCTGAATGTTTTGTGAATCTAAGATTGCATTGTCACTAGCATTCACAGTGATCATACTTGGTTGTCTTAGTCACCATTGTATATCCCCAGCACCTACCACGATAAAATGAACAGTGTAAGTACTTAGGAAAAATTTACTTGAACATATAAATAAGTAAATATTACAGGATTCTTAGATTATATGATCACTCACTATAATATGAATCCCAAAGCTTTACCTTATTACTTTCACTCAAAGCCTCTCTTAGTGAAGGACATACTATTCCTACACAAGTCATGGTAATATACCACATGTGTGTCCAAAAAGTGAGTGGTTCTTCCATTAAGTTAGAGCTTGTCTAGTCAAATTCCACCTCCTACAACAAGCTGTGGTTGCTCAAACACAGTTTCCTTGGTCTTGGGGAGAACCTCCACTAGAAACTGGCCCAGTCTTTAATTCAAGATAACACAGGAGGATGTAAGGGGAAAATCCCCAAGCTTCAGCATTGGAAGGATTTAGGTTTCAGGTCTAGTTCTTCTGCCTTCTAGAGATATGTGTTTGAGGAAGTTCTTATCCGGTGTGAGCCTAGTTTTTTCATCTATTAACTAGGGATCAAAAAGACCATATTTTGCCATGTATAATGTGCACTTTTTGCCCAAATTTTTTAGGGAAAAATAAGGATGCACATTATACATGGATAGTATTTGAAATACCTTTTATCTGTTCTTATGTTTTATAATTATTTGTTACATAAAATTTCTTGTACCATAAGTTCAAAAATAAATGCTAAAATTCCTTTATAATAAAAAACCAAGTATCTAAATGTAAATAAATAAGTAATTAAGTTGAAAGATATGTTTTTCTGAAAGTTCAGGCAAAAAATGTGCGCATTAGACACAGGAGAACATTATACATGGCAAGATATAGGTCTCATTGATTTGACAAGATGAAAGAAAGAAAACCTCAACAGTTATCAATATCCATTCCTTTTTAATAAGCCCACTGTTTCACTTTGTAGTACATGATGGAGACGTTCCGAAAATTTGTGTATGTGCACACGTTTTTCCGCGAATTGCATTTAATTTGTTATTAAACAGAAAATAACTTCTTACGAAAGGATCCTGCTGCATCTCTTTCAGACATGGGAGTAGGATGCTCCTAGTTTGTTTTGTCTGAGACTTGAGGTTTGGGTATAGGTGGTTTTGCAGCATAGATTCTTGGTGTTCTCCATTAGCAAATAATCATTTTAGATGTGTACTTACTTTAAATTGAAATAAATGTGGACTTTGGTCTCCTGGTGAGTTCTTGTCTCCAGATTGTTTTGTTGTACATATGAAAACAACTCAGTGTGTCATAGTGCTTCAGAGCCCTGGGAGCAGAAAGCCTGGGCTCTTGCCTCACTATGTATGGTCTTTACTGACTTATGTGGTTTTGGAAAACTGTTTTGTATCTCAGTTTCTTTACCTGCAAAATGGAGATAAAAGTAGTGCCTATCTTATGTAGTTACTGTAAGACTTACAACATCTGTGGGTGTCTTATACATGATAGGAAGCAAAACATATTTATTTAGTTATTTCCAAATCCTGCCCTGGAACCTATGCTTATAAATTGTAAAGATGAAGCTAGCAGAGCGCATGCGAAATCCTGGGTTTATTTTTTTTAAACTTACTCGGAACACTGTTCACAAAGTAGCTTTTTAAAATGGGGCTCTCTATAGTGTTTTTGAGATTCTCTGGTGTATATTTAATTCTATTGCTCTTCCTAAGTGCGTCCAATATACTTAGATGGCTTCACAGTTGAATTTTCTCTCATCTGTTGTGGAATCTACTAAAGATAGTATACAGCTATAAATAAGCCTACTCGTGCCGCTGTAACCATGGCAACCACCAGCCTTCAAATGGAGAGAGTGGGGCTTACAGGCTGGTCTCAACTTCACAACAGCCCGATATGTCCCTTTTCAAATTAGACAGCTCAGAACTGTGCTTTGCACACAGCATAGCCATTGTGTGCTCTCCACAGAGTGTCTATCATTGACTTCAATCTAATACAATTCCTTTCTGACTTTTACACATTCTTTGAAAGCACTCTAGTAGGTTCTGTGAGGCATAAAATGAATGGCTCAAGCTAAGTTCTTTCACCAACAAACCGTGGGGTCTTCCTAACATTTATATTCCTGGGTCACTCCCTTGTTAAAAACTGTTCAATGGCACCCTGGTGCATATAGAATCTTGCTCTTGCCTACTTTTTAGCTTTATTTCTCACTCTTTTTCCCCTGGCACGTTAAACTCCAGGCTCTGTCTGAAAAGTCTGTGCTCTCCAGTGCTGTTCTCTCTCTCTCTGTTTCTGAAAGTCTCTCCCAACTCTCTTATTTGCCTTTCAAATGTTTACTTTTCCCCCCTAGCCCTAGCTCAAGTGCTTCCCCTTGTGAAATTTTCTGTCACAGTGTGTTTTTAAGATTAATTTAATTTATATAGAAGCCATCAATTGTTTGCTCACAGGAATGAATCAAAGGAATTAAACGTTTACCTTAGTAGGCACTAGCAAATGAAAAACAAAAACAAAACAACAACAATAAAAATCTAAAACCTTATTTATAAAAAAAGATGGAAATGGCAAATGTTGCTTAGCCTAGTCTCAAAATAAAAGGTGCTCATGATTGATATTCTTCTTTGAATAAATGTGGCTAGTGAGAGTTATGAGTGCTGGTATTTGGTAAATGGTGTTGGGTGGGCATTGGTGTGATTGCTATGAACACACCAAAGAACCTACAAAATTTGACTCTAAGTGGGAGAAAAAATAAAAAGTAGGGTAACCGTAAGGTATAGGTAGCAATGACAATAACGATGCCATCTGTTGAGATAAGCAGAGGAAGAATATATTTGGCATGGAATTATTCTTGATTTTCGACCCATCGCACTTGATGTATCATTAGAACATACTTGTCTGAGCAGATTTTGCTTAGACCTCAGGGACAAGTCAGAACCAGAGATGTAGATCAGAAAATCATCAAATATAGATGGAAGTGTAAGGCAACGGCATGAATGAAACAGCTCAATAAAAATATAGAATAAGAGGAGACACATTCAAGAAGGAGACTCAAAAGAGTCACTAAGAGAGAAACAATCAAAGGGGCAGGGGCCCAGGCCAGGTGCCGAGACTGGTCTTGAGTAGGATGAGTCATTCTCTGAGCCACACGGGAAGGAGGGAAATTGCATAGAAGTGAAGAGACGCTGTCCTCTCTCTTCTTTGAAGAGGAGAAGCCAAAGTGTCTGTGGAGAGTGAAGGCTTGTGACCTTGATGAAAATAAAGTACAGTACAGGGACTATACCTCCCATGTCCCAGCTCTAAATGGTAGGGGGACTATGCCACAGTTCAGTAAAGAGGACATGCTTTTCTGAATAACACACTAATTTAAAAATGCCATTTGTTTCCATAGCTCAAGGAGAGTTTCTTGATCGAAGAAAAAGAATTGAGTCTAGTTTAGAAATATGATTTTTTACTCCTTTTCTCTGTCTTTACTCTGTGCAGGGGTGAAATCTTTATGACACCAAACAGAGGCTACTAAATCAGTTCAGTTCTATTAATATCTAAATGATCATTAAATTTATTTAAAAAATCCAAAGTTCACGTACGTTGGGATAACAGCTGAAGCATAAAGAATCAACTTTGAATTAAATTAAACTATCCAACATCATGATCCACTTTCTGGTAGAATTCCACAGGACAAGCCACTGGCCAGCTTGAGGTCTGATTATTTTAAGTCCTAAGCCATTTACCTTTATTTACTTGTTTCCCCAGAGAGTCGTTATTCTAAACTATATCAGATTATTTTTCACTCCCATACTTAAAAACATTTAAAAGATCTCATAGAACTACTTTATGATGCAACAATTCCACTTTTGGGAATGTAGCTGAAGAAATCCAAAACACTAATTCAAAAAGATTTATGAATTCCTGTATTCATTACAGTGTTATTTACAATAGCCAAGATATGGAAGCAACTCGGGGAGCCCATCAATAGATGATTGGATAAAAAAGATGTGGTACATATATACAACGGAATATTATTCAGCTATAAAAAAGAATGAAATCTTACCATCTGCAACAGCATGGATAGACTGAGAGGGCATTATACCCAGTTGAATAAGTCAGACAGAGAAAGACTAAGTACCATATGATTTTACTTATATGTGGAATCTAAAGAACAAAATAAATGAACAAATAAAACAAAAACAGACTCATAGATACAGGGAACAAACTGATGGTTGCCGAATGAGAGGCGGGTGGGAATATGGGTGAAAACAGTGACGGGAGTAAGAAATTACACAGTAGTCATGGGGTGGATAGTACAGCACAGGGGACATACTCAACAATTTAACAACTGTGTGTGTTGCCGGGTGGGTACTAGAATTATCAGGGGGATCACTTTGCAAATCATATAATTGTCTAACCACTATGCTGTATACCTGAAGCAAATATAAAATAAAGAAGGTCTCTATTGCATGATGAATAAAATAGCAGATTATTATTAGGGAATTCAAGGCCCTTTAAAATCTACCTTTTGGTCTGGACACACCACACATCATTTATATTAACAGTCTGTACCTCTGCTCATGCTCCTCATTCTACTGAGAGCACCCTTTGTGCTTTCCCATGTGCTAAACTCTGTGGATCTCTCAACCCTCTCCTCACCTTCACTCTAGTTTTCAAACTTGGTTGTACATGGAATCTCGTAGGTAACTTGAGCAGTCTCCCAGTTTTCTAGTCCATTAAAGCTTTCTCCTCTTGACCTTATCTCTTGGGGAAAACATAGATAAAGACCTCATTCTCTCTTTGGGGGGAAATTACAGTAACCTTTTAACTAATCTCCTTTCACCCAGGCTGTTCACTGTCAACTGTCTTCGCCAACAATTACTCATTTTTATCTCTGTGCTGCTAGGGACATTGTAAAAATTGTTGTAGAACTTACAATTGTTTATTTATGAGTTTGCATAAATAAACTATTTCAGACTATGAGCTCTTTTAGGGCAAGGGCTTTGTCTTATTTCATTTGCACACCTGGCTTCTTGCAGTGCCTAGGAATATAATAGGTGTTCAGTTTGTACAAAAAAAGAAAAAAGAAAGAAAGAAATTTGGAGAGAGGTACTGTAGATAGTACTTTTGAGCCTACTTTAAAAATAAAATTCTCTCTATTTCAAGAATTTAGATAAACAGCAGGCAGAAGTGAATATCGAGAAAATCGAAGACAGCATACATTCACAAATGACAGTGCAGCTGTCGTGGGCTGTACTGGAGGAGTTTTTGAAGATTCAGTATTAATACTTCAATAGTTTCGTAAGCTCCTCAATCAAATTTTCTAATTCTCTGCCTATTCCTTCCTTACCCCTTCCATATTTGCTATTAAACTAAGCATCTTTTGTGTCATGTCTTAAGATTGGAACACCATAATTGGGTTAATTTCTGATACACAGACTATCAGATTATAATGTTCCTTGGAACAGAGGAAGTTGAGAAAGTAAATAGAGATGTTAAATTCTCTTTGCCAGAGAGTTGATGAAGATCGCTTCAGGGGTTATAATAATAATGCTGAGAAGAGATATGACAATATAAAGATGCTGAAAAGAAATCTGAATTTAATCTGCGTATTCTTTATGATTAAATGGAAAATTAAAACCAGCTTAATAGTCATGCTGTTCAAGCATTTTTGTGGCATTTTAATGGCATATTTCAATTTTTAGTACCAACTCATTATACAATATTTTAAACATCTACATTTTGCTATAACCACAAGACCGTTAAAATGTACATTGTCCTTTTCCTATTGGAATTATATGCTACTTCTTATGTACTAGCCTTGGGGCTTGTTTCAGAAACAAGAAACAAGCTTCAGAAAACTCAGTATTGCTGTTTATGATCCAAAGTAGACAAAATAAAATGAATTTCAGTCTCTGTTACTTGTAAAATTTAGATAATTATATATTTCATATTTTTATTTCTTTTCTTTTCTTTTATAGGAAATAATATTTGTGCTGTTGCTAATTGCCTGAAGTGATGCAGGCTAATTATTTAATATTTCAAAAGCAAATAAGAGCAAAATAAAGTAAAAATCTCTCATACTCTGACCCAGTGATGATGACCAATGACATCTTACTTTATATTTTACTTTAATATTTTATATTTCATTTCAGCTTTTTTTCTGTGTGAAAGTACACTAAAGGACATACCTTAAAGACATTGTTACAGATTTGCAATTTTAAATACTAAAATATTTCTGCAGTTTAACCTTCATAGCCATTGGTTGCTTTAGTGGAAGTCGAGTAAAAGGGGTAAGGTACATATTATCCTTGTATCATCTTCCACAACGGATTCTGAACAAATGAGCTGAGAATCAGAATGAACCAGAATCAGTTTACCACATGAAAGCTACGAATATGGCAGGAGGGGGTCACGTGGGCTAGTGTCAGAAGCAGCAGAATCAGAAGCAGGAAGGAAGGAGAGACCCGAAGGTGAGGCCCAAGGGCTGGAGCAGGCAGGGCCAGAGAAGCAGATCCTAGACACATAAGGGAGCCTGAGCGACTCTTCATTTTTCCTTCTTTCCCATCCTATTCGTCATCAACTGTGAAAGAGAAACTGTTACTCTCTCTTCACTGCACTGATTAAAGTCAATGCTCGAATCACTCACTTCTCACTGTTACAATGTCTTTATTTCTGACGGCAAGGTTTCATCATTCAACCCTCAAAGAAATGAGGGGACTGCAAGTGGAAAGTTGAAACTTCAGGTCATGATTAGGTGGAACTGTGTGTACACTGGGATAATTGGTACTCATTTGTCTTGCAACTGTCAGGCAAAACTGTTGCCTATTTCTTCTTTATATTAATATCTATTAAACTAGAAATCCCACAAGTGAGCTACCATAAGCCCCATTTTGTATCCAAGTAAAACAAGGTTTGGAGAAGTTAAACTATTTGTCAAAGTTTCTACATCTAATAGTTTCTACATCTATTAAGAAGTTCAGATTCACCTGGCTGGTGTAGCTCAGTGGATTGAGCACAGTAATCGAACCAAAAGATCGAGGTTCGATTCCCAGTCAGGGCATATGCCTGAGTTGCAGGTCAGTTCCCAGCAGGGGACGCATGAGAGGCAACCATACATTGATATTTCTCTCCCTTTTTCCTTCTCTTCCCCTCTAAAGATAAATAAATAAAATCTTAAAAAATAGAAAGAAGTTCAGATTTAAATTCAGGTCTATTGACCATGAAGAATGGTGTATGATTTTTAAGGATCTCTGAATTTGGGCATATTAAAATCATGGGAACTCTGTAGGTTTTAAAGGTGGGTACAAAAGCCCATGTGGGAAGAACAACTTCAATAATGGAAATTATTTATTGTGGAAGTGAATTCCTCAAGCTTTGGTATCATTTGAGAAGATTAATCTGTTCTAGAAAGCTGTTCAGAAATGTGCCATAGGAAAATTATAGATATTTGGATGCATTTTTAACTTCTAAGGCTTTGTGTTCCTAGAAGGGTTGGCAGGGGAGGGGGGACCTTTGTCTTCTCACAAAACAACCTGAGAGGCAATAAAGTAGATCGGAACAAGTGTGGACTTTGGATGAAGATAAATGAATGGTGGCCCAAGGTCCAGATTTCAGCAACACAATTATCTGTGAGCATTGGGCACATTAATATTTCTGAGCCTTTGAATTTTGACATCTGTACAGAATAGTGATTCCTTTCTCATAAACTTGTGCTGATTGAATGAGATTGTGGATTATGGAAAGCTGTTTAGAATGTTGGTTGTTGTTAGTCAACAACCATTACTATATGGTGAAAAAATCATTCTGCCCCAAAATGCCAGCTGTTACTCTTGGTTGTGTTTCAAAGAGCATTGAATGTGATTGCATCCTTGGGGTGCTGGCTTTGTAAACCAGGTGTGAAAGGCAGGCAGTTTCCCAGAGAATATCAACAGTCATATCAGCCAACTCCCATAATTCTAGAAAAACTCAAGATAACATGTGGCCCTGGTATCCTTCTGCTGTTTGAGCAAATTATAATTTAATTCCTATTTGCAGTTAAACAAAATAAACAAGATCATCTACCATTGCTTATTCATTGACCACGTGTCTGCTCCCCGTGTAATTATAGCATCTCCGTTGATTGTGTCTACAATTCAGTTTGGAATAGCCTGAAAAGGCTTTCTTTCACCTTAGCCAAATATTTAAATAATCGGTAGAAAATGCAGATCTACTTTGACTTACTCAGTTAACCGTGTACTGTATCTGGGCCATCTTCATCTTCTGAAAAAATCCCTTGAGCCACAGAATAAAATATAAGCTCTTTCAAGGAGTCCATAAAGGCCTTCACAAATTAATCACTGCCGTTTCTGCCCCGTATTGCTCCTCCTCCCTCCATGCTTTCTACATTCTAGTCACGATAGCTTCTCAGAGTGCCTAATCTGTTTTTTTCCCCTTGGTTGTCATACCACCTGTATCAGGTCATGCCTTTCCTGTTAGACTTGGATAAGCATCACACCCCACTGTGGGGCCTGGATCCCTGATTGGCTGTCAGGCAGCCGGATGACCCACCATGGGGAGAACCTAGACTGGTGGGAAAACAGACATAACTTTTCTTCTTTCTTTTCACTCGGGGACTTCACAGGCCCAGAGTGCAGCAAACAAGCCTCCTGACACATGAAGGCATCCCACTTAGTTTGACATCAGTTGAAAAGCCCGATGAATGTTCTAAACCTTCGAATTCTTTTCTCCTGCGGAGATAAACATCCACATTATTTTTGAGGAGAATAAAAAGTTTGTTTTGTGTGCTTTTCAAATCGAAGAACTTAGAAACGAGTTGTTATCATTTGAACAGTTCAACGGAATGTTCAGATAAAAGGTTGTGAAAGTGTTTCCCCCATTGTCTCTTTTGGTTATTACTGTGGAAAAGCCACTTTAAAAGAAAGACTGTCTTTCCTCTTTTCAAGATAAAGACTCAAGCCTCAAGAATTCACCAAAACAAATTATTTCACTGAAAAGCCTATTCAGAAAAGGAGCACATGTGAAAATTTCTTAATCTTCCACAGACCTCTCCGACTCCCATGAAAAAGGAAGTGTTGGAATGTAGTAATGAGGAAGTGGAGCCCACAAATTGGCATTGTTGGGAGAAAAAATATAAAAGCAGAGGTTTACTCCAGGTGGTTTCATTTCAGACCTTCCTCTTCTATGGAGGCGTTGCCTGTCTACTCTCACATCTTTACAAAGAACCTTTCTTCCTCATCTTCTGTCTGGCTGTCGTGTCTTGCTTTCTTTTAAAATTTAACATGATTGCAATGGAATGCATCCGCCTTCTCTGAAAGCCCATTTTCACTCTTGGCCCACCACCTATTTTTAAAGGAATGGCATTAATTCTAACTTTCTTCACTCACGTCCTCTTCTTTGTCAGACCGCCCCTCTAAGTAGTCACCCTTCTCAGTAGCCATGGTTCTCTCATGGGCTTTTGCCTTCTTAGTTTCCAAGCCACCATGCTCTTTCAGGCCATTCTCGCTCCACACGGAAATCACTGCCATGGTCCTATTGATAGACTTCCCTTCATCTGATCCAACCTTCATTGCTTCTAGTAGAAGGTCCAAAGCTCTCTCATTTTGAACTAACTCTCCTGAGGATAGAACTTCATAAATTCCTTATTTCTGGCCAGGAAGTTCTGTTCATGGTTCTCCCAAAGCATGATGATATTTCAGGCACTATTTTAAGCACTTTTCACATACCATCTAATTCACTCCTCACAGTGGTATCGTGAATAAGAGTGCTGGCTTGTTGCATTGGGTATTGAACTTGAGTGGGTAATGTAACTGCTCCATGTATTGTCTCATCTGTAAAATGAAGATTATACTGCTAGCATCCACCACCTTGGGTTATTGCAAGGGTTTTATACAGGTACCTCTTAACAGTGTCTAACCCCTTAGGCATGCTCAATAGATGTTGATTGTTAGTGTCGTATCACATAGGAGACACGGAGACACAGGCAGGTTAAACAATTGTCAAGTTGCAATAACCAGTTAATGAACCTGGAGTCTGAACCAAATCTGACTTCAGAATGCACCCAAACATACTATATGGTTTCTCCTCACATCGTTTACACTTGCGGTTTCTCCCCAGTCTCTTTCCGTTGGGGAACAGTGTAGACCTCCAGGACTGCTTGTAGCTGCCCTCTTTGTACTCTGAGATGCCATGGAAGCCGTGGAGAGAAAGCAAGTGGCCCCAGTTTGTGCCTCCAGACACTTTTTCTTGAGTCCTAGTGGCTATGATTGCCATCTGCTGACTCTTCCTGTACTCTAAACACTTCAGGTGAATATGCCTGGTTTGGGCAGAGGGTAAGTCTCTCAGAAGAGGATGCCTGGACTGAGTGAGCCCCTGACTGAGGGAAGCAGATCAGTGCTTCTTTTTTCCCCACATCACAATAAAGGTTTCTAAAGAGACACCATCTATACTTTAAGATGCCAGAGCTGGCTAAGAGACCCAGTGTCCACCTAAGGATCACCTTCTGGTGAAAGGAGTCATTTTCAGTTGCATGCATGGGTCATGTTCATGCCTTGGAGATTTCTATTATGTTCCTGACTTGTCAATTACCAAACAGAAAAAAAATATTGGGATTCATAATTATTAACATAGGTTAGTTAAAATGGCTTAGGCAAAGAAAGTTCCCTAGAATGAGGAAAGAAAAGATGAGACCAATATTTTATCGTGTGAGAATCTCTTCTGTGCCAGGTGCTATTTTGAACATTGCCATGTATTCATGACTTCAGTTCATACAATTTGATAAACACTTATTATGTGCCAGAGGACACCTGTGATAGGTCTAGGGGTGCTGGGATTAATGGGGTCCACATACTCCTTGCCCTCATGGAACTTAGACTCCAGCAAGATGTAGAGCAAACATTCATATATTCTTTTTAGTTTTTAAAAAGCAAGAATGTATTTCCATTCATAAATGTGGAAACTGAGGCCCAAAGAAGTAAGCTATCTTGTGTAATATAGTAGGTCCATTAAATTAAGTAGCAGAGTTTCATACCTAGTTCTTTCTAGCCATTAATTTTGATTTCCTTCCATTTGTCACCAAATATCTCCTGACATGAGCTTTACTGTTAGCTTTGTAGTAATATTAGGTTAAACAATACATTTCAGAAGCGAGCCTGTGAGATTTTGACTTATATTGATTGTTCTTCAGGAAATAAGCCAAATCCTTTCATTCAGCCTACTTAAATGCTAACATCGGAGATTTGAATATTGACTCTCTTGCTGAAGCACCAGGTATATTAGGCATGATGATTTCTGTATAGTTGAATAGCAACCAAGTTCTGTTTATCCAATTCCTTAAAAGATATATATTGATTTAAAATAAAATTGTTTCCAGTTTAAATAGTGGTTCAAACGCTGGTATTTAATCCTCCTGTCAGCCCCAGAAAATTAGTTCCCTCTGCAATGCTTAAAAAGTTATAAAATTAGAGACTATTTTATATCAACACTGGACTAGAGGAAGGAATGTATGTTAGAATAGGCCTGGGAAAGCTTCTTCCAAGCTTGTCTGTGTGGCTGTCATGACAGCGGATTCTCCCTCACTCCTGCCCTCCTTGAGGGCTTTGCTGGAATATTACCTTTCCAGTGAGATATTACATTCAAAATTTCCTAGCCTTCTTCCTTTGATGCTATGCTTTTTCTTCCCTGTTTTATTTTTCCCTATAGCTTAAAATAATCACCTGCCACGCTCTAAATTTAGCTGTATTATTTGCTTACGTCTATCTTCCTATTTGTACCACTAGAACATAATCTTCATGAAGGAAGTTTTTTGTGTTTGCGTTTTTAATTTCACTTCCCATTGCTCTGTCCCTATTACCTAAAACAGGTCTTGTACCTAGGAGGCACTCAGTCAGTATTCCCTTAGATGAATAAATTCCTGTTTTACCAATGAGGAAACTGAGGTTAGAGAATACTGTACTCTTGTTCTGCCTCATTTCATGTTCATCGTTGTTTCTAAAATTTCTTCATGTTGATATATATAGATCTAATTAATTCATTTTAGCATAATATTTTATAATTTGAATATATCTTGTATTTTTCTATTTATTCATAGATTGGCATTTAGGTTGTTTCTCATATTAATGTAACAGCTTGGTGCTAGATGCTGAGTTGAGTGTTTGCAGTTGGCCCAGAAATGCAGACATCAGCTAGGGCCTAAAGCTAAGTACCAAAGGATCTAAGTCCTCCATATTCTATGTGGGTAGAACTGCTGGCCCCAGGTACCACCTGCCTCTCTGCAGGGCTTGCATCTCCTAACTGGATATAAGAAGGAGCTTTTGGGAGAGGAGGACCTATCCTCTCTTAGGAGTGATGTATTCACAAGGAGAAGGTCTCTCCTTATCTACCCTTGTATGAATGTGTGTATGTGCGTTTAAGTGGGGGTGGGGATGTGAGGTAGACAGTGGGATATATGTTCTTTTCCTGAATCCAAGCGAAAGAGTCCACAAGGAAATCCTACATTCTGAGCTCAGAAAACTTCTCTTCTTAAAGCTGCCAGTGACCTGGGATGTTGGAGAAAGGGACAGAAAAAAGAAGACACATACAAGGGAGGCAACACCAGGGAAGCACGCTGAATTTCTTCTACTTGGCATGTCAAAATCATGCTCTTTTAAATTTTTTTGGTGAAGGGGCATTTCTCTGCAGTCTTAAAGATTTGAGTTGAAATTTGGTACATTCTGTGTTGATCTTTAGCTTTCATCTTTGATTTGAATATTGTTTTTTTTCTTACTTTAACCATATTCTCCTAAAAGCCCAAAGCTTTAAACAAAAGGGCTGATATAAACAATTTCATATGTAATTGCATAACTCTACTATGACAACAGAATGCCATTGAAATATAAAATGAGGAAAATCATACTGTTTTCAGAAGCTTAAATGGAATAGAAATAATTTGGATAATTTATAACAAAATAGTTCTACTTCAAGGCTTGAAAATTAGAGTAGACATCTAAATAAAGTAACTTTTTAGGTATATTAAGATTAGTGTCCAAGTTGCCTTTAAAATATTCTGAGTAGGATTCATTTTTACAATTAAAAAATCAGGCTTCAATATATTTTTCAAGTGATTAAAAGCATCAGATCATAATGCAGTATCAAGATGTCATTTATACATGATTTAGTTAATAAAGCATTTTTCTTTTTTTACTTTTTAAGTATTTTGTTATTGATTATGCAATCACAGTTGTCTCATTTTTTTTCTCCCCTCTATTCCCCTCCACCCTGCACCCCCCTCCTGCCTACCACCATCGACCTGACCTGACCTTTAGTTCATGTCCATGGTCGTACATATAAGTTTTTTTGCTTCTCCGTTTTCTTTTTTTTTTTTATGATTTACCTCTTTATTTGGTTAAATGTGGTAAGCTATATTGATTTTTTTAAAATATATTTTATTGATTATACCATTACAGTTGTTCTATTTCCCCCTCATTCCCCTCCACCCACACACTCCCTCCCCCACCATTCTCCCCCCCCCTTAGTTTATAACCATGTGTCTCAAGTTCTTTAGATTCTATATTTCCCCCACTATTCTTGCCCTCCCACTATCTATTTTCTACCTACCCTCTATGCTATTTTCTGTGCCTTCTCCCCCCTTCTCCTCCTCCCACCCACCTGTTGCTAACCCTCCATGTGTTCTTCATTTCTATGGTTCCACTCCTGATCTAGCTGTCCTCCTGGTTTGCTTTTGTTTTCGGTGTGGTTGTTAATAACTGTGAGTTTGCTGTCCTTTCACTGTTAATATTTTTCATCTTCTTTTTCTTATATAAGTCCCTTTAGCATTTCATATAATAAGGGCTTGGTGATGATGAACTCCTTGAACTTGCCCTTATCTGAGAAGCACTTTATCTGTCCTTCCATTCTAAATGAAAGCTTTGCAGGATAAAGCAATCTTGGCTGTAGGTCTTTGGATTTCATGACTTGGAATACTTCTTTCCAGCCCCTTCTTGCCTGTAAGGTCTCTTTTGAGAAATCCGCTGACAGTCTGATGGGTACTCCTTTGTAGGTGACTGTCCCCTTATCCCTTGCTGCTTCTAGGATTCTCTCCTTCATTTTAGTCTTGGCTAATGTAATTATGATGTGCCTTGGTGTGTTCCTTCTTGGGTCCAACTTCTTTGGGACTCTCTGAGCTTCCTGGATTTCCTGGAAGTCTATTTCCTTTGCCAGACTGGGGAAGTTCTCCTTTATTATTTGTTCAAATAAGTTTTCCACTCGTGGCTGTTTCTTTCCCCCTTCTGGTACCCCTATAATCCGGATGTTGGAACGTTTAAAGATGTCCTGGAGGTTCCTAAGCCTCTCCTCATTTTTTTGAATTCTCATTTCTTCATTCCTTTCTGGTGGGATGTTTTGTTCTTCCTTCTGGTCCATTCCATTGATTTGAGTCCCAGTTTCCTTTCCATCGCTATTGGTTTCCTGGACATCTCCTTTCATTTCAATTAGTTTAGCCTTCATATGTTCCTCTAATTTGTGACTATAATCAACCAGTTCTGTTAGCATCCTGATAAACAGTGTCTTGAATTGTGCTTCTGAGAGGCTGGCAATTTCTTGGTTGCTTAGAGTTATCGGCTCTGGGACTTTGAGTTCTTCTTTTGCCATCTTTTGGGCTGTTTGTGCATGTTCCATAGCAGGATCGAAGCCCTAAGGTGTTCACTAGAGCAGGGCAACTAAGTCGCTGGGTTGTGACGTATGTGGGGGTGGGGTCATAGAGGAACTAAGGCGTCCCATCTGCCACCTGCCGCCGAGGCCCCCACTGGTGCCGTAGCTGCCACCATCACTGGGCCCACGCGTTTCGTCCCACTGCACGCGAGTGTGCCACCGCCGTCAGCCCTTGCCCCCTGGGGCCTGTGTGGTCCATCTCACTGTGCGCGAATGTGCGACCGCAGTCAGTCTGCCCCGCACTCCAACTGGTTCCGGGCTGCCTGAGCGCCTAGGTCTGGGGATCTGTCCTGCCCGACCCTGCTCGCTGCTGGCTCCACCCCTCTTACTGTCCCCGTTGAACGGTTAGATGTAGTCGGACTTCCGTATAATTCAATTTTCTGTCCTTTGGCTGTGTCTTTGTTCTCCAAACCTTAGTTGTATTCAAACTTGGTTGTGGGAGAAGGCACAGTGTTTCCACCTATGCCTCCATCTTGGCGGAAGTCCTCGCTTCTCCTTTTTCTATACTATTCTTAACCTCCCCCTGTTTATTTTGTACATACCATTTATGTTTCTTATTCCCTGTTTCTTTTCCGACATTCTCCCCCAACCCTTCCTGCTGATAAGCCCCCGTGTGATCTCCATTTCTGTGATTCTGTTCCTGTTCTCTTGTTCACTTAGGTGTTTTTTTTTTTAGGTTTGGTTGTTAATAGCTGTGAGTTTGTTGTCATTTACTGTTCGTATTTCTGATCTTCTTTTTCTTAGATAAGTCCCTTTAACATTTTATATAAGGGCTGCATGATGATGAACTCCTTTAACTTGATCTTATCTGGGAAGCACTTTATCTGCCCTTCCATTCTAAATGATAGCTTTGCTGGATAGAGTAATTTTGGATGTAGGTCTTTGCCTTTCATGACTTCTAATACTTCTTTCCAGCCTCTTCTTGCCTGCAAGGTTTCCTTTGAGAAATCAGCTGATAGTCTTATGGGAACTCCTTTGCAGGTAACTTTCTCCTTTTCTCTTGTTGCTTTGAAGATTCTCTCTTTATCTTTCATCTTGGATAATGTAATTTTGATGTGCCTTGGTGTGTGCTTCCTTGGATCAAACTTCTTTGGGATTCTCTAAGCTTCCTGGACTTCCTGGACATCTGTTTCCTTTGCCGGGTTGGATAAACTCTCCTTTACTGTTTTTTTTTTCAAATAAGTTTTCAATTTCTTGTTCTTCCTCTTCTCATTCTGGCACCCCTATGATTTGGATGTTGGAACATTTAAAGTTGTTCCAAAGGTTCCTAAGCCTTTCCTCATTTTTTTTGAATTCTTGTTTTTTCAGTCTGCTCTGGTTGAATGTTTATTTCTTCCTTCTGTTCCAAATCATTGATTTGAGTGCTGGTTTCCTTCCCTTCACTGTTGGTTCCCTGTATATTTTTCTTTATTTCACTTTTCATAGCCTTCACTTTTTCCTCTACTTTGTGACCATACCAAACCATTTCTGTGGGCATTCTGATTACTAGTGTTTTGAACTCTGCACCTGATAGGCTGGCTATCTCTTCTTTGCTTTGTTTTTTTTAATTTTGATCTGTTCTTTTATTTTGGCCATATTTCTTTGTGTTGGCACACCTGTTACATTCTAAGGGGCAGAGCCTTAGGTATTCACCAGGGAAAGGCAACCCACATCAATGCGTTGTGACCCTGTATGTGGGGGAGGGGTCAGAGAGGGAAAAATGCTGCTTGCTTCGCTCTCCAATGGCCTTCAGTCACTTGTCCAGCTACCTACAAGCAAATTTGGCCCTTCTGGTGCTGATTCCCAGGTGGGTGGGTTTGTGTATGTTCTAGGATCTTGTGGGTCTGTCCAATGAACCACCCCCCTGAGACTGGGAGTTTCTCTCATTGCCACAACTTCCACAGTTTTTACAGAAAGAGGTTTTGAGGCTTTCTTTTTCTGACCTGGAATCCTGTGTTGTGTGGTCTGTGTTTCTCCCCAGTTGTTCCTCCTGGTTTATCTGCACACAAATGTGGGACCACCTGGTCCACCTGCCGCCACCTTGGTATGTATCCTGTCTGCCCCAGCTGCCCATCTTTACCCCTCCTACCAGTGTTGGTGAATGTTTCTTCTTTAAGCCCTTGGTTGTTGGATTTCCAGACAGTTGGATTTTCTGGCAGTTCTGGCTTTTTAAAAACATTTGTTGTGGTCCTTCTTTCAGTTGTGCATGGAGGCAAAATGTATCTGTCTATGCCTCCATCTTGGCTGGAAGTTAGATAATAAGGTATTTTTTGTTAGAGCCTATTACTTGCCTTGCTATTTCTGACTTGATCATGTCTTCTACCTAGAGTCCCTCCATCTAGAATGACTTATCACCATTCTTTTCCTTTAGTGCTGGGACAGTATGTGTCTGTGAATATTTTTTAGAAGACTGATAGAGTTTTTATTAAAGTTGTATTGAACTGAACTCAAGAGTCAAGGTTCTGACTCTTCACCCTATGATTTCTCCTCACTCCTTTCTGAATCTGCTTATTGCATATTGTATTTGAATTAGGTTTTATTGCCAAAGTTTTGATTAAGTAAATGCCATAGCTAGAAATTAAATTATAAGCACTTACCAAATTGCAGCCAAGTGATATCGATCTCTAAATGTAACCAATATATTCAATGCAGCATGCTATCTATGGAATGAGCTGTAGTAATAAATTGGGTATGCTACATTCCTCATCATGCTTTTAGTATCCATTAACCAATTACTAAAAGGTGGGAAGGGGGTGAAAAAAGAGGACATGAATGCTGCAGATGTTTAAATGTATAGCATTAGCAGTGAGGAGAGGGCATTGCACTATTCACTTCTTTATAGTTCCTCTTTAGGAATTCTTTCCTAAAGGTGTTCTCTACTACCCATCCTCAGATTGCTGGGTGTCTGATTTACTGTAAGTACCTCCAGTTGGTTCTTCTCTGGAGAAATGCTACTTCAGGCAGAATTTCCTTTACATTACAGCTCCTTGTGAGTTCTTTGTCCAATCACAAGACATTAGAAGAGCTGGGGCCTATACTTTCCCACCAGCTCTTACCTCCATCTATTAACATTGTACTAGAGGTTCTAACCAAAGAAATGACTATCTTTGTCTAAAGGCAATGTGATTGTCCATACAGGAAATCTTAATGCATCTACAGAAGAGAGAAGGGGATAGAGAGAAAGGTGGGGAGAGAGAGAGAGGGGGGGGAGAGAGAGAGAGAGAGAGAAGTGAAGTAGGGAAATGCTACTACTAAGTGAATTTAGGAAGATCAATGTAGAAAAGCCAAGTGCATTTGTATATATATGAAATATGTACGAATAAATCTTATCAAAAATGTGCAAGACTTGATACTGAAAACTATAAAACATGGCTAAGAGAAACTAAAAAGACATAAATAAATAGAGAAAAATGCTGTGTCTCTGTATTAGAAGGCTCAATATTGTTAATGTTAATTCTCCCTAAATTGACCTGTAGATTTAATACTATCCAAATCAAAATTCCAGGACACTCTCTTGTTGAACTTGATAAGGTAATTATATAATTTATATGAAATGCATATAGTCTAGAATAGCCAAAACTACATTTTAAAAGAACAGTGTTAGAGAACTTACACTACCTGACTTTAATCTTATTACAAAGCTACAGTAACCAAGACAGTGTGGGTTGTACATCTAGATAAAAAAAAATAAGTTAAAAAGAATAGAGAGTTAAGTAATAACTTACCACAGATGTATGATCAGTTGATTTTTGACAAAGATGCAGATGAAATCCAGAAAAGAACATATATACTTTTCAACAAAATGGTACCAGAACAATTTGATATTCATACGAAAAAAATAACTCACATGACATGCAAACATTGACTCAAAATAGGCCTGAATATAAAATCTAATATTATAAAATTTGTCTAAGAAAATTTTTGCTTTAGGCAAAAATAACTTTGATATAATGCCAAAAGCATGATCCATACAAAAAAAATTGATAAACTGAACTTCAGAAAGTCGAGACTTTAGCTTCTCAGAAGACACTGCTCTCAATTTGGTACTTACAAAAGCCAGCCTTGGTGCACATCTTGGTCCTTCCCACAAACATTGCGGCTGTGCAGATGCAGCCACACACTGTGGATTGCTTTGTAGCTCCAAACAGGTTGCCCAGGGTCAGTCACAGACAGTGTCTGACCTTAGTCCATACCAGAGCCCTTCCCAAGAGGCCCTAGAACCAACACATCCAGAGGCCAACTTCAGAAAATATCAGAGCAGGATGCAATTAGCTTTACAAGAAACATATCCAAAGGGAGACCTCAACAGGCACCAGAGCCTGCTGAGGTGAATTCTGTTTTGTTTGGTTACCACCTGCAAAGCAGCTCATATATTGTGGTCAGGGTTGAACCTCCCAGTTAGCCAGCTTCAGGATGAACACTATGTATGAAGGGGCCAATAGCAGTCAAGACTTAATTACAACAGGAAGGCTCACATAACCCACACAAGGGACACTCCTGTAGCCCCCAGCTCAGGTGATCAGGGAAACTGTACCACTGGGTACCACAGGGCATCTATGGCATCAGGCCACCCTACCAAAAGTGGGAGTCATAGAAGATCTACCTAATACATAGAAATAAACACAAAGAGATGGCCAAAATAGCGAGAGAAAGAAACTTGTCCCAAATGAAAGAACAGGAGAAATCTCCATAAAAAAACCTAAATGAAATGGAGGCAAACAATTTGTCAGATACAGAGTTAAAGAAAGTGGGTATAATGATGTTCAAATAATTTAGTGAGAACTGCAACAACATGGAAAAAGACATAGAAAGCATAAAACATTAAAAAATTAAGAATACAATGTCTGAAATGACAAATACACTAGATGGATTAAATAGTAGGTTGGATGAAGCACAGGATCAAATCAGTGATTTGGGAGACAGGATATCAGAAAACACCTGATCACAGCAGCAAAAAGGAAAAAAAGAATTTTAAAAAGGATAGTTTAAGGGACCTTTGTGACAACATGAAGCATAACTACATCTTCATCATAGGGGTACCAGAAGGAGAAGAGAAAGAGCAAGAGAGCAAAGAGAACCTTTAAAAAAATAATTACTGAAAATTAGTAATATTTTTCAGTAATATATATATATATTCATTTTTAATTTACTTCGATATAGAATGTAAGCTCCACAAAGGCAATTACTGATTCTCTAGTCCAGGAACATATCTGGGTCAAATTAGGCATTCAATAAATGCTTCTTGAATGAATGAGAATAAAGACTGCCACTGACAGGTGACCACACGTGGTGACTCTGTGCGTGGGGCACTGTTATGCTTCTGATTAGAAGAGTCTCATTTTTTTTTTGATTCAGAGCCTTCCTTTGCCTTTACTCCTGCTCTTTCTTGCCACTCCATTCTCTGAGGGCAACTGTGTTGGGCAAGAGACCCAATTTTCCATGAAAAATGCAGATGGAGTTATCAGGAAAGCTATGCACAGCAAGGTGTCTCATTCTGCCTAGTATTTGTAAGATCTTTGGTACATCACACTTAGTGATGTACCAGAGGGGAGGTGGTAAGGGCTGTCTGCCCAGTGGGGAAGAGTGTTTCACCACTGATGTTGTTTAGAATTGTCAGTGCATGGTGATAGTACAAAGCAGGCTTTTAGTTGCACGTCTTTATAGTCTTTTACAGAAAACAGAACCCTTACTGCCTTAACAGGAAGTGGACCACTCCCACTGACCTACCTATGATACACTACAGCACAGAGATGGCTGAGGGTCTTAATCTCTAAGTGCTGTGACCACAATGACTGGGAACTCATAGTGGCATCACTTCCACCCACTGAGCACACTGGTTATTTGCAAGGACGGTTATTGGAAGCACTAACACAAGATCTTGAATTTGTTCAATTTGTCCCCTGCTTCCTGAGGACCCACGCTTATTGCCAAGTCTTGAGCTTTGATGTTGGGGGATGGAGGGTGGTTTGGGGCTTATTATCTATTTTTGTAACAAATTACTGTACTCTAAAACTTAATGGCTTGAAACAACAGTTATTATCTCGGAGTTTCTGGGTGCTAGGAGTGTAGGCAGCCTAACTGGGTCCTCTACTTCAGAGTCTCTCAGAGGGAGGCTCTAGTCAGGGTGTGGACATGGTCTGCCATCGTATCTGAAGGTTCAGCTGGGTAAGCGTCCACGTCGCAGCTCACTCACACAGTTGTTGGCTGGCCTCCTTTCCTCAAGGGTTCTTGGACTGGGGGCCTCAATTGCTCACTGGCTATTGGCCGGAGACCACTCTCAGTACCTTGCCATATCAGCCTCTTCCTAGAGCATCCCACAACATGGAGAAGTGGGCAAATTAGAGGGGAAGAGAGTACACCAGCAAGAGAGAGAAGCCTACGAAGACAGAAGTCACATTTTTACACCTAATCGGAGAAGGGATATCTCATCATGATATTGTATTCCGTCAGAGAGAAGTAAATGACTAGGTCCATCACACACGCTTACACAGGCAGGGGACTGTACAAGGGTGTGAATACCACAAGGCAGAGATTATTGAGAGTTATTTCAGGTGCTGCTTACCATATTAGGCTTATTCTCCAGTAATTACTCCACATATTTTAAATATTCATGCACTGAACCTTCAGAGTGGTACTTTCCTCAGCCAGACTCTATTTTTGTTATATCTTGTAGAAAAAATTCCTCCAAGTTTCTGGTTGATTAATGGATTTATTTTCTGAGTCACACTGAGGATGATAATTTATTTATTTTCTTTGACATTTCAAAGGGAACTGGGGAAGGAAGGGAGTCAAATATGTAAGAGCAAATGTTATTTTTATACAGACATTTTTGACTTTTTTTAAAGGTAGGTTCACGGGCAGTAACTTTTTAGGTGTTGTGTATGAAGATGTCTTGCCGTTGCATTTACCCACAAACGAGTTGTGTGGGTATCAAATATTGATACATATTCAGTTCTCCTCAAAACCTTGCCGACATGAATTCCCTGCCTTCTGTTAGGTGTGGTGGTGGTGTAGAGAAGTCTGTGGCTACCTAGGGTTTTGGTCTTTGTGAGGAGGTGCTCTCAGTGCCCTCCTCACGTCACCTGAATATTCGCTGTTGCGTATGTGTGTGCCAGTATGTCCCACCACAGTCGTCTGGGGCTTTCTGTCTCAGGGCTTCTCCTGAGGAATATGGGTTGGCAGTTCAGGATATCCCAGCTTTCTGACCCTTTGGGTGGGTAATACTGCTGTGTGTGCTCTCTGTTCCTAGATTTCTCCGTGGATTGAGTCCCCATTGCCCATAGCCGAAACCAGCTCAGTAAAGATCCCTTTGATGACTCCATTCTCTTTCTTCTCTCATGTTCCCACACTCCTGCAGTTGCTTCCTGGGATCACCAAAGCCCTGTCTTAGAATCTGCGTTTGGGGGAACCTGCTGGAAGACAATTCTTTATAGGTGAGTTTGTTCAGGTGTTTAAAAGATTTTCAAAAGTTTATTTATTTGGGGTACCTAAAATTTTGTCTGTTTTGCCCAGAAGTTACATTTCTTTAACTTATTTTTTTTACCCTGGACTTAAGGGACCCTTACAAAATATGCACAGGTCTTTCCTCAGCTCAATGATTTATTAAATGATAACTTTGATGATTTCTTTTTTTTTTTGGTTTATTCTGATTTCTTCTTCATGAAGTTCAATTTGTCCTGGTCTCACTTCTGATATCACTAAGCATCACTAAATACCTGAATATTCTTTCTCCATTCTCTTCTTTCACATGTATAATAATCTCTCATAATTTATGTACAGATGTCCTTATACCCTGTGTTTTAAGAAGGCTTTTCAAGTTTGTGACCCACGTCACTCCTTCAGTTTTCTGCAGCATAACTTTTGCTCTTTACGTCCCCCCGTGTGGTCTTAAACTTTACTATTGATGTTTTACCAATTCCTTAATATCTCATCGATTTGCCCTTTTCATCTCCTCTCAGATATTAAAATAACTTGTTTTGTTTCATGTTACAATATATTTTTTACCCTTTGCTGAAATTTTCTTTTAGATCCCACACTTAATCATATGATAGTGGCCTGTTCTTCTCTGGGTCTTCTGGTTGCTGATTTTCCCTCTCGGTCTGTAGTTTATCTTGATTCATATTGAACTTTCTTCTCTACTCATCCTTGGTAAAGATAACATCTATCTGGACTTTGTGCTTATCAACAAATGTGGTGATTATTGTGGCCCATGTGGTTCTTTATATTTATTCAGAAATCAAATCTTTTTCTTAGATTCCCTGTTGGGAGAGGGAACTTTCCTGTACAGTTGTCCTAGACAAATTTCTGTTTCCTAGCAGGCATGAACTGGTGAGGGCTTCTCCACTGCCCAATTTTTTGGACATTAATAATCATAATTAAATTTTCTGGAATGCTCCACACCATTTCTAATTGTGCCTTTTCTTAACCTTTGACCCTATTTACTGCCCAGTTATTTTATCAGATTTACTGACTCTTCAAGGAGGTGGGAAAATGCCAGTGGGAGTGGAAGGAGTAGTTTTAGGAGTTCAGAGATACCCACACTGCACAGCATGGTCCTGAGCGTTACAGAGGGATCATTTCTCAGAGCAGGGCCTATATCTCTATTTAAGAAACATGTTATGTTGCAAAGGTGACAGTAGATTTTTTTCCACCTTATCGTACCTGGTCCTTTTTTCCAAACACAAAGCTGGTTAGTGCCGTGAGCTGATGCTTGGGTGAGTGTTCTAAATCCATGTCCACATTTCTTTTTTTAAAATTTTTTTAAAGATTTTATTTATTTATCTTTAGAGGAGAAAGGAAGGAGAGAGGGAGGGAAATATCAATGTATGGTTGTCTCTGGTGTGTCCCCTGCTGGGAACTGGCCTGCAAGCCAGGCATGTGCCCTGACTGGGAATCGAATTGCGATCATGTGGTTTGTAGGCCCGCGCTCTATCCACTGAGCTACACCAGCCAGGGCACATATTTCTTATAACAGTTACTAATTTATCAGTTGTTATTACATGTATTAGAACCTTAATATCTAGTGGCCTAGTGAATTATCTTCTTTTGATGTGATGTCATTAATTAATATTTGTATGAAAGTTTGGGAGGTAGTAGGTAAGTAAATGTTAATGAGACACTGTTTTCAATGAGAAATCTCATCTTATGTCTATTATAATAAGTGAATAATACAATAAATGATGTATTATGACAACAAGGTTTTGTGATTTCTTGGGTTTTAAGCTTTACTCACAAGTAACATTATTTTCTATTACAGGTTTAAAATATCTTCTCTGACAAATAATTTTATAAGCTTGCTTTGTGTGTGTGTTATAAATGTCTACCTTAAAATTATTTTTGAGGCAAAACAACCTCAACTTTAATGTACATGCTGATCTTGAGGAATATTGCTGTCAGAAATTATGACGAAGTGCTCCAAAGTGTAGGTATTCATGACCATTGCTCCGTGTCTATCCTCAGAATTCATGATTCCGTCCAACACAGTGACAGGAACTCTTGGGGAGAGATTCAAGAAAGCAAAACAGAAGCCACAGAAAGTACTTCTCCATCTTTAACAGGTGTTAAAAACACCATCCTGGGAGTGATTGATGTTTAAGAAGATGTCATAAAAAGTGAAAGCCTTCGAAGACCTTTCCTGCTATGCTAAAAATAAAAAAAAAGGAAGCCAAACTTGAAAATTCATGTGCTTGTTCATTTGAAGTTTAAACTTTGGCCCTTCACCTTTGATTAAGATTAACAGTAAAACCACTAAACTCTTCATGGTATAAATAAATACATGTGGACCAGTGGCCAAGTGTTGCTTAATCTGTTGATTAGTAGAAAAAACCTGCACATTAAGCTGTTTTTAGGAGTGTGCTGCAGCAGCTTTTCTGGATTCCTGAGAACCAATTGTGTGAGTCTCTTCCGAACTCTGCACTCAGTGGCATCACAATGGTGGATGGAAACCAACCAGGTCGGGAGCATCTGTTGCATAGAAATTGGTAAATGCTACAAGTAGAGCTCCCCCGACCTCGCCCCCTTCAGAGAGCCAGTTGTTAAACTTTGATCAGAACTACTACTTTCATTAGGACCCTTTTTATGCCTTCTTTCCTGATGATGACATGGTTACATTTGGTTTATTTATATTAAACTCCCAGACTTCATTACGGTGATTGAGTCTGAAATGATATTAGACTTGAATTTTCATAGATTTCCTTTCACCCCAGTGTAGGAATCAATATGCAAGCACTGGTTTTGTGCCTTCTTTTTCTTAAGAAATCATTAGTTGTAGCTAACAACTACAACCGTAAGCTAGATCCCGTTTTTTTTTTAAAGTGAGTAATCTTTCCAAACTAAAAGATGTACTTTATTCCAGTTTTCTAAAAGGTTGAACATCAGTTGGAGGCTGAATACCTCCAGTTATAGTGAGGATGGACTTCATTTTATTTGCCCAAGAGAGTGCTCTGGCTTGGGGTCCTGCTTCCAGCTCTGCTCCATCACCCTGCCCCAGGGGGAAGGTTGCTGGAGAGGAGCACCCTGAGAAGGGAGGAAGTGGGGCTTCCCAGGCACTGTGGCCTTGACCCAGCTACCCCTCTGTTTCTCCCCATTGCTTTGATGTTTCTTCCTTCCTCAATCTTTCCAATTCTCTTTTCATCATTATCTAGTTGATCATTTATTGTACTTATTAGCGTGCATTTATACCTCACATCTTAATTAAAAAAAAAAAGAAACCATTGATGGGAAAGATGACTATACAGTCATGTCTTCGTATGTGACCTAGGAAAAAAGCAGTTTATCAAGCCTTTAATTGATATTTAAAAAATGCATGTTTAATATGTATTTGAAGAAGAGGGAATGTCTGCACTTGTTAAGAATGCTTGGCTGTTTCAGCATGACAGCCCTAATCCTGTCTATTCTGGGGGACCAATTTACATGTAATCAGCTGTGAAAGGAACTGAGGACGCAGGGCTGAGTTAACTGGCACTGTATTTTCAAGCTAATTAAGTAATATGTTAATGTTCCTTAGAGAAGCACTTACCAATTTATCATGTGCATATCCACCACCTGGGAATCTGATTCGGTCTGTCTGAGGCGGAGCCCGGGAGTCAGCATCCCGAACAGGTTTCTGCAAGACGCTGATGTTGCTGAGCCAGGGAGCCCACTTCCTGGGGGTTGCGGGTGAGGTCCCCTCGTCTCCTTCACTCTGGTTCCAATGGAAGGGTCAACATTTCTGTAAAAATGGGGGCATCAGCTAGTGTTTTCAATGTACTTACTTTTTAAAACTTGTTTATTATTTATTTCTATTTATCCTTAAAACATGTTCTTTTGGTCTAAGTAGTTTACTGGCTCCTGACACTAAAAAAATTTTCTGCTTCTTTGACATAACTTGACAGAAGTGGAGGAGAGAATCGTATTATTCTATGTATACTCTTAGGAGAGAATTTTGTTATTCTGTGATTTGAGAATTTTTGTAATGAAGAGATATGAAAGCCCTGATAGACCTATACTTGTGACTATTTTAAAAATGATAAGATTGTGATCAACTCAGTAGGAACTTTTATGAAATATATGTTTCTGAAAGGCATATAAAGGATGTTGAAACTGAAACACATGAAACATAAAGCCCACCCATAATGATTTAAGGCCAACACCTAGACTTCTAGACAGTCAGATGTCCATGGGAACTGTTACGGTAACCATGTCACCTTACCTCCTCATGTCCCAGGGTGTTCTGGTTTACGGATATGGGGACAGGAAGCCACCATACCCAATGGTTTTCAACTCTTCAATTCTGTGCGAACCACAAGTCGCCTGTGATGTGCCTTCGCCAGGCACATATAAAATGCTCAATAAATATATGTTGAATGAATTGATTCCAAAGGACATAACTGTGTAACTTGCATACCAGTCTGTGCCATTTAACCATGCCTGCCACAGGCACGTGCTTCCAGAAATGACTCCTCCTGCGTCATGCTCTTCAGACCTGGGATATGAGTGGTGCTCATCTGTTCGGCTTTATGGTCTGATACCCACCTCCACCTGTTAAGCACCCCTCAAACATTTCAACTAACACAGAGCTCTCTGCTTCCAAATACCCATGACAGTTATCATATTTCATTTCTTGCCATTTGTATTTTGAAAAGATTGCATCCCCCAAGACACTATGAATTCTTAAAAGCAGAAACATTGTCATATTAATTTTTTGTGAAATTCAGAGCAGGTATTCAATAAAAAGCTGTTACACTGATTTCCTGCTTTGATAAGTGATTGTTGATGACACTTTATTAAATGTCTATTTCAGATATTTCAGGCAAGGCCCAGCCCTTCCAGATTCAACCAACAAAATATGTCATTGCTTTAAGAAATTTTCTTATGACTTGGTCTTTGAAACACCTACAGAATAAGATATTTTTTGACAAAGAAAGGCTTAGATGTGTTTCTCTAAGGTATAGTTGAGAATAGCTTTTGTTACATTTCCATTAGATACTATTGGTTGATGTTTTCTCTATGTTTTCTCAGAGTCAACTGAATGTGAGTTTAGTGTGAGTACTACAACCAATCAATACTCTGAGAAGAGCAAACCCAGCTCAATCATGGGGAAATATAAGTAAGTATTTCTAAATGTGTATAATAGCTAACATTCTTGAGAGCTTATTCTAGAATATATCCTATTTTAGGTGCTTCAGATTAGAGTTTATCTTAACTTTGAAGAGCACTATGAGGTAACCAATATATTACTCCCAGGTGTAATGAAAGACTGCGGCTCAGAGAATTAAGGTCATTTTTCCAATAGCACGGTGCCAGACATGCTGAGGTGGGGCTTGGACTCAGGCTCTTTCTAAACCGGTTCTGTTCAATACAATAGCCACTAGCCACAGGTGGTTTTTTACACTGACTGAAATGAAATAAAAACTTAGTTTTCTACTTATACCAACAATATTTTAAATGCTCAAAAGCCACATTTGGCTAACGGCTACCATATTGGACAGTGCAGATACAGAACATTTCCACCATTGTAGAAAGTCTTACTGGACAGCGGAGCACTTGCTGCTGATGTTCTCGCACCTGCGGGCAGCATTCTGGCTGTGCTGCCTCCTGAGGCCCTCACTACAAAATGGACTGGGAGCTGGAGAGGGCAGATGTGGGGGTGTGTGAGAAAGGGTGGGTGAGGAAGGGAAGGACTCTGCATCCCAGGTCACCCGCAACCTGGTTCGGGGCTTCAGTAGGGACCGAGGTCCCCTAGAATACCCTATGGAACAGCGAGTGGAGGAAGATCTCCCTTGTCCGCACCAGCGAGTCGAAGAGTTTAGGGCGCCTACTTAAAGGCTATGTGGAAGGTTAGAGAGAGGAAGGAGAAGAGAGGAAGTCTATGCATTAGCAGCCACCAATAATTATCTGCTCCCCTCTGGCCTATGGCTGCCCATAGGGTGCACTGCCCTGGAGAAGCAAGATTTCACCCAGGCCTGTGAGAGGGTATTGGGAAAGTATGTAAGCACAGCGCATAGCTTGACAGCCTCCTGCTGACTGGCCACCCCATGGCTTGGATGGCCTGACCAGAGCCACTGTCCTTTCCTGAATTCCTGACAGACTCTTAGGACTGGTATTCTGCTTGCTTTACACACACTGACCAGCATCTCTGTACAGACTGATGATCTCAGGTACACTGACCACTCCAGACACACAATGAAGTGAAAATGATAACAACAATGGCTTCTCATCCAGCTGGTGAGTGGAACACACACACACCTAGACAATATAACATCTGTGGTTTATACTTGATATTTCCAGGTACTGTGTCTAAGTACTGTAATGTAGCAAGAATAAGTTGTAGTTCTTATTATTTTTATGTAATTTATATATTCTTTTTATGTATATTCTTTCAATTTTCAGAACAATTCTGTGAGACATGCACATTATTATTATTTTATACATGAGGGAACTTGGGCACAGTGACTTGATCACACAGTTACAGAGTGGCACTGCAGGTGGGTCCCGTCATTCCGGGCCCTCAGTCCACTTCCTTAATCTCTACCCTGAACTGCTTTGCTTGCCCGGCATGGGTGTCGCTCAGAGTTGCACTTCTCTTTGTTCCTTATCCACATAAGCACTCGGCGGGATGTTCAGTTTGGTCCGGCTTTCCACGTGGTCACTCCAGCTCCAGTCTGGCAAGCATTCCTTGAGCTTCTAGGAAGTACTTTCATTTATAAATACCAACAGTGGTGTTAAGCATGTAGGAGCTGGTAGAAGTTTTATCTTTCTTTGCATCCATCTTAGAGTCTCTACTCTGTCCAGTGGTAAATGCTACTTTTACTTATTTTTCATTTAAGACAGTACTTTAAATAACTATTTATAAGTGTGCATAATTCTGAGTTTGTCTTAGGGACAAGGGTCTGATACCAATTCTCTATCCTTCCTTATAGCTCCTTTTAGTCACAAACAACTGAGTGTTGCTCTCTCAGGAGGTTGATTATTAAGTTCAGGAAGCATTATCTAAGAATAATAAAAGTGGTAATTAAAAAAATAAATGCAACCCTTAATAACATGAATCCATTAGTTGTTATTAATGTGTGTCATGCCTGTACTTCTATATAAAACATAAAACACTTAATTTTAGAAAATTTCTACAGTGTTATAAACATAAATCAACTGAGAAAACAGAAACTAGAACTCAGAGGCTGTCGACCAGCCCTTATTTGATTGGTTGAGACGGCAGAAATCTATTAGCTAATTCTGCTACATAAATAACACTCTTGTCAGCAATGAGTTGAAGACTAAAGAATTTAGAATATGGTTAAAAACTGAAGAATGTCCTCCGAGAGTGTGATAGATATGGCATCAAATTCACTGCCAAATGTAAGTCTGTCAAGTGGGGCAATTTCTCATCTCCTATGTGATTGCAAAACTCAGATCAACTCCAAGATGCCACATTGGGGGGGGGGTGTTTGAGTTATTTCATCAACCTAAAGATGCGGCCAAAGCTCCAGTGTAGTTTTGGTGAAGCCTGTCGTGACTGCAAGGAGGTTACAGGACTGAGTGAGGCCATGTGTGGAGAGCAGATTGCAACCAGCTTGTGTTGGATGAGCTTGAATGGGACTTACCCAAGAGCAAGGCCAGGGCATAAAGTTATGATCAGTCTCACCACTTTGGGTGACTAGGACTGGGGGAATTCAAACAGCCGAGAAAAGGCCCTGAAAATTGCATTGGTGTTCACAAAAGAAGCAGTTGTAAGCAGTGGTAATGAATCATGTGTGACAGCCACACCCGCACGTGCCCTCCGTATCATCCCTCAATGGAGGGTGAAATGAGCTAGAGATGTATGATGTCTCATTTCAACCTTAAGCATGTGTAACTCTTAATGAGGCTGATGGGGATTATACCTTCAGAACATTAATCTTTAGGCATGTCTTTTGAGCTATGGGAAACCTAAATATTTTGTAGTTGGTTTGTTTGGTGTTTGTTTATGAAGATCGGAAGAGGCTAAAACAAGAATGTAAATAAAGGTGAAATTTGAATGAAGAATATAGGAAGGCAAGAGCAGGATAAATCTAGTATGGTTGGCAAGGCGAGAGTGAGATTTCATGTAGGCTGATCTGTTTGTCCCTGTAGTTCCCATACAAGGCGAGGGCAGCCCCCAGTAAAACTTGTTTGACAAGGGACAAAGGTTGGTTGGAATGAGCAGGTCACATGGATTGCAACATTTTGAAGATGGTTTTTTTCAATAAATGGTGGTAGAACAACTGGACATCCACATGCAAAAAAAAATTAATCTAGACACAGACCTTATACCCTTCACAAAAATTAACTCAAAAAGCTTCATAGAATTAAATGTAAAATGCAATACATACTATAAACCTCCTAGAAAAGAACATATGGGAAGACCTAGATGATCTTGGGTATGGCGGTAACTTTTTAGACATAACACTGGAGGCATGATCCATGAAAAAATATATAGAACTGTTAAGCTAGCCTTCATTAAAATTAAAAATTTCTGATCTGTAAAGATGCCAAGAGAATGAGAAGATAAGCCACAGTTTGGGAGAAAATACTTGCAAGTATATAAAAGACTGTTACCCCCAAATATACAAAAACTCTTAAAACTCCATATAAGAAAACAAACAACCTAATTTAAAAAATAGGCCAAATACCTTCATAGAAACTTTACCAAAGAAGATGTGCACATGGCAAGTAAGCACCTGAAAGGATACTCCACATGAGATGTCATCAGGTAGATACAGACTAAAGCAACAATGAGGTACCCCTGCTAGAGTGGCCCAAATCTAGACTGACAACACCAGGTGTTGGTGGGGCTGTGGAGACAGGGACTCTGGACCGTTGCTGGTGGGGATGAGAATGGTACAGCTACTTTGAAAGGCGGTTTGGTAGTTTCTGCAAAACTCAGTATGCTTTTGCCACATGATCTAGCAATCATGCTCTTCGGTATTTATCCAAAGTTGTTGAAAACTTATGTCCACATAAAACCAGGTAGGGATGTGGATCATGGGGGAGTCTACGCATGTGTGAGTGCAGGGGGTGCATGGGAAATCTCTGTGCATGCCTCTCAATTTTGTAGTGAACCTAACGTTGCTCTTAAAAAATAAAGTATGTTTAAAAAGTCAAATAAGATGCCCTTTTACTGCCCAAATCTTGAATCCAACTATCTTTTTTCCTTCAAAGTAATTTAATTATTAATTAATAGACAGTAATAATTGTCTAATATTAGACAGACAATAATCTCTTAAACCTAGGGAGTCAAAGATATTTCCAGTGAAAACTTTTGAATTTAAGCTATATTTGAATAAATAAAGAAGAGGTGGAAAATTATTTTTATAGTATAAAGGCATTCATTCACAGTCACTGCTATTCTGAAAGGGGGCATAAGGAAAGACTGTAAACTAGTCATCTGTCCACTTCCCTGGAGTCTCCTGGGGCAGTCATGCCCTGGGTCTCCCATTGGCAGATACACTGGCTGGCAGTGTTTTCACAAGGCTCCAGCCCGGCCAGACACTGATTGCTATCAAGGGAGAGGGACTTCGGGAGACATAAATGAGAGAAGTTGAAACATTAAATTACATTGCAAACCACACAGTCAGTTTGAGTTTTGTAAATAATTCTGCTCACGGATTTGATTTACTTTGATAAATCAAAGTAAAACAATACTATTTACTCAGTTTTTTAGAAATGAAGGTTTCTTCATTTCCAAATTATAGGTGTAGAAATCAAGGGTGGGTTATATTACCGAGCCTTCTACAATGGTATCAGCTATGATGTTTTTAAAATGGAAAATAAAATAAAAATGAAAATCTTTCTTCCCTCCCTCTTTCCCTCTCTCCTTCCCTTTCTTCCTCTTATTAAATTTGTTTGTTTTGATGAAGCTGTAACAACTGAGCTCTGTTTTTAAAAAACACAATTTACGAAATACGCGGTTGGTTTAATGCACCCCTTCAGAGAAAGGTTTATTCTGATTACCTACCCAGTATTTTACTCAGAATCTCAGCTGTTGGCCCACAGTTTCAGCCTGTCTATGGTGGCTACAGGGCCGGGATGCAGCTCTCAGGGGACAGGCCAGCAAGTGCACATGCTTAGGTTTAGGGTAGCTGGATGCAGCCTGGGAGGCCGAGGGGGGTTAGCTTTGTGACAGAGAACCCTTCCCTGTTTGATCTGATCAGAGGGACTTGTTTCCTCTCCCCATTTGTAGTTTTGCATTTGACTGTCTCAGGTTGGCAAATCTAATCTGGGAGAGAAATTCAAGTTGCATCCCGCCCGCCCCCCCCCATGACTCCCATTCTTACACTTGTTCTCCCTGCAGAAAAAAACACTGGCTATTCTGAATTGATAAATGGTTTGGGATTGGTCTCGGCAGCGCTTTTTTATGCTTATATAGCTTCTGAGTTAATGTGTTATGGGAGAAAAGATGGATTCTTTCAACATGTGACTCTGTGGGGGTCCATTTTCATTTTAGGGTCTTTGCATATCTATCTGAAAAGCTGTAATGTGGAAAGCCATTGCTTGGGAGGGAGGTGATTGGAGTGCCAGGACACGCCAAAATCTAAAAGTAGGTCATTCATGAATTCATTTATCCATTCCACGCATGTGTGTGAAGTGCCCGTCCTGTGCCTGCCACCGTCATAGACAAACTATGAAAGGTAGAAGCCTGGTTAAAAGAGCTCTGTGTGTAGCAGATGACTTGAGTCCAGTGTCAGGAATTGTTAGTCTTGTGGATTGTCCACTGAGGTGATGTTCATTTGTGTACCTGGAGCCCTGAGTACCCCGATAGGATTTGGCAACTCCTAGCTATGGCTCATTATTTTCAAGGGTGCCTGGGGACCACAGTTATGAACTACCAGGTTATGTCTTCCTGAAAGTTTTATACATTTCCCAATAGCTTATCATTTACGAAAATCTTGAATAAATTTTTTTCACACAAAGTTTTAGCCAAATCTGTCATTGACATACATATAATACAACTTTAATAACACAGGACAGTATTTAACATAATGTATCAAAGACCCCTACTTGCAGCTTCAGTGAAAAAACCCGTGTATCTAATTTCAGTTAGGCTTCTACCCCAAACTCTTACCACCTCTCACTGAGCCTGTATTGAGAACCAGATTTAAAGGCCCAGACCAGGACTCTTCTTCACACGATAATAGTGTTAAGGAAAGATACCATGAATTGAGTATGTGCTAAATGCCATACATAAATTATGATGCCACCTATCCTTCAAGTTTGTAAAGGGAAAAAAAGAGTCATTCTAGAATCCCAAAAGGTTTGTCTGTCTTTTTGTGTATTTGTTTGATGGTTACATATTGCTCTATTGACGCAATGTTGTGTTTGGGCAAAACAAGAGCGAAAATATCTCAAGATATGCAACCAAATATGGTCTGGTACCCCTGATCAGGAATCGAAAAAGCTGTATTTCTTTATTCTCGGCCATTTGTTGTTGCTTGCTCTCTGTTTTAAACTACAAGAACAAAAGGAGAATTCCAGACAGAGGTTGTTAGGTTCAGCTATCAAATCCCACATAGCTGACAAAAACGAGAATACCTAGACTCTGCTGTCATTGCTAATAAGAATGTGAATGTAGGAACAGTGGGGATCCCGCAAGGACTCCTTGGGGAGCATGTTAAGATTTTGTGCCTGTTCAAGTCCTTGCACCTGTAGGCTTGGGATTAGAAATGTTCTTATTTATTTGTTCAACAGTGTCAGCAAGTTAGTCCTTAGAGTTTACTGCTAATACTGAGGCCGATAGTACTATTTGTCTGGGACTTGTGTATCTTTTCTCCACAGACAAATATGAAATGTTGGACTTAAATAATTGCAAGACTTTCTAACTCCTCTGACTCGAGAAAGGAAAAAGCAAGTATCAAGTGAGCATTGTCACAGAGGTGGGATATGCTGGGGTAAAACATAAAATGTCTGGCTTTGGTTTTCAAAAATCTAAATATTTAGGAATATGTAGAGATCTCAATGCACAGACAAAATATTTGAGAGTTTAAAGAGAGAGAGGTCCCTTTCTTTATCTCTAATACTCAGGCTAGAAATGGTTTTCTTAGGAGGAGTATTGGAGTGTGGGAGAGAAATGGAAGGAAAATGAGAGAATAGAGATGTGGAGGGTTTGCAAAGAGTGGTCTTGTATCCTGTTCCCAGGTCAGACTCTGAAGCTGAACCAGTCAGTGGATTTCATCTCCCTGGCCACTTGCTCTGGTATGACGAATCAGAGAGAATCTCAAGACTCCTGCTAGCAATTCTGGAACAAATGCTCATTTTCTTCCCTTGGAGGGTGCAATGAACCGTTTTGTCAGCATGAGGGAAGCCACCTTCGACACAAAGCTGACTCAGGAGGAGACCAAAACAGGCAATGGCAGAGAACACATGGAGTCCTGACTGACATTAAGAACTATTGTGTTAAATTGCATGCGAAGCCCACTCTATCTTAGAACTTTTCATCTACATAATATAATACAGCTCCTTTATTATTAAGTCCCTCTGAGTTAGGTGTTCTGTTACTTGGAATCCATAGTATCTCACCTCATAACTACTATCTTTTATGTGCCTTCTGTGTATGTCCAAAACTTAGACGTAAACTCATTTCATAGGCATTTCACCCTGGAAGTGGACATCATTATCTCCATTTTGCAGATCAGAAAGCCAAGACTCAGAATTGTTGCTCAGGATGGCAGAGCAGGAGTTTGGATCTGGGTCCACGAAATCAAAGCCTGGACTCTTTCTCTTTTTATCGTATTATAACCCAATTATAGAGTCAAGTCACCTGCAGGTGTCTCACTGAAGCTCTATGTTCAGTGTTTCACATGCCTTCTCTTGCCATCTGTCTGGAACTTCTTCCATCACAGATGTTTTGCAGTTTGGGCCTCACAGTGTAGAAAGCACATTTTTTGTATCCTCTGATAGGATTAAGGAATTACAAATCAAAGTTACAGTAAAAGATTAGAATATATTTTGAAATAGATTCAAGTATTTAAGGAGAAGATTGAATTCACTACATTTAAGGCCTACCTTAAATGGCAGCACGAAGTAGCAGAAAGTGTCTGTGCTTGGAGTTAGACAGAGGTGGGTAACGATTTTAGGTTTAGGACATCTGGGTTAGTAGGGTGGCAGATTAAGTGTGTCTAATAAATATGCCATCAAAATCCTCTTGAACCACCCAAAAGAATATGAAAAAATAACAAAATAATGTTAGTGACAGTTCAATAGGAGACGATAGCTCAAAATCTGGCCTGGCCTTTCCATTAACTGCATCACTGAAGGTGAGAATTGAGGAAGATCACTTGCCTAAATGACATACCGTGTGCTCTACATAAAATAGTTGCTCTAGATAGAAGGCATTGGAAAACTCTCATTGGTCCCCTCTCTATACATATTCTCCAGGGTAATGATGAACTCACAGAAAAATCCAGGACCATTCTACAGTTATGCATGAAATGTTCTCTAAATCAGACCAAACTGGAATCATCTCTTCTGCACTCTGTTACAATTTCCCAGTCTGTCAACCCTGAAATGGCCAGTCTCTTTCTTCAATCCATGTGGTGAATACAGATCCAACACTGCAGAAGGAAGAGCAGCCTGGGAAAAAGTGCACTGTATGGTGTACTTTAGAAGTCTCCTCCGGTTGTCAGCGACAGAAATGAAAACAGAGGTGGGGTCCGACCAGTGAATACAGAGGGTGAGAGAAACGACTAGATAGGGGAGGTGAGGATTCCGCTTCAGCCCGGTGGACCGTCACTAGTTAGATATCTGGTAGGAATCCTAAATGATGCTGTGGGCTCCACACACGCCTCCCAACCCCGTATTTAGATGTATGAAGGTAGGTGGCAGCATCTGAATGGGGAGGAAGGGGCCATCCAGCAAAGCTGTCTCGTGACAAAGACTGGACTTGGACTGAAAAGTGAGAAAACAGAAAACAGAACAAATGACACAGATAAACCACAGGAGGCCATCCAAACAATAGTGACAAGAGGAGAACACTCAATAAATGTGAGTGTGGTGAGAATATGTTGAGATACTAACCTATTTTTCTTTCTCCTGGATCTTCACCTTTTTCTTATCCCTTGCATTCCTGCCTCATTTAAGGATCTGGTAAGACTACGCTGTCTGCTCAGGGAGGGATGGGACAGGACAGAGGAGAGAAGCAAAGAAGTACTATTGACTTTGTCTCCAAAAGCCTAGGCCCTTAGGTGACTGGAGAAGATTTTAGGCAGGGCTAAACTATTAGGGTTGATATTTATTGCCTTTCTACCCAAACTGGAGGAAGGGGATGGATTGTGTCAGGGAGAGCAGACCCTGTATCTTGATTTCTGGAGGGAGTCTGGGAAAAAGGTCTGAGTAAGTGTAGAAAGAGTGGGTATTGGCCAGTTTGGTAGAGTCATGGAAAAATGACAATAGATTTTGTGCTCATAAAATGAAAGGAGATAGGAGAGACACAGCCATCAGACCTGAAGGGAAGAGAGAAGTTAGTGATATTTATTTCAGTGATGACCTGAGCAGATTAATGATGGAGAGCTAGAGGAGGAAATAGCCACCTCAGAAGAAACCTGCATGGACATCCAATATTGAAGCATAGATTGGAGTCCCACCCCTTATGTCACATGCCATGGTACTGTACAAGTCACTCAGAACTTAGATACAACTCTAAGACAAGGGGAGGGGACCCCAAATTTTCCGAGAATCAGTTTCTGCCATCTTGGTGGGATGGGAAATAGACATTAGGTCAAGTTATTAATAATTATTATGAAGTACTATTTGCATATCTGAGGTATAAACTGAGATGAATATTAACTATGTTGGCTATTGTTATTATTATTTAGATATTATGATCTTCACCTGAATTCATTCTTCATTCGATAACATACAATATTTTTAAATAAACACAAAGAAATTTCAGTTCTAACAATTTTTTCATTTTAAAAAAATTATATTTTATTGATTATGCTGTTACAGTGGTCCTGATTTCCCCCCTCCCTTTGTACCCCTTCCCCAGCACCCCCTACTCCCACAGGCAATCCCCCACCATTGTTCATGTCCATGGGTCATGCATGTAAGTTCTTTGGTTGCTCCATTTCCTACACTGTACTTTACATTCACGTGGCTATTCTCTAACTACCTGTTTGTACTTCTTAAACATTAATAATTCTAAAATAGGTTATAATTTGCTATATGATAAAACATTCAAACTTAATCTAGAGATTCAATTCAGGTGGTTCAACAGTTTGGTAACAAGGACTCAAGAGTCAGAAAAATTCTAAGTGCAGACTTCATCCAATTCTTGCTCCTGGGAGTCAGGTATACCCAGTGGTGTGAAACAGGAATTCCTCTTAATGAGATACATTTGCCTGCTGGTTTCCTGACCTTGGACTAAATGATCCCAGTAGAAAGGTCATTTGTATAACTGAAAACCATCTCTAAAAGCAGGCAGCTTTTAAGCTACCTTTAGATCAAAAGAGAGAAGCTGCTTGCAGGTCCAAAAGCTTTGATGTCAGTCCTCATCTTCTTGAGGTTGGGGAGCCCTAGTGCAGCTCAAAAAGCACATCCCAGCATCTCCACTGGTTAACTTGCCTGTCAGTTTTTCAGCTAACCTTGGGAGACAAATAATTCAAATGATGGCATGTGAGATTTTAGTTCTGTCCTCCAAAAATAAAAGACAGGGTTTATTTGCTGCCACAATTCCTGAATGACAGAAAAAAAAATCATCTCTTTTTTATTTTATTGCATTGGGCTAAAAGCTTCAGAGGAACTGTGTGCTGATCTGTTCAGTTGTCTGTATGAATTATCACCCTGTGAATTTGGGAGAGCTGTTTCTACCCTACTTATCTTTATAAATCCTAAGAGCTGTTTCACTGGGAGGTGTTTTATTTGGTCGCCTTTTCCATTTTGCGATTCTGAATGGTTCCTATGTGCTGAGTTGTGCCTTGTGCCGAGTTTGTGGGGATGGCAGACACAGTCTTCCCCAAAGAGCTCAGAGGCTCTTGGGGAAGTTAATGGTACACAGATCATTGTGATTCCATGCTATAAGTATTGTGATAAAGACTCACGGTCAGCACACACTGCGTATGGCATGACTAAATGGGAAGATCTCAAAACATCCCCCGTGGTGAGGACGCATAGTAGCAGACAGGCCATGGGAAAGAGCTACACTCAGCTGTAGCTCTGATCTTGTATCAGAGTTACCCTTCTGGACAAAAGCTGGCAGTTTTCTCATGTCTCCCATCCCCATAGAGCTGGTAAAAATGCACAGAGTTCCCAGGGGCAGAATTCAGGACTCAAGAGGCCTCAGCTTGGGAGAAGACAGCCAGAGTCCCAGACAGTGCCAGGGAAGCAGAGTGAGAGAAGTCTTTACCAGAAGCTGGGGCGGTTACTGAGAATTGAACATAGTAGGAGGACCCCCTGGGAAATTTGTTGTGCTTTGTTTTTCACTGCTGTGGTCTCAACAGCAAGAATTGAAAGGCATGTAGATTATCCCTTGAAAAGGTTAATGAAGGCGTTTTGACAGCATGGATGGATCTGGAGGTTATTATGCTAAGTAGAATAAGCCGGACAGAGAAAGACAAATACCATATGATCTCAGTTACTTGTGGAATCTATGAACAAAATAAACTAATGAACAAAAACAGAAACAGAGACGTGGGTACATGGAACAGACTGACAGTTGTCAGAGGGGAGAGGGGTTGGGGTGCTGGATGAAAGGGGAAGGGACTAACCAAAAAGGGAAGGGACTAACCACATATATATATATATATATATATATATATATATGTGTGTGTGTGTGTGTGTGTGTGTGTATGTGTGTAAATAAAACACATAGACACAGACAACAGTATGGTGGTAGCCCAAGGGAAAGGTTTTGGGGGGATAGGTGGAGGTGAGCCAAGTCGGGGGACATGGGGACAGAAAGAGAATTTGCTTGGGGTGATGGGTGCATGATGCAGTGATACCGTGTGCAGATGATGTTCCGTTAAGTTGTACACTTGAAACTTAGATGGTTTTCCAGACTAATGCCACCCCAGAAAATTCAATTTAAAAAAAAAGACATAGGTTCCTAAGACTCTGGGCTCCCCTTACTTCCAGAAAAGAAAAAAAAAAGCATTTAGGTAGTTCTATATCTTATTGGTAATATCAAGATATTTCTGAGGATAATCAGAGCTGTTGTGGGAAAACAAAAAGTGAGTGCAGACCAGCGCTACCATGAGGCAGAAAGTAGAAACATCAGGTAGGCATAGATTGAGAGGCAGGGCTCAGCATCCCCAGCTGGAAGTCCCATGGATCTCTTTTCAGGCTTAACATAGGCCCCAAAAGGGAGGGAAGGAAGGAAGGGGAGAGAGTCCCTGACTGATACTGGACTTACCATGAGTCTTGACAGATAGTTCTCTGAGTTGGCTATAAATTAGTTTCTTAACCTTGACCCTATTGAAATTTTGGATTGGATAATTCTATTTGTGTGTGTGTGTGTGGGGGGGGTAGGGACTGTTCTGTGCATTGTAGGACATTTAGCAGCATCTCTGACCTTGATCCACTGGATGCTGGTTCCACCCCATCCTGCCAGAGTGATAATGACACTTGTCTCCAGACATGCCTAATGTCTCTTGGGGTCCTCCAGTTGAGACCCACTGTTCTGAATAAATATGACAAAGTGGGAAAAGGAAAAAAGACATTATTTAAACCTGAACCTTATGGAACAGGTCTCGTGATGATATCTTTATAATCATCACCCATCACACCGGGTAACAGTAGTGTCTGCAGGCATTTGGTAGACTCATGGGCATAAGAAGACTTCTTTAGCAGTGATAGAGCAAGCATTAAGGGCTCCCAAACCAACAGAGATCTCCTGGAGCAGGTGGGGTTGCATTTGGGAAATAGGGCAGAAGCTTTTGGTTACATGTGGTGAAAGCTTTTTACCAACCAGGTCTCTAATGAGGAACAGCTGGACATTTATATCAACTCCCAGATGGATATTCTGTATAATTTTTATGTATAAGTTACCCATAAACCATGGGCATAGAGTTTTCATCCCAGGACACTTGCATGGTCAAATTTTCCTTATAGAGTCCTTGATTAGAGAGTACTTCAGCTAACTGAATCCTGGGCAAGCCCTGATTGAGTATTTTAGAGTCAGGTATCTGGTGCTCGGGCTTCCTGGAGCAAAACCAGTTGAGCTGTGAGCAGCCTTTTAGACGGTGTTTGCTTTTCTCTGTCTGGGTCAAGAAGGAAGGAAAAAGGGGCAACACATCCCAGCTCTAGTCTGGACACTGCTCAGTCCTCCTTTTTGTGACTTATTTCTCCTTTGCAAGCTGCCTTTGGTGTTTATTAGAGATTCTTGATGGGGCCCAAAGGGGGTGAGATGTACAGGATTGCTGGGGCCCAACTGTCAGGACATCACTGGGCCCTGTCCTGGGCTGAGGCACTCAGTTCTCTCTTGATGTCCTTCCCGAGATTCATTCTCCCAAACCTGTGTCTTTTCTCACCCAGGATACGTGGCTCTCTAGCTCCACTGTCATTTCTTCCCACTGAACTATTGTCACAGAATTTGAAGATGGGATTTCAAACTCAAAAATCTTCCAGTCCATTATTTTCTTCCCACCACATGTGTAAACTGAGGACCAGACAGGAGAAGTGACATACCTAAGGGAGCCCAGCTTACAGAGAGTATACAGGAAAGCAGGCTGCGGATGAAACATCGGGAACATGAACAGGTAAAGAGGATAAGAAGCCAAGACAAGCTGAGATGGAGAGTCAGACATGTTCAAGGAAAAGCAAGCTTGGGAAATGATGGGGAAGCCATGAGGGAGGGAGTCAGGACGAAGGGAGTGGCGAGGATTCCAAAGCTGTGACAGGGGAAGCATGCTTTGGGCAGGACCTGGGGACAATGATGTCTTGTGGGGGGTAGGGCAGGGGAGCCAGGGTTCAAAGGTTGGACAGGGGGCAAAAGGAAGCTCAGGAGCTTGGTGATGAACCAGTTGGAAAGGAGGAAAGATTCATTCTCCACTCACCTGTCAGTATGTTCCTGAATACCTGGAGCGTTTGGTGGAATTTGCAGCAATGTAAACAGCCGGAAAAGCTGTATTCCCAGCTTGTGAGCAGGTGTCCTTGGTTGCAAAGCCTCCTTGAGAACTAAAGGGTTTCTCTGGGGTAGAGGAGCACACTGGGCAAGCAGAGGGCCAGCGCAGAAAAAGGCAGTCAGCGATAATCATGCTAGGTCATTTCTGGGTGGAGCACCATGGGCTATCAGCTCTGTTAGGGAATTATGTGCATTTGTGATATAATTTAAAATGTTCTTTCTTCAGATTTCTGCACCTTTTATTTGAGTAGCTGATGAAATAGACTACCTGCTATTTACATGTTGCAGGGCTATTTTTCTGCCTAGGGGTGACTTTATTCTGAGGGGGAAAGGATGCTATTTCTGCAAATCTCCAACATTACATGCATCAGAGAACTCAAGGAAAAAGCTTTTATTCTCTTGAGACAAACACAAATAGCTCCAGTTTCTCCTACCTCTTGTTTAAAGGCACCTCATAAAGTGCTATCACAAGCAAGCTCCAAGGATGAATTGTTCAGTGCTGTAAAGTTTATTTGGGTACAAACACATTGCATTTCTACTCCACACGTAGTTATACTATACTCTCTAAGAGCACTTTAGAAGACTCAGTATCAATTTTATTCAGTGGAAAATATAAATACAGACCAGTAAGAAACCCACATGTTATAGGGCAAATAAATGCTGAATGTAAAAGACTGAAATCTAGCCATTTGGTAATGAAATGCTGATTTCCTACTTGGGTTGTTTTCCTTCTTGAGACCAGATGGTAGTTCTCAAAATTCAGGTTATAAAGGCATAGCACAACTTGCATTTTTGTGTGTTAAATGTTAGACTTTCCACTGGCAGAGTGGTACACCTCTCTCTGATGGCCTTCTCATGGGAGACACTTCTCGAACATTACACATGACCTTGTGTAGTATCTTCCCCTGAATAAGGGGATTAGGTCGTCTAATTCCAACTCCACTTGAAATGCCATTTATTAAAAGTCTTCCTCTCACATGAACCGTGTTTTATTCCTTCATACTTTCTTCATAGTCTTCTTTTTGGAAGTCCTTCAGCTGGGAGTTAGGATTCCGTAAATATCCTCAAAGTGGGTGGGAGCTGGAATGAGCCTGAAGAGTGTGATAGGCCAACGGGACCCACACTGATTGTGCAACTTCAAAACTAAGACACTTGTTTTGCACATTCAGAACTGAGCCTCATGTGGCTGCAGAAAATGTGCTTTTAATTTCAAACATTGTCTTATTTCCCTGCTGTATGTCCAGCCCCTAGCAGACTATCTGGCAGTTAGTAAACTTTTACTAAATAGTTCTTGAATTTAATTGATGGAGGGTAATTCTGCTACCCCAAACAAACAATTTCTTATTTTCAAAGAAATAAGCATATCTGGTTTAATCTAGGTGACTGGTCTGTCCATTTTGTTCACATTCCAAAGCAAAACATTCTACTATTTGGAAGAAAGGGCAGGTGGCGGGGAGCAATACTAACAGCCTTAATGTAGATTAGGCAGCAATATTTATCTCTGTGGTAATGAGCAGGGCCGATCCAGCTGAAGTCTAGAATTCAGGGTGCCAAAGGGAGTCAACTTACTTTTCCCAAGGGTTACAGGAGTCTTACATCGTCCTAGATTTAGGGATGTACGTGGTTAAGTTACAGCTGGGCAGAGCAGAAGCTGTGACAGGGGAAAGATTGCTACATGTATATATAAATGACCTGGGTTTTGACCCCATCTCCATTCCTAAATTCCTGCTTCTATCTCCTTTCTGTTGGAGAGAACTAAGGGAGAGTCTGGTGTTCAACAATCATAACACCTCTTACAAGTTACAGGCTGTCCATGTTGGTAGGCATCTTTTGCAAAGACAAAATCAAAACTGGCTGCGCTGTAACAGATGTGAGGCTATGTATAATCAGCAAAGAATTTATAGCCCGGAGTACCTACCATCAGCATGGTCACTAAAATGGATGAAACCACAAAATCAATTCTTGCATGAGCCGATGATGTAGGGTTCTTTTAATCATTTTCAAAGCAATGTAATATGTAGCATGCAGACTCTCCTTGAGGGGATTGTTTAGCATTCCTTATTTCAGGAGAAAAACAGGAAGTCAACAAAAATAAAAGTATAACAGCAAAGCAATGTACACCTGAGTTGTCAAATATATATTCCAGTATGTGCTCCATTTGTCAGTGGACATTTGAAATAGCCTTGCCGATGGTTAGCAGAATTCCATAATATGAAGAAACTACTGGCCAGCATAAAATTTGTGAGTTAAATTTGTATTCAAGAACTAGCTCACATGTGTTTTGAAGTAGCCCTCCTGCTCTCAAGTACACCAAGACAGATCCTATAATGCTGTGTTCGTTTCAGAACGAACTTGGGTACGAACTTGGGTATGCAGCTCCCTGGGGAGTCCTCTGCTTGTCTGGACCAGCAGTGTCTCTGTGTTTGTTTGCAGTCTTGAGGTTCCTTGCAAACTGTAACTGAAGTAAAGTCATTGGTGGAACTGAGGCAACACAGCTGACTGCATTGCATCAGGGTCTCTGGGGCTGTGAGAAGCCTTTGAGATTTGATAATTCTCCAGTGGTAATGAATGTGGCTGTTGAATAGTCTGTCTGGTTTATTCACCCCATAGTCTAACGCGCTACCTAGTTCATAGTTGCTGCATGTATTTGTAACATGTATTTGTGGAGTAAATGAATTCAGAGCTAAGTAGAGGGGTGGTAAGGAACATGCAGAAAAGAAGGAGAAAATCATCCTCTGCCAAAGTATGTTTGTTTGTTGAATATTAAGTGTAGTAAGCTTTACTCTGGAGCATCTCACATTTTAGTATGTATTGTGAGGAGAATTTAACAAAGCAGTTTCCCGAGTTTATTTTTTTTAATGTAAACCCTTTGTTCTCAAAGTACTGATTAGCATCTCTCTGCAGTACTAATGCATTTAAAATCAGTGTGCTATAATAAGCAGAAAATATGCTTCAACTGAATTTTGCTTGCTGCTTTTAGAGGGAGTGTGTGTGTGTGTATGTGTGTGCTGGACTTCAGTGACAATAGAGCATAAAATTGTCTAAATATTTAAGTGTCTCTATAATACGTATAATCTATTCTTATAATCCTTAGAGTAATAAATTATTCTGTAAGCTCTGAAGTAACATAAATTCTCAGAGTAATCTGTCAGAATAGTTGCAAAAACAGATTATAATACTGAAGATCCTTTAAGCACATGGGGGGCGTTCTGGTGTACATCTACATCTAGAACACTGGGGGAGCTTGCTAATTGTTAAATAAAGGTAGCTGAGCCCCATCTGCCCCACCCCCATAGGGACAGACACAGGGAGGCCTAGAAATCTGCATTTAAAAATTGTCTTAGATAATTCTAAACCAATGAGGTCAGTGGGCAGCGGTCTGGGTATTACTCGTATAAACAGCATCACAATATGTCATTTAACTGGTCAAATGTATCCAATTTTCCTTCTTTGCCAGTTCGGACCTTTTAAGCATAGCCTCAGAAGGTATTATAGCACCCTTAAATTACGATAGAGAAATTTATGTCCTTACACGGCATTAGCATAGAAAGGGGAAGGCAAGTCTAACCCATTTTTACTATTTACACTAATTTATAAGATCTTGTTTCAGGAAGTATTGATCCTACAGATTGAGTTGGAAGTTACAGGAAAGGTGAGGAAGGGAGAGAGGCCAGCGAAGCAAGGGGGAGCGGGCACATCCCCGTTGAGATGGAACTCCCTCACATGTGTCAGGCTGACACATGGGTGCAGTTGTCTGGTAGGAAGGGGATGCGTGCTGACTAGGCCATGGAGTCAGGATATTTCAGTTCTCTTCCTTAGTAGCTGTGGGTTCTCAGCGCGGTGCTTCACTTCTTTATGCCTTTTTCCTAGTATCTGCAAAATGAGAATAACATTAACGTGTATTCCAAGGGGTTATTTTTGAGGTTGAAATGAGATGGTTACTGTAAAGGACATAGTCCCATACCTGGCATCTAGTAAGCTGTTGACAGTAGCAAGTATTTTCTTGAGCGGCAGTAGCATCCAGCTCCTTCGTCATGGTATTTTCTGTCTTAATTGAATACAGTGATACTGTCATTAAAAATGAAACAAAAGTATACAATTTTACAATGAGTACAGCTTTGGAGCTCAACAAACTTGGGGTTAAATATTACCTTCATGTCTCACAGTGACAAGTTTTATGAACATAGACAAGTTATTTAAAGCCATATGAACCTGTTTCTTCACCTGTGAATGGGAATAGAATACCTAAGGGCAAATGATGGCTATCATCATTGCCATTAACTTTGAGTTGCTTGAGCACTTGGGAATCCAATGGGATTGATTGTGTTCCTGCAGCTTTTTAAACCTCATTTGATTGCATTGACTTCATGGAGAGGATTCTGTGACTTCCCAATGGGAATGAAAGGATGCCCAGAGCTCAGGGCGCGCTGGATGGAGTTCCAGGACCCACTCAAGGCAAGCGGTGAGTGAGAATGGCAGGCAACTATGAGGAGTGGAATGGAGAGCAACCAGACTCTAAGTCCTAGGAAAGGATGAACTCAGGTAAGAGAGAAGCTCCAAAGTGTTAAAACCAAGGTAGGAGTGAAGGAAGAAGGTAGTGAATTAAAAAGCAAAGGTTTGGAAATGGAACAGGCAAGGCAAAGGGAGTGTGTCCCACAGGCCATGTCTGGAAAAACTTTTCAGGCGACTATCCTGAATGGGAGGAGCCTTTCAGAAAACTGCTGGGTGGAGCCCTTGGTTGGTTCAGAAACTGTTAAGGGAGCCCTGTCAGTTTGGACAATGACAAGTAGTATAAAAGTTATCATTATTTTTACTTTCCATATTATACTGTGAGCTCCTGCAGATGAGGGTCTGTATCTAATCCAATCTTCTAGAAGCCAGAGAGTTAATGTTTAACTTCAGTTGGTTCAAAGAGATCAAAGGATCAGCCTTGTGCATCCCATTTGCTTCAATTTCTAGGTCACTTTTCAAATATCTAGGGCTCCTTAAGCTTGATTTTCTGTTTTGCTGAGAAAGTTTTTTATATTTTAATCAGTCCAATATTCTTTATAATGACAGCTCAAATCTATTTTATATATCAAGAATTGGATCAGAATATACTTCCTGATTAATGTATATATTACACAGCAGGGGAAATCTAGTAGCATATTAGAAGCTTCTATATTTCCATATCTTTTTCTGTTTACAAAAGATAACAGAGATCTATAAAAATAAAAAGGGGAAAACTAATTTTTACGTTTCCAGGTAAATTCTGTACTATTTGTTAGATATGAACTTGAGAAAGTTAAAACTTAGCCCAAATAAAATAGTGTTCATAGCAGTGTTCTTTACAATAGCCAAGTGCTGGAAACAGCCTAAGTGTCCATCAGCAAATGAGTGGATCAAAAAACAGTGGTACATTTACACAATGGAATTCTACGCAGCAGAAAGAAAGAAGGACCTCCTACCCTTTATGGCAGCATGGATGGAACTGGAGAGCATTATGCTAAGTGAAATAAGCCAGGTGGTGAAAGACAAATACCATATGATCTCACCTGTAGGTAGAACCTAATCAACAAAATAAGCAAGTGAGCAAAATGGAACCAGAGACTTGGAAATAAAGAACAAACTGACGGTAACCAGAGGGGAGGGGGAAAGGGGGATAACAGGGGAAAGAAAGGGAAGGGTCAAGTCAAGGAACGTGTATAAAGGACCCATGGGCAAAGACCACAGGGCAGGGGGAGGAATGAATATGGGAGGTGGGAGTGTGTAGGGCAGGGGAGAGTAATGGGAGGGAAAATAGGGACAACCATCACTGAACAACTATACAACTGATTTTTGTAAATTGGAGTTTTGGATTTCAATGACCATGTGTGAGGATTTCTTGTAAGTCAGACTAATGTGCCACATAGAGACATATATTTGTGATACTATGGATGGAAAATGAGAAAATTGTGTTACTTAAAAGGAAAGGAAATGAGGAGACATTTCATACAAGCCTCATCATTGTCTCTTAATTTTCAGAGAAAGTAATCACAGGATAATTTAGGAATATTTACATAAAATTTTGAAGAACTAGATTGTATTACAATATCCTTTTCCAACATCAACACATGTCAAACCCTGTAATTTCCTTAATCAGGGAAGATTTCTTTCTTTAATACTCTTAGTTGGGAGCAGCACTTGGATGCGGAGACTTAACTCTTGGTTATCCCAACACTCAAAGACAGAGCCTCTGCTTAGAAGCCATCTGCTTCTCATTCTAGATCCAATCTGTGTACTTTCAATTCCAACGGCAGGGCACTCAGGGACCTCTAGCCCGCCACTGAGGGCTGACAGTGTATGCGGTTTTCTGGTGTGCTTCCGAATGGACAGGCCTCTCACTGGTGATAGTTACCAGAACAGAGATGGGTAAAGTCTTTTAGTATTAAATTCTGATTAGAGAGGAATCTCATCTTACTTTTACCCCTTTGGCCTTCTATTTTTTAGCTCTTCTCTATTTTAGAGTAACATTGCAATTACCCTTGAATTCACAAATAATAGAATCTGTCATGTGCTGGATTCTGCATTAGTGTGCCCTCTGCTACCTCAGCTTTTGTTCTCTTTTTCTTTGCTGTTGACTATAATAATACATTTTAAAAAATGAGTTATCACTTAGTATACATTTACTCTATCCCCACCATGGTGTTAAGTAGCACATAGCTATTTTTTCACTGTTACAATCACCTCTACCACAATCGTTCTAAATGTAAGTGATTACTAACTACATTGCAGCAACAAAGACACTCAGTCCTTGCTTCTGATTTGGGAATTTCACGTTTTTCCAATGTCTCGTTTTCTTCTTGTCATTGCTGCATTTTAGTGGTGACCGCTGAAGTCCCCACCTGATAATGCCGCCATTGGTTCTAAAAATCTTCAGAGGTACTTGTGACCTAAAGTTTTCCTTCTACTGATCTTTTCAAGAATCAGGATATCTCTCTAGAAAATGTTCAACTTTGACTTCTGCTGTTACTCATCTTTTTAATATTATTGGTAAAACTGTTTTTTTCTTAAATTTATTGAAGTGATGTTAATTAATAGGATAATATAGGTTTCCATGATACATCATCTGTATATTGCATTGTGTGTCTATCACCCAGAATCGAATACTCTTCTGTCACCGTGTATTTGGCCCTGTTTACCCTTTACTATACACCCCCTTTTCCTTGGTAACCACCACACTAGTGTACCTACTCTGTGTGAGTTTCACTTTTATATCCCAAATATGAGTTAAGTCATCTGGTTCTTAGCTTTTTTTTGACTGACTTATTTTGGTTAGCATGATATTCTCAAGGTCCATCCATGCTGTTGTACATGGCAGTGTTTCATCTTTTCCTATGGCTGAGTGGTATTCCACCATATATATGTACCACATCTTCTTTCTCTAATCTTCTTGTTTAGAGTTATACTTGAAGGAAAGTGTCATCATCATTTTCATAATGCCTGAACTTCTTTACCCCTACAAACATATTCATGTCTTTACATAGATGTCTACTTTTCACCTGTAGTTATTAGGTAAGAATATTCATAGTTCTGGGTAAACCTAACACTCTTTGAATTTTCATGAACAGGATTGAATTCAAAGTTTGGCTTGAATTTTGAGCCAGGGAGTTACACTTTGTGCCAGTGTTCCCACTGTCATCAGAGCCATGGCTGAGTACAGGGCTCTTGACCTTCAACTCCTGTGCTTCTGCCATTTCAGAAGTCTTAGCATTTAATGTTTACAAAGTGATTAAAGGCACACAATACCACACAATAAGCAGGACTATCAGGAGACTTGCTCTATGAATGAAGGAGGGGAGAGCTGTACCTGCAAGAGCTCTGATTCACAGGCAGTGGACATTGCACCAGGCTCAGTAGTGAGTGTGAGGGCAGAGGGAGGGAGTGATCGTCCTCCTTGGCAAAGTCACCTTCAAACAGTGAGATGCAGAAATCGTGTCTACCTTGAGATCTCAGCTGCCTTTGGAATGCACTTCAACTCTTAACACGAATGAGCCTGTTTTTGTTCATTTCAAGGGGATCTGCCCCAGCACTTGTGTTTATCGTAGTGGAAAGCTGAGCTGCAGATATAGGAGGTGACTGGACTTAGGCTGGGAAGACCCTTTCATCTAATAAGCTTCAATGATCTTTTCTCCAATTTTAAACAGACTTTTTCTGATCCCCTCTCTCTCGGGGAGGACAGATACTTCTGGTCCCATATCAGCAGGCAATGCTCAATGTCCTAGGAAAGGAGTATATGTATATCCTGAAATATGTGGTATAATATATAAAGCATTGAAAAGTATCTGGGATTATATTCAGGTTTGTTTTAAAAGTGCTAGTATGTACTTGTATACATATAAAACCACACTCATATTATCTTTGTATAATTGAACCATAAAATGCATGCTTTTTTGACTGCTCCATAAAAGAGCTTCTGTATAATTAACTAGCACTTTCCCTGGGAAGAAGGTAAACCCTCTAAACCCTATAAATCTGTTAGCCTCACACAATTCCAAATGCCCATTTCTACAACCTTCCCACAGTCTTCCAGGACCCTGTGGTGGGTACTGCAGACCCTGTGCTTGGAGCCAGCGCCCGTGGCATCCCCAGGCCTGTGAGCCTAGAAACCCACACATAGAAAATTACCGAAGAACAAGAAGTGAGCTAGAGACCGCAGTTCTTAATGTCAAAAAACAGCCTTACGAATCACTTGAAGATGATATGATAAATCATTTTTTCCCTTATAATGAAACCAAATAGCTCTGGGGCAAATATATGGGAACTTTTCATGTATACATTTTGGACTTTTTTGAATTTTAAATCATGTTATCTTATGATTTATTATCATAAGAATATATTATCTTAACATGATTATAATCAAAATTAAAAAATTTGAAGTCTTTCCAAAATCTCTTCTGCCAATTACTGTATCACTCTCTGCAAAACAATAATGGTAAATAACAATAATAATGTGTGATGTGATGTGGGGTGAGGCCTCCACAGTGAGAGTGTCACAGTCGGAACGAAAGTTGTAAAAACAGTCCTGTTGTTGTCTCTGCTGAATTTGTGAGGGGAGCCCCAAAACAAATCGAATTCAAGGGATAAGAAAAATTAAATGATTCAATAAAAAGAAGGAAAATTCTCTCCTTAAATAACTCTGGGTGTAGATGTTTTTGCAACTGAGTGTTAGTCAACCTTTTAAATGGGTAATTCCCATGCTAATCTGTACCTGTTCATGAAAGAAGGTATTCTTCATTCCATTTATTGTTATTATTATTAATCCTCATCTGGGGATATGTTTATTGATTTTGAGCAAGAGTGATGAAGATTGAGAGAGAGAGAGAGAGAAACATCAATGTGAAAGAGAGGCACACCCCAATTGGGGATCAAGCTGGCAACCTAGGTATGTGCCCTGACTGGAGACCAAACAGGAAACATTAAAAAAAAAAAGATTTTATTTACTTATTTTTAGAGAGAGGGAAAGGGAGGGAGAAAGAAAGGGAGAGAAACATTAATGTGTGGTTGCCTCTCACACACCCCCTACTGGGGATCTGGTCTGCAACCCAGGCATGTGTCCTAGGTTGGTAATTGAAACAGCAACCCTTTGGTTTGCAGGCTGGAATTCAATCCACTGAGCCACACCAGCCAGGGCACAAACTGGCAATATTTTGGTATATATATGGGATGACAGTCCAACCAACTGAGCTACCAGCTAGAGCTTCCATTCCATTCCATTCTATTTTCATTCATTTTATTTTATTATTATTTTTAAATTATATTTTATTGATTATGCTATTACAGTTGTGTCAATTTTCCCTCTTGGTCCCCTTCCACTCAGCACCCCTCACTCCTTTATGCAGTCCCCTCATCATTGTTCATGTCCATGGGTCATGGATATATACTCCATTTTCTATATTGTACTTCACATCCCCATGGCTATTCTGTAACTACATATTTGTACTTTTTAATCCCCTCACCTCTCTACCTATTCCTACACACTCTCCTCCGATATCTGGCAACCATCAAAATGCTCTTCATATCCATGATTCTGTCTCCGTTCTTCTTGTTTGCTTAGTTTGTTTTTTAGATTCAATTGCTGACAGATATATATTTATTGCCATTTTATTGTTCATAGTTTTGATATTCTTTTTCTTAAATAAGTCCCTTTGACACTTCCTAAAATAATGGTTTGGTAATGATGAACTCCTTTAGTTTTTTTTTTATGTCTGGGAAGTTTTTTATTTACCCTTTGATTATAAATGATAGCTTTGCTGGGTAGAGCAATCTTGGTTATAGGTCCATGCTTTTCTGATGTTGAATTGTGCCAATTCCTTCTAGCCTGCAAAGTTTCTTTTGAGAAGTCAGCTGACAGTCTAATGGGTACTCCCTGTAGGTAACTGCTTTTCTCTTGCTGCTATTAAGATTCTCTCTTTATCTTTCACCTTTGGCATTTTAATTCTGATGTGGCTTGAAGTGGGCCTCTTTGCATCCATTTTTTTTGGAACTCTCTGTGCTTCTTGGACTGGTGTATCTATTTCTTTCACCAAATTAAGGAAGTTTTCTTTCATTATATTCTCAAATAAATTTCCAATTTATTGTTCTTTCTCTTCTCCTTCTAATACCCCTATGATGTGAATGTTGGAATGCTTGAAGTTGTCCTAGAGACTCCTTACACTGTCCTCATTTTTTTGGTTTCTTTTTTCTTCTTGTTATTTTGATTGATTGTTTTTTGGTTCCCTGTGTTCCAAATCATTGATTTGATCCTTAGCTTTATCCATTCTACCCTGTAAATTGTTCTTTATTTCAATTAGTGTATCCTTTGTTTTTGACTATCTTTTTTGTGCTGTTGAGGTCCTCACTAAGTTGCTTGAGCATCCTTATAATCAGTATTTTGAACTCTGCATTTAATAAATGGCTTATTTATATTTTGTTTGGTTCTTTTTCTGGAGTTTTGGTCTCTTCTTTCATTTGGGCCATGTTTCTTTGTCTCCTCATTTTGCCAGCCTCCTCATGTTTGTATCTATATATTCAGTAGAGCTACTTTGACTCTGTGTCTTGGTAGTGTGGCCTAATGTAGTTGGTGTCCTATAGTGTCCAGTGGTACAGGCTCCCCTATCACCCAAGGTGGGTACTCAAGGTGCACCCTTCATGTAGGCTGAGTATACTCTCTTCTTGTAGTTGAGCCTTGGTTGCTGTTGGCAGATCAGTGAAGGATTTACCCAGGCCACTCAGCCACAAGGACTGGCTGTGACCACTGACCACCAACCTCTGCTCTCCATGGAAGATCAGCTGTGCAGAGGCAGAATGGTGGTGCTCTGATAAGGTCTGTAGCTGTCCACTGGGTGCACAGCCTTTGGGATTTTTCAGGGTGGTGCAGGCCACAGTCAGCCCCCATTTGTGTTCTTCCTGGGGCCACCCTGCATGAGCTGTAAAGCAATCTGCAGGTGGTTGCTACTTGTGCTGGGCTTGGAGGTTCCAAGGCAAATCCAAACTATGATCCAAAGATGGATACTGCTAGTGCTGTGCTTGGGGCCACTTAGTAAGAGGTATGGGCTTAGGGTCTTGCTTGTTTGAGAAGATTTAGGAAGTTGCAAAGCATGAGTCAAGACCAGTCATTCATATGGAAAAGCCACTGTTAACATCTTGGGTGGGTCTATAAGTTGCTGGGACAGAGCCTCAGGAGATCTCCAGGGCCAAGCAAATAATGTTAGCCAGGTTGATAGAGTCTTAAATATAACACCTACTTGCTGGTTCTGTGGCCATGTGGGTAGTGGTTTAGCAAAGGGACAATGACCTCCACCTATCTATCTGTCTGGGAGAAAGCTGTCCCTCAGCTTTTGTCTGATGCCAGACACTTCACTTCCTCCCTGTATGCCACTGGTGCCTTTCAAGCTGGTGCCCCAGTCCTGGAGCTCAGAAGTAATGAGTCTGAATAAGTTTGCTTCTGGGTTCTTTAAGAGGAACTGCTTGGGATTCTAGAAGTTCTTCCACTGACTCAGTCCCTGCTGATTTTTGCATCCAGAAGTTACGGGGAGTTATCTTCTTGGCACTGGAACCCTGAACTGGGGGGCCTGGTGTGGCGCTGGGACCACTTGCTCCCAAGATACCTCTCCCAAATTTTTATCCACCACACATGGATGTGGGGACCAGCCTATTCTGTGTGTCTGTCCCTCCTACCAGTCTGGATGGATATGGTTTCTTTAATTCCATAATTGCTGCACTTCCATTCAACTTGATTTCTGACTGTTTAGAGGGATAGTAGTTTTATACTTCAGTTGTAATTTTGATGTGGTTGTGCGAGGAGGGGGGCCATGTTTACCTGTGCCTCCATCCTGACCAGCAGTCCTCCTCTGTGGACCTTCATTCCATTTTAAAAGGTAACTGACATCAAAGCCCAATGAAGACAATGTAAAAGAAGAAAAATTCCTGCCAGTTTCCCCTTTACTTCGAATAGCAGGAATTTTTCATAGATGTGTTGTCCTAATCTCTGTGTACCCACTATTGGGAATGAAAATCAGAAGGGTCTGTGAGTGACTCTGTGTTTCTGTCTAAATGTTTATAGATAAACCTTTACGCGCAGCTAGGAAGGAGGAACAAAGAGTGAGGAACGTGGACTATCACTTCTAGCCTAAGATTAGACTTTGTTTTATTTACTAGTTACGCACTAGAGCCCCACGGAAGTCTTCTCTGCAATACATACACATGCACACGTGTGCACAACACACACAATGCACACACCGCGCACCCCACACAACACTTGCTTATATATTTGTTCTGTGCATTTTTACCTGTAGCACTCCTCATTATTGGGCTAATTGCTGACAGACCACAAAATGCTTTCGGTGGTGCATTATGCTTATCCCCAAACTCTTATCTTTCAAGACAGGAGCTTTCTCTCATTTCTTTTTTAGGTATGTTATTCTTTCTCAATAACAGCTCTCAAGTCAGTTTTCAATGGGTTCCATTAATCTGGTCCATTTACTACTATTCTCTCAGGGACCTATTTCTGATTTCAAATGTGTGGATCTTATTTGTACATTTTATTGGTCATTTTCCAGGGAATTTGGGGAAGGGCAGCCCATGCCACCGTGCTGTCTGGAAGAATCTTTACGGCTCTTAATTAAATAATGTTCCTTTACATTTTACTAAAACTGATTTTTAGATCTTTGTCTAAAGAGTCCCTCTTATCACAAAATGAGAAGATAGGGCATACTGTTTATGTTTTCATAGTACCATTTATTGTGAAAGCAATTTGTTGATTTTACTTGGAGCAAAATTTCCTGCTTACAGAATTAGAATAACGAAAAATATATTTCCTTTATTTCTTTCTCACATGCCTTAAGCAATGCTGTTATCTTATATTTGTCTTCCTCTTACATTCCACACAGAACAATTAACTGTCTCTTTACAATTATTCTTGCTCCTGTATAACGAGTTAGCACTGGTTCCCATGCATTTTTGAAATTCTGTTTCTTATCTTTTATACCACATTACTCTCTCATAGTCAGTTCTAGCAGCAAATCTATATGAATTATTTTATGGGCAATTTATTTTCTCCTCTCCAAAGTCTGACTTTTTTCCTGTTACCACTACATGACAAGTATTTCAATTTATAATTTTCCAGGAATTCCTTTAATGTCCAAAGCATCTGATAAAATACACAGGGGATCACAAGCTTCCATTTGCTTCAGAACATTTTCAATTATAGATAGTGGAGTGCTTAGACCTCCTGAGCTCCCAGAACATATATAATCTCCTATAACTGCTGCAGATCTCCAGCTGTTTCTATCATCACTCAGACTGGGGGTCTCAGGTGGATCTGTGTGAGAGGTAGTCCACTTGGGATTTTACACTGTGTTTGTTTAGAATTACAGATTGATGCTTGCCACCACTGTCTCTCAAAAGCATTCAGAAGGAATAGTAACAAGCTCTAGCGTCCTGATGCATTTTCCTCCATCCCAGTGTGGGGAGGAAACATCACACTACAGTGGAAATATGACAAACTCAGAGCCAACGGAACTAGATTGAAAACAGTTTTACCCCTTATTACATGCATGACTTTGGATAAGGCACTTAACTTCTCTGAGTCTCAGTTAAATGGGGTGACTATTAGAGGCTACCCCATTTAGTCTAGTCAGAGCCAGGACTATTCTGAAGATTAATGGGTAATGAATGAGGCAGTAAGTGAGAGCTTTTGAAATAGAATGAAGTGTAACAGTGCTCTGACTTGAGAATCATAGTTTACATAATCAAGATTCATAGGCCCAGATCGTAAAGGCTGGTGATAAGGGGAGCTCTCTTCTTCCTCTGCCCCAAATCCCTTACCCTTTACTGGCTGTAACTTCCCTCTGCCCGTAATCCCCTGGCTCATCCTTAAGGACAGGTTTCTCCAGAAGCTGAAGGCATGTCAGAGTGCCGAGTCAGGCATGGGCTTACCCTCATTACTGCTCTGCTTGGGCCATGTGGATTTTCAAGTGGAAGAGTCCAATCAGCAGTTGGATTTAGAAACTAGGAGCTCAGTAAGCTTACAAACCAGCTGTGAGGACTTGAGCCAAGGAATTAATCCCAAACAGAGATAGGATTTTTGCATCAGTATACCTATTATAGTATTGTTAACAAAAGAAAACTTTAGAAGCTACTCAAATACCCAGTAGTGGAGGATTAGTTAAATATGCTGGTAAAATAAACCCAGTTGGTAGTATATTATATGATGATGATGATGGTAATTTGCAGTTTTAATGGTCATATTTACGGATAATTTAGGTAGTTCAGAAAATATCTAGGTTGCAATACTTTATAAAAATGAAAATGAAAAACTGAATATATAATTTGGTCAAAGTTATATAAAATATTTAAAATATATTTCAGATGAAATATACCAACAGGTTAATGGTACTTGTCTCTGGGTTGTGATTTTTATTTTCTGAATAGTTTTCTGTAATCTTAGATTTCCAATCATGGCCATATTTTGTAGGAAGAAAGGGTAGCTTTTGCCAGAAGACTGGCAGGGGTCTTATAAGGGGCTTTATAACACTGTATTATCTTGGTGAGCTTGCCACGGCCCAGGCTCAGCCCTCAGGCTGTCACCTTCTGGTATTATCAGAAGGTCACTTGTCTAGCCTGTAATCAGAGCGAAGGAAGGTGGTTACTCTTGAGAGATACTTTATCATGGCTAAGGGGAAAGGCAATAAATCAGCCTTGACCACCGAAGAATTCACCTCCCCAGTGACAGGAGAACTCGTGTTCGTCTGGCTGAACAGTCCTGAACAACACAGTCAACTTCTGGCTTCTTGCATTTCCCTTTCCGTGAATTATGTTGATCTTCTTCTTCACATGGAATTAATTAGACTTCTTCTGCCTACCAAATAGTATCGCAGTCAAGGTTCTGCTTCCCTAGGTGTATTCCCAAGTCATGTCTGTGTGTCTCACAGGCCTCCCTCTAGTTCATTTCCATCATTGACTAGTCCTGTCTATTGTGTAAGAAATGTATTTCTAAATCCTTCAAAGCACCTTAATTTAATATCATCCATGTTCTGACAATGGCACACACTTATCTTCACAGCTGGAACCTAACTTTTGAAAAGGAGCAGGGGCTGATTTGTTTGTCTGTTTTATAAACACACCCATGAATGCGCCCAGTTGCGTGTTTGAAAAGTAGAGTCCCGGGAGGCAGTTCTATTGCCATTGCCAAAAACATTCTTGCCTTTGTCACTCCAGCCCCACCACCTGCCACATCACCCAAATTCAGAATGATCTGGGGCTGCTTCCAATTACTCATCAACCCTCAGAGGGCATAGAAGCCATCCTGAAAAATCTACGCTAGGCCGTGACGGCAGATCCATAGAGGAGATCCAGAGATGACTTGTGCTGGGCTCTGACATGTTCCCTGGAATGGGTGTCCACTTGGAAGAGGATGACAATCAGGGTCCAAACCCCAGATTGTCAGCTAAAGTATGTTGGTACCTTAGAGGCACAGCTCATCATCACTTAGACCTTGGCATTCTACAGCTTAGAGGAAGCTAGAAGTCGCTGAGTCCAGTGTTGACTTCTAATGTGCGGCAAGTGAAACTATGCAACTATTTTATGTCCTGTGAGAAGGTCTTTATGACCCTCAAATCCATGGACCCAAGGAACTTCAATAAGAGAAAGAAGGCTAGGATTTGATGGGTGCCATTTGATGGTGCCTATCATATACCAAAGATATGTTTTTGTCACATATATAATATTTTACTCAATTTTCATAGCAACAATCAGAACTATACCAATTATCCTTATTTTGCAGAAGATGAACCAGAGGTTCAGAGAGACCAAGTTTACCCAATGCTATGGTTAGTAGCTGGTTATGCTAGAATTTGAATCTGGTTTTCTGTAGCCCAAACTTGCTCTTCTACCCCACAAAGCAGCATTCTCACGGAATCCATTTTGTTTTTCAGGAAAGGACTTTATATTTTCCATTTTAGAAGTCTGGAAATTAGTGGGAATATGTCAGGATAACATTAGTCCCACTGACCCTGTGGGGCGTGGCGGACCCAGAGCGCCAGGGAGGCAGTGAAGTGTTCCTAGGGCGAGTTTTCCGAGGTGCTTGGGAAAGCGAGGCCCACTGTACCTGGCGCTTTAAGAAGGATGGTGCCGATGATGATAATAACTACTTATATTTATTAGGGGCTCTCTCTGCACCATGCTCTGTGGTTAGAATAGTACATGCAACGGTTAAGTGGGGGGTTTCCTCAGCCAGGAATATGCCTTCCCAAAGGACAAATTATTAAATGCCTCTCATGAGGGGTGGGCTGAGAGGTATGTTTAATTATGGCTATAGCAGTGTGGGGTAGATATTGTATATATTTTACGTAAGCCTATTTATACATGATTTGGGACTGGTTCTCCAGGAACATTTGACTGGTCTTCTTAGCGGGTTATGCTCTGAGAAGTGAAGAAGAGCAGTTGGAAAGCGAGTGCAGATTATACCGAGTCAGTCCGCTTGCCACAGTAAACAAAACAGGTCTGTCAATAATATGTGCACATTAGCATGAAAATGTAAATTATTATGACTTAGGAATTGATGCGGAATTGGGCTATAAAGATGACTTCTTTTGTGTGTGTTGGGGGTTGTTTTTCTTTTGTGAGCTGAGGGTGTGTTTCCCCAAAGCATTGTGGCTCCCATCCATTCTTTCTTATATCTGCAGTGTGTAGCATCTACACATATGTACACACATGATAGGTGGGCTTCTCAGATAAGTAGTGATAGTTTTTTTCACTTTTCTGTCATTCTAGATTTAACAGTGAAGAACCTCCTCTAATTTTAACAAATGGCTTCACTTTCATAAAGGTTTCCTTGTGTTTTCTGGGGTGGAATTCTTCTGCATAGCCCGTGACATTTTCTGTTCTACGTGGCCCAGATGCTGCCTTCCTTCCTCAGGCAAACATATTATTGATCATCCTTGTCCTCAGAGTATGGCCTAAGGAGGGAGGCCAGACAAAACCCTGAAACAGAAATCAGTGTGTTCAGCTCCTGGCTCACTGTGACTCCTTTAAGTCACCCCTTTAGATTTGGGGTTTAAATAAACCTATGATTCTGGGTAAACCATCCTAGTGAGAAAAGAGTTATGTATTTTTCAAGAAACAGGGCATGTGGGTTAGAATAATAAAGAACATAGGTTTTCCAAATGATTTTTATAGTTTCGTAGATTGTACAAAATGCTTGGTACACGATGTCATGTAATCTTTGCGCCCACACGAGCTGGGTATGCTCTGCTCATTTTGCTGGTGAGAAATTTACACTGAGGGAGGTTGTAATTTATTTGTGATCACAGAATCATTAAGAGGCAGAGATAGAAGTAGAACCTGGATCTTATGCTCCCACATCTTGTCCTCTTTCCTAAAGATCACTCTGGCTCTTCTGAAAAAATCTTTAAAGTCAAGGAGACCTGCGGATTTTGAATGGGGCATTTTGAATTAGGTGATAAAATAACACATTAGTCATTGCATCATACATATTGCCAAAGAGAGAAAAAAGCTTGTTTGATTGATATTCTGGAAGATTAGCCCTGGCTACTTATGGGTCCCTGAGGGAATATCTACCAATAATCTTTGGGAACAGAAAATGACTAGTGAAGATCTTGGAGAAAACCTCAGACTGTTTATTAGAGAGTTCAGGTTGGCTTCTTTGAGAGCAAATGAATGGTGGTTGTAGAGCCAACAAAGGGGGCTACCTTTTATCCCTACCCCACTTCATGTTTGTATTTGTGAATGTCTGTGCTGGGTGGTGGGAATATAGCCATGAAGGGGTGTTTCTGCTTCTAGCTCCCCTCCCCAATCCAGTCGATTTTCCACAGCTCCAAAGAGGTCCAAAATACAGTTTTGACTATGTCCAGCAGTGTCACGAAGCTGTACAGAGATGAGATCACATCATACTATTGTATCCTCCGTGTACTTGTCATCAATCAGGTGCAGCTGAGACCCTTCACAACTTGGCTTCTGCTTCCCTCTTCCAGTCTCATCGCCCTTTCCCTGACCTCTAAAAATATCCGGGCATTCGGATATTTTTAAAAGGGCCACTGAATGATTGGATAAACAAAGCAATACTGGATAGGTTGTCAGGGATTTTGTTTTGTTTTCTCTGTATCCCCAGCATCTATTATAATGTTTGACTCATGGTAAGTGTATACTATTGAATGTTTTCAAGTTAGTACATTAAATGTGAACAGGACACAGGGCTTATACACGTACATGTAGATATAGCAGGACAATTACATGTTATAGTAGGACAATTCAACCCAAGGCCCAAGGCCCAAGTGGGTAATTGACACTGTCTGTTGAGTACCTTCTGCGGAAATATTCTTCATGGAATTGACCCGTAGGGAGTAATAACCACCAATTGCTCTCCTTCACGGAGAGTGGGTACCAGAGTAATACGTTTAAAACAAATCAGTGGCTCTCCTGGCTTTATCTTAAATGCCTTCTTTCCCCCACCCCACCCCCAGCACAAATACGACTTAGCATGGTTTACAACCCCAAACCCTGCAGTCTTCCCTTAGTGTGCCTTTCTGACTCAGCTGCTTCCCTTTTCCCAACCACCGTGCCCCCCAGGACAGCCTTATGCAACCATCTGCAATTCTCCACGCCACTCTGCCCTGTCAGGCCTTGAATCTTCTGTTGATCTTCCCTCTTTCTGAAATGTCTCTTCTCAGTTCTCTGCTTAGAGAAATCTTTCTCATCTTCCAACCCACATTCAAAATATCATCCCTTCTATGAACACTGCTCTCGCTATTCCAAGCAGTTTGCCATTCCATTTTCCTTATACACAGAGGAATTTGTACAGACCCATATAATAAAACACATCATAATTATTGTGTCTTTATGACTGGATGGTGAGCATCTTGATGTCAAGAAGTAATTCTTCTTTGTTTCTCAGATATGCAACTCTCTGCATACTGTCTTAGTCTGTTTGGGCTACTATAACTAAATATTATCGACTGGGTGATTAAACAACAGACATTTATCACATTTCCGGAGGCTGGGAGGACCAGGATTGAGGGGTCGGCAGCTTTGGTTCCTAGTGAGTTCCCTCTTCCTGGCGGGCACACGGCCATCTTCTTGTCGTGTCCTCATGTGGTGGAGGGGAAGCTCTAAGACAGGGGTGTCAAACTCGTTTTCAACAGGGGCCACATTAGCCTGCGGTTGCCTTCAAAGGGCCAAATGTAATCTTAGGACTGTATAAATGTACCTACTCCTTAACAGCTAAGTGAGAGCTCGGCGCTGCGGCCGGGTAGAAACAGGGTGCTGGCTGGATTCAGCCCGTGGGCCTTGTGTTTGCCACCTGTGCTCCAAGATCTCTTTCTTCCTCTTTCTTTCGGGGAGACTAATCCCATCATAGGGGTCCTACATAATCTCGTTTAAACCTAATTAGTGCTTGGGTAAATTTGGCTTTCAATAAAAATACAAATGATTTAGTTTAAAATATTTGGGACAGAAATATTAATTCTGAGTTGTGAATTTAAGAATGCATTTGACCTTCATTTTGTTTATGTGGTGTATTACCTTTATTGATGTGTGAGTATTGTACCATTCCTGCATCCCTGGGATGAATCCCACTTTGTCATGGTGTAAGATCTTTCTAATGTACTGATGGATCTGGATTGCCGATATTCTGTTGAGAATTTTAGCATCTATGTTCTATAGAAATGTTGGCCTGTAGTTTTGAATAGATGCTGAAAAAGCATTTGATAAAATCCAGCCCCCATTTATGATAAAAGCACTCAGCAAAGTGGGACTAGAGGGAATATACCTCAATGTAATAAACACCATATATAAAAAAACTACTGTCAACATTATACCCAGTGAGCAAAAACTAAAAGTTTTCCTCTTAAATCAGGAACAAGGCAAGGGTGTCTGTTTTCAGTACTCATCTCTCTTACTCAACACAGTACTGGAAGTTCTAGCTATAGCAATCAGAAAAAAAAATAAAAAAGGAAAGGAGCAAGTAAAACTGTCATTATTTGAAGATGACATGCTAGTGTACATAGAAAACCCTATAGTTGCCACCAAAAAACCAGTAGACCTAATAAGTGAATTTGCAAAATAGAGGGATACAAAGTTAATATTCAGGAATTTGTGGAATTTTTGTAAAATAACAATGAACTATCAGAAAAAGTAACTGGGGAAAAAATCCCATTTACTATAGTAACAAGAAAAATAAAAGTACCTAGCGATAAATTTAACCAAGGAGGTAAAAGACCTGTACCTGGAAAACGATAGAACACTGAAGAAAGAAAACGAGGAAGATACATATAAATGGAAGCATATACCATGTTCATAGATTGGAAGAATTAACATCATTAAAATGTCTATACTACCCAAAGCAATTTATAGATTCAACACAATTCCTAGTAAAATACTAAATGGCATATTTCACAGTTCTAGAACAAATATTCCAAAAATTTATAAGGACCAAAAAAGACCTTGAATAGCCTTAGCAATCTTGAGAAAAAAGAACAAAGTATGAGGGATCACAATGCCTGATATCAAACTATACTCCAAGGCCATTGTAATCAAAACAGTCTGGTACTGGTATAAGAACAGATGATCAATGGAACAGAATAGAGAACCCAGAAATAAATCCTTGTCTCTATGGTCAATTAATATTTGACAAAGCGGACATGAGCATATAATGAATAAAAGTAGCGTCTTCAATAAATTATGTTGGGAGAACTGGACTATACATGCAAAAAAATGGAACTTATAGCACCAACTTGTAGCATACACCAGAATAAACTCAAAATGGATAAAACGCTTAAATATAAGTCATGATACCATAAAAGTACTAGAGGAAAGGACAGTAAAATTTCAGATATCCCACATAGCAATATTTTTGCTGATATATCTCCTAGGGCAAGGGAAGTAAAGGAAAACAAGTGGGACTACATCAAACTAAAAAGCTTCCAAATGGCTGAAGAAACCATCATCAAAATGAAAAGGGAACTGACCATATTGGAAAACATATTTGCCAATGATACATCAGACAAGGGTTTGATCTCCAAAATATATAAAGAACTCATATGACTGAACACCAGGAAAACAAACAATCCAATTAAAAAATAGGCAAAGGACCCAAATATACACTTCTCCAGGGAGGACATACAGATGCCCCATAGACTTATGAAAAAAATCTCAACAACACTAGCTACTGGAGAAAAATACATTAAAACCACAGTGAGATATCACCTCATATCAGTTAGAATGGCCATCATAAACAAATCAATAGGCCTTGGCTGGTGTAGCTCAGTGGATTGAGTGCAGGCCTGCAAACCAAGGGATCACAGTTCAGTTCCCAGTCAGGGCACATGCCTGGGTTGTGGGCCACTTCCCAGCAGGCGATGCATGAGAGGCAACCACACATTGATATTTCTCTCCATCTCTCCTTCCCTTCCTCTCTAAAGATAAATAAATAAAATCTTTAAAAAAACACAAATCAACAAACAAGTGCTGGTGAGGTTGTGGAGAAAAGGGAACCCTAGTTCGTTGTTGGTGGGAATGCAGACTGGTGCAGCCACTGTAGAAAACAGTGTGGAATTTCCTCAAAATGTTCAAAATGGAACTGCCTTTTGACATAGCAATTCCACTGCTGAGAAATACCCTAAGAATCCTGAAACACCAGTTCAAAAGAATTTATGCACCCTATGATAAGAACAGCACTATTTACAATAGCCAAGTTCTGGAAGCAGCCTATGTGCCCATCCGTACATGAGTGGATCAAAAAACTATGGTACATTTGCACAATGGAATATAATGCAGCAGAAAGAAAGAGGAAATGCCTACTTTTTGCAATGGCATTGATGGAACTGGAACATACTATGCTAAGTGTAATAAGCCAGTCAGTGAAAGACACATACCGTATGATCTCACTAATAAGAGGAATCTAATGAACAAAATAAAACTAATGAGCAAAATAGAACCAGAGGCATAGAAACATGGAACAGAGTGATAGTGGCCCAAGGAGAGGGGAGAGGGGGATAGTGGTGGAAAGAAGGGGAAGGGACTAGTCAAAGAATGTGTATGAATGACCCATGGACAGGACAACAGTGTGGGGATTGACTGGAGGAGTAAGGGGTGGGCTGGGTGGAACAGGGCATAGGGAGAAAAATTGGGACAACTATAATAAAACAATAATAAAAAACTGAAAAAAAGAATGCATTTGAAACAAGGATTAAACAGTAAATCAAATAAGATATAAATATTCTACATGTAAACTTAAACAGGAAGTCGTTTAGTGTTATAAGAGTATTTAATATTTATGCTATAATTCAAATTAAGAAATGTACCACATTTTTAAATAAAATACATTACATTAATATGGTTTAAAACTAAGTAGAGTTTAATGGCAAAATGTAGAAACAATTTTAAGTGTGAGAAGGGCTTAGCGCACTGGTGGCAAACACAAGGCCTGCAGGCGGAATCCGGCCTCCACCTTGTTTTATCCAGCCCAGCACCTTGTTTCCACACAGCAGCAGCATCTAGCTCTTGCTTCACTCTTAAAGAGTAATTACAGTTATACAGTCCTAAAGTTACATCTGGCCCTTTGAAGGCAGCCACAAGGCTGATGTGGCCCCCAGTGAAAATGAGTTTGACACTCTGACTACAGTATCCAAAGGAATATATTTACTAGACATTAACCTAGAATTACCTGGCTATCGAGAATCTGCAGAGGTGGAGATGCTAGTGGCATTCAATGAGGAATTGATGAATGAATAAATAAATATATATTATTTAATTTTTTTTACTTTGCCACATCTAAAATGATCTTTTCTTCCTTCAGAAAACTCTAAACAAACCTAATTAAGATATATTATTATTTTTACTTAATTTTTTTTTTACTAAAATACCATTGAAATCTGCATATTGACAGTAAGCAAAGAAGATTATCTGGAGATTCAAGACACATGTACTCGTCTCTTTCTAAAATGAGGAAAGAGTTTGATAAAGGGAGTAAACAAAATACAAGGTCTTTCCAGAAAGTATCTGTCCATATACTATGAGAAATAGAGATATATACTGAAGAAGATACAAGATCCAAGAAATATTGTACACAGGAGTGGGAACCTTCAAAATAGGCACCTTGGGACCTCACACAGTTATCCCAGTCGCCATCAGCTGTCCAATCATATTTTTTTCTGAATCTCATTAACAGCTTGAAATCTCTTCCCTTTCTAAGGTGATTTTAGTTTTGGGAAAAGCCAGAAATTGCAAGGTGCCACGTCTGGATTGTAGGAGGGCTTAGTCACCTGGGTGATTTGATGTTTTACCAAAAAACTCTGCACAAGACGTGATGCCTGAGTGGGTGCATTGTCGTGATGAAGCTGTCAATCACCAGTTGCCCATAGCTGTGGCCTTCTGAATTATCCAGATAGTTTCTATGGAGGAATGTTCAAGCTTAACTCAAACTCTGATGCAGATTCATTGCTCTACTGGCTCAGTCACTTTGAATGGGATGGCCACACAGTACACATGCTCACTCAATGGCATCTACTGCCCCCACTGACTAGTACAGTGAAGTCATCATTGTTCCTGCATGCGTATTCCAGTCCTCTGTGTTTGGCTGCCAGGTTACATCGATGTCATGCAAACCATTCTCTTTATTAATGATGGTTGGACTTTTTCCAGACAGACCTCATATATTTAGTAAGCAGGAGTGGTAGAGGTTGTTTGTGCAAGAGACTACTCACAGCTGTCTGAACTGCACTGGTGTTTCCCGTATAACCAGCAGCCTGTGTCTAATGCTATAATTTGAAAAAAATCACTGGTCAGCCTTAAACCTGTATGAGACTTAAATTTTAACACATTATGCTTATTATATTAAAAAATTACTCTATATCTCACAGTTGAGTGAAGAAATAATTGTTCCAGATAAATATGTTAGTAGAACAGAATAGACAGTACGGAAACAGACCCAGGTCAATGTAGCCAACTGACATTTGACTAAAGAGCAAAGGCAATACAATGGAGCAAAGATAGTCTTTTCAACAAACAATGGTGGAACAACTGGACATCCACATGCAAGAAAATTAACCTAGACACAGACCTTTCATCCACAAAAATTAACTCAAAATGGACCACTGACCTACATATAAAATGCAAAACCCCTATAATTTAACACAGGAGAAAACCTAGATGACCTTGGGTATGGCAATGACTTTGTAGGTACAATGCCAAAAGCATCATGCAGGAAATACATAATTGATAAGCTGAACTTCATTAAAATTAGAAACTCCTGCTCTGTGAAATGTCCGAAAATGAGAAGACAAGCACAGACTGGGGGAAAATATTTGCAAAAGACACCTGGTAAAGGGCTTTTATCAAAAATATACAAGTAACTCTTTAAAACCCCACAGTAAGAAAACAACCCAAATAAAAGAATGGGCCAAAGACCTTAATTGAGACTTTACCAAAGAAGCTATGCAGATGGCAAATAAACTTATGAGAAGATGTTCCACATAACATGTCATCAGGGAAATGCAAATTAAAATGAGATACCACTACACACTATTAGAATGTCCAAAACTGGAACAGTGATGATACCAAATGCTCACAAAGATGTAGAGCAACAGAAACTCTCATTCATTGCTGGTGGGAATGCAAAATGATACAGATGCTTTGGAAGACAGTTTGGTGTTTTCTGTGGTGTTTCAAAACTAAATATACTCATACTACACAATCAAGCAATTGTGGTCCTTGGTTTTTATCCAAAGGAGGTGAAAATTTATGTTCTCACAAAAACCTGCACATGGATGTTTATAGCATCTTTATCTATGTTTTCCAAGACTTCAAATCACCAAGGTGTTCTTTAGAAGGTGATTGGATAAATATGCTGCTACATCTAGACAATGGAACATTATTTAGTGCTAAAAAGGAATGAGCTATCAAGACATGAAAAGACATGGAGTGAACTTAAATGCATATTACTAACTGAAAGAAGTCAATTTGAAAAGGCTTCATATTATATGATTCCAACTATATTACATTCTGGAAAAGGCAAGAGCTATGGAGACAGTTAAAAGATCAAGGGTTGGGGTTTAGGGAGGGATGAATAGGCAGAACTAAGAGGATTTTTAGAGATTTGGAAAATACTCTATATGATACCACAGTGATGGACACATGTCTTTATTCATTTGTCCATGTTCATAGAATGTACACCAATAGTGAACCCTAAGGTAAAAGAAACTATGTACTTTGGGTGATTGTGATGTGTCTGAGTATTTTCATTGACAACAACAAATGTACCATTCTGATAGGGGATGTGATAATGTGAAAAGCTATACAGCATGGGGGCACATGATATTTGGGAAATCCCTGGACCTTCCTCTCAACTTTGCTGTTAACCCAAAACTGCTTAAAAAAACCACATCCTTAAGAAAACCCATCATAATCTTATATTTCTACTCACTCCCATGTTCTGGTTTTCTTCCTCACATCACCCTTAGTCAGTATCATTACTATCAGAATAAAATGATTACTTTTTCTTTAGAAAAGTAATTGTTCTATAGGATTTCACACTATGTTATAGAATAGCTGAAATTTAATTCTTCAGGTGTCTTATGGGTAGTTCATATGATTTTTATATAAAATTTGCAGTGGAAAAAGGTGAGAATATCCTGAAATTTTTGCATGTGGTTGGATGTTTACTTACCCCCAGGAAGCCAGAAGAAGGGCACAGCAAAGTCATTCTTAAGTCTGAAATGCTATCTCACACAAATATGTTGCTTAAATGACCCACTGTGTAATAGGGTGTGCGATCAATAGCATATCCGATCAATAATAACAACAACTGTTGGCCATGTCAAGATACATTCTAAGCAGCTTACATGTGCTGACTCAGTCCTCAGATGACCTTATGGGGAAACACTGTTATAGTTCTCTATCTTAAAAATGAGTAAACTGAGGCACAGAGAAGTGAAATAAATGTCCCAGAAGCAGAAAACCACCAAGAACAGTGACCAGAGTTCTAAACCAAGGTAGTCTAGAACCTGAGTGGGGGTGTAACCTGCACAGAGGCCAGCCCCCAAGGACTTAGCCAATAGCAGTCACTGGCAGTGGGTGGGCATCTGTATTGTTAACTAGCTCTGCAGTTCATTTTGATGTACGTTTTTGAGTCAGTTAGACTTGAGTTTGAAATCTGACTTCCACATTTATTAGCCATGTGATGCTGGGCAAATTTTTTGAACTTTCTGAGTCTTAATTTCTTGATAAGTAAAATGGGAGGATGTTTATTCTAGAGTTTGGGTGAATTAAGTGAGGTATTGTGTGAGAAGCACTGATGCAGAGCACTTGTTTAATAAAGGATGGTATTGCTTTTATTCTGGAGAGTATTCCAAATCTGTCTGTGCTCAGGTACCGCCCTTTGAGAAGCATTCTTTGGAGGATGTAGGGGTGGTCATTGTATTTGTAGCTGTTTGTTTTGGACCTACTTTGGAATTACGCTTTCTCATTAATTCAAGAAGAAACGAATGTATGGTCTGTGTTCTGTTATGACTTCCAATAAGCGTCTTGACATGATTTCAGAAAAACTCTTAAAACAATATCTCATAGAAATATATTGGTTAATGTGACATGTGTAATAGAGGAAAAGGCTCTATGCCAGCCAGGGTCTTGGCTCTCTCCTTCTCTATTTATAAATGGGAAGCAGCTACTTAGTCTGTGGGCAAGTCCTTGAGCAGAAGCGATAAAAATCAGAAGAATGTCACCTCAGTGTGGGCCTCCTGCCTGTTGGGAAAGACGGCAGGGAGCACTGACTACTGTAAGATCAGGTACTGGAATATGCCCATGCCCTTGAATTCTCCCTGTCACCTTTCCCAAGTTCAGCTGGAGACCCTCATTACTTTGCGAATGATTGGAGCATTATAAAGAGAAACCGTTTGATTTTTTCTTGCAAATTTAGCTCTTGTGGTCCAATTCAGAGAAACAGTTGTGAAAGGCAAAGATTTTGATGTGCAGGAACCAGGCTATTAGGGATTTAAAAAAGCATTTCAGAAATCTAAAGTTAAAGCTTTGAAGGGACAGAGCATACAGTTAATCCATACACAATATAAATTAGGACAATAGATGACCAGTTAGATGTCCCTAACCTGGGGGGTGAAGGGAGGGCAGGGGTTGGAGAACCCAGAAACTGATGAGGGGGGGCTGAGAAGGAAGTCAGTAGGGGCAGGGTTGGCAATGGACTAAAGGGGTCCATTTGCCAGTGTGCACCAAGCAAAATAAGATGTGAACAGGAGTTGGCAGCAAAGAAAGTAAAGGTTTATTTTTAGGAAGTGGCTCATGCCCACAGACAGGTTAGCTCACACTCAAAAACCTGGCTCACTGATAGTTTCTAGGGGATGAGTCATAGAGGGGAAAAATCACTAATCACAGTGACTAAGGGGATTAGGGTTGTGGTCAGGGCTGTGGTCTCTACTGATTGGTTGGCTAGGATAGGGGTAGGTGATCATTGCAGCTGGTCCTGATGTCACCGTGGCCTCACTTCATCTGGTTTCATCACTTTCCTGGGTCTGGAACTGAGAGACAACCAAGGCATAGATGTTACCTTTAATTAGCCTGAAACTCTGTCTCTGTGGTCAACAGACCCCAGGCTTTGTGCCTTAGATTATTTGATGTGGATCAGAACCTCACTGTTCTGAGGACCTAATGCTTAGGGAAGTCATCATGTAGGGGAGAAGGAGACAGGTGAGTCAGGGTGCTGGGTGAGGCCAGGTTGAATCAAAAGGAAATGGAAGAGAAAAAACCATAATGAAGAAGTGAAGTTTTCTACATGGTTATAGGGTCAGTCTGACAGAATGCCCAGTCACTGCTGGAGTGAGCCCTTTCCAGGCCAGAAACGTGAGGCTGTGGGCATGTGTGTCCCCAGTACACTGTCCATCTGAGTGGACGCTCTGAGTGATGGCTGCTGCTGAGGCTCTGTGTTAGCTCCCTACAGACATGCCCTTTGTCCTCCGGCACGAGTGGTGCTGTATGTACACGGATGCTTTACCTGGCCCATCTGAAGTAACTTGTGTGGCTAACCCTTAACTTGGGCTAGGGGTTAGTAACTTAACTCTGGCTAACCCTAACCCTAACCCGACAGCACAGCACACTCACAGCACCCCTGAACAGAAGAGTGGAATCCTGGATTTACCACTGGATGTGCTGTGCAACGGAAGGCCCCCCAACATCTGGACCTGAGCAGCTGAACAGAAATAGCCAAACACATTGTCAGGCTTTGGCTGCACAAATTATAACCATCATGTGCTGTGAAGAGCAAGCATGGTGTACTTTGTAAAAATGATTTATGTCCTGCTTTTCACAGTAAAGTTGGTCACCTTATTAGTTGATGAATAAATAGTGGGAAACTGTTGATTAGCCGAGACTCTGTGTAGTAAGAGGTAGCTGACTCTTAGGTGGGAGGAAACACAGAGGTAATATAAGGGGCATTATTTGCTTTTCCATTGCAGAAATCATTTCGAGACAAAAGCTGCTTGCAAAGAGACCATCCTTTCTATGTAACTTGTAGGAGATCATTTTGAAAGTTTCTGAATTTGGCTGTATGGATGTTTCAGCTCCAAAGTACTTTCGTATATATTATTCCATTTTTTTTTATACTCTCAGGAGGAAGCAAAGCAGGTATTTGTAAATCCTGCTTTACAAAGGCTGAAGTAGTGTTTGTAGGGTGGGGAAACTGAGGAACATATGAAATAAATGACCTTGGAAAAAGCTACTGCCATGGATCCCTTTTGATGTCAAAAGGTGGTATTTACAATTATTTTGTAAATGCATGTATGAAGAAAATGTAGATTGTTCTGAAATGAATGTTTTCAGACTTCTCTGGGAACATTGGCGGATCTGAATTTCTCTAGGAAATCAAATACACTCTTCCCATGCAATGTAGGGTCTTGAAAAGAGAATGGCAACTTTAATTTTATAATAATACTATTCGTCATTTTTCAAAAAAATGAAGTCCCCTTCATTTTTTTTGAAGAGGACCTAACTTGGGTTTGGAAGGCTCTTCTGCCCAAGTCAAAGCTGTTATGGTAAATAATTCTTAGCTAATGCTCCCCAACAATAGTCATGGCTTTAGTCCTTTATGTTTTGGAGTATTTTATCATCCCCTTGCTTGGCATAGACCTGTAGGATTTAAGTAACTCTATAGTTGTAAGTTGCTGATGCTGTATACTTGGAAGCATCTTGGTGCCAAAAGGCAATGGAAGCCAGGATCCATTTGGAGACCTTTACATCTTCTCTGTCACAAGGGGCTGATGAATGAAGAAGGTAGGACACTCATCAGGACAAACATCTCTGATTTGGGAGTAAAAGTTGCACTGGCAAAGTTGTGCCTCCAATATTAACCCTGGCGTTTGTCACAGTATATAATTACGGTGACGTGGATGGAAGCTAATGGCAGACTGAAAAGAGGTTTCCTGGATGATGGGGTTTTGGTGACACATGTAAACCTAAGTTTTAAAATGGCCCCAGATAAGTGACTCAGTTGGTTGGAATGCCATTGCATACACCAGAGGGTTATGAGTTTGACTTCAAGTCAGGGCACGTATCTAGGTTACAGGTTCAATCCCCAGTCAGGAGTGCCTGTGGGAGGCAACTGATTAATATTTCTCTCTCACATTGATTTCTCTCTCTCTCTCTCTCTCTCTCTCCTACACACACATCTCCCCTTTCCTCTCTCTCTAAAATCAGCAAACATGTCCTTGGGTAAGGATTAAAAAAGTACATGAAAAAATTATAAATGAATGAATGAATGAATATAAAAAAGGCACTCAATGAGCCTCATACAACTTTATAAAATGGGTAAGGAGGGCATAATCTCTATTTTGTGGGTGAAGGCACTGTGGCACAAAAAGGTAAAACAACTTGCCCAGTGTTCTACACTCAATCATCTTTAATTTCTCCCACTAACATTTGAATCATAGTGGTTCCAGAAGGAGAAGAGGAAGAGCAAGAAATTGCATACTTATTTGAAAATATAAGAAAGGAAAACTTCCCCAATCTGGCAAAGGAAATAGACTTCCAGGAAGTCCAGGAAGCTCAGAGTCCCAAAGAAGTTGGACCCAAGGAAGCACACACCAAGGCACGTCATCATTATATTACCCAAGATTAAAGATTAGAGAACCTAAAAGCAGCAAGAGGAAGGAAGAGAGTTACCTACAAAGGCATTCCCATCAGGCTGTCAGCTTATTTCTCAAAAGAAACCTCGCAGGCAAGAAGGGGCTGGAAAGAAGTATTTAAAGTCATGAAAGGCAAGCACCTATATCCAAGATTACTCTATCCAGCAAAGATCTATCATTTAGAATTGAAGGGCATATAAAATGCTTTCCAGTTAAGGTCAAGTTAAAGGAGTTCATCATCACCAAGCCCTTATTATATGAAATGTTAAAGGGGCTTACTTAAGAAAAAGAAGATCAAAACTATGAATAGTAAAATGACAATAATCTCACAACTGTCAACAATTTAACCTAAAAACAAAAACAAAAGCAAACAACTAGAACAAGAATGGAATCACAGATATGGAGATCACATGGAGGGTTATCAGTGGGGGTGGGGAGGCAGAGGGAGAGTGGGGGAAGAGGTACAGGGAATAAGAAGCATAATTGGTAGGTAGAAAACAGACAGGGGGAGGTTAAGAATAGTGTAGGAAATGGAGCAGCCAAAAAGCCAAAGAATTTATATGTACAACCCAAGGATATGAACCAAGGGGGACAGAATGTGGGAGGGAAGGGGGATGCAGAGCAGAGGGGGACAAAGAGGAGAAAGGATGGGACACCTGTAATAGCATAATCAATAAAATATACTTAGAAAAAAAGAGAACATTCTCAGTGTGAGAATTCTCCAAGAGAAAGTGGAAGGTTTTGATAATACTTACCTGTGACTCACTTCATCGCAAGGTGATGGAGGAGGCAACTCTTCAGGGTTGCTTTCATTGTTGGGGCAATGGGAGTCTCCGATGATCCTCTGGAGGTTGTGAGTGTAAGTGGGAAGGACCTGTAAACTCAAGGTCAAAGACCAGTGGTGTAATGTAACATTAACTGTAAATGGCCTGGTTAGGAGACATCAAGTGGTGCATTTTAACATCGACATAAACACTGAGAACACGCGAACTGAATCAGCAGATAGCCAAGAAAAATGGGGCACATTTAACTGCTGCAATCTCTGAGAGGGGAAAATGGACTCAGCAGGATTTGAGGTAGAATCAAGTAAAGGAAATTCTCAGGCCCATTTTTACATCCACCACCTTACGAGGCAACCAAAATTGAAAATGCTTCTGAAATGATTTCAGCAGCATTTGCCATTATAGTGACTCCCTTTGATTTTAGCAGAGACGCTAGACCTGGAGCTGACAAACATTGAGCCGTGGGCCAGATGCAGCCCACTGCCTCTGGTGGTAAATGCAGTTTTATTGAAACACAAACACCGCCACTTGTTCCCACGCTGTCTGTTGTTGCTTCCCTACTACAAAGGCAGAGTTGAGTAGCTGTAACAAAAACCATATGGCACCCAAATGAAAAATATTAATTCTCTGGCTTTTTTACAAAAAAAAGTCGCTGGTCTTTGTCCTAGACCTTTAATGGTAAAATGCTTTAATCTCAATGCCAGCACTAATTAGTGAGACGTGGCTGCTTGAACCACTGTCATGAATACTCTAAAACTACCTCCATGGTCAATGAAAGAATGCTGAGATCAATTAGCAAAGTCTGTATAGACACAGAAGCTGGGATTGGTGGCACTTGTGCCAACTATTTGCCATCCCCTACTGTAGGCTTTCGTTTTCCCACACTACTGTGGGACCACCCTAAGTCAAGGAATTCCCTGATGTCTGGAGGTGCTTCAACAAGGCAGATGAGGTGATGTCTAGTGTAAGGCAATTCTAGCACCTTGCCAAATAAATTAAGATAACTAACCATGGATATGACATGAATGTTATAAACTTTGCTCTGCACCTGACAAATGCTATCATATTTATCCCTAGCAATCTGACAGGTTGATATTTGTCTTTATTTTATGGCTGAGGAAATTAAGATTCAGGGAAGTTCAGCGACTTTTACAAGTGAACCCAAATGTGTTTCCAAAGACAGTAATTTCATAAGTCTTTTGGGTTAAATTAAATTTGAGAAGAATCACAATGTCATTATCAGCCTTTCCTACTGGATAAAATTCAACAATTGGAAATTAAAGCTATATCTCTAAGAGAAATATTCCTGAGAGACTCAAACTATTGCTATTCACACTTTAATTAGACCACTTTACCTCTTAAAAATGACTGTAATTTTGAACCTGGTATAAATGTTGTAGGATGGTGATTTTTTTGTTTTGTTTTTTGCTTGTTTGTTTGCTTTAGCAAAGAAAATTGGAGAAGTATTGTTGGAGCATGAAGTGTTCTTAAGGGAAACTAGTATAGTCAGAGGTCTAATGTTGGATAAAGGAGAATATTTGAACACTGGCTGAGATCCAATAGGTAGATATGAGATAAATTGTGCCTGGCTAGTGTTTTAGTCAATGTTGTTTTGATTGCAACTAACAGAAACCTTTCAGAGATCATTTATCTCAAGGAGTATTTGTTTCAAACATTATGTTTTCATGGAATTTAAGGGCAGAAAAGTAACCTGGTCTTCACAAGAAAGTTGATCTAACTAGAAATTCTCTCTCTCTCTCTCTCTCTCTCACACACACACACACACACACACACACACACACACCCCACTACCTGCTTTATTTTTCTGTTTCTTTTCTGTGGTTCTCTATGTTTGTGGTAGAAAAATTTCATCCCCAGCCAGGAATAGTATTACCTTCCAGACTTTATCACAGGTCTAGCGTGGGGAATTAGATACTAGTTGAGGACCTCAGTACCCAAAGCTTGGTGGAAGATGAGATTGAGCAGCTGCTTCTTTAAAGCAAAGTTTTAAATATTCCCCCAAAGGGGGGATGATTTCCATAGAACTTGAGGAGGGACAAAGATTAAAAATGATAACAATAACTCTCTGAAGCTCCACATTTTGAAAGGGGTTCATATCTTAGGGTTGGTGAGAGAGTGATGATGAATGGTAAGATCCAACTTTCCCCAGACTGCCTTGTCCAGTGCTGTTGGCCCCTTCTTGGTAAGGAGGTAGAAATTTCGTGTGTCACCCATCCCTGGGTTTTTTGGTATAGATATTTGGTATTAACTATGAAATGACCTTGATTTCTAAGAATTTATCCTAAATATATAGAAATATATGCAATTACCAAGGATGCTTATTAAAGCATTATAATAGTAAATTTTGAGAAGGTAGAAATAATTTAAATGCCTAACAATAAAACACTAGTGAAATAAATTATTGTATATATGATATAAAATGCTATGCATCTATGAAAAGTCATAGTCTCTAACAACAATGGAATATCAGAAACAGAAATCAGGAAAAATCCCATTTGATATAGCAACAAGAAAAATAAAATACCTAGGAATAAACCTAACCAAGGAGGTAAAAGACCTGTACTCAGAAAACTACACAACACTGAAGAAAGAAATTAAGGAAGACAAACAAATGGAAACATATACTGTATTCATGGATCAGAAGAATTAACATTATCGAAATGTCCATACTACGCAGAGCAATTTACAGATTCAATGCAATACCTATAAAGTACCAATGTATATTTCACAGACATAGAACAAACACTTCAAAAATTTATATGAAACTATAAATGACCCCAAATAGCTGCAGCGATTTTGAGAAAGAAGAACAAAGCAGGAGGGATCGCAATACCTGATATCAAACTATATTTGATATAGGCCACTGTAATCAAAACAGCCTGGAACTGGCATAAAAACAGCACATGAACCAATGGAACAGAACAGAGAGCCCGGAAATAAACCCAAGTCTCTACGGTCAATTAATATTTGACAAAGAGGGCAGCAACATAAAATGGAGAAAAAATAACCTCTTCAACAAATGGTGTTGGGAGATCTGGATGGCTACTTGTAAAAAAATGGAACTTGAGCACTAATTTATACTATACACAAAAATAAATTCAAGGTAGGTAAAAGATTTAAATATAAGTTGTGACACCATAAAAGTCCTAGAGGAGAACATAGGCAGGAAAATCTCAGATATTCCCCACAGCAATATTTTCACTGATATGTCCCCTAGAGCAAGGGACATAAAAGAAAGAATAAACAATTGGGACTTCATCAAAATAAAAAGCTTCTGCATGGCTAAAGAAAACAGCATTAAAGTGAAAAGAAAACCAACTGTATAGGAAGACATAGTTGCCAATGACATCTCAGACAAGGGATTGATCAAAATATATAAAGAACTCACACAATTCCACTCTAAGAAAACAAGCAACCCAATTAAAAAATGGGTGAAGGACTTGAATAGACACTTTTCCAAGGAGGACATACAGAGGATCCAGAGACATATGAAAAGATGCTCAATATTGCTAGCCATCAGAGAGATACAAATTAAAACCACAATGAAATACCACTTCATCTCGGTCAGAATGGCTATCATAAACAAAGCAACAAACAACAAGCTTTGGAGAGGTTGTGGAGAAAAGGGAACCCTAGTGTACTATTGGTGGGATTGCAGACTGGTACAACCACTATGGAAAACAGTATGGAACTTCCTCAGAAAACTGAAAATGAACTGCCTTTTGACCTGGCAATTCCACTGCTAGGAGTATATCCTAAGAACCCTGAAACACCAATCCAAAAGAACCTATGCACCCCAATGTTCATAGCAGCACAATTTACAATAGCCAACTGCTGGAAGCAACCTAAGTGTCCATCAGTAAATGAGTGGATCAAAAAACTGTGGTTCATTTACACAATGGAATACTACGCAGCAGAAAGAGAGAAGTACCTTCTACCCTTTGGGACAGACAGCATGGATGGAACTGGAGAGCATTATGCTGAGTGAAATAAGCTGGACGATGAGGGACAAATATCATATGATCTCACCTTTAACTGGAACCTAATTAACAAAAAGGAACAAGCAAGCAAAATATAACCAAAGACATTGAAATTGAGAATAGGCTGACAGTGACCAGAGGGGAGGGGATAATGGGGGGAAAGTGTGAAGGATTTATAGGAGCAACTATAAAGGACACATGGACAACAAGAAGGGAGGGATGGAAACAGGGGAAGGAGGTGGGGAGGGATTGGAGGAAAAGTCAGAAAACTGTCCTTGAACAACAGGTAAAAAAAAGAAATTAAAAAATTCATAGTCTCAAAAAATTCAGGATGGGAGCAAATGAACATGATATAGTATTCATTAAAAAAATCAGGATGAAAGACTATATTTATAGCATGATATCTCTTTTTCCACAACTGTGTGTGTAGTTATAAGTAAATGAATAAGAAAGTGCCTGGAAGGAAACATATCAATAGAAATTAACTATGTAGTGAGTCTACAGATATCTATTTTTGTCTCTAATATTGAATATACTGCAGAGAAAACAAACCAATTTTCTATTAAAAACACAAGACCACACATTAATTTCTTAAGAGAAATATAAATTGAAGAAACATTTCTGTAGGTATGGAAAATTCTAAAGATTACATGATAATTACTTCTAAAACATTTTTATACACTGAGCATTTTACAATGAGCTCTCTAATATCCTGTTGTAGAAGTCAAATTTAGTACATTTGACTCATAAATTAAACACATTTTTGAAAAGCACCTAATTTCATGGATAATATCCATCAAATTTTAAATGAAAAGCACAGAATCATTGAATAAAACTGAATATACAATATGATCAAATTTTGCAAAAAACATAATATATGGATAGGTGGCTGTGTGTACAGAAAAAAATTAAAAACATTAATTAAACAACAATTATTTCTGGATAGTAAGATTATAAATATTTTTCTTTGTTATAGTCTCCTGTACTTTCTAATTATTTTAAATATTTATCATATGATTTTTTGGTGTCCAGGAAAGGCATCCAATGACAAACAACATAAAAAACAAGAATGAATAACAAGGATTTTGCAACAGTAATCATTTTGTTTGTAGCCTCAGATGACTTTGAGTCTACAAATAAATTGCGCAGCAATTCTCATGTGTACACAATAAAATTTAAGAGAAAATAGAAGAATCCTAAGTTTTTATTGCTAATTTTTCCCAACTGTAGCATTCCAGCTAAGCAAGTTTAAAACCACCAATGTTAGTAAAAACTGAATAAAGATTTACAACTTTTTCTAATTAAAGACAGTTTCTCACACTTTTTTGACAGATGGGGTCATACTACATTTTCAAAAACCACATTGTAAATGACTTTGTATTTTAAAATAATCTATTGGTTATGAATTTCACAGAGATATTAGAAGAAATCAATACAATGCCCTTTATTTTTTTAATTATAGTTGACATACAATATTATTCCAATATACATTGTTTCAAGTGCACAGCAGTGATTTGACATTTATATTCTCTATGATAGGATCACCACAATAAGTCTAGTGACCATCTGTCACCATACAGTGTTATTAGGATGACATCGACTATTTTCCTTATGCTATGCATTATATCCCAGTGACTTTTTTAATAACTGGAGGTTTATCTTTTTCACCTTTTTCACCACCCTCCCCCCTCGCCTCTGGCACCCATCAGTTTGTTCTCTGTGTGTGTAAGTCCGTTTCTGTTTAGTTTCTGTGCTCTCAGTACATGAGCAGCCCTTTCAGGAGTACCCTCTGCTTTGTTCTATGTGTGCAAATTATCGAAGTCTTGCTCCCGGGTCAGTGATACTTTCCTCTGAAAGACAAACAGAAAAGTTCTTCATTTTAGTGAGCTAATCTTCTACTATAGCCTGTTCTTCTGTGTTTTAACAGGGGACTATATTCTTAGGGTTGAATTTTTTTCCTTGGCAGTGAGGAAGCCTGTTTCCAATTCTCCTGTAGGAACAAATAGAAAAATCCTTTACATACCATGATGCCTATATGAAATGCCTGTGAATACAGTTGAAAGTGAAAAGTCTGAAACTGATTTCTTATAGTGTAGCTTTTAATGGGCTTTCTTTGTGTTTCCTTTTTAACCTTAATGTCTTGGGGGAAGTCTGATCCTTCTTCAAGTCGTTGGAATAGTCGGAGAATGGACCAAAAATGCTTGAAGATGAGAAATGTTCTTGTAATTGATGCCTGACATGTCAGGAGACATGGAGGAGAAGGGAGTTAGAGGTTAGAGGTTAGGAAGTTAGACCTCCATTTACCTTTAAAGTATAAACTAGTTGGATCACTCATAGGCTGTCCTTTTATCCATCATGTAGAAAATAAATACAGATTTTCTATGCCAATTCTCGAATGAATGCATAATTAGAAATTATCAGGAGTATTTTCAGATTTAACTTTGGCAAAGAGTAGTTCTCAGTTTTCTTTCTGAAATAGTTTCAAAAGTGAGTGTAACTTAAACAAGGCTTGATAATTTACAGAGTTCTTCCACATCTTATATTCATTCATTTTCTTAATGAACAAGTGAAGTAGGATAAAGTTGCTTCATTGTCATCATTCCCATTTTTTTAATCCTCACCCAAGGACATGCTTATTTATTTTAGAGAAGGGATAAGGGAGGGAGAGAGAGAGGGAGAGAAACATCAGTTGGTGGCCTCTCATATGTGCCCTGAATGTGGACCTAATCCACAGCCTGGACATGTGCCCTGACCAGGAGTGGAATCTATGACCTCTCAGTTTATAGGACAACGCTCCAACCAACAGAGCCACACCAGCCACTGCTCCCGTTTTATGGAAGAGGAAAGAGAGGTTCCCAGATAAATGCATTGCTCATGGTCACATAGTCGAATCTTATAGGAAAGGATTCAAAATCAGGTCTCCTAACTCTTTCCGCCACAAAATATTCTTTGTTTATTAGATCTCAAAACATCTGAATGCAATTACCCACAGTAGAAAAGGTCCAGTGTGGCTTTTGTAGCTCATTAATACTTGTAAAAGTACCAAATCCCTGGATACCAAAGCAGGAATTTTCAAGAAAAGGATTAACTCATGCCAAGTACTTCCATAGACATTACTTCACATTTTTGTGACTCCTTTTCCAAACCATGGCATCTCTTTGAACATGGAAAGCCTGAGAAGAACAGTTATGAAAGACCTCTAACTGCATGGGATCAAGGAAACGACAGAGATCCAGCCCCTGGATTTAATGCTGCAGAACTGTTACTGCTAGTAGATGCTGACCTTTTACTCAGAGTTCTTGGAATCCCCAAACAGGAATGCAAATATAAAAAATACCTTTCAAGGCAATACAAAAAAAAAAAACCCCTAAGATTGATGGGAAGTAAAGTACAAGCATATGAGAGAAATTTCCACTAAGGTAAACAGAGGCTTTGAGAAAGAACTTATTCGGGCTTCACCTCTTGAACAGACACAATCTGAGAAGTTGAGGAATGACTTCTCCATTTCTCTGTCTCCTGAACTAGAGAACCAGCAACTGGGACAATGAATCAGAAAGCTTACCAATCATCCCTGATTATAGCTGCTTCCCCACAAGATGTCAAAAGTACTGTACCTCAGGTTTGTAAATTTGTTCAGAAATGGTAACTGGATAAATGGAAGACATGAGAGGTATAAACTCTAATTTCTATAAATGCTCTAAAAGGAAATTTCAAAGGAAGGTCTTTTTTTTTTTGGTTCAGAATTAAAGAGAATGAAGCCACGAGGATAAGATACTTCACAAGAATAGAGCAAAGATGTAGCAGAAGATGGAAGAAACTGCTTGGGTTTGGAATGCAAATTATGCATCACTGTGTCCTCCAGCTGAGGACAAATCCAGTCAGTGGGTTTGTGTTTATGTGGGAAGTGGGGAAGAGCAACCAATTTATTATCACGTTTGGATAGGCTACCTAGTTGGAAGATACAGAGATAGAAACAAAGCTAAATAAATAAGTGCTGTCGTAAATCAATACAAAACAATGGGAAGAAACTGTTATTCCGAAAGGTCAAGGATAAGTTTGTGTGAGAAAACAATTAACTGTGGGATTTAGAGGAATATTTCATAAAACCTGACTTTTTCATTACAAAACGGAGTTAAGAGACAGAGTGCTATAAAGGAAGCTACTAAAAATTATAAATTACACAGAATAAAACAGAACAAGATAGAGAGGAATATGGGTAATATAACAAGGATTTGGGGGCAATAAAAATGCAATATAACACTTAAAATATACTATTGGTAATTGTGGATCAGATGGCTTGCAACACTTTTCTTGTTGAGAACAACTAGAAAAGCTAGACAAAATATAAGCTCTTTGTTTGAAGCCATTGGTGAACTACGAAAATGAAAGGAATTTGCAGGAAACAAGACCAGGGAAAGAAGCAAGCCTGGCATTTGGTACTGCTTTTCTCTCCTCAAGAAAGTTGCTGATTCTGAGTGTGTCAGCTTAGAGGTTGATAAAGTAACCAGAGTTCATGATAGGCCAACAGGGCTATTGTGAAGTTCAGAGTTTACCAGAGTTTACCATGGGGGTCCTTGTCCACACGCTTGGCTTTCAGTAGAGACCATGAAAGGTTACAATCTAGCAGTAAGAATAAATCAGAGGGAGAAAGAGAGCAACCTTCTATATTGGGGGTCGGTAACCATTTTTCAGGGACAGATGATAGCTATTTTAGACTTTTTAGGCCACAGTCTGTTAAAACTACTCAACTCTGCTGTTGTAGCATGAAAGCAAACACTGACAATATGTACATGAATGAGTATGACTGTGTGTTCCAGTAAAATTCTATTTACAAAAACAGGCCTAGAATCCTATTCTTTATTAGCACCTGGGATTATTGAGCAGATATTCATCATGATACCAGAGCCAAGCAACCAAAGAGATAGACACCTGCTTCCTGAGTGGGAAGGAATGACAAGGAGGGATCCAGGCAACCTCTGGTGCCGTTTGATATTGCTCCTTGTGTGTCAGGGAGAATAATGCCTCGTCCACAATATCTCAGTTCTAATCCGTGGAACCTGTGAATACGTCTGGTTCCTGGCAAAGGGGAACTGAGGTTGCAGATGAAATTAAAGTTGCTAAGCAGCTGATCTGAAGATAAGGAAAGTATCTTGAATGACCTAACTGGGTCCAGTATAATCACAAGGATCTTTAAAAATGAAAGAGAGAGGTAAAAGAGTCTGAGAGTCAGAGAAGGAGACTTGATCACAGAAGCAGAAATCGGAAACAGGAGATGTGAGAAAGATTTGATTAGCCATTGTGGCTTTGAAGATAGAAGAGGGGCCACAAGACAAGGAATGCAGGCAGCTTCTAGCAGTTAGAAGATACAATAAAGTGAATTCTCCCTTAAAGTCTCCAGATAGGAATAGAGCCTTGATTTTACCAAGTGCAACCCTTTTAGGATTTTTGAACTCCAGATACATAAAAAAGTAAGTCTGTGGCAGTTTGTGGCAGCAACAACAGGAAACTGGTTTACCCCTCAAACCCAGGAGTAGGGCTGGCCATGTAAGTGGGGCAAAGGGAGCCCTATTTCTCAGGAGGAGGAGGAATGCAGACATGGACAAGAAGGCTGAGACTAGCAGTACTCGGTTCCTTTGCAGCTAAATTATGCAAACTAACAGGTATCAGTTCTCTAAACTATTTTAGGGATTAGGATCAGGAACAATTACCTAACTAGTCATAATCCTTTGTGACTTACTGTTTCTTTAACATAGTGAGTCCATAACTAACTCAGTTATTTATTTATCCAGCCCCAGTTATGTCCACCCACACTGTTTATTTAATTAGAATGCAACTGGTGAGATTTTGAGTACAAAATTCACAAATGAATATTTCTTCCCATGATAAAAGGAGTCTATGTGCCTGACCCAAAGCTCATTCCATAAGTCTCATTCCATATAAATTCATAAAGGTACAATAGTGGCAGGATTTTACCTTTGCAGGCTTGAGATGGTGATGTGAAGTACAAGACGAAGAAACATGAAGGTTACCTTGTAAAACTCCTTCAGTTAAGAAAAAAAGGATATTAACATGAAATGTGTCATCTCTAGCTTTTGGCCAAGGCCTAAAGACAAGTGAGTGGTTTTTTAGAACTAAAAAACATACACAAATTGAGACCATAACAGGGGAATGCTGTTGGAGACTAGAGAGGATTTTGTGCAAATTTATTTCTATAGAACTATACCATGATGCCCGAAGAGGGTGCGGAGTGAGTATATTTCCCTCACCTCAGGTCTAATGCAGGGCCTGATTCTTCTCTGGCAGACACTATGGACTGGGAGTACCAGAGAGAGAAGCTGTCTGAAGCTGCTCGTGGAAGCAGAGTGGAGCCTGCAGCTGGAGACCAACACATTTCCCTCCAACAGTGAGTGGGCCAATGGTAATGAGATTCCGAGGAACAGGCATGAAATTCACTTAAAAAGACATTCTGTCCCCAAGGGTACCTTCCAGAGTACAAGAGGGCTCTTGGCAGGTAAATATTGAGGGTGAACCACTGGAAATGGAAATCAAAGGTGAGGACCAGCTGAAGGGGAGCCACTTCTAACTGTCAGGAAGATACATTAGGAAGTTATCAAAAGAGGAGAAAAGCACCTTGAAAACTAGAGTCATTTTGAAGTATCTGCCAGGTCAAAAAGGGGCTTGAGCCAGCAGTTCAGTGAGAACCTTCCTCCCTCCCCACACTCCACTCTCAGATGGCTTCTCCTGCCTCCCTCTGCTCTGAGCCTGCAGGGCCAGGGAAAGGAGGAGGGGCTGCCCCTTAAGTCTGAGAAGAGAGTCTTCAGTGAGCCGGATACCGCTGCCTGAGTAATCTCAAGGCTAAAGGCAGCGCTGGCCTGAAGCAGGGCAGCAGGAGAGGGTGAAAGGTTGCGCTGCAGGTGGAGTCGAGTATTTGAAGGTCATGGGACATAAGTGAGTGCACGGGACTATGTGAGGTTCCCCGGGGAGTCTTCTTCCCGGCCCCAAACATAGAAATATGGAGAATGAATCTGTGGGAAACACCACCAATTAAATGGTGGAAAGTAGAGTAGGAATTTGTTTTAAATACTAAGAAAGCTTCTCATTAAGCCCTGTTTTGGTCAAAGGATCCCTTTTATGAGACAGCAGGGCTTCCATCTGTGGTCATGTAAGAGGTCATGGGTAAAAGGTCACCTAGCATTTAAATCCATAATCTTGGTTTTATCATTCTGTAGAACTAATGAATAGGACCATTTAGCTGGAAATTCAAAAGGGAATAGAATTTCTATATAAATGTATGGTTATTTACTAGTCTTTTAAATCACATTGCCATGTACTTCTGTGTATGAATAGTAACACTATCTGTAGCATCTTCTAGAATGCAAGAAAATGATAATAACTCTAGTAGTAATAACTACAATGAATGTCTACACGTTTCTGGGCCCTAAGTTTTTTTTTTCTTTTGGACAATATTGTTAATCTTCCCTGGGACAAAGAAGGAAAAATGTATCAACCAAAGACAAGGAATAGGTCATGGCAGAGAACTCTTATTTCTCATGCATAGCATCAGTGGGTGGTTTGTTCCAGCCTATTAATTATTTAAATAGTTATTATCTATGTTTATCCTTCTGGCTTAAAATGAGAACTGATCTGAGCTTATCTGCATAACGTCTTGTAGCAATACAGAGAGTGTGAGCAGGACCTTTTCTAGCAGAGACGAAAGAGGATGGATCTTATGAGCCAGGCAGCATGCCAGTCACTTTAACATACATTATCTCATTTAATTATGACAATGAACTTGTAAAATAGGTATCTTACCTTCACTTTATTATCTTCACTTCACTTTATCTTACCGTCACTAAGTTAGTGAGCAGCCTGGCTCAGGATACAATCCCATTGTTTGGTTCCAGGACATAAAATGTAGAATTAAGCCCTATATTCTTTCCATGATACCATTTAGAAAGTGTTTTACATGTCCTGTCTCATTTTATTGGTCCAAATGCCCATGAAGGGGGCAAGAACACATGATATAGTGCTGATTTGACAGACTGAGCATTTGTAGAACTGAGCATAGGAGCCAGCCTAGGAAATCCAAAGAGTCAGTGGATTCTTACCTTCCCCCACTACCCAAAAGTATGTGTGATCTGGGAAGCCTGCTAGTTTCAACTATGATGACCTTGTTATGGTAAGCTGAAAAAATGCCCTTTCCTCAAAAAAATAAATTCATTTCCTAATATCGAGAACATGTGACTAGCACCTCTTTGGGCAAAAGATGAAATATTACCTTATATGACAAAAGGTATGATGAAGTTAAGGATACTGTGAGGCATGAGTTTATTGTGGATTACCTTGGGTAGGGTGGGGGCCCTAAATGCAATCACATGTATTCTTAGGAAAGCTGGGTGGAGGGGGATTTGAGACAGAACAAGGAGACACATATATACAGAGAAGGTAAGGTGAAGACGGACCAGAGAGACAGGCAGCCACAAGTGAAGGGATGCCGACAGTCATTTGAAACTGGAAGATGCAAGAATGGATTCCACGCTGGAGCCTGCAAAAAGAGCACGGCCCTGCTGACGTGCGGATCTCTGACTTCTGGCTTCAGAACTGTGAGCGGATAAATTCCCATTGTTTTAGTCCATCAAATTTGTGGCAACTAATTCACCAGTTATTAACTCTTAATCAGGAGGCGATATAGTCAATAGATACTTCTCCTAAATCCCTGAATGATCCTGGGAGGCAAAATACTATGATGATCATACATTCCTGGAATCATAAAAATATTGCTTTAAACCCAAACTCTATCACTGATGATCTTGAGTAATATATTTAATGCCTCCAAGTATTATTTTTCTTATTTAAAATATTGGGAGATTAATAATATCAACCAAATAGAATTATTTGAAGAATTAAATGAGGTTATGCAACAATAATGTAAAGTACTTAGTATAACACTGGACACATGATTAATTTTTAGTAAAGGCCAGCAGTAAGAAAAAGCATATGAACTTAAGGGACGTGCTGAAAAATATGAAAGTAATAAAACTGTCCTACTATGTGTTATAGGTGTCAGAAAAAAGTTACAGGAAAAGGGAGAAAAGGAACAATAATAAGGAATTAGTTCTTCGAAACTTTCCTACTTAGGTGATTTTAAGTTTGCTAACTTAACATTTACCATGAAAATCGATGGAAAAAATCCTGAACAAAACACTAGAAAATTCAACCCAGAAATATCTTTTTAAGAGATAATATGCCATGAGCTTGTGGTCCTTATTCCAGTAACACAAAGTTGGTTTTATGTTCAACCAATGTAACATAAAATGTTAAAAGAATAAAAGATAATGATAAATAAAAAGGAACCTTCAAATTATATCAGCAGATACAGTTGGACAAAAGTTAACACTCTTTCATGAATCAATTCTTAGCAAAGTAGAATAGAAGAAATTCTCAAGCTGATAGACTATCTTTGAATGTAACATTGTACAGAATTGTGAAACATTAAATCCTTCTTTTCTCTAAAATTTGAAATGAAAAATGGATGTCTACTCTAACCACATGTACTCATTAATTAAAAGAAAATAATGGCATAAATAGAAAAATAGAAGAAATAAAACTGTTGTTTATATAACAAAGTAATACAAAGTGTGATCTTATAGGAGAAACTTTATAGTAAGAGTCAAGGAATTCTTTTTATTCATACAGGTTCCCCATTGTATTCCACTGACCGAAATCCAGTTAATTGGTTTTATAGGTGTGTTATTTTGCTAAGGCTGCCATAAAGTGTCAGTGGGGTCCTGCTTCCTTGAGAACGCTAGGGAAGGGTCTATTCCAGGCTTCACTTCTAGCTTTTGGTAGCTCTTGGTGTGTGGCAACATACCTCCAGTCTTCACAGGGCGTTTTCTCTGTGTTGAAAGTTCCCCTTTGTGGGATGACCTCAGTTATATTGGATTGGGGCCTACCCTACTTCCGGTATGGCCTTATCTTAACTAACTGCATCTACAGAGACCCTATTTTCGCACAAAGGCACGTTCTGAGGTAGTGGTGGTTGGGACCTCTACATGTGAACTTAGGGGGCACATAATTCAGCTCCTAACAATAGGTTTCTATCCTACAAAAAAGCCTTCCACTAATATGTTAAATTGGAATTTGTAGCCCCTAGAATGGAAAATATAAATTCCGTATTTATTAAAACATAGCAGGAAAGAAATCTATTATTTCTCCCAAAATGATAATCCCATGTTCTCATCCACAACTCCTATAGTTTTTAGCACAATCATCCGGGTGTTTGAAGAGAGACAGGAGGAAATAGGTCCCACCAAATGTTGCCTGTTGGGCTAGTTTGCTCCCCTTGATGAATGCACTTGACTGCTGGTCAGCAGAGCATTGTCTACATTTTAATTTTTTATTTGCAGACATTGACACATGTTGCCCATTTCATGACCGCTCATGTCTATACGAGTCATTCATGTAGACCCGCCCTGAAAGACTGACAGGGAGTAGGAGTAAAGGCCCATTAAAACTGACAGGTGGACAGGTTGACAAATTCAGAACTGCTCACACGTAGCCGCCCTCTCTTCAACCGGATCCGGTCAGACCCCAGATGCATCAGACTTCCTTGGAAGATGTCACTAAGTGTTTGTTTCTCCATTTTACCAAGATCTTGTTCAGACAGTGGTGAAGTGTGTCAACTACAATAAAAAATGGCCACGGTCTAATTTTTCTGCTGAATGGCAGGGACTTCATTGTTGGCGAAGAGCTCTGCTACTGGGGAGCTGGGCGGCGGCTCCTCGCTCCCACCCGGGCGGCAACTTGCCCGTGACAGGAGCTGCAGGAGGAGGCAGTCTCTTGGGCTACTCCCAATGAGCCTGTTCTCATTGGCCGTGTGCAAAGACAGGGAGCTACCCCATAGATAAAAATCCTGAGGGTCTGACACTCTGAGTCTATCCGGTGCTATGGAAGGTGTGCTAATGGGAAAGCCTGTGCCTGCACAGGGCTTAACTTCAACAACAACAACAACAAGAGAATATGCTATTTGCCAGACACTGTGCTGGGTGTGAAACACATTATCTTATTGAATCCTCTAAATTATCTTACAAAGAAAACATTACCATCATCACTATTTTACAGATGAGGAAACCAAGCGAGATGATTGCAGTTATTAGGGAGCCTGTGTTCCCTAGCACAATGCAATTTCCATTCATCCGTAGTACTCCCCGATTGAGTTTGCTGAACCTGTTTCTACCAACATGATGAATCCATGAGAGCCAGTCCAGCTGTGTGTGCGCACACACGTGCTTCTGTGATGTTGACCTCACCCCCTGAAGCACCTTTCTGCCCGGGCTTCACAAGAAATTGTACCCTATGATATCAGTGCTCCTTTCTTATAAGTCCTCCTGCTCCCTGTAATTTCCTGGTGACTGTGCTCTAGGACGTGCCCTTCAGTAGCCTATGACCCTCATTGAAGTAAGAAAGGCTCTGTGTTAGATGTGCACTGACTGACCGGGGCCTGAATCCTGCTCACAGATGTGATTTGTTGACCAACACAGGGTTTCTTTGTTTGCATTTCCAAAGAAGTTTTATTCAGTGTTAAACATCAAAGGTTCTATGCAAAACCTGATTTGTAAATTTTCTTGAAAAGTGAGGAACTGAAAACACTTTGCCGCTTTCCTGAATGACAACTGTCAGCTGCCTCCTTTACAAGGGCACGCACCAGACCCTTCCACCCAGGAGTGTGCATGTTCGCATTGCCCACCTAATAGGCTTTACAAATTTCTTAGTTGTATTTATTAATTACATTTAATATTATTTTATATTAGTTTGGGGTGCATACATGGTGATTAGACAATCATATAATTTATAAAGTAATAAAGCACCCTGATATTTCCAGTACCCATCTGGCACCATATATCGTTTTTATAATATTATTGACTATATTCTCTATGCTGCACTTTACATCCCTATGACTGTTTGTAACTACAAATTTTTACTTCTTAATCCCTCATCCTTTATACAAAGTCCCAAAACCCCTCCCCTCTGTCAACCAATAGTCTGTTCATTGTATGTATGAGTCTGTTTCTATTTTGTGTATTTCTTTTGTTCTTTAGATTCCACAGATAAGTGAAATCATATGGTATTTGTCTTTCTTTTTCTGACTTATTTCACTGAACCTAGAGCATGAACCTCTAGTTTCATCCATGCTGTTGCAAATGGCAAGATTTCATTCTCCTTATGGCTGGGTAGTATCTACTCCATTGAATACATGTAGCACAGCTTTTTTATCCACTCAGCTACTGATGGGCACTTGGGCTTCTTTTATATCCTGTCTATCATAAACAACACTGCAGTGAACATAGGGGTACATATATTCTTTCAAATTCCTGTTTTTGTTTTCTTTGGATATATACTCAAAAGTGGAATTTCTATGTAATAAGGCCATTTTATTTTTAATTTCTTGAGGAACTTTCACACTTTTCCACAGTGGCTGCACCAGTCTGCATTCCTGCCAACAGTGCATGAGGGTTCCCTTTTCTCTACATCCTCCCCATCTTTGGTTGTTGGTTTATTGACCATAAATGGTGAGGTAATATCTCATTGTGGTTTTATTTGCGTTTCTCTGATGATTAGTGATGTTGAGCATCTTTTCGCATATCTATTGGCCATCTTTATGTCCTTTTTGGAGAGGTGTCTATCCAAGTTCTCTATCTCATGGGGCATTTCTTATAGCCTGTTGTTCTACTTCCTATGTTGAGCACATCTCCAAAACGTATAGGAGTCTGTCAAGAATTATTACAGTTTGTTCTCTAGAATCTCCCGTTCAACAAAGAGAGACAGAGCATAATTTTTAATTAGAGGAACTATTCTGTTGTGCTTCCAGCTCTAGATGCAACACCCAGTTGCCTGGGACTGTGTGTTCTGAATGACTCGACAGCCTTTGTGCATTTGCTGATCCTTCCTTTATTTGAGTTGTGACCACTGTCGTCTGAGGCACTGCTAGCAAGCTATCTGTTGAGAGCCAATTAGTGAAGAGCAGTTCCATTTATACCCTTTTCCATGTGTACCTGGTGGTGAAGCTTCTGTTTGGTGGTCCTTGGTGATGTCAGCTGCTTCCGTCACCCACTACCAGCAAAACCCCATGCTGTTCAGTATTCGGGGAGAGCCCACCTAACCAGCCCCTGCAGCTTCTTCATCCCTCGCCTTTCTCAAGTGCACAGGGCAGAACTTGGTGGGAGTCTGGGAACCTCTATGGATACCCAGGAAGTGTGATTGCTGCTTCAGAACCTTGAGGGAATATTTTTCACTAACATGAAGACTCAGGTCCTTAATTTTTTTTCCGGCCAGCTGCAAGCCACCTGTCAAATGTCAATCCTTTCCCTCAAGCTGAGGAGAATGCTATCAAGTGGATAAAGTGAAGATTTATCCATTTATCTTGGCAACATTTCAGTGCTGTGTTCAGAGTTAGAGATTCAGCAAATGTTCATTCATTGAGAACCTCCTTTGTATAAAGCATCGTGCTGAGCAGAGCGGCTGCCAATCACAACCCATGTGTGTAGAGCACTGAGGTACGTGACCTTCTTATCTAGTCCACATATTCACCCAGGGAAGTGGGGCTGTATTGTGCTTCTCTTACAGATGCCGACCTCAAGTGTTAAAAGGACCTTACCCAGTATCAGTGTGAGAAATAAGGAGCAAAAGCAAGATTTGAACTCAGGGTTTGGGGCTCTGTTTCAGTATAGTCCCTAGAGTTTGTAATGCTATCTTAGGCCCTACCAGCTTAGAGGAAATTATCTCCTTGGGGGAAAAGGCAAACAAATATTCCTCTGGTTTCTTCCAGTGTGTTATGGGACCTCACATGGTGTCACCAGTAGACATGAAAAGATTCTCTCTCTACTACATAGGAACAACCCTTTTCCTACTTAATTCTGGCCGCTGGCAAGGGAAAACCATGATGCTGGAAAAAGGAGCCTGAACATTGCAACCGCCGCTGATGTCCTCCATTCTTGGCACGGATGCTGATCTGTGAGACAAAACCTATACACTGAGCCAGCACTGCGGGTGCCACTGAAATCCCACTGCCCTCGATACTGCTGACACTTATTAACATAGGCATGAGGTGGCCCAGCAGCCCCTGGGCATGTGGGGTACTGGCACCGCTGACGTGCCACAGCAGGGCCATGTCCCTGATGCTCTGAGCAAAGCCGTGATATACTGCTGTCTGGGGAGTAGGCACGGAGCTCAGAGTGATTTGGTTCAGTGGGAGTGGGGATGAGATGCTCCAGAGCCAAGATTTCTTTTTTCTCCTCCTGCTTCTTCTATGTCCAGGCCAGCACTGTGCACATCCGCTGTGAATGATGAGCAGAAAAAAGATAGTAAAAGACAATAACATCTTTCCTGAGGTGAGACGTCCCTTAAGAACCCAGCATGTACTGCCAATTTCATGCTCTAATTCTAGGGGAGAAGCACAGCTATGCATATGCCATTTATTCCTTCAGCAAACATAAGCTAAGCACCTATTACAGACCAGGTAAAAGACACAACTATCTCCCATTTGCGCAGTTTATAAAGGTGATCATGAATGTGAATGTGTAATGGCACTATTGTATGAGAAGAGCTAGGCTAGAGGTAAACTGAGGATGTGAGAACACTGAGGAGAGGGTACTTCATGACCTCCCTCCTACCTGGGAGGATCCAGAGAAGGCTCTCCGATGAGGTAGTGTCTGAGCTGACAGTCGAAGGACAGGTGAGATGTAGGGAGACACGCTGGGGAAAGTCAGAACAGCACGTGGGAGGTACTGTGGAGAGAAGACTCGACACACTTAGAGTGACAAGTGACAAGATTTGGGTGGGTTGTGAATAAGGTTTGGGGCTGATGCGTTTGAAGTTCTCGTCAAGATCGTGAAGAACCCCCTGGCTGGTGTAGCTCAGTGGATTGAGCACAGGCTGAGAACCAAAGGGTTGCTAGTTCGATTCCCAGTCAAGGCACATTCCTGGTTGCGGGCCAGGTCCCTAGTGGGGGCCATATGAGAGGCAACCACACCTCCCTCTCTGTCCCTTTCTTTCTCCCTCCCCTCACTTCCCCTCTTTCTAAAAATAAGTAAAATCAACAAAATCTTTAAAAAAAAAAAAAGATCGTGAAGAACCCTGAGCTCCAGGTTGGGGAAAGTCTTTGAAGAGTTAAACCAGTGACATGGTCATTCCATTTTAGATCACTTCTGGGTGCAGAATAAGAGATGGGCCTGGGAGGACACACAAGAACATTCTTCTTTCTCTGGGAAGTTGACGTGCACGAACTGAATGACTTGGGAGCCATGTGGAAGAAGGGAACCACTGCTAAGCCAATCAGATCAGCCTGGCAGTCAGAGAGGTGACAGCTGCTTCTGGCATTTTCTCTCACTGGCCCCGTGGTGTGGGAGCCCCTAGGATGGGGGCAGCTTCAGCCTGCCCGAGTGCCAAGGGAAACCTGTCGGCCACACAAAGCTGTGACTGGCACATGAACCCACCAGGACTGGGAGGAGCGAGGAGTTCCCGACCCCACTGTCACCTTTAGGAGCCTAAAGGAGCTGGCAGGAAGGAGAGCTGAGACCACCCTTAGCTGGATACTGACAGCAGAGGTGGTTATGGAACAGGCCTGGGCCTGAGGCCAGATGAGTTGGCAGGGTCTGCCTGGCCTCTGCCTTGCCCCCCTCGGCTCCATCTGTCTAACGGTAGGTGTCAGCCTTGAAGAGTGCCAGCTTCTGAATCTGGCAATTCAGGAAAGGGGAGGAGGACACGCAGGATATAGGCTTGCTGGCGGAAGACTGCCTGAAACGTGCAGCCCTGGAAATCAGTCACAGCCTGATCCTCTAACCATTGTTCCCACCCTGCCCTTGCTCTCCCTTTGTTTGCCACTCAGCCTTAAAGAGATACCCAAATGAATATATCCTAAAGACACCTTCCGCGGGGCCAGGGAATGAAAACCGAATCCCAAATGCCTGAAGCAACACTGAACTGATTTCTTAAGTAACTGAAAATTCCAGTGATATTTTAAGGCACAGCCAGCTTCAGGGATTCAAAGCTGTGTTAAGGCTTCTCTCCTTAGAACATTTTAAATGTTTAGAATGCCAGGAAAAGGAGACATCTTCTTTCCTGTTAGACAAAGCCCTGGATTTTAATCTAATTTCCCTGGTCTGAAACACTTGCCATCTCCAGGTACCACAATGGCTCGGGCAGTGAGAAATTCTGCTAATCCAGGTCACGGTTCTGTGGCCATGCGTGGAGGTGGGAGAGGTTTGTCATCCCAGCACTACGTGAGTTAATAGTTGGAGAATGGTGGTGTTTTGGAGGAAATACAGATGCCATGACTGGTCAGAGGGGGACACGGCAGGTTGAAATAAACAGGTACCCAATCTCATTGAATCTCTGGGTCACCAAGCTATGAGGACTAACGTGACTAATTGTGATGGAGATTATCTGCTGGTGATAATGACGGTCGTGTTAATCATCACTGTTATTTTATGAAGGGATTTGTATAGTTTGGTATATAGTTCAGTAATTTTGCTGAGATTTCCTAGTCAGACGAGTGTTTTAGGCACTTTGCTAGGTGCCTAAATACATCATCCACCAGTGACAAGGATTATGGGATGATCCAAGGACTAGGAGACATACACACAAAAAGGTTTATCAAATGATTTTATGTTATAATTTGTGTCTACATTGAAGTTAGAGAGTGGAAATAAATTTTTTATGTGACTGTATGGTGCTGTTCCAGTATCACCATAAGATTGTTTTTAGCTAAGTTCTCAAGGCATTTCCTTTATACCTTTCATGGAACTGTTATTTTAGCAAATACATTTGTAGACTAAAAATAACATAAATCCAAAGGCAGAATGTTAGGCACAGTTTCCTCACAGTACTATCTGGAATTCTAGATCTCAAATTCTCTGATCACAGTGGCACCAAACATTTAATACGTAGTGGCTAAAAAGAAGAAAGAATGAATGAACGGCTGTTGTATCTGGTGTACACCTAGGTGTATACCCCGAATAGAATTCCTGGCTCATGTAGTAATTCTATTTTTAATTTTTTGAATAACTGCCATACCGTTTTCCATAGTGACTGCGCCATTTGACATTCCCAGGGGTAATGCCCAAGGGTTCCAATTTCTCTACTTTCTTACCAATTGTTACTTTGTCTTCTTTTTCTCTTTTTGATAATAATGGTCATCTTAATGAGTATGAAGTGATATCTCATTTTTTTCATTTTCATTAAAAATCATACTTTATTTTCTATTACTTCTTATAACCATATCATTGTGGTTTTGATTTGCATTGCATTAATGATTAGTGATGTTGAGCATCTTTTCATGTGTTATTCATGCAAGAGATACTGGAACATCAGATACTATCTCTCTTCTTTGGAGAAAGGTCTATCAAGTCTTTTGTTCAGTTTTGAATTGGGTTTTTACTGTTGTTATTGAACTGTGGGAGTTCTCCATATATCCTGACCATTAATCCTTTGTTAAAAATATAATTTGTGAATAGTTTCTTCCATTCTGTGGATTGACTTTTTATTCTGTTGACAGTGTTCTTTGATGTACAGAGACTTTATTTTTAATACATACAATTTAATCTATATTTTTCTTCTCTTGCTTGTGCTTTGGGTATCAGATCCAAGAAATTATTGCCAAATCCAATGTCATGAAACTTTTCCCCTACATTTTCTTCTATGAGTTTTATAGTTTTCGATTTCATGTTTAGGCCTTTGATTTTGTGTTTATTTTGTGTACAGTGTAAGGTAAGAATCCAACTTCACTATTTTGCATGTGGCTGTCCAGTTTCCCAACATCATTGTTGAAAAGACTTCCCCACTGAATGGTCTTGGCATCCTTATTGAAAATCATTTGGCCATATATGCAAGAATTTATTTCTGGGCTCTCTATTCTATTGCATTGGTCTATATATCTGTCTGCATGCCAGTACCACAATGTTTTGATTATTGAAGCTTTGTAGTATGTTTTGAAAACAGGAAGTGTGATACTTCTAACTTTGTTCTTTTTAAAGATTGTTTTGATGATTTGGTATCTCTTGAGATTCCTTATGAATTTTAGCATGGATTTTTCTATTTCTGCAAAAAAAATTTGTTGAGATTTGGACAGTGTTATAGGCTGTATTGTGCTCTCCCCTCAAGTCACATGTGGAAATCCTGACCCTTAGAATGTGACTGTATTTGGAGATAGGATCTTAAAGAAGTAATCAAGTTAAAATGAGGTCATTAGGGTGGGCCTTGATTCATTATGGCTATTATCCTTAAAAGAAGAGGAAATTTAGATATGCACACGTAATAGGAGGAAGACAAGGTGAAACACAAGGAAAAGACAGACATCTATAAGCCAAAGAGAGGCCTCAGAAGAAATTGATCCTGCCAACACCTTGATCTTGAACTTCCAGCATCCAGAACTGTGAGAAAATAAATTTCTCTTGTTTAAGCCACCATGTCTATGGTACTTTGTTATGGCAGCTCCAGCAAACTATTGGATAATACAGATAGGGATTGCACTGAATCTATGGATTTCTTCGGAGGAATGACATTTTTAGAGAGGCTGGATTTCATAACTTTGGACTAAATGTGTAAAAATGCTCAGCCAGCAGCTAAATTTGGTATGAGTCCAACTTAGTAAAGGTATCGTTCCTATACTGGGACTTACATAGAATGTATTATTTTTTATTGGGGTTAAGTGTATTTATCTTTAGAGGGGCAATTTCCTTTAGGTGCTAGTTATAATTGGAATATATTTACCTGCCCAATAGTAACAAGCAGGAATATTGTGCTCACACTATTTTTCCATTTTCCTTTAAAATATTCCTCTAATTAAACTCTTATATTGCACATGCTGGTTGCAGTGAATAGTTGCTATTGCTGCCACTTTTCCACGGGGAAAACATAGCCAACTGCTTTGTAGTAAAGAAAAAATAATTTTCTGAGTATATTCTTAGGATAGTGTGAGAGCCATAAGGACAAGGATCCTCTGAACTGACAATGGACTGAGATTTTCTGTACCACTTGCATCGTTTGTATTAGATTCCCACAGACGGGACAGAAAGCAGGCTTCTTCAGGTTTCTGCTACCCAACACATTGCTGGTGGTAGAGGTGAAGGGCAGAACATGAAGGATTCGAGTCAGGGTTGGCAAACTAGAGTTTGTCAGCCAAATCCAGTCCACCACCTGTTTTTGTAAAAAAAAAAAAAAGCAAACACAAAAAACAGAGCACAGCCATTCTCATTCTTCCATGCATTGTCTGTGGCTGCAGAGTAGCTGTGATGGGCATCACATGGCCCACAAAACCTAAAACACAGGGTGGGGCAAAAGTAGGTGTACAGTTGTGAGTATGAAAAATGCAGACTTTATTCTTGTATTATTTATTACTTACTTTATTATTTTTTTTCATACAAACAACTGAAAGCTTACTTTTGCCCATCCCCTTATATCTATTTACTTGCAGAATAAGTTTGTTGACCCCTACTAGACTACTAAGTGATGATTTATTCAGATCTCTCATTTTGCAGATGAGAAAAATAAAGACACTAATAGCATGGGGGAGAAGGGTTCCACTTGGCAGCATGGGACAGACTGAAGAAGAGCAATGGGCTCTTGCAGATCAGTTTCTCCTGGGGGGGGCAGGGTCAGCAGAAAGGAATTGCTAGCAGTGGAATGTCTACAATGTGTAAAGACCAAGGGAGGTTGAGTCATAATTCTAACAATTCCTGCAGAAACTTCCAAGAGGAGATAAGAAAGATGGCATTAAGGATGGAACCAGACAGTGCCAGGATCAGTGATAGATGTCTGGGTCCCTCCTGTGGGGATGGGGAGACTGGAGAGGAGTTTCAGCAACACATGGACCTGGATCCTGGAGGCTGGGCCACAGAAGGTGGTACCCAGAATACAAATCTTGGTGTATGGGGTAATCCAGAAATCAGGGTGGATGAATTAGCAACAAGTGTTAGGTCCGAAGTGGGTGATGTGAGTCCATAAAATTCTTAAAAATTCTTTAAATGTGTATCAGTTAGGGTCCTAGTAAGAAACATGGGCCCCCCTCAAATGAAGATAATCCAAGGAGAGTGCCAGGGCTGTTCTGTGTGATGGACAGAATGCAGCAGAACCAATGTTTTACTGGTCCCTTTCACTCAAGGCAGGAATAACAGAAATGCTGGGGTGAGATTCTGGGGGTGGTCCTTTTCACTTTTGGATTATTTCTTTTGAAGAGAAAAAGAGTTCTAACCACTATTGACTCAACTGTTTCATCCTACTTAGGGGAAAAGTTAAATAAATTAGAACGTTATTCTGGCTGGATTAGGTTGGCCAGCATGAAGCTACCCTTTGAATAATAATGCACTTTGAGCTAAAATGCATTCTCTTTCTGAACCAGAAAAATAAGCATGGGCTGGACTTATATGTTTCCAAGGGGATAAAAGCTGTCTGCAGAAACCTCCTTTGCCTTTTTCACTCAACTCCCATTTTTAGATAATCACACACACACACACACACACCTTTAAACAATAGTGCCTATTGACTTCATCACCTAGAAGTAGTACCAAGGCCATGGTACTTGGGAGTCTTTTTCAAAGTCAACACATTACCAGCAGAAATTTATTTTTGGCTATGCATTTCTTCATTGCCTCTTGAAACATTTAATGAACATATACTACTTGCTTACTTTCATAAGAGGCACTGGAAGCGTAAAAGAGAGTTGAACAGCTCACAACTGACCTAGGTGGGAGCAAGTCAAGACATTAAAAAAAAAGACAATGCATTAAGAGTGACAATAAGAATACATAGAAAGGGCTATAGGGAGAGTTTGGTAATATTTTTTGAGGCCCACATGTTGTAAGGAACATTTGGATTCTTATAATAATAACAAACCACTAGTTTCCCCCTTGTAGTCACAACCTGACATTTTTACTGAACCAGAAAAGGTTACTGTATACACAGTACATGTAATTTATACAAGAAGAAAGCCTTATAAATTTATTTGTCTCCTTAGAGTGGTATTTCAAAAAATGAAATTATAGGTAGAACACAATTCCAATGCAAATGATTAAGTATGCTTCCTAATTATTAGAAAATATTCAGAGCGGAACTTATGAGCATACTGCATCAGTATGGAGTTGTTCTATCATTTCAGCAATACATAATCGAATGGAATTATTTCCATATAATTTTCTAAGAACTGAGGCGTTTCTATGGCACCCATAACTTTGGAGGGTTTTATGTTCAAATACTCTATTACTGGTTTGTATTAATTTTTTGTATTGATGTTGTTCTGAGCACCAACAAGACTGGGTTATTTTACTAACATAGGAAGTGAGGCCACTGGGGTTTTTTGTTGGTGGAGACAGGTACTAAGGTTAGGGATTGTCCACCAGGTAGGAAGATGAAGGCTACATCTGAAATCCGAACTTAAGGAGCATTGGAAATACCTGCAGCCATTGAATTTGTTACCGTTAATTTTTCCTCTCAAAACCGTCTGCAGATGGGTGCATAGTAATTGGCTTTGGGCATTCTTCTGTTACCTAGAAGGAGTAACACATTAGGCAGCTAAAATTAGAAGTGAGGGAAAAAAGGTGAAGATACAAAGCGTGGTGAGTCCGTGTAGGTGGGTATTATGGCAGGAAACCCGGACTGCCAGGTGAGAGGCATCCTTCATCTCTGTGAGATGCGGAGTGGCAAGCGGTGCTTGAGGCATATTGCTGGAAAACCGTGCTGTCTCACACTCACATGCAGAACTGAATGTGCAGGGTGAGGGCTGGGATTATTTACCCTTCACACTGCCACGCATTTTTATAGCATGCTTTTCATTTCATGGATCTGAATACATCAGTGATCAGGGTGATGTGTGAGGGGCAATGGAGGAAGCCAGCAGGAAAATTGGAAAGCAGTTGGCTTTCATCTGTTTTGTCTAACCTTGCGGGGGCGGGGGAGGGGGGAAGCCTCCTCAGCCTTAAAAAGCATTATAATAATGAAAAAGTTAATGACCAAAATAAGAACTGCTACAAGTTATACAGAGCTTGCTATGCGCTAGGCACTGTTTTATGTAGATCATCTCATTTAATGTTGCCTGTGCTTCTCCCAGGCTCCCCAAACGGTAAAAATCTCTTCCAGAACTGCTAGTTCACCTTCTCATAGCAACACCATAAAGGGATTACACTTTATTTGCAATTCCAGATTTCTCAAGTTTCCTTCATTCTTGACCTTGTCAGAGCTTTGAGATGATGAACAGAGTGTCCCTTTCCTCCTCACCCAAGGCCAAGCTCGGACAAAGGGAGTGTGCTTGTTGGTCAGGCGGCCCTGGACACTGACTGTAGTAGGAGGAAGACTCCTGGTACGTCTCTACTGACAGACCTACATAGTGGAGACCAGCGGCTACTGCCGCCCCACCTCCCTGTTTCAGCTCCCACCCACTTCTCGGACTCAGAGCCCTCATTCACTTACACAGGACCAGGGCAGGAGAGTGACCTCCCTGCCAATCCAAACACCCTGCAATCCCAGGGAACACTGGTCACTGTTCCGAGGGTAAAGGGGTAGCAAGGCAGTCTATCTTGGATGCCTTCCAAGAACCCTGGTGCCAAGAGGAAAGCCTGAGAAAAGGGAAAAGGAAGCCCCAAATATTGTTAGTGGTTTACTATAGAGACTTTGTTGCTTTTCAGGAGAACCTGATCTCCCTTACCTACATGGAGCATTGACTCAGACTCACTGTCCTTGAAGCAAAGAGGTGCTGCAATTCTACCCCTTTCAACAAGCTACTGTTAAAAGGAACCAGTCACTAACACCTAGGGCACTTGTACTTTTTAAGCACTGCCCTCCCTCTTTTTCTTCTTTCCTTCCTCTGTCTTTTCTTCTAAACTTTGCGTTCGTTTGTGATATTTAGATATGCTGTTTTCTCTCCTCTGGGTGTGCTCTCTGGTTTGATCTAATTGGCCTGCTGTTCTAATGTCACTTGGCATTATTGGGAAGATGAATGGGGCTGGGGTCAGAGTTCAGCAAGAAGGCATCTGCTCACTTGCATTGCATACAAGTGCTCAGAGGTGATCTTTAATGAAAGCTTGGAAAAGATTTGCACAGCATAGGTTGTCTTCTATCCCTCCAAACCTGAGTGACCAAAAGGCAACCCTTTTCTAGGGAGACCAAAATTGAATAAACAGGAGGTACTACGCATATCTTTACAAGGAGTTCCCTGCTGGGGATGTCTTCTGGGGGACAGAAAATGGGAAAGACAGGGTGATTAAACTGGGAGAAAGTTGGAGATGGAAGCTCTTGAATGGGTCCTCACCACTGGCTTGTTTTGCTCGTAGAACAATCTCACCAAAGAAGAGTTTCCACTCCACTCCACTCTCAAAGCCTCTCACCCAGTGTCTCCGTTGGCCTCAGGTTACCGCGCCATTGCCACAGCGGGCTCAGGTTCTCTTACTGGGCTCTCTTCGAGTTGACAGTTCTTACACTTTACCAAGTAGCCAGAATCCCCACTTAGGAAGAAATGCTTCTATGGCACGGGGGTGGGGGGGGGGGCAAAGGGGACAATGGATCTATTGTTCTTTTGGCCTTCTTGAATAGGGCAGATGTCTGCCTCCCCCCAACCCGGCCTCCAAAGGAGGCTGAGTATGGAGCCCTCCGAGACTCACCTTCCTCCCACTCCTGCTTTGTTCTCTGGAAGAAGGTTTTTGTATCGCCCTCCCCACCCTCGTCCCATCAAACACGTCTGGGGACCCCGGTGGACAGTTTTCCTTTTCTGTGCTTCACAGAGTGGAAGTTGGGAGGGGAAGATCAAAACACAGATCAGATAACTCATTTTAGTTCATGCGAAACCTGCTGCCCTTGGTTCCTCCTGGGCCTCCGGGGTGAGGCACCAGAGTCCCCCCGCAGCGCAGAGGCAGGAGAGCGGTGCACGGGAACCCCGGAGCCAGCAGTAAAAATACACGGAGAGGAGAGCCCGGCGTTGCCAGCACTCGCGGCTGAAGCGGTCCTCTAAGACGGATCGGGGAACCCGCTGCCGGCTGCCGGCTCCCGCACCGCAGGTGCTGGGGAATCCCCGCGCAGGGCGCACCTTTGCTGTCGGGTTTCCCAGTTGCCTTCCGGGAAGCCGGTGGAGTCCCTGAGGCTCGGGTGGGCGCAGTCATGCTCACTTGGACCCGAAGCTCTCGCTCCTCCCTCTGCCTGAGCTCCAGAGTGAGCACTTAGAGTCCCTCTCTGAGCATGCGCAGACCGGCGTCCTCCCCGCCTCTCCCGCCCCCTGGCTGCCCCCTACGCCCCCTCCCCGCCAGCCTTTTGCTCCTTCCTTTCATTAAACAAACGGGAGATCCTGAAACCTGGACCCTGTGCTAGCGGCAGCACCAGGAGAAGGCAGAGGCAGGGCACGGGATGGGAGCCGAGGGGGATCTGTGATCCCGCGCACCCCCACCCCACGCGCGCGCGCGCGCACACACACACACATACATGCATACACATTCGCACTAACACACACTCGTCCACGCCCGCGCCGCACGCTAGCCGGCTTGCTCTCCCACGCAGGCGGAATGCAGCAGAGCCCCGCGAGCGTGTCTCCGGCCGCTGCCTGAATGCACCTCGCTCCGGCGAGCCGGACGGCCCAGTAGGGCGCACCGGAGGACGCTCCGCCACCCGAGGTGAGTAAGGCGCCCGCAGCCGTGGGCTGTTTCGGGACTCCGGGCAGGGTCAGGTTCCCAGCCGGACGTGGCGGTGCAGGTGGCCCAAACCCAGCTTGCGGGTTTCAAGGTGCAGATGAACACGGCGCTGGGGTTGTGCGAGGCGAGAGGGAGATCCCAGGGAGGGTCGCCTCCTTCGAGGTGTCAGATTGACCCAGCAGAAAGCTACACCGTCCCCGCTCGTAAACTTTCCTCCCTTGTCATTTGGGAAACGTGGAGACAAAGGGGGCGTGGAGGCTCCCTCTGTCCCGTTCCACCCTCCTGGCTGGATTCCGGGCTGCGACAGGAGCCGCTGTGCGGGGGCGCCCTGCAGGTAGCAGATGCCAAGTCCTCCCCGCCAGGGCGGGGGTTGGGATTCTCACCCGGAGCTGTAAGTGGGCCCGTTGAATTTCCTTCAGGCGGGGGCACCTGTCATCCTTTCCTTCTCCCAACCCCGCACTCTGGGCGCATCGTAGTGGAGGGCAGGGGTGGAGGGGAGTTGTCACCTGGAGAATTGGAGGGGCAGCCTTTGGCTTTCTTATTCAGCGCCTGTGCCAGAGGCGCCGGGGTGAGGCTCCGGTCAGTGTGGGGATGAATGATGAGTTACTGAAAGGCTTGCCATAATCACCTCCTAGAAACGCTGGGCGCTAGGATCTCTCCTCCCTCGGGAAGGTGCTGTCTTCACGCACACCAAGGCGGCAGCACTGGGAGCTGGGCTGGGGCTGCTGTGGCAGCGGCTGCAGCCCGGGGAAGCTGGGCTTTATTTTTGCCCTGGGGTTTTATGACACACACGTGGAAACTGTGGAGGATTCTGGGTTATTTTCTTTGTGGGGATATCGTTTTCCCTTTAAGCCACTTTCGTGGGAAAGATTCTCTGCAGCCCCATACCCAGCTGTGGACAGGCACCGTTTCTTCGGTCCCAGGGAAGAGGTCCTGAGAACAGGATTCCCTAAAATGCCAGCCCCATTGGGTCGGAGTCTCAGAGTGCGCCTGGGAATTGCCTCAAATCTAATGGCGCTTAGAAACAGCAGAGACTGGGTCAGCGTGATGGGGGTCCAGGACTGGGACAAAGGCAGTGGAAGAGGAACAGATGATGGCCATTTAGGAGAGGAGTGACTAGAGGCCAATTAAGCGGGAAGAGGTCGAGGGTGAGGCAAGGTACTCAGCAGTCTTCTGGGAATTCATGTATCACTTCCACTTCTGCTGCGGTAGGTGGCTTTTATTCATCAGTGGGACTCGATAATTTGAAGGTTTCTGGAATATCACATCTGGCCCATAAAAGACTTGATTATTCCTCGGCTAACCTTTAGCACAATTACAAATCCATTCTCTAAGTCTAGAAAGCACAATGTGTGAGGGTTTTCATCTTGACGTTTTGTTTACACCTGGACTGTGGGGTGGGCGGATAAGGTGTATTTCTGACGCTTCTCTACCTCAGGAGCTTTGGATTTGTAGAAGTGCGTGGGGTGTCTGGAAGCCAAGCTGATCCTGACGAAGAAAGCGCTAGAAGCTGAGACCCAGTACTCGTGGCCGTGGGTTGCTAGGGGGTATTTTCTTCACTTGGAGATGACCGGTGGAGTCCTCTCTCTGTCCCTCCGGGGACCTTTTCTGATTTTTGTTTCTAAAATTTTGTAGCTTTTTTGAAGTGGGAGGAAACATGATATACATGACGTTAATTGAGAAAGTTCACATATGAAAGAGACCTTGATTTGTGAGTCAACATAGTGAAAGGTGAAGTTTTTGAGAAAGGAAAGCGGGACAGTGATGAGTGTTATTGAAACAGCTTTACCTTTATGATATTTTGAAAGCATTAGGGCATATTAAAAGTAAGATAGAAACCTGAAAGTTGTTTTTTTTTCTTTTTTAAACTAGGGAAGTAAAGGCCTTTCCAGAAATATTTTCCAGTTGAAATTGGCATAAAAGAGGCTTAAGTGTAATTGTCAGGATATGTCCTTTTTACTTCATGGTGAACACTCTCATCATTTTCTTTGCCAAACTTGGCAAGAAAAATTTAAGATTACTTTTAGCTTTTTACTAGCCCTATATTTTCTCTCTTTATGATTTACTTCCTTTTCCTACAGCTGCAAGTTCAATTCATTTCATTATAGTGAGATTGTACTTAGAAGTATTCACTGTAAATTCACCTATCCCATATTTAGCATTGGAGGTAATATAAAAATACATAACAGTGTTCTGATCCTCAGAGGGGTTTCTGATGTAGTCATAAATACAAGGCAGACACACAAGACAGAATTCAAGAGTAAGATAGCTCTGCATTTTACCATAAGCTCATAACGTGAATGCAATTTTCTCCACCCTTGCTCCTGGGTTTTCTCACTTTCAGACAGCATACCTCAGCACCTATTATGTAGTGGAGGCTGGAGAGAAAAAAAACAAAGGAACTAGAATGTAGCTCCAGTTTTCAAGGAGGAGGAAACATAATAGTATTTAGCTAACTGGGATGCACTCTGATTAATTGCCATAATAGTAGGGCAAATCAAGTGCCAATTGTACAGACATGTAAGCAAATTTTGCCCTCGCCTTGGGGATTTGAGCAGGCGATCTTTGAGATATTTTTAAAAATGAATAGTCCTCTGCCAGGTAGGGAAGGATAGAAGGGACATCCCAGGCTGAGGAAACCTGTGGGAGCGTGCGATGAATTAGGGTAACTATAAGCCGTTCTATGTGGTCAGAGCACATGGCGCCGGAGTGTGGATACGGAGATGCAGCAGCTGGACGACACTGATTAACAACTAATGTCATGAAGTAAATATTTGGCTGCAGATATGCGTAGGATGCCATGGAAGCACTTAGGGAAGGCATCCCCCTACAGGAGGGAAGGAAGATCAAGAAAGTTTCTTAGGGAGCTTGAGGTGGCTGGTAATGGAAGGACGAGGAGTAGAGAAGGGATTTCCAGGCGGAAACAACTGCATGAGAGTTGGAGGTAGTTCTGTGTGACTGCAGTGAGAGATCTGGAGTTTTAGTTCCATGGCACAGCAAACCATCGGGCCACGGAGATGGACAGAGATCAAATAGGAATGGGAATATCCCAAGCAAAAGAGCTTCAGTTTTATCCAAAAGGCTCGGAGAGAGTTTTGAGGTTGGGAAAGTTTGAGATGATCAGATATGCACTAGAGAAGGAAGGGCTGTGACCGCTGTGTAGAGGATGGATTGCAGGTGGTGAGGCTGGGGGCAAGGAGCTTATTGTGGAAATAGAGGTGTGGAATGATAAGGATGGAGGCAGTGGGGGTGGAAACAGAGGACCTGTGACTGGGAGACAAGCGAGCAAAGAGAACCCCGCTGATCTAAGAAGGGCCTCCCTCTCTGAGCTCCTACACTACCCTCCACTTCCTCAGCATTCACCTGCGTGGCTCACTCTCCTGTATTTTGGGGTGGCAGTATTCACAGCTGCATCTCCAGCATTCATCACAGGCTTGGTACAGAGTAGGGAATCAATAAATATTTGTTAAATAAATGATTAAATCAATGAATGAGGAGCTCCAGTCATGAAGTGATGATTCCTGAGTAAGAATAGTAGACTTCCGTTTTTCCGAGGTGATCAAGCTTTGGGAGGTCGATGACACAATGATCCAGGGAGACAGCCTCTATAACGAACTGTCCTATGACGTGCCAATAAAAAAGCAGCATCATGACATGACGTTTTTATATATTAAAAAATTATATTGTCAGCCCCTCTTGGAAGCAACAGCATTTAGCACAATTCCTGATTCCTAGTCCCCTGACTTATATGGGTTTTCTCATTTCAGGTGCTTTGCTCACACTTTTCAGGTAATCTTGTAAGAAACAGGGTCTCATTTAAAGAGCTCACAGCATCTTGGCTTCCGAGGATGAGGGCTGAACCACGCACATTCCAGTCATGACCATGAGGCCCTAGGAACTGGGTCCCTTGCTGAGCCAAACCCAAGTATATTGAGTTACAATCTTAAAATCCCATGAGATGTCAGAATGGGCAAAACCATGAGCATTTTTTTCAGGGTGACTACAGGGGCTGAAAGAGAAGGAGTTATCAAAGATAGCGCCTTGGGTTTGTCTTGGCCTGGCAAATGTGACTCAGCTCTGTATGGAAAACCTACAGCTACGAAGTGGTAGGCAGGAGCCAGACCTCCCAACCAGGGTTTCCCATGGGAATCAGGCCTAGAAAATGCATACAGATTGTTATGGCTTGCTCTTGCTAAAACTCCACCACCCTGGTCTAAAACAACAAATGTGTATTGTCTATCTTCAAGGTAATTTCCAAAGCCTGTGTGAATTTTCCCAAGGACAGAGCTAATCAGCTCATGGCCATTCCCCTCTGCATGTTATTTTCACTTCCTTGATTGTACCTAGAATGTAGGCAATAATGTTCTCTGTGATAGATAATAAATCTTTCTCTGATGTAAGACCCCAGGAAAACAATAAAAGCCTGTCTAGGCAAGGGTCGGGGTGCTCCCCTCTTGAAGGAGTGGCTGAGGCACCATAGGTGCTCTCCTCTTGAGAGAGTAGTCATGCCGTTCCCTTTTTCCACACAGGATTGTTGTCACCCGTGCATTCCACAACAGGCAGACTCTGTGGGCCAGGGTCTGCAACAGGTTTGACCTTTGGCAGCTGGATGAATGGCAGCAGAGGAAAGGGGGAGGGCTGTGAACTCAGAAAAGTGGAAGTCTCAGTGCTGTCTTGTGGAAATTAATTTCGGGGTGAGCCTGGAAGATCCTGGAAAGCACATGGCACAGATTGCAGTGTGTAGTGATTTCACAGTAAATGCCAGCTGTTGTTTTTATTAAGGGAGAGGCTGGAGAGAGCGGGAGAGCATAAGACCAAAGAGCAAGTCTCAGCATTTAGCAAAATTTAGGAAGTAAGGAGAGAGACAAGTACCATAGACTACTCAGAAAAGATGGGAAAGGACCAGCATCAAAAAAAGCTGAAGGGACTCATGAGACATGGTGATCAGACTTCACTGAAACCGTCAGACCTGTGTGTCAGGCCTTGGGTGAGTGCCCACGTGTGGAATCTTGTTTAATCTCCACGCTGCCTGAGGCTCCCTTCTCCATTTGACAGCTGAGGTGCCTGAGACAGAGATTTCAAGAGTTTGCCGAAGTGACCAAGCCAGTAAGTGGCAGAATTGGGTCTCAAATCCCATTTGAATAATCCCATAAACTGTCTTCTCTCATCAGAGGTGTAAATTACCAGGATGATTTTAAGTGTTGAGAGGTTGAAAAAACCAAAGTAGAGAACTAAAAAAAAAGCAATGACAAGGAGTTCACTGGTGACCATTTGCAAGGCAATGTTAATACAGCTGCATGCTCAGGAGCCTATGTCAGGGAGTTCGGTGGGGAATGGGAAGTGGGGAAATCCAGGCAAGGTGTACATGCCAGTCATTTATGATGCCTGGTGGGGGAAAGAATTATGGCCAAAGGGGGAGGGTTCAGTGAGCTTCAAATGCAGTATTTATCAAGGGGATACAGATGGAAAGAGCTGGTGTCTGCGCAGGACAAAAGGTGTGGGGAATGAGAGAAGAGATTGTAGGGAAGGGCACCTCCTTCCAAGAGCAAGGAAAGGTGGATTTGAAGACAGGCGTGGGACATGCCCTTCTCCCTCATCACCAAATTACTGAGTGGCTTACTGACTCCTAGAAAATTCAGATTCTGGAGCATTCTGGAAACGTCAGCAGTCTCTGAGTACTGTGCTTTAAGGGTGTCACTTGGGCATGCAGGACAATGAGTCTTGTTTACGTAGCACAGTGATGGCTGAGAACACAGACTCTGGAGTTAGGCTGTGTCTGAATTTTGGCCGTGCTACTCATCAACTGCACGACTTTGGGCACGTGATTTACTTCTCCAGGCTTCAGATTACTCCAGTTCTTTAGATGGAGACAGCCACCTGAACCCATCCCCTACAGTTCTGAGGGTTAGATGAGTTCGTATTTGCGAAGCTTGGCATAGGTAGAGTAAGTGCTCAATTAACAGCAGGTATTGTATGTGACAGCATGCTCAGGATTCTAGAGACTGTGTGTTTCAGCGTGGCTTAGAGATAGTTTGGTTGGTTGTAAATTGCTGGCGGTAACCCTATCTTCTCAAGTGCAGGGATTAAATCAGCAGACAAACATGGCAGGGGCAGGCCGACTCCGCCATCCTAAGTCTAGGTGGAGGACATGCGTGCGACACGTGGCTGCCCAAAACACCAACCAGAAAGATTGCTTGCTTTTAGGCTGGTCCTCACGTTCTTCAGGCTCATGGGCATCACGCAACAGCTACTTAGCTATTTAGCAAATTGTTTCCAGGGAAGTGACGACATGTATTAATTACGGTGCCTCCTCAGAGCCGAGGGATGTCGACTCTAAACATCTCAGATGTGAGGTTCGCAACACTCTTTGAGAATTAAAAGCCTCCCTCCTTCATGGAAATGGTTGTGGTGTGTTCGAAAATACAATCCCAGTGGATCTGGAAGCCCCATCAGCTGGGGAGGTGGCAGCAGCGCAGTGACTGAACCCGGGTCTCACCAGCACTGTTTGCGTTACACTCTGCCAGATACTTTTTTTTAATTGTTCTGCAATTAAAGGCTGATTTTTTTTTGTTTCACTGGTCCTATTTATGCTTCAGCTATTATAACTTTATTACATCAGTAGTTTCCCAGCTGAGGTTTTTGTGTTTTTCTTTCAGGTCTTTGACCAAGCTGTTCTCTTTCTGGAATCCCATCCTTGTTATCCCCTGCCTAACTCCATTAGTCCCTTAGGTCAAAATCACTTCCTATGGAAAATTACCCTGACCTTTTAGCATTACGGTTGGCTTCCTCTTTGTGTGTGTGTGTGTTTCTGTAGTCCTCAACTTTGTATTTTTAGCACCTAGCATAGCATTTTGCACATAATAGTTGCTCAGCAAACATTTTGGATTGAATGACTGGCTGAGTGAATGGACCTTGTTCTTTTGAGTCATTGCTGATGCACCTGTAACGCAGCTTCGTGCTTTAGAAAATCATAGAATTTTCGAGTTCAAAGTTTCACTGGAAAATTCTATAATGATACTACCAAGAGAAACCAGATGAATAGACTAAGAACCAGAGAGGCAGGGTGATTTGCCTGAGGCCATGTAGCTAAGCCCCGTGAGAACTGGGACTAGAACCTCAGTTCCTGATTTCAGGGTCCACCCAGGGCCAGAATCAGGGTGAGCGGAGATAGGCAGAGTCTTGTGAATGCAGGGTTGGTTCCTATCTTTATTTAAAATGTTGATGACTTGTTCATCATGGATTTTTTTGCATTAATTTTGACTTTTTAAATTATTGCACCAAAATATTGTTTATCTCAATTACTGAGTTTTGGGCACCCCTTTCAGTTTTGTGCGGGAAGCAGGTGACTCACTCTCCTCACACTGGCCTGAGCTCTGCACTTTCCACTAAGTAGGAGGGGGCAGGTATTCCCTGGCCCTCCAACACTGGTGTGAGAATGCAGTGACACTGTGTGGCATGGGCCCTGACTGAAAATATTGAAGGAAACACCATGCGACTTGGTGGTGTGAGCTGTTGATAAACGTTTCAGGGCCTGGCTGACCTGCCAGTTAGTAAGCATTACATTTACAGTATAAAAGCAAGGACCAAAAAAAAAAGTAAAAGTTGAATAAAAGCTCTATCTACCTATTTCCTGTCTGTTTCTATATCTCAGGGCTAAAGGACAACATAGAGATTGTCCTCATTTATAAGTTTATGTGTGTTGTTTACATGTACTATATTTTTGAGTTTCTTAACAATCCAAGATGGAAAAAGGAAGAAATTATTTTACCCAGCAACTTGGCTGGTCTTGGTTTATGGCATTACTGGCCTATTTTGAAGATTCGAGGTTAGAAGATTAAAACAAAACAAAACAAAACTTTGTCTTTCTGTCCCCCAAAAATAGGAAAGGAAGGAAAAGAAGCATTAATGGAAAGGAGAAAAAGAGATAAATGGAGGAAATTTTGAGAGGAATATCTATCTGCTAATTAACATCCAAGGTACAACTGTCAAGTATAGAAGGGGGGTTTACATATATGATTTCCTTAATTTCTGCAGCTTGCTAGAATAGGTACTAATTTCTCCATTTGACAGCTGAGCAAACCAAGTCTCAAAAAGGTGAGTTAGCTTACCCAAGCTCTCAAAGCTAGAGCTTGAGTCAAACCCTGGTCTGGGGTTAAAGCCTTTACTCATCCCACTTTACCCTTCTGATTCTCAGGGGCTTAGGGTGACAGATCACCCTATTACCTTCTGCTGTCACCAAACCCTTAGGTGTAGGGCTTCGGGGGAGTGTGTGGGGCCGATGGATGGGAAATCAGCAGTCAGCTCCCCTTCTGCTATTATTTTCTCTTCCTCCACTACATTGATCTTTTCCCATTCATCAATAACAGCAAGAAGCAGAGAGGCATATGCATAGGAAATAAATACCCCTCTCTGTGTGAATGTCATAAATTTTTATGAGACACACATGCACATATTTTACGTTGCCTGCATTGTGTTAGAAGGGGCTTTCTCTGTAGGCATCGGGGCATCGAGTGTGCTAGCAGCGCTCCCCGGCCCAGACGGGAGAAGAGGCGATCATAATTACTGGAGCAGATCTGTCACAATGAGGGGTAATGGGTTGGTGTGGCTGACAGTCAAGGGCTTCTGGGTGCTCTTTTTATTGATGTTTCTGATGAATAACATGGAGCTGTGACCCCCTGACCCAAACATTTTGAATTCAATACCATCGCTGATCAAGTGAAAGCAGATATAATTAACCAGAAATAAAACCTAGTTGAGAGTGTTGCTTTGCCATTCATTTTTCCCATTTCCAGCCTTTGCTAGCTAGCGCTTCCTGGCACACCCACACACTCAAATGCTCTGATAATCAGCCTGCAGCCTTCTCTCCTGAGGGTCACAGGGACTGAAAAAAAAGGAAAGAAAAGTAAGACCTTTTCATTCACACTTGTATTAACTGGAAAAAAACCACATTAGCTCTGTATGCATGTGTGTGTATTTCGCAGGATAAAAGCAAAGCAATATCTGTAGGTTTGAGAAAACCTTTTAGGTTGTTTTTCATGGGCTGACACATAACATGTGGCACAAACAATTCCTGGCCGGGCTAGTTGGGAACAATTAGAGTATTTTAGCAATCACGAAATCAATGAACCTTCGTATGTAGGTGCTGCCACACTGTACAAAACGCCCATGGAATAGAGCCCATGGTGTAGAAGTAAAAATCAGTCGCATTTCTGCTGTAACTTCTTCCCCAGACGACCATTGTCAATTGTTTGGTGTATGTTCCTTCAATATTTTTGGTCCATAACATTTACATATCTTATTTTTTATGTTTTGAGAAATGTTCATTAAAAATGTCATTTTTTCATTTTTAAAAGTTTCATCTATTGTATTTCTTCTATTACCACTAGTCCCCTTATACCTGCTCCCCCCAGCAATCACCACACTGTTGTCCATGCCCACGAGTTCTTTTTCCTCAATCCCTCCACCCTCTCACCTCCCCCACAATAGCTGTCATCCTACTCTCCATCTATGAGTCTGTCCCCATTTTCCTTGTTAATATACTTCCTTTTTTTAAGGTGGGAATGTGCTTTACATGTTATTTTACCTTGTAGTGTTAGTTACAATTTCAAATGAAAGCAATTTCTTTAGGTTAGTATGCATTTGGTAAATACTGCTATTGTATGAGAAGGATGAATGCTACTTTTCATCCTAAAATAGATCTCAGCTGACATACCCTAGGGTCCTCTGGCCATCTGTCCTCGTGTGTATTTTGTAGATGCCATCAATGAACAAATATTTTCTGAGCTCCTCCTAGGAGCCACCTACTACACCATATGCTTTTCAGGAGGTCACATCCTAGCAAGAGATAAAGTAATGAGAGGATTTAATTTGAACCTAATGAATGGCAACAGCTGTAAATTCTCCTTGACTCACAGAATTGCTGGAAGGGATAATCTATTCCAATTGTCTTACTTTTCCAGATGAGAATTGAGGTCCATCAAGGTTAAGCGACTTGTCCAGGGTCCCACGGCTGATGACTGGAGAGGCTGAGATGACAGGCTGGTTTTCAGCCTGTTATTATTAAGCAGCGCTGATTCCATTATACCTGCCTGCAAAACAACCCTCACATCTGAGAGAGGGAACTAGGGAATTCACTTCCCAACAGAAATTTGGGCAACGAATCAGCAAATTTAAAGCCATGCTTTATGTAAATATTGTCACCTACAAGATGCTCTGGAGACCACCTCCCTATTCTCACACCCCTCCCTGCCCGTCTAACTCTGCCCAATTTCATCTTCGCCTCCTCTTTGGCTAAACAGTCTCCAGTTTTAGCAACACCTTTAAAGGTAGGCTACAATCCGACCCTAAAGCTGAGACGAGAGGATGTCCACATGACCTAGAGAGGGTGTTCTGTAAACCTACTAATAGAGATTTATTTTGCAGTTTTGCTTTTTTCCATCTTGTACCTGAAGCAATGAGTTCCAACATAAATGCATTTTCTCCTGCCAGCTTTAATCAAGGCATAAACTCTTCTTTATATTAATTGATGACTTTTCTCCATGATGGGAGCATAAGTCAAACTCTAATTCTGAAGTACCCTAATTGTCTTTTCCTGCTCTGGAGGTAGGGTCATGTGGTGGGTTAACAGCCTGAACTGCGGCATTGGGTGGAGCTGGGTTCTGGTCCCAGGTCTGCCACTCACTGGCATTGTGGTGGCAGGCCAGTCCCTTAGTCTTTCCAAGTCTGAGATGCTCCCCTGTGACCTGGAGGTAATAAAAGTACCCCTCCCCAATAGAGATCTTTTAAAGAGTAAATAAATTACTTGCCTTAACGCAGAGTTGAGAACATAAGGTCTAAGGAAATTGTAGCAACTGTTACTCATTACTTATGATCTACACGCGACATACAGTGGGTACAACTCTCAGAACCACTTAGATGTCAAGTTTTAAAATACTGGGTTGTAAAAAAAATACAGATTCATGTTAGTCAAAATAAAATAAAATAAAATACTAGGTTGTTACCTCATCTCCCACAACACTTTAATTTTCTTTTGTTCTTGTTGTTTTTTTGAAATTAAGACATAAACTAACAAGCTGAAAATATGACTCATTATCCTGGTAACCCCTCAAAATTTGTCAGGTTTTGTCAAAATATCACCTTCATTTGCTGCTGACCTATGAACCTTGGAATTCAGAAGCATAGCAAGATGTGGGGAACGGAAGGATTTAATTATATATCAAAGCTTTGCATTAATCATATGTCCATGATTTTGGCATCTCTGGACCAGACTGGGAGAAGAAGAGTCGTCTTAGGCTACACGCTAAATACGTTGTGACACATAATCACAAAAAATTCTTACCGTGTTTTAAGTAAAGTTAGGATTTTGTATTGGGCCGCATGTGTCCGGCAGGCTACGGGTTGGACACCTAAAGAATAAATCTCAGCCCTCTTTCTCTGCATTAATGTATTTTCTTGGAAATGCTTTGGAAGTGATGAGAATGCATGCCTTTCTCAAACCTTAAGACAACGTTACTAATCACTGTTGGTTAAACACAGGCGTTAAGTCTCATTTTCCTTGGCTGTACTGGTAGGTTCCCTACGCTTGCATACAGTCTTCTTCCTCTTGTTCTTTCAGAGACATGGACAAGCCACCCAAAGGATACTTCCTGTCAAGGAACTTTTCTGGCCTTAACACATATCCTGTGGTAGGAAAGAGAAATATCCACTCCCCAGGAGTTTTCCTCATTTTTTCCTCCCGGGTGCTAGACCCCAGCCTACCCCTGTCCAAAAAATAACAGTAAGCTTCTTTTACAGGAGAGTCAGCTTCCCAGTACATCTGCTTCTGAATATCTAAGAACTACAGGAAGAAACTTGAGTACCCTTCTTTTTCTTCAAACATAAGTCTGAATTATTTATTGATTTGGTTTTAACAATTGACTGTCACTTATCCCGTTCTACTTTGACCAAAAGGAAGTTTTATCAAATTATGACTACCTGGGCAAATGATAATTACCTGGGCGATATTTTATAAATGAAGGTGATTTCAATATTGTTAAAATGTGAATAAAAGGAATAATTGTTCCATTGTTATAGGAGATGAAGCAGAAACTTCACCTTAACAATTGTTCTGTGTGGGCTTTACCCAGGAGACTTTCTCTGACATTTTTCCAGTCTTCTACCCTCTTTCTCCGGAGTCTCTGTGCCTGGCAGTGTTTTTGTCTAGGCTCTTGCTGATTTTAGACAGCCCTTCTTGCTACTAATGCATGACTCCCAGCCCTCCCCCAGGGAACTCTGCAGCCCGTATCCACCTCCAGCCCTCGAAAGAGACAGAAAGATTATTTGGAAGTGGTGGAATGTAGTGGAACGTATGAGATTTTATAAAAAGATCTGACTTTGAGCCCTGACTACGTGTACTACTTACTCACTGTGCGTCCTGAGGGTTTTCTTAACCTCTCTAGAATTAACTGCTTCATTTGTAAAATGGGGACCAGAGTAGCTCATAAAGAATCATTCAGAGATAATGTATGAGGGGGTAAACTCTAAACTTCTGCACAAGTGCTCATTTATTAATACATAATTTCTAATTCAGCACCACCGTTTTATAGAAAATGAAGGGAAATGAAGTAACTCTTCCAGGAATGCAAGGCTCAAATTTTTACTCTTCATTTGGCAATTGAAAACCAAAGCATGTAGCATAAATCAGATGGAACCTCACGTGCTGGCTGGAAATGTAAATCACCCTGGATCAGATGTGCGTCTTTCTGACCTGACTTGGAAGTGCTCTGTGGTCCACAGAGTACATGCCCAGCATTCATACAGAAATCACTTTGCCTAGTTTGTCCAGAATCACTTACCTAAAGCTATTACGTTTTATGGTTACTATGCTCCCTCTTTAATATGAAGTGTGCCTGAGATTTCCCAGAGGAGTTGAGTAGGTTCTCAGCCTTGATTTTAAAATTGCAGGTGGGTGGGGGAGCGGTGCTTGCAGAAAAGGGAAATGAAGAGGTCCAAGGGAGGAGGGGTCTGAGCGGATCCAGGCAGAACCCACTATTTTACATGAGCCTAAAACAGCAGGAAGAGACCTGCCAGGTAGGGCTGTGCGGTTTGAAAGCATTGGTCTCAACCGAGTAAGCATTCGTGCCCTTTAGCTCTGTAGTGCTGGAGAAACCAAAACATTTTTGATGAAAATCACCAGGGAAATTCAAGTGGATGAATAGGCACGACCTGGAGGGGCTGACTGAAGCCTTAATGACGGGCGGCAGTTCAACTGGGCACATTCCTTTCCTTCGATTAGTAGACATCTTTGAGTATGCAGCAAATATTTTTTGAGTAGGCGAGTAAATAGAAGATTAAGTGAATGAGTAAGTGAGCTAAAAGTCAGGAATGAATGGGATTATCCTGAGCTGAAAGTTGGGAGCAAGATGCCTAACAGAGCAACTTAATTGGGCAGTGGGCAGGAGAGAGCAAGCCAAAAATGTGCTGGGTTAGAGATTTTGGATGATTGCTCTTAACAAATATATTTTAGCAAGACAGCGTCAGTTGAGAGGCTTGTCTCAAGGCTGTGTAGGTAGTAAGTTATTATGCCACTTGAGGCTTAAGAGTTTGTGACATCCTTATACTGCCTCAGAGATGTATTCAGTGGAGCATAATGAGATGGGTGTAGGCTCTGGAGTCCAACAGATAATTTTCAGTTCTGCTTTGTTGGCTTTGATGTGGGCAAGATATTTAGCCTTCCATACCTTCAATTTTCTCATCTGAAAGTGGGCCAATAGCACCTACCTCCTGTGATTACTGTAAGGGGTGCCTGAGCTATCTCTCCGTCTCCTTCTTGATAAGGGTCAGTTGCCTCCTCTCCTACTTACTCTTGAACAAAATATTGGCAACACCCTTTAGATAGAGACATGTTAAAAATGAACTAAGGACTGTAACTTCTTCCAACACTCAGAGATTCATATTAACTAAGTGACCCTGGTTTACTCCTACAAAACCCAATATACATTCTTAAGCATGTTTGTGTTCAGAAATGCACTAAACTGAGGGCCTTCCAAACACAAACTTCACCTTACCAGTAGCTCCCTGTTTACGTGACCCAGAATAGCTTCTCCTTTGACATATTCCCAGTCTTGTGCTGCCTTTCTCTGAGCTCCCTTTCTTTTCTATTTCTTCTCATCTATTCTCTTGACCATTTTCGACAGCTCTTGCTGCTGAGTCCTAATGCCTGACTGCCACCCCCTCCCTCCTTTGAAGTCTATACGTCCACCCAGGGCAACTGGAGAATCACCAAAACCATGTTTTTCTCTTCTGTCATGTGTCCCAATTTGTCAACTCCCTTATTCTTATCAGAGCCAATGAAAACCCCCTTTTCTCTCTTAATTTTTTCTAAACCCTTAGTCCCTTTAGTTTATTCTTGCTGTTGCTGTTCTTAACAAATCTTATGATTAATTTATTTTATGCGTTTATCTTGGTTATGTGTCCCTTTAAGTATATAGTCTTTAAACTGGAGCCTAGAGATAGCTCACCTTCCCTTCCCCAGCAACATTGTTTATAGTTTTGAGTCATATTTTTATTCTTGAGTCTCTTCTCCCCCTACATGCATACGCCTAGTCCTTTCAAACATCTCTAGGGTTTTAGATGAAGGGATTTTGCTCCTTTCTTCTCTGCAGCCCTAGAAATATTCCGCGTTGGCTATCAGGAACTCTCAAGCTCCCATGTTAAGGACATTTTCTGTGCTCCACGTAGTTGTTGATCAGAGTCCACCCGATGGCTTCATCTGCTCTCTGAGAAATAGAATCACAGCAGGAATGTTAAGTGCGTATGTGAGCAGTGGGTAAAGCCAGTTGTCTGTTCGCTGGTGTGTCCCCCCTCCTCGCTCTGCCTTGCCCCCGTGGCCATTCCGCGATTCCTATCAGGAGCACACAAGTCATTTTCTCCGTCAGCCCAAGCAGTGTCCATTGTACTCTGACCGTGATATTACTTTAGTTGCTCTCTCTCCTTTCATTTTTTTAAACTCCCATTTTAGGTTGTAGCTGGCATGCATCCACTCTCAGGTGTAAACATGTGATTTCCTCATCATTTGATGCTCAGTATTTGTACTTTAAAAAATACATGTTTAAATGAGTGCTGGTGAGGATGTAGAGAAAAGGGAACTCTCATGAACTATTGGTGGGAATGCAGACTGGTGCAGCCACTTTGGAAAACAGTATAGAGTGTCCTCAAAAAATTAGAAATGGAGCTGTTTTATGACCCAGCATTTTCACTTCTGGGTATATATGTGCAAAAGCCCAAAACACTAATTCAAAAAATTTGTGCAACCCTATGTTCATTGCAGTGTTTTTTACAACAGCCAAGGTATGGAAACAACCAAGTGCCCATGAGTAGATGATAAAAAAAGTGGTAGTGTGTATGATAAAAAAAAGTGGTAGTGTATATATATAGTAGAATATTACTTGACCATAAAAAAGAATGAAATCTTACCATTTGCAACAGCGTGGATGGGCCAAGAGGAAATTATGCTCAGAGAAATAAGTAAGAGAAAGACAAATACTATGTAGTTTCACTTATATGTGGAATCTAAAGCACACATTAAATAGACAAAATTAGACACAGACTTACAGATACAGAGAACAGATTGATGGTTCCCAGAGGAGGAGAGGGTTGGGGGCTGGATGGAAAAGGTGAAGGGATTAAGAAACACATAGAGATTGGTGATGACAAAACAGTCACAGGGCTGTGAAGTACAGCATAGGGAATATAGTCGATAGTGTTGAGAAAACTATGGATGGTGCCAGGTGGGTACCTGAAATATCAGGGGGGCACTTTGCAAAGTATATCATTATCTAACTACTGTACTGTAAACCTGAAATGAATACAAGATAATATTGAGTGTAAAACATAAATCTAATCAACTTAATTTCCTTTAAAAATATGTTTATACCCTGGCTTGTGCAGCTCAGTGGATTAAGTATGGGCTGAGAACCAAAGGGTCTCGGGTTCAATTCCCAACCAGGGCACATGCCTGGGTTGTGGGCCAAGTCCCCAGTGAGGGCCACATGAGAGGCAAGCACACATTGATATTTCTCTCCCTCTCTTTCTCCCTCCCTTCCTCTCTCTCTAAAAATAAATACATATTTTAACTAAAAAATCATAATATATTTATAATGGTTGGTCCTGCTCTCTAAATCCACCTGTGATGCAGTTTGCCTTGAGTGCCCTCCTCTCTTTGAGCAACCCTTCCATTTCTTTTCTTGCCTTTTTTTTGATTGGCCACGCGTGTTTTTTTTTCAGAGGCTGCTAACTTTAGCTAATGTTAAGAGCCGAACCTTTATTGTTGAGGGAGATGCTTTCGCTTCGATAAGTCTTGAGATTTTCCTCAACTTGTGCCATATTGGCAGGTGGGCACCCAGCCTATTTTATACAAGAGACTCAATTAATATTCGCCCATTGACTGACTGAATGAGTCTCCTGCCCCTTCATTCCATTTGCCATAGTCGGGAGCCATTTGGCCCGCATTCACTCCTTCTCTCCCTGCGCCTTGAGAACTGTGTCAGGGGAAATGTGCCAGAGCAGCTAGCCCATAAATAGATCCTTACTCACAGGGAGAAATGCCAAGTAGCCTTGTTCCACATCCAGGAACACATCGGGGCTCCTGAAAAGCAAAAGGAAAAATGACAACCGAGTGTACCATTTCTTCCGGAAGGCAAAAAACGTAGACGTAAAGCGGCATGATCCCTGACCTAGTGAGGGCTTGTGGTAAGGTACACCAGGCCTGCCTTGAGCTCATTGGAAACCGCAGGGGTCCTAGCGTCCTTTGTGTACATTTCTTAGTGGGTCCCGCATCTTGCTATGAAGTGTCAGAGATCACCACACTTCGGGATGCGAGACTGTCCCGGAGACTGGGGGCTCATAATGAGGTGGTGAATGAACCAGATATCCCCTTCTAGGAAAAGGTTTTCTTTCTTTCTTTTTAAGGTAAATTATGAAGATTGATGTGATGCTGTTTCACTTCAGGGAGATTCTTAGAAGCATTGATTTTATAATAGGAAATATGCATATCTCCTAATGCATTTGCATTGAATGCCCATACTTCAATAGCCACAACTCCTCAGAGGCCAGCAAAGATTTTTATTTCAGGGCCATTGTCGAAAGACTGGTCATTCACTAGAGCATGTACAATGAAGCCTTCAAAAATAGGAGATGGATATCAGTACATATGGCATACGATGGGTTAATAACCATGCTGTCAAAGTGCTCTACAGGTGATGAGAAATAGACAATAGTGAAATGAACAAAGGGTACAAACAAGAAGCTCATAAAAGGTAAAATGCAAATAGGCAATGAACCTATCCAGGGAAGTTCAATTTCACTAGTAGGTAGGAAAAAAAAAAGTAAAAACTCAAGATATCATTTTGCAGCCATTAGACTATTAAAAAATATTTTTAATATTTTTATTCCAGGGTGGTCAATGTGTGTGGGGGAGTATGTATGTGTGTGTAAAAACAGACATTTTGCACACTGCTATTGGTTGTATGAATTATTGCAAGTTTTAGAGCCTAATTGGAAAATATTTTTGAAACTGAAAATGTACACCCCTTATCACTCAGTAATCTGACTTTAGGGGAGATATCCTACGGAAATGATAGTCTGGATTTTTAAGGAGATATACTTAATGTACATAGACAAGAATATAGCATTTAGTAACTAAACTATTGAAAAAATATTGGACTATTTATCAATAGAGCAGTGAATAAATTATGAAATGCTAAATAAATTGAAATATTACACCACTCTGAAAAGCATACCTTTATGTGTATGCATGTATGTTTAGGCTCCATTACCCCTTGGGCAAGTGGAAAAAGAAAATTAATAATAGTAAGTAAAACATGTATTGCTTACTGTGCGCCTGGCACTGTTCTGAGCTGCATATATTACTTCGCTCAAACGTCCAACTACCAACTTACCGTTGAGGGAATACAGCAGAAGGAGGTTAAATGACTTCCAAGGCCACACGAGTGCTTCGTGGTGGAGCCAGGGTTTAAGGCTTTGGGATAGCTCCAAAGCTGGCACTCTTAGTGACCGGGGTGCCCTTTGTCTCAAGTGATGGTTGTTGTAAAATCCCATTTGTATATTAAAAAACTCAAAAATAATCACATGTATATATATAAACATGTATGTATCTATGCATATATACAGGGTGGGGCAAAAGTAGGTTTACAGTTGTTTGTATGGAAAATAATACAATAGCTAATAATAGTGCAAGAATAAACCCAGAATAAAGTGTGTTTTGCGTACTTCAACTGTAAACCTACTTTTGCCCACCTCTGAATGTTAAATGTGATGCTTGTAATAACAGCCTTGATTATTTTTAAAAACGAAATAGTGAGATCCATTTGTCTTTGACTTTATTACCCAAACAACTAAAATAGGAGCCTCCTTAAAGATCTGCAATTTTGTTTTCTCAAAATTGATTTCAATTCTCCTCAATGTCTTTTTTTGGCAAAACATTTATGCACTGGAGGAATTTACTGTCCACTCTGTGTGGTAGGGGGGAAATTCGACATGAGGCCATGGATGTAAAGGAGCGAAAAGCAATGAAAGCTAAGGACAGTTGAGCTTTCCACATGGGACTTGGGTCTTAATTTCTGATGCTCTGATATGTGTGAGGAAGACATTCTGAATAGTAGCTGCTCTGTTTTATGCCCTTTCAGTTGTTCCTGGAAGAAGCACGTGTGAAGGGATGGGGGGTATTGTAAGAAGGCTTTGAAGTATTATGAAATAGCCTAGAAGAAGGATCCCAGGAGCGGGAGAAAGTCCCAAAGAATTCAGGAGAGAGAGAATTCAGTGGATCTTGTCTCTCTATTGGTAGTGCTAAGTCAGTAGAAAACATGTTTATGAGTCAAAATTGGCCCAAGGTGATGCCAATTAATGGAGACATTAATTGATCCTAGACAAACCAGAACTATTCCCTTCTATTAAAACCTGAAATTCTGAAGCAGTTGTGTACCACAGCCTCTTAGACTTTCCTCTGTCTTTGCTCTCCTCCTTCCATCTACCACCCCCTACCTGGACTCCGCCTTTTCTTTGTAAAGAGAACATTTCACTCAGATTCTACTGTCACTCTAGATCTGCCTCGTGTCCTTCCATGTGACACGATCCTGTCTAGTTCTCCTTTTGCCTCTCTGGCTTTTTATTTTCAGCTTACTTTTCACGCCCTGAAATGCTGGTGTTGCCCTGACTGGTGTGGCTCAGTGGGCTGGGCGTCTTTTCTGCAAACCACAAATTCCTCAGCTTGGTTTCCACGCCTGGGTTGCGGGCCAGGTCCCCAGTTAGGCGTGTGCAAGAGGCAGCCGTAGATGTCTCTGTCTCTCTTTCTCACCCCCCCTTCCCCTCTCTCTAAAAATAAATAAACGTTTTAAAAAGCTGGTGATGAGGAGCCTCCATTCTCTGCTTTCCACAATGCTCCTAGTATTTTTTCTGTTTTTGCCACTGTCTTAACTAAACTGTCATTCTTTTTGCCCGTATATATTTTTTCACTTATATCTTAATTGGCCTCTTACCTCCACGCTTTCCAATCCATTGTAACGACTGCTGTTTGATCGGCGTGTATAAAATACAACTCTAATCATGTCGCCCCACTCCTCAGTAATTTTAGCAGCTCGCTGTGGTGTCCGAGCTCTTTGTCCTGGCACTCGGTATCCTCCGGGATTAAACCCCAAGCTGCCTTCCCGATCTTATCTCTTACCTGCTCAGGCTGCGTGAGGTGTCTTCCTTGCCTTTCCACAGGCACGTACACCTTCTTACTCCCATGTCTCCAACCTTCTTGTGCCATGGTTACCTCTCAAAATTTTAACGTCCTCAGAACCTACTAAAAAGTCTTCCCCTACCTTCGTAGATGCCCCTATGCAGAAATAATAGTTTTCTACTTAATTTCCCTGTTCTAGTCTATTCTTGGATGAGTGCTCATTTCCTTTTTGTTGTGGCTTCACAGCTATTTTGTACATGGGTAGTCTCTTCCACTCCCTGGGCACCTTCTTGAAGATAGGTAGTGTTTACCTTTAAATTTAGAGATATAGAAAGGCTATAAGTAATCTTGGGGATAACCAAGATTAATATTATGAGGCATATCCTTGCAGTATTTCTTTCTGCCTATATACAGTGCTCCTCATTTTAACAAGTAATGTGAGAGCAACCTGTATATATTCCTTTCTAACCCTTTTAATACCTCAGGGAAAGTCAGAATTGATGGGTTGGCTGCAATGGGAGATCAGGAGCTGTACTCAGAACACACTGCCGGAGTGCCTGCTTTACTTCTTACTAACCAGGTGAACTTGGGCAGAATATTTTACCTTTCTGTACTTCAGGGGTCTACTCTGAAACATAGAGATATTAATAACCTACTTCTTATGCTTGTGGTAAGTAAGGATTGAATGATACAATCCACATAAAATATTTCCCATGATGTATGTGACATAGGGATATAATAAATGTTACTTGCTGTTATTATAAAAACCATATCCTGAATATCTCCATAGGACCATAAACATGGTCTAGAGCAGTGGTTCCCAAGTGGTGGTGGTTTTGCCCCCAGGGGACATGTCTGAGACATACTTGGTTAACACAGTGGGGGAGGAACATGCTCCTGGCATCTACTGTTCATGCTACTGTTCATGCTACTGTCTTCTAGTGAGTGGAGGCTAGAACTCCTCCTGAACATCTTGCAATGCACATGACAGCCCTGCACGACAAAGAATTACCTGACTCCAGGTGTCAATGGTGGTGAGGTTGAGAAACCACGACCCAGGGTGTTCGGGGCACCAGTGGGCAGAGCTGACATGACTGAGGTCTCTGGGTAGCCAGGTGGGACCTCTCTCCACATAGTTTCTTCCTGCAGGAGGCCAGCCCAGGCTTGCTCACATGGTGGCAGAAGGTTTCTCAGCCATAAGAGAGGGGAAAGTCTACTGTGTAGATATTTTTCAGTCCTCCGCCTGTGTTGTTTTCTGTCCAACGTCCAAAGCAAGTTCTTTAGCCAACCCCACATGCAAGGGGTAGAGAAGGAGGCTCTGCTTTTCGAGGGAGGAACTGCAAACCACTGTGGCTGTTTCAAGATCTACCACATGGGGTTGGACACGCTTGCAACTGAGACTCATTCTGCTGAACTGCCCTCCAGGAAGGCTGTGCAATTTATTCCCCCAACAGTTACCCGTATTTCATTATCTCACAAATACTTCTAAGTTAGCGTCGAAAAAGATATTTGCACTTGGAGTCTTTGATCAGTCGGGTGAAAGTAAAAGGGCAGACACAGAACAAATCAGAAACTTTATTTTAATTTGTTTTTTGAAGTTTCCTCTCAGAAGAGCTGTGATTCATGTGTTAAGCAGCCTGGTGGCATCTCAGCTTGGGTGTCACACAGTACCTGAGCCAGACGACATAAATGGATTTATTTTCTCCCACAAACCTGCCTTTCCTATACCTCTCATTTCAGCTAATGGCACCACCGTTATCTAAGCCAAAAACCCAGGTTTCCTCTTGGAACCCCCCCTTACTTCCTTTTTCAGTCTCACCTTTGATTACTTAACCTCCATAATGTTTCTCATATTGATTTCATGTTTCCCTATTCCCATCAGCAGAGGATTAATTTATACTTTTATTACTCCTTGCTTGGATCATTATAATACCCTCTGTGTCCTCTTTGTATTATCCCAGAACACCCCCTACTCCAATACTTCCAATGCTGTGTTTACAAAATAAAAATCAGACCAGGTCAATTCCATGACAAAAAACCCTTGCATTTTTATGTACTTTGTGGGGTCTCCATGTCCTTCTGGGAATTAAGTTCAAATTCCTTAGCAGGGCATTTATGTTCCAGCTCCAGGAGAAATGATAATACAAAGGGAGGCCTCCCCAAAGTGGAATTTATTTATAAAAAAACGGTGTATTTATTCTTATACATTTAAACTTCAGTCATTTTCAAAGTTCTCTCCATTTGATGAAATACACCTAGCAAGACTTTTTTTCCACTGCTCAGAACAGTTTTTGAACTCGTCAATTTTGATGCCTTTTAGTGCTTCTGCTGTTTTTTGTTTCACCTCTTCCACTTTGGCAAAACATTCCCCTCTGAGGACTTTTTTTATTTGGGAAAAGAAAAAAGTCACTCAGGTTGAGATCAGGTGAATAGGGAGGGTGAGGCATGAAGGTCCTGCTGTTTCTGGTCCAAAACTGCTGAACACTCAGTGCGGTGTGAGCAGGTGTGCCCATAAATCACCCATCATGAAATGGGCAAATGCATTGCAAGAATTTTTAAAAATTCACAGAAGCCAAACATAGCCTCTCACAACAATACCAGCTGGTACACTGATACAGCCGAGTTCCTTGAATACTCACCTAGTGGGAAAGCCTGTACTACAAGGACCTACTCTCCACAAGAAAATTCCATTTTTTGGCGGGGGGGGGTCCCCTTGTAAATTGCTTTGTGTATCAGACTGAGAAGACAGAATCTGATTCTGTAACAAACAAGGAGCATATGCTAGCCTCTGCTATTGAAACAATCTCTAGAAAGGGAATTACCACACCCAGTATATTTCAATGTCAAAAAGTGATTAGTTTGAATGTTCTTTTCCATGTTGAATCACAGTTTCCCAATGAAAATTAATCCACTTAATAGCCTGAATTCTATAACCTGACTTGCACAAAGTCTTCAAATTCACAAAATAATTTCTGGAGCTCCTCTCATGCGTTCACTTTTTTGGACACAACCTTTGACTCGTGTCAGAAAATGGTCCCAGCCACATTTCTGAAGCATGTTGATGACAGTCAGTTGGAATAGAATCCAAAGTGGTTTTGCTGTACTGAAGTCAAGGCATAATCTCTATTAAGTCTTCGCACCTGCCTTCAGCTGGGCTTTGCGCAAACCCAGTCACCCTCTTTTACACAGGATTTGTTCTTCACAAAGACTTAGTGCTTATTATCCGGTGCCCTGTGATCTCTGAGGTTATTAAAAATTGATTTCTTCCATTGCCTTTCCTTGGTGCCAGCCCCTGAAATCCTTGGCCACCAATGGAAAAGGAGAATTGCAAACAAACAAACAAACAAGCATAAAAGGAGACTTCTTTGTTCCAAGTCCCTGACTCCTGCTAGCTGCAAACCTCTTTCGTGTGCCTTTGCTGTGTCAGCCCAAGGTGAAGCAGACAGAAGGGGAATTGAGGAAGGCTATTAGGAGCTGAACCAGCAGGAACCCAATAAGGAGAGTGATGGGCCCTGCTGTGAACATGAGCGCCGGGGTGGTCTGTGGCCAGGGTGGAGCAGAGCTGCTTTTTGCTTTGCTCCTCCGTGACAGCACAGTCATTTCAAAAACAAAGGGCTCCGTGTGGATTGCTTAACTTGAGCTCATCAGTTCACTGTGGAAGACAGGGGGCCCCTTTTAGTTGAAACCAATGACTGGATAAAGAGGGTATCATCGCCATGGGTTTTTTTCCATACTTGAATAAGACCTTGAAGGACCTGCCCTCTGTACAGCATCGTATGCAACATTAGTTTGTTTTTGAGCTTTTATGCTGACAATGAAAAAGATCTGAAATGTTCTAGACTTTTCCTGTGCGAATCCCAGAAGCATCCTCTTGATACCCATCTAATAAAGACAATCTCTAACACCAAATAATAGATTGAAATGTGTTATGAGCTCTTCTTTAATTCAAGACAGGGCTTACCTTTAATTCTCTAGCTGAGACAGTTGTATTTGTCTTTCTAAAAGCAGTTTGCCCAAGTGTTTCAAGTAACTCAAAGGATCCGTTGATTAATTCCGTATGAAATTGGATTAGACATTTTCATTTTAAATGGCAGCTTTATGCTTACTCATTGTCTTGAATAACCTTCAATATTGTTGCTATCTTCCTGCTCCGTTCTTTACGTAATCACTAGCCCTTGGTGGTCTGCTTCAGGTCATAGAAAATCACTTACAGATATTTTCAACAGGCACACAGAGGCCCTTTATGTCATAATCCCATTGGATGGCTTTTTCCTCCTGCATTACCTCATGTGGGAATTCTTGTTTAAACTTCATTGATCCGTCTAGTTTATTGTGTGGGGCTGTGTGGTGCCATGGCATGTGCGAAGGACGGAGAGGTGCAGTGAACAGATTTGCACATTTTGAGTCTTCTCTTGCCAGTGGACACAGTTAATTCCATCTCTTTGGAGCCGTCATTTTAAAGCCATTGTTTGTTTAGAATACATTTGCTCAGGAACATTGTTTACATGATGTAAATTCTCAAAAGCTCTCCACTTCCTCTATTTGTAGTTGGCAACTTCTACTCTGTGGGTTGTTAACACAAAAGCAGTACCAATGACAGTTTCTGTTTACTAAGTCTTCTCAAGTGCCGGATTCTGTATAAGTGCTTTATATACTTTATCTCATTAATCCTTCAATATTCCAGGGAAGTATGCACTATTATTATTCATAATCTTCAGGTGAGAAAAAAGACATCAGGAGAAGTTAAACAACAGAACATCAGGATGTGAGTTAAGCATCAGGATTCCCATTCACAGTCTTCTGACTCTCAAACTGATGTTCTTAATCATTTTATTATATAGGCTCTGAAGGTAGCCTGTTCTACCTTGCAATTGTTAAAATGTTTTGTTTTGTTTTTTCCTGAAATGCCTTTCAAATCTGTCTTCCTGTAGCTTTCATTCATTGGTCTCATTTTGAGAATTTTGGCTAGGTGAAGTGGCTTCCAGCTGTCTCTGTGGATTAGTTTTGAGAAGCAAAACATCCCTAATTCTTTCCTGAAGGGCGTCCTGGGCCCTTGACCCATGGGCTTATCTAGTCCCGTGACAGTACTACTCACTCCTCAGAACCACAGATAACTCTACAGAGACTGGTTTTCGATCTCTCCCCTTCATCCCGGTGTTTCAGTAACACTGTCTTGGGCTATTTCTGTCCCCTGATTCTTTTTCTGGCCATGTGTCTCTATCAGATCTGAAACAGGCTGCGCCCACTTCATCTTTTCTAAAACAAGGGCACCTTCAAGTGGCAGCCAATCCCAAGTTACCTGCAGATTCTGAGGTCATCTTATGGAGCCAGGACAACACAGAGGATGGCCAAGGGATCCAGTTTGATTTGGGAGGTCAGGTCCCCTCACTGCCGAGCGGGGCCAATAGCTTACACCGACTCACATCTACCTGGACTTCCCAACTAGGACGAATTTAGCATCAAGTCAGAATTCAGTCCTTGGCCCCGAGGACAACCTGAGTGTAACTCATGATACAAAAAGTAATAAGTAAAAGAAATGAACCTTTAGAATTCTATGAAAGACCTTTATGCATTTCTAATGTCCTTTTGATTCTGAAGGTTTCTAAGGCTGGTAAATTATATTTTAACAGATGCCGCAGAGTCATTTAAGACTTCTTAATCCTGTCGCTGAGTGGCCATTCAAGTCTTGGGTATATGACTCGGTCCCAGCTGCAGAAGTCACTGCCACTGGGTGGTGGCCTCTATTACCTTCTGGGCTCAGTGATCCCTAGAGCACAAAATGTTACTGTGCTCAGTTACAAAGAAACAGCTTCTGGTAAATGCTATTGGTTCACAGGACTTTCTGTACACAGTCTCTCATGCTCAAATTTTCCTAAAGAGAAATGTTCACTTTAATTTCTTTTTCCTTTTCTTCCCTGCTGACTTTGCAGGGTATTCAGAAAGCCATTTGAAGGTCCCAGATCTCAAGTTCCCTCTTTCTTCTCCTTTGGGCTACATATACCCTTGTCCATTTAGCTGAGGAAGCAAAGAGAAAGGAAAAGCAGACTTTCCTCTCAGCCAGAATAAGTAAAAGAAAGAAGATTCCAGAAAGAAGATCCCAGCATTGAAAATGCTCTGCAGAATAGGATGACCCCACCTATGACAGTAAAAACCTGAGCTGCCTCACCTCTCCAAGGTTGTAAGCCTCTCTTGCAGACTAGCCAGAGTCCCCAGGCCTTGGAGGGAGGGAAGGCAGAGGGTAGTACTTTTTCAGCACCATTTTTGTATTGTATTCCACATGTGTCTTGTGATGGAGAGAGCTGGAGGGATGCAAGGAGAGCCTAGCTGAGGCCTGGACCTCAGGAAGGGCTCTACACCTTACCTGCCCCAAGCAGAGACTGGGTGGTGGGTGACAAAGGAAAGAGAGGTTTGAGGCTACACAAGCAGAGGGGACTCATCTCTCTTTTCTCAGTTAGAGCCCAGCAAAGAGCTTGATTTCAGGATTCCTTCATGGTGCACAGGGCTGCCAAGAATTGGCTCAGGCATTAGTGGAACTTCTTTGGGGTTTCCCTCAGCAAAGGTGGGTTTGGGTTGACCTGCGGAGCCGTCAGAGCCTGGACTCCCTTGTGGACCTCTAGTCCTGTTGTTTGTGTTGGCTTCCTCCACCCCCGGCAGCCTGATCCACACAGGAGAGCTGAAGAGGGAGGGGAAGAAACTAACCAGGGCCATGATGACAGGAGCTAAGAGAAATGTTGTGAGCACACAGGAGATACCTTGTGCTGGCCACCAGACATACTTGACCACGACTCTAAGGCTGTGGGCTGTGGGCGTGCTTGCAGGTCCTCCCTGAGTCCACGGGGCAGGAACCGGTGGAATCTGTTTTGTTATAATCTGTTTTTCTATGGTTCTGCCTGTTGGTGACGCTGGGAGAAACTCAACCACCTCGGACTGAACTTCCCAAACCAACGACTGGTCTGCAGCTGTTCTTACGGTGGCAGTGGTGACATTCCTCTGTGGGAGAGAGATGGTGGCACGGTTCAACCCCTCTCTCTTAGCAAACCAGAAAGTGGGCAAGTGTGTGACAAATACAAGAAAAAAACCCCAAATGACCAAACCCTGTGTGTTCAGTCTGACATGGCAGGAGAATCGGGCCTTTTGTGGTTGTCATACAGGCAAAATAACATTTTGTGCTTCATGTCAATAGCCAGTATTGCATAGCATTTAAACTTTCTATGTTATCTCATTTATTCTGTGCTGATCAATTAGGCAACCATCCCATTTTATTGGAGAGAAACCGATGCCCAGAAAAAACAGAGTTGCTTAAATTAATAATTATATAAAATCACAACAACTAATTAAATCTCAGATACTATGCTAAGAAAGTTGTATGCACTCTTCTATTTAATTCTTAAGATTACTTTGTGAAATGAGTATTGTTATTATTTTCATATTTTTGATGAATGAATTAAGGCTCAAAAAAGTGAATTAACTTGGTCAGGGTCACATAAAGTCAAATAGCTGATTTCTTCTTTTTTTAAAAGATTTTACTTATTTATCTTTAGAGGGGAAGGGAAGGAGAGAAGGAGAGAAATATCAGTGTATGGTTGCCTCTTGTGAGTCCCCTGCTGGGAACTGGCCTGCAACCCAGGCATGTGCCCCGATTGGGAATCAAACAGCAATTGTGTGGTTCGCAGGCCAGTGCTCAGTCCACTGAGCTACACCAGCCAGGGCTAATGATTTCTTACTTCTTTAAACTGATTTCTTACAGTCTTTAAATGGGTATCTCCCTGACCTCAAAGGTCCACACTTTCCCCTTACTACTGTGGAAGAGGTTGAAGGAAGAGTCAGATTTTTGTGATTAGCTGTAAAATAACCTTTCTATCCGTTTTGCCTGCAAGGGAGTTTTTCGTTGCATGTAAGGTAGACCCCGTCTTCAAATAACTTCTTGGTGTGCAAGCTTTTCATTAACATGCATCAAATGGAGGCATATAATTTTCAGATGGATTCATTTCCCCCTTTGAGTGCTTTCATTAATTTGAATATCAAAGCATTTGCTTGTTTATACACACTGAAGAGTGAGCTCCCTAAAAGGAGACAAAAGCAACTCTCAGAAAAGGTTTTGGCATGTTTTTATGAGTAAAAAATAGTTTGGGTGAATCAGTCAGGGTTTGTGTGTATTACACACAATAAACCAAATGAGTATAACAAGTTTAATTTATGAATTAAAGATTCAGTAACTCATCAGCCACCGGTCAGCAAAAGACTTCTGAATTCTGTGTATATAAAATGCTCTCTATAATCACATAGAATATGCAATATGGCTATAAGGTAATAGGATTTAAAATACATAAGAATTTAGACAATCCTTGTGTAGCGATTGTAGTGATTCTCGATCCTATATCTCATCTCTCTTATTTACCAAACCACACTCTGAATTGCCTTCATCCCAAAACCAGTCCCAGTCTCTCAATGTCACCACTGGAGAAATCGAAGGGACTGCAGAGGAAGCCCCTAAAAGGCTGGGAATGATTCAGTAATTCCCCACAGCAGATGATGCCCTGACTGGGCCTCTGAACCTCCCAGTGAACAGATTCTGGTCTGCTCTTAAAAAAAAGCAGTGTTACTCTGTAGGCTCACATGGAAAGCTCTGTAATCTCATTTTGCTACTCTCCTGTCTTGATTTTCCAGTGAATCCAGAAGCAAATTTCTAGCCTGTGTGAGTTGTCCTTTTGAACCCTTCATCCTATTAACTTTTATCTGTCCTATCCTTTTTAAAAATAACGTTAATTAAGATATGACTTGCAAGACACTTCATAATTGCTTTTTGAAGGAGGCTGTCAGTAATGGAAGAGTTGGGCTGCAGGATAGACTTCTGACTCCCGATTAAAAACCAGCTCAGCCAGACATTTTGATTATGGAGCGCAAGTCACATATGAAACAGTTGACACATATTGTTTGGGATTAGTTTGTCCTTTGGATTTGCAGTAATTCACACAGACTGGTAGGGAGGTTCTTGTTTTGCATTCTCTGAAGTTGACTTAAAAAGAGAAGTAGGAGTGTGTGTGTGTGCGTGTTTGCAGGAAATGTAATAACTTACATGAAGGCAAAGGAGTGGTTTGTTTATTGGGTTTTAGAAAGAGGCATTATCCTAAATAAGAATAATAAAGTAGGTAAATGCAAACTTCTCAGAACCCCTCTCCTGTCTTCTGGAGCCCCTGACCTTCCAGTACCTAATTCCCACAGTGCATTTTTCTCCTCTAATCTGCACAACCACAGTGGAGGCTCCTGACCCAGAAGCATTTGTAAACAGGTGAATTTCAAAGCATTAGATGTCTATTTGGTGGTATTTCAGGCACTGGTGCTATGTAGTTATTGGGGACAGAACGGCTTCCCAGGAAACTGTTGTAGATGCGAATTAGGCCCTTTCATTGAGAGGAAAGCGTTCCAAGAACTCACGCACAGGACATTGTGTTGTGGCCTGGTTTATTCATGTGGAAACAGAAGCTGCCGCCAGGGGATAATGCCCCATCTCCCCCTATCCCACCATGGAAAAAGTCCAACTGTGTCCTCAGCAAGGCCAAGACCAAAGCCATTGTCCAGAGTTTTTGCTTCATATTAAAGTTTAGTCCTCTGGAGACTGCAGTCGGCTGCTAAGGGGTCTCAGTCCCCATCCAGAGGACCAAGCTTGTTCCCAGCTGCTCCAGTGGTGGAGTCCACGTGGCTGTGGGGCATGTGTCCCCTAAGGCCACATGACTGTAGAGAGAGAGAGCACATGAATGCTTGGGGTGAATGCGGGTTCTCGAGTAAAGGAGTGACTTCTTTGTCCCCTTAGGATTCTATCAGCTTGGGCCTGGGACGGACAAGGTACTCTTTCAAAATGAGCACTCAATTTCCCAGGCTTTCAATGGACCTTGAATGGGTCTGCACACCCTGGTTAGACTGACAGGCCTCTGTGGTCTGCAGAGACCACATCCCCGAGAACCCAGAACCGGAGCGGGGAAGGGAGGAGTGTAAGTGCCCTTGGTGGAGCAATGCTGTGGCCCCTTGGAGTATGGAGGGCTGTAGCCTCCTGGCTGGCGAGCAGGCCTACGCTCCTCAGGTTATTATGTTCAGTGTCTAGTTCCTTTTGCTCCCCTTCTCTAGCTTTATACCAGTGGTAACAAAACCATGAATCCAAACATGTCAGTGGGTATAAACTCCCCAGGGCTAGCTAGGAAATGGAAGCTAAATTTACACAAAACTGAATCATTAAATGGGGCGCTTTTACTTGGAAATAAGAACTTCCCCCCCACTGATCCTCTTTTATCCCATTCCCCAAATTCTCTGGAACCTCTTTTCAGTTATCAACAAATATTTCCTTTCCAACTTTTCCTTAACATACTTACACTTTCTTGTTTGACAAATATTGGCACAATCCCTGGGCCCTGCATTAAAACTGCAGCCCTGGCCTCTCTCACTGGGGCTCCAAGACCCTCTGTTCTCCTGTGCCCTGAATTCCCCCTGGATTCCCACTCCTTCAGACCATTGTTTAATCCTTATCTTTTACCGGTCTATCTTTGTTTGAAATGGATTCTCTCTTCTGGATGACGACCCTCCTTTAATACTATTATTAGGGTAATACCTGATTGTTGGACTTATAGTTCCTCCTTCATCCTTAGGCTGTTTGACCTTGTGCAATGTTGAGCCATTCATCTTGCCTTCTTCAAATTCTCACACCTCCTGGTCTGCCGTTCTTGGCTTTCTCAATGCCTCTTCTTTCTCCAGTCTTTAATAACTATAGTTACTCCATGCTTTATACTTTCTCCCTCTCCATTTTTTCCATGAATGATCTAACCAACACTTACATTCCCCAAACTCTCTTGAATATGTCTTTTTTATTTCCACTTCCACTGCCCTAACTCTAATGGAATGAACTTCCAAAACCACATCCTTTTGTCTTAGTCTCTCCGCAGTTTCCATTATGTCTTCAGAGTCATCTTTCTGAAACAGATCCAATCTGTGCATTACATTCTTCAGCAATTGTTAATGAATCCTGTTACCTCCAAAAAAAGTACAAGCTGCTACAGGCTTGTGAGGGAGAATGGAGGTGAGGCAGAGAGGGAGGGGGAGCAATGCCAAAAGTCAAGAAGAGAGAGTTGAATGGCACATCTGTGTACTAGGCTGCATGGATTGTCTTCAGAACGGCTTGTGCATAGATACTGTACTTTATAATGGGCCGTGGAAGTGAGGGAGGCGATGAAATGTATTTTCCTGGATCCCTATCATCTGGTTCTCAACTGTGGAAAGTCTGGTGGTGTTTAACTCCACCATGCTGTGACATTCAGCTCTTTCAATAGCCACTCAGAAGTAAGATCCTGTGCCTGTGGTGTGGCCTTTCACCATCCAGTAAGTGGCAGGAGGAGTCACAGAGCTGGTAGGCAGGCCCGCACTGGCAGCCACCGTGGAGTCCTGTGTTCCTAAGCAAGTAACTGCTGGGCTCTGGGAGGCAGGATCACAGGCTCATGTGAGGTCCCTTGGTTGCTACCTGGGAAGCAAGTGAGGCCAAGAGATATAAGGAGGCAGATAAGATATGTCTAGTATAATGCCCAACCTCACTCCTTATCAGGGAGCAATTGATGAGATTCCATTTTTCACCTATCAAATTGGTAGAAGCCAAACTGATAATATCTGGGCTTGGCAAGACTGTGGAAAACCGGTGCTCTCACAGAGGGCAGCTGGGCACCTGCCTTGAGTAGTAAGAATCGGACTCATACGGGGGAGTGCAAAGAGCTTTAAAGGACTCTAGTATGCTCTCTCCTGCTTCTCTCTCCTTCTCTGTCTCTGTATAAATGTATACATAAAAAATACATACCATATAATATATCATCTGAATACAAATAAGATGTAAGGAAATGGCCATGGGTTCCAATTCTGGTCCCTGACACTAAGTATGAGCTCTGTGGAGAAGGAAATTGTGGGCAGAAGCTGAAAGCTGCTTAGATGACTAGAAAGCAAAGGGTGGCCCTGACTGCGAGAGAGGGACCTCCTCCACTCGATGTCTCTCCAACCCTGAGGTGCCTGGGCCTATGGGTGGCAGCGCATAAAGGAGACTGTGATGACAGTGGACATAGAGAGCTGGCGGGAGAATGAAAGATGCTATGAAATGCCTCCTAATGACTCCTGAAATAGTAAGGAAAGGCTTTCCTCAAGTTTGACATTTTGGAGGGAAGATACTACACAAGCAACACATGTGAGTTCATGTTAAGACGAACTCATTTGACTACTGAGGACTGGGATCATTCTGGCAGAGTGAATTGTCGCTTGTCTGTGTTCCCAAGACATGTATTGCATTATATTAAGAGACTGTTCTGTGTGCAAGGGTAAGGATGATGTCATATTCATCTAGGGTCCTCAATATGTAGCATCATAACTGGTACCTAGGGAATTCTTAATGTTTGTATAATGGCTGAAGAGCTGTTCGGGCAGGGTCTCTGGAAATCAGTTTCAATACATCGGGATGCATTGGAATTAGTACAACACATTAGGATGATGACCCTCCACAGCTTCTCTTCAGTCTGAACAAAATCTTCAGGTGAGAAAACCAAGAAATACAATATGGCTGGCCTGAGTCTAGAATGTTCCAGAGCGATGAGAATTACCATGCCATTTGGGAATCACTTCGAATATTTGTAAACAGCTGCATTTTTGTCCTTCGGATCATGTAATTGCACAGGTCAAAGCTGAGTAATAGGTAAAAGCTAAAAATGGTTAATGCATATAGTTCCTAGCTGTCAATCAAATTCTGCTTTTTGTAAGTATTTCTAGGGCACTCACTGGTATGACAAGGTTTGATAAATGTGTGTGTATGTGTTACATAGGATTTTTTTTGTAAAACCTGAAGTCTTTAAGCAGGTGTTAAAGACCACATTAGAACAAAATTCACCACCACAACACAAAAACAAAAGTCCCTTCAAACTGACAGATGGTCTCTGAAAGAAGACAATTTGAATGTATAAATACAAATATATATATATATATATATATATATATATATTCTTTTCAGAGAATAAATGTGTCAGTGGGGCTGACTGATGCCTGCATCGATGCCAACTTAGCACTCCTGAGGCCACACAGGGGCCTGTATTCCTTTATTATTGGTGACCCTGAGCTTTGCACAATAAGAAGCCTTTTTTATAGACTTTACACTTAAACATAGAAAGCAGCAAACTTCCTCATCAAGCTATGTTGTATGCATAGTGTATTTTCACATTTTAGCCTCTATTATTTCAGACTTCTTTAACCATTACATTTGGGGGCACATGTTCAGGATATATTATGACAAATGATAATAGTGCACTGAAAATATACCAACTCATGAAATGTCATGTAGAGGGGAAAGGTAATTAAAATCACCTTAACTTTATATTTGGCTAAAGATTTTTTTCCTTTAGTAATGACTATAACGAAAGATCCAGTAGAGAGCAGCTGTAAGAAAAAGCAAAGAAATAATAGGCTCTGTAGTATGTATGACACAGTGCTCCTTTGTTTGGACGAACTTGTCCTTGGACTCTTCTCAACCCCATGATGCACCCTCCTGTCCAACTGGATAATTCCTGGCCTCCTGGATGATTTGGATTAAAAGTGTCCTATCTACTGTGTTCCCACTGGGCTTGTGTTTGGAAGTATGGATGGTTTACTTTGGGTTATTATTCATCATTGTGTCCACCAGATTTTTTCAGTCTTCTTAATGGTGGCATCTTAGTTGGCTGTAGAGTCTTAGGCCATGCTGTGAGTTTGGTTTTAGGAGCAGCAAGGTGGGGCTGGGCTCATTAGAGATCACACTGTGTTTGTGTGCTTTTGGTCAACTGTTTTATGCAGAATTCAAGTCATAAGAAGCCGGACCAACTTTCCTTAGTGTAGCCATCTCATAGGTCATATGAGATGACCTATGAGTATATGTTTTTGAAAACATATAAATTGTTTATTAAGAGTTCCAGAAAAACCTAAAAGCTGCTAGGTAATGTCCAAATCACTCTGTTGAACCAGATGGTTATTCCTTTTTATTAAAAAAAATTCTGATTCTGTGAGCTTTGTCCTTCTAGACCTAAGCTGTTACTTCCCAGTTGGTAGAACGGGGGTTTCAATTTCTTTACTTCATGTTGACCTTTTGCAAAAACTCAGCACAATACTTTTACTCTTTTGCCTTCTAGTCCAGTCTCTACAGAGATCAGAGTGATCTTAAATTATAAATCAGATCATCTCACTTCCCTGCATACAATAATGGGTTCTCAGTGCTCTTAGAGTAAAAATCAAATTCCATACTGCTTGATCCAGCCCCTCATTATGAATCCCAGCTGAATCTTATATCACTCTCCCTTGTTTGAGTTAAGGTACTACCAACTGCTCTAACAGCTAAACCTTGAAATCTCATGGCTTAACACCAATAGAGGTTTATTTCTTACTCACGCAAGACAAGTTGGTAGAAAGAGGGAGAAAGGATGAAACTTTGCTCCATGCAGATATTTAGGGGCTGAGTGACGTGGCATCTTCACATGTAATTTTCAAGGACACTATCATGGGTGTCCAATCTGTGTCCTGTGGACTGCATGTATCCCAGGATGGCTATGAATGTGGCCCAACACAAAAAATTATAAATTTACTTAAAACATTAAGAGATTTTTTTTTGTGAATACATTTCACAATGCATTTAATGTGTGGCCCAAGACAACTCTTCTTCCAGTGTGGTCCAGAGATGCCAGAAGGTTGGACACCCCTGCTAGATATTAAATGTCCCATTGGCACTTAAGCAAAGAGTGTGGAGCATTTGAATGGGCCCAGTCTAGTGGGTGGCATTTCCACCCACATCCTTTTGCCAGATTCATTCACATGATTATGTTTGTATGCAAGAGGGCAGAGTTGAGACATAAAATTGCTGATTGGAAAGCCGTGTCCTTGGAGCAAGTTTGCAACCCAGAAGGGGCGTTCTTTGGGGGAGTACTAGCTGTCTCTTCCATACTCCTCTTGCACATCGCACTGAAGCCACACTGACTTTACTCTGGTGCTTGCATATTTCTAGTTCAGGGCTTCTCCCATGTTGTTTCTCTTCTATGAACATTTCTGCTGTCTTAACATGACTGGTTTTTCTTCACCTTTTGGTCTTGTTCTAAATGCTGTCTCTCCAGAGAGACCTTTCTTAACCACTTGTCAAAAGTAGGATTTTCCAAGCACCTTGTTGGTTTTCTTTGTGGTACTTATCATAGTTGGTAGTCAGTTTATTTAGTTACTTGTTATATTTTCTGTTTCTCCCACTAGAGCACAGGTGGGCAAACACAAGGCCCATGGGCCGAATCCGACCTTCTACCTTATTTTATCTGGCCCGGCACCTTGTTTCTACCTGGCAGCAGTGTTGAGCTCCTTGCCCCTAGTTAAGGAGTAGTTACATTTATACAGTCCTAAAATTACATTCAGCTCTTTGAAGGTAACTGTGAGGCTGATGTGGACTCCAGTGAAATGAGTTTGACATCCCATGCAGATTGTTAGCTCCATGAAACTAGGTAGATATTTGTCTTTTACACCATTGAACTCCTAATGTCCGTTACAGTGACTGACATAGTAGGTGCTTAACAAGTATTTTCTCAATTAAGGCAGAGGCTATGGGTATTAAATAATTACAATGTTAAACTAAAACATCGTTGTTTATCATTAATATAAATTTATATATTTATGATTCTGTGGCTAGCTTTGACATAATCAATGAATCGTGATTGCTCTGTATTGACACTTTATATTAACCCAACCCTTCATATGAAACTATTTCAGCTGTTGCTGCATAACACATTGCCTCAAAATTTAGTGAATTAAAACAACAATAATAATTTTATCCTCTCTCACAGATTTTTGTGGACCGAGAATCCAGGAAGCATTTGACTAAGTTATCCTGGCTCAGAGTTTCTCATGTGGTTATGGTCAAACACTGGGTGGAGCCCTAGCAACAGTGGGCCCATTGCAGACCCAGAGGCTGAGGCTTCAAGAGCAAGGATTCCTGTGAGCAAAGCAGGAGCAGATTGATTCGTAAGACCTGCCTCTGGAAGCATCGTGTCTCTTCTGCTATGTGCTACTGGTTGAAGCATACAGTTTCAAGCATAGAGGACCCAGATCTGGATAGGATGAGTGTCAGAGAATTTGTGGGCACATTTCAGAACCATCATACTGACCAGGAGGGAATGAATTATTATTGCCAGGCTTTCTCTCTCACCCGGCAGTCTACAGGGGCCACCAAGGAATTCCGTGGGTCTGACATTTTCCCTGCACAGACCTCTTTAAGTAGCCAAGATATGTATATATTCAGGACTTTGAATTTGAAAAGTGCCTCCTTACAGGGTGTTGTAGATATCATATTATGAACACGCTGACAGTGAACTGAGAACTCACTCCTTTTCATACCATTGGAATTGGGCTGTGTTAATCCTTAGCATTGCTCTGGCACATTTGTGGAAAAGAGCTTTTCTCAGAATAATTGGTTTCGGATTTCTAGCCTTGATATTCTAAATAACACATTCTCTGTTTTCATTAAAGCGGTTTTAAAAAATGTGTTTAATATTTTTTTACTCTGGTTAGAATGCCAGAGGAAGGAATTACCGTGAATTCTAGGATTCTGCTTTGTAACCATCTCACTGAACTTATTTAATGAGATGGGGTTTTTTAGCTTTATGTTTATTGTTGACACTGTTACAGGTGTCCCTGTTTTTCCCCCTTTGCCCACCTCCACCCAGCCCTTGTCCGCCCCCCCTCGGCCATCACCACACTGTTGTCTGAGTCTGTGGGTTTTGCATATCCGTGTGTGTTCTTTGGCTAGTGCCTTCACCTTCTCATTTAATGAGATGTTTTAAAATGCAGATAGTTTAGATTAAAAAAACTCACAAACGGCTACATTACCTCAAGCTCCAAAATATACAATAACCAACCTTATCCTCATTTTTTTCACTGAGACTTTATAGTTAGAAATATTATACTATTCCAAGTATGACCTTGAAAGAGGATTCACTGACTTTTTAAATTTTGCCAGAATATTACCAAGAGCTCTTACATAAATTGCACCCAGTTTCTCATATTAACATTTCTGTGGTCCATTTGTCAAAATTCATAAAACAGTAGTGGCTCATTATTAGTCACTACACTCCACCCTTTATTTAGATTTCTTTAGTTTTTACCTCACGTCTGTTTTCTGTCCCATGATCCCACCTCACATCTATTTGTCCTGTCTCCTTTGACACTTCTAGACTGTTACCGCTTTCAAGCTCTCCTTGTTTCCGATGGCCTTGACCATTCTGAGCTGAGAACAGGAAAAAACGGACAGGGAACACCAAACACTGTGCTGTTAGGAAGTTGAATATTGTGGCTAAGAGAAAAGATTTAAGAACACAGAAGAGCCATATGTTCTAATCCCACTTCTGTCCGTTACTAGTTGAATGACTGTGGCTAAGTTCTCTCCCCTTCCTGAGCTTCAGTTTCTTCATTGTGTGAGGAATAATAGTACGATCTTTGTAGGGCTGATGTGAGAATTAATTGAGGTAAACATATACTGTGCTTAGCATAATGCTCAATACTCATTTGTTATTAAGAGGTGTCTAAAATACAGGGCAGCCCACAAAAGACTATTTAAAGTATCATATAGCTGACAATAATAATTATATTGATGCCAAACATTGATTGAGCCTATATCACGAAGACATTAGTATTAGTACTTTTCATATATGAACTGAATTAATTGTACTAATGATATTACTAAGTCCAGCTAGCCTTTATAATATTGTGTCTTGGGAAAAATCCTTCTCAAATTTCAGGGGTGAGAGAGAAGATAGAGAATGTTCCAGTGTAAGTCATGAGCGTGCAGCGGTGGAAGCTGGAGGAAGTGAACAGAGCAGACAGTTCTGGGTGTGGGTTTTGAACAGGTATTGCAGCAAGATTTCCAGCCTTCACCGAAGGGCTCCACAGACCTGACTTTATGGTAAACTTCTCCATATCTTCCTCCTCCGGACTGGCTAGCCAGGCCGGGTGGGGTGGGAACAGGCAGGGTTTTGAGGGCCACCCTAATGCCCAGACATTTGGTACGGGCGAAGATTCATCAACAAAGAATTGGGAAAATGCTCCCACTTCTCCGGGTGCCCATGGCTTGGAAGAAATGCAAACCTGGCCTCACTGGCTCCATGATCTCTTCCCCACAAGAGACAAATGTGCTCGCAACTTACTAATTAGATGGAACCATCTTAATGATTTTATTGCTGTTGCAGCCTCCACCAAGAGCATGTTTGATTTGTGCGAGGCAATCAGCACCCTAATCCACGACCGGCTAACGAAGACAGGCAAGAGTGTTATTCCTAGGGAGTCCATCAACTTTACTTAATATGCAACGGGCGACAGGGGATAGGAAAAAGACGATTTGAAATTACTGTCTATTATTGTGGGCAAATGTTTCATAAAATAAAACAGTGGCTTCCTCCCATGATAGCGTTGGGAGTGGAAGACAGAGGAGGAAATTAACTGCGGGAAAGGGTTCCCCTGGTGGTGCTTAAGCTGATCCAGGCTTCCCTAGTGGCTGTTATTTTCCATGTGGATGCTCTTCAGGAGGAAAGCAAGAGCACAAGCTAGGATCTTTGTTTAATAATAAATCTCATATTTAATATCCACAGCAGCCCAAATCACTGACTACCTGCAAAGTGCTGTGCAGAACCACCCCTTAAAATCCTTAAATAGACCAATGTGTTAGACATAAGGCTTTCATTTCAGAGATGAAGAAATTGAGGCTGAGAGGTGAAACAATTTGCCCCAGGCCAAGCAACAGAGCTGGGAGGTGAAGCCACCACCCCCGTCATTTCCTGAGCCCGTGATTGGAACCACCGTGCAGCCGACCTGTGGCCAAAATGGCAAGGCCCGTGCGTGCCTGCAGTGTCCGCGATGCTCCTTTTGGAAAGGCCTGGTCACCACACTGATCGCTTTTTGAGTTGGCAGGAATTTTAGGGACCCCACAGGTTCTTGGCTGGCCTGCACATTGGAATCATCTGGAGACTTGAAAATTGGCGGATGCACCTGAACCCCAGCCTCAGAACCTCTGGCTTCATTAGTCTGATGTGGCCTTGCTGTGGAGGGGAGAGGGATTTAAAAGCTCCGCAGCTGGTTCCAATATGATCCAAGCCTGAGAACCACGCCGACCTAGAGCAGCCTTCCAAGACTGGCTGCTGCTGTGGCCCATGGACTATCAGCCTCACCCGGGAGCTTGTTGAACATGCAGACGGCCGGGCTCCGCCGCAGGTGACGCGTATGCACACTAAGGTATAAAAGATCGGCAGTGCCCAGCCCACCTTACAAAGGGGGTGTTGCAAAGAGAAAGAAGGAAGGGCATTCTAGGCAGACAGGTGACTATGCCAACTCCCAGAAGAGAAAGAATGGTATATTCAGGAACTCGAAGTGGGTGTTTGTGGCTGAAGCAAAAATTACTAAGGGCTTGGAAGATCAACCTTTTCGTGCAGGCGGGATACGCTTCTGCCGTGGAACTCGGCTGGCGCCGGTTGCTCTCTCTAGCTCTGTGGTTCATCCTCTCTCAGTACTCAATACTTTCCCAATAAGGCTCTACCCTGATCACCTCATTTCATTGTAACCTTTCCTCCTGACTTCATTATTTGCTCTCTTTCTCCCCCCCTGTAAAACTTAAAAACTTCGAATGCTCTTACTTTTTGTCTTCACTTGCCCCATGTCTCAGTAGGAGAACGCAAGCTCAGTGAGTGCCCAGATCTCGTGTGTTGTCCTCCAGTGCCTCCCCCAGCACTGGGAACAGAACCTGGCACTCAAGGTGCTTCCCATGTACTTCTTAAATAAGCAAGTTCTGAAGAGCAGAGCTGGTCATGCTTACTTTACCTACTGCTTGGCTGCGAAGTTTGTCAAGAGCCTTTTCAGGATTTTAAGTGAGTGAAGAACAAGATTGGATTTGTTTTTGATTTTAGACTGTGAGGCTGCTGTGTAGCTAGTGCCCTGTGGGGTGCAGAAGTCCAGGGCTACACTAAAGGCAGGAAAACCAGTTTGGCGGCAGTGGCAGCCTGTGCTGAGGGGAATGGGCTGCAGAAGGTGGAGTGCATGCAAGGCCTGCCTAGGAGGTAGCACCCTCGGGGGTTAGCTTAGGGAGGTGAGGCAGGGAGAAAACTCATCCTGGGCTTCTGCTTTAAACCACGGGAAGGACGAAAAGCCAGCTGTGAGCCCCGGCTGGTGTAGCTCAGTAGACTGAGCGCAGGCCTGTGAAGCAAAGGATCGCTGGTTAGATTCCCAGTCAGGATACATGCCTGGGTTGCAGGCCAGTTCCCAGTGGGGGACCCATGAGAGGCAACCACACATTAATGTTTCTCTCCCACTCTTTCTTTTTCCTGTCCTCTCTTAAATAAAATAAAGCCAGCTCTGAGATAGAGAGGGCTAAGGAAGAACACATTTGGAGAGAAAGAGGAAAGCTACTGTAAAGTAGTAAGCTTTTATATAACCCGGAGCAAACTTGAATTTCACATTCATTAAATAACTATACTCTTAATTGCTGGCATTACGCTAAACCCATGAGTGAGTGATCTTCCTTCAAAAATTCTGGTGTCCAGTCCCTCCCAGGAGCACGCCAGCGCCTTTCTTGCTCCCATTCTCCCGCCTCCCCACCCCAGGAGCATTATCTGTACCTTCATCTCTCTGTCTCTCCTAAGCTCCAAGGGCCTTTTTTTTTTTTCCTCTGTAACTTGTTTCCTGGGCCTGTTTTGTTCTACAGCTCACTTCTACCTCTGCGGCTTTCTAAATAAGCTTTTTCTAATAGTTTGAAAAAATGCTGCTAGGCATGGTGCTGGTTTCAAGGGATGCAATGAGGCACAAGAAAGATGTGGACCCATCTCCCTGCTACTGGAGAATTTAGGTAAAGAAACAAAGTGCTGGGGCAGGAAGAAAAAGGGGGAGAGGGAGAGAGAAATGAATGGAAGAGATTGTGAGAAGAGACCCTAACGGAGAGAGCTTGCTTTCAGCTATAAGGGAAATGCAACTTTCTGATAGTGTTTACACTGGAGCTTAAAGGAAACATAAGGTTTGGAAACAGGGAGAGAACAAAGGAGTCAGAAGCACAGAGGCAAAAAGAAATCTAAATCATATGTGAGGAATAGCAAATAATTTAGACTGTCAGACGTTTAAAGGCATGGGGTGTTGGGAGTGAGGCAAAACCGTGAACACACATGGAGAGCTGAGACAGTCAGGTGAACGGTTTTCACGTGTAAGATTCTGTAAGAACTTAGCCTGAAACACAATAGGCGCTCAGCGTGTGTCTATTCAGTACATCTATGAGATTACTTTTAATGTGGGTGAGGTTACAACGTGCTGTCTGGGGAACATAACCGTGACTTTAGTACAGACGACGGATTATAAAGGGGAGAGGCCAGGAAATGAGGCTATTTTAGTAATGTATTATTCAGATAAACTATCTTCTGTCAAATGACCGTTATATTTTAGTGTTAACACCATGAAAGTTTGCATCTGGTTTTCACAAGAGCCCACTGCAGGTGTTCCTGGTTAGGTGGCTCATAAAAGACAGTTTCCCTCCAAATTGTAACCCAAGCCCCTAGCCTCCTTGTACGCTGTGGCTTAGCCTCCCTCTAGGTGGCAGGTGGCAAACACAAGGCCCACAGGCTGAATCCAGCCCGGCACCTTATTTCTACCCGGCGGCGGCAGCAGCACTGAACTTCTTAACTGTTAAGGAATAGTTACATTTATACAGTCCCAAAATTACATTTAACCCTTTGAAGGCAACTGCAAGGCTGATGCGGTCCCCAGTGAAAATGAGTTTGACACCCCTCCTTCAAGGTCTTTGGGGTCTCCCCTAGTCTGCTCATAGGTTGCAAAAGAGAAAAGATGACACCTTTTCTTGAGAGGCTCCCATGAGGCATCCGGAAGGATCAGACAGCAGTTGCAGGCCCATTCCATCGGCCAGAATGCAATTCAGTGGCATCAGCCAACCACAAGGGAGGCTGGGAAACACGGTCTGTGTGCCCAGAGAGAAGCGGAACTAGTTTGTTGTCTAAATTAGTAGGCTCTGCCACAGTAACGAAGGTGAGTTAATAAAGATTGAGGGAATAAAGAGGAAGATAATGTAGATAATGTATTCCATAGATTTTGGGAAATGTACAATCCACAGTAAATTGCTACTTGATTGGGCGTGGAATGGGGGGGCTGTAGGCAAAGGATACATTTTCTGAATGTAATTGCCACCAATAAAAAGATTCACAGGCCACTGAAATTGTTGTTTCTCTGATGCTGTTTGAGAAGGAGAAAAACTATTGTTAGCAACTCATGGGAAAGTTTCCAGAGAGGTTTAGATGTTCTTGCATCAGTATGAAAGCTTCTTATTCTCCTATGTTTTATTAAAGAAAATACATTCATGTGTCCTGTTAAAAGCTTAAGAAAGCATGTATCCAAATTGGTGAAGTTTAGAGATACTTACTGGTTTACTAAGAGATAAACATTGCAACACAATGGGAAAAGTCTGTTGTTTTTTTTTAAAAAAAAACTACATATACACCTGTTCAGAAGATTGTGGTGGGTTTGTTACCTATATTTTCTCCTCAATGTTTAGTTCCTGGAAAATAAAAGGTAGCAACTATTGTTATGTGGCCATAACAAAGACAGCTATGGAGGAACTGGTCTGAGTTGGGTGAGCTGGGCACAAAGTAACAAATCATGGCATGTTTGTGTAGCGTGGTGATACTTTTAAAAGTCTCATTTTGCTGGGTTATTTCTCAAAGGAACTTCTAGTTCAATAGTAGCTCGCCGGTACATGATTCTCGGCTGAAATTTGTTTGCGGCAGATCTATTGCATAAATTGAGGCAGCTGTGCACAGCATGCGTTTCATCTCAATGACTACATCGTGAAGGGTGTTATTCAAAAGGCCACTAATCAGGGGAAAAGCTCCCTTCAATTGCGACTTCTCGGAGCCACATGCAAAGGAAAATTTGCATGTTTCATTAAGAGTGAACCGACCTATTGGTTTGTGTGCAGGCTGAATTATGTACATTTTCAGTTTAAAAAATGCTTAGATGTTATTTCCAGTCCCATGTCTTCCCTCAGTTCATTAGCCTGAATAAACTAAGTTCCCTTGGCGGAGAAATTGATTGTGGTGCCGAGGGTTTCTTGGGGCTCGTTGTTGCCACACACCCAGATAGCCTTAATAAGATTAGCCTCGTGTTTTCCTATGGGCTTTGATGATAGCTATCTACCATATTCCCCAACTCAAATCCTTGTCACATCTGACTTTTGTTTTGCTTCATTTTAACAATGTGTTTGGCTTACAGAATGAAAGTAGATTGATCTGTTTCGTTCCTTCTGAGTTAAGTTGTTCTGTTCATGGGTTTCCATGCCCTGGCTCGTGCGTGTGTATCTGCACTGGAGCAGACGGGGCTAATCTATATGAATCTGTTTTATGGAGAAGGAAAATGAAACCATGAATATTAATAGCCTATTATCTTGTGATGATATTCTAAACACATTCTCCATAAAAATCTCAAAATATGAAAGGAAAGGAGTTGGTGGGGGGAGGCTGAGGGGGAGGGGCGCCAAGAGGGAAAAATTGGGGCTAGTGTAATAGCATAAACAAAATATTTTTTTAAATATGAAAGAACACGGGGGTCACCTGTATAATTTGTGCCCTAGAGAAATGTGCTAAGAAAGAGCACAGAAACAAAGTATGGTTTGTTTTTGGTTTCAGGCCTGGCCATAGGAATAAACTGGGTCTGAAACTTGAACTTAGTTCAGTTCTGAAGTCCATGGTGGTGTATCGATGCACCAGGAAAAGTGAGCCAGGCACCCAATATCTTTGTGGATCAATAAAATGGAAGACATTAGTGTGATGGTTCGTGAATGCTCCCTTGTATTTCAGTTTAGGTGATTAGCTATTACAGAAATCAGGTATGATGTAATATTTTCCCTTTTTCCTGAAAGAAATGGTTAGAAATGGGTCTAGTACTGGAGACCCTGCATGGAATTTCATATCTCATTCATCACCTTCACTCCCTAATTTTCTTCCAAAAGAAAAGTGAGGTTTGGAGAGATGAAACAGCTTGCCCAAGTTAGCCCAGCTAATTAACAGTCATTTTGTTACATTATATGGTAGCCCATTTGCAGAAACAGGTCCCTAAATGTTCCCTTCTTTGAATAAAAACATCAAAGCTCTGTCTACTCTTAAATAAAATAGTTTCTTTGAGGTCATGGGCCATGATAAAAACAGGTTTCCTTTCTCTAAATATGACTTTATGCTCCTGTCGTCTTTGATGGCTGTGCGGGTCATTCATTAGGTACCCCCCGAATATCACTGTGTGGCAGTTACCCTGCAGGGCTTAGCAGGCCAGCAAGAGATATGTTTATATACTTAGTGGGACCAAGTAGGCTAATTATCACGTGACTGCCCAGAGAAAAGTGCACATAGTGGTCCAACGATGGAGGGTGGAAGATTGCAGATACAAGTTTGTGAAGTGCCATTAAACACCCAGCAATGATCTGATTCTTCCAACTGGAAGAAACTGAGGGAGATCACTTACTGTGAGCCATAGAATTCGAACCAAACACTACGCTTCTCTTGAAAAGAAACTTTCATTGCCAGTTGTGAGAAATCAAGCTTTTTGTAAGAGCTGGAGAACAGACACGTAGATATTTTAGTGTATAAGAGAAACGATTTTTAAACTATTTTTTAGTTTGAAAACTGAGTTATTTAAATGGCTCTAATGACATTTTTTTTTTAATCCTGAAAGTCAGCCTTGCCTTTTATATATCTGCAGTTTGGTAATTTATCAAGGGTCATATACTTGGGATCAGAGAGGTAGTTTCACATTAAAATAAGTTTAATTCTGCTTCATTTAAAAATGTGTTTAATTTATTTACGATACTATTGTCCTTTTTTTGTAAAAAAAGCTTGATTTTCTTTGTTTGAATAAGGCTAATATTACTGTACTTCTGCTAGGCTGAACTGACATTCCACCAGCTTTGTACTAAATTATACCTCCTGGTCTAATTTGCTAATTACAGATGACGTGTGGAATAAATTTTCTAATTACAGATGACATCGGGAACAAAAGGTTGTTGAAATGAGAGAAATGGAAAGAGCTCAGTTGGTGCAGAGTTGTTAGGTGCCTGTCTGGCTGGTGGTGAAAGCATTCTTGTGCCTAGGTCTGTTCTCTACGAATTTTTTCGTTCATCCACAAATTATTTATTATTGGCCTTCAACTGCTACAGATAAACCAAAGAACCAGAGGAAGTGCCTGCCTGTGGGGGATTATGCTCTGTAGGGGAGACAGACCATAAGCAAATAATTATAGCATACCTCCAGATAAAGATAAATGCCAGTGGTAAGAGAATGAAATAGGACAACAGTATAGGTGAAGGTGGTCGGCGGAGAGTTCCCTTAGCTGGGGTGGTTAAGAAGGCTCACCTGAGAGGGTGAAAATCAAGGAGAGAACTGATACCAGCAGAGGGAACAGGAAGTGCAAAGACCTGAACTGAAACAAGCATGAGGAATTGAGGGTCAGAAAGGTGACCCGCACAATTGACAGGAAAGTGAGGATGAGGAAATGGAGAGATTTGACCAAGCAGGCAGAGCAGGTAGTCCTCAACGTGCTGTCCCTGGACCAGCAGCATCGGCGTTGCCAGGGAACTGGGAGTGATGCCAGTTCTCAGGCCCCATCTCAGCCTCACTGAATCAGAGCCTCGGGGGGTGTGGCCTGGCAGTCTGAGTTTTAACCAGCCCTCCTGGGGGTGTGTGTCCAAACTCCGCACCCACTGATGGAGAGCCTTGCTGGTCACACTAAGGAACAGGAAGCTTATTCTCCACTGGAAGGTTTTAAGCATGAACTAATGTGATTTAGGCCTTGAAAAGATAACATTGGCCTTTGTGAGGAGAATGGACAGATTGGTACTTACTTTTTTATGTGTATATTCTAACTAAAAATTGTGGCTCAGTAGGAAAGAACAATTAGCAGATTCATGCCGGGCTCTGTTTACTTTCATTGTGAAGGATAATTGTGTTCAATCTCATGCCCTAATTCCAGATGTCGCTACCTAAAAATGCAAATAGAAATTCCCTACTGTGAGATGTCAGATAACTGAAATTCCAACATGCTTGTGGAAATGCAAACCCATTATCAATTGTGAGTTTTCTAGTTGAAACAAACAATTGGCTTTAGCAATGAAATATAATTAGGGTCATTATATATTAATGCTGTCTATTTTACCCTGGGTATCAGAGCCCAGATTTGGTAGGGGTGTGTGTGTGTGTGTGTAAAACATGCTCCCTAAAGTGGGAATTTAACCTTCCTTCCATAAAATCCCTTTGGATATTTATGGGGTCTCCAACGATGATTCAAGAGTTTCTAGAACAATCTTCTCAACCCCACTCAATCTGCCATTCTCCCTTTGCTTCTTTATTTCCCTCTCCCTGTGACTTGTCTAGTAATGTTATGTGTTATTTGTGCCACAACTACCATACACCTTCTCCCATTCCCAGAGGTGCTGCCTTTTGTAATATGCCCTCTGGCTCTGTGCCAACATCCCAGCAGGGCCCGTGCTAAGGCTGCTGGTGCACACCCTGCTGGGGCTACAGTTGCACTAAAAGCCCAAAGAAGGGCTGCGTTGACTTCTCCAAATCTCACAGGCATTGCGAGAGAAAGCCCCTTTCCATTCCTGTCTGTGCCTCCTCTCTCCTGGGACTCAGATGGGATGCCTGCTCGTTCTACCTCCCAAACACGTCTACTTCCTGAGCTTTGGCATAAACTTCCTCTTGGCACTTCCTTTCTCATTAGGCAAGCTTTATATCGTATGTTCTTGTAGAAATCTCTCATAGACTCTTGTGACATAGGGTCGTCTCGCTGGTGACTGTCGAGGCAGGCTGCATACCACTCTTCACTGTCGTGGGCGGATCCTCTTCTCTGCTTTATGGTGTAGGGGCCTCTGTTTCCTGAGTTCCATGGTTTCCTCTTTCTCACTTTATTCCTTTGTTTGCTGGAGCACATTTCTCACTTCCCGGGAAAGGGTGCATGAGACAAACTTGATTTTTGTTTTGTTTTTTAGAATTTTCATGTCTAAAATTATCTCTCTTCTCTCCTCACACTAAATAATGATACTTGAAAAGACTTCCAGATTAAAAATCGCTGTTTCCTTAGCATTTTGAAGGCATTGCTCCATTGTCTTATTTTCAGTACCATTCAGATTCTTCATTCTTTGTATAGAATGTATACTTTTCCCCTATGGGACTCTTTGGCATCTTTTCTTTCTCCCTAAAGTTATATTTCACTGTGAAATGCCTTCATGTGCCTTTATTTTCACTCATTATGTCAAACCATTATGATGGTCAGAACTCACAGTCCTGATATCTGTCTTTTGTGGGCAGGGCCTTTTCATGAATTGTTTTGCTGGTGGTTTCTTCTCTTCATTTTCTCTGCTCTCTGATGATATTTTTTTTAATGTGCAGCTGATTGGGAGCTCTGAGCACTACAAGAGGCTTGTTGACTCTGGTCTTCATGATCAGGTGATTGGATGGACTCTCTTCTTGGAGAATTTCTGATACCAACATCTTCAGAATTTTCTCTTTGCTTACAATCCCCAGAGAAGACTCTGCCAATTCTCTGGCCTGGCTGTCTAACGCTGGTGGCTGAGTAGATGTGAAAAAGGGCTGAGGCCTGAACATTCAGCAGGCAAATGCTCTGTTGTTCCATCGTTTTCTGTCTGGGGCCCACCTCTCAACTGTGTGTTGTGTCCCTCAGTTCAGAGTCCCTCTATTCCCTTCCCCAGAAGTAAAGCTCCAGGCTTGCACAACATGGAAGAACATTGGGGAAAGACCTTGGGGAGCTGACTGCTTTTCACCTCACCTCCTCTAACCCTTTAGAAGTACTTGGTGCCATTTACTTCTGAGCCTCCTGAGAGTTCTGCAGTGCAAAGAAGGTTGCTTCTTGCCTTTCCCTGCTAATTTAGAATTTTGCTGTTTTGAGTCTACAGAATCAGTCACCATCCATCCATTCATCCATCCACCCACTTTTTAACCCCCAACATGCTGGTTCATCACCTCCCATTTTCCTTTGTGAGTTCATGCATTTATTAAAAAAAATACTTTACGTGAGATTTCATGGGATTTGAGAGGGAGAAGTAAATGTATATGTTTCATTCACTATTGCAAATCCAAAGTGCTTTCAGACTTACTTTCTCTCCTCTAGTCTCTGAACTGGGTTGGAAGGATGGAGAGTGATACAAATTATGACATCTCTATTCCTCTACTTCTCATTAGAAAACAAATAGCTACAGTAAGTTAGGTTTAGTTTTTTCCCCCTCTGTGTTACGCATAACATAGTTCGATTTAGTTTCTTCTTAAGATTAGCAAGGATGTGTTTAAATTTCAGAAAGAGGAATGGAGATTAGATAATAGCAGAAATCTGTGTGGATGTTGAAATGCGCAATCAGGGGAATCCACTGCACCTGAGGAGTAGCTGAGTTTACAAAGAGCTGGCAGCACAAGCCTGAATCTTCAGTTGGCTGGCGTTGACTTCGTAAGGCCCGGCAATTAGTGCAGGAGTGAGCACACTCTTCTTGTCTGGATGAAGAAATATCTGCAGTGTTAAGCAAAGGTAACACTTTCATGGGTACAGGTTTGGATACTGCAAAGTTGGTCCCTGAGATAAACTCCCATCTCATTTAGTGCCTGGGCATCAGTTTTGGGGGATGGTGAGCATAGCTGGTGCCAGATGGGTGGTGACTCTGTGATCATGGTAGAGGGGACGAGAGAGTTCTAGCAGCTGCTATGAAAAACACTTAACCACATACAATGTACCATTAGTAATATGTCCTCCAATTTCTGCCTGGAAAGGTGGTGGAGGATTACTGCTATCCTTTCAGAGGCCTTAGGTTTACCTGCCCTACTTTTTTTCTTCTGTTATTTTTCATGTTAGTTGCAGCATAATTGCATCTGGATATTTTTTGGTAATTTTTTCTTTGTGTTGAGGATCGGGGTGTGGGAGTGAGCTGGAAAGACTTTTTTTCTTACAAGGAGAAGATTACAATTGTTAACATCGTTCACCCATGAGAGTCCCCCTTCGGTGCCAGTGTTGCCGGATGTCGGGAACCCAGTGCTGCAGGGAGAAAGCTATGTTTGCTGTGCCATGAAATTGGATTGGATTTATGTTTAACTGCAACGTCAAACTCAAGAAAATGAACTTGTCATGTGCTACTTTGCACTGGAAGCTTGGCCACTCCTTGTGCTTTCTGGATTTAAGTTCGGAAGGATAGTACTGATGTAACACTTATGTGTTTGGCCAGGATTTTCTGATTGCTCGTTTCAGAGGACAGTGTCTCATGGGAGTAAAGAGTGTAGGTTTCGAAGTGAGACAGACCTGGTTCCAAATGTGTGTGAGTGACTTTGATCAAGTGAGTTAATTTCTCTAAACCTCAGCCTCATTTGTAAAATGAGAATTAGGTTAGTTATGGACAGCTGTGACCCGAATAAACTTGGTTCCACAGCAGACTAGTAAATGAATCCTGACATACAGCCATTTGTAACAACATGGGTGGATCTTGAGGATATCCTGCTAAACCAAATAAATCAGGCAGAAAAGGACAAGAACCGAATGATTTCACTCAGATGTGGAATGTACAACAGAAAGCAACACATGAACAAATGAAACAAACTCATAGACACAGACACGAGTGAAGGTTACCAGAGGAGAAGGGAGGTGAGGGAAGGATGGAAACAGTAAAGGGAGTCAAATACATGGTGATGGAGGGAGGCTAGACTACAAGGTGGTAAGCACACAATACCAATATACAGATGATGTATTGTAGAATTGTATACCTGAAGCTTGTATAAACTTAGTAATTAATGTTACCCCAGTGAGTTTAATTTTTAAAAAAGAAGGAATCCTGCTTTGTGGGATGCCCACTCGGTCTCCCTAGAATTTATCTATCTCATCACACACCAGACATCCTTGTTTTCAAACATTCCCGCTGATACATTAGATCTGGAGACAGTATTGGAAAAAAAAAGTCGAGGTAGGAAAATAAACGTGATTCAAAGGATCCTCTATTCAGAACTGGGTTTCTGGCATTAAAGAAGTAATTCAGAATCGACTGTGAAAAGAAGAGCTCCGAGTCAATGACGTGGTTTCCTTTTTCTATTTATCAAATCAAACACATTTCATACAGGAGCAGGAACCTCTGAAAACAAATGCCATGACACCTCCTTTAAGCAATTACTCCAGGGACTAATGAAAGTCAATTGTCTACTCCAGGTAGAGCTTTCATAAAAGATTGAATAACAATGGAATTGGAAACTGCGTCGTGCTCTAAAGAAGTGGCCTTTTAAGACGCCTGATTGCCCATCATGCAGCGTCTCCAGTACTGGATCCATGACCTGCTTTAGAGGAGTAGCCTTGATTGAGGAATGCCATGTTGAATACCAAGGTCTATCCATCATCTGGTTACTTATTAATGATCAGGTTTATTCTTTTTCTCTGACTCTTAATATTTCTAAACCTCGTAAGAATGAGTGAGCACATTTATGTGTGAACCTCAGGAGAACTCCACTTGGCTGCTATTGCCTAATTGATCTTCACAGTTGGTCCATAAGGAGGACACCACTTTAATGTCCTTCAATCTGTAGAACGAATAACCGAGGAACAGAGAAGATAAATTGTGTTTGCCCCAAATAGCTGGGTTTTAAAGGAGCCTTCTACAGTCACAACGATGAAACCCATTCTAAGCTTTGAACGCAAGGGACTCAGCTGCCTGTATGGGGGTGCCTGGAGGCTGTTTAAACAGGGAAACCCTTAGAAATGCTCAGGTGGTCCCAGGTCTCAGAGGAGCAGCAGTCTGTGCAGTGCCTCTGGGACCTACTAGGACCTATTCTCTCATTCTCTTTTCTAGGTTCAAGAGCTGGGTGGGTTGGGGATGCTCTGCCCAGCAAAGTGCAAGGTGACAATCCCAGCAGTGGGAGGGAAGGACTCAAACCTTACTGTACATCACTAGATCCACATGGCTGGGCATATTAAGAGTGAAAGCGGAGTGGCAATGATAATGATGACAGTGACAACGATGACTTATTTTATTAAATGCTACTACTTTGTGCAGGCTCAGAGCCAAGAATTCTATTTGTTTTATTTTCTTAAATCAACACAGTTCTTGGTGAGGTTGGTACTAATGTGATACCCAGTTTACAGGGGAGAGAAAGTAAGGAATCTGACATTTGTTGGTAAAGAAAAAAGTGGAAAATCAGAGCTTCCAGAGGGAGTCACTTTTTTTCTAATGTAGAATATGGCAATTTGTGTTGCAATGCTTGGTTGGCCTTTTTACAGTTTAATTAAGTTTTTGATTCAAGGATTTCTTTGAGGTATTGTGTGCAAGTATTGGGCTAGGCACTGAACATAATGAAATGAAGATGGCCTAGTGCCTGTCCTTAGGAAATTCAGTCTAGATTTGGCTATGAGCTCAAGTTCTTGTTTAAAAAGATTTTATTATGTTTAGAGAGGGGAAATGAGGGGAAAAAGAGAGAGAGAAACATCAATGTGTGGTTGCCTCTCCCATGCCCCCTACTCAGGACCTGGCCTGCAACCAAGGCATGTGCCCTGACTTGGGAATCCAACTGGTGACCCTTTGATTTGCAGGTCAGTGGTCAACCCATTGACCAACACCAGCCATGCAACATGACACCAGTGAGTGTGACAGAGCCTGAGGCCAACTGGCGAGTGCATACCCTAACTAGAGATGTTCCAACTAAGTGGAGTTAACAACAAAAATCCCTGCCATATAAGCAGAATTTCTGGGCTGGATTAGATCTGGCATTACTATACCTCTCATGGACTGGATATTTTCTAATTTCTTGTCCAATAAGTTTTCTCTGGGTTTTTTTGTAACATGAAAACATAGTCTTGACCTCTGAAATGAAAACTTTGATACGGAGGCTTAGGAACCTACTAATGGCCACCACTCCTGCTTTGAAGGATGCCACCAGAGGGAGAATGGAGTGGGCTCACAGAGAGAGAAGCGGAGACAAACGGAGGGGTGAGAGAGAGTCCAAAGGGCGTTCATGTCCATGGTTCCAACGCTCCCTGAGGCTCAGTGGCACCTTTCCTGCAATTTGGCTGTTCAACTATTTCTTCAGGCATAGAAAACGGCACTCTGGAATATCCTTCCAAGATATTTTTTTCACTTTCAGCCAGCTAGTATAAGTTGGGTTTCTGCCATGTGTAACTAAAGGTGACTCGACTAATTCACAAGGCTGCCCGTGAGGGCAGTGAGAGAGATGGAGGAGGCAGAGTGGACAGTCAAGACTGAGGGGAAGGGGTCCATCCACAGAAGACAGGGGGCCAGGTGGGGCCACCTGTACTCATCAGCCTCAGCACAGAGATGTGCAGACTCAAAACAAAAGTAGTAGGGGTCAAAATGAGAATACAGAAGGCAACTGTGGGAATTGGGGGGGGGAAATGATGGGGGCAAAAATCAGCTTCTGTTTCTAACTGAAGCTAAAGCCCCAATGAATGAACTTTTGCCAGAAAGCGGCTGGAAAATGAATTCTGGTATTCCTAGGTAGGTGGAAGACAAAGATTTTAAAGGAGGGGAGGCTGGGACTAGTTGTCAGGAGGAGCAGGTGGAGCTGGTGGCGCTGGGGCAGTCTGTAGAGTTCTTAGATTGTCCTTAGAACTTACCCTGGCTGCTTTGGGGTCCTTTTTTTCCTCACCGGAGATGGGCCAGGATGGTTCTACTGGCTTCATCTTAATCTGGATCTGCCCTCTAAGGGTTTGCTACCTTCTTGGTGTCAGGAAACATGTAGCCACCCTCCCTAAACATATTCTGGGAACATTTTCCCCGCTGTATGTTGCCAGCTCAATTTTTAAAAACAGCTTTATTGAGATATAATTCACATATGCAGTTCACCTATTTAAAGTATGTAATTTGGTGGCTTTTAGTGTATTCGGAGTTGTGCAACCATCACCACAGTCTATGGTGGAACATTATCACCACCCCCAAAGAAGCCCTGTACCCATGAACAGTTACCCCTCATTTCTTTTCCAGCTGTCCACTCTCTAGCCCCAGGAACCCACTACTCTGGTTCCCATCTCTTTAGATTTGCCTGTTCTGGATACTTCACATACAGGGAATCATATAATTGGCACCTTTTATGATTAGCTCCTTTTGCTTACCTTAATGTCTTCAAGGTTCATCTGTATCGTACATACGCAAATACTTCATTTCTCTTTATTGCTAAACAATAGCTCATTGTGTGGATATACCACATTTTATTTATCCACTTGTCAGGCGGTGGACTTTGGCATTATTTCCACTTTGTGACTATTATGGATAATAGTGCTCTGAATATTCATGGACAAGTTTTCGTGTGGATATGTTTCCATTTCTCTTGCAAGTATACCCGGGAGTGTGATTGTTGGGTTGGTTATACAGAAACTTTATATTTAACTTTTTAGGAACTATTTTTCAAAGTAGCCATACTATTTTACATTATTACTAGCAGCAAAATATGATGGTTCCAATTTCTCTACATCCTCACCTTATGTTTTTAAAAAAATTATAGCCATCCTAATGGTTGGAAGAAGTATTTCACTGTGGTTTTGATTTTCATTTTCTTATTGACTAATAATGTTGAATATTTTTTCATGTGCTTATTGGCCATTTATAAATATTTGTAGAGCTATCAATTCAGATTCTTGTCCAATTTTAATTGGGTTGCCTTTTGGGGGGGTTGCCTTTTTATTAAGAGTACTTTATTCTACATGAAAGCTTTTTGTGTTTTAGATGAATTATAAATATTTTCTCCAATTTTTTGGGTTGTCATATTTATTTTTAAAGCACAAAAAATTTTAATTTTGATTATGCTCAATTTTCTTTCAATCACTGCTTTTGCTTTTGGTGTCATATCTAAGAAAACATTGCCCAACCCAAAGTCGTAAAGACTGACTCATTTTCTTTAAAGAGTTTTATAAATTTAGTTCTTAGATTTAGGTATGGGATCCATTTTTTAGTTAATGTTTTTGTATTATGCAAGGAAGGAGTCCAAGTTTATTCTTTTGCTGTGGATATTGAGTTGTTCCAGCACTGTTTGTTGAAAACACTATTTTTTCCACTGGATAGTCTTGGCATCCTTGTTAAAAATCAGTTGACCATTAAATAAGAGTTCACATCTGGACTCTCCATTGTATCCTATTGATTTATATGTTCATCTTCATGCTAGTGCCATACTACTTTGACTTCTGTAGCCTTGTAGTAAGTTTTGTGTCCACCAATTTTCAAGATTTTTTTGGATAGTCTGGGCCCCTTACATCTCCATATGAATTTTAGTATCAGCATATGAGTTTCTGCAAAGAAGCCACTTAGGAATTTGATACTTATTACACTGAATTATTTTTCTTAGTGACTGAATTTTGATACTGTTTGGTAGCGATTGCATTGGATCAGTTTGGAAGTAGTGCTATTTTAACGATGTAAATCTTCTGATAAATAAATATGTGATGTCTTTCCATTTATATAGCTCTTTCATTTCTTTCAATAATATTTTTCTTTCAATTTTTTATTGTATTTTTCCATTACCATTTAACCCCCTTATACTTCCTTCTCCTTTCCCCCACAATCAGCACACTGTTGTCATGTCCATGAGTCCTTTTTCCTTTTTCCTTGATACCTCCACCCCACAACCTCCCCACCACATAGCTCTCAGCCTGCTCTCTGTGAGTCTCCTCTAATTTTGCTTGTTTGTTCATTTTGTTCACTAGATTCCACGTATGAGTGAAATCGTACGTGGGATTTGCCTTTTTCTGATTGGCTTATTTCATTTAGTATAATGTTCTCCAGGTCCATCCATATTGTCACAAAGGGTAAAATTGTCTTTATGGCTAAGTAGTATAGTATTCCATTGTGTAAAATGTCCCACAGTTGCTTTATCCACACATCTACTGATGGACACTTGGGCTACTTACATATCTTGGCAATTGTAAATGAACATAGGGGTGCTTATATTCTTGTGAATTAGTGTTTTGGGTTCCTTCAGATATATTCCCAGAAGTGGGATCACTGAGTCAAAAAGAAGATCCATTTTCAGTTCTTCGAAATATCTCCATACTGCTTTCCCAGTGGCTGCATCAGTCTGCATTCCCATCAATGGTGCAAAAGGGTTTCCCTTTCTCCATATCCTCGCCAGCACCCATTGTTTGTTGATTTATTGATGATAGACAGTCTGACTAGTGTGAAGTGCTACCTAATTGTAGTTTTAATTTACAGTTTTCTGATGAGTAGTGACATTGAGCGTCTTTTCATGTCTATTGGCGACCTGTGTGTCCTCTTTGGAGAAGTGTCTATTCAGGCAGTTCCTTTGCCCATTTTTTAGTTTACAGAGTATAAGTTTTATACTTCTTATTACATTTGTTTAAATGTTGTATTTTTGATGCTATTGAAAGTTTAATTGCTTTTTTTAAAAGATGGTTCATTGCTAGTGTACAGAGAAATATAATTTATTTTTGTATATTGATCTTGTACCGTGCAACCTTGCTGAACTTGTTTATGAGTCCTAACAGTATTTTTGTTGATACACAAGATCATGTCATTTGCAAACATAAATAGTTTTACTTCTTTCCAATTTGATGGCATTTATTTCATTTTCTTATTCATTGTCATGGCTAGGGTTTCCAGTACAATGTTGAATAGAAGTAGTGGGAGTGGTCATCTGTCTTGTTTCTCATCTTAGGGGTAAAACATTCAGTCTGTTACCATTGAGTATGATGGTAGTATGAATATTTTATAGATACCTTTGGAGGAAGTTTGCTCCTATTTCTATTTTGCTGAATATTTTTAATATGAGAGCATGTCAGATTTTATTTTGAAAAGCTGATCTTGTGACTTTTGTCTCAGTCTATTAATAAGGTATATTAATTGGTCTACTGTTTTAAATGTAGCTTTCTTGAACATTTGAGAACATTTACTTTTGTATAGTCAACCTATGTCATCACTTAAGTTCTCTGGAAGCAGCCGGTAAGACAGAATTTGTAATGCAAGAGTTTTATTAAGATCTACACCTGTGAAAGAATTGGCAGAAGCAAGGTTGGGTAGCGGAAGTCAAACTGCTATTCACATCTGACAAAGTTTAAGCCAATCCCGCTGGGAGCTCTGGAACAAATATTTCCTGTGAAAGTGTCCTGTTATGGGTCAAAATGGCTGGGTTTTTTTGGCCCATGTTGCTCGGGAACCAGATGGTGGGCTGCTCTATGACAAGTGTGCCCTGGAGCCAGGTAGCTCTCTGCGACTGACGGGTCACTGAGGGTACTGTGATCTCAAGGCTGTGTGCAGGTCACTTGGGCAATGAGTCTTTCCTTGAAGGGTGATCTGGGCCTTGCATTCCTATGTCAGCCACGCTATCAGTCATAGAAATCTCAGACTCTGACCCAAGGTTTGTTTTTGTTATCAGAAGTTTGACAAGTTTGAGGTACATCAGAGAACAAAAGTGTGTAGTAGCCCTCATACTCTTTGGACAAAGCCGTACACAATAGGCCAGTAGCCGCAGACGCACCAGCTGGTCCCCACAGCCCTCCGTGGACTACTTAGCACACATAAAGGTGTACACCCAGAGGCTTTGGTGACTCATCTACCTATTATCTCATGAGAATTAGGGCCTCCCCAAATTAAAAAATATATATAACTGGGAAGCAGTTTCACTGATGCTGTCTTCATTTAAGAAAGAGAATTTCTAGTTGAAAATGTACTTTAATAATGCCTGTTTTGTGTTTATTTATTTTGCTAGTCTTATCTTTGTCTTCATTTTCCCACTGAAAGTCTCTATACATGTTACTCAGGGAACCTCATAATCACCAGAAAGCATGAGGAAAAAGAGAGATGAAAAAGTCAGGTCTATTTCTATCAAAAGAAGTGCTGCTTGGAAATCGAGGATAAATATTTGTTTTACTTTTTATTCTGGCTTTCTTGCTCTAGGTCTCACTTCAGTGGGCCTCTAAAATCAACCTAGATTGGGTTGAATTTACTTGTTCTTTGTTCTCAGAAAATGTGGTATAATGAGCAGGAAACCACATTTACGCTAATGTGGAGTGTCAATACACTTTATGTAAATAATTCTTAAAGTCTTACATACTTGATTATCTGGGGAGTAGGGAGGGAGAAATTAACACTGACTCCATTCTCGAAGTGAGAGTAACTCTTTGGTACTATTTACATCAGAATTTTCTGGTTACTATTCTTAGAGGCAAGTGATTCTTCCACAGATGAAATAACCTGTCACTTCTTGAATCTGAAATCTGACTCATCAATAACAGGCATCGGTTTCCTCTCTGTCCCTGAAATGCCAGGGTAAGCAAGAGAGAGCAGCTCATGGCGGAGGCTTTGTCAACACTGAATGGGTAAACATGGTAGGCCTTTTCAAGCATTAGAAGAGGATTCTTACTGATCAAGTGTGGAATGTGAGCAGAAGCATCTAATTTTCCCTGCCTTCAGTCCCCCCACCCCAAGCCCCATGGAAATGACTAACAGCGTTTTAGAGATAGCAGGGAGCTGCAAGGAATTGCTGCTGGAATGTAGCAGGTACAGCCAGTTAAAGAAGTTGCCTTTAAGGACCAGTAAATACTTATTTGTCTATGAAATTGCTGTCTGCTCTCCATTTGTAGGAGTCAGATAGGCCTTATGGCAGGCAAATGAAATGACCAGGAAGATAGAATAAAAAAATGAAAATAGCCCACTTGTCCACCTCTGTTTCATTTCCTTTTTTCTATAAAACACAGCATTGTGTTCTGTAACCATGAGTAGTTGCTAATTTTCACAATGATCACATCAGATCATCTCAAGTGATCAGTAATACAGTTTCCCATTGCTGAGATCTGTCTGAGCAAAGAGACATTTTTTGTGTTGCTATAAGATGCTCTGAGGAGATCACAGTAAGAAAGTTACAGGGGGAAATGGTTGCAGTATTTTCTGTCACTTGTCTTATAGTAATCAAACATTTTTAACCTGCTTAGCCTTTTAGTATTCCTTCTCTAGAAATTTCTTTATACTGAAATTATAACATATAGCAAAGTCCATGGTATGAATACAAAAGAGCTGTTTGAATTTGCTGTGCTGGATGGTAGATCCCCAAATGCTAGTGCTCAGCTAGCAGAACAAATATTTTGACACCTTCCAGTAATTCCAAATGGTGAACATTTAAAACCCATGGGGACTGTCTTTCTTTCACATCCAAAGCCAGTGAGGTCCGACTGAGTCCTTTTACTGATATGTCTTGTTCTCTCTCTTCTGCCTTCTTCCACCACTTTTAAGGATCCTCGTGATTCCTTTGGGACCTACCCAGGTAATCTAGACAGTCTCTATATTTAAGGGCATCCGATTAGCAACCTAATTCTATTTGCAACCTTAATTTCCCATTGCCATATGGCCTACTATATCCATAGGTTCCAGGACATCTTTGGGTGTATTATTCTGCCTACCACACCTTACATAGCTAATCAGACACTAGGTATAATGGCTTCTACCTTCTAAATATGTCTCCACCCCATCCAATTCCCTTTTCTTTTGTTGTCTAGAATATAATGTAGATTTGGTCAACTCCCACCTGAATCATGCTGACAGTCTCCTAACTGGCCTTCCAGCCTTTGGCTTTCCCTTCCCAATCTACTGTACACAACCCCTTCCCTCTGGGTGCCTTTTACAATACGGATATGGGTCCCTTCACGATGGGTCCCTTGCTTAGGACCCAGCTTCACCTTGGCACAATCGCCTTGCACCCTTTATTTTAGCTGCTTCTGAACTTCATCTTCCTCCAACACAATATACTACCCTGTCTTACCTCTGGACTGCATACTTTGCTAAAGTCTTCTTTAGCTTCTTTAGTCTTCTTTTACTTTGCTAAAGTCTTCTTCTCTTTCAGGCTTCATTACATTTCACTTTCTATAGGAAGCCTTTGCTGATCCCCATCCTCCAGAATAGGCTTCCCTTACTGCCCTATATCAGCACTTACTATTTTTGCATGGTGATGTTCCTTTTGTTCTGCTGTTTCTCTAAACCTCTTGACTCTGAGTTCCACGAAGACCAGGAGTCATACCTTGCTTAGTAGGCCCGGAGTATTTTTAGTGCCTAGTTGGTGTTTGACATATAGTACATTCTCACTATTAATTCACTGAGTTAGAGAAAGAAAGAATCAGTATGGTTTAAACCCTTTAGCAGATAGTGACTGTGCTCTGTCCAGCCCGTTGAAGTTCATCCTACCTCTCTTGCTCTGGTTGTGTGAGATGCACACGCACTGGCCTCTCAGTGCTGCCAGGGCCCCTGCCCACTTGTGCTGCAGAAACATTGCCCACGCTGCACCCTCCATCTGCGATGAATTCTCATGCCGTGCTGATCCTCCAGATCTCAGCCCAGGGCTCACTTCTGCAGGGAAATTCTCCTTGACTCTCCCCATTATGGACTGAATGTTTGTGTCCCTCCCCGCAAAATTTACATGTTGAAGTACTGAACTCTCATGCAATGGTTGGTGAAGACTGGGCCTTTGGGAGGTAATTAGGTTTAGATGGAGGTCATGAGGGTGGGCCTCAAATGATGGGATTCGTGTCTTTTTAAGAAGAAAAAGCGATTAGAGGCCTTTGTTCTTCGTGGGAAGACAAAGTAACAGTCACAAGGCAGCTGTCTAAAACCAGGAAGAGGATCCTCACCAGACACTTGAATTGGCTGGCACTTTGATCGTGGACTTCTCGACCTTCAGAGCTGTGAGAAATACATGTTTGTTGTTTAAGACACCTAGTTGATGGTATTTTGTTAGGGAAGCCCAAGCTGACTAAAACATACCCCATCCCTCTGAGTCAGGCTTTCTTGTTATATTTTAAGAAAAACACACACACATCACTTCCTGGCCTTTTGGCTAAGATCAAGAGAAGAAAAACACACACAGAGCATTATCTCAGTATTTTTGCATTAATTAGAGGAGATGTATAGTTAATATTTGCCTCACTAGTAAATTAAATTCCATGAGAACAGAAACTATCTATTTCGATCCATCATTATATCTACATCCAGCCACTAGTAAATATTGGGTGAAAAAAATGAATGAATACATTTCTCTCCTTTTATCCTCTAAGTTTCTCTTTTTCTTTCCTTTTCTCCTTTCTTCCTCTCTTCACTGTGCAAGCTAGGTAAGTTATAAATGTATGAACACAGAAAGTAGGTTGTCTATATTAAAATAGCAATGTAAGATCCTTAGATCATCAGCACCAATTTCCATACCAATCAGAAGTACATTCACCAACCCTGAAGCCCGGGTGGATAACTTATGAACTTGTTCAGTCACTGGTGGCTTATGACATGTTCATACATTATATTTTCTCAATAGCTCCGAATGTTTGAAAACTCTCCATTTGTCAAACCAACAACCATCTTCTTAAAATCTCTCCATTTATCTCATCTCAGCCCTCTGTATCAATACAAGATCAAATGTTTTTTTCTTCTGCATGACCCCCTTGAAGTATGTAAAGGCAGTTAAGACCTGCCCAAGACTCATTTCTAGGTCCCATTCCTTTCAACAATCATCACACTCTTTGTGTTTTGTGCTCTTCTCTTGTTTTTCTCCCTATCACCTTCCTTCTTCCCCATCCTTTCTTCCTCCCTTTTTTCCATCTTCTTTCCTTTCTCCTGCTCCCTGTTCCCTTCACCCTTTTGTTTCCCTCTGCCTTTTCCTCCTTTCTCCTCTCCTTACTTCTCCTTCCCTTTCTCTACTTAGTTTCCCCCAAATAGAAAGCAACTAAATGATCTATATTTCCTGTTTTCCTCTTAAAAATCAGGCCTGCCCTGGTCATCAGAGCACACAGAGGGAAGGAGAGAGGGAAGTCATCAGCCTTCAGTCATTTAGATGAGTGACAGTTGTGCCTTCATCTATGCTATAGACAAACATGTTGAACAGGGCTGAGCTACGTACAGAAACCTGGGAATGCCACTGAAACTTCCCCCCATGTTAATACTGATCCATTAATCAACACTCCCAGTTATTAATATGCCATCATCATGCCCATGCAGAAAATGTGAACCATAATGTAATCACCAGGGAATCTTGAAAGCTAGATTTAATATTTCAGAGAAATCCATTCATTTATTTATTCACTAAATTGAGTGCCCACTTAATATGTAACCCTGACATTTTTAACTGAATATTTTGGTTGTGACAGCTATAATAGAGCTTTGAAATTTGGGATGTCAAATTTTTGTTCACTCAGAAGGCATATAAATAGTTTCCTGTCCATTTTTGATACATCCAGCTAATACACCATAACCAGTGACCAATTTAGCACTCGGTCTGGGTCCTTCTGCTTTAACTTCAGAATTTCCATTTATCGACTCAATTGACATGTAAGTCCATCACAGTGGCAGCTGCTTCTATCATCTTTGCTAAATGAAATGGAGATTGTGACTATCTCTTTTCATTAGATCAACTATGCTGCTTTGTCATCCCAGCAGAAGCAGTCAAAGCCCCAGAATGCATGACTGACTAGGTATCTGTGACTCACCACCAGTGCTTCTGGGTGTTTCTGCAAAGGGGTGGTCCTGTCGGCCTGCACAGGTTTTTGTTTCCAGCCCTTCTGGGATACTTGATGCAAAACTTGCAGGGTTTTTTTTGTTGTTGCTTGTTTTTTTGTTTTTGACAGTGTGATAGTACATACTTCTCTTTCTCCCCAGCCCTTGATCAGCTAACACCGCTATCCTCCCATTGCATCTCTCCAGCTACTGCCTACTCCAGACTGTCATCTTCCACCTGAATTGCAGCCAGAAGGCAATTCCAGCAGGGCTCCCTTTTTCCTGCCTTGCCTTCCTTCAGATGTTTACACTGTAGCCAGAGAGATGCTCCCAAAAGATAAAGCGATTTGAGTCATTCTCCTGCTCAAAAACCCTCAATAGCTCCCTATCACCCACGGATGACAGAGAATGTGGTTAAAAGCACATTCAAACCCAGTGAAAGGCTTACAGTGGCTGGTACAACTTTCCCCAAGGAGATGAGGGTATTCAAGTGTGGCAAACTGATATAAATCCTGTGTAAACTATGGTGTGATTGGGATACCCTGAAGATCACAAAGAGCAGTTAGGCTGCTGGTGACTCAGCACATTCTGCAAAGAGGGTAACACGCCAACAGCACCCGGGAGGCCAGATGCCACAGAAGACCAAGTGAAGATGAAGCTTCCAAAAAAATTTCATAATCAAGAAGGGGCGTGGCCAGAATAGTAGATGACCGTCATCTACAGTGTGGGTTGGCTGGCAGTGCCTACAGGGAATGGGAGGCAGTATCTGAATGGCAGACATATGGCTGAACAATCCCATTGAGCACTGCAATCTGAATGAGCACAGTCAACATTAGAATCGGTTTGTAAAATGTGTGTGTGCTGCGAAGCGTGTATGGGCATGTGTATTTTGTGAAAAAGGAAAGGAGACATTTAAGCACCTGGCTATGGAAGATCAAAGTGAACCATTTAACATATGCGAGATTTACTTAAACAGGTGTAACAACACACTGAACAGGTGTGTCATCTAGCGTGCATGTGCACCTTCTGATCGGGGCTTGTGATGTCTCGAGCAAGACTTTTGAATGAGTACGTGCACAATCTGAATATCAGTGTGTGATGTTTGAGCTGTTTACCAAGTGAGTATGTCTTTTTTAAAGCTAACGTGTAACAGTTTACTAAACGTGAGTGTCACCTGCAGTAGTAAGGATACAATCTGCACAGCAGGTAGATCATCTGAATGAGGATGGGTAGCGTCCATGTCACACTTGAGCATGCACCTGAATCACCTCCAGGACACATTAAAGCACATTGCTGGGGATTCATGCCCAGAGTTCCTAAACCAGGAGGTCTTGGGTCAGGCCCAGTCATATGCATTCAGGTGATGCTGGTGCTGCTGGTGTGGGAACCACATTTTCAGGCTTCCTGGGAAGCTTAGGAGTATGTGAGAGATCTGAATGAGCAGGGGCACCATCTGAGTGGATACAGCATCTAGAAGCTGCTGCACATGTGTTCTACACCTGAAGGCACTCATTGTCCATAGGGCTAGGTGGACACCTGTACAAATAATTACCACACACTGTGGGAAGTGCAGCAGTGGGTGTCCAAGGAACAAAGATACCCAGGAACCATTATCTACATCAGGAACAGATGCTACCAGAGGAGGATGTGTGGGTGGAAGAGATGACATGTGAGGTCTGTTTTAAATGCTGATTAGAAATGCTCTAAAATGAGAGGAAAGGTAAATGGGGGAGGTATTTCTATAACAGAGCCCAGAAAGGGCACAGAACATAAAATGGCTTTGGGGAACCACACATAGTTTGGGGTTTCTAGAATAAACTATGAATTGGGAGCAGAGGGCCGGGGCTAGAGTATTCCCCAAATTTCTGACCATGGGGATCCTTGTGGGCCATGATGTAGAACATGGTGTGATTTTTTCCCCTCTATATCAGAGATAGAGGATCAATGAATGATTTTAAACAGGGAAATAATGTCATCAGTTTATGTTTAGAAATATCACCCTGGAGCTTGAGTAGAAGATAGATTAGAAATTAAGCAGGAAGTCTACTATGATGTCTATTTATGACAGATGATGACATTTTAAACCAATGAGTGCAATGGAATGTAAGGGACAAAATTAAAAGCTACTGTAGGAGATAAAAATCAACAGGACTTGTGGACCTGTTCACTGGTGTGTTCTGAGCATCAGGTGGAATGAATGGGGATGAGGAGGGGAGAATGGGTTAGAAGGGATGATGTATTTAATATTAGACACTGTCGGTTTAGGCGCTTCTGCGCCATTCAGGAGGGGGTGTTGTAAACTTGGGTTTGGAGCTCCGGGGCCAGTTCAGGTAAAAGTTAGAAATTTGGAAATGATTTGTCAGTGACAACTACACTCATGGGAATGGGGCAGACTTGGTGAGAAGAGTGAAAAGCACAGGCGGCTGAAGATGGGGAACCCCAGGGAACATCAACATTGGGGGGCAGGCAAAAGAAGAGACTCAAGCAAAGAGAAATCAGGTGGAACCATCAGAAAGGTAGGAGGATGCAAAGCGAGTGACCTCATGAGGCAGTCTCTTCTGGAGTAGGGGGAAGCCATGTAATTTAAATGACTTACAGGTGGTCCCAGATAGAGCCTGCGGTTCAAGAGGAAGTCTTGTTCTGTCCTGACAGTGACACTGGGTGCATTAGAGGCCTTGCTTCATTAACTTGAGTCTATGAACCTCAGTTTTAAAATATAAAAATAACAAGGCAATCTTGGCTGTGAGAGAATAAGAGTTGGATGGTTTCTGTTTTGCGGTGCATGAGGGTTTAATGCTTGTTACAAGGGCAGGCTCTGCAGTTGCTTGGTTCTGGGTTAAAGTCCCAAGGGCATCATTTACTGGTTCTCTGACCCTAGGCAATTTACTCATTATCTCCAAGTCTCAGTTTTCTATAAAATAAGTCTAACAGCAGTAGACTTGTGGGTTTTTTGGTATACAAAGAGATAAGCCATGGAACGTGCTTAGCATACAATGCCTAGTACAGAGTAAGTGTTCAGACTAGCACACAAACAAAAATAAAACAGCAACAACCAAACCCCGTGAAAACTATGAAAATGGAGGAAGTTGAGTTAGACATCTCTAAAGTCCTCCCAGCCTAGAACCTTTTGCTTTTTATCCCCTTTTTTTGTCCATGACCCAGTGACGAGGGGCTCAGACACTTGAGACCTAAATATTGAGTAGGAAGAGGGATTTGGTTCCTGATTTTTTACATCTATTACACAGTCAAGAGAAACTTATTCTGATGGAAAAAAAACAGCATAAAATGCAAATATACTCTAAATATACTGCTCAGGAAAGGAAAGTGCCCCTCCCCCACTCCACTGAAGCAGCCGAGCGGCCTGCACTGCACCTCCCACTAATGACCGTAGTAAATTGTTTCCTAGATCCAGTCCCCAGGACTGGTGATCATTTGTTTCTCCAAATATTGCAGTGAAACGAGAAGGAGTTATGGAATTGGGGAAAATGTGGCTGATTGATTACTCCTCTCCCTTTTCTCACACCTGGTCAGAGGGTCTCATTTCTTTTATGAGAGTCACTGTATAGGTATTTATTCATATGTGCATTATCTAGGAATATGTGAGATTTACAAAAAAGTGGACTACATCCCTGACTAAATTTAGGATCCAGTGAGATAGAAAGACAAAGGAGCATGTTGCACTCAGGAAGTGAGAAGTTGAGAAGATTTTACCTTTGTGGTACAATGACTGCTTTGCAATGCAAAACCTTCTCATCTCCATGCAAAGGCAGGCTAACTGAGACCTAGTGGATTAAAGGCTGGACCTGGGAAAGGAATAAGAATGAGGTTTTACCTTCTAATCACTTTTTTTTTGCTGCTGTTTGTGGAAAAAAAAACAAGGATTGCACATTCTAGGTATTTAATTACACTGCTCACGTCTGTATGTCTTCCACACCAATTCCTCACACTTTGCCCAGCTCACTTGCTTGAAATACAACATCAATGATCTCAACCACTGCAGTACTATAATTATTATGGAAATGTATTTTGGAACACACATTTTTATATGCTGACATATAAGAATTTCAAAAATTATATTCTGGTAATATGTGCGATAAACTTAAAGACAGTTTTCAGAAATAGTTTATGCTTTGTTGTATGTATGTGTGTGTGGTTGTGATTATAGCTCACATATTTAGCTTTTTGAATAGCAAGGTGCTTTTCCAAGTTGTTATTTAATCCTCACAGTTAGGACACCACCATTAGGACAGCAAGAACACTGTTAGAGCCCACATTTAGGACCCTTTCCCCCATTGTACAGGTGCAGTAACTGGACTTAGTGGTGCAAAGTAATTCACCCAAAGTCACATCGATGAATGGTGGTGGAGTTGCATTAGAACACAAGTCTTCCTGACCCCAAAACCCATGCTTTTGAGCCACTATGTAATACAAAAAAATACATACAAATAAATCAAACCTTAAGAAATGTGCATTCATTTACCCATGGCGGCTTGTGTTTTGCTTAAATCAGGACAGGAAATTTCTGCATTCTCCATTATATCACTTATTGCTTTATATCATAATTGGCTTATGGTTCTTTAATTCTTTTCCATCTTTGTTGCCGTATGTCACCTCTTGGTCCAGATGAAACTCTAGAACTAGCTCTGGACACTTAATGAGGACCTGAGGGTAGCTTGAGGTACTTCAAGAGGGGTCAAAAAGAAAAACTAATAATTGGTTATCAAACATAACCCTCCCCAACATTTTTCACTGGGTACTTTACTTAGTATTTGGCTGCCTTGTTGAATAAATGGAATAAAAGGATTAATGAGAGAATAAATCTATAGACCCTTTAGATGTTAATGGACCAGGTAGTTTAAACCCTTGCACAAGATAGTAAGCCCCTTAGGGACCAAGATTTTTACTGTATTCTTCACTGTTCTATACCTAGAAACTGATGCTCAAAAACTATTCATTGAATATATTTAAAGAAGATAAATCCATGAACTTAAAGACAACCCTTGTATGCTGGTACACTACAGAGCAAATTAGCTTCTTTTTCAAATTTCTTCCTTTAAAACCAGGCAAGGAGCCCTTTGAAGCCCTAAATATAAGAGCAATATTCCCCCAAAGGAGAACTCTGCCATCGCCTCATCAATGATGTTTTTTGTAGAATACCACCTGTAAGCATTCCCACTTTCCCATTTCTAGTTTTTGTGTATGGGTTGGCCAAAAAGTTTTTCCCCCATAAGAGGGCTGTAGTAGTGCTTCGTTGTCTTTAACTTCATTCAAAACAATTTTGTTAGAGTGTATTGTGACAGCTGTCGTAGCATGCATTAAAAAAATACTTGACATTGGAGAATTTTTGTGTAGCCATTTTAGTATTGAAGATGGAAGAAAATACACAACATTTTCAGCATATTATGCTTTATTATTTCAAGAAAGGTAAAAATGCAATGGAAACAAAGTGAAAGATTTGTGCAGTGCATGGAGAAGGTGCTGTGACTGGTTGCATGTGTCAAAAGTGTTTTGCAAAGTTTTGTACTGGAGATTCCTCATTGGACAATGCTCCACAGTTGTGTGGACCAGTTGAAGTTGGTAGCAACCAAATTGAGACATTAATTGAGAAAAATCAATGAATGCCATACCACACAGGAGATAGCCAACATATTCAAAATATATCAATCAATATAGTTGGTGAAAATGAAAAATGTGGTTTTTATTTTACAGAGAAAACTAAATGGGCCTTTTGGCCAACCCAATAATTATCTATCTTTTCCAGTAAACTATAAGCTTAGAAATTCCAAGAACGTAAGAACCTCTTTTATCTGAACACCATTGTATTCCCAGACTTTAGATGGAGATACTCAGTAAATATCTGTTGAAGGATACCTGTTGCATCAATGACTGGATGATGAAATCAATCCATTGATCCATCCTTGGACTATGGGTTTGTCTTAGGCTGTAAACATCTTGCGGAGACTTGATCCATTTTGTCTTCCTGACCTATTACATAGAATCTGGCACATAGGAGGTGTCAATAGATGTTTATTCAATGAAATGAACATGTGCATTAATGATAGTCCTGGATAAGTAGTGTGATTAGATAACTTATTGTGCCAGTTGGGGACCCTGTGTTTGTGGAAGGCAGGCACTGTGCATCATCGTGCCGGGATAATGGGTATGGATCGGAACTGCGCAGGCGTACAGAAAAAAGGTATACCAAAGAGAGTAGGCTTTGGTTTAGGGAAGATAAAAGCCATTGTCACTGTAATGTAGTTCCCCTGAACATTTTTTTTTTGAATCCCACCCCATGCCATAAATTAATCCTAAACAATTAAGCAACACCTACTAATTACTTTGGGAATCCCAAGGTCTTTCCTGTCTCCAAGAGACTGAAAACATCCTAGAGAGCAACTGGGCATTTGTCTCTGAGCCTGGGAGAGAAATTAGTGTCATGATTTGCAGTTTTGTTTCTTCGAAGTAGGGAAAGGAACAAAAGTCCCCTGGAAATTCTGCCCTTAAGCACTGCTTTTAACTGAGAACATTCCCAGCCTGCTCTTACGGCTTCTCTGGATCATAGTGTAACCTTCACCCCTGGCCACCGCTGGGTTGGATTCACTCACGTAGCTCAGACTAGGACTAGCTGGTCTCCAGACCCACTGATGCTGGGAGTGAATGGCACTCCCTTCGCATTCCAGTTTATGGGCCTCATGGCCTATTTGTGGATGACAGCAATCCTTTGCTCAAGCTAACTTTCAGGGAGGGTAGAAGAATGGACTGTAGAGAAGATAGAAGACAAGAGTCTGAAGTCATATTCTGCCACTGTAATGGCTGTGTGAACTTGAGAATTCACATAACCTTTCTAAGCCTTGCTTTTACTCATCTGTAAAGAGGTATGTGTGAGGATCACATGGGGAACCTTAATGTAAAGGTGCTTTCTAAACTGCAGGGGACAATATAGAAACTCTAAAGGCATATAAACAGATAAGCATCTCGCAGGTGATGTGGACATCATTGATAATGGATAACTGGAATGCTATAGCAAGTTCAAGGCTACTTTCTGTACTTTCTTTAAAAAAAAAAAAGGTTAATAATATCAATGACCTCCAGTAACCAGAAATTAATTTTGCCTGTTTTGAACTTGGTATCAATGGAATTACTTTATAGATATTCTTGGATCTTATTCCTTTTTACTATAATGTTCCTGTAATTTTATGTTTCATTTTGCACTGTATTACCAAAATTCATCCAGCGTCAATGCTGTTTAGCATCCCATTGCTTTCTTTCTGCTTGTTGTTGTTACAAACAATATTTCTATGAACATTTCTATATTTGTGTCCTTGGGTAAAGGTGTAAGAGTTTCAGGGAAATTTTTGAGTTATGAATAATTCACAGCTTCAGTTTACCTAGATTGTAACTAATTATTTTCCTCAGGCAGTAAACTAAATTCATATCCCCACTACTAGGGGCATGTGACTCTCTGATCCCTATATATCCTGGCCAACATTTGATATTGTTCAACTTTATAATATTTGCTAATCTAGTTCCTATTGCATGATGGTTTGAAGGTTTATTTTCCTGATTACAAAAGATAATGATTACATNTTTCTATGAACATTTCTATATTTGTGTCCTTGGGTAAAGGTGTAAGAGTTTCAGGGAAATTTTTGAGTTATGAATAATTCACAGCTTCAGTTTACCTAGATTGTAACTAATTATTTTCCTCAGGCAGTAAACTAAATTCATATCCCGACTACTAGGGGCATGTGACTCTCTGATCCCTATATATCATGGCCGACATTTGATATTGTTCAACTTTATAATATTTGCTAATCTAGTTCCTGTTGCATGATGGTTTGAAGGTTTATTTTCCTGATTACAAAAGATAATGATTACATAATACATTTATCCATTATTTGGATTCACCACATCCTGAAGGCTCATATCTTTTGCCTGTTTTCCTACTGGTCTTTTTCTGATTGATTTGTTGGTATTCCTTATAGTTTTTGTTACTGATGAATGCATTTAGATTACCCAGTCAGCTTTACTGGTCCTTCCTATTACTTTTAACCTAGAAAAAGAATAAAAATATACTTTATATATTTATTTAAACCTGTAGCTAATATAATCAATGTAACTTACATCCCAAATGCACCCTGGAGCCCAGAACTCCCTTGCTGTAGAAATTCTATCTGTAGAGAAAATGCCTGAACACTCAAATTGTTTTCTAGTCATAGATCTCACCTCTTTATGAAATGGCTAAAACATGCACTGTAAATAAAATATGATTAGTTTTACACTTTTATACACACATGTGCACACAGTTCCTGCCTCTCAGTCAGTTATCAGGGCTAACTAAAATTTTCTTCTGCGTACTGTGACTTGTATTTCTGCAACTAAACAATATTAAGTGATCAGTGCAATTCAGTGTGGTTTGTCAATCCTCTTGGTGCTACTCTGGCATTTATAAATAGATTTTATTTATTTTGGTAAAAGGGGCACACTACGAAGCACTGCCAGTTACTCTGTGAATATTTCCAATACCAGGCGGTAAACCTGAATTGCACAGTGGAGAAATCAGTAGGAGTCTCCCGGACCACAGAACAGTCCTGATGCTGGAGCTTCTCTCAGCGGGATCTGACCGAACTGCATCGTCCTAAGGTGTCCACCAATCCAACCTGCCTGATAGTGAGGCATTTAGAAGGGCACCGAATAGTAGCGAGACTTTGTGGTGGAAGAACAGAATAGGATTTTTTTCTCTCAAATACCAACTCCAAATGTGCTTTATTTGAACAAATTGAAGCTCAGAGGATCATCTGGCATCTCCCCACCCCCATATACACACGCTTAGCAGCAGGTATCTGTCAGCTGATAATAATCAGGCATAAAGACCCTGTGGCTTTATAACCCTGTTTAAACACCCCACCTGTATCTCAGATTAATACCTCATACCACAAAAGCATTCAGGATGATAAAGACAACTTTTCAGGTACTATTATTTCTGTATTGTATTAGGAATATGTCTTTATTTTATTTTAAAAGGATTTTATTTTTATTTATATGTAGAGAGGAAGGAAAGGAGAGAAACATCAATGTGTGGTTGCCTCTTGTGTGCCCCCAAGTGGGGTCTTGTCCTGCAACGCAGGCACGTGCCCTGACTAGGAATTGAACCAGAGACACTTTTGAATATGTCTTTATTTTAAATCCACAGGCAGTAGGTACTCCACAGATAAGATTAAAAAGTGAGTACAAGTGAAAGCCAAAGGCCACCTTGGTGAATAACATTTAGCAGACTTGTCCTTGTTCATTTAGTATTGCACTCATATTCCCATAGGTTTTAGGAGTTTGGCTACTGTTCCCATCTAAAAATATCCCTGATTAACAATAGATTCAAACACAAGCAGTATTGTTCTCAGTAGTTTGAGCGCTGCAGTACCCGTGCTCTCTCTTCCTGCATTTAATCATTGTCTCCCTGGGCGTGCAGCACCCCCCGCCCCCCATGCTGAACCTGTCGTTGTTACTTGGTCACCCCAAGCAGTGCAGAGCTGAACTTGACACACACTGGGGGAAACGTGGGCGTGAGGGATGCTGAGAGAGCACTTTTCGTTCCCCCAAGTGGAGGCAGGAAATGGTGCTGGCAGCTGTCTAACTGTGGGGCGTCTTGAGTGGTTGTGCTATAGCTTCATCCTCCCACTGGCAAATGCCAGGTAGTGGCACGTGCTTGCTTGTTTGTAATTTAGGTGGAAATAAGCCCAACAGAAACAAGTCCTTGTCAATTCACAGGGCATGAAGCAGAAGGCTGGCCTCACCATTTAGGGGTCCGCTCTGAATATTTGGATATTTGTAATGACCATGGTTTGGGGCCTGACGGCTGCATCCTTTTCTCTGTTTTTTTTTTTTTTTTTTTTTTTTAGTTCTTCTTTTGGGAGCAGATAATTGCTGAGAGATATGCCTATGTGTTGGGATGGTCGTATATGCCTGGGAACCTCAACTGCCTCATTCTTTTAGATGTAGACATTCAAGTTTAGGAGGTGCTAGAACGATAATAGAAATGGGAGAGAAAGTGATCAGAAGAATGTCTGATCATTTTGTGCTTTTGCTGAATCCTTAAGCTTTTAAGTGTGTCTGACCCTGGAGGCTGTTCGGAAGCCCCCAGTGAGAACCCTGAGTATCAGTTCTGATTTACTCAGATGAAACCTATACTAAACCAAAGCAAACCCCCACCCAAAAGAAACTGAATGGGTGGTTTTTTGTATATTTTTTGCCTCATACTCTATAAATGATATTTGTTCTTTAGAGAAGTAACAAGAAAGTAGTGTAAGAGATATATTACTATTATTAATGTTTTTAAATTTTCTGCAGAAAATGGATCACTCACTTTTGTAAAAGGTAAAGTAGAAAATGGGTCATCCAAGGTATTTACAAACGAGAATTCAGATAAACCATGGAACTCCAATTTGCATTACTAATGAATTCTTTTTCACAACTCTTTAAATATGCCAGTATTCAGTATGCTTCAGGGGGAAATGTGGTGCGAGCAAAAAATCAGACTTTATATTTTATGCTGACACTGAAGCTTTTTCACATGCAAAAGCAAAAACAAACAACAAACCAAAACACAAAAAACAACTAAACCCTTGCACTGTTGATAAACAGATAATTTTTTTCATGAGACACTTTAAAATTTTTCTCAAAAAGATTTTATTTATTTACTTGTAGACAGAGGGGAAAAGAGGGAGAAAAAAAGGGAGAGAAACATCTGCTGTGTGAGAGATACATTGATGGGTTGCCTCTCACACACCTCCAGCTGGGGAACTGACCCACAACCCAGGCAAGTGTGCCCTCCCGTGGAATCAAACCAGTGACCTTTCGGTTTGCAGGCTGGCACTCAATCCATTGAGCCACGCCAGCCAGGGCAAAATACTTTTAAATATTTTTAAAAAACACGTGTATTTCTGCAGAACCAGAGCCTCCATGGCTCTTTTGGTTCCGTGGCAGAGTTGCGGAGGGGCCTCTGCCCAGCAGCAGTCAGTGACGGCAGACAAGGAAGTAGGTTAGTTGCCTGCCAAGGCTGTGGTGGGGGGGAAAGCCTGCAACCTGGAAGTTGATCTGTTTGTAGAAGGTGGGAGGGGACACGGCAAAAGGAGAGAGAGGCCACAGCGGGGAAGAGTGGTGATGTGTTAGACAAAGGGGCAGCCAGGTGGCCCCACAGGAAATCGGGTAGAGAGCGATGGAAGTGTCCTGAAAAGCAGACAAGAGTCTGAAAATAGGTAATGTTGAAAAAAAATCAGCCAGGCAAACAGCAGCATCCAAACCTAGGGTTCAGAGTCTGGCAATGGCTTCCCATTGCACGTAAAATAGAGTCCAAAATTCTTACCAAGGCCTGCAAAATCCTGCCAATCCTGGCTCTCACTTTCCCCTCGTGCCCCATCTCTCTACCCAACACAACCCATTGCTTTCTACGCTCTGGCAAATTCGCTCGCCTGTGGTTCTTCCAACATTTCAAGCTTTTTCCTAACCCAGGGCCTCACCACATGCTTAGAATCCTATTCCTTCCCTTATCTTTTATCCACTATCCCCAGTTTGGCTGACTCCTACTTCTCCTTCAAGTCTACTCTTCAGTGTCACCTTCAGAGAAGCCTTTCCTGACTTTTTAACTGACAGGAGTATAACCCCAGCCCACTTATACTGTCACAGACTTCTTGAACTCTCTACCTGTTATCCCTGTGACCTAGGTCCTACCATCATCCCCAACATACATGGCAGCCTGAGACCCACAGACATCAAGTAACTTTTCCAAATTACATACTAATAATGGGTATATCAGCCAAGGTCCCAGTAAGGGGCAGACAGTACATTTGGATTTTCCTGAGCTAAGAAGCCCTTAACCTGAAGATCCAGGAAATAGGAAGAGCTGTGTCGAGAGGGTCACCTGCAAAAGCCTGAGACCTTTGGGTACGGAAGAGAGCTAGCCCAAGGTGCTGTGCAGAGAGGGAGGCAGAGGCAGGGATACCAGACCACATTCTCTCCCTCAATGTCCTTCTGGCGCTCTTCTTTGGGAAGCAGGAAGGTAAGGAAGGCAGCAGATGTGATGCACGCAGGGTGGCCCCTGGGACAGAGAGCAGGGGAAGACAGGTGGGTCTGGGGGAAGGTGGCAGTGGAACCGGGATTTGAACTTAATCTGCTTCTAGCACAGATGCTCTTTTCAATGACATATGTCTGTCTTTCCTGGCACAAAGTGCTTAACTAGCACTGGTCCCCATTTAGTGTGACCTGAGTGGTCAGGGAGGGGTTACTGCGTTTCCTCTGCTCACTGAGAAACATGGTTCTTGGATGCTGCTTGCTTCTCTGTAGGAGAGAGCCAAGGACCATTTATTAATTAACTTCTCAGTACTTTGAAGAGGTGGAGGAGAGGGCTTCTTTTATTTTGTAAGCTCCTGTAGCTAATTAGGTTCCTTAGACTAGAAAGCTGCTGGAGATGACTCTCCAGGTAACTTCCTCCTCATCACGCCCTGGGGCCGTCCTGCGTGTGCATCTGCTGCTGAGCCACATTCTGCCCAGTCTCTGCAGAAGAGGAAGCGGGTTCCTTAGGACCCCTCATTCCTCTCCCACAGCAAAGCCCCAGTGGAAGCAAGTGCCCTGCTCGCTCCTAGAAGGACGCTTGCTTCTTTTCCAAGTGGAGCTTCAGGAGCACGTGGGAAAAGAGGCGACCTAAACGTTTGCATGTGTCTGTGCTCCGAGGCTGACTCACACCGAGGATCAGCACCCTGTGTAAATTTAGCCCATGAGGGCGGTTGTGACAGTTGTGCGCACAGTGACTGCGTGCAATTATGTGATTATTTATGGAGTGCTGACCATGGGCCAAACACTGGGGGCTATACTAATGAACAAAACAGACATGGTCTCAACATACTTTCAGAATTTTACTTTTAAAAATACACATTGCCAGTTGAGATGGAAGGATGTGTCTTTTTCTCCCACAGGGAACGAAGAGAGGGCAAGGAATCGAATTAAAAAAAAAAAAACAACCCATAGCTGTGAGAGACGTGCAAAACCACATTGCATAATGACCTTTATAAAAGCCATTACATAAAGCCTGATGGTGAAATAAGACTATATACCATATGGCGTGTGTGCATTACGCTTCGTGTCACATAACTTGAATGTGCACTTCGCAGCATCTCATTTTAATGAGAGGAATTACTTCCTTTATACTGATAGCACTCGCTCAGATTTAGTTAGAAGAGATGCTCATAGCAACACTGATAATAAGTCACTCTGTTCAGGACAATCACGTTTTGCTGAGTTTCAGGTCATTCTCACTGCTTAACCGTAGTTCTTGGACTCCATTCAGATCTGTCTGGTTTGGAAGCTTCGGTAAAAGCACAGAACTTTGATGTCCAGGAATGGCCGCAAACCCCAACGTGGCTCTGCGGCCGGATGTCAATCTCATCTGGATCATTCAACAAATCGCTGTGGAGGATTTACTATCTCCTAGGAAGAAATCTGTGGTGAAGAGTGCAGGCTCTGAAATCAGATGTGTGGAAAATTTAGGCAGATTACTTCATCTCCAGAGTCTTGATCTCCATCTTTTTAATTGGAGGTGTAATTAAGAACACCTCCCTCAAACGTTCGCCGTGGGAGTCAAGTGCCGTGATGCACCCAGCACGGAGCCTGGCGCGTGGCGAGTCCTCTGTCAGTATCGCCTGCTCCTGCCAGTGTCTCTTCATCATTCAGTCGTGTCCGACTCCCTTGGTTTAGGTTGATGTGGTGCTGGGACACTGGGGATATCCTGACACATTTTATGTCAGAAACGGTTTCAAGAGGAAACCAGGAGGGAACAGTTCAGATGGCAGCCAGTGGGTGAAAGAAGATAAGATCACATGTTCAGAATAGAAGATAGAGGCTTGGTCTAGAGAGACATAGTGTAGGGGTAGCAGTTTTGACTTTTTACTAACATCCTAGGAGATGAAGGCCCGTGATGCAAATAAAGGCAAGCACAACTTGGCAATAATGTTTGAGAATCTTAAATGCATGTATGGGACAAAGGTGTTGCCTGCTTGGGTTCTGGGGATCTGGGTGTAGGGGGCTGATATGAGAGAGCTAAAGAGGAAGAATGTAACTGTCCAAGAGAGATAATGTGTGCTGTGGAGTCACATCTTAGAGACCAAATTTGCTTTCTTGGCAACGGGGTCTAAAGGAGAGAGCTCAGTGAGTGGAATGGGAGATGAAATGTTTAGGAGAAGCAGAGCACAGAAGATCTAGGACTTGGAACTGAGAAGGGATGCCTGGAATTCTCTCTGGATTCTGGCTGCACACTGAGATAGAAACGCACTTTCAGATGGACCAACGTAAGTTAGAGAGCGATGAGAGCGGTTGTTAAGGACGGTGGGGCAAGGTGATGAAGCCTACCTTAGACATGCTAAGCGCTTTCTGTCTGAGTCCACAGACAATGGGGAGCCTTAATTTTCTTATTTTATTTTTAAATATGCAAATGGCATCATGAGATCTTCATTTTAGGAAGGCCTGAAATGCTTCTTCTTATCCCCATTCTCCTAATTCATCATCTCCTCCTCCTCCTCATTCCCACACAGCTTGGCTCTTACCACATTATGACTTATAGTTACTTTTTTCCATGACTGTCTTCCTCCTTCCAATTGTGAAATTTCATGAAGGAAGACCCTGTGTATTAGACTTTTATGCCTTAAAAGAGAGAGAGAGAGACAAGAACACAAAGATAAAGCGCTGTTTTGGAAGACATCCCATGAAAAGTTTGTTTCCAGAAACTCTTGTTGGCTTGGGGTTCTGATAGTAAGCAACCACCCCCTACAGTAGAATGGCTCAGCTGTAATAGGGCATGAAGCACTGGAAGCTCACTGAGAGTCCTTTCCATCTGTGTCTTCCCAGCCTTAACCTGTGCTTGGCACACAGCATTCAACGTGTGTTTAGTAAATGAAAAGCTGGTACCTCTTCTTTGAAGGGTGGTCTTGGATGGGACCTTCAGACTGTGGCTTTTCCCTGGGTTATGGCTTCCTCGGTGGTATGCTGCTTTGGTAATATGGAGGCCCACCTGGTCTCCTGGGAGATGCTTAGCATATAACAATTTCATATTGCACTGCTCAGAGCTGAAGAACAAACCCTGGCCATTAGATATGGCCAGCAGAGGGCAGCAGAGGGCTGTAGAGCAGGGTCCAGTTCCTCCAGAAGAAACTTCCCTCTAGGGGGGCCCTTGAACCACCAGGAGATGCCTCTGGATCAGGGAAGTGAAAGTGAAGAGTTAACAGGGAAAGCTCATAGGCAACCAAGAATAAGAACCCCTTGGAAAAAATTAAGGAACTGCTCCTTGAAAACCTTGTAATAGTCTGGGCAGTGCCAATGGGTCCTAGAAACTTGAGCTGAGCACAAGCCCACAGTCCCGTCATATCTGTAGACCACCAGAATCCTCAGTGAGTGGATGAGACCCACTTGCCAGAGGATCTCAAAGGAACTTCAGATGGTCTGGAGCCCTTTTACTTGCTTAGAGAATACCGTGATTCTGGGCACCAGAAAAATCCCCTTCTCATGGTCTTTCCCACATTGCTCCCCATCTAAACCGCCCCTGCCCCCCGTTTTGGTCTCACCTGTCTGTTCTGTAGACAGCTGTGGAGGCCAGCCCTGCACCAAACACAAACCTCGGGTGTTTGTTGGCATCTCGTCAGCCTCGTTAAAGGCCGTCTACCTCAGTTTACAGTCATGCCTAGCAGAATTTAGAGGATGTTTTGCTCTACTTTTAGCTTGTGATTTAGTGTGTGTGTGTGTGTGTGTGTGTGTGTGTGTGTGTGAGAACTGGCTAAGGGATCTCTGGGTTCTTTCTGGTGGCTGATTCAAGTCTCACATCTTCACACCTAAATTGGTGTCCCAGCCTACTCTTACTATGGCTTCCCAGGAGAAAAAATATCTTTACACATTCAATAATAAAAATAATCATTTGCAAAGTGGGAGAAAGAGATGTACTCACTCTCACAATTTTTTTCTTTTACCTTACTGGTAACAGTCAACAGAATCAATTGTGAATTCTCATTGTTGGTGTCGATGGTTAGAATTACTGGCATTGGGTTTTGTGACTTACTTAAAAGAAAGATAATGTTTGAGCGTGCTATTTAGTTTTCCAAGTTCACTGGCCAGTATATCTTATCAAGCAATGTCTTTGTCACCTAGGTTTATTCTTCCACAATGTGGCTAGAGTACATTACTGGGTAAGGTGTTTTTTGAAATGCCTTATCTATGGCCTTTTCCCCATAGTCAGTTAGATGCTATTCAGTCAGCAACAGGTGCAATTGAGTGAATGGGTGCCTTATATAATAAGTGCCATCCTCTTCTTTTTGCCTATGACCATTGCATTTGTTCATCTGGACAAAGGAAATGGTTACAACTGTATCTTTGAACAGGTGTAAGTGCGGGGTCCTCACCAAAGGAGAGGTTTGAAGACCAGTTGGTTCAGCCACTGGATCCCACTTTGGCTTCCGAATCTCTGAACCCTGAGAGAGAGTATGACCCTGTGAGTATGACCCTTCTGTTATTCCCAGGATTTAATGGCTCTTCAACTCACCACCACAATCACAAGCTCTGTATTCGACATGCTGGGATTATTCTTGGTGGCGTAGAGGACAGAATTAGAATCCATCCATGGGTAGTATTACAGAGAAAGAAGTTTGGGCTCAATTTCAACATGCATTTTCTAACAGTTGAACCCACCCAAAGACAGACAAGGCTAGTTTGCAAGGAGGTGAACTACAGTCACTGGGAGTTTAGGCAGAAGGGGAAGGCTACTTATAACTGCCTCTGCCTGACAATCAGATTGATTTTAAAGTCTTTTACAGCATTCAGGACACACAATGATTTCAACCTTCTAGAATGGGTTTCTTGCAAGTTCCTATTAATGCTTGAGCCTTAGCCAGTGGAATAGTGCAATGCATCTTAGCAGTATTTAGCTTCTTTTTACCCGATGAAGAATAGATTTGCATTATTGAACTCCTTTATACCATGTCCTGTGTCAAAGCTTTATATCTTTTAATCCTCACAATAACCTGGCTAGGCAAGGCTTGATCTTTTCATTCCACAGGAAAGACAACTGAGACTCAGAGGGTTTACATCACTTGTTCAGATTTATATCAGAGCAGAGTCGTTTTGCAATCAGATCCATCTGTAGGTCTGTCTTTTCAACACACTGGGTCACTTTTAATTTAAAAAAAGAAAAAGAAAGCGACACTTGCCAAAGCTCTATCCTTCTGAGTATTACCGTGCCTTTTACTCACAAGGAACAACATTTACAATAGTACTCTATGATCAAGGAGCAGTTTGTAATTTCTCTTATAAATCACTGCAGAGTAAACGTAGCTCAGCCTCATTCTACATTCATCTCAGAACCTGTGCACAGTCGATCAATTAGTTCTCACACCCAAGCAAGTGGAGTGGATGTGATGCTCCAAGAAGGTGAAAAATAATTTACAGGAGCAGCAAGGTTTTGTATAACTGGTTACGCTGCAAGAATCGTGAATGCGGGCAAGTAAGAACAATGAGTCCTTCCAGAAAGTAGCAGTGTTTGCTCTCCGCCGGCTGAGCCTATCTCTCCTTCTATAGATACGGGATGTGTGCTACTGGGGGCTTGATCCCAAATGTGCACGGCATGTTGTCACGTGATTCTACCAACTTGTGGTTTGAAGACCTAAGAGGCCAGAGTCACCCCCAGGAACGGGGCTGCAGCATTTCCCACTGCTGTCTGTGGCACCTCCGAACAGTCAGCCTTTTCGTGTCTATTTCCTTTATGTAAAACAGACATTGAAACTTACTTTGTTCATTTGTTTTCCAGGTTAGCTCTTGCAATTTGCTTTGAATGTGCATAGAGGGATTTTTTTCAGAAGGAGCATCTGAGCCCTAACAAGAAATCTTATCTGGCAGTCAGTCTTCCCAGAACTGTCACTGAAGGCTAATCTCGCCACAGGAGCAGTGTCATACGTTGTAGAGGCATATACCCTTTCTGGGCATTTAAAAACTTGTTTGTCCTCCCTTTGCTGTGCAAACAATGACATTTTCTTCACCTGTTGGTTTTCATGATACTGCTAGCAAACAGTTCATGGTACTTACTATGGGCCTGATACTGTTCTATCTGTGAGATACTGATTTTATCTCTCAACTCTGGGTTCATTCTCACTTTACAGTGGTAGAAACTATAGCAACCTTAATTTTTTTTCTTTAATAGACGAGGAAAGAATCAAAAGTCGAAAGAAACCCCGCTGCAAGCTTTAAAGCGAAGCTTTCATTTACAACAAAACAACAGTTTCAAAGAAGTGCGTTCCAGGAGTTATTTGTAGAGTCATATTTACCATTCACTGTGGTTTTCAATCTTGTTTAACAATCTCTGTAGCTTATCAGAATCGCTAGTCCATTTAATTAAATTTATTGTGAGACAGTTGGTATCCCTGTGAAGAAAATGACCTGTTCAAAACCTGACCCAGGGTGAACTCTGAATGGGAGTCATTGCCTTTTTGATATGACTTCCCAGCTCCATCAATTCCTAATCCGTCTTCCTTCTAGTGCCTAGTCAGCACAGGTTACTGTCAGAGACCACTGACTTGTGGGTCTGTCTGCAGAGGCTGCATCCCTATCCTTCCGTACCTGCTTCCAGGATTGCAGGTAGTGACCCTGAGTATATAAATGGCTTTGTTGAGACAAACATGCTATGAAATGTTATAGGGGCTTCATAATATCGTTCGTTCCCTTAGACTCAAATTTAGTTTCATTTTGGTAGATTCATCTGGGCTTATGCCAAGGAATGGATGTCCCTGAAGTCCTTCAAAGACTTTGTCATGAATGGTTTCTCTATACACTAAATGGATGTATATCTGTGCATTTCCACAACCCTAACTAGTGTTCCATGCTGCGACCAAACAGTCTGAAAGTCCTTCTCCATTAGAAATCTTCAACAACTCTACCTATAGCTCAGTCCCAAGGCTTTGAAGACACTAAGCAGGACATCTTCTCAGTGAGGCCTTTGAGATCTGACAGCCTGGGTGTGGTCATACCAGGAAGGGCAAGAAGGGTAACCATAAGTGTAATGTGCCCGGTAATGCCTCGTGCTCACGGGACAGTAGGGCGTCCATGGGGAATGGGGGTGTTGAGTAGAGTGAGAGCAAGTGGATAGTTGGAGTGTTGTGTCAAGAGTGTCAGTGAGAAGGAGGGCGGGAGAGGAGGAAGAATGAAAGCACAGCAGATGTGATGTAGAGACTGTGGGGTTAGGTGGACAGAATGTCTACAATGGGTAGCTGGGGGAGAGGGTTGGGGGTCTAGAAGCGAATGAATACTGTGGGGTATTGGGAGGTTTCTTGGAGAATCTGGGTGCTGTGTCTGGACATACATTTAAATTAAAACTGGGCCCTTTGGTATCAAAGAACCAAGGGGGCTGTGGCTTCCATGGAACAATCCCCAGAACATTTTAATTAGAGTGAAATTTCAAGGAAGAAAATTCACTGGCATCATGATTCTTCCCAACCTATCCTATTGCTTTTTTTTTTTAATTCAGAGAAGTGTTTTCCTAAATGAATGAATGCTTTCTCTTAAAGTAAATAGAAATCATTTTCCTTTGAGATGTAATAATGATCTTATCTACTCTTGCCACATCTTTGTATCGTTTGAGTCGATCTGTGAGAGACAGTTGCCTGAATGCCAAGCTGAGTTTCCAGGGGCAGCTTCGAAGGCATAGTAAACACATACCCCCTTCAAAGCAGCAATTGAGTGGTATGTTTGGCACTCAGTAGAGGGCAAGTTTAACGTGACAGAAGGGTGGCATTTGTTCTGTTGATGTGCCCAAGTCAACTGGTACTATCTCTCAAAATATGTAGGTGATTCTTCATTTCTTTGTAATCTGCAAGGTTGACATGCTGCTCTGATGAAACTTTGGGAGGAGATGACTTCGCAGTACTCTGTTTCATGGGTCACTCATGTTATAACCCCTGTTAGGAGCAGAGAGCGTCACTAGCCAATCCAAGGTAGCCTAGTCAACAGAGGATTCTGAAGCACCATCTTTTTCTTCTAACAATACAAATCCTGTTGTTCTCTTGAGGTTGGTGCAAAATTTATTATCTGTTTCCAGAAGCTAAACCTGATCAACTATACTTAATAATGCTATGTTCTTTTTTTATTTCCCTTTTAAGTTACTTTTATCATATGTAGATATCTGATCATATTTATCCTTCTTACCCCTTATGATAATTTGTCATTGACATAGATATACAGCTGTACTAAAGGTGCTCTAACTATTTTATTGTCCCCCAGGTGGACTTTGAGCTCCATAGGTAGTCCTTTGTCCTCTAATTCTTTAGTGTCCCCACGCCCTCTTGCAGAGTGAAGAGCACATTGTAGGGGCCCAAGGAATCCTTGTTGACAATTAAAAAGACCAACTGTCCCACATGTTAGCAGAGCTGTGGAGCAGCTGGAACTCTCCTTCACTGCTGGTGGGAGTGTAAAATGGTCCGGCCACTTTAGAAAACACTTTGGAAGTTTAAGTTAAACATGTATCTACCATGTGACCCCACCGTTCTATTCCTAGTTATTTACCCAAGAGAAATGAAAGCATACATCCACACAAAGGCTTGTACACAAATACTCATAGCAGCTTGGTTGATAATAGTCCAAAACTGAAACAACCGATATATCTACACATGAATGGATAAGCAAATGGTGATATACCCATAGGCTAGATTACTACTTACCAATAAAAAGGAACAAATGTTAATATATACAACATGGATAAATCTAAGATAATTATACTGAATGCAAAACAGGCAGACAGAAAAGGGTGCATACTGTATGTTTCCATTTATATAAAACTCTAGGAAATGCGAGCTAACATACCATGTGGTTGCCTGTGGATGGGAGGGGTAGAGAGCTAGATTATGAAGGCAATGAGGAAACTTACGGGGTAAGAGATATATTCCTGATCTTGATTTTAACAGATATATATGCATGGTGCTAGTTTAACACATATATATGTATGTCAAAAGTCACCAGATTTACATTTCAAATATGTTTGGTGTTTGTTGTCAACTGTACCTCATAAAGCTAAGGGAAAAGAAGCAAAAAAGAAAGGCTGAAATTATTCTACACCCATTACTTTCCCTTTGGTATTCCGCTGTGCCCATGTTTCCATGGTGAGGGCTTCCTTTTTGAGACAAGTATCCAGGGCGGCATTGAGCAGATGGGGCTTTTAGGTCAGGCAGAGCCAGTGCGATCCAGCAATGGCTCCTCATCAGAGGTGCAATACCAGGCACGTTACTGTGTCCTTAGACCACGGTTTGCCCTTCTATAAAGGGGTTATTAATAATATACCAACCTCAGAGAAATACTATAGAAACCAAATTAGGTAAGAGGCCTGGGACTTCATAAAGGGTAACTATCATGCATTATATATTGCTAAGAACCTCTTTCCCTCATTTTTTTGAGACAGTTATTGAGAACTTTATCAGCTTGATTTGATTCTCATTGATTCCCAACCAATTACTGAGAATAGAGCAACTAACAAAGAAAGAGCAGAATAGGCCTGAAAATATAAATACTACAAAATCACTGCTGGGCACCTATCCACCTCATTCTCTGTCACCGTGCTCAGCTAAGTTAGCAGCATGTGTGTGTGTGTTCAGATGTTCAACGTGGAGAAGGGGATGACACAGAGGATGCGGATCAGGGCAGGACCAGCTGGCAGACTGAACAGAGTCAAGAGGTCCTTGAAAGAGTATGGGTCTTGATTTAGACAGTCTGACGTTCAATGCGAGCTCAGCTGCTTTTTGTACGTGAAACCGTGTGTAGGTTATTAAACTTGCAAGATCCTCCCTTCACTCATATGTGAAATGTAGATAACAGTTCACATATACTCACTTGTGAAATGTAGATAACAGGTTACATATCACAGATTTAATGTATCAATAAATACATTGACATTAGAAATAATTTCAAGGGTAAATATATTTCCCTTCTTATTATGGATGAGGGCAACTGTGTGCACTGATGATAAACACATGATTTAACCTGACATTAATGGTGTTAAAAAAAACTATTAAAATGCCTTTTAAACTCGTTCTGGAATGTGTGTGTGTGTGAAATTGCTTGATCCCTTGAATCCCTCCATTAATGCTTCTTTAAGGAGAAATTTTTGTCACATTAACACTAAGGCAGGTACTCTCTTTGTGGGCAACTGAGAAACTAAAGTGACAGAGGAGCTCCTTTCTGAGCTTCTCCACCAGGCTGGGCCGGTAATACAAGTGAGAATTCCAAAAGGTAAGGATAGCAGACCAAAGCAGTTTGCATTTGTGAATGCGATGAATCTACTTGATAGGATCGAACTTTTGTAGAAGGCCCATCAAAATTCAGTTTAGATCAGGGAGTAGCCCTGCCTCACAGGACGTTAGTTTGTCCTCTTCCCAGCATCATGTTGGACGTGCAAGCCCTCCCTCCCAATCTCCTGGCAGGTACAAAAGGATGGTGGATAACACAGCTCCCTCATCACAGATAATTCAGAGATCTTTCTCTTCTCCAGTTAATTGCCAGAGACCAGCATCAGCAAACCGTGTTTTCAAACAGACATGATATGGTGGGAAACTTGGTTCTACCTGTTTCTCCACATCTTGGTCCATGAGGATTTTCCTCATCAGTTCAGACACATAATCATCCTTTTAACTAGTCTTCAAGCTCCCAGGGGTGTCAAGATATACACACCATCCTCACTGCGTCAAGTCAGACAGGCTTCTCGTCCCGGTGCAGCAGGTAGACCTGGCAGCGTGAGCAGCGTCGCACTGATGACGGGTCTGGCCATCGTTACAGAGGAAACAGATGATTTCTCCTGTGAAGACAGGAATCACGATGGCTGAAGCCATGGCTGTGATAGCAGAAGAGGTGGTAGAAGAGCTGGAAAATGACAGTCATCTCGAAACTAACAAGTGTTTAAAGGACATTGTTTCCCTAGGGTCATCCTAGGCCCTCTTGACTAAGTTGGTCTGGGAACGTTTTGTTAAAGCTGTACAGGGCAGTTTTACAAGTTGCTATATTTCTTTATACAATTTTTAAAATCTATAGCTACAGTCTAGTACAGAAATGAGAAGACTGGTGGTCCCAGTGATTACATTAATAACCTTTCACCTGAGGCTTTCATGAAAAGGGTTTTATGCAAGAGAAAGTGCCCCAATTGCAATCATTTAAGACAATTGAGGAAAGGATGTATTATATAGATTGGTTGTCTTATAAAGCAAATATTTTAATTATCTGTTGTCTCCGAGTATTGCATTGCAAGGCCCTGCTTATTAGTGAGTCACATATTATGTATGTAATAAAAACACTCAAGTTGATAGTCTAAAATGCAATAGTATTTTGTTAATAGAAGAGAAAATGTAATTTCAGGGACTCATTTTACTAACATTTGATTTGAGAAAGTTTATGGGTCAAGTTTGGGGATAAATCATATTGTTTAACTTCATAGAGAACATAAGTGTAAGTCCTGTGAAATGCTCTTTGAGTTTTACCCTAACTGGGCATTCAAGTGTAAACCTACATGTGCTATTTCATTCTAGAAGTTTAGGATTTCCTCATTAAATCATGTTTTACTGAATAACTGAGGTCACTCAGGAGGTTAAATATCTGCAAATGTATTTTTTATATTAAAAATGCAGTATTGGTGTAAATTCCCCTTTTCGGGAAGATCAAAAATGCAAATGCACAGTCAGATAAAATGGCAAATTGGTTTACTGAAAGTATACTTGTTTGGGAAAAGGTTCACAAACCCTCTAAGTGCTGTCTCTATTACTCAAACTTTACAAATTTTCTATTTTCAAAGTGCCCGGGACATGTGTACAAGGACACATTTTATTATGGGGATTGTACATGGCTGTTTTGTTTGGACATTTGAAAGAGCTTAGTCTTAAACACCTCCTGATTTAAAATTTTCAAATGTTGTTTAACAAAACTTTTATATATCAAGATGTTTCACTTTCATCGTGGAACTTATTTTTGAAAATTTATTTCTCTAAATAGTTGGATTCTTTTAAATAACTACAGCATTTGTACTATATTACTTTTTACTATATATTAAAAAAGCCACTAAGTGCAGGAAGGCTAAATAAATAAAGCAGTATTTTTGTTGCAAAATAGTGAACGTAGGTTTCCTGAACTAAGCCTCTAATTCCTAAGGCAAGCCCACATTCCTTGGCCCCAGAGTATTATCCATGTTTGGGACCCTAGGTACAAAGGGACCACCTGAAGAGGAGCCGGACTCAGAAGCTCTGTTAGGGAGGTAGGGGCAGAAAGGGCTACGGGGAGCCAGGATGACGGTAGGAAGCCCCTGGACTATCTCTGCGAGTGCTCTCATTCAGACACAGTGTCTGCTCGTGGACCTGACAGACGTGCCACCACTGATTTTCTTGTTCATAGCTCACTTTCTATGGAGTCCTGAAAGTCTGAGAAAGGCATACCTTTTGACCTGATTTTGTAAAAGGGGAACTGAGTGCTTAGAAAAACAGGTAGTGAAGAACTTTGAAAGAAATTAGACTCTGTCCTCAGGTGACGGGGGCTCAGATTTTGTCTCTGCCACTTGCTAGCTGTGTGACCTGGGATATGTTACTTAACCTCACTTTGTCTTGGCGTTCCCATCTTTAAAATGGTGACAATAGTACCTACATCATAGGGTTGTTGACAGGATGATAATGACTAAGGCAAAGTTCTCAGAAAGTACCTGGCTTACAGGAAGTGCTTTGTCCTTGTTGGCTATTGATTTGTGAAACTTTGCCTAGGAGGTTTTATAAGAGAATATTTGGTGGCTTTCCATAACTATATTACTTCTAGACTATTTGGCTAGTAGTATTGTATGACATTCTTGTGGCTTTTAAAGCAGAGATAGTTCAAAAACCCAGGGAGTAGTACACAGAGAACTAACTCCTGGAAGGCTTAGGAAGAGATTGAGGTCGACACCACACTGAATCCCTGGAAGTGAGCAGGACCTGGTCCCGAAGGAGTGCACTGTGAAATTTTAGCACTCAACTGGGCTTTTTTTTGCTCTTTCTTTTTCCCTCAGTCTCTTGACCTTTCTTATGTCTTAAATGATTAACCAAGGATTATGGTTTGTGTTATCTCATGTCAGGGTTTGGCCACCAGATAGGTTCAATCATCCTACAAAACTATACAACTGAACTAATGTTTAGCTATAATATAAATTCCTTGGAGATCAGGTTCCGATTAGGAAACTGTGTTATATAGAAAGAGAAGCTTGAGTAACAGTCTTTGGAATGACAGAAATTTTCTTTTCCTATTTTTGACTTTTCCCCACCAGTACTGCTTGATCCGCTTCAACCCCCTTTCTGCACATGAAACTGTCTCCTTATATATACCACACGCTTTTGAAATTACCTTACACTTTTAAATACCATTTTCCTTTCAATAAGTATAGTGTTCAACTTCTGAATAGAATAGATTTATTTCCCTATGACTTTATATCCATTGTAAAAGAACATTTGCTGTAATTAAATCATATAAAGACTATAATAGTCCATAATCTGAGAAAAGATAGCACACAGGTTGAATGTGGCCTCCAGTATCAAAGGGAACTGAATTTGAATTCCAGCATCAGCCTCTAAAAATTTTGGATAAATTAAGTTCCAATTATTTTATTTGTAAAAAAGAAATAATATTCACATCTCTGGTATATGATGTTTACATGACTAGTTTTAGGCAATTATAAGAATTAAATGATATAACATATATAAGTGCTTATGGTAGCACCAAGCATAGAGTGAACAGTAAATCAGAAGTAAATTTCTGTTTTCAGCTTAAAGAATATCAAAGTGTTATGGTCAAAGAAGGACAACTCTATTGTATGCCTCTTTTTCCTGAGTTTATCCCTATAGGGAGTGAAGGAGCTACACCGAAGTAAAATCATACTGAAGCCATATAGTAGTAGAACATGGTAGTTATAAACCCAGGCCCTGCAGTTGGACAACCAGGGTTCAAGTTCCACATCTAATCTTTACTACTATGAGCCTAGGCAAGCTGGTTAACCTTGCTGTGCCTCATTTTCTCCATCTACAAAATTGGGCTAATAATACCATTTACCTTACTGGGTGGCTATGAGAGTTAGGTGAGATGGTGCATAGGAAACATAGAACTGCCACACTGAAAACATTCAAATACTTGGACTACTCATATTCAAGAGTCGCCTGGGGAATCACAGATTGTAAACAACGTAACTGAACTCAAGTTTAGGTTCGGCTTTCTAGAAAATATGCAAGATTTTTGCTCTACTGTTTGAAAAATGAGGTTGGAGTCTACTAATAGTTTCTTCTTGTCCTCAACACCAAATAGATTGTATCTCTGTGTATTAAGCGTTATTGACCATTTACATACCATAAAGAATGTTGAAGTTTACAAATTAAGAAATTTGTGATACTGTTAAAGAGATAACGCCTAAGCCATAGAAAATAATTTGAAGACAGCGTCAAACTCATCAAGTGCTAAGTGATACGTTACAGTCTGTGAGAAAAGGAAAATTGCAAAGGATGGCAGTTTATCAGAGCATCTGAGAATAACTATGGAGAATATGGTAAACCACTAAGAGAATTAGGAAGGGATGAGGGACCCAAGTTCTAGTTCAAGAGAAGACCAAAGGCAAAGGGGAGTTGGTGGGAAGTGGGCATTGTGTTTGTGGAGGGGACAAGCAGAGGAATGATGAATTTCCAGGATTCACTGGAGGGTGTCTGCGAGCAAAGAGTGAGAAGTGAGGCTGGGTATGTATGGCGTACAAGGTAACATAAGACCTCTGAAGAGGTCGAGTTTATGGCTCATCTCATTTTGTAGACGAGTAGGCTGAGGAAAAAGAATGATTTCACCAGTTGTACTTACTAATTAGAGTCAGCTGGTCTAAGGCTCCATCAGCCCTTGGCTAGCGAACATGTCACTGCAACTCTTTGTGAGCTCAGATTACAGAAGACTTTCAAAGGACTGGAGAAATCCCCTGATGCTTCCCACATGGCCGCGATTCTAATTTTGAGGATTAATTGATGCCCCTTCTTCTGTCCACATTTCCTAAAGTGAAAGAAGCAAATGTGGATTGATAGGCCACCCAGACAAGGGCCTCATCAGTCCCCACTTGGGAATACCCAGCCCGAACTAGGTAATTTGAGTATTTGGGGAACTTGGCTGAGATCCCAGTTCTGATTCCCAGGGCAAAGTGCTTTGCATTGTATCAAAGCACCTGCACTTATTTACCGTGATTTCAAACTCTGAAGGATCTCCTTTTCTCTATTCTTATCAGGCTGAATGACACAGCACTCCCCCTCCGCCCCCCAGCTTCCCCAGAGTATGTCTCTTTCTCTCTCACTTTCACCCGTTCCCCGGAGAACAAGGAAGCATTATCATCCACTTAAATGGAGCCTCCAGGATTGCTCTCCCTATCACTCCCTAAGATCTGCTGATCTGGAGTTTATGTTCTGTTGGCTGTGTTCCTGAGTCATGTAGGTCATCAGATTAGAAAGACGTGTCCCTCTTTCTCTGAGTCACCTCTGGCTTAAAGACTGCGGGTCCTAGTGTGAGGACAGTAGTCCTATCTTGACAAAAGTTGTCCACTCACACCCTTGGAAGATCCCTGTTTGCCATTTCCTTCTGGTGCAGTCATCTTCGCCTTCCATTTGCCAGGGTTCCCCTCCTGCCACTGTGTGCCAGGTGCCCCTCAGTCCTCCGTGAGGAGAGAGGCACCAGGGGAGTTGGCCATTTTTGTCCCTAGACACAACCAGGGTTGCTATTACAGAACTCTACAGATAAAATGCCAAACTATGCAGCAAGAGCTGCGATGAAGGTTACTGGGATTTAGGAAGGTTTCTGTTATTTTTTTCATCAGCTGTAATTCTGCTTCTTCACCTCCGAGTGGGTGTAAATTACTTAAGAGTTTTTTTCACTCCTTACCTCCTCCTCCTCTTCTCCTTCCCTCCATTTCCCTTCACAGCCCTTGGCAGCAGGTGAGTCAGGATTAGTGGGGGAATAATTATCCTATCTGTTTCTCCATTACCATTTATCACCACCCACCTCCCTTTAAAACCTGGGATGCTGCTTGCATGTTGCGAGGTGCCCAGAATGCCCTGAGGAAACAAAAAAATGTTCCTGGGGACAGCTGACGCTGTCAGCGTTAGAATTGAGAGAATAAGTAAAGGCATGTTCATCAAATCAGAGACGTCTTTTACTGGATCCATTAAAATTGGGGCACAAAAATAGACTTCTGGGTTCTCTTTCGTTGATCTTATTCCATGCCATTCAGCACATGGTTTGCATGACAGTGTTCTCTACTCCTCTGACGTTAAGTTGTCTTTGTCACTGTATTGAAGCTTCCGATCTCTCTAGCCTGTTGTGCTGAATCTTTCACTCAGAGATCTCTTCCTCCCTATTCAGTTTTTGGTCCACTTGGTGTCTGTCTGTCTTTGTGCATTGCATTTACTCTGTTCTGCTGGCTTTGAAGCACTTCCTATACATTGATGCGTGAAGATATGTTGTGTGGTTATTATATAAACCATAACTGCCTGGGTAGGACTTCACTGTGGTCACCTGCTTTCTCAGCGGCAGTGTCTGGCTCTTCTGACCTGCAATCTAGACGGTCTTCTCACAGCACCTGTTTCTTTAAGGGCAGTCTGAACGAGCAGTGACGTCCTTTGGCAGACTAGGTGGCAGATCTGGATGTTCTGTGCCTTGGGCTGGGGAAGTACCCTGTGCATACAAGCAAGAAAAGAAGCAACTGGCAGGGAGGAGCGTGGCCACGTTGGTTTGAACAAGCTGTTGGCAGGGCCGCCAGCTGAGAAGGATGGGGAAGAGAGAAGGGCACCACAGGCCAGAAGAATGGAAGTTGGTGGGGTAAAAACATTAGGATTAGTTGGACTGAAGTACACGGATAAAGATGAAAGAAGAGCATGAAGTATATGCAGGTGCCCTGCTAGCCTAGACTCTGCCTTTGGTCAGATTAGAAGAACGTGCCAGCCAGTGCCTCTGGGTGGAGGTGGTCCTGTGTTTGGGTGCACAGCTTGGTGAGCAGAGAACAGGTTGTGTTTTAGCTTTTGTTTGTCTCCCTGGTGTGGCGCCCTTGTGTGAGCTGTAGCCTGCACGTTGTCCGTGACTGTGCTGAGTGTACTGAACAAGAACGTGCTCTAAAAAGCAGCGGTACACATTTAGTATGTGTCATGTCTGGAGAGAAAAGTGCCTTGGAGGTGGTTGTATTACAACATTCCTTTACATAACATAGTAGGATTTACAGATGTTCTGAACAGCCGGGCTTCATTCGATGCCCCCAGGAGCCCTGTGAGTGCACGGTTATCCCCTCCGTGTGCATGGACAGACAGGTTCCATAGATCACGTTGCTCACACAGGATACAGGAGGCCAAGCCGTCGTGATTTAGATCCAGATCCTCCGACTGTAGATCCTGAGCTCTTCTGCGGCACCAGGCTGCCCATCTGGGCAGCACACAGATGGGGGAAACGAGGCTGTGTTGGTGGACACTCATTGCCACTCCGCATGCATAAGCATGATCAAGTTATGCACATGCAGTAACTAGGACAGCTCTGTCACTTGTCTATGCCAGCGTAACAGGTGGGTTCCTGCCACCAAGGTGAGTTGGAGAAGTGAATTCTTGTGCCTCGGTTTCCTTGGATGTAAACTGAGACCAGTAATATCTACCTCGGATCTCACTGGGTTGTTAATGATCATAATTATATTTCTGAATATTAAACTCCACAGGGCAGGGCTCCTGTCTGTTTTATATAATCACTGTATCTCCAAAGACAAGAACAAAACCTGGCACAAAGAAGTGCTTAATATATATGTGTTGAAAGAAATCATGGATTTGAGTGTCTACTGTATGGTGGGTACTGGGCAAAAGGCTTTACAAACATTATTTTAGTCCTCACCACCGAGCTGCAGGTGGGTATAATGACCCCCATTGTACACATGAGGAAGTCAAGACACAGAGGGCAACGAACCCTACCGATGCCACATGCCAGTGAGAGGCAGGGCCGGGACTGAAACGCGAGCTTGTCTGATTCTGCAGTGCAGGCTCTGAGCTACTAGAATTGTTATAAAGATTAAGTGAAATTAGGTGCTGAGTCCAGCACCGTGGGTAACACGGAGGTGGTAGATTAATGAGAATTTCCCTTCTCATGCTGAATTCAAAATTCATGATCACTTGTATGATGTTTAAATTTTTTATTTATTTAGTCTATTGGGGTGACATTGGTTAATAAAAGTATATAGGTTTCAGGTGTACAGGTCGATGGTACATCATCGGTACACTGCATTGTGTGTTCACCACCCCAAGTCAAGTCTCCTTCCATCTCCATTGATTCCCACTTTACCTCGCCCCACCTCTTTCCCTCTGATAATCACCATACTGTTTCCGCCTAAGAGGGTTTGTTTTTTTTTTTTTTGCTTAATCCCTTCACTTTTTCCACCCAGCCCCCGGAAGCGCCCTCGTCTGTGACAGCTGTCGGTCTGTTTTCTGTATCTGTGAGTCTGTTTCTATTTTAAAATATCTTAGGAATAAACAATTATAAAAGTTTTCACTGGTAAATAACTGGAAGCCCACTTTCTTAAGACTTACTGGCCAGATTGTCTCTCCCCATCAGCCCTCTGAGATGGCAATTGCTGGGGGTGCCAATGGATGACTTTTTCTCCTTCGAACACCCACCCCATGTTAATGTGGGCGAGCCTTGTTCTCGCTGGTCTCACAGCATGGGAGACCATGGTCCTGGCTTCTCTCCAAGGGTGGAGGAGCAGCCAAAAGCGGCTAACATCCCATATGGTGGCAGACACAGTTCTCTGTCTTCATAATGTATGCATCCTGAGAGGCTTCACGGTCAAGCGCTTCCTATGCAATTGGTAGGTTTTACTCATCTATTTGTTGTGAAATAAGTGATGTATACTTCTTCACCTTTCAGAAACAGAAAAAAAATAATACTTAGAAAACATTAGCAGATGGATATAATAAATTCTAACGATACAGAGTTACTGGAGCCCCGGTCCCCTGTAAGATGAGAAGCAGACAATGTGCACCAACAACAGGACAGACACGCACGAGTGACCACTGCTCACAGGAAGAAGGCGCTCCCACCCTACCAAACCCCATCCACAAAGACAGCCTCACAGACAAGAACTTTGAGATCAAATAAGCACATGGTCATTACAAAATACTCAAGGGGATGTAAAGCATACCATAAGGAATATAGTCAATAATATTGTAATAACTTTGTATGATTGTCTGACCACCATGCTGTATACCCAAAACTAATACAAAATAATATTGAATGCAAACTGTAATTTTAAAAAATTAGAAGTAAATACATGGGTTCATACCATCAGTGCTGCCACTTCCAAGCCTTGTCACCCTGGGTGAGACACTCTTCCTTCGGAGCCCCAGCCATCCTCTCAGGCGCTCTGTGAGCACTAAGGGAGCCATGGGTGTGGCCGACCCAGGCCGAGAGCCTGGCCTCCTGGGAGCTCTGTGAAGACAGGGGCTTTCCCCTTCAGGGCTGACAGTGTGGTCAGTGGGTAGTCAGAGGAGGTACAGGAGGTGACTGCAAACAGGGTGAAGAGAGTCCGTGTGTTTCACTCACATTGGGGGTGACATCATTATGTGAATTTTTGCAGGTGTGGAAAGGTTTAAAAAAAGTTACATGTAATTGTAATCGGTCATTAAAATGGCCATTTTGAAGTAAAAGATGCAAATGCATAAGAGGCCAGTGTCAAGGGCTGAGGGCCTGGGGTCTAGATGCAGGGCTGATCAGCGGGAGAGCTTTCTCTCCTGCCTCACCTGCTGCTCTACCGGGTGGAATGAACATCTAGCACACATTTCCCATGTGATAGAATTAGTAAGGCAAAACTTGTGAACCTGTAGCATCTTCAAGTGAGAGGGATGAGTAAAAAAGGATCGAGAAAGGTGTCTTTGTCCCCCTCTCCACTCCCCACCTTTTGTCACCTAAAGGGCTAAGGCTGAAACAGTCTCAGTAAAAATTACTTTTAATGAATGGGTTTGACTTCCTAGACACACAGGAAGCAAGGTTAGTAAGAAAAATCAGATCTTCTGTACGAACAGAAGCCAAGTTTCCCTGTATGGACTGAAGCTGGGTCTGAGTCTCATTCATTCAACAGTCTGTTGGGATACTGTTTGCCAGAACCTCTGCTTGGCACTGCACGTAAGAGATACAGGTCCTTGAAACACTGGCAAGAACGAGACGGCATTGGACCAGTTAGGGTGAATATTGTTGGGTGTGTGAAAGGTTCTTTGCATTTCACATGCTCTGGCAGGTGGTTGAAAGGCAGGAGACCATGCCTCCTGTATTTACAGAGCAGTCTCTTCCTCCAGGGACTTCCTGCCCCCCATTTAAATAATTCCTCATCATCTCATCCGTTGTAGAAAGATAAATGGCCCCTTCTCGAGGGTCCAGTATGGCATAGGTTGTTCAATGACACATCATAATGTGACATAACACAGAAGCAGCCAACAAGATTGTTCCACTCCTTCGATGGAAACAGCGAGGGGGAGTGGGGGTAAGAAGACAGCAGCTGAGCACCTGCCATAGAATTTGGCCATTGTGTTGTGGGGAGGGCTGATTTGGTGGAATGTGTAACAAGTCTGAGTGACATTCCACAATCCGATAGTGTGTGTACTCTTTCTAGGCAAACAGAAAGTATAGCAACACAGTGCTAGGATTAAAGACTACAATAAGCAGCAATAGCAAGAAGCGAAAGTGAGAAACAGGTGGAGAGTGTGCCCCACAGATGAGTGACATCAAGGCCTATCAGTAGGTAACACTGACACAGAGGTGTCACAACAAGGGCACCTGGCAGAAACCCACGAGAAAAGGATTAAAATGTGGAAGTTTCTATCTGGAAGAAAGTATGACACTGCAGGGTCCCTGTGTAGAAGTGTCATAAGGAATAAGGATCCTTTGATTAGAGAATAAGCATTAATTATCAGCTACAAAGGACATGATGTTCTGTTAGACATTTTGGGGAGGGATGGATCTCTTGGGAGAACTTACGGGAATCTCCTCTGACAACTGGGAACATCCCGCCTGGGAAAGTAGTAGCTGCTGTGCCTCATGTCACCGAACCATTAGTACCATAAACTCTTTAGATATGGGGGAGGGGGGTGGGGGGGCTATAATAAATAAAACTCCGATTTCTTGAGCATCTACTCTGTGCCAGGCACTGGGCTAAGGTTTCTGTGTAAACTGCCTTATTTCTCATCATGATTTATGAAATGGCTATTATCATTGGCAGTTTTCAGAATAGAAAACTGCAGATCAGAGAGACTAAGTGCCTTGCCAAAAGTCACACTGTAGGTGGCAAATCTCAGTGTTTCCTGTTGGATGGAGTTGAGCTCAGGTGAAAGGCCACATTCTCAATAACGACGGGTGTTTTCCTGGCACAGGATGAGCGAGAGGACTGTAGGTCGTGTGTGGGTGAGCACTTTAAAATTGACCTGTTTAGTGACTGGGGATTAGAAAAAATATAACCCATGATTTCATCATGGTTATTTTTAGAATAGGACTAAGTAAAACTAGTTGATTTCAAGATAATTTTCTGGCAATAGGACGGATATGAGAAAAGCCACGAATACGTACTTTACTGAAATTGGAAAACTGCATTAGGAGACATCCTTACCTGGTTTACACATCTTTAACCTGGTCTTGAACTTGTCACCAGTGCCCTATATATTTATGTTGTCTGGAATTTCAGTTCCTGTGCCTACTCTGTGATTCCCCAACTAGATGAATTCTGTTGTTGACTTTCTCTGTTCCTGTTTCTTTGATACTTAACAGTATAGGGGGGAAAAGCATAACCCTGCTAATTGGCCACATCACTGCATATTTATCATCCTCAGACTCAATCTGGTTCTTCCTGTTGGTATGCAATTCTGTTCTCTATCCCAAACCTGTACCCTGTTTCTCAATCCAGCTCCATCTGAACATCCCTCTCAGTAGATGATCCAAGTCTCCTTTCACCAAGAAGATACCTCATTGAAGTTTATTTTACATATAAGTAAACTGGGGCACAGAGATTAAGTAACTTGCCTGAAGTCTCACTGCTAATGCTGGAACTGGGATTCAAACCTGTCGATCTGACTATAGATTTTGCCTGATCAATCACTATGCCACATTGCCTCTTTCATTCTATACATCATCTGTCCAGAGAGGATCCAGCCATGTAACATGAAAAATAGAGACATTTATTGAAGAAGATAGAAGATACAAGAAACATGTACATAGAAAAATGACACCTCAGTCCCCTTCAAAGTAGGCCCCTTGGCACCTCACACAGTTCTTTCAATTGACATCAGCTGTCTCATCATATTTTTGTGAATCTCATTATCATACTGAAATCTCTACCCTTTCAAAGATGATTTTAGTTCTGAGAAAAGCCAGAAGTCACAGGTTCCCAAATCTGAGCCGTAGGGTGGCTGAGTTACCTGGGTGATTTGATGTTTTGCAAAACCATTTCTGCATGAGACATGATATGTGAGCAGGCACATTGTCATGGTGAAGCTGCCAATCACGAGTTGCTCATAGCTGAGGCCTTCTGAATCATCTGAATAGTTTATGCAGAGAAATGTACAAGCTTAACACAGAACCTGATGCAGATTCATTGCTCTGCTCACTCAGTTGTTTCTAACGTGACAGCCAACAGTACACATGTTCACTCACTGTTGTCTACTGCCCTCACTGACTAGTACAGTGAAGTGGTCACTGTCCACACATGAGCATTCCAGTCCACTCTCCTTGGCTGCCGGGTTAAATCAATGTCACACAGACCATTCTCCTATTTACAACAGCTAGACCTTTTCTGGACAGACCTCATATTTTGAATAAGTTAATTAATCAACAAATGGGTGGGTTAAAGAAAGACTGGAACTTGGCAACAGCTGTCATGGAAACATAACATACACGGATCACATCCTCCAACTGGGCATTGGCTAGCTTACCTTACCCTGGAACACAGGACCCGCCAGCCTGATAGGGAAATCCGCATCCTCCTCCTTAGTCCTGCCCTCTTTCCATGTTCCCTCTCCCAACATTCCTTCAAACTCACTCTTGCCCAGACTCAGAAAAAGTGCCCCCTGCTTCAGAGGCACTGACTCACCCCTCTGTGGCTTGTCTTCCTTTGAATAAAGGGCATCAAACTTACTACTAAATTGTTTTAGTTCAACATCCTAATACATGATCAGTTAGCTAATTGTCAGGTTCTGGGACATTGTAGATGAATGCTTGACCATGTACCAGTGAAGCCTTTTGTGGGGCTGTGTTATTTGTCACCCCTACCCCTCTCCTTGTCACCCCTACCCCCCAAAGGGATAGCAATTACAGAGTGTATATGCTGCTCTCTGGCTGAGTCCATGAATGAGTGCTAAGTCATCACTGTGTACTTCATACGGAACTCAGACCTGGCCTCAGTCTTTCCCAGCACAAAACTTAAAGCCTGTATTGTAAATGTATTCAAGATAGCATGACAAAAGCAATTTGCTTCTCACCCCTGGTCTAACTCATTACCGGACTTCTTAATTTGATATTGATGAAATAATGATGAGCCAGGCAAACATGTGAAATTATGCAAAGAAAAAAATGAGATTTCCTAACTCTCAGAAAACACTATTTGCTTATTCCTCATGCTGTTTGGGTAGGGTGACTGACATTCAGTTTAAATATTTATTGGTGTCTATTCTGGGCACTGTTATGAACTGGGGTAAGGAGATGAGTAAAATGTAGGCTCTGACTTCAAAGAGTAAGTCAATTAGTCCACAAATATTTAATGAAGACTTCCAATGACAGAAACAATGTCAGATACTAGGGTTACAGTAGTGAACGAAACAGACACTGTCCTTGCCCTCTTGGACTGTACAGGCTAGAAGGGAAGATGGGAATCCAAAACATCTATGGTAAACTAATTGTGAGTATATAAAGTGCTGCAGAGTAGCAGATGGCAACTACTATTAGCATCTGACAGGGCCTCTGAGTTTGTTGTGGGTGGAGGGGGTTGCTACCTTGTGATAGAAATAACCATGGAGCAAAATAGAACTTGGTATGATACACACAAGACTTAATGATTAATTCTGTCTTACAGAGTTAATGAAGACCCTTAGGAGACACCTGGCAAAGGTTTTAACAGATTTTGGTGAATGAATAGGGTGTCCATGGGCACAGACAGACAGAAAAAGGGTTTCCAGACAGAGGTAATAGCTGGAGTTCAAAAACAAAGAGGACCACTGGCTAGTATTTACAACCAACTGTAAGTGATTCTGATTGACAGGCCATAGCCTTTAAGATAATAAAGATTATCTGACATAGAAAGAAGCTTAAACCTTATTTTTTATGTATCGATGGGTCTGATATTGACCTGGCCCCACCTATTACAGAAAGATCATTTGGTGGCAGCGTTCAGGTTGGACTGGTAGGTAAAATAAAGTCTGGAGATAAGGAACCTAAGTAGGAGTTTATGATACCATGTAGGAGCTAACGAGGAGTGGTATAACGACAGTGTTGAAATGCCAAAATCTAAATATCTAATCCAATGTATACTATTTGGTCCCAACTTCACTTAATTTTTTGGTGATAATGAAAAAGAAAGGGAGAAAATAATTTGAGAAATATTTGGGAGGTAGAATTCCCAGAATTTAATTGCTAGGTCATTATCTCTGAGAGGGAGGCTGGGTAGGTTAGCACATGAAGGTCTCACTAAGTAGGGTGCAGATTATAGGAGCTTAGGGCTAAAATTTGGTGAGTTCAGCCTTAGATGTATGAAATTTAGATGCCCATGAACATTTAGTAAATATGCCCAAAGGGTTAATCAATATATAAGTCTAAATTCAGAAGAGTGGTCAGTCCTCAAGCTGAGCATCGTTAGTGTATTATTGTGGTTAAAGCCCTGATTATAAATGAAATTACCCAGGAAGAGCATGTGTGGTGAAAAGAGAATTCTGAGAAAAGAATCCTAGGGAGCATCATTATTTAAATAGAATGTTTGCACAAGAATCTAACCCAACAAAGCAGGTTGCAAAGGAATAGTCAGAAATATAAGAGGACAATCAAGAGAGCACTGTCACAAAAGTCAAGAGAAATGAAATTTATAGGAGGTGGTTTTGGCAATGTAGAAAAATTAAAGTACGGGCAGAAAATTGTTAGGTTTGGCATTAGAAAATCACTTGACATTTGGTGAAAAGAGCTTCAATAGAGAGATGATGTGTGAAAGGCCAGATTGCAACTGGTAAAGATGAGAAAATTTATAATATAAAGACGCTTTTTAGACTGGATTAAAAGGAGAGGAGAGGGGAATTAGGAAAATAACTAGAAAGGGATACAAGAGGCTTCCTTCTGAGAATGAGAGATGATTGATTCCCAGGAAGAAGAGGAAGTTGGTGGAGGAGAGAATGAGATGGGAGATGACAGGACCAAAATTCAAGTGAAGGAAGTGGCCTTCATCCTAGAAACATCTTGTGATGCACTGGTCAGGGAACTCAAGAGTTGAAGATTTTAACCTTAGTTGATAGGCTTGAGTGATTAAAACTGTAACTCAAGAATTAAAATATTTTAGCTTTAGATGATAGGCTTAAGTGATTAATGCATGTGGAAAGCTGTAACTCAAGAGTTAAAGATTTTAGCCTTAGTTGATAGGCTTAAGTGACTAATGCATGTGGAAAGCTGTTATTTCAGGAACTGGTATATAGGACCACATGACTCAACAAGCAATTCAACCTTTGTGCCCCAGGGGGTCTCCAAGCCTTGGAGTAGCTTGGAGTAGCTGAGCCACTGTGTTCCAGGGAGGGAATGCCCGTGATGCAGGTAAAGAATTGTTGATCAACAGATAACCAAGTACTAGGATCATTGTGGCTGCACTGCAACTCTTCTCCAACCTTTTTCCAAACCCTTACCCACCCTTTCTTCTCCTCACAAAAAGTTTGGTTTGAGATAAGATGTTAAGACAGTTGATGAGGGTGTATCTTCCAAGTCTTCTTAGATTGTCAGCCATCTGAGTAAAGCACCCAGAAAAATTCAGTCCTTGTCTTTACTTACTGGTTTTTTAGTGACAGGCAGCACACATGCCGACTTTTCTGGTGTCAACCAGAGGGCAAGTACAAGTAGTTTCTTTAGGAAGCATAGGCGATACTGGTGGGGGAATGAGAAAGTGGGATTGGAAGGAAGATCTCCCAAGCCAGCTAGCTGCACTGGGTGACCAGAGCTCAGTCCCAGGGGGACAGGCTGAGAAACAGTGTAAAATGTTTGCAACATAATGTTCTCATCCGAGGGGTGGGAGAGCTGGGGCATTTTACTCCAGCTGCCATCAGCCATTGGCTGGGGGCTGTTTCCAGGAGCTTTTTTGGTTTTGTTTTGAAATGAGCACCATATTGCTTTGTTACCATAAACACAACATATTTTGAGAATAAAAGTACAGGGCCTGGCTCTATTAAGTATTATGGCAATAAATGAATGAATTAAGGGTTACTAAGTGTCCAATATCTCCCTGTAGCAATCTGTGCTATCATGATGTGTGATAAAGCATTTCTATATTATATTTCATGTTACATTGTGATTTATCTGTTTATCTGCCTCTCCTTCAGCCAAAGATGTTCCAAGACTGGCATGGATATTAGGCATTGTCATGTCCCCAGCATGTGGGTCAGGAATCCAGTAGGTGATGAGTCAATGTTGAATAACTGAGTAAATAGTGCGCTGAATAGCATTGAAAGATCCGGAGTTAAGTTTACCAGCCATGATGTTGACAATGACAGCGCCCATCTTGCTCTTACTGAAGACATAGTCAGTGTATTTATATTTTAAAAAAAACACTTGGATTTGAAAAAAGCAGTGGTTCTCGAACCTCTCTGACAATCAAAGTGTCTGGGGCCTCTGCTCAAATAGCTCCTCCACTCCAAAGCTGAAATCCAACAGCCAAGTTGAAATCCAACAGGAAGGTTCTCCAGTTGTTAATAACATTATGGCCAAACTCCAATCTGCCACAGGAAGTCCTTCAGGCAAAGTTAAGGTAAAAAGGTCTGGGCCCAAGAATTTTAATTCTTTGGCACTTTCACCCCACATTGCAGGCAGCTGAGCCATTATCCTCTGCTTCAAATAAAATGGCCCCAGGCAGAGAGATGTAGAGACTGAAAAATTGAGGGTTTGGCCAGATAAAATGGGGGTTTGGCCGTACCAACAGCTTCTCCTGTTGCTTGGGAGAGTGAATAGAAGTGTGGGATTGAATGGACTCTCCATGGCCTCTCATGGAATAGGTGTGTGTATGCTAAATTTAGTTCGTATCTTTATCATATAACCTCAATTTTAAGAGTTAAATATGTGTCTAAATGGGAATCTATACGATAAAGACCTTTTTTCTCATCTTAGATATATAATCGATCATCTTAATGATGCCTGACTTCACTTTCAATAGAAGTAGAAAGTCTTATTTGATTTCTCATAACTGATCTTTCAGGAACACCTGGAAATGAAATTTCACTGTGGAAAAAATCAAGTTGACTAAATACATAGAAATTAAAAATCATCAATCAGGTAGTCTAACTATCTAAGGAGTGAAATTAAAGGTGCAACCCCCCCCCAGACTTCATAGCCTTATGATAAGTCATATGCTTAAGAATATTTGGGCTTTCTTATTATAGAGACTTAGCCACAGGCATCCGTCTCAAATTCACCTTATTCTAAGTTGTCTCGGTGTGAAAGATTTGAGGGATCATTTAGGCTACAGTAATTTAAGTTGTTTTTTTTTGGACTGTTCTCTCTGGAGTTTTGATCAAACTGGAAGTGACTTTTCCCCTCCATAATGATACTAATCACTTTATCTCCCTTCTCATGGTTGAGTCTGGTTACCCAATGTGAGAAGAAAGAACCGAAATATTTCAAAGTGCTTGCCCCTGAAGAGCAGAACGCAGCGCTGAGGGGAGAGGGAGTGGGAGACTGCTGGTGGGTCATAAGCTTGTAGTTTCATCCGACCTTTTAAACTCAACACGTAGATTGCTCTGGATATTTTAAAGTTGCTATGAAGAAATAATGGTTTGTGGAACAAAAGAGAAACGCTAAGAGACAGAAAAATGGGAAGAGGCGGTGAGTCGGAGCCATAGTGCAAAAGAACTAGGACTCCAGGGAACTGAGGACGTCAAAGTGACCGCTTCCAAATCACGGAAAGACACGCAGATAGAAAGAAGGCATTGCAAGGGACTGAGCGGGTTGCAATGAACAGCCGTAGTGTTCTAAGCAAATAATTGAGCTTTGCACCTCACTCTCCAGGAATCTAGACCCTGAGAGCCAACCACGTAAGTCTATAATTTAGAATTTTTCCACAAAGGAATTATTTGGCTTATTATGACGGGATGGTACCAGAACAAAATGCAAGTCTTTCTGTTCCTAAAAAAATTTTGTGGTGGTGATAGCGTTACCTTAGGAGATAGAAAGTCGGAGTGAGGTTGCTAAGTGTAGATGAAAAGGCCTCCTGGTACCCGTTGGATTCCTAAAGGGTGAACCCGAGGAGACCTCGGAAGAGCATGTGTGAATGAGTTAGAACAGAGAGAGTGGTTTATTCTCCTCCGGGTACTTGTGAGCTGCCCTTCCTCTGTGGCTAAAGAGGTGGTGTTGCATCTGAGGACCTGGCTTGAGAAACACTTTTGCTTAGTTGCTGCGTGACACTGAACAGGCTCCCTAGCCTTTCTACCCTTTAGTTTCTTTCGCAGATAAGGGTGGTCATGGGCCAACTTGAAGACGTCTGTATAAAAGGCTGCCCGGCTGATGATACGAAGCAGCCGTTTGTGTTTCTTGCTCTCCTTGTTTGGGGGGTTTGGTGCGTTATTACTCTGATCAAAATGAAAGTGTTCCCACAAGAAACCCACATTATCATGGGATTTGAGTCTTTAAACTTTGGTCCCAAAGTAAGGGTTATAAATTTCATGATGGAATATGCATAACAAATGTGAGAATTTAAAATGTAGCCTTTAAGGCTGTTAAGACAAATGCTTATTTAATATGGACTAAACCAAGACCAGCAAAGAGCTCAAGTTTCATGGGGAGCATAAATTTGGACAAATTCCTGGATAAAAGGCTTATAATCTAATTAGCCACCAGGATTCCATAAATATTTAGGAAGAAATCTTAGGACTGGAAAGAATTTCAAGTTAAATGCAGATGTGATTTCTAAAAGAAAAAAAAGTCTTTAGCTTTCTTGTTCACTATAACTTCTTATGTGCATTCAAATGTCATTGAAATATTTTTAAAAAATTTAACCACTTTAGCGTGACAAGTTGCCTGTAGCTGAATGGTTGACTGGCTATAAAACATTATTCCCCTTCAGCTATTAAAGCTGTCCTTGAAAAAGAATCTCTCAATTTCCTTCAAGATCACTTGTGTTTCAATGAATAGCATTAAACCGCTTTGCTCCTGATAATGTCATGATTTTTTGACCTACGAGAGATACAAGTGGGAAGTTCCCAACTGAACTGCATCATCAGCTGAATACAAGTATGATTTTCTGGACGTCAGAGCTGCTCCTGCATGGAACAAGCTGTGAGAGTATTTTCCTGTCCGACACGTGTTCAGATACAGGTTCGAAACTTGGTAGTTAGTATGTTACCTCCGTTTCCCTAGATGCCCTGTCTCTAGGAAGCCAAGAAGAAGTTACATGTGCCTTAGACTGAAAAGAGCATTGGATTATTGGATATCTCTCTGCAATAACTTGCAGATAAGTGCACCTGTCTACTGATATCAAGCCAGAGAACAGCAGGAACTCATTAGGTTTATTTTTCTATTTTGCTCTGTCTCCATATCCCTTCAAGACAATCTCCATGTTAAGGCTTCTTGGTTGCGTGGCCTAAAGGACAAGCCGTGCAACCATCCATTCTAAGTCTCAGTTTCCTTTCCTGTAACGTGGGGATGTGAATACACGATTATCATGGGGATTCTTAAAGCCCTGCTGGGGTACCTAGCACTGCCTAGCACACGGCAGGCATTCAAAATACGTATGCTATTTACTAAAAGGAGGAAAAAAGGGTACCTTGTAAGGGTATTTCCCCAAACCCCCAAGATCTTTTGTGTTTCTAGAAAGTTATTATTTTATTTCAAACCGTGTAAAAGTCCTTTTCTGAAATTGTAACTATAGGACAAGGCCTTGGACTAGATGACTCATGGGATAGTTTCCTACCCCGAGACTCCATCATTGTGGGTATTTGATTCATAGCATTCGCTTAGGGCAAATCTTTTACTATTTCTTATACATATCGGTAGCTTGGCTATCCTGGGCCACCATCATGTAGAATGAGGAGCTGGCATGGTGGAGTGGTACTCTGTGGAGTTTGGAGCCCAGGGAGGCCCAGTTCATGTTTGAGCTTCAATACTTTTAGCCTGGTACCACCTGAGGTAAGTTACTTAACCTGAGCCTCAGTATCCACAACTGTAAAACAAAGATAAAAGAATACCCAGAATCTCTCTCACGAACAGGTAGTGAGTCAGTGCCTATTATACCCCAGGGTCCTGGGTCTCCAGGAAACAATCTTTCTGCTGCTGCGGCTGTCACTTTTCCGCCAGGTGGGCCTGCGTGATTAAACACAGCCTCGAGGTGTTTTATCTTCACCCCGAACAGCGGGGATGGCTCCTGCCTCGCCTCGGTCTCAACACAAAGCTGACGCAAGGTTTTGAATTGCACTCAGATTGGGTTACTGTGAAGGCCTTAAATAAAATGCTTGGCTAGAGACAGGCTGGGCTCATCCACAAATCAGGGACAAAAGTACCTGACTTCCCAAGAGCAAAGCAGATGATTCTGTGACTGACTTCACTTCCCGAGGGAAGAGCTTGTGGGTTTTGTGCCAACGGCATTCGCGTACATCTATCTCTGCAGCGTTCTCTCCCTTTGTTAGAGCGGTCGTGGCAAAGTTCTCTTAGCATGAGGTGCTAAACTCAAGGAAATTGGCTGTCCTGGTTATTACTATGTTTAGGGCATTCTAGCTTCAACCTCACCATTACTTTTGATTCTCGTCTTGGAGGGGCTTCTAACATCTTTGGGGTTTGACCTGTCACTTTGCAGGCATTGACCTGTCACTGAGCTCTGCATGCTGTTTTTATTTTTGCATTGCCCAAGTGGGTTTGGTCTGTGTTGTGGGGAAGGTGGTCCATTAAGAGGTTCAGACAGAACCCACATTTTATTTATTTATTTTTGTTGTTTCATTCATTGCTCCCCTTATCTTATTATCCACATTTCTCCTTCAGTCTCAAGAATGAATTCCCTCCTTGTAAAGCCCTGCTGGCAGAAATGTAGGCTGCACCTGCTTGATTACTTTGTGGCTTCTCTTGTGAGCAGAAAAACAAAATTGTGAAATTAACTCATATTAAAATCTGAAGCTTTTCTGAAAATTGACATGAACAAATTAGGTGTCCTGGGAATTAGCAATGTTCAATAATTAATAATCTTTTTATCTGGGTGAGTAGGGAGATATTTAATAAGTTTTGCTGGCATTCTTTAAAAACAGCCCCTTCTTATTAAGCAGAATTGTACAGTGGTGCTTCCCTAATTGGTGGTGTCTGGACATTGATGGGGAAAGTGGGAAACAGAACTGAAGTGATGAGCATGAGGAACGTCCAGGCCCTGGATAGATAGGTCAGTCAGAGTGTCCTCCCAATATGCTGAGGTTTCAGGTTCGATACCTGGTCAGGGCACCTACAGGGAGCAACCAATGAATAAGTGGAACAACAAATTGATGCCTTTCTCTCTCTCCCCACCCTTCTTCATTCTCTTTAAAATCAGTCAATAATTTTTTTAAATAAGAACTTTCATTCACCAAAAGTTTACAGATCTCCCGGCATATGCTAAACATTGCACACATCTCGTAATTTACCCCTTAGAATGCTGACCCCAGTACAACTACAATAAGACAACGGGATAGACAGAAACACAGCAAGGCACAGGGACTTAATCTAATTTATGTACTTGTTGTCACGACTGTTGCATAGGTTTTTGGTGAACCTGGCCAGGTTTCAATCTGTAGGTTACAAGCTGGCATAGTATAGAGAGAAAGGACATTATTGGAGAGGTGAGGAGCAAGGAGAGGGTGTTGAAGCTGAGACAAACTTTAATCACTTCTTCCATCGTTCTCCTTGGAACAATTGTAAATATTCTCCAGTGTTGCCATTCAGCACTGTGCTGGATGCCGTGAGAGGTGCAAAGACTTACAAGTCATCTCAGTCATGCAGACTACAATCCGGAAGGAAATATAACACGTGTACCCATGGAAAGTTAACCAAAAACTATGGAGTTTGGCTGAAAGATAAAATGAGAACACAAACGGGAAACCAGAGACTGGAAAGAGGCTGAGTGAGCGCCTTACCTCATCCTGTCATTGATGTCCTCATGTTGCCCTTGACTAAACACCACATCAGTGGCTCAGCTAGTAAGCTACATGGTGGGCAAAGGCAAAAAGGAAATAAGGAAAGGCATTCATATGTGTTTAGGGACCTCGATTTAGCAGGGGACTAATAAGCACAGCGTTTACCATAGGTATACTGATTTTTTGTTTGTTTTTCTTCAAGCATGGTACAATTTGAAAAGACAATACCTTGAGCTGATTTTCCAGAGTAATCTGTTTCACTCTGTGCTGGGTTCTGGGCCAGAGGAAGCTGGTGCTGAGAGGACACAATTGGGATTCAAGAGGAAAGACTGAACAGGAGGCTGCGCTGGCTTAACAGAGTAAATAGAAAGCGTTCATCACCTCGTCACTACTGGAGATGCACACAAACACAAAAAAGGATGTATGTTTTAGTCTAAGAAATTTCAACAAATAAGGAAAGTCATCTTAACATTCGCACCACTCCCACTTTAATCAGCTACTAAATCTTATTTCCTCTTCTAATTATCTCCTTTTTTTATTTGTGGAGAGAGAGAGAGAGAAACATTGGTTTGTCGTTCCACTTATTTTTGCATTCATTGTTTGATTCTTGTATGTGCCCTGACCGAGGATCAAACCCACAATCTTGGCGTATTGGGATGGTGTTCTACCCAACTGACCTATCTGGCCAGGCGCTCTCCTAATTATCTCTTGAATTCACTTACCCGTCTATCTCTGTTGCTTTATCCTTACCCCAAGCCACCTTCTCCTCTTGTCTAGAGGAACACAGGACCTTTCAACTGGCCACCTCATTGTCATATTCACTCTTTTTGGGGAAGTGGGAGTAGATATAAAATTTAATGTACGTGTGCATTAAATTCACGGGGGAATCGTGCAGCGCTGCCAGTGTTGGATGCAATCCTGAGTTACAAATCTGCACACTCCTTTGCATCTGGTCCTGATGCAAAGAACCTGTCATCTTGCCTTTATTGTTTGCTGTGACACCCACGTTATCTTCAAAATAAAGAAACATGCCATCTTTTCTCTGGTATGACTTTTGCTGTGGAATTACCACTGCTGGATGTACCTTCTTCCTGAGCTCTGGGGTGCCTTTTAGACTGTGTCCATCACCATGTCACCTACACCAGCAGCAGGAAGTCTGTTCGGTTGTCCCTTGATCTCCTTCACAGAGGTGATATACAGAGTTTGAGGTTCTGTGTTGTCAGCATAGTTGATCACAGCTCCTATCTGAAGATCCAAGGAAATCTGGACTTTCACACCAAGGACCCTTCATGTCCTCACTTTGACATCCTGAACTCTGGAAAGGGACAGAAAGGACCATGTTTATTCTTGTCCCACTGTTCCAAGCCACTCTCTATATCCTGAACAATCCTTTGTAAAAGCAAATCAGGGCATGGCAGTTTTCTTCTTAAAAACTGGGGGCGGGGGGGGGGGCAGGGCTGGGGGAGGGGCAGGGCTGTTCAAGACAGAAAACTGTACTTGAACAAGAATTAAATAAAAATAAAAATTTATATAAATAAATTAAAAAATAATTTAAAAAATCCTTAAAAAACCCTTTTAATAGTTTACTAGTATTCTTAGAGAACTAATTCCAACTTTTTAACACGGCCTACTTGGCCCTCTAGCCTCATTCCATGTCCCATTGCCAATCTCTTCATGTTTTAGCCATGTGGCCATGCTTTGTCTTATTTCAGGTACTTCCCATCTGCTATCCCCTTGGTCAGCGATCCAGTTCCTACTACCCTCTTCAGTCCTTTGCATCCATAGATCACTTCTTAACAGGAGACTCTCCTGGCTCCCTAGACTGTTTACAAGTTAGCCCCGTTACAGGACTCAGAGAGACATTGTTCTTATCTCACCTGTAATTATTTGTTTAATGTCAACTTTCCAAGAGACACTTGGGGTGCAGCTGGTGAACAAAATAGTCATGGATTAGTGAAACTTACATGCTGGTCGCTAGAGAAAGATAATGAAATGTAATGAATTATAAAGTATGTTGGGTCACAATGGTATAGGTAAAAAAGAAAGACGTAGAGTAAGATCGGGAATGCCAGATGAGGGAAGTAAGTTGCGATATTAAAGAGAATGGTCAGCATATCTCTACACCATGTGCAAATTAATTCAAGAAGTGCTATGTTAAGTATAAAAACTGTAACTATAAAGCTATCCTTTTGTATAAAGCCTGGCATGGAATAGTAAGGCCTCAATACATGTTTATCAAAGAGACAAGTGGGCAATATTGCCATTATTATTATTATACTCACTTGAAACTCTAAGTTTGCCTCCACTGCAGAATATATGCAATCCTCCCATGATTGCACAGCCACGCAGGCAAAGCCAGGCTGGTGCAAGTGTTGTCAGAACCCTTCCCTTCCCTTCCCTTCCCTTCCCTTCCCTTCCCTTCCCTTCCCTTCCCTTTTCTCTTTTCTCTTTTCTCTTTTCTCTTTTCTCTTTTCTCTTTTCTCTTTTCTCTTTTCTCTCTTTTCTCTTTTCTCTTTTCTCTTTTCTCTTCTTTTCTCTTTTCTCTTTTCTCTTTTCAAAAACAAACAACTTAGCTCCTGGGCAGCTTAGCTTTAAATTGGAAAATGCAGCCTTGCTTGGCAGAACAACAGTATCATAGCCTTCCCACTGCATGGAGCAGCTTGTGAAATACATCCCTGCAGGCAAGGCCATAAAAGGCTGTCTAATATCCTGGAACCACCACCCACTGAAGGACCTCCTGTACATTTTCTTTAGGATTCTACTTTATGGATGTGTTTCTTCTCTTCTCCAGCAATTTCTCACCCTTGATTGATCTTTTGTTTGTGTGTGAATGTGTGTGTGTGTGTGGGGGGGGTTTCCTTTTCACTTAATTAATGATCCCATCCTTGGGTCATTAGAAAGAACCATGGCCCTGGAAATGAGGACCAGATGAGGATTCAAAGGGAAATGTAGAAGAACCAATGACTAGAAAGTCTGAAAAGGCAGTCTGGCCCCTCTGACCTTAATAGGATAAATTCCCTTTCTAGGCTGTTTCAGAGGGGCCAGATTTAGTTAAGGGCCCTCTCTCATCTATCTCTTCTCTCCACTTGTCTCAAAAATATAAAAACTGGATTGAAGCCAGCTCATGCATAGGTCTAATCTCTTCTTACCTAGATGATAGCAGTCCCCAGTAAATCCCCCTAACCCCAGTAATCACCTACCACCACCCGTCTGACATTCTGCAAGCCAAAGGAAATTAGGAGAATATTCACCTTTAACCTACTCTCAGTGCTACAACATAGATCACGGTGACCACATCGTTGTAAAGTTTGTTGTTAACTGCAATCACTTTGGAAATTATGTTTGAAGTTTTATAATCAGAGCCAGATGAAAAAGAATGCAAATACTCAAGTATGTGTAAGAATCATATTCACTGCTTTTCAGTTGAGAGCAATGGAGACATATTCTCTGCCTGTTTTCTCCCCAGGCTTGAAGCTGAGCGCAACTTTCCCCGGAACTTACCTGGTGCCTGCCTTTCTGGGGTGGGTGTGCGCATGCGTGTCCCTGTGTTCTATGTCCTGTGTCCTGTGTGGTGTTCTTGTTGTTCTTGCTTCAGGGCATCAAGGTTTCAGTTTAACTGAGCACCAAAACCTCATTTCCTTCCAGCCTTTGATTTTATTGAAGGAAACATTAGCTATGTTTTAATTAAGAAAAGCTCTTTGTGCCCTGCTACTTCTTCCAGCTGTGGCTTTTTTTTCCTGGTGGAAAATTAGGGTAACCAATATCAATAATTTAAAAAATAGGACAATGCTCAGCCAGTCTGGGCATATGTTTTCCTGGTAAGCACTTCCCCTGGTGGTCGCCCATGGGATGATCTCAGATAGGTCTTCCCATCAGCCGTTTAGACAATAGCATGCTCTCGGCTGGCTTCCCAGCATCAGGCCATCTGCTGATCTTTGTGTTCAGTGGCATCCTTCTGCTCTGTGTCACTTCGAAAAGACTAGTCTCTAGCAGAGAAAGCTTACTTTTAAGAAGTGGATATTTTTCCCCACTTTACTTTAGCTTTTGTTATATTTAACTAAGGAACATATCTTTTAAAGCAGCAATCTTAAGGTTTTTTTTTTAACAATCAAAAAGACCCAGAGATAGAATTCAGTGGGATAATTTTGCCTTTCAGTTTTACATTTTGAAATATGTTCTGGTTTCCATTTTGATTTCCAGGCCTTCCTGACACTTTATTTTTTGTTGCTGTTTGGGTCCAAGATACAGTGGATCTGACCTGGATGGAGTAAGCAGAAGGGACTGACCCAAGACCTACATTAGGGCTGTATTATTGAGTTCATGCAAGTCCTAGGAAGGACTGACCCAAGACCTAGATTAGGACTGGGCTGGGATCTAAGCGACTGACCCACCCAGGGCAAGTGTGATATCAAATGATGGAGCTCAGCAGATTAAGTTCATTGTTAGTGCCAACATCTGTCACCTACTGTGTGCTGGGTACTGTGCAAGGTGCTAAGGGTACAGTGCTGAGCAGGATAAACATGGCTCTGGCCCCATGGAGCAAAGCTGCCTGCCATTCTAGAAAAGGAACAGATGTTTAACAATTATACAGTAAACATTATGGAGGAGGAGGATGTTGTATAATAGAGAGATAGGAACCAGTCAGGCAGTTAAGGAAACTTCCCCACTGGAAATGGTGTTTAACTGCAGGCCTGAAGGAGGGGCAGACATTTGCTGGGCAAATACGGAGGCAGGAGGAACACTCAAGGAGGCGTAAATGAGAAGGCCCACATGTGACGAAGAGCTTGGCATGTTGCACAAACTCAGTAAGTGGCTGAAATACAGGAAGGGTGGGAGTGAGCAGGGGGTGGTGATTGTTATAAAATGGGACTGGAGAGGTTTAAGAGAGTCAAAAATGATTGCAAGCTTAGACATTAGCCAGGTGACATTCTGCCTCCGTTTTGAAAGACCCAGCGGCAGGGACCCAGACATCAAGTAATACTCAAGTGACAAGAAGCAAAATGGCCATCTCGAAGACTGTCCAGTCAGGCTCAGGGCAGAAATGTGAGCCAGGCATGCTCTGTGCTTGGAGGACTCCTAGAGGTAAATGCGAAAGCTGAACCCTAGTCACTGAGTGGGGTTCAGGTAGCAATGCAGGCTCAGAGAGAGACTGAGGTTTTATGAAAGGGATTCATTGGATTTAAGCAGTAGGAACAAAGCTAATGCCTGGTCACAAGGACCAGGCCAGTGTACGATGGGAGCCCTGAGGGAATCAGCAATGACATTTGGGTCTAAGAAGCCATTGGTGAACAAGGCGGGGGCCCAGGTATCCTCCCAGAGCCCCTGGGTCCTGTGTATTTTGTGGAGGTTTGACTCAATTCTGGATTTCCCTGGGCTATGGGTTTTATGCCCTTTATATCTCTCTGCCTTAATGTGGGCTAGTTCAAGGACGGGACCATGGATTTAGCTATGAGATACTATGGAAGGGGACAGATTAGAGAAAAGAGGGGTACCCATGCCACCCTCCTATCATACATGGATTTCACACTGTCACCCTTTACAAGCTGTGAAAAGCATCTCTAAAACTTAACAAAGCCAAGTATTTCTCTTGAAAGCCGTGATGAAATCTGTGTTGTGCTCATCTACAATCCCATTTAATTTGTTCCTGTCCCTTAATGTCTTTGTTACTTAAAAACAAAAAAGGATTTCCAGTGTCAGAGACATTAAATGCAAACGGTGATCCTACTCGGAGAGAATGTAGTGAATAGAAATGATCCAGAGCAGTGGGGGCGGGGTGCTCCGTCACCAAGGAGGTGACTGCCTGGTTCACCTGTGTGCTGACCATGGATTTGGGGATTATGGATAAGTCATTACATAGTTTTCATAAAATGTAACTCTCCTAACTCATTTTTTCTTACCTTTTAATTTTCTTACCTTTTCTACTGAAATCTCCCACCTCCACCTTACCTCCAAATAAGACTTGGGTCATGTAGAAATTAAGCTTTATTTTTCCTTCATTCTAGACATCATCTCATTTTAATCTTACACCACCTAATTCTGAAGAATGGCCTTACAGGAAGCTTCAGCACGATGAATGTTGTAAAACTCATGTCAAAGGCATCTTTGTCATGGCCTGAGGATGGATTGGGTTGTCACATTCTTGCTTCCAGAGTCCCCTGACACCAGGGAAAAGTGCGATGCTCCGTGGCCCAGAATCTCAGTAAATACTCAGTATTCTGTACCTGACAAATTAAACGGTGGCCGGGGTGGAGAAAATATTCTGCAAGGAATACTGCTCAGTACCTCTAGTGGTCCCTGTTGAGAATTGTTTTCCTCCTGGAGTTAATAACTAACCCACACTGAAGTCCTCCACCTTCTGTCTGGTGAGCTGGAGTCTTTTCATTTTGGTTGGTAGGAACAGAAGGTATTCTTGGCCCTGTGTGAGCCCTGATGATTACTCTGGCCCTTAGGTAGTTTCTTCCCATGCTTGTCAGCGCATGTGCTGCAGGCTCCAGGGGACCCTCTGCAGAGCAGCCCAGCTCTCTGTGCAGGGTTCCCTGGTGCTCTGCCTTGTGAACGCCAGTCTCTTTGGCCTCCCCACATTCCCAGTTTTATCAGCCACCTTCCTGAGTTCCCCCTCTCTGTGTGTGGCCTGGAGGCTCAGTCCAGGCAGGCAACTAGAGCCGTCACAGGGCTCACTTCTTTTCGTTCCCATCTTTAGGGATCACTGCCCTTCATTGCCTCAAGTTTAATGCCTGGAATACCATCGTCTCATTTATTTTGTCTGCATTTTTCAGTTGTGTCAGGCGTGAAATCCAGTCACAGTCATTTCCTCTTGGCTGGAAGCAAAATCCCTCTAGGGCTATTTTAAGGCTGTTTAAGATTGTTTTCTGTGCTGGCTTTTTGAGGCTCTGTTTTGTATAATAATAAATGCATAAAGAGTAATCTGATCGTAAATTTTTACTTTGTGGCAAAATGAAAATTTAAAACTTTTTTCCTGAAGTTTTTTTTTTTCTGTGTCACTAGTTTAATTTACAATCATTAGTTTCCCTGGAAAGGAATTTTTAGAATTAAGAAAATTTTACCTGCAAGTCATTTTTAAGTTAATTGAATTGTTATGGACACTTAATTTAGTAATGAATGAAGTTGTGAAAATCTGACATCTTTAGGTATATACTTACATATTTATGTATTTGGTTTTTGCATAGTTTGGGTGCCTTTCTGTTCACTTCCTTTATTTTCATGGGCTCTTAAATAGCTCACGGGCACTGGAGACGGGGCCTATGTAGTACCTGAGATATAAAACATCTCCTCTTTCCTTTGGAGTTCAGAGTGGTGGTAAAGACCACTTACAGGAGCTTTGGTGTGACCCCAATAATGGTCTCTGAACTTGAGATGTCCTTCGCTTCCCCAAATGTTAGTAAGGCACCTCAGTAATCTTCTCTGTTAGAGAGAAGTTTGTCCTGTTTGGCTCAACTGTGACCTTCATCCCAGGTGGAGCAAGTTCATCACCATCTCAAAGTTTCTCATGTTCCAGGGGCTCAGCTCTCTGTCCTAAATTAGTGGTTTTCCACCAGGGGCCATATCCACCCCGATTGCTCTCCCCCCTTGAAGCAGATAGCTGGCAGTGTCTGGGGACATTTTTAGTTATCACAACTTGGGAGCAAAGGGGGTTGCTACTGCTGGCATCTTATGGGTAGTTGTAACAAAACATTCATCAGGGTTTAGTGTAGCCCTGTTATTGGTGTGGACTCTGTCACACACAGTGTAAAAACTGATCAGCGAAAGTTTCAGTCAGTGTGTCTGAAGTTAGTATCTCAAAATGAAAAGGAAATGTGTTATCAAGTTTCATTCTGGAGAAGACAAGGAAGGACCTAGTTAAAGGAAAAACACATTAGAAAATATTAACATAAATTCATGACCTTTAAGAAAAGTACAGTTGGCCATTTTTGGGCACTCTCTGTATCGCAGCCCATAAGAACTGTTGGGAAGGACACAGGGACACGAGACAAATGACGCTAGACACACATTAAGTAAGTGTTGCTCTGCATAGAGAATCGGAGATGAAGAGGAAAATTCTTTTTACCTGGCCTTGGAAGTTTCATAAAAATCTAAAATCTCAACTTTGTTGTTTTGGTTTTTTAAGAGGATTCAAAGTTAAGTCAACTCCTAATAGAATGTTTTCAGTTCCAAAGGACAGAGGTCTGTAAAACAATCTGCTGTTGCACAGATACACCATTCTCGTAAGTTAAGAGAGTGTATTACGTTGTCAGTGTTTTGTATTTGGTACACGTACATACATGTGCACACACAGGCGCGGGCTGAAGGACTTTAATATGACTTCATCCTAAGTTAGTGCCTCCGTACAAATGTCAGCAAGGACAGAAACAAATAAGACCTAAAGGTGCAAACCAGGAGGATGGGGCACAGAAAGAGGCGATCCAGGCAGAAGGGACACTGCCAAATGTTTTGCAGCCACAACTGTTTCAGGGTACGAGGGCAGTCTGCCAGGTTGAGGCACTGTGAAGCACCGGGCAACTAGAATTCTGCTGATTACAGCTAGGTGTGCAGGGCTTCCTATCTGGGCATTTGGTCTCTAAGGCTGTTCATGACTGGTGTATATTATTTTCTTTTCCCTGAAATGATTATTTGACTTGACTGTTTGGTAGATCACTATTTTGCATTGTTTGTATACAGCTTGCCTTATCTACAGGGTTGCTGATATTTTTATGTAAATACTCAAGGGGCTGCTAAACATCTAATCTTACACCATGCTACATATTTTTGTTTCAGCCTGGACAGTCGCAGACGGTGCAGCCTTGCTACATGGTGTAAGAAATGGCTGTAGGGAACAACACCCAGCGAAGCTATTCCATCATCCCGTGTTTTATATTTGTTGAGGTATGTGTATTTTTTTTATCTTTGTGGATAAGTTGGAATAATAGTAGCAATTTTTATGCTGAGAACTTGGATTAAAATTCTTTAATCTTGGGATTGATGATTAAACTTGGATAGCCAGATATAATTATTAGTGGGGCATCTAAATTAATTTGTTTTAAAAAAATCAATATCCTGTTTCAGGAATTCAATGAACCAGACAGTTTACAGATGATGTTAGTTGATGGTCTTTTGCCTTGGACCCCAAATAAAGAAAACAAAATCTAAAAGCTGACTATCTCCAGTGGGCATTTTTCTTCAGTTGGAGCTTGGATAGTGTGCTGTTTTCTTTGGTCATGCATGATTTTGCTGAGTTGCTTCAAGTTTGTACCAGCAAACAGTTTCTCCAGCATCTTTTTTGGTTAAACTTCTTGTATCCCTTCTCCATTGTATCTCCCTCTCTATGTGTTTGCTATGCAGGAGAAAAAGACATGGCAATTTTAAGAAATGTGGAATCATATGATACAAACAAAAAGCGATTGCAGGTTATCTCAAGATGTCCGTTTTCTAGAGATGATATTTCTGCCTTCTGAACAGTTTGGACATCTAATGGGCTGTTTATTTGTTTGTTATTAATCCTAAAGATCAGGTTTCAAATATGACAGTGTAAAGAGCTGAAAAATAAATGTCTCAGTTTCCTTTCTGGTTAACTGCCTGGGTAGTTTCCACACCCTGAGGGCCAGCTGTTGCAGGTTCCTGTGTTGTGGGATCTTTTTAGCTGAATATGACAGAAACATGGGTGTTGATGGAATACCCATGTAAAAAGCAGACATTGGGGTTAAGCCCCTGTTTATATGGTCAGAAGTAAACTTGCAGTGCATTTGTTTAAACACTTCGTACGAGTCAATATAACAGATGCTGTTATCTTCTACCTCTTGAAATAACTTCAGCTGTTTACATAATCAGTTAGATCATTTTGAGCATTCTGATTTTTGGCCAGGAATGTATGTGTTTGGCTGATCAATGAGTTTCCCCTTATAGTCACCTTTTAGTAGTTTAGATGAACAAATATTACTTGATGACTTACTTTCTGGTGATATTTGTGAACCTGTTATATTGCAGAGTCAGGTGGGAATAGGAAATTAGAGTGGGATATTAATAGGAGTCAAGTCACACATAGACTCAAGCATCTCTCGCCATAAGCACATATTCTTAATACTCTTCCTTTCACTTGCTATGTCAGGACTAGGGCAACTCCATGCAGAGGATAGCTGTGCATCCTGTGTATTGTGGGTTCTAGTTCCTACGGTTCATATTGAAGCTGCAATGGGAAAAAGGACTCCTTCCTCCTGCTGCTCAGGAGGGAAGGAGCAGAAGGCTGTCGAGTTAGTTTTCACCATGGAAACTTTCTTTTGTTACAAGACAAATACATTTTTAAAGTGAGTCGGGGGAAATTAGGGTCTAAGTCATCCATCATCAACTTTATCCTCCCCAAAGCGATTTTATTTGACATTTTCTTAAAAATCAAACAGGAACCAAGCCTCAAAGTAAGAGGTTTAATTTATTGCTGGCAGCTATATCTCTGATAATTTCGAGCCCGCTAATGTTTGAATGATGAGCTTCACTGGAAGAGCAGGCAACGTGAGACATAAATCAGTTTCTCTGAGGCTTTACCTGACACAGACATAAATATAAGTCTAAAAGTCTGGGAGAGAAAATGTAGTTTATTCTTTTTCTTGCTGTGTTGTGCTTCATTTGCATGGGAATTTAAGATGCATCAGTGATTTCTCTCAGCAACTAGCAGGAGAAAGAAAAAAATGAAGTAGAATAAAGTAGAAATTGAGAGAGGAGGAGGTGAATTTCAAAGTGGCTCATGTGATTCCCATGTATTTAATTTATCACTTATTGTTTATTCACATTATCTCAGGTGTTCTGATATAACCAATGTATCAGAAAATTTGGTCAGAAATAACTTGGTTAAAAATGTCAATTTGGCCCTGGCTGGTATTGCTCAGTGGATTGAGTGCGGGCCTGCGAACCAGACAGTCGTGGTTCAATTCCCAGTCATGGCACATGCCTGGGTTGCAGGCCAGTTCCCAGCAGGGAACGCATGAGAGGTAACCACACACGCTTCTCAAACAATTGATGATGTTTTTAGATCACTTTGAGATCTTGGGTGTCATTCTTGATTTTTATATATTACTTAAATTTTTCACTTTTTTCAATCAGGGCCTTTTTCTATTTATCTACATATTCATCCGTTTCTTTACTTACCATTGCTCCCTTTATTCCTCTCTTCCTTCAGGGTTTAATTTCCTTGTAAAATTTATCCTTTAGTAGTTCTTTCAGCAAGGGTCTAGAGAATTATAAACATTCTTAATATTTATCTGAAGTTGTCCTTATATTTTGCAAGTTATCCCTTTACCCTCTCTACTCCTCCAGACTTTATTGTTGCTGTGAAACTCTTCTCTTTAATTACCATAAGATACTTTGATACTTTTTGTTTCCAGTTCCTTTTAAATCTCTCTCTCTCTCTCTCTCTCTCTCTCTCTTACACACACACACACACACACACACACACACACACTGCAGTTTTGGAATTTATACTTGTTAGGACTTATTTTTCATCCTGAGCATGAAAAGCCTTGTTTGTACCAATTCTATAAAACTGTCAGTGTTCTCCTCTTCAAATGTTCTCTCTCCTTCATTCTTTTTATTGTATTTTTTTCTGCAACATCTATTTGATATGTCATTTCTTGTCATTCTTTCTATATTCAGTGTCTCTTAAGCTATCTTGTTTTTTTCAATTTCTAGAAGTTCTATGTACTTTTAAAAAATCTACCTGTTTTTATGCTTATGGTTTTTCTTTTATGTTCTTTCAGAGTATGCTGTTATCTGAAATTATTGGTGTTCTAATCCTCCTGTACATTGTGTCTGCTTTCTCTAGCTCATGGGGGATTATCACCTTGCTCATTTTTATAATTTGTCTTCAGCTCATTTTTAGCAGAACTTGCTTCTTCTGTAGGATTCATGTGGGTCTTAAGTTTTAAGGGTATGTCTTTGAAGGAATTTTACATGCTTGTTTCCCTTGGGCTCAGGCTTCTATATCCAGAATCCAAATGTGCACATTCCCAAAGTAGGATTAGTCAAAGTTCACTTTCCTCGTAGTCTTCCTGTGCCAGCAGGTGGATGCATGTAGAACTCATTTCCTCTGAAATGAAAAGCAAGCTTTCAGGAATTCTGGCTTTTACACAGGAGTCTCAGTTCCAACTCAAGTCCTCATGACCTATTTCCATGTACATTGAAGCCCAAATCCTGTTCCTGAGGTTGACATTACCTCTTTCTCTCTTCCCACTGAGGTCCACTGTACCATCAGTTTATTCAGTTACAACTCTTATTTTAGTAACCTTTTTTTTTGACTCAGTTCACCTGTGAATTAAAAAGAATACAATGAAAGAATTTCATTGCCCTTGTTTGTAGATGCTGCAGTGGAATGTTTTCATGCCATTTTTGTCTCTGAATGCATTCATTCATTCAACACACATTTCTTTACTACCAATTTTCCCCTGAGGCATTATATGTTTTGCCCCTCTTGCAAACTTTACATACCAAATAGGCTTCTGTAATTTGGATCACACCAAGTTTTTTATAGAGCCATGATTGTTGGGCCATGCTTGCAATTTGTGGGGGGGATGGAGAGTGGCAAGGACAGATACCTAGGGTCCACAGTGGAGCACTGACATGCATTTTCTTGGTGATTGTAACTATAGGAGCACAGAATTTGGACTGAGGGAAGTTTATTTGTGGTACTTGGTGAGGAGAATAGATGCCAACTAGCCTTCTGAAGTCAAAGTTGCTGACAAAATAGGAGCCTGCATGGGACCTACGCAGAAGTCTGAAACAGTGCTGGAGAGAAGCTGTCTGACAGAGAAGCGTGCAGCATGAAAGATCGCATGGTGATGACAAGTTAGGAGAGCTCTGCTTGGGTTAATCCTTGAATGTTACAAACCAAAATGAGAAGTTAAGATGTCACTGAAGAGAGCAAAATTTGTAGATTTCAGAGAGTACCCATGAAGAGAAGGGGCTGAAAGGGAGGCAGTGAACAGCAGAGGACAACAGACTGTATTAGAAGTGTGATGTGTAGCAGGCAATGCAGGCAGTTCCAGAAACAGAGCCCTAGAATGATAGATAGCATTCAGTAAAACGTCTCTTCTGTCCGTCTCCCAGCGTCAGCTAATCGTTAAATGTGCCTTGTCATGCTAGCCAGAGCCTTTTAAACAGAAAGCCATTGACAAGAGAATGATGACGGTAAGGGCCAGAATAGGACATTTCTATCGCTAAGGAGAGGGAAATCCAGAATCACGAAAATTCCAGGAAGGTCCACAGCAATATTTCTGCCCACCAGCTTCAGCCCTTCACTGATAGAGTTCTACCAGAGCAAGTGAAAGTAGCAAATCCTGAAGTAGACAGAAGCTAGAGAAGTCAGGAGTAGGAAAAGAAGTGGAAAATTAGCGACTTTTAAATGAACACAAGGAGATCTCCTTTCTCATTTTTGTTACTTGAACTCAGTAATATTAACATTTGGTGAGGATAAAGGGACTTAAAATGACACTCAGATACGGAACAGGCTGACAGGGTCCAGAGGGGAGAGGGAAGAGAATCATAGGGGAAAAGGGGATGGTCTCACATGAACAAGTATAAAGGACACATGGACAATAACTAAGGTGGGGGGTGGAAATGGGAGGGAGCACTGAGGAGGCAGGGCTGGGAATATAAGACAGAAAACTGTACTCAAACAAGAATTAAATAAAAATAAAAATTTAAAAAAGGGACTTAAAACAAAATAGCTAAAAAATTAAAAATAGGGATCTAAATAATCAAATGTTCTCTCTATGGTAAATTTTCATCCGTGTTACTTCTTTCTCTTTTCTTTCCTCCTTCCACCTTCCCTCTCCCTCTCCACCTTTGTCTCACCATGTATTTCCGGTCCCCACTCCCTGATTCCCTCCTTTCTTCTTTCTTCTCTGTCATTTCAGCACCTCTCTCCTACTTGAGGATCTACAGAGGAAGGACTTCCCTGGGGGAAAACACTCAATTTGGTGTTGAAGGATCACTTTTCCCCTAAAAATAAGAATATCAGCTGCTTCCTGTCTTCTAGGCCCCCACAATCAGTAGCAGATATGGTTTTTCAAAATGCTTAAGACTGAGATATCCCTTTGAAAAATCTTCCCAGATACCAGTAGATTCCTCTCAACAATTCCACTGCATTTTCTGTAAACTCATGAATAACTCAGTCAAGTTTCTTTCAAATATACCTGTGTTAACAGCAAAACTTTAAACAAAGCTTAGCTTCCTTGGAAGACAATATTGAGTACCAGGAGTTTGGATCTAATGAATGCGGTTGTTTCTTGATGCGTACCGATGTGACAGTTTTATCATTTTGGCGGTTGCTTGTACCAGCAATTTTTTATTGCCTGTTTTTGACAACTCATTTTTCTCAGCTCGAACCTACCAGGTGATTGCTATAAATCCCAGCCTGAAGATAAATAATCTCATGAAGTTCTGCAAGAAGCTGATGGTTCTGAGTGTTTTTCTCTGGGGCCATAAGTTAAGGAATTCCACATCATCATTTTTAGAAACCGAGTATGGCCTCAATGCTTCTCTCGTTTTGTGTGCCTCAGGTTATAAAAAAGACTGAGTTTTGGTCTTGCTTTCTGATCTTTACTTACAGGTACTTATATTTAGCAGCTCTGAATGCCTTGTTCCTGAGACTTAGATTGTTACTGCCTTAGATTTTTATATTTAAGTCGCATAGAGAAGTTTTTCTCCTTTAATTTTTTTTAGAACTCAGCTGTTTTTGCCTAGGAGAATATACAAAAATCTTATCCTCACGTATAATTGCATAGAACAAGAAAGTAACCTGATGTCAAAAGTCCTTGGTTTCAGTCTGTCATCTATTGCTGCTGATGGTAACTTCTTTGCACTTCAATTACTTCATCTATGAAATGGAAATAAAAACAACCTTCCAGTGGGCACTTTTGAGAAATAAATGAAGTAATGAACCTGAAAGTCCTTGCCAAGTCATGTGTCTAATAAATTTTAGCAAAAAATAATTAAAAATAACAGCTCTTACCCAACAGAAAACAGATAAGAACAAAAACAACAAATGAAACAAACCAAACACACACACACACACACACACATACCCCAAAATCCTGACAGAGAGGGGCAATGACAATTTCATCCCCAGACAAGCAGTACTGTAGGTTTAAGGGAACACTCTTTTTAGAATACATTTTAGGGTGCTATTGGATAAGATTGCAAACAAAACAATGAAAAATTTGTGGGTCTTCTAAATTGCAATGACAAATGCAAATTGTAAAGCATTTTCCCATTTTTTTGATTATTTAGGCACTATTTTGACTAGTGTCTGTAATACTGGAGCAAAAGGACAATACCAATATTTAGGTACCTATTTTTCACTGTATCAAAATGCCAGTGTTGATTTTTAAATGAGATATGGTTGCCATTACCCTTTATCCTTATTGTCAGAGGCTCTTCCAGCTGAGTGAGGTCTCCTCTGTTCTTCAGCATTGAGCCTGTCTGAGTTCAATGTTTTGGGATCAAGATCCCAGTTTAAATAAATTGCCGTGGGTGGGGGTAAGAGGAAGAGAAGTTAAGACTAAGAAAATGGATCTGGCCCTGGAAAACAAAGTATTGGGAGAGGAGGAATCAGCTCTGGAGGAAATCAGGTGGTGGGACTCCAAGGGAAGGACTGGGGGTTGGGCCTGAGGACCTTCCAATCCCCTGTTTTTATAATTCTACCACACCCTTTTCCTGATTTCCAAAAATGGTCTTGCTCTTCACTATAAAATGTCAGGGAAGGATCTTGAATAGGCGTGGATGTGGTCAGGAAGAGAACACCTTTGCTCCCATCAACATTGTAATGACATATATAACTTTGCACACATCTCAAGATGTTAGTTATTCAGACTTCAGATTTTTTAAAATCCTCAAATAATGGTATCATACCATTAAATACGCCATATTTGACATTTTCATGGTATTCTGGTACATAATGGGAATACTGAAAAACATCCATGGATAATATTGATCCTGGGCAACAGGAATTTGTCTTCACTTGCAAGTTTCAAATGAAGAAACTGAGGTACAGAGAAGTTGTACTCACTGAAGGCCACAAAGCCAGTAGGTGGTAAAGCTGGGATTTCAATTTAACATAAATGCAAATCTTATGTTACTTCCATTGCGCATGTGTAGGCCTAATGGTTAGTCTCACAGACACATTGAAGAAGTGTACTTTCCCAGTGGGGAACTGACACAGAATAAGGAAGTCCTTTCTGATATGGTCAGAGGTAAAAAATTTTAACATATAATGTTGAAATATGACTTTCCTTTTCTACAATCTGCCACTCTTTGTGACTTAGTTTTTTTGTTATTCTATTGCAGTTGTCCCAATTTGCCCTCCTCTGCTCAGTCCACTCCCCACTCCCACAGTCAGTCCCTACACTGTTGTCCTTGCCCATGGGCCATTCATACATGTAATCCAGGGAAATCTCAACTCTCTGGAACTTTTCGGGAAATAGGACATTTTGTTTGATGGAGATTCAGGTTAGCTAATAATAATCAGAAAACTCCTCTAACTTCAGTAATTATTATTAAGTAATATTCTTTTGAAAACATTTTAAATGATCTCAAGTATACTCTATATCATAGAAAATAATATAATCACTCAAGTACTTATAACCTAGCCATACAAAATCCTAAATTTTGACATTATTTGGTTCAGATTTAAAATAAATAATAATAAAACATAACTGGTATGTGGGGGAGCTTTTTTCAGCAGAGCTCCCACTGGCTGTTACGGATGAGAATGTCTACCACGACATGATCTGCTTGGGGAGGAAAGGTGGTCGACCTCTCAAAGGAGAAGGGCCTTGAGCCTGTCCCTCAATGGGCTTTTATTGGGTTCAATTTGAAGATGAATATAGGTAAAGCTCATCGATCACTGTCAGGCAGTAAGGATCAAACAATAGTAACATTCGGGAAAGTATGAGGGCTTATTCTGAGTCAGGGTCAGATAGCTAAAGGGCCATAAAGCTTTGGGAAACAAACTCATTTTGTGCTTGGACCCTTATCATAAAATTGAGGACATCCTTAGCAAAGCAACTTTCACAGGATTTTATGCATTCTTTCTTAGGTCTGATCACCTGCGTGAACTGCCCATTCCCACCCAGGCTGCACTGCCCTCTGGCATTGTTTCAGGCTTAAGTTAGGCAGGGGAAGTAAGTCAGCCAAGAGATCAGGAGACTTGAGAGCATGAGGACTCAGGCTATGTCAAAGCTGAAGGGTGAGGGGCCATCACCCCCTTTTTCCATAGCCCCCCAAGTCCTTCCCTGATAGTGTCATCAAGACCATGCCTGTCTTAGGTTGTCCCTCCCTTGAGGAATCTTACCTGTCATTGTCTAACCAGTCATCTGCCTGGGGCCAAGCAGGGTGAAGTAAAGGAGGCAGAGGCAGTACCCCTGCCAGAGGATAAGCTTTGTCTCCTTAGTGGCTTTATGGTCACAAGGTCTTTTTACTCAGCCTTAGCCATGGGCGGTTACAGCTTCTGAAACCAGGCGGGCAGTTCCCAACACTGATATAGTTTAGACACCCATGTACTCTCCCTTACAGGATCCCACTTTCCCCTCTGCCTGTCTAGACATAAACTATAAGCTGAATTAGGTATACATACTCTTCTAAGATTTGAACAGTTCTCTAGTATGTATTAGTTCAGTTTGTTCCTTAGTAAGTTCCCACTGCTGAATGATTAAATTTCTTTTTTAATATTAAAGTATTTGAAAATGGATTGTGCTTACATGCTACTAAAGCTGTAGATATATAGGTGATTGGATCAAATACATATATTGACCAAGACTATATCTGATAAATTGGTATTTTAAAATAATCTCAACTAAGATGGACTCTGATAGTCAGTATGGGGTAGGTTTTGCCACAATAATAGACAGTACCTAAATCTCAATGGCTTACTAAAACAAACTGATTTTTGACACTGCCAGTCCTGTGCAGGTTGGTAGGAGGTCTCTGCCCAATCACAACCACCAGGGACCCATCTTGTTGGAGGCTCCATCTCACCATATTCACTTTGGTAAAAAGAGAAGCAAACAAAGCAAACACAGAAACTCGCAACACAAGCTCTTAAAGCTTTGTCTGTAATTAGTATAGGTTTTTCCCACACATATTTTGTTAGCCAAAGCAACCGAAATATAGCCACACCCAACTTCTCAGTGGGTAGGGAAATACCCATATTTTGCCATGCGTAATGCACACTCCTATTTTTGTGTGCATTATACACAGGATTATTATACCCATTATTATACCCAGGGTATATAATCATTATAGCCATGTATAATACACTTCCTTATTTTTCCCTCCAAAATTTGGTGAAAAAAGTACACATTATACACAGCAAAATATGGTACATCCTACAAAATATCTAAGTGATAATGCCCTATTGATTTTTCTCTTCCCATTAAAAATTAAGTCCTAAATCATGCAGATAATAACAGATTTTACTTGGTTGTGTTCTAACTAATAGTGACATTTGCATGTGTTTTTTTTATTTGTTGAATGATTTGTTTCTTGAATGGCACTGATAGAAAGAGTTTCTGGTCACTGGAGGATTCAAGCAGAGATCAGTTTGCCAAGTGGCAGGAAGCTGAAAGGAGCCCTGAGCACTGCATGAGTAACTAGTCTAGGAGACCATCAACATTCCCCTCTGACTCTGGTACCTGTCTTAGTGAGACCACCCCAAAACGACAGCCTTAGCAAGAACTAGCCACACCCAAGGGGCTTGTCCCAGATTCTACCCTGGAATGCTGTCCTCAATCTACCATCTACTCTGTGTAGTTTCCCAGACCACTTTTTGTCCACGCTGTACACCCTATAGCAATGTTCTCCCAATCAGTCTCCCTGAGAGTTAACTCATCGCCTTAAACCAAGCATTCCTCATGATGTTGAGTGGATGCAGCAATACTATGACCATCGTAGAATGTTACACACTCCTCCTACGGGGCATGAGTCTCGACGACCCTAGCAGGATAATGACAAACTCTGTCCAGACTGAACATGTTACATTTTTCAAGAGCCATAAAAGATAGCCTCTTATCCTGCTGCAGTATATTATTTTGCACAGCCTGCAGGTGAATTTATTCTTTCTGATGCATTTTTCTTGCATAAAAGCTATTCTTTAAATATAGCAGGAACCGGCGTAAGTAGTCATTGATATGGGAAGCGGGCCAAGCTCTTTTATTTTTCTTGAATCTTAATTCCAAGACTGCATAATACCTAAGTTCTAAGTCAACGCAAAGTTATGATTATTTATTCTAAAAAAAAAACAAATAAAAACATTCTAATCTATCTCACAGCACATAAAAATATTAGTTATAGGAATGCTCACTTATAAAAGAAGTATAAAAATAGCAGTCTGTAGGGAGAGCAGTTTGGGACTGTGTATAAAAGTCTTCAAGACTTTGTATTCATTCCCCTTTGGACCCCAAATTCCACTCTTACTCTACAGAAATAATTGTGGATATGACAGACTTTGCTGCAAGGTGACTTATCATAAAATCATTAATGATGATAAAAAGCCCCTAATTGTAAGCTATGGGGGGGGTGGTTAAACATTATTTTCCATTCAAAAAATGGAATAGTATGCAGCCATACAAATGGTACTACAGAGAAATATTTAGTTCCATGAAAAAATATTCATGTTAGATAGTAAAGGGGAGCAGGTATGGGTTCAGAACAGTGTATGATCTGAGTCTCCCCAGGCCTCACCTGACTGTGAATACAGCCAGCAGTGACATCAGGAAGAACCCGAATTTCACCAGCTATTGCTCACAGAGGATTCCAGCAGCCCTGTAATCTTCCCTAGTTAAGCCTGGATTGTCACCGTGCTCCGGAAGCCATCTCTGGGCTCTTGTTACCCGGAACATTAGAGAATTTTCCTCATTATCTCCAGCCATGCACATTCATTTCCTCAAGCAAAGACACTATGCAAAGCTGCCTCACTCTTTGCTCATGTGGGGAATGCTAACATCTCAGCCCCCGGGGACCTTCTCTACACTAGGGTGGGAAGAAGTCCTGCTCCTGAACTCGATGTCTCACGTTGTCACCTGAGGATAATGGGGCACTGCTGTGTCTTATTTTTCTCGACAGCCCTTCTGTTCAGAGAACTTACACGTGAATCCGCTTGCAAGGGCCAGTCCCTAAGGGACACACACACTCTGTCTCTTCTACCTCTTGTTTCCCTTCCACTTTCTCCATGCAGATTAAGTCGTGGGAAGTGTTTTTGTGCATCTTCAGACTCACTAACTTTTCAGACATGTCAGGTGTGTAAGGGGTTGTGGCCATAGATCTTGCAGCCTCCAAGCCAGATAACCTTTTCATTCAAGTTCTTCAGCACAGACATCAAATGGGATGTCTTTTTGGAACTATGCGTATGTGTCTATGCAATCATATGCCTAGAAAGAAAAGGAAGGCACAAAAGTCAGTATTTATCTCTAGGTATTGGGATTAAATGTATTGTTTGCATGGAACTTGATTAATTTTTCCATCAGAAAAAGATTAAATAACTTATTTTTAAGATTGTACTAAGCGATTGATGTCTATGACATACAGAATTCTTTTTAAATATATTTTATTGATTATACTATTACAGTTGTCCCATTTTTTCTCCCCTTTATTCCCCTCTGCCCTGTACCCTACCTCCCACCAGCATTCCCCCACCTTAGTTCATGTCCATGGGTCATACATATAAGTTCTTTGGCTTCTCCATTTCCCATACTATTCTTAACCTCTCCCTGTCTATTTTGTACCTACCATTTATGCTTCTTATTCCCTGTACCTTTTCCCCCATTCTCCCTGCCCCCTCCCCACTGATAATCCTCCATGTGATCTCCATTTCTGTGAATCTGTTTCTGTTCTAGTTGTTTGCTTAGTGTGCTTTTTTTTTTTTTAGGTTCAGTTGTTGATAGTTGTGAGTTTGTTGTCATTTTACTGTTGAAAACTCATTTGAAAACTCGTTACATTCACAAAAAATTCCAAAGTCTCACTTTATTCTCAGAGTAGAATTAATTAAAACAATAGTGAAGCTTGCCCCTTCTAATTGATTAATTTTACAACACATACTATGTGGTCATCACCAACACCAAGCCTTAGGGGGCATTACTATAAATAATTATAATCATGCTTTAATTATGAGTGTTGTTTAGGAAAATGTATTTGGGAAACTATATTTAAGTTCTATGAATTTCTTTTCTCTGGTTATAGGTTGATATATTAAATTGTTCATTATAGCCCTGGCCTGGTGGCTCGGTTCATTGGAGCATTGTCTCTGTACACCAAAGAGTTTGCATGTTCGATTCCCAGTCAGGCACATACCCAGGTTGCAGGTTTGATCCTGGATCAGTCAGGGCACATACAGGAGGCAACCAATAGATGTTTCTCTCTCATAATGATGTTTTTCTTCTTCACTTTCTCCTTTCCTCTCTCTTGAAAAATCAATAAATATATCCTTGGGTGAGGATTTTTAAAAAATTGTTCATTATATATCTTATTTTCAGTTTTAAACCTGTCTTTTCCATATACATTTGTGGAACTGCCTTTTTTTCCTCAGCTGGAAGCCCTGCTCTCAGTACCTACCAACGGTTCTCAGTCTCCTTGTTCCATGTTACATCAGTGGAAAAAAGAATCTGTGCTCTATTCCCACTCCCATACCATTACCATCATCAAAAACATCTCTACCCACAGTTACTGATAAAAGCATAGACTCTTAGTGCTAAACAGGACCTTAGATCACTTATGCAAATGCCTGTTCTTTCGATAACTGAGAATCAGAGAGGTTAAGCGACTTGTCTAAGATCACACAGTTGGTTAGTAACTGTGTGGGAAGCCAAATCTATAACTCTAACCCTGTAGTTATCCATAGTAAATTAAATTAGTTGTTCATAGCCAAATAACTTCAAAAACAGAACAATAAAAATGACTTCAAAATGTTTTCAGCAAGAACAATTACAGAATGCACAATATAGTATATCTTCATATATTTAACACGATATGAAGAGGTGTCTTCACGAGTAGGAGTGCCCAAAGCCTACAAAGATCCTGTAACAGCTCTGACTCACCTTTCCAAAGGCTCGGTGGATTTTCCCAAGGGAAGTGCATTTAGACAATACCTAGAGACTAGTAAGATGCTGCCCAGGCGAAGGAGAGGCTCCTGGGAGGAGAGCACCTGGAGGAGGGGACAGCTTGGCATGGGCCAAGACCTAAGACGTTACTGGGAATTCGAATTGCTGTAAGAGTTTTAACAAGGTTGGAACTTAGAGGATATAAGACAGGGAATAGTGAGAGCAGAGACTGGTGAGGCAGACAGTGGCCAGATCATGAAGTACCTTGCAGGCCGTATCGAGCACTTTATCCTAAGGGCTTTGGGACACCAGAACACTCCTGGGTTTCTTAAGTTTGTACCTTACTGCTGATAAGAAATGGCAGAGAAGCGGTGATGAGAACCTGGAGCCAAAGGGAAAAGACATGAGCTCAGATTTTGTCTATTTATTACAGACACCATCTCTCCCCAGACTGAAGAATATCCTAATGTATTACCCTAGGGCCCCCGTTGCCTGCTTTCTCATACATAGTAGACAGATGAGAGAATATGAAAGGAATCTACATTATCAACAAACCAGTGAGCATGCCAAATTGCCTTTAGGAGTGCCATTTCACCCTTTCTTGCAGCTCTGAAAACTTTGAAAAAGACAATCTCAAAAGTTGCATTAGCTTTGATGCTTCACAAAGCTGTGCTGGTTTATATGCCGGCTCCCTGGAGCAGAGACTTGTATATTGTTTCCCCCTAAGATTCCTGACCAGTGTGTATATATATAGAGAGAGATACAATGACTTCATTTTTTGTCCCACTGTCAACTCTTCTGTCAAGTGCCCCCCTTAAGTTTACATTTAATCATCACACCATGTGTTGGCAAAGTATGGTCACTCTCACATGAGGACATCTGATCATTTTACTCCTGACTCATAATCAGTTGGGTGTCCATATATTTAAAGTGATTCTCCAGAATTAGACCTGCAATGTGCTAACCCACCCACGTACTCCCGTTATGTTCTCTTTATGAACAACAACTTATACTTGAAGAAATGGCACATAGAAAAGTAAGGTCTATCCATGGCCAAGTCAGAGCTTTTTTCTGAGACACAGTTGAACCCACATGGGAATAAACTCACGGCCTTTGGCTGTACTAGCATAGAAATGTCACAATGTGGCCTGGGACCACCTGCTTTTGGAATGAATGGGCTGTTTGTTAAAATTTTGATTCTTGAATCTAATCAATGACCTTAATCAGAATGGGGGCACCAAACATGCATTTGCATAAGTTTTTCAGGTCATCTTTATGTTCAGGAAAGTTTGAAAACTAAGTCAATCAATAAAGCAGCTCAGCGCTGGCTGGTGTAGCTCAGTGGATTGAGCGTGGGCTGTGAACCAAGGGGTCACCAGTTCGATTCCCAGTCAGAGCACATGCCTGGGTTGCAGGCCAGGTCCCCAGAGGGGGCCACATGAGAGACAGCCACTCATTGATATTTCTCTCCCTCTCTTTCTCCCTCCTTTCCTTCTCTCTAAAAATAAATAAAGTCTTTAAAAACGAAAGCAGCTCCTTGTGGAAAATAGCCCCGGTTTAGCACATACTGGCAGGGCCCTGCCCATTTTCCAGTGACTCAATCCAAGGGTCCTTGCAAACAGCCCTGAATGAACACACAGGTTTCTCTGTTTCTAGAGAAACACACCGGGCCCAACACGTTGAGTAGGACCATGATGGCTGGGGAGTTACCCTCGGCCATTGCAGAAAAGGCAATGGTGCAGAAATCATTCCGCTTCCTCACTCCTCAGTGGGGCCATTCAGAAAAGAATTTGTTGTCATTTCCGAGAGATCTCCAGCAAAACAGACCACCAGCTCGCTGCACATGGTGCTAACTTTGTCATTATTGTACCTTTTTGGCTTTCCTCCCTTCCTCCCTCCTTCACGTCCTTCCTGGGGTCGCTTGACAAATGAGCTGTGTGCACCCACATCGTTGGCTCAAGGTCCACTTTGGGGGACACCCCAAATAAGAGGATATGTATGGAGTAGAACAACTTTATTCTAATTGGATTAGGAGATAAGATATGAAGAATAAAGGGCTAAATCTTTTTCAAAAGAAATTTGATAAAGGACAGTTTATTAAATCTCTCTGATTAAAATTGAGTTAGTTTAGGTTAATTTTATTTTTCATGTTGTCAGTTATCATTTCTGTGTGAGTCTTCTATGAAATCTAATGTGGTGAACATCCTTTCCAAAATACCATAATCAGTTGATAGAAGAATCCTAAGACATTTTCTTGAGAAAATCTTCTGTGTCTCTGGATATAAATACTAATTTTGGGTATACTACATGGAATTTAGATAACTTGGGAATTCATTTTCTTTTGATAGTAGACAAAAGAATGCTTAGCCAAAAAAAGAAGGCATTTAAAAAAATTGTTTTGCCTAAAATTGTTATTTGACCAAGTAAGAATTTCAACTCTGTGTTACCAAAATATAAGTTTCTCTCAGCTGATAATTGTTCAAACTCATCTTTGGCATCTCCTGAGACAAGACCCTTTGAAGCTGACATATTGGTGTTCTTTTCAGCCCTGAAAGAAGACACCATGGCATTTTGGGGACACTTTACTTTTGAGGGTCTGACAAAAAAGCTGTATGACCTTCAGCAAATTACTGAGCATCTCCAAGTTTCAGTTTTCTCATTTATAAAAGGGTGATACTAATAACATCTGCTTTACTAAGTTGTTTTGAGGATAGAGTTTTTAAGATCCCAGTGTATTACGGGTAGATACTTTCTAATCATTAGCTCACAAGACAAACCAGCGAGAATCACACATGAAAAATCCAGCATTTGTCAGCTGAAGGATGCCCTCGAGGTTTCTTATCATAGACGTTTATTCAACTTGCTCTGTGTTGTCATTTTTATTCAGTAACCTGTCCTGGGCTAAAGGAGAGTTATTTATAGGGTTCCGTACAGCTGATGTCTGTGACCTGCAAATGTTTGGGTTACTGGCATGGCCTCTAGCTCAAGTGAAAACTCAAATTGCTGATTTGTCAACCTAATACCACAAAATTGCACTGTTTAATTTGTTTGCTTTCCACAGAAATTAGACTATTTTGAGAGAATTGAGTGATAAGACATATAGTTTTCACATTTGTCAAATGCAAGATACAAAATAACCAACTAAACTTGTCCAACCAGGTGGGAGGGTTTTGTATCCTTCTCGGCACTGAAAGACAATCTTGGTTTGTATGAAGTCTTCTCAGTTTGCGTTGGTCATTCAGGCTTGCGTTGTGTTGTATAAGCAGTGACAGAGTCTCTGACACGCATTTCCAGGTAAACTTGGGACCTTGGTTGTTTATTTACTGTGCGTCATGTTACCACTTTGCCTACCTGACTCCTTCCTGCTTGAGAAAATTTCACGCTGGGTTCTTAATGGCAAATTCCACTTTTCATTATGAGACTCCTTCCTGGATGAATATATTTTTATTGCATATCTCTAGTCTTCTCCCAAAGTATTTCGTCTTACCCTTCCCTGGCCTCAGCCTTTTGAAGACTGGAACAATATTTTTTCTTTTTTAATTTTAATTTTATTTATTTAATTTTATTAAATGTATTCGGGGGATATTGCTTAATAAAATTATATAGGCTTCAAGTACACAATTCTATAATCCATTGTCTGTATATTACATTGTGTGTTTGCCACTCAAAGTCAGGTCTTATTCCATCACCATATGTTTGCCCCCCTTTGCCCTTTTCTACCTGCTTGCCTCCACCTTTCTCTCGGGTAACCACCATTACGTGGTCTGATTTTTATGTGTTTACTTGTCTTGTTTGTCTCTTTGTTGCTTTCAGTTTCATATCCCACATTTTAGTGAAATCATATGGTTCTTGACTCTCTGTCTGACTTACTTTCCTTAGCATGATATTCTCAGGATCCAACCATGTGGTCGCAAATGGCAGTATTTCATCTTTTCTTAAGGATAATTGCTATTCCATTGCATGTATGTACCACATCCTCTTCATTCAGTCATCTGTTGAAGGACGCTTCGGTTGCTTCTAGGTTTTGGCACAAAGATTTATGTACTCCTGTGTTCATTGCAGCGTTATTCATGGTGGCTAAGCCATTATCTTCTTCATCTTCATATTTCTTGACACCTATTATTAAAAAGTGATTTGTACAGAGCATATGCTTATTTTACATTGGATTCCTCCAGGAACAGACCCTGCCACGTATGAGTTCAAGTAATTGATCTGGATGGTAATCCCAGAAATTACCTGAGGAGAGCAGGGAAATGGAGGTGAATGGAGCAAATTCAGGAGACAAGAGAGAGCAGTTTCCCCCACGGAGATCTGGGGCTCAGTGCATGCTGGAGGCTGTGGAAGGCCACTTACATGACGTCTCAGAGTGTCCCCAGCTGAAGGGTGAGGAAGCTGGAATGTTTAATCACATGGTAGTTGCACTGTTGTTCCAGGTTTACTCCAAGGGGTATTAATTCCTGGGCACTGTGGCCAGCTCTGCATGTAGCCAGGGCACACCTGCATCTCAGAAAGCTCGCAGGAAGAGAGGTGCTTTGTAAGAAGATTGCAAATGCCGAGGGGCGGCGCACAGGGCACTAGCCACCCCTACTCTTAATGCACAGTAAACTTACTGCACAGAATTGAATGGAATTTGCCAAGAGCTGTAAGAAATGTCAAATCATCCTAAGGCTTGAAATCATTGATTTTTACTCACCTCCTGCAGATGCATGTTTTCCACAGTATCAATTTTGTCGGAACGGAGGGACTTGAGGGCAGTGCCATCCCTGAAAGCCACAGCAGGGCAGTTTTTGTCCTAACACCATCACACTTTTGGTGTGTGGTGTCTTCCATACACCGGCTGTTACAGATGGAGCAAGGAAAGGACGTTGTATGCTTTTTTAACCAAGCTGCGTGGGGTGTCTCTCTCTCTCAGTAGAGACTGTATGGTTCTTTGGAAACAGCAGTGGGCCAGGAGTTCAGGAATACAGGTTTCCATTCTGTCTTGTGCAACCTGGCAGCCATGTGGTCTTGCAGAAGTCACTTTGAACTGTCTAGGCCTCATTTGGCCAATCTTAAAATGTACAGATTGGATACAGAGGTCTCTTCCAGCTTCAAGTCCAATTATCCTATGAAATAAAGCAATAAGGCCTGTATCTGCTATGTGGATCAAATAGGGGTCAAGAGAAAAAATACAGGTTTACACATATGTGCAAGTATACATATTTATTTCTGTAAGATATGCATGTGTCTACTTACTGTCTTTTTTTACTCCTAAAATGAGCAAACAGATTTTTGTAGCATTCAGAATATGGCCTTTTCAAATGATTTTTTTTCTTAAGAACAAATGATTTCCTCTCTCGTTACAAATGAGATTATTACATTTTCCGTGTAGGATCAGAACAGGGAATTTGAGAAAGAGCATTATGCCTTTGTTTTTCTTGTGACTACCATGTTTAAGTAGTCTGTAGAGATAAATATCTGTTGAAAATGTATGCGATTCCCCCTGTGATACAAGTTTCTCTGAATTTCTCATTTATCTTCATAAGCTCAGCAGGGTTAGACTTCTATGAGAGATCCCCTGTCTCTTAAGTGTTGGTCTGATACCCTAATAAAAGGTAGGGTTTTATATTGTTTGGAACCAAAAGGTAGAGTAGGTGGTGTACGGGGGTTACTAAGCAACCAATTCAAGGCCACAGGGGATTAGTAGGGTTCACTGGACCCAGCCCCTCTCCCTTTGAGGACTTTATATCACACTGTGAATAACGGAAATCAAGTATTTTAAGATAGGGATGGAAAAATCATATTATGCAATGTCAAAGAGAAGGAAAATTCACATCCCATGCTAGCACTTCCTTTAATCATCTTTGGCTCTGACCTCTGGCTTGGGTCCTTTGAGGCAGTGCCCTGGCTTGGCTGAGGATGCCAAGTGTTACCAGCTCTAGCTTTGAGTTCCGGCCAAGTTTATGGGCTCTCGGCAGCTGCTTCCCCAGTGCTCTGCGAAAGCCAAGCCACAGCCAGGCCCTTCTGTTAGTGCATTGCCATTGCATGTACCTCTTCATCTCCCTGGAGACTAACCCCACCCAGACTGTGTCTTCAGGGCTCTGGAAGTATCAGATGGCTTTCTAAGCTTCTGTAGAGGGGTTGACATTGTCTTTTGGGGCTAAGAGAAACGTCTGAGATCCCAACAGACCTTGGAGTCAAATTCAGCTTTGGAACTTTTTAGTAACTGGGGACATCGAGGTATTAGAGCCTGTGCTCACTCCAGTTCAATCTAGTCGAACACATATCATAAAGTGGGCGATGCTTGGTTTTACCAGGGTCTCTGAAGGAGGTTTCATTTCTGCCTCTGTAGAAGTGTGTGTGTGTGTGTGCGTGCTGGGTGGGAAAAAGTGTAGTCCTTTTTCCACACTCTTTCTATAGAACCAGCTCATTTTGTGGATTTTGTTAATGATTACAATGACATTCTTATAACCTTTAAGGTACTCATGTCTCCCAGAGTTTTATTACTCACCCAGTGTTGCTATTATGGTTGTGTTTAAATCCCTGTTGGAAGAAAGAACACAGTCATTCATGCTTGCAAAATTCTTGAATATCTTCAAGGAGCCTTTGTAAGTTCAATGTATGTTTTTGTTTCTTTTTGGAAATTCTCTTTCCCTACAGTCAGGCTCTTAGAGCAGCAATTTTCACCTTTTTTCATCTCGTGGCACACATAAGCTAACTACTAAAATTCTTCAGCATACCAAAAAATGTATTTTTTGCAAATCTGACAAAAATAGGTATAGTTTTTATTCATTTGCCCCAGATGGTTATTTCTGTGTCGGCTGTTATTTTTTTTGACAACCTAATGGAAAAGAGGTCAGTGCCCTTGACTAATCAGGTATTGCATGTTTTAAAAAATTTTGCAGTACACCCGTTGAAGATCATTGAAAATTGTTGTCTTGAAGTGGTGGTTCTAACACTTCAATATGCATGAGAATCACTAGAAAGGTTGAAAGTGTAATTTCCTGGCTCCTAAAAGACTAGATTCAGAGACAGTGGTTGATTGGGAATCTACATCTTAAACTACCCCCACACGATGCTAAATGCAGTTGACAGGCAGATCCTATTTTGAGAAATTATTTTAGAGAAGCTAATATGATAAATGTTTTTTGAAAAATCTTCTAGAAGTGATCTTGTCAATGCCAGAAATTGGGTGTTTCTAAACAGAAGTAAATCACGGGTTATACATGCTTTGTCATCTACAGCAAAAGAGCCAATGGGTATGCGATGCTCACCCTGTAGGCCACAACATTTCGACTCGGGTCTGTCAATAGATTTAGGCCTTTTTAAAGGGACAGTACTCACTGCATATGTATTTCACTGGCAGGATGGAAGTGAACTGGCTGTCACTGCCTGACTGCAATGGAGATAGTCAGCGGCCCTGAGGAGTCGTGGTTCTTCCTTGTGCATCCTTAGGGGACATACACCTGGAGATCAACTCTTGAACCTGAGCCTCTGTCAGTGGTCAAGGATGTTTTGGGATAGTGGTGGGCTTTCCCCTCCCCTGTGATGGTTTTCCTTGTCAGCACACATTTTAGCTTTGCATTCCAGTCCATCTGTGCTTCTCTGTTTGTAAACACTGTCACCCGTTCTGGACATGACAGCTATTCTTCAATCATTGTATCTCAGCCTTCATTTGTCCCAAATAGCTAACTATCTCTCTACTGGGAAATTTGCTTAGTCTCAGGAAATGTGTCCCTGAGTCTGTTATTAGCTCAGATGACTTTTGCTAAGTCACTGAATGTAATATCCTCAGGGTAGAATAAATTAATACATTTGTAAAGATAATTTCATTAAGTACTTTTTCCACAGCAGTGATGAAAAGGATATAGAAAATTTCTACTAAATCCTTTGGAGTGGGTTTTTTCAAAGACCCATAGATCCAAAGACCCATACAGATTCTAATTACTTATAAACTGGACTTTGGTACTTTTCCCCATTACGACGACAGGTCTCTCTGGCCACTACTACTCTCTCTAGTGGTTCCCATTGGGCCAGGCTGAAAAAGAGAGCTCTCCAACTTGGGTATGCCCTTCTGTCTCTCTCTGCCTTGGTTTCTTCATTCACTCACTAGCAACCATTTATTGAGCCTCCGGTGAGTGCCTTGGGCAAGGAAAGACATAGCTCAGAATCTCTTAATAAAGTGAAAGAATTAGACCTGTGGTTCTCAAAAGGTGGTTTCCAACCCGTTGCATCAGCGTGATGTTGGAACTTGTCAGAAATGCAAACTTACAACTTCTACTCCAGATATAATACACCAGAAAGTCTAGGGGTGGGCCCCATAATTACATGTTAACCAGCCCTCCAGGCAATTCTGACGTACATAAAATTTGGAGAGCTAGAGAGTTCTGTGTTCGTGTACCACAGCTCTGCTCTGGGTTTCCTCCCTGAGCTTTCTCTGGAACGAAACAACTAAGGCAAGGGATCAAGTCTATGGTATTCAAAGAAGCAGACTTTTTTCTCGTGGAAGTTCTTCCTGTCTGGTAGAGACGTGGGTTGTGTGGGCATTGCAGGATAGGTATGTTATAGACAGGACCAACCTTTACGATGCCTTATTTTGCCATGCATAATGTGCACCCACATTTTTCGCCCAAACCTTCAGGAAAAATATCTTTCAAATTTTTTATTTAATTATTTATTTCTATTGAGATACTCGTTTTTTTGTGCATTATACAGGAATTTTAGCATTTATTTTTGAACCTATTATGGTACAAGAAATTTTACATAACAAATAATTAGAAAACACAAAAACAAATACAAGGTACTGCAGGTACTACCCCTGTGTGCATCCTTATTTTTCCCTCAGAAATGTAGGCAAGAAGTGTGCATTATACATGACAAAATATGGTAATTGTGGATTGGGTGAAACATTTGCTTCTTATCTATCTTCCTGTTGGGGGTCATTCCTCAGATTTCTTGGGCACGTTTAGTCCACCAGCACCTCCACAACCTGATAATCTATGTTTCTTCCTTTTACACAATCTCCTGTCCATTGTCTTGACCAGAAATACAGGATCAGCCAATTCTTACAATGAAGGACGTATGGTTAGTCCGAACCATGGAGATGAAACGCATAGGGTGAAACACAATGTATTGTGAGCAGTTGACAGTGCAATTTTCTTGCTAGTCCTGATGTTTGATCTCCACATCAGATGAATGTAAAGAAATCCGACCTTGCCAGATTTGTCCACTTTTCAGCTACTGAGATAGTCTCCTGGAGGAATTTCTGCAAATGTGGGTTATTTTAGCAGTGAGAAATTTTAAAAATAACACATCAGCTGCCTTCTGGATCACAGCCTTGCTGACCTAATCATTTGCTCTGTCTTCGATATTAACAGTGATTCCCACAGACAGTTTGATTGTGCAGTGACTATTAATGCAGGTATGAGCCCAGGAGTAATGGAGCCTTAGATGTGAAGAATGAGCGGTATCTCTCGGAAATTTATGAATTAGTTTCATAACCACTTAAGCGTCCTTCAGGTGTCGAATTATTGCCAGAGGTATAAAACCAAGAGGTATGTATATTTGGTATGCCCTGACAAGTGGTCTAAGTCCTGATCATCAACCATATTGTGCTAACGCCACCAGCAATGAATGGCTGGTGCTGCAATCAGGTACACAACTGCATTCTGCCACAGGCAAAAGCGTCGCTGGCTTGGGGGTAGTGAGATGTAAGCTGTGTGCACCTCACAAGAAATTAATGTAGCTCATGCTGCTGCTTCAGAGCACCGAGGGGATCGTTTGGGAGAAGATACGGACGTGTGTAGATAATGAAACAAGCAGCTCAGAGGCCCCCAGATCCTTAATTCAGGAGACACAGGAGTTCCCTGGGCTCTGTGGGGTTTGTTTGGGAAATAACCAGTGCTTAGGGACAGACAGGGAAGACGAGGGGTGCACCTCATGCCCACCCCATTCCCACCTACCCCCACCCTACTCTCCCGAACCCTTTGCAGGGGATACTTGACTTGCCATCTTTCCTCTTCTTGTTTTTTATAATAGGCTTGAGTATAAGAACATTCATAGTCTCTCATCAGTTTTCCCCCAAATTTGACAGGGTATCATAGGAAGATAATAAAATTTATACATTTCTGTTGGAAAATTTTGTTTGTAAAAGTAAAGAGGCATTTAAAACCCAACATTTGGGAGAATGCAGTTTTCTTTTTTTAATTGTCTTTACGATGGAAATTAAGCATCCCTTCATTTTCTCCTCTTAATTAATTTTAATTTTATTTGCTATAATTATAATTAAGGTATTATGAGCCCCTGATTAATTTCTGAATTGAGATATTGCGGCTGAAAATAGTTATTTAAAAGACAGGACTGCAGATTTCATGGGGATCACCCAGCCAGTAAGAAATGAACTTCGTAAAGACCGAGAAAAGCAGCCCCGACACCCAAGAGCTGGCCTGGTGGGGCCAGCGAGGCCTTGGTGTTCTGTTGAGCATAGACAATTTCACAGGACGTCAACACCAGACAAGGCCATTCTGTGACTATGATGGGTCAAACAAAAACAAGACTGCCCCCATCTGAACGGACAAAATATGCGCCTCATCCACACCACAAAACACTGAACATCCTCCTCTCTGAGTTCGTAGGAGTCACTGCTGTTTCTTCACCAATTACATATTTAGTCTCCCTCTGTGATGCCTGCCCTTACATGAGATTTATTCAGATAATCATAATCATTCCTTCTTTCTAAAAGTACCCAATCCAGAAACCTACTTCTTTGGACCTTCTTCAGATCACTCAGTCAATTCTCCAATCCTGTAAGTCCTTTCTAACATCGTCTTACTGAGATACCCCACAGTTGCCCACGGTGTGCATTCTCCCTCCCTGAAATGAGTCCCATACACAACCTGTTCAACTACAAGTGTGTTCCAGGTGGTCTTCGGCTACAGAGTATTCTGTAAGTTCATTTATTATTTGGTTATGTCCATTCTGGACAACAAATTTGAATTGCACTGGTTATGCCAACCTCCTTAACCCTGGCTGTGGCTTGCTCATACAGTAGCTCTGTCCCTCTCTGGTTTCAATTCTTCTGGGAGATTTGTTCTTAACAGTTTATATGCTGAAAAGAGTTTAGTCCTTTGGAAAGAAAGAGTCACCTTAGAATTCAAACTGAAACTTTATTATTTTGAGTTCTCTAAAGAAACAGAACCAACAGAATGGGTGGGTGGATGAGGTATATATTATATACCTTAAACATCTAACATAGACTGCATGTCAGAAACTATGCTAAGTGCCTTGTGTTGTGTTTTATATGGACTAATTTGTTTAAATCCTTGTGATAAGCCTGTAAGGTAGATATTATTACCCTTATTTTACAGATAAGGAAACCAAAACACAGAGAGGTAAATTAACTTGCCCACGATGACACAGCTAGGGTTCAAATTCAAGTTGCCTAACTCTACATGCCTTGTTCTTAACTTTTACATTCTATAGCCTTTGAGATACTTCTTCTGTTTGGTAGAATCTAAATGGTAGTAATTTAGAGCCCCAACTATACCCAGAGTAACATACATAATTTCAGGAGAGCATAATAATAGTTATTTAAATGTTTGTGTATTTTATTTTAGGATAAATGTCATTACCAATGTCATTTTTCTCAATTATAATAGTTCACGAGTCCAGTGATTAAACTCTTAAGAGAGTGATATATTATTATCAATATAGAACTATATAGATTTCACATAGTAAAAGTAAATATCATTAAAAGTATATTCCTCAGAGATATCAAGGATTATTTAAATGACAAACATATAGAATCTGTCTTCTTTGAATATGATAGACATACATGTAGCAGAGGAATGGAAGTATATGTAACATGAGAATTGAGCCCAAGTGTGTTAGGGTGTTGTCAGTTGTGTATTTCTCAGGTCGTTTTCTTCCTCATTGATAATAGCCTGTTGGGTGTTTATACCTGCTGGTGTTCTTCGATTTGTCTTAGGGTGTTTCACTAGTCTTTTGACCAGTTATTCTTCTCAGTCTTCTGTGTTCTCTGTCCCTAGTGACAGTGGCTTTTACTACTCTCGTGGTCTACTTGATCACCCCTTAAACGCTAACCTACCATTTCTTCTATAGATTTTTCAGCATTTTTATAATAGGTTAGCCATTTTACAACTCTGCAAATCTTTAAAACTTTTTAAATGTTCATTAATAAACCCAGAGCTTCTTTAACATTCACAAATGCATAAAATATTTGAGTAAAAAAGCACTCAGAAAAATGTATAATCCATACCAATACTTTTAATAAGCACTATGTTAAACCCCCCAAAATGTATATGTAAACATTATATATACTACATAATTCTAAGGTTAATGTTAAAATGGTAAATGTGCAGAAACATATGAAATTCATAAACAGACATTACTTTCTTATCCTTTATCAATGTCACCCTTATAAATTAAAAGTCATGGTTCAGACATGATTATAATGTGCTTTCCTGTCCATTATCTACAGCAATCATGGGAAAAGCTCTGACCACCTGAACCTTGGGTGAAAATATCTTGGCATTTTGCATATGAAATGTTTTTTTTATCATTTCCTACCTGACATCATTTGGGTTGCAATTCATTTTCACATTCCTTCTGTTGCTCCTTATTGTTAATAATGCTCTAAGTTAATGCTCTGCACCGAAGAAGAGATACCCACATGAAAAAGCAAAGGGAGAGTTCGTTTAGTCATAACCACTTCAAATGCAAATGTAGCATTTTTAATGTTAGTCACAGGAGGGTAAAAATGGATGACAATTTGATTTATAATTTATTTCATCAGTATGATAGCTCTTACTCCAAACTTCTAGGACTACATATATTCATAGAGAGAGCAAGCAATGTGGAGAAAGTGTTCGTCTGCAGGTTCGATCTGGGAAGAGAACGTGCAGCCCAGTCTCTCCTGACTGCCCTGGGAGGCCTCAGGGACAATCTGCAAAGAGATGGATGAGCTGACAAAGCAGATCCTGGTAAAGGGGGTTAGGGATTGCTACCGCTGAATGACTAGAGATTAGGTCATAAGTATTTTTGTTCAAGTCCATTCAAGAATCAATCATGTGATTCTGCAGAGATGCGTGGGGAAATCACAATCTGACCTGTTACAGGTGCTTTGTGCCCTTGATGGCTTCTGATCAGCTTCTTGTACTTCAAGGAGCTTAAGCACATTATCCCATGTTCTGACCTTGCTAGCACAAGCAACACTTTGCCATTGCATGTTAATATTTTAGAGGCCTATTATACATATGTATATGTGCATATGTATGTACATACACATATACTTAATGTATAATTAATGAAAATAGTAATAACTACATCGAAACAAAGATTTGTAGCTTAAATTTTTCATAGTCATTGCAGTTTAATTTTATTTATTTTTTACAAGATTTTATTTATTTATTTTTAGAGAAGGGGAAGGGAAAGAGAAACATCAATGTGTGGTTGCCTCTCGTGCATCCCCTACTGGGGACCTGGCCTGCAACCCATGCATGTGCCCTGACTGGGAATTGAACCAGCAACCCTTTGGTTTGCAGACTGGCACTCAATCTTCTGAGCCACACCAGCCAGGGCTAATTTTATTTTTAATTACATTGATTTGTCTTTCCATTACCATTTATCCCCCTGATATCCTCATTTTCCCCACAGTCACCACACTGTACATGTACATGAGCCCTTTTTCTTTTTCCTTGATCCTTCCACCCTTAATGCCCCTCCACAATAGCTCTCCTACTCGCTATCTATAAGTCTGTCTCTATTTCTCTTGTTTGTTCATTTTGTCCATTAGATTCCACATATGAGTAACATCAAATGGTGTTTGTCTTCCCCTGACTGGCTTATTTCACTTCACATAATGTTTTCCAGGTCCATCTATGCTGTTGCAAAGGGTGAACTTTTCTTCTTTTTTTGTGGCCAAGTACTGTTCCATTGTGCGAATGTCCCATAGCTGTTTTCTGTACTCATCTGCAGATGGACACTTGGGCTGCTTCCATTTCTTGGCAATTGTAAATAATGCTGCCATGAACACAGGGTGCTCATGTTCTTTCAAATTACTGTTTGGGGTCCCTTCAGAGATATTCCCAGAAGTGGGATCACTGAATTAAAAGGCAGATCCATTTTGAGTATCTCCACATTGCTTCGCACAGTGGGTGCACCAATCTGCATCCCCACCAACAGTGCAAAAGGGTTTCCCTTTCTCCACATCATTGCCAGCACTTGTGGTTTATTGATTTATTGATGATAGCCATTCTGACAAGTTTGAAATTGTATCTCATTTGTGGCTTGAATTTTTATTTCTTTGATAATTGGTGACCTTGAGCATCTTTTCATAAGTCTAATCAACCATGTGGTGTTCTCTTTGGAGAAGTGTCTGTTCAGGTCCTTTGCCTATCTTTTTAATTGGATTTTTGTTGTTTTGGTGTGGAGCTTATCAGTTCTTTACAGATTTTGGATATTAACCCCTTATGAGAAATATTGCTGAGTCTATTCTCCCATTCCATGGGTATTTTTATTTTGTTGGGAGTTTCCTTTGCTATGCAAAAGCCTTTTAGTTTGATGTAGTCCCATGTGCTTATTTTTTCTTTTGTTTCCTTGCCTGAGGGGATATATCAGATAACATATTGCTATGAGCTATGTCTGAGATTTTATTGCCTATGTTTTCTTCTAGGGTTTTTATGGATTTGGGTCTAACAGTTAAGTCTTTAATCCATTTTGAACTTATTCTTGTGTGTGGTGTAAGAAAGTGGTCTAGTTTTATTTTTTGCATGTATCTGTCCAATTTCCCCAAATTCGTTTATTGAATAAACTCTCTAGCCCATAGTACATGCTTGTTTCCTCTGTCACATATTGACTATAAAGGTGTGGGTTTATTTCTGGGCTCTCTCTTCTACTCTGTTGACCAATGTGTCTGTTCTTATGCCAGTACCATATTTTTTAGTTTAATATTGGGTAGCATGATTCCTCCATCTTTGTTTTTCTTTCTCAGGATCACTGTTACTATGGAGGGCCTTTTGAAGTTTTATATAAATGTTTGAAATATATGTTCTAGTACTGTGAAATAGGTCATTGGAATCTTGATAGGATTTGTGTTGAATCTATAGATTGCTTAGGGTAGCAGGACATTTCAATGATGTTAATTCTTCCTATTCACAAACATGGTATATAATTCCACTTATTTTTATTTATATTTTCTTTAATTTCTTTCATCAGGGTCTTATATATTCCCAAGCACTAGTATTTTACATCCTTGGTTAACTACATTTGAAAGTATTTTATTTTTATTTTTTTGACACAGTTGTAAATGGGATGGTTTACTCAGTATCAGATGGTTTCCCTTTCTGATAGTTCACTATTGGCATGTAAAAATGCAACAAATTTCTGAATATTGATTTTGTGTCCTGCTCCTTTGATGAATTCATTTATCAGTTCTAATAGTTTCTTGGTGAAATCGTTAGGCTTCTCTAGGTACACCAGCAAATAATGACAGTTTTGCTTCTTCCTTTCCAATTTGAATGCCTCTTATTTCTTTTTCTTATCTGATTGCTATGATTAGGACTTCCAGTACTTGTTGAATAAGAGAGGTGAAAATGGACACCCCTGTCTTGTTACTAATCTTAACGGGAAAACTTGTAGTTTTTGCCCACTGAGTATGATGCTGGCAGTGGGATTGTCATATGTGGCCTTTATGGTGTGCAGTTATGTTCCCTCTATTCCCACTTTGCTGGGATTTTTTATCATAAGTATGCTAGATTTCATTAAACACTCTTTCTGCATCTATTGATATGATCATATAACTTTTATCCTTCAGTTTGTTTATGTGGTGTGTCACGTTTACTGATTTGTGAATGTTGTACAAGCCTTGCGTTCCCTGAATAAATTCCATTGACCATGGTGTGTGATGTTTTTTATGTGTTGCCATATTGAGTTTGCTAATATTATGTTTTGAATTTAACATCTATGTTCATCAGGGATATTGGCTGATAATTTTCTTTTTTTTTTGTAGTGTCTTTATCTGGGTTTGGAATCAACATAATGCTGGTCTCATAAAATGAGCTTGAGTATCTACCCTCCTTTTGAATTTTTGGAAATAGTTTAAGGAGAGGAGTTAATTCTTCTCTGAATGTTTTGTAATAGTCTCCTATTCAGTCCAGAAACCATTTGGTGCTTTTGTTTTTTGGAAGTTTTTTAATTGCTGCTTCAATTTTATTAGCTAGAATCTGTCTATTCACATTCTTTCATTTTTCCTGATTTAGTTTTGGAAGATTACATGTATCTAGAAATTTATCCATTTCATCCAGGTTGTCCATTTTGTCGACATGTAGTTGTTCATAACATTTTCTTAAAACCTTTCATATTTCATTAGTGTCAATAGTTATTTTTACTCTTTCATTTCTGATTTTATTTATTTGGGTCCTCTCCCCGCCCCTTTTTTTGTAAATCTATTTAAAGATTTATCATTCTTGTTTATCTTTTCAGAGAACTATCTCTTAGATTCATTGATCTTTTGAATCATTTTTTAGATTCTATTTTGTTTATATCTTTTCTGATATTTTTTATTTTATTTCTTCTACTCACATTGGACTTTGTTTGTTTTTCTTTTCCTAGTTCCTTTAAGTGTAAACTTGAATAGTTTGTTTGAGCTTTCTCTTGTTTCTTGAAGTAAGCTTTAATGCTATGAATTCCCAGTTGAGTTACTCTCAGCAGCTCTGCCTCAGGTCTGGGGTGTTCGGTGTATGACGTGGCATTTACCCCAACCATTTGGTGCGAAACGCTTCGTGAGAAAAGAAACATGTAATGCATAAACTTGTGTGCATTCTGCAACCTCATGATTATCCTAGTCCCAAAGGGCCTGGTTGTGATTTATAGGACTGTCCCACATTCTTTCTCTGTTATTCCTGGGAATATCTGTTAGACTAAATTGGGCAATGTTCTGTTTCTCCACCAAGCCAGAATTTGCAAACACCCTCAGCACATGCAAACACATGTAACATAATTAATATAATACAATGATATATATGTATATATAATTTTGTTTAAAGAGTATAAAATAATATGTCACCTAGAGGAGGTCAGTAGCTGGTTAAGGAAATGAAGATGCCCTAGTCCTCCTGACTCCAAGTTCTGGACATTTCGACTGTGCTTCACCTCACAATACTTACAGATGTGGGGAGCCCTCCAGAGCTGTGTCACACCCCATACACACCAGAATGACATTTGTCCTCTTGCTGCAGCACTCTCATGATCTCTAGCTAGGCACTCGGGTTTGCCCTCCCCACTGTACCAAAATCTCCACATTCTCTCAGCCGACTCTCTTCCCCCTCATTCATTGTGAAACCCACCGATCCCCGGTAGAATTCCCCTGGCCTTGGCTCCGCACTGGGCAGGGGTTCCTCCATTTTTCCTCTTAGTGCTCCCATCTTATATACTTGCTCATTATGCCATTTTCCTCCTTCTTTTCCCGTATTGTTTTGGCAGAAATAATGCAACTGTAAACCCAGTTTAGAACTCCACTGGACACCAGTAGACATGTCTTCTAGATCTGAGTTCCTTAACCTCAGCACTAGTGACATTTTGGACTGGACGGTGTTGGGGGTGGGGTGGGGGCTGTGAGTATAGTGATTTAAACCTATTGTTATTCATCACCTCAAATTTAAAAGATAATTATTATTAAACCTCCTTTTTAAGTGAGGAAATTGTTACACAGGCAATAAGTGGTAATACCCGGGTTTGAAACTAGATCTCTCTGCCTACAACTTTCATCTTTTTTCTTCTGCTCGGTGCAAGTCAGATTATTATTCAGCAATTTATATATAGTTTTATATATATTATTCAGCAATTTATATATAGTTTTGGCTGCTAATAACTAAAATACCATAGACTTGATAGCTCACACAACAAACATTTCTCATAATTCTGTATTGGGAAGTTCAAGATTAAGGTGCTGGCAGTTTTCATGTCTGATGAGAACTTACTTCCTATTTCATAGATGGCTTGTCTTCTCCCTTTATCCTCACATGGCAGAAGGAGAGAAAGAGCTTTCTGGGGTATCTTTTATAAGGGCATTAATCCCCTTTATTAGGGCTCCACCCTCATGACCTAATTACCTCCCACAGTCCCCGCCTCCTAATACCATCATATTGGGGTTAGAATTTTAATATATAAATTTGGGGAGGACATAAACCTTCAGTTTATAACAACATACATATTGCACATGGAGCAGTAAAGTAGCAGAAAAAAAACCCACCAAAGAGCTACCTGTGTTCAGCTGTTATTATGTTATTAAAGTGTCAATATCTTTTAAGAACACATAATTTTCTAAAATTCTGTCTTCTGCCTAAATCAAAAGTAATTTTTCTTTGAGAGTAATTAGATTCACAGGATTTTTCTTTTCCCAGGTGTATTTGGTCTCTCAGTTGAAGCTTTACAAAACAGATTTCAAACTGATGGGTTCTGATAACTGAAAAGTCCAGATATAGATGGCTTCAGGTAAAGCTTGATCCAGCAGTTCAAATACTTTCACCAAGGACTTCCCCCCTCTGTCTTTCAGTTGCCTCTCTAATGTCAATTTCATCATTAGATTCACAGTATGGAACCAGCAGCTGTAGGGTACTATAAGAGTAATTCATGCCTCACGTTTCACATGACACCATCCAAAAAGAAGAGAAATTCTTTTGTGTTAGCCACACAAAAGAGAGTCAACTCCTTTTCCTCTTAAGCCTCATAAAAATGTTTCCTTTGGCTCTCTGAGTCCTATATCATCCCTGAACCAACCTTTGCAGCCAGAGGGCTGGATGTGTGATTTCCTGTAGCAAATCAAGGCTCAACTTTGGGTTATGGATAGAATCAGTCTCCTTCAAATTATAGAGCTAAAATTGAGAAGAGTCTTCTCAAGGTTAGTTAGGAATATGATTCCAGAAGATGGGGAATGGGTGCTATGGGGGGCCAAAGAATATATGCCTCTATACCAATTCTCTCAACCTGTCTCCTACAGTTGGAAGTTTTCGTTATTTAATACCTACCCCCATCCTTTTTCTGTCTCAGAGTTTTTACCATAGACCTGTTTTGTTTGTTTGTTCACCTGGCATTTGTGGAAACTACTTAATAAGTGCCTACTAGACCAGTGTGGTGAACCAGGACCCACAGAGCAGGTTAGAACAGGGCCAAGTAAGAGGACAGCCCACTGCTTTTTGGAGAGGTCTCCCAACCAGCCCCTAACGTTCAATCAGAACTTCTCTTGATTGTGTAGACTCCAGTGCCCAACTGTCCTCACTACAAGTAGGATCACCCTTCATTCTTGATGTACAAGGGAAAGTGACTTAACCTTTTTTGAGCACCTACTATGTGCCGAGCAAGTCACATACACTGTATCATGTCTTTCTACAACCACCCTCAGGTAGGTATTACTATCCCATTTTAAAGATGAGAAAATAGAAGTTCAAAGAGGCAAAGTAGCTTGCCCAAAGTAATACCACTTATAAAAAACACACCATGGGTTCAAACTGACATATCTTTCACTCCAAAGCTTGTGCTTCTTGTTATCAAGAGTGAACCCCCAGAATATCAACCAACAAATATATACATTTAGAAAGAATTCGCTATTTATCAAGAAATATGCTCAATGTCATTTGCTTAGTAGTAAATATAAAGCCTTTCCCCTATTCCTTAGGAAGAAGTGAATGGAAGAGGGAAAGAAAGAAAATAGAGAAGATCAAGTCTTGTGTAGTGATATCCCTAGCACTTGTAAAGGTACACAGATTGCCTAGAAAATCAGCATCAATTTGGAAGGACAAGAACACCCATAGCAATGGGGGAGTGTGTTCTTCAGCAGAAATGCAGTACATGACTTCTTTAGGCAGCCACAGCAATTACCCAGAGAAACTGGCAGCAGCTAGGGCAGCCCCGCCGTAATGTGGGAATCGAAGCAGCACTTGAGAGTGAAAGTAAGCCAGCAGTATGATAATAGTTGTAAAGTATTTCAGCTCTCCCCCCGGTGGGTATACCCTAAGGGAATCCCTGTTAGAGAAAGATACTACAAAAATGCACATACGTATGGGCTTTGCTAAAATTCAAACAATGCAGTCTGGAATAGAACAAACAGGAAGAATATTTGCTCATTCCAGGGCTACCCTGAAAAGTCAGCGTAGCTGTGAAATGTCTGCTTGCTCTTTACCTGATAGGGTGTTATGTGGATTTCTTTCAGCTCTGGCGAGAGCAAGGCTTTTAGCTATACCAAAATGCATCAGACAACCCCCTACAGAACTCAGTCTCTGTATGCATCATGCCTGTCATCCCAAACCCGTGTAGACCTTTCACAGGTTGTGAGTTAAACTCAGTCCTTTGCCTGTGATCCATATTATGTGGTAGGAGAGCACGAGCGTGAGTTTCTCTACTATATGTCCCAGAGAATGTGGGCAGTTGTGTACGGTCTGGTTTGTTCTGCAGATAGCCTAGAGCAGGAGCCCTCCAACTGGGTTTCCCAGAGCACGAGGATTCTGACAGTCTCAAAGATGGCGATGGGTGGGGCCCGGAGGAAGCCTGTGCGGTTCCTCCCTCTGCCTAACTCCTGGGCACCCCCACAGCAGTCTGATTCTGATACTGGAGTTCTCTGGGAGATTGTGTCTGCAAACAACATTTTCCTACTCACAAAGGTTCCAACCACAGTCCCAGAAGGAAATACCATATTTGTGCCTCAGGATGCTCTGAGTGGTTCTCAGCATTGACAGGCCCTAAAATAATGTGGAATCAACAGCTACAGAGGATACTGACTTTGGGGGGCAAGTGTCTCCTGAGTTTGTATGGCAACACGTTAGTTGGTCTATAACAGTGCCGGTCATGACATGCAGAAGATAGAACTTCCGTGAAGGGCGTCTGTCACATTCTGAACTGCTCTCCCAATTTTTAAATCCTTTTACTACTTCACCCGCATCCAACAAGGACCTGTAATGAGAAGTTGTAAGGAGAACTTAAGCCTGTGGAGTTCCATCCCAACTATGGGGCAACGAAAAAAAGTTGCAGGCTGTTTTCTACCTGAGCAGTCACCTAAGGGTGTTAGGAAGTGCATTTAACACGTGGGCTGGGGAAGTCATGCTGTTTTGAGGTAGCTTGAACTCCTCTGAAAAATACTGATGTGACAATTCTAATATAAAACGAAAAGCCCGGTTAGTTTAATTCTGCCAATATAAAATAAATTAGATATAAATACACGTGACAAATATATATATACAACATATACAAATACATACATAACATAACAAACCAGTACTTCATCAGTGTAGAAAACTAGTCAGTTTTTAGATGGTAGTTTTATAAACATTATCAGCAAATTACGGAACAAAATGAAACCCCTGTTCAGATTCCTCTCCTGTTTCTGTTGATGTGTTGGAACCTGTAGTTTGATGTCTGGGTCTCGGTCTCCCCCATCTTATAAAGAGGGAACAACCAAGCCTCCTGCCTCCCTAGAAGAGCTACTGTGAGGGATGACAAAAAGATGCCCCTGTGCTTAGCCTCTGCCAATTGACGGTGGCAGAAGCTGAATAAAGTAGAAAGATTCTACAAAAAGAGTTCTCTCTCCCAACCGGGTGGCGGATCCTTTGCTGTTGCTGATGGTTACCCAGGAACAGTGGTTAAAAATGTTCTCCTTGGAAAATAGGATTCCAGGGGCGTGCCCCAGAAGGTACGATCCGCTATTGAATTCCGAGCATTCGTGTCAGTGATGGAGGGGAACACAACCGAAGCTTCCGTTTAGGTGACTGAATTTCTTTTTCCTTCTCACTGAACCCAAAGCTACTGCTGTTCAGTCAGTCCTCTGCCACTGAGTCTTGAGACAGTGTTTTATTTCTTCCTTATAATGAGGACGCCCTGGTGGCACTTTCACTCGGTAGAGAAAATTCCCTGGGGTCTTCTTCCCGGTGCCTGCAGACACTTATCGCCACTCTGCAGGAGATCTGTGGGTATAAACAACTGTTGTTCACATACTGGGCCTGCGGTTGTGCCTGTTCAGGAATCCGTCGTGTGGAGTAGTTTGAGGAATTTTTACCAGCAGCGCCTCCTTAAGTGAAAAGAATCATTAAGTCAATTCCTTTAGAGCACATGGCATCTTTAATATTTTTCACGGGTCATTTGTGGAGAGAAATATTGTCACTGCTCACACCGCAGCAGCCCCCCAAATAGAAGACACTGCAGACAGATTTAACGAGGGCCCTGCCTCACCTCACTGCGCAGGGCTGATTGGCTCATTCCGGTCCCACACAGCTCATCCAAAGCAAGAGTCAGACCAATGCTTTACAAGGATGCGCCCACAAACTCCCAGATTTCCAGAACTTCACATTCCACCTTCAAACTCTGCAGCAGCCCCGAAGAAGGAGCACGTAGTGACGATAGCCAGAAATGACCAATAAGAGAAGGGCCTGCAGCAGCCAGGGGAAGTGACATGCTTCAGACGTACCAATCTGTCACCCCCGCAGGTTTACTTATATGCTACATTTGCCTTCAGAGGGTTCATACACCCCCACTTAACATTACCCTCCACCATGATTCCCTGTACCTGTCTGGCCAAATAACGTAGCTTAAAAGTGTCAAAATTAATGGGCAATGATTTGGTGACTATTAAGATGCTTTGGGGTATCTTAAACGGGTGAAATAATAGATTTGCTCCTGTTACGCCAAACCAGATGCAAATATTGGAGCTCAGAGGGGCTTTGGAATCAACCCATTCATACCACTTATTTGGCAGTTGGGGAAACTGAGGCCCAGAGAGGTTAAGTCACGTGTCCAGGATCACACAGTAAGTTTAGTGAGAGAACTAAGACCCAACCCCACCTCCCCTGACTCCCAGTTCAGGGTTCTTCCTACAGGACCCAAGGGCCCTTGGCTGCAGTTCATCGTCTGCCTTCTCAGTCTCCAAGTTTATACCCTGACCTGGTGATTCCACTGCCTACACTCTGCGCAGGTGTCCCTGGAGCTTTTTCTAAAGCGAACTTTCTGGGAAACAAGTTGCTTATGTGGCAGAACACTATAATGACATATTAATTTGTATGTATGTTTATCCCCACCCTACCCGCTCCACATGCACACACACACACACACACACACACACTCACTCCATTTCAATGCCAAGCAAGTAGCCAGGGGCTCACTGTACTTCTTTAAGTCACAGGAATGTGTGCCAGGAAAAACAGCTCAAGCTACTTCAACTCATTGACTTTTCTCATCTTTTATCAAAGCTTATCCTCAGGGGAGAACGACAGTCACCGAGACAATAAAAGAAGGACAATATGGGTGGGTCTTTCAATGAATGGGACATATGTGCTGCTGGGTGAGAGGACTGCTATGAGTTAGCAGGACCTCAAATGTGTCGACCACATGGGACACCAAAGGAGGCTGGACCTTGGGCCCTGGGGCTTGGAGTCCCAGCCGAGATGCCTGTGCCCAAACTGTGACACAGAAGCAGCAGAGCCACTAGAACTAGAAGGACCCGCATGAGCAGGACACTGAGGGCCTGAGGGCTGCCCCGGGCAGTGTCAGCCAGCACCCCGAGGGCCTCTCTGGTGCCCTGTTGCGATCCTGTAGCAGGGGTGTTCACCTGCAGCCTGGGAGCCACATGCAGCACAGGGTGGCTGGGAAGGCAGCCCAACACAAAACCATGAGTTGACTTAAAACATTACAAGATTTTTTGTGATTACATGTAGCAATGTATTAGATGTGTGGGCCCAAGACAACTCCTCTTCTTCCAGTGTAGCCCAGAGACACCAAAAGTTCGGACACCCCTTCTAGGGGAACCCCCCTAATGACTACAGAATAAGTTTCTGTGGCCCAGTGTGATGGTGGCTCAAACTCAGACATAAATTCACTTTTTTAAAAAAATTGTGTTTTTAAATATTCTAGTTTATGGGCAAGATTTTTACGTACTACATTTGTATTAAAGTTTTTATCAAAGCATGGGTATTGCATTTGTCTCAACAACTGGAATCCTTCGTTTTCAGCATACAAAGAGACCCAAGCTCGAAACTAATGATTTGACCCTGAAAGATTTTTGGTGCGGTGGAGGTTTTGTCTGCTCTGTGAAGCCTTTCCTGACCGGACGTCCTCTGGGCTCCCACTGTATCTTATAAATGCCTCTGTAATTGCACTTCTCCCTCTGCATGGTAATTACTTGTGTACAGGGCTAGCTCCCTTGCTAGGCTGCAAGCCCAGTGCACGTAGTGTTTGCCTTGTTCTTCAGAGCACCCCCAGCAACCAGCACAAATGCAGGCACCTGGGGTAAAGCAGTGAAAATGGATTGTACTGCAGTCGCATCTGTGGCTTTTCTGTAGTATTTTTCCTCAAGAGTTGCAGAACAAATCAAGGATTAGCAGTTCAGACTACGTGTAATTTCATTTTGAGGTTGAAAAAACCAAAGCCTGTGCCGTCTTCATTTGACCCATTGAAAATCAGAAAGCCTGAAGTTATTTAGAAGGTGTGATGTGTCTAGCTTTCCAGTTTTGTGACTCTTCTTTCTTTCAACTCAGGTCAGTTCAACAAACACAGTGAGAGGACCTAGTATGTTTGGGGCACTTTGCTCTGTGCTGTGAGAAAGCATGCACACTCACACTCACATAATCAAGAAGTCCCCAGCCTATTGGGGAGTGTAAATAAAAGTAATCTAAGTGGGGGGGAAAAACCATGCTGCAAATTCCCTCACCATCATATCCCCTGTAGCGCCCTCTTCCAGGACTGACAGGCCCAGCTGACTGAAACTCTGGTGCAAGTGCCAGCCCGAGGCAGTCCCACAAGGGTGGGTGAAGTCACATGAAGGCGTGATTCTGAAAGCAAGGGAATTGGGTTCACATCTTTTATTTGGATCTGGACATGGATACAATATTTGCCTCAGAAGTTTGGTGAGACTATATCACACATAAGAGTGCAATGTAAAAAGAGTTATGATGAAAGACGATCAACAAAAGAATAAGTATATAAAACAGATATCAGGGAATTAAGTGGAGAAGAGAGAATAGAAAGGGCAAATGAAGTATATGTAATCAAAAAAATGAAACACAAAAGAAGGGAACTGAACAGAGGTTGAAATTGGCAGTTAAATCCCAGTGGGACTGTCAGAGATATGATATCCTGAGAAAGATGAAATTACTTACAGACAGGGCTAATTGGGTTCACCATAAATGCTGCACGAGAACTGAAGAAGTCATGATTTAAAAGGGTAAAACAGTTGATTCATTGTAGAGGTAGAAGGTGGCTGGACTGGGATGCAGGCAAATTTGGGGGCAAGTGAGTTGGCTGGGGAGGAACAAAAGAAGTTAATGGAAATTGGTGGGGGAGAAATACAAAATACATGAACTGAAGGAATCAATGAGGGAAAGAGCCCTCTCCCCAAGTCACTCTATTATTTGCTCAGGCATCAAATAACCTGTTTTGAGCTGCAGCCCCCAAGGAGATCCCTATGACCAAATTGGCCATTTCCATGACCTGCCCTGTCAAAATCAGCCAGTTCTTCACTCAGGTAAAAAAAAAAAAAGGTAGCTCTGCTTCCAGAAGTTTGCCTTGTTTGTTATAGGATCAGAGGTTCGATATTGGATCAAAGCCCCAATGACACGTTAATTTTTTATTATAGTTTACATTTAACATTGTTCTGTATTAGTCTCAGGTACACACAAGTGGTTAGACAACGATGTATTAAGAGTAGTCTCCCCACTCCTCCGTATTTCAAGTAGCACCTGGTCCCACACACGGTTTCTACAGTGTTATCGACTGCATTCCTATGCTGTAGTTTACATCTGTGTGACTATGGTATAACTACCAACTTGTGCTTCTTAATTCGGTCACCTTTTTCACAGCCAGCCCCCAGCCTCCCTCCCCTCTGTCAGCCAACAGCCCGTTCTCTGTACCTATGGGTCTGTTTTTATTTTGTTCTTTAGATTCCACATATAGGGGACGCACTAATTCTTAATTAAGTCTTTAATTTTTATTGAAATAAAAAGAAAGTGTATCTGCAGTCATTCAAAGAAATTCAGTGTCAAGTTCACATGTTGTCTGCATTTATTTCCCAGTTCCTCAAATTTGCCACAGCCCCAAGATTTTAGACACAGAAACAAAAGCTAGTTTTCCTAAGTACCTTAAAGCCAATTTGGGGGACACTGATTAGCTCTCTTTTGAGAATAAGTGGACCTTTAGAAACTAAAACTTATTTAATTTTTTCAGTGTATAAAAGTAATGAACATAAAATGCAGAAAAGGAAAACCATCCATTGTTCAATCATTCAAAGAAATCCACTGCTAACAATCTGGTGTATGTTCTAATATTTTTATGTGTATTTTATGCATAGTTGGGTTCATACTGTATTTTGTATGTGGCTTTTTTTGACTTACTGAGGATAGTTAAAAACTGCTTTTTCAAAGTAAGATGCCTAAATCTAAAGCGCTGGGTGCTTGGAAGCGTTCATCTCCCAATTTCTGCAACAAGCTCTTAACAAACTCTTTAAGGGGAAGTAAAATCCAGTATCAAAACTGACCATCAATTTAGAGGAACCATTCGGAGGCTCACAGCCAGCAAAATCAGCCCATGCTAAAAGCTCTCCAACTTCTGTGTCTTTGCCAAGTGACTGAAGGGGAGAGAAAATTTAAGTATTGCCTTCTGACTTTAATTAATGTTTCATTCTCAATAGCAAAAGTACACTTCCTCTTGTAAGTTCTCATTATGTGTCTTTGAATCGGTTAACGCTCTGTTTATCAAGATGTGAATATTTTCTCTAATTACCATGATTTTGGCCACCGCCGTAAAAAGCAGCGCCCTGCGTCACACTGTCAGAGATCATCACAGATGCGTACATGCTTCTCCCCTCCCTCCCCTGGAAACAAGCCAGTCCTCTCTGGAAAGTAAATGCAGTAAAAGGTCTAATAAAGGGGAAAAAGTCCAGGCATATCATGTCTCATTTCAAGCCGTTCCAGAATAAAACCAGAATGTATTCATCAGGGCGATGAAATGTGGGGTCTGTTTAAATATTAAGGATGTGGGTGCAGAGTTCTGTTACTTATGATGAATTTCATTCTTGGGAAATCCAATTCATTCTGCTGAACAAGGATGCTGAGATGATTTGTGCTCTCAGAAGCACATTGCCCACTCCTGCTATTTCCTCTCCTGTGGAGAGAGATCTATGGGGACGTAACCCTTGGCTTCTCCACCCCTCAGTGCCCCTGCCCTGGGCTGGAGTAGGTCTCAGCAGCAGCAGCCAGTAGGGAAGAAGTAGACGTGCACGGCTCAACTTCTTCCTCCTTCCTTCCCCCTGGGAGCCAGATACCACAGGGAAAATGTTCTAGTCTGTTCTCTCTTTGCCTGTGGTGTTCTAGCACTGTCTCTGCTTGAGAGGGTAAGCCCACCTACTTCTGGGGTTGAGCACTAGGAGATCCATCTAATCACATCCTCTGACCCAGCCTTTGGAAGTGTCAGGGCACCAGCTTGCTCTCTTACACCTTCTCTTCTTAATGGATTTGAAACACTTGGTGGGCGAAAAGGGTGCTATTTAGGGGCTCCTTTAAAAGTGAACATCCTCCAACACAAATGTTGGTAATTAAAAACAAAACACAAACAAAAACACCACTCTTTTTTAGGCGTATGTTTTTAAGTAGCACTTTTTTAAAAAAATTAGTCACTCTCTGTTCTAAATTTGCAGTGTAAATTCTGTAATACATTCTGCCTTTTGGTGTTTAATTCTGGATCGAGTTAATTAAAAGGAAGGAGAGAGAAGAAACCTCACTGTCAAAGGTCAGAATTCTCCTCAATGGGAAGCTATTACTCTTCATGCATTGATATTTCTCCCCCTGTGGTATTAGGGATTATTTCCCCATTTTCATGAGACAGGTGAGATTGTGTGGCTCGCCCAAGTTCTCACAGCTGGACAGCAGCGGAGCCGGGAGTTGGACTGCCCAGCTCCGAGGCCAGAGCTTTTTCTTCAGGAAAGCTCTCACTACGTCTCTCCCTCACAACCTCTGCCTACCCTTTCACTGTCAAGGCCATTAGGAGAAAGGGAGGAGGAAGGGAGGATAAAAAAAATGGTGCCATGATAAAGACTACTTGGAAGAGGGAAGTGGTTTGCCTAGGAGCCATCTTTACCCTAAACTTTCTTGACTGTACATTTTTTTGAGTTATTTTTTTTTCTGCTGCCGAACTGATTAAGCCATTTACATGTGAAACAGGGACTTAGCAGAATTTCTCTTATTTCAAGAATTTAATTTTCCCAGTTATTTTTTTTGGGGGGGGGAAGCCTTGTGGGAGATTACACATTTAAAAAAGTCTTATTTGAATATTCTCTTGTTTTGGTCTAAAAATTCTTTTGCAATTGCAAGACAATTCTGATGACTCTTCCAAATTGGTTTCATTGGTTTGAAAACATCACTACAAAAAGTCAACATTTCTTGAGTTTGTTACTCGGGGAATTCTTGCCTCTGTGAGAAGGCTACAGTTCATTCATGTCCCTGCAATAACAGAACACATCTTCTACAGAAACATCCACGTGAACTTTGCTCACTATTGATTCCCTTATAAATTGAGCAGCCCGATCTCCTTCCTGTACCTTTAGGCAGTATCGGGGAGAATAATGCAAGGATTTATTAAGTTGAGGAAAATATAACCCAACTGGAAACTCATGTCCCAGGAGTTCAGAGTGTGGCCCCAGAGGTCAAGGCGAATTTTGTAAAGGAGTATGTACTCCTGGCTCAGGTCTGCCATTTACCTAGAAGGACTTCTTCAATGTGTACTAAATGAACTAAGGCAAAAATCTGGATGAGTCTTAGGGAGGGAGGGAATTAGACAGACATATCATGCTTCAAATAGAATTCATTCAGAGACATCTATAGGTGTGGGTATGTGGGTTTGATGCCTTCTTCCTTTGTGCTATTCCTTCAGAACTCGAATTGTAAGTCCCAGAATTCTAACTTCTAAGGTGTGTTTTTTGAAGGCAGAGGGTGAGAAAGCTGGGATGTTAAAATTTCCTATGAAATGTAATCATTCATAAGTAATTCTCTGTGCCATTTAACATTTATATCGTGGTAGATGTGGGGAAGTTTGCATTTAGATTTTATTGGTGCCTAATAAACTTTCTAGCCATGACCAGTTACAGGGCTGTGTTGTTTTAAAGTGCAGTTCTTCATGTCATAAACTGGCATTCCAAATCTACATATCCTCCCCGGCAGCACCCCCCATTCCTTTCACGATTGTGCGCCGTTGCCCGTCTGTACCAGCAGAGGGGGAGAGAGAACAGACCAACGTTTGTTGTATTAGAGAAGTGTCCCACACAGAGAACTGTTGAATTGTACTCTCCTTACAGCTACGTGGGAGCGGTCAGCATCACTGGTGCCAGTCCACAACGAGGCAGAGTCAGCTGCGTTCTCAGTGCCTAGGACTTGGAACTGCTGAATCTGCAGCTGTTGTGACGTTTTTTTCCTCTCTCAAAAAAAATTTTTAAGGCCTCCAGCATCTTTCATTGATTTTGTTAAAACCAAATATGTACATGCTGTACTTTTATTTCCTTCAGTTTCATTTAGACCAGATGATGTTTTTATGCAGATTTTTGTAAGGAAAATAGTTTCCTATCTGCTTTGATTTATTGATCATTTTACAGTGCTCAGAATTACCACGGGCATTTATTCCGAGTCAAGTTCTCTGGCTGATAGAACACCAATGCCCCCTGCTGATACATTTCCTGAAACTTTCCTTTGGAAAATGAGAACATTACCCCCTGTCTTACAGGCACATATTCACCAGCCTCGCCTGAAAAGGACATGGGCTTCTAGGGTCATCTCAGTCGGCTTTATTAGTTTCTCATTAGTGTAATTTCCTCTATTAGTCTTTACTAACGCAGCTGGAAGTTATTTCATGCTTGGCTGGCTTTATTATAGAAACAGCTTTAAAGGTATCAGCAGAGCTTTATACCTGACAAAATGAGAACCAGAACTAACATTTGATTATGGCGATGTAATTTCTGTTACATTATATTTAAATTTAATGGGAAAAGTCCCTCAGAATACCTTCATATTTGTCTTCATGTTTCTTCTGTATTTATAGAATTCTGTCTTAAAGAGATTTTAAAACCCAATGCTCCTGATTTACTCAAATCCTTTCTAATGTCTCCTCTATCAAGTGATTTCTTGGTTTCCCCTAGTGATGAAGAATGTACCACCTAATCAAAGCAATCATTGTGTCTTTGAATAATCCTGACAAAAAGTTCATGCAGAATTTTTTTGGTTCAGCTTCTAAATATTAGGCCAGTTTCTACCCTTTCCTGCTGTATCAGCTTTTGCAATAACAAATCTAATTCCTCTTAATTCTTTAAATATTTGAAAAGAAAGATTATGTTCTCCTGACATTCTTCTCTTCCCTGAATACTGTCAACTGCCAGAAAAAAAAAAGACAAATATTTCTGTAAATGTTTGACCAAAGGGACAAAAATCTTAGAATACCAGCAGAATATAAAATTTCTATTTTCAAATGATGTGCTAATTACTAGTTTCTTTCCGTATATATAACTCTCTGGTTACCACAGTGCACTTTAAAAATGCTCATTTTTGAACTCAGTAAAAGAAAAGGGAGACACATTCCATTTCTGCAATAGTGTGGTTTGAATATTCCCAAGAACATCCAATCTCAGGGCTTCATAAATGCCTGAAAATCATTATATCTCCCTACTCAGCCCACATATTCTTAAGCAAGCCATGTCAGATGAAGATTTCTGACAAGGTTGGGAAATGAGTGAGTTTGGACTGAGACGTTTTAATCAGCAAATGCCTCAGAAAGCCAACTGGGTCTTTGTGAAACTCATCATTCCCCTGAGTTCTGCAACTTCTCTTCAGGCAGGCGCAACATCTAAACTCCTGGTGCTTTCTAGGCAACCCACTCCTCCTCTTATTTGCACTTCATTTTGCAGTGTAGGTAACTAAGGTTGGTAACTAACCCCAATAACTAAGGCTGTTGCCGTATTTTACATCAACCATAATAAAACGAACAATGACCTTAAGCCAAACACGAATGGCCACATTCATATGGCTAGGCTTGCTCTGCCAATAAGTCTTAAACGTTGTTCTTTGCTATTATAGTTTTCCTAAAATAATGCAAGGTGGTTTTATATTCTGAGGGAACAAATGATAACCTTTCTTTTTTAAAAAAATTGCATTGAATTAATTGGGGTGACATTGGTTAGTAAAATTATATAGGTTTCAGGTGTATAATTCTATAGTACATCATCTGTATATTATAGTGTGTGCTCACCACTCAAAGTCAAGTTTGTTTCCATCACCATTTATCCTGCCCTTTGTGCTCTTTTTCCTACCCCCACCCCACCTTCCCTCTTATAATCACCATGCTGTTGCCTGTGTCTCTGAGGGGTTTTTGCTTAATCCCTTCACCTTTTTGACCCGACTCCCCAAACCCCTCTCCCTTCTGGCAGCTGTCAGTCTGTTTCTGCATACATATGAGAGTCTGCTTCTATTTTGTTTGTTCATTTTGTTCGTTAGATTCCATACCTAAGTAAAATTATGTAGTATTTGTTTTTCTCTGACCGGCTTATTTCACTTAGCACAGTAATCTCCAGGTTTATCCGTGCTGTTGCAAAAGGTAAAATTTTCTTATCTTTTATGGCCAGATAGTATTTCAATATGTAGATGTACCACAGCTTGTTGATCCACTTATCTACTGATGGACACTCGGGTTGCTTCCAAACCTTGATGATTGTAAATAATACTGCAGTGAACATAGCAGTTCATATATTTTTTCAAATCAGTGTTCCAGGTTTCTTCAACTACAGTCCCAGAAATGGAATTGCTGGGTTGTAAGGCAGTTCCATTTTTAATTTTTTGATGTATCTCCAACTGCTTTTCACAGTGGCTGTACCAATCTGCATTCTCACCAACAGTGCACAAGGTGGGGCTTTTCTCCACATCTTCACCAATACTTGTTGTTTGTTCATTTATTGATAATAGGCATTCAATGGCTATTTCACCTGACTGGTGTGAGGTGGCATCTCATTGTGATTTGAATTTGCAGTTCTCTTATGGTTAGTGATGATAAACATCTTTTCATATGTCTTTTGGCCATCTGTATGTCCTCTTTGGAGAAGTGTCTATTTAGGTGTGTGTTTTTTAGTGTTGAGTTGTACAGATTCTTTATAAATTGGAAAATAATCCTTTATCAGATGTATCACTGGCAAATGTTTTCCTATTTGGTGGATTGTCTTCATTTTGTAGATGGTTTCCTGTGCTGTGCAAAAACTTTTTAGTTTGATGTAGCTTCATTTGTTTATTTTTTCCTTTGTTTCCCTTGCCCAAAAAGATACACCAGAAAAAATATTGCTACCAGCAATGTTCAAGTTTTTACTGCCTATGTTTTCAGCTAAAAATTTTATGGTTTCAAGTCTTACATTTACATCTTTAATCCATTCTGAGTTTATTCTTATGTGTAGTATAAAAAGTTGGTCTAGTTTCATTTTTTGCATGTATCTGTCTAATTTTTCCCACACTGTTTATTGAATAGACCGTCTTTACCCCATTGTGTGTTCTTGCCTCTTTTGTCAAATATTAAATGAACATATAGGCATGAGATTATTCCTGGGCTCGCTATCCTGTTCCATTGACCTATTTGTCTGTTTTTGTTACCTATTTGTCTGTTTTGATTACTAGGCCTTAGAGTATAGTTTGATATCGGGTAGTGTGATTCTCCAACTTTGTTCCTCTTTTTCAAGATTGCTTTGGCTATTTGGGATCTTATTTGGTTCCATATAAATTTTTTAAATACTTGTTCTACTTCTGTGAAATATATCATTGGTATTTCCATAGGAATTATACTGAATCTATAGATTGCTTTGTAGTATGGACATTTGATATTATTTCTTCCTATCCATGAACATGGTATATGCCTTACTTATATCATCTTCCATTTCTTTCTTTAGTGTCTTATAACTTTCCAGGTACGGTTCTTTTATATCCTTGGTTCAATTTATTCCTAGGTATTTTATTTTTGATGCAATTATAGTGTAATTGTTTTCTTAATTTCCCTTTCTGATAGTTCTTATTGGTTTATAAATATGAAACCAATTTCTGGACATTTATTTTGTATCCTGTTACTTTATTGAATTTATTGATCAGTTCTAGTAGGTTTTTTTGTGGAATCTGTAGAGTTTTCTCTATAGTATAGTGTCATCTGGAAATAGAGTTTTACTTCTTATTTTCCAATTTGGATGCATTTTAGGTTTTCTCCTGTCTCATTGCTGTGCCTAGGACTTCCAGTACCATGTAAAATAAGAGTAATGAAAGCAGACCTTCCTGTCTATTCCTGATCTTAAGGGGGACACTTTTAGTTTTTGTCCATTGAATATGATGCCAGCAGTGGGTTCGTCATATATTGCCTTTATTATAGGTATGTTCCCTCTGTTTCCACTTTGCTAAGAGTTTTTATCATAAATGGGTACTGGATTTTATCAAATGCTATTTCTGCATCTATTAATATGACCCTGTGATTTTTATCCTTCATTTTATTTATGTGGTATATCATGTTGATTGATTTGCAGATATTATACCAATCTCACATCACAGAATAAATCCCATGTGATCATGATGTATCATGTTTTTATGTATTTCTGGATCTGGTTTGCTAATATCTTGTTGAGAATTTTAACATCCATGTTTATCAGGGATATTAGGCTACTTTTTTTGAAATTTGTAGTTTCTTTATCTGGTTTTGAAATTAGGATAATGCTGGCCTCATATTACAAGCTCGGGACTCTTCCCTCCTCTTTAATTTCTGGAATAGTTTGAAAAGGATAGGAGTTTGTTCTTTGAATGTTTGATAATATTCTCCTGAGAGGCCATCCAGGCTAGAACTTTTGATTGTTGGGAGTTTTTGATAACTGAATCACTTTGTTATAATCAGCCTATTCAGATTTTCTGATTCTTCCAAATACTGTTTTGAAAGATTGTATGTTTTATTTATCCTTTTGTTTAGATTGTCCAATTTGTTGGCAGATAGTTGTTTATAATATTTTTCTTATAATACTCTCTCTCTCTCTCTCTCTATATATATATATATATATAGTGTCAGTTCTTTTTCATTTCTAAGTTTATTTATTTGAATCCTTTCTTTTTTTTTTCTTGGTGAGTCTGGTTAAATGTGTGTCAATCCTATTTATCTTTTCAAAGAACTAGCACTTGGTTTCATTGATTTTTTGTATTGTTTTCTTAGACTCTATTTCATTTATTTCTGCTCTGATCTTTATTATTTTCTGTCATCTACTGACTTTGGAATATGTTTGTTGTTCCTTTTCTAGTTTCTTTAAGTGTAAAGTTAGATTATTTATTTGAGATTTTCTGCATTTTGAGGTAGGCCTGTATTGCTATAAATTTTCCTCTCCAAACTGCTTTTGCTGTGTCCCATAGGTTTGGGGTTGCTGTGTTCTCATTTGCACTTGTTTTAAAATATCTTTTGATTTCTTCTTTAATCTTGGTATTAACCCATTCATTATTTACTAACATGTTATTTTGTGTATTATTCAGTTTTTTTTTCTTGTGAATGATTCCTAGTTTCATACCATTGTGGTCAGAAAAGATGCTTGACAAGATTTCACTCTTCCTAGAATTTATTAAACTTATTTTGTGTCCTAGCATGTGGTCTAATCCTGGGAAATTTCTATGTGCACTCTAAAAGAATGTATATTTTCCTGCTTTGAGATGAAATGCTCTGAAGATACCAATTAAACCCATCTAGTCTAGTGTGTCATTTAAGGCCACTGTTTCTTTGTTGATTTTCTGCTGGAAGATCTATCCACTGATGTCATTGGAGTGTTAAAATCCCCTATTAAGACTGTATTCATGTCAGTCTCTTCCTTTATGTCCATCAAAATTAGCTTTACATATTTAAATGCTCCTATGATGGGTACATAAATATTTAGAGGGTTGTGTCCTCTTGTTGGATTGATCACTTTGTCATGATATAGTGTCCTTTTTTGTCTCTTATTATAGCCTTTGTTTTAAAGTCTGTTTTGTCAGATGTAAATATTGCTACCCCAGCTTTTTAAAATTTCTATTTCTTTTAAATATCTCTTTTCATCCCTTTACTTTTAGTCATTGTATATCTTTCTGAGATGGGTCTCTTGTAGGCCACATGTATATGTGTCTTTGTTTTTTTATCCATTAGCTACACTATATCTTTTTAAAAAAAGATTTTGTTTATTTATATTTAGACTGAAGGAAAGGGAGGGAGAATGAGAGGGAGAGAAACATCAATGTGTGGTTACCTCTCGTGTGCCACCTACAAGGGACCTGACCTGCAACCCAGGCAAGTGCCCTGACTGGGAATTGAGCCAGTGACCCTTCGGTTCACAGACTGGCGCTCAATCCACTGAGCCACACCAGCCAGGCAGCTACCCTATATCTTCTGATTGGAGCACTTAAGCCATTTACATCTAAATTGATTATTGATAGATATGTATTTATTGCCATATTATTCTTTATATTTATGTCCCTCTGCTATTGTTTTCTTCTTCTTCTTCTTCTTCTTAGACCATTGAACATTTCTTGCAATGTTGGTTTGGTGTTAATGAACTCCTTTAGCTTGTTCTTGTCTGGGAAGATCTTTCTTTCTCCTTCAATTTTAAATACTAGCCTTGCTGGGTAAAATAGTTCTGGTTCTAGATCCTTTTCTTTCAGTGCTTTGAATATTTCATGCCAATGCCTTCTGCCCTGAAATGTTTCTGTTAAGAAATCAGCTGAAAGTTTTATGGGAGCTTCCTTGTAGGTAACTGTCTTTTTCTTTATTCATTTAAGATTCTCTCTTTGAGTAATTAAATTAAAAAATAATAAAATAAATAAAAAATAAAAATAAATAAATAAAAACAATTTTACAAAAAGATTCTCTCTTTGTCTTTAACCTTTGCCATTGTAATTATGATGTGCCTTGATGTGGGCCTGTTTTGGTTCATCTTGTTTGGGATTCTCTGCAATTCTTGGATGTTCTTTTTCCTTCACCAGGTTAGGGATGTTTTCAGTCATTATTTCTTCAAATAAGTTCTCAATCTCTTGATCTCAGTTTTCTCCCTCATCTGGTACCCCTATGATGTGGATGTTGTTATGCTTCATATTGTCCCAAAGTTCCTTTAAACTATTCTCATTTTTTTAAGTATTTTTTCTTTTTGCTGCTATGATTGGTTGTTTTCTGCTACCTTGTCTTCCAAATCGCTGACTCAGTCCTCTGCTCCATCCAAACTTCTGTCTATTCCTTCTAGTATCTTCTTCATGTCAAATATTGTGTCCTTCATTTAGGACCTTCTTTTTTATGGTTTCTATGTCCTTTTTCATCTGTTGTAGTTCTCACCAAATTCCTTGTAGTTCTCACTAAGTTCCTTGATCATCCTTATAACCATTCTTTTAGAACTCATATATCTGGTCAATTGCTTACCTCCATTTCACTGAGCTCTTTTTCTGAAGATTTTTCCTGCTTATTCATTTTGCTGCTATTCCCCTTCTTTGTCCCTCACATTTTGGCTCCCTCTTTGTGTTTTCTGGGTATTAGGTAGAACTGCTGTGCCTCCCGGTTTTGGCAGGGTGGCCTTATGTATAAAAAAAGCAAGACTTGTTTAGGTAACTTAGTAGAACTATATGATTAGTCAATTGGATACTTGCAGGAAAGAGCTGAGATGAAATTAGAAAGCTACAGAGAATTTAGCTCATCAGGATCTTGGTTGGCATGCTAGGAATTAGAGTTTTTATCCTCTAGGAAAAGGAACTCAATAGACTTTATTTTAGAAAAAAGTGTTTTAGGGGCAGTGAGATATTAAGGAAATAGAATAGATCAGACTTGGAGTATGCCTGAGTATGGAGTAGAAAGAAGGAAGAAGGATTAATCAGGAACAGCTCTTCATTTTCTCAGTTGAATAATTATGTGTGGTGAGATTTTCTGAAAAGGAAATACTGTAAAAAGAGTTTTCAGGAGGTACAGGTTATGATTCAGATAGAAAATCTTGATTATAAGGTGCCTAGGAAATATGTAGAGGAAGATGTTGATAATGTATGTAAAAATAAGGGCCTATAGTTCAAGAAAAAGAGGTCTAGGCTAGAATTATATATCTGTTAGTAGTCAAAATAGGTGGTAATTGAAGCTATTGGAGAAGTTCAGTAGGAAGTAAAGTCTATAGTTCTAGAAAAGGGTTTGGGCAAGAAATAAAGATTTCAACATGTAAGAGGTAGTGGGAATGCTGGGAGGACATGAGACCCCCCCAGCACAACAGTGGGAAGAAAGTGCAGAGCTAATGGTAGAATGAGGTGTGTATGTGAGAAGAGTTGTAATTCTGAGACTAGGAAAACAATGATAAAGGACAGGAAGCCAAGGAAAGAGAGAAATTCAAGAATTAAAAAAATGACCAGAAGTGTTAGATGTGGCAGAGGCATCAAATAGGCTGAGGACAGAAAAGTGTTTAATGAATTTTCAATTAGTAGGTCACTGATGACTTAGATGATAACCATGTATGAAGAGTGGAGGGAGCAAAGGAAGTTAACCCAAGTAGCTTTGCAATGCAGGAAAGCAAAACTGTTGAGCAGTAATAAAATCAGGGGAGGGTTTTATTCTGGGTCTTGTGCTTTGTATTTTTTTTCTGCTTTGTTCTGTTTTAAATGTTTAAGAGGTACTCAGAGGCAGTGAAGACAAGGGAGGCTTAAGGTTCAGAAAAAGGAAAACTAAGGGAGAGTGGCATTTCCAAGAAAGACAACTTACTAACAGATGAGAGTGAACAGTCTTCCCTCCAAGTCTTGTTTCTTATAAGTATTGCTGTTCAGTTAGGTTACGTTTATATTCCTCTCAATACCATCACCCAATATTTGAGCAATGGAAGCCCAAATGTTAGGGCTTCTGTTTGTTATCTCTATGAAATTTCCTTAAGATAAACTCACTCTTTCTTCAAAGCTGTTGAGAACTTTCTGGATTCTAATTTTTTCTTTCAGTACATGCGTTATCCTTCAAAGTCTACATCACTCACAGACTTGATAAGGGTGACTTCTAACTCACTGGCATAAGACTGAGAAATGAACATGCCTAGAATTCTCCATTAACATTACTACTGATTCATTAATAAACTCATTCTGAGTTCATCCAATATTCAATATACCTATTATCCAGTACACATTTCTATCTTGTCTACCAGGTACTCAAGGTCACTTTTTGCCAGGTTCCTGGATGTAGTCTGAACAGACCACAAAGAACTCATTTCCCTGCTATGCCAATCTAGTAACTCCATTAAAGAATGAAATAAGGTCAGTCTGAGGTGACCCGGCTGGTGCTTACTGGACCCACGCTGGCTCCGAGTGATCAATGTCTCCTCCTCAGAGAGCAAAGAAATTTGCCCTGTAACATCGGTCCTACAATCATGCCCAGGATAAATGTAAAATTCAGTCCTTATCATCAGTAATGCTTTTAATATTATACACTTCCCTTTTTGAAATTTAGAAATATATTTGCCCATTTCCATTTTATTATCACTAATTTCTTTAAAAACCTCATTTGCAATTTTCTTAGTATTCTGGACGTGATTTCTCTTGTAAAGCCTATTTAAATTCATTTAAAGCAACGTTGTTCTTTCTTTGGTCACTCCCTACATGTAGAACCAATGCCATTCTAACTTTTTAAATCTGAAGGTCTTTTCTCTAGATAAGGAAGACAGGCATCAAATAAAATGAAAGAATTCTGGGTTCTCAGTAGTATCCATCAATATTGCATTATTGTTCCATTTTACTGCATCAAATTTAATTGTAGCATTTTTGTTAGCCACCATTTACTTTGGATTTTAGATATTTGAACACACTCTAAAAGAGATCCACTATCTTCAGTGGGTCTCAGCTCTCTTTTCTTTCATTTTCTGTATATCCAGTTACCAAATTTGGCCTCATTAGAGAGTTTCTCTGTATAAGTCAGAGGTTCTTTCGGTTGTGCCTCTTCTTCTTTTTCATTAGAACCTAATTTTTGAGAAGTTTAACCATCAAGACTGGTTTCCATTTTAGGCTGTCATGGCCTAGACTCACGCCTGCTTAATCTCAGGATCTTCTGAATTCTGCTTTCATGAGTTCTGCAGCTCCTGTCTGAGCGAACTCCAAACCCCACATTTAACGGCAGCTATTCCCCGTCACCTCAACCCCACTAACCTCACGTGACTGCACTCCTAGCTGAATAATCTTAGGTAGTTTATTCGTAATTTAATTGTTCTAGATGATTTAAAGATATTTATTTTATAAGTTACCTATAAATAATGCAATGCCTTATTTTATAGGAATATAAAAATTAGCTATAAATTTGATTAAATTGAATCTGAATTGTGGAGTAAATGGAAAATAGAAATAAATACAAAAAGTTATATCTCTCAACTACCATTGGCTTAAATTAATCATCATAAAGGGGTTATAACTGATGAAGTCATTGTTTTTAGTTCATTTTAGATGTAAAATTGACTGGGAGAGTGGATTATTTGTACATATCCTTTTCTTTGTTGACATACAGCAAAATATACCTTTGATGGAGCCCAAACCATACGTAATGAAATATTAAAACCAAGAGATTATATTCATCATAAGATTCCATAATGAAAGTAAAAAGATAAATTAATACCGGAGAAAATACATTTGCCATTTATGTAGCATAAAAGACTGGTGTCCCAAATTTATTAAAATCTACTTCAAGTCAATCAAAATAAAAAGATAATACCAAAAAAATAGAAACCCCCCAAAATGATATATATAAGCATTTTATGGAAAAGGAAACAAAAATAAATGTGAAAAGGTGTTTAATCTTATTACTTAGAAAAGTGCAAGTTAAGCCTACAGTATATCTACGTGCTCATAGTGTATTTACTGAAAGGCTCACTACACCAAGGGTTGCAGACCTTGTGAAGAGTGAGAACTTTCAGACATGCTGATGAACATGGAAAGTGAAAAAGCACTTTGAAAAACAATATGGGATTATCTTACAAAGTTGAACATATATATCATCCTGTGATCCAGAAACTCTACTCCTAAGCTCATACTCCAAAGGAATCTTGTATGGCCTTACACACGTCCCCATAGACTTGATCGAGATTGCTTCAAACAATCCCCTAATAGCACAATAAATCCCCAACAACAACCAATTTGAACAGTGAAAATGAATGAACCTCAGATATATGCAAAAAATGTGGATAGATATTAGAACTTAATGTTAAGTAAAAAAATGGCTTCGGAATGGTATGATGACGTTTTTATTAAGTATGTATATTTTTTAGGGAAACATACAAATGTTCTAGAAAACGAAAAAAATATAAAATTCAGGAAAGTAGTGACCTCTTTGGGGAATGCAGTAGGCTAGAGTTGTAACAGAATACAGATGTTTGAGATTAAAGATACATAGATAGGAAGCCTCTATGGCATTGATGATGTCTTCTAAAACTGGGTGATTTGCCCCGACTGCTGTGGCTCAGTGGATCAAGCAATGGCCTGTGAACCGAAGGGTCACTGGTTCAATTTCTAGTCAGGGCACATGCCTGGGTTGCAGCCCAGCCCCCCAGGAGGGGTCTTGTGAGAGCTAACCACACACTGGTGTTTCTCTCCCTCTCATTCTCCTTCCCTTCACCTTCGCCTAAAAATAAATAAATAAAATCTTTAAATAAAATGAAGTAAAATTGGGTGATTTGCTTGGATAGTTCTTTTATTACTATGTGTTTAACTTACACATGCACTCTATATATTTTAAAATAAAATATTGAATAAAAATATAAGGGCCTGCTGGCCCTTGGATATGTAAAAGCATGGTATTTTTTTTTTAGAGCACTGTATTCTTAACCAGGGTCTTCTGCTAAATTGTTCTGAAACTTCAAACAAGTTACTTAGCTTATCTGAGCTTTGTTTTCCTCATCTGTAAAAAGAGAGACTGGACAGACTTTGAAGTGCCTTCCCATTCCAATAGTCTATGATCACGTGGTCCAGAGAAACACTAGAGTATGTAAACCAAGGAACTTTCCTAGTAGCTTTCAAATGATACTTGTTGATATAGACTCAAAATATAAGGAAAGGGGCAAAGAATATCAATCTGCCATGTTTTTCTAAACAAATGGAAATTTCAAATAAGGAAGACTAAAAAGCCAGGTTGTATTAGGTTATTTAAAACTATACTGTCTTAACTCTGGGTCAAATACCTACTTGACCACGAGCCTCTGTTTGCCCTTGTCATGTCCTTTTAAAATTTTAAAAACAGTGTATAAAAAAGGAAAAATGCCTAAGTACTGAAGGCTAGGTGGCAAGTGACATTTATCAAATGACAGAAATTTCAGTAAATATCCACAGATGTGGTAGAGATTAACTCCAAAGTGAAGAGAAGAAATGGAGCCCAATTTAGTAAAACCTCTTGCCCACCAAGAAAAAGCAGCAGCATTGCATGTAATTAAAAAACAAACAAAAAAACGCCAACCCTAGCATCCCTAATTAGGACGAAGCAGGCTGTGGCCCGTGCAGGATTAAACCACTCAGCTTTTTCCACTAGTGCAAGTCATTAGCACAGTGAGTGGTACAAGCACGTGTATAGTGCTTATTGTATGCCAGAGACTATGTTGTTCATATGTAATTAGTTTGATTAATCACCACATCAGCCATTCGTTGGTAGATAGTATTTTCTCCAGATGAAGAAACCAAAATATGGAGAGTTTAAGTGACTCTCCCCAGGTCAATGAGTGACACAGGCAGGTTTTGAAACCAAGCTCAGGGCTTCTAGGGTCAGTGCCTTAATCCCTAAGCTATACTATCCCTTAACAGGAAAACACAGTGGCTGGGTCCGCTGTCCTTGGCCACAACAATGATGCACAACAAAGCACTCCAAAACTCAATGGTGTGCAAAAGTGATCATTTCTTTAGCTTATGAGTCTGTAGGTGGCTGTTTAGACCTTACCAGGCAGGTTTCCTGAGTTTGGCCGGGCTCACTCATGAGCCTAAGTGAGAGCTGGCCAGCTATTGTCTTGGGGGGGGTCACACATCTCTGTGGGTTAATTGCCTGTCACTGGGGTGGCTTGATTGTCCTCCGTGTATCTTGTGGCTCCCCGCAGCAGGCTAGCCCAAGCACATTCTCCTGAGGAAGGCAGAGGTGCCGGAGCAAGCGGGAACANATGAGTGACACAGGCAGGTTTTGAAACCAAGCTCAGGGCTTCTAGGGTCAGTGCCTTAATCCCTAAGCTATACTATCCCTTAACAGGAAAACACAGTGGCTGGGTCCGCTGTCCTTGGCCACAACAATGATGCACAACAAAGCACTCCAAAACTCAATGGTGTGCAAGAGTGATCATTTCTTTAGCTTATGAGTCTGTAGTTGGCTGTTTAGACCTTACCGGGCAGGTTTTCTGGGTTTGGCTGGGCTCACTCATGAGCCTAAGTGAGAGCTGGCCAGCTATTGTCTTGGGGGGGGGGGTCACACATCTCTGTGGGTTAATTGCCTGTCACTGGGGTGGCTTGACTGTCCTCCGTGTATCTTGTGGCTCCCCGCAGCAGGCTAGCCCAGGCACATTCTCCTGAGGAAGGCAGAGGTGCCGGAGCAAGCGGGAACACACGGATGCTTTTTATGCCTCCATTTGGAGTCACGTCCAACGAAGCTTTTGCTGCAGTGACAAACAAGGACCCTCCAAAGATGCAGCAGAGCTGTTTCCTCGGACCACAGACAGCCGATCCTACGGGGAGGGAGAGCCCAGTGATACATCATCTGGAGCCAAACCCTTTATACAGTTAGATTCAGAAATCTGGCCTCCAGAGAATATTCTCCAACCAGACAGAGAAAAACACAGAAGCAACTCCAACTCGCTCTCACCCATCCTGCCTCAGGCTTCTACATGACCCAACTGGGTGCTTCCAGCAACCCATCCTTCACCTGTAATGTCAAAGAAGGGGATTTTTCCAGCCATCATAAGGAAGGGAAGGGACTCTAAACAGATACTTAGGAGAGAAAGTGTTTTCAGTTTCTAATGGGGTTTGGATTTACTGCATGGCAATTTGGGGGGCACTCCTTGTCTCGAGGCACTTGAGGGAACTCAGGCTGGAGGCACAGTGGTCTGCACTGGCTTTTTACAGGCTTCCGGGTAGAAGGATGTTTCTTTCAGACTTAGGGTGCTCCTTGAATAGCTTTAGGAATTAAAGGTGCATGATTGTTGCTATTCTATCTCCCACACCTCTCAATCTTTGAGCATGCTAATTGACTATAACCTCCTCTTAAATGCATCCAGCTAAACAATTTTTCTCTGACTTCCAGGGAATACACTTTCAATCCCCCTTCACAGGAAACAAAGGAGCCATTGCCTAGGAATAGGTTCGGCTAAGTCTGGCGTAGCTCCTACAGCAGTACTAGCAGTTACTCCGAATCTACTCTCAGAGAGCCTAAGAGGGTGACCCTGCAGGTTGGGAGGTGACAGTGGGTGGAGCTCAGACCAGCACCCTGACTGCACATTCTAGTTATGACCGTTCTGACATCAGAGGTGCCATGAAAATGAGCTTTCATGCACTGGACTTTCTACCTTCTAAGACCATTGCTACCCTCTAAGGCCAAAGGTGAAAGGTAAAAAGACAGAGGCAGCAGTGAAGAATGAAAAAGTACCCAATAATAAACAATTATTCACTCCCTAAGAATATAACTAAGTTCCTGAACCTTTTTCAGCTCAACATGCATGGCTCAGGTCAAATGCTATAAATGTATCTTCTAAAGTAATTTCACGTGTCAGTGAATAAATTTCCATTGACAAGGCACGCTCAGTCATCAGACCCCTTGTATCACCGCAGAGGGTTTAGAGTGCTAAATGATACAGATCATGCATTGTGCTATGCTCAGAAGGTTTTTAGATGGAACAGTCATTTCAAAAGGAACAAAAATCAATCCAACAGTATAAAAATGAGAAAAAAAGAGGCTTAGATTACTTTGCAGAACCTCCAGTCAAGAATAGATTCGGAGAGTGACAATTTTTTCATAAGAAACAGAAGATTATGCGCCCTGGGAACCTTCCCCCTATCATATGTATTAGAATCATTGTTCCTCTAATTCAATGTTCCTCTAAGCAGCTTAATTCCAGCTCTTATTTGAGTACAATTTAGAGAACAGGGGCACAAAAAGGCTGTTTCTTTCCAGTACCTGCCTCTCTAAATGAAACTGTTCAGATGACTCCAAGCTTTGCACTTACCTGGTTGACCATATTGCTGGATATTCCTCTCAGAGTCAAGGTGAAGAAAGCCTCTCCCAGGTGAAGACTCTAGTTGACAGGCAGTCTTAGGATCGTTAAGGGGGTATAATAACATCTTCCTAAGGACATATACTTCAGGACGACTTAACCGAAGATTAGAGGGGAAAAAAACCTTTGCTCCATTCAAAGGTCTGAATCACCATGATTGCATTAATTTTCATGCCAAATTCCATGATAGGGCAACACTATCAGATGACCGAATTGGGGCCTTCCCCGGGACAGGAAGTAGCCATCTTTACTGAAGCTACTGGCTTCCTCCAAAATTAAAACCAACCATTCATGAGCCGACATCTGGCCACATCCCGTGCTAGATTGCCTCTTGTGTGCCTCTCCTCTGGAAAGGATGCTTTGGAACTGATTTTACTGTCTCGGGAATGTGGGGGATGTTGAAGGAGCACAGAAGTCATTCTGGCATGTACTCAAAACCTTTCGGTAATCTATCCTGTTTCAGGACCCCCTGTATATATCTGAAAAGGTGGTGCTCCGTAGGTCATCAGGGATGGCCCAGGTCTAATCGATTGGTAATGACTGTCTGGAGTACTGTGTGGAAAGAGATGTGAAGACCCAACTGGGTTTGACAGGAAAGAGTCCCAAGAATTACCGGCACTGTCTGTCACAATAATAGATGGAGGAGCGTGGCACATTTGGCGTGTTTTGATCATTCTAGTTCGGTTGACTTGAAACTACTGTTTTTTTCTCATTTCTTTGAAAACACGGGAGAAAGGAAGCCTGGTTAGCCATGGGGGATGGGTTTAGGCCCTCCACATGTTGAACAGTGAAGATGTTGGTCCTACCTGTGTGCTTGTTTTAAATGGTATGGGCGTATCTAAGCCACAAATGTCCAGCTTAGGAGTGCTTGGAGGAGTGGACAACTGGCCTCTTCTGCTCTGGGGACAAAGGAAGAGACCCATCTCCTGGAAACCCAAAGAACAAGAAGAGGTTTTGAAATGGCCAGGTCTCTGCTTGTCACCTGCTAGACAACAGGCACAGCTGCATTTGAGGATACAAGTTGCCTGGAGATGACTGCCTTCCTTTCTCTTCCTCCTTTTCCATGCCTAGTACAATGGTAGACATTCAACATACACTTGTTGTGGTAAGGGTGGAATCCCTGCTGCCTAGAGATGAGATGACGAGTGCTAAACTGTCACCACTTAGAATTTTACACTAAGTACATTTAGTAAGTGATCACATTCCTGCATTAGCACTCAAAGGCTTATTCTATTTTAATTCACAATGCAACCCAGAAGAGCTCTCTGTCCCTTCCTTTTCAAAGCAGCCCCATTAATCTGCCTCAGAGAACATTGGGGCTAATTCTGTTATGCCCTCTGTCTCCGTCTCTTTTAACCACAATTAGAAAACAAGGACTCCAGGGAATCTCTCACCCTGTGGCCTCTTGTGTCCACACAGCACCATCTCTAATTGATTCCATTTCCCACCCTCCTCAACCACTTAAATTGCTGCCCTGTGAACTCCGAAACTCACAAGTCTGGCATCCGTCAAGTCCCTTGTCTTGGTAACCTTGTCTAAACAGTTCCTTCCTCTTTCTACTGTGAGCTTGGCTCTCTTAATTATATTGCTTCCTTAGAGCTCTCCCACGTAGCCATGTTTTATTTTCCACACCCTTGTTCTATTGGACTTGGAGACACAGTAGGTATCTTGTCCCCTCATTACCTCTTCTAGACAATTGTCCTACTCACCTTAAAAATCACTTTGCTTGGAAACTCCTGCCATCAGTCAGTACCGTTAACTCTGCCTCCTTGGTGCAGTATACACAGTTCAGACCAGTCCTTCCCATTCTTTGAAGATGCTAGTTCTTGGCTCATTGTTACGTTCTCTTCAACTGTGCTCTGGTCACCACCTTCTTCGTCTCTTCTGCAGTCTCTGTGGCTCATTCATCTTACCTCTTGGCCTCCTCTCCTCTGTGTTTGCTCACACACTAGGTGATCAGGTGCTCTGATGATTCCCAAACTGATTCTCCAACTCATGCATCTGACTGCCTCTTTGACAATTTGCTTGGATGTCTACTAGGCATCTCAAACTTTTTATGTTCAAAATTAAACTTCTTATTTTCCCCAGCCCCAAGTGTACTCCTTTGAAGGCCTCCCCCAGGTGAACAGGGACTTCACTGCGTGCACTGCTATTTCCTAATGTGTGGCACGTAGTATTTTACCAATGAAGGAGTTACTTTATATCTTCACAATAGTAGTTGAAAACTAAACTTACAATACACAATGTTTTACTGCTACTCTGCTGTGTGTGAGAGGATGAAATGGGATTTTGTGAGCTTGCTTTGGAAATGCTACAGCACAGCGGTATTAGTGATACCCTGAGCACCTGCTAACTGACCTGTTAACAAACCTTTGCACCAACTCTGATTCCTCTGGCAAGGAAGTCTCTACTCTCATTTAATACGGATTACTGCCAAGGTCACCCTCCTCAATGACAGGTTTGCTGTGTCACTTTCCTGTTCAAAACCCATCAGTGGTTTCCTTCCGAGTATAAATAATGTTAACAATTTCTGCCTGCAATTCAAAGCTCTCTTCTTTTGAGTTTGCACGTACTTGTCATCTTTCATGCTGAGAAGGCATCCCTGGTGCACCCAGCATGCTGACCCGAAAGGTGAAGCTGGGCCCTGAACAAATCTGTGTCAGTCAAAAGTCCCTGACAGGAAGTGACAAAAATGTGACTGGCTTAGTGAAACAAAAAAGAGGGGGGGATATTTATTGACTCACCTAACTTAGGAAGATGATCCAACTATGTTGAGAAATGCAAGCTGTGGAACAGCATGTATAGTGTGATTCTACTTTATGTGTTTTAAAATGTACTCATGATTGTTTATATGGGGGAAAGTCTAGAAAATAAGTAATTACTATAGTTAGTAATGATTAACCTCTAGTGAGTTAAGTTCTGGTGATATGTTTTTCAGTTTATACCTTCGTGTGTGTGAATGTTTTATAATTTTTTAAAAGGTTCAATTTTATGTTTGGTTCCTGGCACAACTCTACTCATACAAAGCTATCATACGCTGTCCATGTAGACACTAGCCACATGTGGCTATTTCAATTTAAATGAATTATGATGAAACAAGGCTTAAAAGTCTACTCTTTGGTTTCAGTAGACACATTTCAAAGGCTTGATAGCCACCCATGGCCAGTGGCTGCCATATTGACAGTGTAGAGTAGAACATTTCCGTTGGTGCAAAATGTTGCTCCCATAGAGGGAAGCACCTGACAAGCTAAATGAACCGAGGTCCTCACACAGTTGCTTTCACAGGGATAATTGGCTTTGCTTAGATGCAGCCAGAATGAAGCAGACGCCTGCCTGAGCACCTGTGACCTGGCGATCTCCAGGAGCCTAAGTGAGGGTCGGGTCTGTGTTCATTTATGCAGCATCTTCTAATGTGTTTGGGAGGGGAACTATTATAGAGGCAACTTACCCAGTAATTTTAAGCGAACTATGGTAAATCCCTACCTGGTAATTTTAAAGGGAAAATGAGAACATCTCAAACTTTGGCAACATTGAGATTTACCTGTTTTAATTAGAAAGAAGAACAAACTGGTTGATTTGGAAGAATGTTTTTGCTTTTCTTTTCCTTTGCCTAATTCCCAAGAAACTTAGCAATGCATTTGAAAGAAAAAGAGAATCATAGTCATTTCTGGTAGGGAAATTAAAATTGTATCTTCAGTAATTATGTTGCAAATTATTTTAAAGGGAACAGGAAGCTCTACCTTGTTTCCTTAGTTTCCTTTTCCATTTGAATCTTTAACATTTGTTATATATGGCATGCAGAATACGCAGTGTTAGTTCTATGTTTTAATTCTAATTTAGAGTCATCAAGTCATTTACTGTGCCTTTTTTACTCAAACGGTTTCTATAATTTAAAGGGTCCTCCTCAAGGAGGACTTCCGGAGCAGTGCTCTGTATCAAAGTACCCCACATGACATGCCACCCCCCAAACAAGGGAAGGACAGGATCGGGTATCCCATGGACCTCCGCTGAACTCAGTCTGGTTCTAGAGGATCCATAATGACTAGGCAAATTGCTTTTCTTGGGCTGACATCCTCTTCTATCCTATTTTTCCAACATTACCGTATTTGGGGGCCATAAGATGCACCTAGATTTTAGAGGAGGAAAATAGAGAAAAAAATTTTGAAGCAAAAAATGTGGTAAAATATTTAATAACATAAATAACATAATAGTTCACCAGTATAAATGTAAACAGAACTCAACAGCAGCATTGACAACCATTATTCCTCCCAAATCTGGGGGATGGAAAGTGTGTCTTACAATGTTGGAGTTCTTAAGAAACTTTAAGTAACTTTACTTGCAATATCATACATAGAGGATTTTAAAGTGGACATTGTTATAACACGGACAGGCCAAAGGAAGTAACAACAAAGTTCTCTTTTGTCCTCAGAGTAGGCACCAGAGCCAACTGATGTGTCAGGACCACTTAGAAAGCCATTCTGCAGGCAGAATGAGGAGCCAGACTCCCCAAAGCCAGTGCAGTGCTCAGTTAGAAAGCAAAGACCGCAGTAACGATGATTCCACCACGAGGCTCGTGCCTTTGCTTGGGACACCAGGGATCGCTCACCCAGAGGCTCTGTGTGCTGATTAAATCCATATCTCTTTTACTGGAAGCCTCTTTTGGTTATTAATGAAGGAAATTTTAAAGATGGCAAGAAAATTGCATTTCCTTTTGAAATTACAGTAGAAGTGTCGTGTTTCTTCAACTGGCTCTTTAAAAATTGAGAAGGCCCCAGCCTTACAGATTAATGAGATTTTCCTCCCCTAATCCTGCTCCCACCCCCTCAGACCTACCTATTCACCTAATAAGTCTACCATGTAGGTCTCACCTGTCAGGAGTGACACAAGTCTTCATTTCTTTGAATAGGGCTTACTATTCTGGATGTGTGGGCAGTCATATTTCCTGAGATTTTCTTTAGTAGATTTGACTGGAGTGGATGCATGCAAAGGCTCTGATCTCACGTCTACACCCTTCTCCCTTTCCTCTGCAAGAAGGAAGTGATGCCTTTGGTGTTAGTGTCTAATGACTGGCATTCAGCTAGCCTGCTTTTTACCCTTATGGCTTGACCAGTGATGTTCATTCCTACAAAGAAGCCAGACACTGGGGCGGTCAAACCTAAGAGTAGGTGTGGATTTAGGGCAGAGCTTCTGTCCCAGAGCTCCAGAGGACTATGTCCTGGAGAATAGCATAGGTTGTTTTGGCTGTGGCTCTTTAGAGTCATAGAACAGAAAATCAATTGCATTATATGAAGGCAAAAAGGAATTTTTAAAACAAGGATAAAAGAGAATCCTGTGAAACCCAAGAAGCATGGACTGGCCTCAGCATAAACTAAAATGAGAAACTGAAAAACCACCAGAACCAAAATGATCTTTTCTCCCCAGGCCTTCTGGTCTCTTGACTTTGCATGTCCACTTTATTTTTTTTCTCTTTGTATCTCTGTCCATTGGCTGTCACAGCTTTTCCAAGGTTCAGATGGCCACACAAGGTAGATCTGAGTCAAAACACAGTGCTCTCAACCCTGAGAAGCTAGATTTCAAATATTGCTGGTTTCTGCCTTCTGAATCCTTGCAGAATGATCAGGAATTCATGCATTTTCATATATATTGATTGTCATTCTTAGAAAGAGAAAGCTGGGGAAAATCCCTGGTACATTAGCTCCTCACACCTCATTAACCGCCCCCCCACCCCAACCCCAGCGGTAACTGCGCCTTTCATTCTGACATCTCCACCCTTCCCCCAGCACTTGGGTCCAGCACAGCCTCACCATCTGCTCCTGTGACACCAACATGATGGCCTCCCTCCATGTGTCCCTAAATGGGGCCGGAGAAGGCAGCTGAGATGGCACATGTGCCAACTGGCACCAGTGGTATAAACCTGATGGGGATGCGTCACGGCCGAAACAGGGAGGGAGAAGGAAGATGCTGACAGCTAACAGTCTGACGGCCTCAAGGCCCAGGGGCCGACATCTCTGCTCCTGAAGCTGCATCCACGTGTTTCTCTTCCTGCAGTAAATACATGACTTTTATTTTTTATATTGCCATTGACACTATCACCGTTGTCCTCATTTTCTCCCCCTTTGCCCACTCCACCCAGTCCCCACACCACCTTCCCTCAGGCCATGTTGCCTGTGAGGTACACATATATGTTTTTGGCTAATCCCTTCACCTTCTTTTATCCAGTCCCTCCAACATCCCTCTGACAGCTGTCCGTCTGTTCCATGCATCCAGGCCTCTGGTTCTGTTTTGTTCGTCAGTTTATTTTGTTCATTAGATTCTACATATAAGTGAGATCGTATGGTATTTTATCTTTCTCTCACTGGCTTATTCACTTAGCATAATAATCTAGGTCCATAAGCTTCTTCTTAATATGTATTCATGAGAGTGTTCCACAGAGAAGAAATCGAGATCTGAGCTGTTTTGTTTTTGCATCTCTGAATCTCTGAAGTCACTGGGGACTCTTCAGGGAGTTTGAGGAGTGCTTGGAAATGACAGGGTAGGGTTTCTGGCTGCTCATGAGGAGCAAAGGCAGAGTGCCTCATGCCAACAGGTCATCTGTCCCATAGGCTGCCCGAGTTCCCACCTACCTCTATCGCCTTGAGTCTCCGAGCTTCCTTGTTCTTTACTTCGTGCCCTGCAATTGATGGATTCATTCACTCATTCATGCAGTTCTCTCTGGATGCGGCTTTCAGGATTAAATTGGTCAAGCAGCTATTCGAAGTTTCAAATTTAGGGATATGGCTTTAGCTCCTCTGTTGTCCTCGTTGTTGATTTCTGTATATTTGATTTTTAAAAAATATTTTATTGATTGATTTTTAGTGAGAGGGGGGAAGGGAGGGAGAAAGAGAGGGAGAGAAACATCAAATGTGTGGTTGCTTCTTGTGCACCTGCTACTGGGGACCTGGCCCACAACCCAGGCATGTGCCCTGAATGGGAATCAAACCAGCGACCCTTTGCTTCGTAGTCCAGTACTCAATCCACTTAGCTACACCAGCCAGGGTGGTTTTCATGTGTTTGATGTTTTGAGATAGTTCTATGTTCTAAAAGTTTCTATTCTCTTTTCTATTAAGTCCTTTTATATATATATATACACATACATACATACACACACACACACACACACATATATATATATATATATACACCTTATAGATGAGGTGTGTCCAGAAAGTATCCAGCCATGTAATATGAAAAATACAGACATTTATTAGAGGAGATACAAGAAACCCTGTACATAGGACAATGACATCTCAGTTTGCTTCAAAGTAGGTACTTTGGGACCTCACACAGTTCTCCCAGTCGCCATCAGCTGCACTATTGTACTTTCCTGAATTTCATCAATGGTCTGAAATCTCTTCTCTTTTGAAGGTGATTTTAGTTTTGGGGACAGCCAAAAGTCACAGGGTACCAAATATGGGCTATAGCAGGGCTGAGGCACCTGGGTAATATGATGTTTCACCAGAAAACCCTGGATGAGACGTGGTGCATGATTGAGTGCATGGTTGTAATGAAGCCGCCAATCACCAGCTGGCCATAGCTCCGGCCTTCTGAATCATCTGGGTAGTTTCTGCTGAGGAATGTTCAAGCCTAATCTGCAAAACGTGGTGCAGATTAATTGCTGGACTTGTTCAATCATTTTGAATGCAATGGCCACACAGTACACATGCTCACTTAACAGAGTCTACTGCCCCCACTGACTAGTACAATAAAGTCATCACTGTTTACACATGTGGATTCCAGTCCACTCTCCTTGGCTGTCAGGTTACACTGATGTCATGCAAACTGTCCTCGTTTTATTAACAACGGCTGGGCTTTTCCTGGACAGAACTTGTATACATATATGTGCGTGCATATGTATGTTTTTGCTTTTATTTACTTCATTTTTGCCTTCCCTTTTAAATAAAAATGGTAACACAGAGGCACAGGAATATACAGTAATAACTCTTCCTCAATAGAGGAAGCTAGATGCTATTTTTGTTTTTTCCATAAAGCCCTCATAGATTCTGCTTTTCTCTAAGCATATATCTCCCGAGGGCTGATGATGCCAAGGGAATGACAAAGGTGCTTCCAGCTACATGGATGAGAGACACAGAAATTCTAGATCAGCCCTGTGCAGGAGACAGCCCCAGAGGCAGAGCCCCCAAAACTCTTGGAATCCTAGTGTTATCTCGGCTCTAAAACATTCAGGTCAGCTGGCAAGATTTCTTCCCATCAGGTCAACTCAGTTGACCAGTCAAGCACAAAAGAAGTAGAAACTTCATGCCCTTGACTTTACAAACTAGTGTCTGGCAAGGGTACCCATTAGCAGGGGCAGCTTTGGAGCAACTGTCTCTCATTCTTGTTGGAAGCATGTTTATCCAAGTCTCTGCTACTGAAAAGGAAAGCAGTAAACCAAATGCTTAAAACAGCAGGGATGGCTGAGCCTTGGTGATGTACACATGGTGCCAGGAAACCTCAGGCACAGAGATACACATGGGAACAGCCAGACATGACAGGATGGTTACGAATGTGACAGCAGGTCACTTGGGAGGGAGAGCATGCCAGATAATAGAAAAAATATGATCCTTGTAGAGCCAGAAACAAGTTGTGTATGAGGGGTAGTGGGAGAAAAGAATGGTTTGTGTGCTACCACTGGGGGACAAGGAAAGCTGGTGGTAAAAGTGGCCAGAAGACCTTTACAGCAGGGTGGCCAGGAGTTGGTACTTGAGATACACTGTAACGGCAGATGCCCAAGCCTTCCGAGCCAGGCAGGGAAGGCAGTGAAATAGGGACAGTGGATGAATCGGGGAGGAGGATTCTTAATCCAAATGACCCTTAAAGAAAATGATGCTTTCACCTATGGTGACAAAGAATTGCAGAGATAATATCAAAAATAGAGGCTGTGCCTGGTTCCAGAGAGTGGGGTAGAGGAGGGCAGCGTTTAAGTCTCTGCTTCAATATCGTGGCTAAATAAGCGAAAAGGAAAATGGATGAAAATGCCGGCGGGCACCTCCCTGCCTTAGGGTTCGCCTGCTTTGCCTCCCCGCAACTCTCCACCCTTTGGAGCGGGGTGCAGTTCTAATGCCAGGAGGTAGGCGTTTTTCCTCTGGGGATCAGAAAATGTGTGTTTCTAGTCTGCCTATAACACTAGCTAGTTATGACCTCGGGGTAGTCATTCCAGGGCTAGAATAAGAACTGTAGACTTTCTAAACACTGAAAAGATTGTGATTTTCCCCTACTGCCCCTTAAGTACTTCCAAATACGAGGGAGGACCCTCCATAAATGGAATTTATTTATAAAACATCGTGTGTTTATCCTTGCATGTTTAAACTTGAGTCATCCTCCATTGATGCAATACACTTATCGGGACGTTTTTCCACTACTCAAAATAGTTTTTGAACTCGTTGATTTTGATGCCTTTTAGTGTGTCTGCCATTTTTTGTTTCACCTCTTCCACATCAGCAGAACCTTTCCCTCTGAGGATTTTTTTTCTTCCAGGGAAACAGAAAAAAAGTTGTTCAGGCAAGAGATTGTGTGAATAGGGAAGGTGAGGCAGGGGCATGCTGGTTTGGGTCAAAAACTGCTGGACACTCAGTGCAGTGTGGGCAGGTGTGCTTATAAATTACCTTTCATGAAATGGGTACATGTGTTGAAAGTGGCTTCAAAAAAATTCTCTGAACCGAATGTAGCTTCTGACAACACCACCAGCCGATACGCTGATACAGATGGGTTCCTAGAACACTCACCAAGCAGGGGAAGCCAGTAATACTGGGGCCCACCCTCCAGAAGAGAATCCTTGTTTTGGGGGTTCCCCCTTGTAAAAACAATTTTACGCCATAAATGATGTACCAAGACATCTCCCCAAGTTCTGACTTTTTTCCCATAATGATGAAAGTGAAACTTTAAAGCAAATCAACACTTAAACATATTCTGTCTCCAGGTGAGTGTCCCTGCTTCGCTGATGCTCGGCCTAAGCACATGTTCAGCTCCAGTGCTGATGATCGGTCAGTGGTCAGCTGCGCTCCTGGCCTCGGTTTTCTCATCTGTGAAACCAGGCTGTTAGACTGGAAGATCTCCGAGAGCTCTTCCAGCCTAATTTTCTGTAATTTCATAACCTCACAGACCTATCTACCTTTATCATCGTCTTATCTTGGCCTTTTGGTTTCTTCCGAATACCAATGAGAAAAATAATGCTGGTATTTCCATATACCCTCAACTCCTACCTATTACAGGCAACATCTAAACCTTGGTGAATATCTAGGATGTGTCTGAGTCAAAACTAAAGGGTAATTGAGTCCCTTTCTATGTCTAACCTTATAGTTAGATGTGATCATCAGCAGAGTCTTTGATTTACTGGCGGAAAGCATTTTAGAATAAAGGCAAAAGCTTTTGGAAAAGGATAAATAGTAAAAGTGATATGGGATACCTGTATTGTTTTCGTTCCTGCCAGTAATTTAGGGTGTGTTCTGAAAATTTCCTTTGACATAAAGCTAAACACCAGGTTTTAGCTTTCCTTTTCATTCATTCATTTATTTGTTTACTTGTTCATTCATTCGTTATCTCCCTGCCTCTAATATTTTATATTGATGATAAGGTAAGTCTATCTCGCATAGTTTATGAAATTTCTCATGCACAGCTCTCACATATACCTCTTGCCGGTTCTGATGCCACTGATCTTTGACTTTTCACCTCTGGCCCGGATGGAAATGCTGTTTTGCTTCCCACGCATCGCCCGAGAGGGTGGCAGCACAGGCTGGGACTCTCTGCAAGCCCTGCTGTGATGTGCCTCTCAGCGGGGAGCTATGCACTAGTTGCTGGAAGGTTTAGATAACAGATGTGACAAGGCAGACAAGCAAGCACTCCCTCCCCGAGCCCAGAGCATGCTGAGCCAGGCACGCACACACTCGCCAACACCAATACCAGGAGAGCCGAGCCGCCGCCCCGGGGTGATGGAGGGACTGTGCTCTGAGGGGCGAAGCCCTGCTAATGTCTCTGTGTGGCCATGCTGTATTTTCAGCTTGTCATCATGGCTGGGACAGTGCTGCTTGCCTACTACTTCGAATGCACTGACACTTTTCAGGTGCATATCCAAGGATTCTTCTGTCAGGACGGAGACTTGATGAAGCCTTACCCGGGGACAGAGGAAGAAAGCTTCATCACCCCTCTGGTGCTCTACTGTGTGCTGGCTGCCACCCCAACTGCTATTGTAAGTACAGAAATAGACTTCCTTCTTTCTGGTCAGATACTAAACAGCATTCTGCCTTTGCTGCCCTTGCCTCTTTTTCTGGGTGTTCAGCATCAGCCTTATCAGGGGTGTCCTGTTTCAGCCAAAACAGAGTGACTGGGGCTCTGAATAAAAGCTCATTAAAGTGGGTCTTGTCTTTTATCAGGGACTTGCTTTTTGGTATCTGGATTAAAATATATACACGCATATATATTTAAATTTAAAGCCTGTGTGAATGCCATAAATCCTGGCTAGTGTGTTAAGAAGAGCTACTGTGCTCTGGAAAAATATACAGTGGGTCATGTGTATTAAGAAGAGGTCTGGAATGTGGGTACCAGTGTTGATATAACGCCTCAGATCAGAGTGGAGGAGACTCCCCCCGGGCCTGTATCTCCTGCTGTTTTGATTGCGCTTCCAGAGAGGCCAGAGATGAGAGAAATCGCTTGACCTGAAGTTCCCTATAATTCATTCTTGACGGCTCTGACTCTGTTCACATTACATCACATTCAATTAAGTTGTAACTTTACCTTCGTTTATTTCATTTTTTTTCTCTCACGAGGGCACAAAACAAAAAGGCCAGACAATCCTTTAGGGAGACTGTTTCAAAGCATAAATCTCCCATATCTGGATTAGCTGGTAAAGTGATTCAACACTGAGACATTTTAATTTTTTAAAATGACTTTGTGAGGGCTTTGAAATATACATTTCTGTGTCTAAACGAGCTGCAAAGTCAGACTGTCTGGGATGTAATCTCAGTGATCACTTCCCCTCTTCTCTGCTAGTAGATGCCTCCCCAGCTCTCCCTCTCCCCCCCCACCTGCCCCCCTCCCTCCTTTTGGGGGCAGTAATAAAAGTACTACTGGCATGCTGAGGATTATACTGATTGCTCAGACATTCAGCTCAAGCATTATTTTCTGTGCAAGTTTTTTTGCTTACTTTAAGATGAAAAATAGAATAGAATTTTGAAAGGTAATGTGGAAGCATAATGAATCATAATGCTTTCAGTTCATTTTGAAGGCTGCTTCTGAGCTTGACCAGCTCCCTCACTAGATGATAAACCTGTGTCGTGGGGATTAAGGTTGGCGCTGATAAAACACGATGTATCAGAGTGGTTAAAAACACAGGCTTTGCAGTCTCACATATCTGGATTCACGTCCTGGCTGTACGACTTTAGCCAAGTTGCTTTATTGCACCCCCACCTCCATAAAAATGGATGTAATGTGACTATTTCATAGAGTTGCCTCGAGCCTTAAATAAAATGATTCACACAGGTGACTTAGCCCAGTGTCCGGCATGTACTGAGTGTTTGGAAGAAAGGAAGAAAAGAACCTGGCTGGAAATGACTTTTTGTTCTCTCCAGGGTCCTCTACCTGAAGAGAATGAGATTTCACTGAGAGCCCTGGTGACACCCGCTCTTCAGAGCGATGGGGCGTGTGCCCTCTCCCAGAGGAAGGCTGATCCCTGTGTCCCTCTTACTGTTGCCTTACTTATCCTTTCTCACCAGCCTGGGAATAAGAGGAAGCATAAATAATACCTTTCCCTGTATCTCAACAGGCCACACACTCCACTCCCCAGACAAAACCAAGAGGCCACACTGGGCTCTGAAATGGTTTAATGGTATCTTTGCCTGAAGGCAGTGGGCTTAGTCTGGAATCAGAGCCTGTTTCTTCCTGTCTCGGAAGCACATCACTTCCGTACACATTCACTCAGGAATCTCTGAGTGATCCATTGACCTGCTAAAACATTTTCCTCTCTTCTTCCCAGACCAGAAATGGTGTAACCTAGGTTTCCCTATAGTTATTTATTGTCATTGTAGTGATTTTTTTCATTTAAAAAAACAAATGAAAGGAAAGAGATAGATTAATAAAAATTATGCATAAAAAATAGTGAATCAAAAAGTAACAGATTTGATAAATAAAATTAGGAATTAATTCTTTAAAAGTAAAATGTACAATCCCCTGGCTAGTATAATATAAGAAAGGCAAAAGTAACAAAAGTTAAGAAAAAAAATGTATAAGCAAAAATACTCAATCCTTTAAAAGTCTGCCCTGTGTTTTTATTTAAATTGTGTATAAAATTCTGTGTCAATAAATGCTTACATCTCAATAAAATTGATAATATTCTATAAAAAGATAGTTTACCAATGATGCCTTAAAAAGATGGAGAAAAGCTTAATACATGAATAACAATAGAATAAATGTTTAAACATGTCTAAAATGTATCTCACAAAATACTACTGGGGACACATAACTACAGTGTAAATTCCTTCGAACTTTCAAGGAATAGACAATCCATAACTATGTAAAATGTTTCAGAGACTAAAAACAAAACACTCTGAAATACCAAAGGTCAAGCGCTACTTGGAGGTCTGGGGAGTGTCATCCGTGTTGGCAGGTGTCCTCATCTTCCCACAGAGCACGGAGGGCAGCCGTCTCAGAGCTGTCATGAATGGCAGCCGCACCTGGTCTCAGCCATGAGAGCAATGTAATTCCATCATAAAGATGCTGGGAAAACTGAGAAAAAAAAAATAGAAGTATGAATTTCCAACACCTAGAAAATCTACGTGCACACCCACAAATCACCCTCACTAGTAACAACCTCACTTAGGATTGTCAATTCAGGCATATAGAAAAGGATGGAAAGACTTGTCTACCTAAAAGTAAGTGTTTCTATCCCCCCCCCCCAAAAAGTAAATAGAACCTGCAATAAAGTTTGCAGCATGTGAGACTCAAATGTAAATAAGCCTTAATACTTAAAAAGATGAACTTCCCAAGGTAAAAATGGGAAAGGACAAGGACTGACAATTAGGAAAGCAACAAATTAGGTACATATAAACATTTCTAAACTCCTCGGTTCTCAAAGAACAGGACTTTTTAAAATGCAGCATTTTCCCCATGTGAAATTGACAAATGTTTTAAACAGCCCGTGTTGTTGAAAGTGCAGATACTTTTATGCCGCTCAGGTCAAAGTATAAACTGGCATCTTCTGGAAGAGCAGCTTCTCCGAGAGTTTCTTAAACTTCAGACCCAATCACTAATTCCATTTTCTGAACTTGTGTTAAGGAAATAATCAAGAGGGGAATTTTTAATGTTTTACAGTTGTTCCGATTATTTTCCTCTTTGCCTCCCTCCATGCAGCCCAACCCCACTTCCGTAGTCAATCCCACTCCGTTTTCCATGTCCATGGGCCCTTCATGTTTGTTCCTTGACTAATCCCTTCACCTTCTTTCAGACAGTCCCCGCTCCCTCTTTTGCTCTCACCACTGTCAATCATATTCTGTGATTCTGTGCTGCTGGTTTTATTTTGTTGATTACTTAATTTTGTTCATTAGATTCTTCTCATAAGTGAGATCATGTGGTATTACATAAATACAAAGATTTGTTTATCAGGATTTTCATCTCAGCAATAGTTTAAATAGTTAAAAACTTGGAACTAGCTAAATACACAATATTTAACATATGTGTACATACATTATGGGGCCATCGTGTTTTTGAAATGCCTTTAATAGCAGTGAAATATGCTAGTGATGTATTGTTAAGAATATTAAAAGGCAAAAAATTATATATCACATTGCAAGGGAAACCTTTTTTCCTTCTATAAGAGAATCCAAACTTCTCTTCATTTTCTGGCTGTTTCCCCAGAAAAAAAAGATGATATGTATCTATATTACTAGACAAAATTAACCCCTGATTGGAGAATTGCACTGAACTCGGAGAACTGTAATTACCCAAGGAGGTACCACGCTCTGACTTCTGAGTGCATTGGCTGTGGAAACTTGGCATGTATGTTTTGGGACCTTGGAAGTTATGCCTATGGAGTTGCATATATTGACTTCTACAGGGCATGACCCTTTTAACCCAGGAGGCTCCTGCATCCTCTTACATGTCTGTGGTCTCCTTACACCTGGGCCGAATGCTCTGCTGGACCATGGCAAGGACACGTGCTGAAGAGGATCACGTGATGCTGCCCTAGTTGCAAGATATGGCTTCTTCCTGGGGAACTGATGCCACATGTAGGATGTGGTTGTCTGTGGGTCTAAATATTTGATAGACCCCAAGAAGATACCTTGTGTGTATTGCCAGTATAATCCCAATATATACTTATATGTAAAAAGACTGGTAAGAAATAAACTAAAATTTATAGCAATTATCTGAGTGCTAATAGTATAGTTGTTTTCCTTTTCTTTTACATTATATAGTTCTTCCCAATTCTACATGAATGCATATTATTTTCAAATCAAAAGATATGTATTTAAAACAAATTAGACACTCCAGTACTTCTGGTGATAATTCTAAAATGACCAGTCTTTAATAAGACTTGAAAATGGCAATTCTATTCGTAAACAGCACTGCTGTGAACATAGGGTGCATAAGTTCTTTTGAATTGGTGTTTCAGGACTCTGAACCTAATGAACAAAATAAACTAATGAGCAAAATAGAACCAGAGGCATAGACACAAAGAACAGACGGACAACCAGGGGGAAGGGGAAGGGACTAGTCAAAGAGTATATATGAAGGTTCATGGACATGGACAATAGGGTAGGGAATAGTGGTGGGAACGGGGGTGGGCTGGGTGGAAGAGGGCAAAGGGGGGAAATTGAGACAACTGTAATAGAATAACAATACAATATTTTTTTTAAAAAAGAGAAAACAGCAATTCTAAAAAGCAAAGACACACATGGCCAAAAACAAAAATAGTAAAACAGACCAGCGTGAAAAAATTTTCTTTTCTCTCTGGGCAAAAATTATAGATCTTTTATACTAAACATTTCAGCAGAAACTTCTCCAGGTTACAAATTTGGATTATATCTCTTCTATCAGTTCCTTTCACCAAATGGCACAAATTGGCACGGAGATCAAATGCTCTGATGGGAAGCGAAGGTGATATGGTCAATGGACAGTGAACTGGGTTCTACTCCAGCTCTCAAGTATGGCACCCTGATTCAGACTTTCTATTCTTTGCTTCTCCTGGAGAAGATTCTGGCATGCCCCCAAGATGTGTGCTGAGGAATAATCCCTAAATGATAATGATAAGAATAACATCATCTAACTTACTTATATTCTGCAGTCCTGCCTAATTTGGCCTTTCAACATGCCAGTGAAATAGAAAATAGACATTCCAAAGATCATAGAGAAAGTATACGGTCCAATTCCCTTCGTTTCTGAGTTGAGAACATTGACACTTAACTGGGTCACATGATTCACCAGAGCTCCCAACTAGTTCTAAACAGGACTGGGCAGGTATTGGTTCCACTTTTATTTTTCTTCCTGAAAGAGGGACATTAATAGGAACCAGGGCTGGTTATAGCTGATGCATTGATGGCAAAGACCTATTGTAGCCTTTGAACCCTGCCAATGGTGCTTGATATGAAAATAAATGAGCAACATCAGAACAGAAAAAAACAACAACTCTCCCGATGCTCAGGGACATTGCCTGGCAGCAAGGAGCTGTGTGCATTTCTTCTGTCCCATCCTGCGGAGAGATGGCTCATCCAAAAGCAGCCTTTACTAGGCCTGGGGGGCGCAAATCCCGAGAGTCTGACTCAGCACGGGCCCTGATTCCGATGGTGCATCCTTCATTCTCTTCACCTCGCAGAGTCATCCTACTAAGGTTACTTGGGACCCCTGCCTCGCCTGGCCTTAGTAGGCTTTGCCTCCAGTAACTGTGTGACCTCTACATCAGGGTCCTTCTCTGGGTTCAATTTCTCATCTATAAATAAAAGGAGAGGTGGGGATCAATGATCTCCAAGATCTTTCCAGTGCTAATATTTCATGAGAGCTAGAGAAAGAACATTAGGATTGCTAAGCTCCAAATGTCAGAGTCCCAATTCCCAGGTCTCAACTTCTTTTCTGGAGTTCAATTTTACACCTCTGTACCTGGTCAAGTGTTTTCATAGGACTGCGACTTTTTGGTTTTGTTCTTTGTTTTTATTTTTTTATTCCTCCTTAAACCCATTTTTTTTTTTCTCCGTGGAGTTGAAAGTTGGTAAGACTCCTCTGGGGTAACTTGTGTGGCATAAACTGTGGCATGAACTAATTGCAGTTTTTTAAAAAGTAGCTCAGCCTAGACTAGTCCTTGGTGTTCTTTGCATTCTCAAGCACATTAGCCATAGAAAAGCCTAGCACCCTACAGTGCTGTGTGTCCCTGTGGATGGACATCAACAACCCCAGTCAGAACGCAGGATGGGCACGAAAGGCACGGAGGACAAGACGATGTGTACTTGATGTAAAAAGACTGTGATTTCCGATTTCTAGTTGTGCGCTTTGCTGTCAGAAAAGATCAGCACCATGTTGAGGCAAGGCCACATGGGGATATACGGCACCGGGACGGGCCACTACTGTCCCAGATCTTCAGGAGAGGTTAGAACTTGGGCGCTTATTGTGTCCAGAATCATTAGCTGAAAGGGGTGGCCCATGCTTCCAAGAAATCTAAGGCACGCATGCCAACCAACTTGGAAATGCTGGCTGACTACTCTCTCAGGACTCAGGCCTCCTCAATAAGCTCAGACACTCAAAGGCAGACAACCTGTTTAGATAAGAGGATTTAACTGGGCAGAGAATCTGATTTACCCTTATTTTATCTCAGCTCCAGCACCACAGGGCATGAGAAAGTAGCTATTAAACCCTTCCCTTGGCCTCACAACAAACTAACAGCGGAGTATTTAGTATCGAAGCAGCAGAACGTTTGACACCCCAGGCCCAGGAGAACAGGAACAGCTGCCAGTTTGCATGCACGTGTGCACGACTGCATACACCAGACTCATCTAGAATCTCCCAGGAAAGGCAGAGACAAACACAATTTGATAGAAAGGCACAATTTGGAGGAAGCCGTGAATTTTTACTTAGGGGATTTCTGGGCAGTAAGCCCTCACACTGAATATAAAGGCCCTAAGCACCTGTGGATCACAGAGTGGGCTCTCACTAAATGGCAGCCTGTGTGCTGGCTGAGGGGGCACACAGCTGCTGAAGCAAGGGGACATTGTGGGACCCCGGTCTGCCTCGTAATCTGCCTCTGCCAGGCTTTGAGCAATCTCGTCTGTTGAAACCCCTTTCAAGACTTGGTAATTCACATCCTTCTTCCTGTGGTAGAGGACTTCTTAGTACTTTTTGTTTGTTTTTTTTTTTTTTTTTTTTTCTGTGAGTACATTTTCTTTGTTGCAAATGTACAATGTACAGTTTTTTTTTTTTTCCTGGGAAAGATTTACAGGGACTGTTTAAAAACTTAGCAAACAATCAGTTCCCTTGTTTTTCATCCACGCTGCACAAGAGTGCTCCACATTCCCTTATAGATTGTTCCCCCCTTGATGTGCCACAGGGAGGTTTGCTCCCCACTTTTGAGATGCCCCTTCTAATGGTTGGTGACTGGGTGACTGTGTTAACAATCTTTGATAATTCATTTCTTCACAATATCATTGTTTGCCTAACAAGACATGATGACTCATTTCCTCGGTGATTACAATGCCCTTCGCTTTTTAATTGACAGCAGTATTTTAGCTAACTCATTTTTTTTGAGATCTAACAAAAACTCTTTTTAATTTCACTTAATCCATGGGATATGCTGAGACAATGTTTTCCAGTATTGCATCCTAATGAACCTTTATTGATCAGGTTGCCGTCAGCTCCAAGCTATAGACTGACATTCCTGTGCCTTACAATTTTTTTTTTATTTTTATCGTTGACACTATTACAGATGTTCCCATTTTTCCCCCTTTGCCCGTCTCGACCCAGCCCCCGACCCGCTTCCCTGTGGCCATCACCACCTTGTTGTGTGTGTCCATGGACTGTGCACATATATTCTTTGGCTCATCCTTTACCTTCTTTCATCCAGTTCCCCCCTCCCCTCCTCCCTCCAACAGCTGTCAGTCTGTTCCATGTGTCATAACTCATTTTAAATTCCCATTTCTCTTGTATCCACAGTCCAGAAAAAAAAGGCATAAGAAACCACTATCCTTTGGGGATGTAATCTATCACCTCGGTGCTGCATTCTATAACAAGTGTGAATTTAGGATCCTTCTGAATGGATAGATGCAGCCCCGGGATTAAGACCAGCAGGAAGGCTGCAATCAGCAAAACACTTATTTTCTCAGTTGCTGAACATTTTCAAAATGCCATTCATCCTCCCCATGACCTTGATTCTATTGAAGGCCTTGAGCTTTGAAAGGCATAAGACATGTCTAAAGCTAATTTTTTTATTTACACTTAGGTGCAATAAGCAGCAGTCAAGAGCTCTTGAATCAGCCCAAGCTCAGCAAGTGAGAGGACCCACCCTCTCTGCAGACCTGGGTGTTCAATGACACTCATTAGGGAAGGTTACAGCAGAGTGTGAAGACGTCGGCAGGCACGCCTGGCAGCACAGTCTATATGTTTAAAGTCTCCCGCATCATTTTTAAACAAAATCTACAGCAAAAACCATGTGTGCCTTCCTTGGAAATGCTCATGCCTATCAAAGCTCCTCAGGGAGAATATTGGAAGCATCTAAAAATCCCCACGACTGAAAACTCTAAAGTCACTGGAACCCTAATATTGGGACATGTGCAGAGAACAAACCCTCTCCTCTTCCTCCAAGCAGAACCTAGAGAGGGGGCTTCCAGACCCCCACTGTGTAGGCATCTGAGTGACAGAGGTATCAGGAGATGTGATGACTCTGGAGTAGACTGTGTCCACTTGGCTCTGAAGGAAGAGAGGCATGGCAAGAATCCACTGGAGCCTGGAGAGTTTAACTGTTGGCACTGAGATTGAAGGCCCATGATGTGATTTCGGTTTCCCTTAATGCACCTCTCTTGTTAGCTCCTATCATAAAGGCAAAGATGTTGAAGCTGAAAAAGTATCTTAGAGGTCTTCTGGTCCAATACACAAACTGACAGGTTGAGCCCTGGCTGGTATGGCTCAGTGGATTGAGCTCCAGCCTGTGAACCAAAGGGTTGCCAGTTCAATTCCCAGTCTGGGCACATGCCTGGGTTGGGGGCCAGGTCCCCAGTAGGGGGCATGGGAGAAGCAACTGTACATCGATGTTTCTCTCCCTCTTCGTCTCTCTCCCTACCTCTCTGTCTAAAAATAAATAAATAAATAATATCTTTATTTTAAAAAAAGAAACTGACAGATTGACAGATGAGAAAATGAGGCCAAGAGGTCAAGTGACTGGTTCAAGATCAAATGGCCAGCTGGGGCAGTGCAGAGCTAGAGTCACAGAGGTATCCTTACTCCAGGACTAGGAGCAATGATATTTTTTTAAAATCAAATTCAACAGACATACTTGCCTAGATAGAACAGGAAGAGAAGGCAACAAACATTCTCTGAGCACCTATAGATAATTTGACGTACATTTTTAAAGTAATCTCAACAATTTTCTAAAATATTAATAGCTATTACCCTTGTGTTCAAAATCATGAAAAAAAAGGGAAAAGTGAGGCTCAAAAAAGATTCAATTACTTGGCCAAAGTCACCCATCAAGAAGGAAGAAAGCTGGGATTTCAACTTCACAGCCCACATTCAAGAAACAGCACTGACTTTGATATTGGCAATTACCAGAGCTGCAATCAGCATATGTGTGAACCTAGAACATATATTCCAGGAGTTTTAGGTGCCTTTTTTAATGATAACTACATACAACATGCAGTGAATCCCCCTTAAAAATACGAAATTATAACATATCTTATAGTACCTATTTTCTTGTGCAGACTGTTTATATTTTGAAATTTAAAAACTATTCCCTAAATATTTTGCATTTATATCACTTATTTATCACTTACCAGATCTTCTATAAAACACTGTGAAGAAGTGAAGTCTAAAAGATAGCACACCAAACTAATGTATTACATTTCAGGGTTATTTGTTTATTTGCCATCTGAGTTTCCATATTTTAAAGACAACTTTATGAAGATAGACTGGTTATCCTTATTACTTAAAGTATATTTACTGTTATCTAAATGTCTTTTGCCACTTGGGATTGTAGGCAGCATAACTGGGGGATGAGAAATGCACTAATGGAATTCACTTGCAGCTCATTCATTGCCAGGTCAAGTTTGGCCTTGATGAGTTCTCACCCGAGGGTATTCTCATTTGCTGTGAGTGATACGATGTTTGTTAGCTAACAATCAGAAAGGCCATAATAGGTAGAGCAGCCAGGGCCCAACACATGGCAAGTTCCACATGCTCCAGCTGCTCTCTGAACAGAGCGGTAGGTAGAGGCAGAGTGTGTGTGGCAAAGATACAGCTGGGGGAACTCAGGCATTGCCAAAACCAGAGTTGTAAATCTGGCACGATGTGCAAAAAGGCATCTAATGCGGACTGAAGACCTGGCGGGAAAGGAGACCCCTTCCCCTTATCAAGCAGAAGCCTCTTTCTCCCTTTCTACAAGCAGAATGTGGCCCTGTGTGAGAGTATAGGACCCAGTGGATGGAGAAATAACACTCTCTGTGTGGTCAGTGAAATGCAGGAGAATGAACGTCCGTGAAGCCCGCTCACTCGGGTCTGAGGGCTAGACTGTTTCACCAGCAACCTCTATGTCCATCAGTCTTAACTAAAAACCAGGAATATCTTCCTACAAAGGTATACATTATAAGATGACTTCCTCCCTTCCTTCCTTCTGTAAACATTCATTATCACTTATTATATTCCATGCATTAACCAGATGCATAGATTAGTGTGTGTGTGTGTATATATATCCTTGCTGATATTTTGTTATGCTTCATACCTCACTTGTGATTTGAACATTGTTAGCCAATAATAACCTTTTTTTGTACTGCTCATTATCTTTGATATGAGAGTCCTGGGATGTTTTACTTATTGATTTATTTGCCAAAGTTCTACTTGGTCTGCTATGCCTTGAAGTTATTTTGTTTCCATTTTCGTGTGTGTATGCGTTTTTTTGTCTGTTTGGTGGTTTGTTTGTTTGTTTAGAGAAAGGAAGGGAGGGAGAAAGAGAGGGAAAGAAGCATTGATCACTTGTTGCCTCTTGCATGCCCTCAACTGGGGACCTGGCTTGCAACCCAGGCATGAGTAGTGACCGGGAATCAAACTGCTGACCTTTTGGTTCACAGGCTGACGCTAAACCCAATGAGACACACCAGCTAGGGCATGTATGTTTTTTAATAAGAATAGGCTGTGTGTAGATTTTTCTCACGCATCTTCTTGCTTTTTTGCCTTCTTGTGGAGTAGCAGGAAGCTTTAGTGAATGTAGAACTCCTAGAATTTGCACAGTTCTTTCCTGTAGAGTAAGAATGTTTTCAGCTTCTGAGACGGCTGCAGCAAGCAATGCTTCTTTTTTTTTCTTGTTTTTTCTTGTGTGTATCACCCTCCATCCCATTTCCCTGATTTACTTTTTAATCATTTCCTGACATTACGCAAGATATTTATTTGTTTGTTTGTGTTGTTCCCCCACCCCCCACAGCTGGAACAATTCCCTCTCCAAAACCAGTGAATGCAAAATGAGTATACGAGTGAATTTAGTTTAAAGGCGATCACTTACTTTCTGCCACTTAGTCCTTGGTGTTTGTTTATTCTTAAGCAGTACATCAATAAATGCATGCTGCATAGTCCATGTTGGGGATTTCCTTCAGGGTTCAGCGTTTCCTTCAGGGTTCATCTTCAGAGACATTAAGGTCAGAGGCTTCTGTCTATATGTACACCCTCTAAAGATTCAATCTTTTATTCATTCAACAAATACGGATTGAGACTACTATATATTAGTCCTATTCTAAGCACCATACCGGGGTGGGTGGTGGGGTGCAAAAGTCCCTCCCATGAGGACATCATAGTGAGATGGAGAGGGCCATACAAACAGTAATTGTAATTGATTGCACAGATGCTGGGATAGAGGTCTGTATGACGAATTGGGGGAGCAATGGCAAATCAGGCTCCCCCTTTTCCTGAGGGAGACTGGCAAAGGCTTTGAGAAGAACAGTGACATTTTCAGTGAGTCTGGAAGGCTAAATAATAAAAATCATTTTTCTTTTTTTTTTATAATCTACCTAATTAAACCTATTTTTCAAAAGACATTCATTATTCTGACATGCTTTATTCATTCGACGTTGATTAACTGCTAGGTACCTTCCACTGGGCTAGGCCCCTGGGTTACAACACAGAATAAGAGAGGCGTGACATCCCATAACAAAGAATAACAATAACAGGCAATTATTTGCGATAAGAACTAGAAAGGAGAAACACAAGGTAAGGGATTCATGTACAACAAGATTGCCCGAGCTCGCCTGTGGAATAAGAGAAGGTTCCCTCAAGGAAATACTGTTTTATGTGTCCAAGTGTGCGTGAATTTATCCCCATCTGTTGGCTAAGATAAAGAAGAGTAAGGCACTTCCATCATGAACCGTAGGGACAAACAAAGCCCCTTGGCACCTTATTTTGGCAGAGATAGGTCTTGTGGGCAAAGAGGGAGGGCTGAGTTCTTGAAGCCATTCAAATCACTTTACATGGCAGAGCTCATTAACTCATTGTCAGTCGCAAGGCGCGTTAGGCACAAAATATTTCAGCCCCTTCCAAGGCGATCCATGCTGGCCCACTATTTGCCTGTCGGACACTGAATTCTGTCTGTTTCTACCTGCTTCCCACCTCATTCTGACTTGCCTATAATCTATTCCTATCTGCTACACTGTTCATTCTTGTACTTAGGAATCATATGAGTTTTTCAGTGTTTAAAGCATATTGCATTTAATGTGTTTTGTGTTCTATGCTCTCATTTATTAAACACAAATTCAATGGATACTTTTGCTAAGTCAGTAGAAGTGTGGTGATTTAGAGGAAGAACTCCACAGCCAGGCTCCCCTGGGTTCAGAGCTGGGGCTTATGACTTACTAGCTCTGATGACCTTGGACGAATTATTCAACCCCCCTATAGCTCAGGTGTCTCGTCTGTACAGTCAGGATGACAGGGTCAGTTTAGAGGCCACATTTGAGAGCTGCTTCAGACACAGTCTGGCTGTGTGTGGCCAAGTCCCTGAGACCTTCAGTTTCCTCACTTATAAGAGGAGAGGAAAGACATCTATAAATGATTCCAGTTTTAAAATTCTGTGGTTTCATTTCCCTCACCTGTGTGCCATTCATGATATTGCCAGCTTTATCCATCTAAACAGATAGTCCATAAGGGGGGACTGTAAGACGTGGGAAGTCTTAAACATTGAATGATTGAGTTTATCTGAAACCACAGGATATGCATAGCAACGAAGGACATGTATAACCTCACATTCTTCTGGGGAAATATTGAAATAAAGGATTAGGCCAATAAAACTGGCATAGGATGTGGTGGGAAGTGTGCACTTTGACACCCAGACGTCCTGGGTACCCATGCCAGGGCCGCGTGTGCCAGCCATGTGCTCCGCAGGGTCAGTTGCTGTACCTTGCTGACCTTTCCTTCTTCACTGTGAAACAAGAGCAACAGCACCTATACTGGGGGCCTTGTGAGCAGGAAAAATGCTCTGATAAAGTGTCTGACACCCAGTTTTTAATAGATGATGATCACTATTAACTTTTTATTCTTCATTAACGGTTCTCAGTCTTCAGTCACCAGTGCCAGAGCTGGTGACAAGTGGTCTCATGCTAGCTCCTTATTTTAAATGGGAATGTATCGTGCCATGTGCTGTAACATAATGAAGAAATATAAGATGTAGCCTCTGTCATCGGGGAGCTTTCAACCTACGAGAAGGCATGATGATTTAAATGGTAATTACGCATGCATTCGTTCAAGATAACAGAGAGAGAGGTGCCAATCATAAAGAAGGGACAGCCAGCCAGCTCAGAGGAGGAGCAATGTAGCACAGGCAAACACGTTGAAAGAAGGATTTATTATGCAAATAAAGGTAGCATTGCCATATAATGAAGTAATGGCATTGTGATGTGTGCATGTCACACNCTCTGTCATCGGGGAGCTTTCAACCTACGAGAAGGCATGATGATTTAAATGGTAATTACGCATGCATTCGTTCAAGATAACAAGAGAGAGAGAGGTGCCAATCATAAAGAAGGGACAGCCAGCCAGCTCAGAGGAGGAGCAATGTAGCACAGGCAAACACGTTGAAGGAAGGATTTATTATGCAAATAAAGGTAGCATTGCCATATAATGAAGTAATGGCATTGTGATGTGTGCATGTCACACTTCGTTGGGCACAGCTTTCTCAGTCATCTCTCAGTATTGCAACTCATGGGAGTGAAAAAAATTCACTCCCAGCCTGAGTAAACCTTATCGTGAATTCTATTACAATTTTTTTATGTAAGTGATGTTTTTATGGGACCTTCGAGTTTAATACAATAGCCTGAAATCTATCTGAAATTATTAATCATTGCTTTCTCTAATTCTCTCCCACACGGTATCTTTCCAAAGGATTGTGGAGCCTCAGAAGTTTTTTGTGTTTTTGTTTTTAAAGCCACTGGTCTTTTTTACCAGACAGCTCTCCAACTTGACCTTTCTCAAACATTTCTCCTGCAGATTTTGATTGGTGAGATATCCATGTATTTCATAAAGTCAACTAGAGAATCTCTGATTGCCCAGGAGAAAACGATTCTAACCGGAGAATGCTGTTACCTGAACCCCTTACTCCGGAGGATTGTACGATTCGTGGGTGAGTACAAGAGCGTGCCGAACTGAGCCCCCCACCTCTGGGTAAAGCCTGCTACACTTACTAAAGATGAACCCCCTGGAGCAAGGGTGCTGTGAGGGTTTTTCCAAGTGCAGAAACTGAGCCTGATCAGAATGCCGAGTCAAGGTTTTGATCCTTGAAGTAGAACTTATCAAATTGTCTTATGAATGATTTCAGCCTTTTTTTTCCATATACAGTATTTATCTGAAACTCCCCCTGGACACATAATTCAATATTGACTGGAGATTGCCATATACTGTTTCAGTGAGTCAGGCAAGGGTGGGGGGTGAAAGGGAATAGCCATAAAATGAATTTAGAAATGATTGTATTTCCTGACAAAGCTTTTCCCAACAAGTAATTTTGGTATGCAGAGAACTTAACAAAGTATGAGAGATCGAATCCTTCAGGTTCTTGAAAATAACCTGTTTTCCAAATAGTTTAATTATTGTCCGTGACAAGAAAAAATTAAGGCACGTTCTACATCCTTCCTTCTAGAACTTCTACAAACCCCCTGGGGCGATAGGGATGATGATCACAGTATGGGGGTGAGTGTGGGCCTGGATATAGGTAGAATACAGCTCTTGCAGAGTTCTTTCTTCTCTCTCTCTCTCTCTCTCTCTCTCTCTCTCGCGCGCGCGCGCGCGCGCGCGCGCTTTTTATTGTTGTCCAAGTACAATTGTCTCCATTTCCCCACCACCACTCTCCCCCAACAGCCATCCCACCCCTCACCCTCGATCCCTCCCTTCTTTGGCTTTATCCATGTGTCCTTTATAAATGTTCCTGAAAACCCTTCGCACTTCCCCCCGTTATCCCCCCCCCCCCCCCCCCCCGTTACTATCTGTTTGTTCTTCATTTTGATGTCTCTGGTTATATTTTGCTTGCTTGTTTGGTTTGTTGATTAGGTTCCACTTACAGGTGAGATCGAATGGTATTTGTCTTTTACCACGTGGCTTATTTCACTTAGCCTAATACTCTCCAAGATCTTGCAGAGTTCTTACACAGTAGATACTCAATAAATAATCATGACCATGTTCTAATGATATCTTAATGGAAGCCGGGATAAAACTCCCCAAAATGTGAACATGGCTGGTTGGATAACCAGCCGCGATACCATTTAGAACATATAGAACTGACAACCGAGAAAGCGAAGGCCAAACTACAGCATGCTCTTAACTCTATGGGTTATCCTTAATCTTTTTTTTTCCTATTATAAAGAAGGATTGAATTTCTTTAACTCATGAGCAAATGATCACATCAAAATCAGGTATGCAGTAACTACTATGATCAGAGTGGAAGTGAGGGAGATAGTGGAGTAGGAAGCCTAAGAAAATCTCATTTGAAAGCAGCAACCCTTCACATTAATGTAGTCTTCGGCACTTACAGATGTGATTTGCAGCATGGCCTGTGGCAGCCTGTAGTCAGCTCATCTGTGCACACCCTGGTCAGAATGATGTTACTACTGTCTGGTTTACTCACCCAAACAATGATGGTACCTTTCAAAGATTTTCAGAGTCTGGCCACTGAAAATCTAGGACAGTGGCTAAATAACAAATCATCAGGAGAAGAGAGGAAAGAATAGTTATTATACAGGACAATAGACTAGACACTTTATATACACTGTATTATTTATCCTGCCTGCCACCCTGTATGGTAGGTTACAGTCCTAACTGCACAGATGCAGAGTCTGGTACCAAATGGGACACAGTAGCTTTTCCCAAGAAGAGAGAGACACTCTGCATACACACGTACTTACTTTGTTCCGGGGGGGCAGATTTCATGCGCACTGTCTGATCTGCTTTCTGCACATGTAGTTAAAGCAAGTTACTCAAAGCAGAGGGTTGTTAGGTCACAATTAAATGAATGTGTCTGTTAAAGTCACTGTTATTTTTCCTTAGTGAAGATAAGTCAGACCTATTTGCGACCCACCTCAGAGTCCAAAAATTGGAAATTAGTTGGCATCTGTCCTATATATTAGGCCTGCCTCTCTGCATTGGCAAGGCAAGTCTTCGTTCACTGAGGCATGTCAGTAGCCCCCCGCCATCCAGTAGTGACTCCTGCAGATTGCCTGCTATGGTACCTGAAATTCCCACTTGAGTCACCGCATTGGGCTGAGGCCTGGTTTCAGGAAGACCACTATTAAAGTAGAAATTTCTCACCATAGAGGAGCATCAAATTGCCATTTTAATAATCAATGACACATTGATCCATTTTGGTCTGTCGCAAACTAACAGGCGCCTGGATCCTGGGAGCATAAGCCAGGGACATGCAAATGAAACCACTTAGAGGTCAGCAGCCTGAGATGCTGGTAAGAGGGAAAAGATGCCAGAGGAGGGAGACAGCCAGTGGGAACAGGTAAACCGTGGAGAATTCAGGGAAACAGTGCTGAAAGAGGAATGGGGCGTGGGGAGGTTGCTGGATAAAAAAGTACTTGCTTCATACTTTCCCTCTTTTGTTTTATGACACCCGGGATCTGCCCAGTTGCTTAAACAAAAAACCTGGAAGTCACCCTAAACCCCCTGGGAACCTGTTTGAAATGTAAATCCTCAAGCCTCATGCCATAACTACTGAATCAGAAAAACTGGGGAAGGGGCCTAATAGTCTGTTTTATGACAAGTCATCCAGGTGATCCTCACGCACACTGAAGTTTGACAGCCACGGGTTGAGGCTATTAAAATGTCTTGCCCCTTTAAGTGATCCCTTCACATCTAGTCTTGCAACTTGGCTACATTTACCCCAGCCATGCAAGAATGGCATTCATTGATCATTCTGCAGATTCTTCTGGAGAAAAAATATGGCCAAGTCACGTCCCTGCTTAAAACCTTTTCATGCATTCCTAGTGTTTTTAACAGTTGATGCCTTGCCTCGGTTACTGTTTATGTGCTGCTCGTGCTGCCCAGAATAAGCCATTGCCAACCTCTCACTATCAAAACTGACGAGTTCTAGTCATCCTTCAGAATGCTGCTTATACATGACCTCTGTAGTAGTCCAGAAAGCTGGCTTCCTCGTCTTCCAGGCCCCTGCCAAACCTTATACCTACGTCTTTCATAGGCACTTAAGTCCTATAAAAGGTGCATTGCTGTGAGTCCATTATATGTAAGTTCGTTACTCCTACTAATTTGTGATCCCTTGGAAAGCAGGGAGTGTATATTTTTTACTTTGTATCATTACTGCAAAATGCCTGGTACTTTAGTAGGTTTTTGATGGGTTTCTCCTTTTTTGGAGCAAAAATATACTCTTTTCAATCATGGATTCTCCTCAAATTGCTTCCAGAAATGCCCAGCCCACGTGCCACTCCCACAGTCAGTTCCCACACCATTGCTCATGTCTATGGGTCATTCATACATGTTCTTCGACTAATCCTTTCCCCTCTTTCCACCACTACCCCCCTCCCCTCTGACAGCTGTCAGTCTGTTCCATGTTTCCATATCTCTGGTTCTGTTTTTCTTGTTAGTTTATTTTTTTTTGTTAGACTCCTCTTATAAGTAAGATCACATGCTATTTGTCTTTCACTGACGGACTTATTTCACTTAGCATGATAGTCTCCAGTTCCATCTGTGCTGTCACAAAAGGTAGAAATTCCTTCTTTCTTTCTGCTACATAATATTCCATTGTGTAAACGTAATCTTTAATGTACAAAGCAGAGCTCAAAGTGGCACCTTACCTCCTTAATTCCCTGTCTTCTCTAGTCTACGTGGCATAGACTTCAGCACATCGCCCCGTGCTCCATTCCACGAGTCCAATTAAATTTTAAATGAGAAAATGGCAAGAATAGCAAAGTCAAGGGGAATATATTTGCATTAAACCATCTCTTCCTGTAGATAAATGCTATTGTGTTGGCCTTTACAGGGAGGGTCAAATTCCTCTGATTCACAAATCCAACAATATTCCCTCCCTCCCGAAGTTTATCGTAAGAAGTATGTCCTACCTCCCAGGCTTTGGGTAAAAACTCTCATAGTTCAACTCCTCTACCCACTTCTAAACTATTGTACAATTTCTTAAGTTTTAGATACATGATGTGGGAAGGGAGGAAAGGGGTTGGCTGAACTAACAAATCTGACATTTTATAAAAACAAATGTAGTCAAATTAGCAACACGTCTTTGGATTTCTCCCTTTCCTCATTTCTTCCCTCCCCTTCCTGCCCTTCTCATACCATTTCCTTTGACACTGCATGGAATGAACAACAATACAGAGAGGTAAGTTCTTAAGAGAGATAACTTCCTGTGTTCCTTTTCAGGGGCAAAGCAAAATAAGGAAGTCACATTTTCCCAAAACTTCATGAAGATAAGTTCAGTTAAATTCTGTTCGTTCACAAATAAACATGAGTAAACATATTCTTGTAAATGTTAATTATTAAGTAGTAACTTTTTTATTTTTTTTAATTCTTATTTAAGTACAGTTTTGTTTTATATTCCCTGCCCTGACCCCCCCCCAGTGCTCCCCACCTCACTCCCCTTTCCGCCCCCCACCCTTAGTTATTGTCCATGTGTCCTTTATACTTATTCATGTGAGTCCCTCCCCTTTTCCCCTATGAGTCTCTCCCCTCTCCTCTCTGGACCCTGTCAGCCTGCTCTGTATTTGAGTGTCATTGGTCATGTAACTTTTTAATTTAAAATTGAAAAGTAATAAAAAAAATAGAATTCAGAGAGGGTTTTTGGTTTCTTTGCCATATAGAAGGAAAAGTAAATTAACTTTCTCTTCTGGAATAACTTCATCTTTTTTTAGTTAAAGAAAAAAATGGATCCAAATGTGCCAGGATTAGACTGTCTGTTAGCACCTAAAATAACCTGTCATCCAGAAGCTACTTATTATGGGCTTTTCATTTGGAATCACATAGTTGCTCCATTGTTACTTCTAATAAAAATTTAATTAAATTCCAAGCAAGTCTTATGCCATTTAAATCAGGTCTAAAAAGTCAATAGCAATGGACCAAATGGAATGTGCCATGGTAAACAGTTAATTCATGTAACACTAATTAATTGCCATAAATTAGTGTGACCTAAATGAAGCGTGAATATTTTAAATGCCATTTCAAAGGTCACCGTGTCCTGTGGTTGTCAGAATTGATACCCTGAGACAAACCTAATGTTAGCCTTTTCAAGAGCTAGAAAATCCCTCTTAATTTTCAAAGTCATTTAAATGTGCTTTATCTAAATACTCTATTTGATTCAAACAGTCCATTTCTACTTGCATTTGCTTTTTATACTTAAATTATGAGCAGGGGGAATGATCATATTCATTCAACCTTCAATGAATAATTTGTCAGGCATGTGCTATACACCAGGCAGTGATTAAGGCGTTAAGAACATGTTAGTGAACCAAATAGAGATTTGCCCTCAGGGAGTTTATATTCTTGTGGGAGAAACCAGACTTTAAATGAGTAAATTATAGTGTTTGTTGGAAAAGTGCTATAATAATGTAGAAAAGGGGTCTGTGGAGGCAGATGTGCAATTTGAAAAGGAAGAGGAGGACCTGTTCTACAGCGAGAATTGTCTAAAGTTAGCAGTGACTCCCCAGCAGGAGAGGGACCATCCAGCCAACCAGGCACCCAGTGAACAAGGTCGGCTGCGGGTGCTGACTGAACAAGTTGCACCTGGTGGGTAGTCTAAAAATAACCTGAAGTGCCCATGCACCCAACGTCAGTTTTGAGACAAGAGGCTAGACCTTAAAAGAAAAATGTCAAGAGCAAAGCAGAGCATGGGCCTGTGAACAAGTGGAGATATTTCTAGAATTCAGCAATAGGAACCAGAGTTGAAGCTCAGGTACACAGATCAGGAGGAGAACCCGGGATGGATCTGAAGGGGAAAAATGAAGCCAAGCCACCACTGGATTCAAATGGAGCCAAGTCAGGGTTGGCCCTTTGGGTGGAGTTGAAGGACGTGGGGGGTTGAGGGGGCTGAAGCTGGAAGCCTTGGTTGACCTAAAGGGCATAGGCAGGTATCCACCTCTGGCTCAGGGCTTAGGGAGTTGTGATGGGGCTGCTTTTGGTTGCTCTGCTCAAGGCAGAAAGCAGATCTCCCCTTTGAATGTCATCCTTGGTGAATCAGAACATCACAAACCCAATCAAGACCCTGGCCCAGAACTCTATGGGTTACTCTAATTATCAGGAGGAAAGTTAGTTGTAGGAGACGCTAGTGATCCTTTTCCAAGGGCCCTCCCAAACACCAGTGTTTGGAGGCTGGACTCAAAAGGACTGAACAGATTGCTGCTTTCTCTACACTTTGCAGATTAGCCAATGCAAATTCATGGCGCTTTGGTGAACTTATTTACTAGCAAGCCAAGTTTCTCAACCTCAGCACTATGGACATTTTGGGCCGGGTAATTCTTTTCTGTGTAGGGGTGGGTGACTGTCCTATGCTTTGTAGGATGTTTAGTGGCATCCTCAGCCTCTACTTGCCAGATGCCACTAGCACTCTCCTTCCCCACTAATGACAATGAAAAATGTCCCCAAACATTGCACAGTGTCCCCTGGGGGCAGGATTACCCTCAGTTGACATTTGAGCTTTAAAGTTTTAAGAAAACAAGTATATTTTAAAGACTTTTTTAGCCCTGGCTGGTGTAGCTCAGTGGATTGAGCATGAGCCTTCGAACCAGACAATCGCAGTTCGATTCCCAGTCAGGGCACATGCCTGGGTTGCAGGCCAGTTCCCAGCAGGGGACACATGAGAGGCAACCGTACATTGATATTTCTCTCCTTCTCTCCTTCCCTTCCCCTCTAAAGATAAATAAATAAAATCTTTAAGAAAAGACTTTTTTTAAAAATATTTTTGTAAGATACTACACATGTAACAAAATTAGGCACAGCAAGGTGCAAAAATACTATCTGAACATTGGAAAATGACTGCCTACAATTGATAAAGGGTCACTTCAAAGTTTTCTGTAATTAAAAAAAAGTATGTGTGTTTCGGAAACCATTTAAATTGTTACATTAGAACATGCTAAAGTGATTAGATGCGTCAATCAGAGGGCGAACAGTATAAGGCCAGTATCTCTTAGTCACCGACAGGCTGGCAGCTGCCTGTTGGGGCTTCATGCTCTCCTGGTGGCGGGAACAGAGTGGATTCAGATCACCAGCTCTAGAAACTTGTTTATATACTCTTTATAAAAAACAAGAATCCAAAAGGGCAAGCTCTTGCCCTTGAGGACCGTTATTTGCAAGCCCTCCAGGCTTTGACATGCCTTTTTTTAGATTCCTTGGTAGGTAAGGAATCTCCACATTTAGTCTGTAGCCAAGCTACACTTCCTAGACTTATCTGCAGCCACATCTTCCATGCATTTTACTGTAAGATTATTATTGCTTCTGGCAAAGTTTTAGGATGTTTTTTTCTCTATTCATCAGCACTTAGATCCATTTTCAAACATTTTCATTTCATGACACACATAAACTGATTAATAAAATTCTGTGCAACACCAAAATATATATATTCTGTGATCTGATAAAATAGATACAATTTTGATTCATTCACACCAGACAGTTCTTATTGTGTTGGCTGTTGTCATATTTTTATTTGACAATCTAAGGGAAAAGAGGTCAGCGCCCCTGAGTAAATAGTCAGGTATTGCATATTTTTAAAAATTTTGCAGCACACCGGTTGAAAATTGCAGGCCTAGAGGAAATCAGAAGCAGATATTTAAAGGGTAGCAGGTGTGAGAATGGAGTCAGACAGTTGAGAGGTGAAGTACTGAGTTGCTGCCCTTAGAAGCGAGAAGTAAGAAAGCACTGCTGTTGAGATAGAACCATGTTATTAGAAAATTGGGTGACTTTATGCTTGGGGAAAATAGAAGTCTATTTGTTATTTCAATTGTGAATATATTGGGGGGTTAATGGATTACCCACCATCTTTATGAAGTAGTTATCCTTCATCTTTACTTACTATGATGACTAGTTATGACAAATACAGGGTTCAAAAAAACCCACCAGCTCCTCATATTCTAAAAGGTGCTTTAAAGAGTTGAATATGTTGTTTGAAGTTGTTAGAATTACAGGGTCTTGTCTCTTCCTCTGTTTCAAAGCTAATTTTATGATCAGCTTATTTAAAATAGTGAAGATACCTATTTCCTTCAGTTATAAAAATAATAACTCGTATCTACACAATGCTCACAATTTATAAACTGTTTTTACTATTGTTTCTTTGATTGGCATAATAACCCTGTGATACAAAGTAACTGGGGTTCAGATTCATTGATTTAAATCAAATCTATACTGAGGATTAAAAACCATTCCAAGACAAATAGACTGCCGTCAGTCTTTGGTGTTCTTGTGAAATCCAGAGGAGAAAGAGACCAAAGAATCTTTCTGTGAACTCCCGAACTTAACTACCCAAGAACCGATACATTTAATTCTGTCAGAAACTTCTTTCTGAAGCATAATATTCGATATCTGTAAATCAATTTGCATCATTCGTGCTTGAATTATACTATTTGAACAAAGTTAACTCGTTGCTAAAATGATGAGAAAAGTGCCTCATTCAGTGGTGACATGTCATAGGTATTCTGTCATATTCCTGTTGGGAAATTACTGGCTAAACATTCGAGGATTTCTCTCCTGTTGTGACTTGGCAGTACACTTCATCGGGGGTGTGCTCTAGGTCCTTGCCTGTTCTCAGTGCCCATGTGTGTGCGCTACCAAGCTGAAGCGCTCTTTTCATGGCCGGGGCTGTACCCATTTTTTTAGTACATAGGAGTATACACTTAGATGGTAATGATTAAGAGTATGGACTTGGAACCATACTATTTAGTTTCTAATCCCAGCTCTTCTACGTAGTAGCTGTGTGAACTTGGTCCAGGTACCTGGCCTCTCTATGCCTCAATTTCTTCATCTGTGAAGTGTAGAGATAATAATAGTGTCTACGTCATAGGATTGTGGTGAAGATTAAAAGAAGTAATATTTCAAAGCATTTAGAACAACATCTAGTACATACTAAGCACAATGTATTAGCATCCATCATTATTATTATTATTATTATTACCATTTTCTAGTATCCACAGCAGTTTTAATGAACATCTCACCAGCTCAGTATGCTTTTGCAAGGAAACAAGATGAAGGTGGTAACTGCAGACTAATGGTCTTCATTAGGAAACTTCCAGCTGGAATACGGCATGTTAAGGAGAAACAATGTCACTATTCTTTCTTTTCCAAAACAAAAACCAGTTGTTTCCTGAAGGAATGCTCTTCACTGAGAACACATTTACAACAGCTGAATGGCTTTCTCCATTGAAATTCCTCCCTTGGGGATCTTGGTGTGGCAATAGCAAAAGCAAAAACAAACTACGTATTTTTTTATATCTTGTATTTCGTTTACAATGATGATTTGGTGAAAGATTTGATCTAGAATTAAGAGGCGGTGATTGAATCTGAATGTTCTGTGGAGGAACTGAACATAAGAATTTTTGATATGATTCCCTTCTGCTGTCAAAAATGACACGGGGGAACCCGCGCCCCTTGCTTGTACTTATATATGGTGTTCATCAATTTCCTTACTAAAACAAAAGCCAGGAACTGATTTGAGGGGAGGTTACCTTGTTTCTTGAACATCATAGTAGAGAGGCTACCACAGAAGATTTACAAAGCTGGTTGAATTTTGCAAACAAGGGAAAAGGTGCTCAAACATTCTCAACATCACAAAGTGTTCTTTAATGCTCTCTTTCGTTGCATTATCTTGCTGCAGACAAGAGAATACTCCTCTTTTAGAAATGTTTGATGAGAGGTGAAGAACAGGGGTTGAGGAAGGGGTAGAATTCCCTCTCGTTTTCAGAGACTGCTATTACCAGCATAACCCAGATAAGTTGTTTTTATGTCATCTTCACTATCCTTTTCTTTTTTAAAGTGTTACGTGTTACTGTCTCCACATGAAAATATGTAGAAGCTATGCTTCCATGTGCCCGTGTGATAAAATTTACATGGACAATTATGGCAACTTCTGAGAATCAGAAATAGGGACATTTCCCTCAAAGATGTGCATGTGTAAGTAAAGCTGTGCCCAAGTTCGTCATGACTCCCAGATTCCTGGTGTTTCACAAAGTCCCCCCGAAGGAGTTTTTCCTAGGTGTAACGTGGATCTTAATACTCCAATCCAAGGTTCCTCTTTTGGAAATGTAGAATGCTTTTATTTCAAACTTATGATTCCTAAGTGTCCTGACTCGTGATACATTTAAAGTCCCAGTTTTCAAATATTCTTTCTTTCCGAGGTGCACTATGCTGAATTTTGTGGAGTTTATAAAAAGAGACATACTCCCTACAGCTTACATGTGAAATGGTCTGGGGTCAGCCACATGTTCAATAGAATCAGGAGTGTGAGACACCAGTATGCTTTAAAAGTCTGAACAAATTGTTCTGCTCCTTTATCCTCTTCTCCTGCTAATCTTTCCTGAAGTTTCTCCAGCAGTTTATCCACTGATTCCACAAATATCTGTCCAGCGTTTACTGTTACTATGTGCTAGGTTTGAGAATAGGTACTTGGAATACACTTGGCTCTTATAGAACTTGTATATACTACCATTCTAAAATGAAAGATGGACAGTATTGAATGATCATACGAATATAATATTCCCATTGGGACAAGGAATACAAGAAAGGTATAACAGTACCACACTAGTCTAAAATAGGAATGTATTTTCTAAGACTCCATGTAATATGAGATTATTCTCCCTATTCACTATTTTTAATTGAGGTGTACTTGACCTATGACATTATATTAGTTGCAGGTGTACAACATGATGATGCAGTATTTGTATATACTACATAATGATCACCACAATACGTCTAGGTAATATCTGTCACCATAGTTACAGAACTTTATTTTCTTGTGATGAGAACTTTTAAGGTCTACTCTCTTAGAAAGTTTCAAATGTACGGTTTAGTCTTATCAATTATAGTTCCCATGCTACGTATTATAACCCTGTGAATTATTTGTTTTACAATTGGAACTTTGTACCTTTCGACCCCCTTTACCCATTTTGCCTACCCCTCCCCCACCTGCCTGCCTCTGGCAGCTATCCCTATCCAGGCTTCAATGGGGCAAATCAGTACACACTCAGTGTTCATCCCCAGACGGAAGTGTGACTTGCTCTCGCCCCACCCTTCAGGGCGTAAGTCTGAGACTGATGAGTGTGCACAGCACCAAACGCAACCCCCAGATTTCCTGCTGGAGTTCCTCGGCTGCAGAGAACTGTCATCTCCCTGTGTCCCCACACACCAGGCTGCAGCGCCCAGCACGCACCGCTCTCCAGAGCACAGGGGCTGTTCCTCTCAGAAGCAAGATGCCAGCCAATGCCTGTGCTCCACCTCTTCCCGCCTAGTTGTGGTACAGGAGTGTGTCTGCAAATACACTTGGAAGAAGGAAGGAGGAGTGGAGACAGCTTCAGGGAAATTCAAAGAGCAGACTCATCCAGTGGAGTGACAGAAGCCCTGTCTCTCAGCATTCTAATGCCGGATCTCTGAATCAGGGTGAGGCAGTAGAAGACAAAGGAAGGAATCCTCTCCCTGAATTTTCTCCCATGATCTCTGTCATCTAAGGAGAGCTTGCGAATTCTTTGAGCAAAACTCTGTCCTCCAGACCGTGACTCTTGGTCGTCCCAGCCAAGCCTGTCCGGAATTCCAAACACACACAGCAACAGCACTAAGTGTTGGGAGCACAGAGCTCTGGCAAGTCCAAAGCACGCTGCATTTACACTTTTGTGTCTGCTGTGCATCCATTCAGAAACATAACCAGCTCCCTTGCAGCAGGGAACAGCTTTGGGGGCTGAGCCGCAACGTAAGTAGGACCCACTAGGAGGAGGGTTACAGGAATGAAGAGTATCTGTTAAAAATTTGCAAAGTAGGACCTCACCTAAAGGATGTTAGACACCAAGTTTAGGGTACCTAGACAATTCTAAAACATCCTCTTCAAGGAGGATGGTCTCCTACCTTGCAATGTAGGAGACCATCAAAGGTGTTCTGTGGACAAAAGTAGCTAATTTTAGCTTCTGGGGCTTATAAAATATACACACGAGCTTGGGGTTAAGTCACAGGCACGGCTGGAGCTTCTCACAAAAGCCCTGTGTGATCTGACGCTGTGCGTGAATCGCCAGCGCGGCAGGTGCCACGGCCCTTTGTCGGCCTGGCCTGTGCCGGGTAGGCTGGCCTCCCCAGGCTGCTGCAGTGCCCTTCTGAAGCCACTTCAAATGCGCCAGAGTGAACTGTTTGGAAAGCAGATGCTTGTTAAACCATCAGAAGTAGACATACCCCAGAGAAGAAGAGGGGAAAGCGACTGTTCAGCAACGTTATCACATGACAGCCAAGAGAACTTGCCTGTCACAAATTCACGGTGACCACAGAGATGACACTTCAGACACCGAGCCGAGGAGCCTAGAAATGCTCTAAGAAAGACCAAACCCATCCTAATTGGAAGCACATCTGACAAATAAAATGCCAAAATAAAAGAGGAAAGTGCTGTCACTTTTCCCTTTTCAAATCGTAAATGACCCTAGTTTCCTGGGAAAGAATGTCTAGACAGGCTTATTGCCCCCTCAAAAACACCAGAGACCTGCTCCTTGAGAATCCTGCTTGAAGATGTAAAAAATTTCTAACCATCAGACTCCCAGAATGTGGGGGTGAAAATTGTCACAAATGATCAATGAACACCTACTCCCAGAGGGCTCAGCCCTCGACGGTGAGCTGGCTGAAGTTATTGAAAAAGCCAGTTCTCATTGCGATGAAGAAAGCCTGGTAAAGCCACAGAAAAGAAAATTGTAGCAATCGATACAGATTAAAATGAAAACCGGGTGAAGGTTTCAGCCAAACTCGTCTCCACTTCTGCCACGATGGATGAACTTTTGAGTGCTGATATCAGCACAATTTGCAGATCCAGGTCATTGAATATGGGAATCAAAATTGGGTAGAAATTTAATTGAAACTGTAGCAGGCCCTTGACATTTAGGAGGGTAACGCTGCCTCTCATACTTGCCAACTTCTCCCATAATTGAGCTGCATTTGAAAAGTCAGCTTTATCCCTTCAAAAGGCTTGTACACACATGGGCCTCTGCATAGCTTCTTTTGATACATTTGATATATTTAACAGATACTCTGTAGATATACTGTCTAGAATTCACAGTGAAGCTTCCTGTAAGGAAATCTGCCTATCCAAGTTCAAGCTTAGTGGGGTGAATTTTTGTGAAATTGACCAGAGAACAGGTAGAATCCAATAGCCCACAGGAGTCTCAGCCAAACAGGGGAGTTGGTGTGGTAGGAAGAATAATGCCCTCCTCTCCCAAAATGTCCGCGTATGGTCCCTGGGAACTGGGGATATGGTATCTTTATGACAAGGGGGAATGTACAGGTGTGGTTAAGTGAAGGATCTTGAGATGAAGATATTGTCCTGCATTATTCCAGGTGGACCCAGTATAATCAAGGGGTCCTTATAAGAGGGGAGGCAGAGAGAGTCAGAGAAGGGGGTGTGACAATGGAAGTCAGGGTCATAATGATACAATTACTGAAAGGGGGTCACAAGAAAGAAATGAGGCATCTTCTAGAAGCTGGAAAAGGCAAAGAACGAATTCTACCCTGGAGTTGCCAGAAGGAATACAGCCCTGCCTACACTTTGATATTAGTCCAGTGAAACCTATTTTATATTTCTGACCTTCATAACTGTAAGAGAATAAATCTGTGGGTTTTTTATTTTTAGACAGAGGGGAAGGGAGGTAGAGAGAGAGAAACATCGATGTGTGGTTGCCTTTCATGAGCCCCCTCCTGGGGACCTGGCCTGTAACCCAGACCTGTGCCCTGACTGGGAATCGAACTGGTGACCCTCTGGTTCACAGGTCAGTGCTCAATCCACTGACCCACAGCAGCCAGGGCAAGAGGGTAAATTTGTGTTGTTCTAAGTCACTCGGTTTATGGCAATTTGTTACAGCAACAGTGGCAAACTCATACAGCCAACAACATTCATTGTAACATTCTTTGTTTCTTCTCGTTTTCTCTTTCCAACACCAAATGAAACATCCAATTCACTCAAGGTTTTTGGAAGGATCTTTTTTCTCTCTTTGAAGGACATCTCCCTAACCTCATTCACTCTCACCTGCCCTGGTGTGATAGATAACTCCTGCTGGGAGAATTGGCATTTCCAAACAGCACCAGGGAGAAGCTATTTTCTGTAAGGAGAGGACTGGTGCTGAGTAACTACTTAGAGCTGGGCACCATCACCCGTATTTTGCAGCTTCCTTAGTTCATCTTTCCAACTGATTGCAGAAGCATCCCTCCCCACAATCATTTTGGGACTGAGAGTAGCAAGGTTCTGAGACAGCAGATAACATATTCTGTCAATGAGTCATCAAAGGTGGGGTTGCAGCCTAGGGCTCTCTGACTCCAAAATTAGAAAGTTCTTTCCATGCTGAGAACGCGCTGCTTCTAATTTACTTACACGAAACAATGCAATGCTAACAGCTCAATGCTTGAATTTGGATGAAGGAGTCATTTGAGAAGCAGGCGCTCCTCCCTGGAAAGATGCGGGCAAGCAAACAATCTGACTCTGGGGAGGATCTTTTTGATAGGTCGTCCTGGACTCAGCTGCTGTTTCCTCTCAGGGACAAAACCGATCGGCGGTGTGTGTCGCCATTTCTAATTATTTTGAATCTCCTTCTAGGGGTATTTGCATTTGGACTTTTTGCTACTGACATTTTTGTAAACGCCGGACAAGTAGTCACTGGGCACCTAACGCCGTACTTCTTGACGGTGTGCAAACCCAACTACACCAGTACAGACTGCAGAGGCCACCACCAGTTCGTCAACAATGGGAACATTTGTACCGGGGACCCGGAAGTGATTGCAAAGGCTCGGAGATCCTTTCCTTCCAAACACGCTGCTCTGAGCGTTTACTCCGCCTTATATGCCACGGTGAGTGTGTGAGTCTGGCCTCCCTCCCGGGTTGAGCTGTATCTGGGATGTGTGTCTTCCTGCTCTCTTCACCCCCATTCTTTCATCCCTGTCATTTGTAGTGATTTTTAAAGTCCTCTTGCAACATGCTTCTCCTAGGCAATATGCTGTTGCCCCCACCCCCAACATCTCAATGTAATATCCTGACCTGCCAAAGGATATTAGTTCTGGAAAGAATGTTGATAATCACTTAGTCAAATCTTCACATTTTACTGATGCAGAAACTGAGGCCCGGAGAATAGTTAAGGGCCTGTAGTGAGAGGTGGTAGCCAGGCTTCTTCTGGCTCTGCGTCTGGGATTCTTTCCCTGCCCACAACAGCACTCTTTGATGACGTGTTGGTCGGTTCCAGAACAGTACACATTCCTCACACCTGCCCATGGATTTGCAGGTGTGGGCCTGGGATGAGTGGCTGACCCTGCAGTGCACACACCCGGGGTGAGGATGCAGCTTTTCTGGACTCCTCCTGACACGTCTCCATCGCTTTGCCAGCGCAGATGGGTGATCCTACACGACCCCCCAAACCCAAAACTTCGCTTCTCACCACCTCCCAGATCACACAGGCTTTGACTGCCTCCACGGAAGTATAATGTTCTCTAAATTGTTTGCTCTTAGCACAGGGAAAACCTAAAGTGCAACCCACATCTTAAAACACAAGAAGAACAATGGTGTCACTCTTATTTTTCTATTCCTTAATTGCATCCATTTGGGCCCTGGCTGGTGTAGCTCAGTGGATTGAGCGCAGGCCTATGAAGCAAAGGGTCGCTGGTTCGATTCCCAGTCAGGGCATATGCCTGGGTTGCAGGCCAGGTCCCCCGTAGGGGACACATGAGAGGCAACCGCGCATTGTTGTTTCTCTCCCACTCTTTCTCCTTCCCTTCCCTTCTCTCTAAAAATAAATAAATAAAATATTTTTTAAAAAATTGCATTCATTTGGGAAATCGCACCTTTCTCTCACCTATGCTTCTGTGGGGCCAAAAGAAATATTAATACTTTTCCTCCCACTTTCTAAATTCTTCTGGCTGAGCTAATTATCAAATTAACAGAGACAGAGTAACAAGAGAAAAATCAAAGTTTAGAATATGCACATGGGGAATTCACGTAAGCATGATTATTCCATGAAAATACCAAAAACAACGAAGCAGCATTGGGTATATAGGACATCTTTTGGACAAAGGAGACAGGTAGGGAACAGGGTATCAGATTTCAGAAGTGTGAATGGGCGAGGCCCTGGCCAGGTAGCTCAGTGGGTTGGCACGTTGTCCAGATGCGCCAAGGTTGTGGGTTTGATCCCAGTCAGGGCACATGCAGGAAGCGATCAATGAATGCATAAATGGGTGGAGCAACAGGTGGATCTCTTTCTCTCTCTCTCTCCCCAAAATTAATTTTCAAAAAGAGAGAGAGTGGGTGATTTATAAGTAGTTGAAGGAAGGTGGAACGCACGTGGCAGGAAAAACATCCTTGCTGGCCAACCCAGAGACAAGGGGGCACGGGCATGTATCTAGCTAATAGTCTTCTGCCCGAAGCCCTCTGTTTACCATACTTACTTCAAGTTTGGCTAAGGGAGCATCCTAAATTCTCCTTCCTGCTGCAGGTTTCTCTGTCTGATTTTCTTGGGCAGAAGAGTGGGGAGGTTCAAAGATTCTTTCTGAGTCCTGTTTCTTAACAAACAGCTCAATATCAATATCCCGAAAAGGCAGCTTCCGGGAGGAAAACCTGCAGTCCCTTCAACTGCATAGAACTGAGAGTCAGGGACTCTGAGCCCAGAGGCTGGGTATCACGTGCGTCTACCGCGGGAGCAGAGCTGTTGGTGGAAAACATCACTTTTCCTTGCTGGAACTTATTTCACATTCAGGAAGTGACTGGTATAGCGATTCTCAATGAAAGGCGAGGGAAGGAGAAAACAGAGGAAAGACCCCTGTCAAACCGTCCCTTCTCCCCAGAAGTTCTGCGCACGCCCCCCACCCCCAGGGGAACATGATTCCATCCCCTGCCCCCGCCCCCGCCCCCCAAGAGTCTGCCTCTGATGGAGGAGCATTCCTGCAATTACCCTGAATTACACGTTCAGGGCAGAGGAGAGGTGGCTGACAACCAGTCTGGTCTCTAGTAGACGTTAAAATAAATTGCTAAATAGTCTCTTTAAAACAAATGTTCCTCTGTGTCCCATTTACAAGATCACATCCATAGGACCAATTTGTGAACCAACAATTATCCAAAATGAGTCCTCCTAGTTACTCTATTTAGATCTCCTCTTTAATGAATACATGATAAAAGCTTATTTCAGCTGCACCCACGTTACGGAAACATGAACATAAATAATACAGAAGCTTCAACCTACAAATGGCTCAGTGTGAGCTCAGTGAGGCTTCTTCACTTCAGTAAAATAAAATAATTCATGGCAGGTATTTTTTTTTAAGCAAAGAAAGCCCTGTCAGGCATTCAGCATATTGTTTTAATTTTCAAAATATTCATTTGCTTTAAATTATCTAGAACCTAAGTTATACGAAGCAATGTGCTTTGGCACCTTTTTCTTTGTTTCATCAGACTAAAGTCATTGCTCTGTGAAACTCATTTTTGACACCATTATGAAATTAAATCTGCCATAATAAACTCTCATCGAGTAAGCTATAAATTTATTTTGGAGAGAAAGGAGTACGCAGAGTCAGCTCACTTGGGACAGATGCAGCCATAGTGTGTTTCCAAGGGTTCAGACGCAACCCAATTCAAACTACACCCCACGATCATCGGATAAGCCCTGGTACAAGATTCCAATTCTGCAAACAGTTCTGAGCCCCTATTAGGTGTGATGTGCTTTCAGAAATTGCTCAACTAATATTTCCTAAGTGCTAGTTAATACTCTGAAGCATACTAGTTAACGATAGGCCCCATGCTTTTAATAGTTTGTAATTTAATTGGAAAGATGCATAAAGGTTATATTTTGAAAAATATAGAGGCCTAAAAACAAATATACCTAGTATCGATGTTACATAACACTTTTCACACAGCCTTAGAGTGCTTCCGTGATACGCTCTAATTGATGTAACTCTGATCTAACCACAGTTTTCTAGGGTGTCAGCTACATACAATAATAAATAGAATCCCATCATCCTGTATTCAAACCAGTGTTGCAGCATCGTTCTAGGAAATTAACAATTTCCATTGTAATATTGCAAAATGCATGTATTTGAACTTGTATGTACTCTGGCCACGTAAACACACTACACACTATAATTTGAGTATCAGCACACCATTTTTCAGGGTTGCAAACTCATTTATCACTTTTACTAGAGACACGATAAATCAATAATGCCCTCTACTGGTTTCTCATAACCATTACCAAAGGTGAACTAAGTGTGTACTTGAAACAGGCACATCTTCCTAATCAGGCTACCAGGGACACATTTGATAACCAGGCCTAGGACAATTTACCTGCTTCTCACAATGAAAGAAGGAAGCCTACACATTAGACTTGAAACTAACGTAAAATAATATTGAATGTCAACTATAACTGAAAAATAAAATTTTTTAAAAGAACAGCCCACATAAATTTAGGCTTCCTAAATTTCAAAAATAACTAATCATTCTTTAGTTAGTTCAGGTTTTCCCAACCTTTTATATGTCATGACATAAGTTTTAAAAAATTAATATTTGAAAATATCCTGGAATAAATGAATAAATAGAGTGGATCACAGTTGTCCCAAGGAACGTGGAGGTCAGTTTCCCAGCACAACTGAAATCTTTGTGACGCACTGGCTGAAAAGTTCTAATGTGGTCAATCACCTGATCAGTCAATGCTTTTGTTTTCATTGCTCAGAAGTGTGAAGAATCAGCTAGAAGTATGGGGGATGCAAAAAGTAAAGTGTATGACCTCTCACCTACCTGGTCTTCATAAACTTCATTCTGGTAGAAGGTTTATTTGGTATCTGAGCATCGTATTGCACGGGCTCTTTAATACCCAAAATGGTGCTTCCATCTGTGGCATGAAAATTGCGGCTTCTGAATCTGATCATTATCATGTGGTCATTCTGCATGTCACCACGTTTCTGTTCACCTGGACCCTAGAATACAAAACACCGTGAGTAATGGACATCGGTCCATTGTTCTCACTGCACTGGTCTGCCACTCAAATTCTTCCTGAGCATCTGAGGGGAGTTGCTCACCTAGCAGAAGCAGTGGCTTGGGCACAGCCCGCTTTTGAGTGCCAGAGGGTGTGCATGCACGCAGGGGTGTGCATTGTGTGAGGGGCTGCCCGGTCACTCCCCGGTCTCTGTCCTCTTCCAGATGTACATCACAAGCACAATCAAGACGAAGAGCAGTCGACTGGCCAAGCCAGTGCTGTGCCTCGGGACCCTCTGCATGGCCTTCCTGACGGGCCTCAACCGGGTCTCCGAGTATAGGAACCACTGCTCCGACGTGATCGCAGGCTTCATCCTGGGCACTGCCGTAGCCCTGTTTCTGGTAGGTCAGCTTCCCTCTTTCTACCTTTTCCCTGCCCATGCCCTCTGACAGGCTGCCTGAGACCCTGGTGAGTCAGGCTCCCAGACCTCACAGTCTAAGCCCAGGTTCATCTGGCCCCAACCTTTGTGAGTTGTAATTATTCCCCGAGTATTATGTATGCTTTTGCTGCAAGAATGACTTCTAAAGTACCCTGTCTTTCAGAAATATGAATGCTATATTCCCTCTGGGGATCAGGGAGAGGAGTGGCCAGGGAGAATGGCTTAGTCCACTTTCTTCAACACTGTGCTTGGGACTGGGGCTAAGCAGACTAGTAACTTGGCATACCTCCGAACCATTGTTCTGAAACATTTGTTCAGGATGCACTGGGAGCAGAGCTCAGTGGTATTTGGGGGAAGAACAGAGACCAAAGACCCCTGGTGGGAGCAGGCAGCCCCCTCTCCAGCATTCCAGGACCCTGAGCTCCGGCCCAGGCCTGCATATCCCACCCAGAAACGTGAGGACTCTCAGCTGGCCGCACCCAGACTTTTTCCGAAGGCCTCTGTCATTACCTGAACATGCCTCTCAGGCATCTTATTTCTGCTACAAGCGGCTTCTCACCCACACATAATAATATTCCTGGACTTGTGATTAATACAGTTTTCTCTGTATCTTTACATTGCCAATAATATTTTAGTTTCTCAAATACATGCCTGTCTACCTGCTCACATAGGGAATCTTGGATTGGAAAAGAAGAGGTTAATTTTTATTGTTTTTGCTGTTTTTTACAGTTTGATGAGGTATGAAAGGCCTATAACAAATGGCACGTAAAGTGTACAATTTGATCAATTTTGACATATGGATATATCTTTCTTGCCCACCCGCCCCTTTCCCTCATTCCCGAACCACTACTGACCTCCTTTCTGTTACTCTATATTAGTTCGTTTTTTGTCAGATTTCATGTAGATGGAATCATAGAGTGTGTCTTCTTTTATTTCTGGCAGCTTTCACCCAGCAGGATTATACTGAGATTCATTCACATTGTAGCATGTAGCAACAGTTTTTCCTTTTTCCCTTCTGTATAGTATTCCATTGCCTGGGCATACCATTAGGTGCAGATTTTTTACTAACCTTCAAGGACTTAAAATAAGCCCCAAAAGACTGACAGTCAGTCACCAGGGCCGGAGATTCACCTGTTGCACATGAAATGAATCCCTAACAGTATTCAGCCAGCTTTCCATCTGAGACTGAAGCCATCACAGTCTGCATGTCCCTCCTTCCATTCTGCCCTTTCTGGTCCAAAGCACTTATTAAGACTGGCATCTCACATGGAAGGATTTCACAGTCCTATGCGCTAACTCCTCCTTGTCCTCCCCAACATACAAAATACCCCCATAGCTCTCCCAATCACTCATGCAGAGTTTCCCAGTGTTTTTTATGTGCTCAGATACACAGAGAAAAGGCTCAAGTTCATTCAGAACACTGATTGGGAAACTCCATTCTAATTCAAAATTATTTTGAATGAACCTAGGCTTTTCTTCTGTAATGAAAGACGGACTTAGATGCAAATTCTCTGGGTGCAGCAGCAGGGAAGTGGTGCTGAGGGTGACCTTGATATTTTCCTAAGATATTTTCCAGGGATATTTTCCTAAGATTGCTTTCTTAAAAGAGGGAAAAGCTAAAGGTGATGTCAGAGAAGAGAGGGTTTTCTGAGGGACATGAAAGGTGCACAAATGAGGGGGCTCAAAAGGAAAGCCAGGTGATCTTGCTGTCCATCAGTCCTGGAACCAGCCACCTCCAGCTGGAGAGGAAGAGCAGTGCGGACTGTCCCGAGAGATTTCCTGGGGCCTTTACAGGATGACATCTGTAAAACCCTTTGTGCTTCCTAAGGCCCCATATACAAATTCTGCTTTACCATTAAACTTGTCTTCTCTCAGTGACCCACGACCATTCAGCTGCTATTTGGGCTGTCGTTGGCTTCCCCGTTGATGGCAAAAGGCAAAGTTTGTTTTCCACAAATGATCTTTATGTAAGACCCAGACCTGCTGCTGAGTGGCTCCGACAGGAGACGGTCCGCCCTGTGTCTGCATTTGCACAGGGGCACACACAGTAAGCTGGGAAGTGGGCGGGGGAGGATGTCGTAGCAGACACTGGAAGCATTCCAGAGCAGGGACTTGGAGAGGAGACAGGCGAAGCAGAGAGGAGAGTCAGAGAATAGGAGCATACTCGCAGCCTATGTTCACCGCTGTTTTGTGTTTCCTGTGAAGATGAAAGTGTGGGGAAGAGGGGAGATTGTTAGTTGAGCAATTACTACATACCCTCCTCTTTATGTACAGCAAATCAGGTGCTCCCAGGACAACCCTAACGATATTCTTATCCTCATTCTATAGATGAGGAACATGAGGCTCAAAGATAAGTTACTTGCCCAATGGCCATACAACCAATTAGGCATGAAACTAACCTGAGTCTTTTCAACTCCAGTCTCTTCAACTTCAACACCTTCCACTTCTCCTGTTTTGGGGGGGGGGAAAGAAGTTGAAGTAGAAATAGAGGAAAGTAGTGAACATTTATGTGAAAGTCCGACAGGGTTTGAAGAATAACAGGAAAGATTCAAAGGCACAGAAAAACAAAGATGCAGAACAATGGCAGAGAGAGCATGGAAAAAAAAACAGATAAACTCTACATGGGCAAAAGAAGCAGGGCTGATGGTAGAAGAAAGAAAGAAAGACTGAGGTATGAAGGAGCCTCAGTGGGAAATAAAGTGGGTGGTAATTTAGAAGGAAAGTTTTTTAAGAGGAGCAATAAAAGAAAAGGGTCCCGCATGAGTTATGTGCTCTCAAGCAAATAGTGATCACATAATTTAAGGATGATCAACTTAGGTAGGAGTTAAAGACTTGAGTGTCTGCTCTATGTTTGGCACTTGTGAAGAGGCAAACTACTGCCATAGTATGAGCTATGGAGTTTAAATCTCTTTATGACCTTGGGGAAGTTATCTAGCGTCTCTGTGCCTCCTCATATAAGTTGGGAGATAATGGTACCACCTTTCTTGTAAGGTTGTCGAGAAGGTTAAATGAAATAAGTAAAATTCTAGAGACAACGCCAGACACAGAGTGGCCTTCCATCCATTTCAGGTGCCATCGTCAGGTGGTTTTTTGCATCATCGTGTTGTTTCATCACTACAGATTGATGAGGTAGGCACCGTATTATTCTTACTTTACAGGTTAGGCAACAGGCTTGCTGTGTGGATTGGTTCTCACTGGCCATCTGGTGACTCAGATGTTTCCTCGGCACTGAGAATGTGCTCAGCCGACACCCCAGACCATGCCTCGGGTCCTCCCACGGTCCCTACCCACTGGCTCAAAGGAAACAAGTCGCTCTGGCAGTGGCATTCTTGGGGAAAAGGCCTGCCACCCTCAGAGGTGGCCGGGCATTGATGGCTGTAGTCTGACCCGATCTTTTTACCCCCTCGTCCTGCAGGGCATGTGTGTGGTCCATAACTTTAAAGGAACGCCAGAGTCTACTTCCAAACCCAAACCCGAGGATCCCCGTGGAGTGCCCCTGATGGCTTTCCCAAGGATAGAAAGCCCTCTGGAAACCTTGAGTGCACAGGTATCATAAAGCAGTTTCAGCAAACCAGATCCCCAGGCCCAACCCTGGGCTCTTGGGAGGTCAGCTGATCCATTCGTCTTCTCGAAAGCAGGGCACCGCTGCATCCCCCCCCCGCCCCCCGGCAGCAGTAAAACACAATACGAAGGCCCTCAAGACCTTCACAGCTCCCCTCGATGAGTCCTGCACTTATTCTGGTGCTTGGCCATCGTGAATCCTCTGGAAGTTCTTAGCCATGTCGAACTTAAGCCTCATATTCTTCGGGACCCCTTGGCCTCCAGTCTAATTCCACAGTTAGGAAATTTGGACTGATTATGTGGGAAGTCCAGCTGGTTTACGAATTAGGACAATATTTGNCAGATGGTTCCTCGGCACTGAGAATGTGCTCAGCCGACACCCCAGACCATGCCTCGGGTCCTCCCACGGTCCCTACCCACTGGTTCAAAGGAAACAAGTCGCTCTGGCAGTGGCATTCTTGGGGAAAGGCCTGCCACCCTCAGAGGTGGCCAGGCATTGATGGCTGTAGTCTGACCCGATCTTTTTACCCCCTCGTCCTGCAGGGCATGTGTGTGGTCCATAACTTTAAAGGAACGCCAGAGTCTACTTCCAAACCCAAACCCGAGGATCCCCGTGGAGTGCCCCTGATGGCTTTCCCAAGGATAGAAAGCCCTCTGGAAACCTTGAGTGCACAGGTATCATAAAGCAGTTTCAGCAAACCAGATCCCCAGGCCCCGCCCTGGGCTCTTGGGAGGTCAGCTAATCCATTCGTCTTCTCGAAAGCAGGGCACCGCTGCATCCCCCCCGGCAGCAGTAAAACACAATATGAAGGCCCTCAAGACCTTCACAGCTCCCCTCGATGAGTCCTGCACTTATTCTGGTGCTTGGCCGTCGTGAATCCTCTGGAAGTTCTTAGCCATGTCGAACTTAAGCCTCATATTCTTCGGGGTCCCTTGGCCTCCAGTCTAATTCCACAGTTAGGAAATTTGGACCGATTATATGGGAAGTCCAGCTGGTTTATGAATTAGGACAATATTTGGGAGAAAGGGTTCTGTTACATCTAGGGACAGATGTAAACGAGAAGCACATTTAAAAGGTTACTAACAAATCGATGTCAGTGTCCTTTTGGATCTGTTTTGATGAGACCCATCAAAAATTCAATACAGCGATTCTTACTGGTCACTCACTTACACCAGGACCTTGCTTCATGCCAGGGGTGCAGAAAATAATTAGCCACACTGTCCTTGCCCTGACAGAACTCACAGGTGGTTAGGAAAGGACGCAAATGAGTAACCGTAACTGGGCATGCTGAGTCAGAGGCCCCAAATCCACTGTGTGAACACAGATGAACAAAAAACCTGTTCTGTCTGAGAAGACAAGGGGCCACGGACGAGGCTCGCTCCCTGAAAGGAGCCTGGGCAGATGGCATTATTCACTCGCATTATTCACAGTTCTCCAGGTGCTTTACGACTATATTCTTATTGGAACCTGTTGAACCAGTAGTAGAATTCCCATTTCCAGGTTAAAGATAGGAATACGAAAGATCAAGAAGTTAAATTACTTGTCCAAGGCCACGGAGCGGGTCAGAGAGCTGGATGGCGAGCTGTGTTAGCGGACAGAAAGGGGCGTGGCTAATAATGAAACAAGGGTTTTGTAATCTGTTTATCTTGAAATCTTGTTTGTTTTGGCATTTTCTTACTAAGCAATTTATACAGGTTCTACAAGGGAAAAGATCACCTCCCCCCGGAATTAGCTTGTGCTTCATATCAGTATAGAGTAAAAATATTTTTCACTATTTCACTAACGGTTATTATCGATCAGATGTCTCCCTAAGACAGCTATCCTATCTAATGTTATCAATAACCCAGGAGAAAACCCAATAAAGCGATTTGCACCCTAATAAAAATATTTGGGACTCTCCATTAGGAGAGTATTGCCAAGTATTTTGTTTGTCTATTTCCCCTTAATCTGTATTAAGATGAAATACAGTATTTAATGTTCTAATTAGAAATAAAGAACTCAAGAATTTATTACTGGTTTATTTATCTATAGTGAGTTGATGGAGTGGCAAATTAGCTTAAGCAATAATACCTTGTAATGAAATGGTGTAATAAACTCTCACTAATTTTTCTTCCCTATCTAATGATGTTTCTAAAATTGGTGAGATCAGAGAGGTCCCCTCTGATTTTTGAGGTGAGGCAATTACAGACAAAGGTCAGTTTAAAAGGCAAACTGAAATATTTGCTTAGTTCCACAAATATGTTAGTCTCTGTGTTCTTGTACGTACTGTTTACTTCACCCTGAACAGCCAGGTTCAAGGACACCTTGTTTCCACCCACCCGTCCTCCCAACATTGCTCAGCCATTGCCCTCTGTCCGAGGCCTTCTCCAGACTCCCCTCTCTCTTCTCCCATAGGACCCCGAAGAGTTAGTTGAACACGCCAGGAGACATCCAGGCCATATTTTGAGGGATTCCACTTACATTGAAAAATGAAATGCCAAACAAGGTTTCAAAAACTGCTATTCACAAGATAGATTAAAAAATTGCTTTAAATAATATATTGATTTACTGTTCACAACAGGCAGTAGTGGAACTTCTTTCAAATCCGTTCACCTATGTTTGTATCTGTATAGATCACCTCATCTGGATACAATTTGAGGGCTTTCCTGAGTACCAGGCTCGGGCTAGAAGACCCTCGGGGTCCCTCTGTGATTGCCCCTCACAATTAAAGCCAATAGAGTCCCCTCCTATCTGCCTCCCTCAAGGACTTAGAGATCTTTGAGTATTTGAACTATATCTGACTTATTCTCTGTATTTCCTGGCATTCAATAGGTGTGAAATAATGTCTGGTGGATAGAGAGATGCAGGCCAGAACCAAAACCTGAACTAGACACTTGAGTCAAAACCAAGAACCTAAAATCAGACCACAGTCATTATCTGAGCCTTCATGGAAATTAGAAGTGTGAGAAACTGTGAATAGGACTTCTGCAGGCTGGTCAAAGCTACAGGAAGCTGCGTGGAGTTGTTACTGCTCACATGATGCCTTCTATGCCGAGTGTGGAGATTCAAGTAACTGCCCACCTGCTCTTAGTGTTAAATGTCCCTACACGGTTATTTGGGAGACTATACCCTTTATGTGTTGGTCACAAAAAGAAACTTGGTGTTTACTGCAAGCCAACACATTCAATCTCACGATAATTGGCATTGTTATTCTGTTTTATATATGAAATAAGTAGAGCACAAAGACTTTAAGTAATATGCCCAAGGTCACCCGCTGAAAATTAAAACCATAGACCCATCTATTTCTTCAAGGCCTTGCTTGCTACACAGTGTGGTCTGACATTTCATTCGAGGGGAATTTCATTTTGAAATCCGCACCTCCCAGCACTGAGAATGGAAACACGCCAGAGGGCACAGACTGAGCCGCACAGACTTCTTTTCCCCTCTGCCACGTGGAGCCCCTGGAGCGAACACGTGCTTTTTCCTTTCTAAAACATCAGCTCGGATTTGAATAGTTGCCGTCTGTGATTTTTTCCCCTTAGTTGGGTGTTAGGAATGGGATGCCTTTTCCTAAAAGCTTTCCCAAGCACTAAAGACAACCCGAAAAGTAAGCAATTACAGAGTGCAAACAAAACAAAACTGGCCAAGTCTCCAAAGCACTATTTTCTGGGCCTGTGGAGTTACTGTGTCCTAGAGACACCGGCGGACCCAGACTCCGCTTCGCCAGGCCCGTGTTCACAGGAGCAGCTTTTAGCCTCGAGCACTTTGTCTCCTTGTTGGACACTGTTTATATTAAAGAAACTAGAGAAGGAACAGTTGCATTAACCTGCTCTGGGTGTGGTGTAAAGTCTCTTCGCATCTCCAGATGGGGAAAAGAACACATTTTTTCTTTAACACATATACAAGCACACAAAAGAATTCAATCTATGCTGAGACCCAGATACTCCAGGGATTCTAATTCAGCAATTCTGGGGTGAAAAAATATATATATTTAAGAAAATGTTCCCAGAATGCAAATAGCCCCTTTCATGCTAAATTAGTGATATCACAGACTTCATATAAATAGAAGACCTGGAGAGTTAAAGAAATCTGCCCAACGTCACCCACTTAGTTATCTTAGAGTGTTGAATTACTTTATATTTTCCTCTGACTCTTAAGTGGAACCTTATAAACATACACCAAAAAAGCGCACTATAAAACTGAAAACATAAAAGGAGAAGTTATTTTTCACATTAATGCAAAAATGCATCAAGCCTTAGTTTTTACAAATATGGCACATCAACCTTAAAAATACAACATACTCAGTTTCTACAATTCATAGTTGAGCTCTCAAACAAGAATCTGGAAACCTGTGATAATCATTCAGAGCTGTAGCCACAATTTCTTCAGGTGTTTGCCAATTCCATGGACCAGGGAGTTTAAGTTCAAACAAAAGAGAAAGGCCTGCAAAAGGTGGGGTAGCACAACTGACCCTTGAACAGGGGGATTGAGGAGCAGACCCCCCCACACACACATACAGTTGAAAATCCATGGGTACCTTCTGAGTCCCCCAGAACTTAACTACTAATAACCCACTGTAGACCAGAAGCCTTACTAACAACATAAAAGTCGATTGACACATATTTACTGTGTTAAATGTATGCTATACTATGTTCTTACAAGGAAGTAAGCTAAAGAAAAGAAAATGTTATACAGAAAATCAAAAAGGAAAAGAAAATCCATTTATAGTATTTATTGGAAAAAAGTTTGCTTAGAAGTGGACCCACACGGTTCAAACCCGTGTTGTTCAAGGGTCAGCTGTCTGTGTAAACTATATCAACAGAAGAGATAAGGGTTTTATAACAAACCATATGAACAAAAACTGATGAAATCACAAGGAAAATGGAAAAAGCTGCAATTGTAGTGGGATCTTTTAACACATTTCCCTCTGTAATTAATAAGCAAACAAAATAAAGACGTTCATAACTGATAAGGTTGATCTAATGTGCATTATATGCAAGCCTTCTAAAAACACACGAAAGTATGAAAACAGACTACATATAAGAGTATAAAGCAAGTCTCAAGAAATTTTAAAAACTATCGCACAGATTACACACTCTACAAAACAAAATTTCAAAGACACCTAAAAACAAACCAAAAATCTCTATACATTTGAAAATATTAAGCTCACTTCTATGTAACTCATGATTCAAAGAATAAATAACATTGAAATTTTAAAAAAAATTAGAACTGTTCCATATTAAAAACATTACCTTATCAAATATGTGAGATACAGCTAAAAATTACTTTGAGATCCTATATGTTCAACCTTAAAAATATTGAAGTATTGTTGAGTAAACATAATACAGAGCAGAAGTATATAGGGAACAAATTTAGATGAAAAAGTAATCTGATTTGGGTTGGAAAATCAGGAAAGGCAACAATTTGAGAGGCCGTAGAGGCGAGAGGGAACCGCCTATGCAAACTTGAGGAGACAGGGAAGCACGGGGTAGTCAGGAAAAAAGTGAGGGTGTGCCTGTGTCAATCAACCCAACTCCAAGACTGTGTCTGCTTGTTTTTGCAGAATCATTCTGCTTCCATGACCGAAGTTACCTGAGTCGGCTGCTGCGTCACGAGCTGTTTCTGTTCAATCACCCTCCAATTCGATACTTCCAGACACACAGTTACTCGATGTCAAACTGTGAAGACAAGTATTACGTTTATCTAGTTAGAGGCTAATGTTTTGTACATTTTTGTATGAGGAAGTGATGTAGCTTGCCCTGATTTTTTTTTTTTTTGGTCAGCTTTCATATATTCATGCCAGAATTTCAAACCAACAGAATTTTCTTCTTGTTCAAGTGTGCATTGAAGAACCACATTTATTCAACCATTGATGTTGTTTTGTGATATTTGTACACAAGCCTTCTTTTTGCAGTTTTATAAACACAGAAATAAAAGTAGTATAACAATTCACTTTGATCTTTTATCACCGCAGTGGCTGCCTCCTTCAGAATTTTTGAATATCCCTGAAAGTTACCTTTTGCGTTGCGGGGAGGACCATGTTGGTTGATGGAAAATCTCAAAGTCAATTGTGCAGAAGCAATATTGCTTTCAGCAAGAACCTTGTGTTCTGCTCTCTGCACGTGTTATTGCTTTCTAAGTTCAAGTGAAATGTTAACGCAGTCGCCTAGTTACACAAGTGGCAGAAAACCCTGAATACGAGCAGAGTGGGATTACGTGGTGGTTTCTTAGACAGGGGTCTCTCCCATCTAAGAAACCCAAGCCCTCCCTGGAATCACGTCCTTGGGCGGACAGGCGACTCTGCAGCCTTCTTCCCCACACACAGCCAGCACCAGCCTCCCCGTCAACTCAACGGCTTTGTATATCGTATTGTATGGACTTTATATGAAAATGAATATTTTACAGTTTGCACAGTATTATTTTACAGAAAGGGTTTCAGAGCTTCTACAACCCAGAGCCCAGAACAACAGCTTTACTTGGTGGCTTTGGATCGTTCTGGGATTTTAACCGCATCTCATTTTTCTAGCATGGTAATAACTGATGTGTAACTCCTTCGAGAGAGGAGCTCCCTTGTCTGTACCTAGCCGAATGTCTTCTTGACCCTTCCACGTCCACTCTTCTTACCTTTTTTTTGTACATATTTTTTTTCTAAAGAGAAGAAAACAAGTTATCACAAAATGTATTCTGGCTCTTGTCCTTTGTGTTAAGCTTCGTCCAACTGGGCAAAGGTAACTGAACTGTCTCGATGAAGTGACCTCGGCACACGTTTATACTTCTCAGTTCCATGCCTGCTGAGCTCGGTCCTAAGGCAGGCTGTACGTGTCAGGTCCATTATCAGAAATACAGGTCTTCCCGGCTCCAAATTCTGCTCTTCCCACTGCATCAAGATGCCTTCGATGCCTTCAAAGGCTTTTCAATGTGACATATCTATGGTTCAGGGGGTGGTGAGGGTGAAAAAAAGAGCACCTGAGAAAAACGCATTCGGCTTATGAGAAGGAATAATTTGCAAGCTCTGGCCGCTCCGATCTTATATAAGCTTCTTAAGTATAATGTTGCCCCATTTCAGACTGATTCATTCTCTAGGCATATTTTAGGATTTTTTTTAAAAGACAACACTGAGCACTCAATTCTATTTCATATTCATAAGACATTCTGGAAAATGCTCTCAGGCTATATTGATTTTACATTACCCATTTCTTGTCTCAATGAGAGGCCATTTCAATGGCTGACGAGCAGATGGTATGTCCAAGAACTTCAGTCAGGTGGACAACATCAGTGTTATCCTTGTATTCTTCTGTCCAGTTTTAATCTGGAAGGACCTATTAGAAATGTTCCAAGATCTCTAGTCACAGACCCCCATTTCTTGGCCTTCAGCTCAGGATGTATTGACTGTGTTAAGCTCCACAGGACACCCACACTGGTGTACGTGGACTTAAAGGGCATCTCTGCCCCAGGGATCCCCGAGCCAGTCTGATTCCTTCCGTTAGGCCTTGGCAACCTTGATGTTGCCCCTATTTAGCCCTAGGTTGCTTCACAAGCCTCACATTGATCTTTCAAGTCTGCCAACTGAGATTCACTTCTTAGGGCTAGGGACCCCTCCACATGGGCCTTCTACCAAGACAAAGCTCTGTCTACGTAGGACAAGTGGTCACTTAGCCTCAGAAAGAATCAATCCTGCAGTGATCTTTTCTACCTCTTTTTAAGGAAAGCTCCAAGGAGCCTGAGAAGTCTGCCTCACTGTGAGAGGGAAGTAGGAAGAAACAAAAGAAAGGATAATAAACTGTTGACATTAGCACCCCCATGGGACTATCAGCCCCGGAGGATATTAAGACATTTTACTTCTTTGATTCAGCGCCCAGAACAGGGACTGACACAGAGCAAACAGTCAAAATGTGTCAAACATTTGGATTCCAGACTCCCTCTTAATTTGGCTGAAGGAAATTTGACTCATTTGGAAATAAAGAGAATTTGAATGGTGCCTAAAAGACCCTCAAACTAAATATATTTAGATACAGGAATAGTAAGGGTGAGGAGACAGCTCTCTGTGGTCATGGACGTGTGCGTGCCTCCTTTGGTAAGTCCCAAAGATCTCCCCAAGGGGCTGTGTGTCACTCTCCTGACTCAGAGAATGCAAACAGGCATAGCCCCCTCCTCAGAAAGAGAGGGAGTGGGTGTCCTTGGCATGATTTAAAGAACAGAAGAACCAAGAGTAGCATTTTTTAATTGATTTGATTCCCCTATTTTTTATTGTTTTTTTTTTTACCATTTAACCCCCTTATACCCCCTTCTATATGCAACTGCCAGAACCCCTCAATGGTGTTAGAGATCTTGGAAGCAGACACATCCAATACTACATTGCCCTAGTTTGTTTTAAGGGGTAGGTTACGTTAAGGCTATTACACTGTTTCTGCCCCACTGGATTCAAGATGTATACTAAAACTAGTCTCTCATTTACTATCATCCCTGTACTACCATGGGAATTTGTGATGGACACCAAACCTCTTGCTCGCACTCTTGTCCGAGCCAGTTGTCCCAGGATCAATTGATACACGTATTCACTGAATAAGTATTTAATGAGCGTCTACTGTGTGGCAGGAATCCTACTGAGAACAGGGAATATGCAACACAACAAACTGACAACAAACTGATGGCAACAAACTGACCTACTTCTTGCCCTCATGAACTTAGAGTCGAGTGGAAGAAAGGAAAGCAACCATAAACCAATTAACATATAATCAGTGCTTCGAAGAGGGGCCTGATTGAGATAAGGCCAAAAATAGTGTTATTAGGAAAGTCTTCTTTAAAGAAGTGACATCTATGTTCGAATGAGTAGGAGGTGACTAGGCAGCAGAGAAAAGCATATGAGGCCAAGGAAACAGCATGTGCAAAGGTCCTGGGGCAAGAAAGAGCTTTACACATGTGACGGAGTAAAGGAAAGCCAGAGTGGCTAGAGTGTGGTGAGAAATGTTTGATGATGCTGGTGAGTATGTGGGGGACTTTGGAGGCCTTGTTATGGATTTTAGAGTTTGTGCTAAAGTTACAGGAAGCCCTTAGAGGACAGAAAGCCCCTAGTAAGTGAGAGAATGAATGGCAGGATCAGGTTTATATTTCTAAACAGTCCTTCTGGGCTGCTTCTCTGTGCAGAATGAGTTGAAAGGAATCAAGAACGGAAATGAGACTTTCAATTAAGAGACTTTCAGTCACGCATTGCACCGGGCAAAGCATGATTATGACTTTGACTGGGGGATAGTGGTAGCAATGACAGAGAGGGGGTTGGAAGGACGTGAAAGTCAGCTGCGAGGTGGACACGGCAGGATCCAAGCTGCCTGAGATGTGGTAGGATAACAGCTTTCAGGAACACTCTCTTTCTAGAGAAACTTTTCTAAATGTAACTCCCCTTCTCAGTGATAGATGAAAAGCTGAAAGAAAAAGGAAATTGCGTTTGACCCCACTCTCCCGCCCATTGACTCCTGTGGAGCCCAGGCCACGCCACACACACTTCTGGCATTAGAAATAACTTTGCCAAGAAAAGCACCATTGACACCACTTGTGCCCAGAGCCGCTGTTATCAGTGTGGCTTGTCCATTCTGGTCTCCTGCATGCCAGCATGTATAGAAGGTTACATTCTATTGCCTTCCCAGGAAACCAAGGACGCCTGTGTGAGGAGTAGAGAGTGGGGTAAGTGATGTACTCCATTGAGTTAGCCCCATCAACTTTAATAGAACTTCTGCGTCTCAATTTATCTCAAATAGTTTGGAAGAGAGAATAGCTCTTTTGCGGGGGAAAATGATGTTTAATGTTGTTATGTAAAGTCGTATCTCCATTCAATCATTTTGTAAAGCGATCTTTTTTTCAAGTTTCAAGTGACGGTCCGCAGTCTTTCAGAATTGAGTAAATCCAGACTCACTGGAGTCAGACTGATCATACATAATTCTGTATTAAACATTAATACTCCCTTCTTATTATCCCTCTCTGTAGCCAACAGAGTTTCTGCTTTTCATGGGGACCACGCAGTCAGGTATTTCCTCACTTGGGCATCTCTTCTGTCCTGTTCTTTGACAGCCACGGGGGTAAGTGTGAAGACAGGCAGGTATCCCTCCACTCCATCAGCCTCTTTTCTGGGGAAGGCTCTCTCTGGTTCAGGATCGTGGGCCCGAGGATGTCCACACAGAGGGCTAATTAACTAGTCATCAGTTGTGAATTAACTTGCCCTTTGAATTTGAGGGATTGTGAGTTGATTGACCTCCTCAAAAGTAAATTTTTATGCATTTGGTAAAATCAGTCATACCAAGACCCACTGAATATGTATTGATTAACCTACCACGGCCGATGAACCACTGAACTTGATGAACACGTACCAGCTCTACCCAGGTAACTTTTACCTCATTGGCATGAAGTTGGAATCTGGCTCTGTTCAAAAAACTCTCTTATTAAATGAAACCAAAGTACTCTGAAAGGCGTCCTTATAGGATTGTGAGCCATGTATCCCTTCATCAGACTTATTCCTTCTCATTCTCAAGCATCTTTGTTCTGGCACCTTCAACAATATGTATTTTGAGATGCAGTTCAACTGCCATATTCTCTACGACGCTCTTCCTGTGGACAGAACTACCGCCACCCACCCACTCCTATTTCCATAGCTTTTCATAGTCGCTCCGCCACAGCTGCGGTGGGGGCTGGTGGGGGAGAGGTGGGTGCAGGGGTCAAGGCAAGGAAGATGAGGTCTCTGATTCTATCCGATCCCTCAGGCAGGATTCTCAGGGTGGAAGCCACCACACGCCAGGTCTGCACCTCACCCTTGCGGGGATGAAACCAGGCTCTGAGTTCCTCAAAGGTGACCCATGGCTTTGTGGCAGAGTCTTACTTATTAAATGTAGCAGGATAAAACATTTAACCCATTTCTCTGCATAAGTATTTTCTGAAACCAATCTAAACTTCCTATGAGCCTCTCTATTCCACTGAGTAGAGGGAAGGAAAATCACCTTATTTTTTTAAAGATTTTATGTATTTCTTTTTAGAGAGAAGGGAGTGGAGAGAGAAAGAGAGGGAGAGAAACATCAGTGTGTGAGAGATGCATCAGCACATGCCCCCAGCTGAGGCCCCAGCCTGCAACCCAGGCTTGTGTATTGACCAGGAATCCAAACAGCGACCTTTCACTTTGGAGGTCAGCACTCATTCCTTTGAGCCACACTAGCCAAGGCTATTATATGTCTTTTACCTTCACTATCTTGTTTGTATGAGGAAGATGCTCATATCTGTACCTGTACAAGGCTCATACAGGCTTGACCATTTCATTTGTAAGCAAATTAACACTAGGTCATATACCCAACCCACTAAGCTACACCATTCAGGCTAAACTTAACTTGCCAATTAAGTGTAATTGCAACTCTTCCGGGTAAGCCAGTCTCTTAACGGTAAAATCAATCCCTTTGAGGACATTAACTTTCCTTCTCTTTGTGTTATTTTTGTAACCGTCCTAAAACTCCCCCAAGGCAAGTAAATAGAACTGGGATGGGGTTGCAGGGTGTGGGGGCAGGGAAGGGAAGGAGCAAGGAAATACAAAGAGAAATTCATGGCAATACATTTTAAAATACTATGTCTGACACACCATACTAAAACTAAAACATAAACTAAAAAAACCATTTATTAATTGATGGTGGAAATTCTAGTGTCCAGAATTTGACCTCCCTTCCCCATACCCCATCCTGTCATGGAGAGCTCCAGAAAAGCACTTTACTAGTTAGAGTGTTGCTTGGTGAGCATGAAATCCCAACAACAGCAACAACAAAAGTCAAATTGTGTATAAGGACATTCTAATAAGCCCTGGGGAAAGCCTGCTACCCGGCCCTGTTTCCAAGGCCAAGACAACTTTTCTCTGGTTTTCTTCTATCGGTGGGTTTTCTTCTTCTTTATCCCAGTTTTCTCATTCAGGGCAACAATGGACATTCACGGAACCTTTCTTGCTGAGGCCAGGACATGCCTCTGTGTGGTCTGCTTTATCTTTCTGTGAGTGTAGTAACATCACAGTATTTGCAACGGCCCTGTGCCTTTGGACTGGGAGAAAGCCTGTCTTTTACTATTACGTGAAAGACTTTACATCAGGGCTCCCCAGTCTCTGGGCCTCAGACTGGTACCAGTCTGAGCCTATTAGGAACTGGGCCATTCATCGGGAGGTGAGCTTGAATTTGAATGTAATGCACTTGAATCATCCTGAAACCATCCCCTACCTCAAGGTCCATGGAAAAAGTGTCTTCCACGAAACCAGTCCCTGGTGCCAAAAAGGTTGGGGACCGTTTACATAATACTTTTTTCTCCTCTACCAAAGTCTTTTACTGTTATGTGCTTAGCCAATCAAACTGAGAAATTGTAAGAACACTTATCACATTCAACCTCAATTATAGTGGAAGCCACAGTACAACAGACAAAAGCTACTGCAACCTGGGTAGATACTCCTGCCACACGGGCGAAGTAACAGTTGTTATCCGAGTCCTGGGAAAAGACTGTAAGTTCAATCCTATTGTGTATTTACCTCTACCACATGAGTTTAGGTAAATTAAGCTCTCTACCCATAATTAACATAGCTGTAAAATGTAAATAATTTAGTGACAACCTATAATGGGATGTTTAAATGGATGTGTCAACCTGAGCCACCAGGTGTACAGACATCATTCTGGGTGTGTCTGTGAGGGCGTTTTGGATGAGATCCACTTCTGAATCGGTAGACTAAATAAAGTAGACTGCCTTCCCTGGTGGTGGTGGGGTGGGGGGGGGCGGCATCCCATCGGTTGAAAGCTGACTAGGACAAAAAGACTGACCTGCCTGCGAGTAAGAAGGAACTCCTCATGCCTGACTGTTTGAGCTGGAACATTGGCCTTTTCCTGCTTTCACACTCAGACGGAAACGTCGGCCTGCCTGGGATCGTGGGCCTGCCAGCTTTCAGAATGGAACCCTCACACAGGCTCTCACGGTTCCTGGGCCTTCAGACTCAGATTGGAACTACACCATTCGCTCTCCTCGGTTCCGGCTTGCCCATTGCAGCTCTTGGGACTTCTCGGCCTCTGTAATTGCAGGAGCCACTCCTTAAGAATAAATTCCTTTCTCTATGTACATTCCGTTGGTTTTGTTTCTTTGGAGAACCAAAGAAACCATCTGATACCATCTGACTAATGCAGATTTGGGCACTGAGAGTGGTTGGTAAACAAATACAACAATGAGAGCAGCTAGTGGCTGTTAATACCACTGGATAAAATGTAGAAAGAAAAGGCTGGACTCAGGGATTTTAATTCCAGTTTATGTGCTCCATAAATAACCAAAAGCTTCTGTGTGTGCTCTGAGGAACATCCTTATCTCCTGTAGCCACAGGGCCGAGATTGCTAAAAATCAAACCCAGAATCTTATCTTGTGACCGGCTAAATTACAATGTAAGTTGAACTCCCAGCCTCCCCGGGTGCCCACCGTGAAAGAGAGGGCATGGAATGGTGAAGGCATGCCATAAAGTTGATGTGAGAATTAAGGCAGATAATTCATGAAACGCTTTTAGCAGAGCTCCGAGTATGCGGTAAACACTCATTAAGCATTTTTGTGTCTCTGTTTCTGCAAAATAAGTGGCTTATTTTCAGTTCATCTCTAATCAGGAAGTGGCTCTACTCACCACAGGAGATTTCACTTCTGCACCCACTATCCCCTCATCGGAAAGACAAGGTGATACAGCCCTGGCCGGTGTGGCTCGGTGGACTGAGTGCCAGCCTGCACACGGAAAGGCCTCCAGTTCAAATTCCCAGTCAGGGTACATGCCTGGGTTGTGGGCCAGGCCCCTAGTGGTGGGAGGGTGAGAGGCAACCAATCAATATATCTCTTGCATTTGGTATTTCTTTCCCTCTCTTTCTTCCTCCCTTTCCCTCTCTATAAAAATAAATAAATGAAATCGTTAAAAATGTAATATGGTTACTTCTCACTGCCATATATAATTCTCAGCTTATGTATATTATGTGATCTTACAAAACTTTAAAAGGCTACTAAATAAATTCAAGATGGTTATTCATTTTTAATTCCCCTTGTTCAATTTAAAAAAAAAAATCAGTTGTGCAGTTTTTCCTTCTATACCCCCTCAGTCCAGATCCAGGAGAAGTTGGGCTGCCGTGGTGGGCAGGGTGTTTGTGATCGTGATAGTCTTCGGTACAAATGACAGAAAATCCCACTGCCAACAGTGTAAACAACTAAGGACATTTATTGACTCCAATAACAAGAATTCCAAAGGTTGAGCAACTGTAGAAGCGACATCATTACAGCCGCAGTTCCGTTTACTTCTCTGCAACTCATTTGACTCAGACCTGGTGTATCGTTTTTGTTCTCAGACTGGCGCCTCTCGTGGCCCCAGTGTCCTCAGCCTTAGGACAAAACAAAATCCAAAGGGAAAAGCCGCCATCTGTTTGTTTCCTAAAACAAGGAAAATGTCCCCCTAAATTCCCAAGGGTCTCTTTTAGTCAATTTCCATTGTCTTCAGATGTCTCTGACATCTCATTGGCCAGAATGATGTCACATGGCCAAAAGACACCCCCATGATTGGTCTACACCAATTAGCACTCACCTGTGGGGGAATTGTCCAAACGCAGGGACCCACTTGGGTTGTATCAGGAAAAAGGAAGGTTAAGCTGCCAACAGTATATGCAGCAGAGATTTATAAACCAATGAGACTTTCTATCAGACGCAATAGGAATCTGTGAAGAGCACATGTAAAGAATGAGAGAGAAAAGCTCCCAATCATGTTTAAAACACAACCATGAAACATCAGAGTTGCCAGCTTAGGAATAAATAAAACCCAGACACTGGGAGGGCTGCCAGGTCCAGAATTATTAATTATTTGTGTATTCAAAGGCACGTAAACTATTGCCTTTGAGGTAGACGGTCTACCCACCCTCAAAAGGGAATGTGGTAGGGTAAAAGTCACTGGGACTCACACATGCGCATACACAGGAAGGTGACAAGTGTTCCACATGTAATTTAAATGAGAGGGACTTCTGCCGTCAGCTCATGAAGACATGGAAGGAGAGAACGGCTTAGAGAATCAAAACGTCTGTACAGGTTAACTCAGGAGTAATATTCGCCCAGGAGTTACAGAAAATGCTTGGAATGTGTCAGAAACCAGAAGGGCATCTCCCCACCTCCATTTTCTTTTGTTACAAAAAGAATTAGTGGAAATAGGAAAAGCCGGTGGGGCAAACTATGCCATTTGGCAACTCAAAATGCCAGTACTGGATCACGTTGTTGTTCGTGGTCAGCTGAATGGACATGTACGTCAGTGGATGCTTGGCTCATCTCTATACCCATGGGAAAATCTTACTTGTCTAAGTCAGCACGGTGGTCTCACATCCTATGCCTGTGATCATTTTAGGCATAAACATGAGATACTTTTTGGCCCATAGACTACCAAGCAAAATAAAATAGAAATTATAAACTCACTCCTGGTCCTAACTTGATGGACTCTCAGACCATCAAGAACAAAGAGAAAATTGTAAAAAAGCTTTCAATAAAGAGGAAAAAACCCACAAAGTAATAAGAATCAGGTTTCTCATTGGCAACCATGGATGCCAAAATAAAAAGACCAAAATGCTAAGAGAAAATAATTGTTACCATCAAAGCCTATGTGTATAAAAATTACAATTAAAGAGTGAGAGCAAAATATAGAAAGAGGAACACGAATCTTTTTAAATAATAACTTGAGTTTCTCCTTTGGAAAAATAGCCAAATGGATGATACAGCCAAGAATTAAAAAGATGGGTGATAAGAAACAGGGAGGAGCAAAGAAACTATTAAAGCACAGTCATATTCAACAATTACTGATTGTAAAATAATCAATAACCTGAGCCCTGACTACTGTGGCTCAGTTGGTTGGATATATCATCTCACAAAGCAAAAGTTTGCCAGTCTGGTGCCCAGTCAGGGCACATGCCTGGGTTGCAGGCTCAGTGCCCGGTCAGGGGGTGTAAAAGAGGCCGCCTATGGATGTTTCTTTCTTACACTGGTGTTTCTCTCCCTCTAGGTCTCCCTCTCTTCCCTTCTCTCTGAAAAATAAATCTTCAAAACTCAGTAATCTGAAAGTAATGTAGAAAGACAGTGTTTGCTGAAGTGCTTGTCTCTGTGGGCAGAAATGTAAATATATTGATTATATCTTGTGGGGTTTTTTGACTTTTTAAAAAGATTGTACTGAATTTTTTATTACCACTTACTTTCTTACACCGCTTCCCCTCACTGCAATCACCACACTGTCTGTTGTCCTTGCCCACAAGTTCTTTTTCCTTTTTGCTCAATCCTTCTGCTCCCTAATTCCTTTCTATAGCTGTCAGCCTGTTCTGTCTATGAATCTGTCTCTATTTTGCTTGTTAGTTCAGTTTGTTCATTAGATTCCACATCTGAGTGAAATCATATGGTATTATTTTAAAGAAACAGAAATTAATGAATCAGGAAAAAGTAAACTTGATGGATAAACCTAAAGCCGTTCTTGAAAAATATCAACAAAATAGAGAAGGATTTAGCAAGTCAGACTGAAAGGAAAAAGAGATAGCATGCAAATAAACGACAAGGAATATGTGAAAAATTATAAGAGAAAAAATGTGTTCTAGAAAATATGGGTGAAAATTTATTTTCTCCACAATAAATTTTAAAACTAGTCAATATGAGAAAGCACAATTAGTTCCTCAATGAATGTAATTCACCACATTAACAGATTGAAGGGGGAAAGCATTATGAAAATTGTAATAGTTAACTCATATAGGAATTTCTGTGTGCCAGGCACTGTTCCAAGTGCTTGAAATACATTAATTCATTTAATTTCAATAAATGCTATGAAGACACTTGATTAAACTCAATCCAATTCCTGATTGAAATTGTAATAATATCTTTTACAAATAAAAAGAAGTATTCCTATTCTTAAAAGAAGGAAGTTAAAGTATCTACTGGCAATCTATACCAAGCATTACACTTGATGGTGGTATTAGAGCTCTTTGTATCAAGTGTCACAAACTCAACTCAAAGTAGTTTAAACAGAAAACATTTCTACAAATAACTTCGAAGTTCCAGGAAATTTATCTAGATTGGCAGTACCTGGATCCAAATTGGGTAAATAAAACATTGGGTAAATAGCAACATATCCTGGTGCATATAAACGAAGACTCAATTTACAAAAATCGAAAGTACGTAGAATTTATCAGAAATATTCCGGATGTACCCACACCCTGGTCCTTTGATTGCGACCATTTTTAGTCCAGTTCATTCAAGATAAGGTGACTAGAGAGAAATCAGGAGAGTCCCCTCTCCTCACCCCATCCCTGCCTTTTCCTCATTTTTTGTCTCCCCACCTCATCTCACCCTTAGCCCTTGCTCACAGGTGGCTTCTGGTTTGTGGGAGGTGTTGCCTGAAAAACTTCTGGATCTCTCCCCAGGCGTGCTCCTGGGCAGCCGCATGCCCAGCAGGTTCCCCTCCCCAGAGCAGGGTTAGGAACTTGACCACACTCCGTGAGGCGTAGCATAGGGGCATATAAGGTGGCTCTATTAAGTGGCCTGCCCCAGGGTAGACCAGCATCCTTCCATTGCTTTTCCCATGACTCTTCAGCTGCTCCAGGGCCTGCTTAGCATGTTCTTTACTGTTTAGAGAGTGGTCATTCTCTCCTGTTATGAAGAGGATCTGCCCCTGAGCCTTTTCGATGGGCAACACGCTCTGCTGATTCACTTTATCCCGGGGGTCTCCCCAGTAGTGGAAGAGGCGCACGGCTCCTGAGACGTCAGTATCCATGCGCTCCATAAATGAGCGGATGGGTGACATAACCAGATCCTTGTACTTGAATGGAAAGTCAAAGACCGAATTGGCCCCACTGATGCAGACGGTGGCAACCACCTGCTTCAGGAAGCAGGCCATGGCCAGCCCAATCTCTGCACCTTTGCTCAGAGATATCACTCCAACTCCTGGCCCTTGGATCTGAAATGCAAAATAAAGGGAACCCGTTACAGGCCATACACTGACTGAGAAGGGGCAGCTAGTGTGATGGACAGTCAGAAAATGTGGGGTGGGGGTCCTGGCACTCAGGTTCACCAGCTTCTGTGACTGAGAGCACTACCTACCTACCCTCTCTAAGCCCTATTGTCTTATGGGGATGATAATATTACCTTCCTGGCAGGATTGTTATTACTGAGGATCATCAGAGGCAGACTTACATAAAAGTCTAAAGGATCCAGTGCGTCAGCAACCTTTGACATCACAAGAGCAGAGGCGTAGCTTTCTGAAGAATCAAACTCTTCTCTCCAGCTAGGAAAAGAGGTTTCCTAGGTTCTTTCAAATAACCGCGTTAGTGTAGTTCCTATTGAAATAGCATTTGCAGCACATTCATAATCCAAAGGCTAATCCTAATGAGAAAAGATTTGGATTCTACCAACAGGCCAATTTCTGTACCCAGTCCAACAGGAAAAGTAGTAGGTGGTAGGAGGGAGTCCTTCCTTCTGTGACAGGCTGCGGTAACACAGAGCAGGGAAGAATCCGAGAGATGAGGGAGGAAAGGACCGGCATTCTGGACGGAAAATAGCAAAGACATAGCCACCTACTACACTTCTTTTTCTCACAATTGTATTCCTAACATCTTTCTGTCATCAGAATCATCTGGAAAAAAAAAACATTTTGAATTTAGAGCTTTCCAAGATCCAATTGTTCAAGTTTGTACTACAATTGGGCTGAGGAGGCCCAAGAATTTGATACTATAAAATACTTCCTAGGAAATCTTGTGTATATCCACACTTGGGAACCACCTGCCTGAGGAATGAATAGTGGAGCGAGAGAGAAGGGCGGTAACTGGAGATAGGAAGCTGATTAATACGCAACGGCAATATCACAGGTGAGACAGGATGAGAGAGCAAACTAAACAGTGGTAGGAAGGGTAGACAGGGTGTGATGTGTTGAGAAAGATTCCAGAGTAGAATCCAAAACACTTTGGAATGGGCTGAGGGTGTGGGNTCAGGTTCACCAGCTTCTGTGACTGAGAGCACTACCTACCTACCCTCTCTAAGCCCTATTGTCTTATGGGGATGATAATATTACCTTCCTGGCAGGATTGTTATTACTGAGGATCATCAGAGGCAGACTTACATAAAAGTCTAAAGGATCCAGTGCGTCAGCAACCTTTGACATCACAAGAGCAGAGGCGTAGCTTTCTGAAGAATCAAACTCTTCTCTCCAGCTAGGAAAAGAGGTTTCCTAGGTTCTTTCAAATACCGCGTTAGTGTAGTTCCTATTGAAATAGCATTTTGCAGCACATTCATAATCCAAAGGCTAATCCTAATGAGAAAAGATTTGGATTCTACCAACAGGCCAATTTCTGTACCCAGTCCAACAGGAAAAGTAGTAGGTGGTAGGAGGGAGTCCTTCCTTCTGTGACAGGCTGCGGTAACACAGAGCAGGGAAGAATCCGAGAGATGAGGGAGGAAAGGACCGGCATTCTGGACGGAAAATAGCAAAGACATAGCTACCTACTATGTTTCTTTTTCTCACAATTATATTCCTAACATCTTTCTGTCATCAGAATCATCTGAAAGAAAAACATTTTGAATTTAGAGCTTTCCAAGATCCAATTGTTCAAGTTTGTACTACAATTGGGCTGAGGAGGCCCAAGAATTTGATACTATAAAATACTTCCTAGGAAATCTTGTGTATATCCACACTTGGGAACCACCTGCCTGAGGAATGAATAGTGGAGCGAGAGAGAAGGGCGGTAACTGGAGATAGGAAGCTGATTAATACGCAACTGCAATATCACAGGTGAGACAGGATGAGAGAGCAAACTAAACAGTGGTAGGAAGGGTAGAGAGGGTGTGATGTGTTGAGAAAGATTCCAGAGTAGAATCCAAAACACTTTGGAATGGGCTGAGGGTGTGGGGAAAGGGAGAGGGAGGGGACCACATAGGCAATAATGACAAGGTGGATATATTAGGTTCACTGTACACTAGACCAGTGATTTTCAACCGTGTGTCACAAGAATGATTAAAACATGCAACACCTGACTACTTAGTCAGGGGCACTGACCTCTGTTCCCTTAGACTGCCAAATTCAAACATGAGAACAGCCAACATGACAATAGCCGTCTGGTGAGAATGAATCAAAATTATATCTATTTTTGTCAGATTGCAAAACATATATATTTGGGGTATGGTACAGAATTTTATTAATCAGTTTATGTGTGCCATGAGATGAAAAAGCTTGAAAATCACCATGCTAGACTCTCGGCTAAGTGCTCTACACATATTATCTCAGTCAGGCCTTCCAGGAAAACTGAGATTTGGTGAGTCTCAGCCTCCGTCAAGTTACAACAGTATCAAGGGGAGGAGGGAGGAATTGAGCCTCTTCTGCTGAATGTAACTCCAAATTGAGTTTGGGCAATTGCCCTTTCTCCCCAGACAATGCCACAAGTAGTTAAATTTGAAATGAAAAAAATAAGAACTTGGAAACATTTTGTGTGGGATTTAATTCCTTTTAGGTAGTGTTTTCGAAAGAGATAAAAAGGCTACAAAAATTGCACGTGTGCTGCTGCTGCTGATGGTGGTGACATTGAAAATGAAGATACCGATGTGCTCCAATAGGAAACCCAGCTTTCCAGGGAGACAAGGACACAAGGGAGGGAGGGAGGATGACTTAAGGCCTGGAGCAAAGACATCGCCAGTAGGGCTCCGTCACGGGCCATGTGGCTTTGGCCCATTATTTCACCTGACTGTGCTTTCTCATCTGAAAAATGAGGACGATGTCAATAATACTCATTTCACAAAGTTCTCATGAGCATCACTTAAATGAGACAGTATATATAAAGTGTTTAGCTGAGAGTCTAACAAAGCTCAATGTTAGCTGGTATGATTATTTTACCACTGTTGGGTTGAACAATAAGAAATACAGTAACTGATATTTGAATACTTTTTAACTAGAAAATGATAAGTTAATATGGTTCAACTTAATGGAATGTCAATCTTGACACCTGACCATCTGCTGTTTATCCTTAAGTATCTTTTTTGAATCATTACTGCAAATACCAGTACTCTGCGGTCTAATGAAGTGAGCAACGTCAGCTGTTATTTAATTCCTAGAAAAGACCTAAGTTATCCAATGTACTATTCCAGTCCTTATCAAACTTGAATGTGCCTACGAATTACCTGGGGATGTTGTTAAAATGCAGATGTTGGTACAGAGACAGGACCTGAGAGTTTACAGGACCTCAAAGGCTCCTAGGTGATGCCGAGACCTCTGGTCCAGGGACCACATTTTCAATAGCACAGTGATGCTTGACAAACAGATCTAAAATCACCCTTCCCTTCCCTAGCCTAGCTCCTGACACTGAACCCTTACTTAAAGCATAATTCTGCTCCTGGATCCGAAACTAAAGAGCTAATGCAGCCAAGTCAGGTGGGGCAGCTAAGTCAGTTTTGCTGATAATCCTGGTCTGCTCTCATAGCCCAGCTCTTATTTTGAACTTCTGCATTGTTCTCAGTCTCAGGACTCTTTAGTGTGATTTATGCCAGCATCACCCCATGCTGAGATCATCTCTGAAGTCTGAAAACATGTCAAGCCTGAGAATTGGTGGCCGATTTGAGATTTGAGATTGGTGGCCGATAAAACACGGAAGAGCCTCTTGTGAACAAATCACAAGCACTTACTTCCACTCTCTGTTATTGTCCTCTTGATGCCAGTAAGCACTGAGCTGACCTCTCGTCAGCCCCACAGTCCCACAAGGTAGACGCTGTAGTAAACTATTTCAGTAGTAAACTCGTGTGTTGTGCTCAAGTCTAAACAGATTGGTAAAATGGGTAGAACTGACGTCGGCGACATTTTTGTCCATTGCTATCAGATTGCAAGGTAAAAGGAAGAGTATTTTAAATACCTTGGGATGAGCTAGTAGCAAGTTGACAGCTTCCTCAAAATATTCCAGGTCTACCTCCAGCAGTAGTTCGGGCAGGTCTTCATAGGCAAAATATGCTAACGCCAGGACTGCAAAGCCATGGGCAGCCAAAAGACTGGCTCGGAATTCCACTAGACCCCCCGAGCCCCCATACAAATCGATGATTCCAGGGAAAGGGCCTTCTCCTGAGAACAAGAAAGAAGAGAAGGAGATTAGAAACAGTGAAAAGGGGGTCAAGGGGACAGCACAGTTGAAGAAAAATGGTTTCCATCTCTTCACACCAACACACAAGGGCAAATTAGTTTTAAAGGACTGCAGGAAATACTAGTTCTCCAATACTTGGTGTCGTCTGTTTTTGGTTTTTTATCCCCGCCCCCCATGAACACTGTTTCCTCTACCACCAAAGATTAGTCTCACCTGGGGGGAGGAAAAGGACTCCTCGCAGGCGGCCTTCCCGGATCTGCACCCGCTGCGTCCCTGGGCGTCGGAACCAGCGCTGCACCACCTGACTGGCATCCGGCTGAACCGTGCCCGACTCGGGGAGGCAAGCCAAGTTGTATATGTCCAAAGTGACAGAAAAGGGGCTGTTCATCACATCCTTCTTAATCAGCCTACTGAAAGGCCTCTCAGGCTTCAGAGACCAAAAGAGGCCCATCGGGTGGACCCCTACGTAATCGCCTCCTAAGGAAGGAGCCTGTTTCAGGTCCAGCTCACCAGCCTCATTGGCCCTGTAGAAGGCTTTGGACCAGAACAGATTTCCCCTCTCGTCCTTCAGAGATGCTCTGAGGGTCACCAGCTGCATTGGAGGCAGGCCGGTCGCTCGGATGTGCACGGGCTCATCAGCAAGGGCACTTACTGGGGTGGCGGTCAGCTGGGTCATTGGCATCTGGCCAAGGGACCACTGAGTGGTGTTTTCTGCCCTGCAGTGGAAGAGGAGACTTTGAGTTGGAGCCCTAAATTCTGAAGAAAAGGTCCAGACAAGGCGTATGTTAGGTCTAGCCAAGGTAGACTCCTTGGAGTCAGTGCACGGTATGCAGAACATTTGGAGGAGGGAGAAGATGTGCATTATTCTCATTTTACCTAGGAGGAAGCAGGTTCAGGGACATGGTGAAAGTCTTATAAATAATTAATAGTAAACTGGAAATTCAAGCTAAGCCTGGCACCACAGCCTCCCGTCTTATCCATTATAACAGTGTAGTAAATCTTAGTTCTGCGGTTTTAAGTAAATTGAGCTTTAGTTCCTCAGTTGAGACAATACCCATAGGACCAATTCACAGGGTATTCGTTAGCACCCAAAGGGACAATTGTGATCAAGGTCTTATAGGAAGGATCCATGCTGCTTTTCAGCCCCCAGCCTCCCTGGGCTGCAGTTACATAAACAAGAAGTGTATTGTGGGCGTGTCTGTGGTTTTGTCTCTAATTCCACCCTGCCCTTTTCACAGTTCCTATTATTTTTGTTCTTTTTAAGGGAAAATAACCTTGTATGATCTTGTTTCTGCTTTTATGCCTTTACAAGGGAGCGATAAATGTAAAAATGTTGTTTGTAGTCAAGAGACCATAATATACATTGGATCAGCCATTTTTTTACGCAGCTCAGTTATAAGAAAAATTGGGGGTGTTTCTGTTTTCCTTCCTTCCCTCCTTCTTCTTTCCTTCTTTCTCTCATTTCTTTTACACCTTATTTCTCAAAGGTTTTGAACTATCTACAGATAAACAAATACAGAGTAAAATAGAAATAAAATAGAATCTGGGAAAATNTAGTAAATCTTAGTTCTGCGGTTTTAAGTAAATTGAGCTTTAATTCCTCAGTTGAGACAATACCCATAGGACCAATTCACAGGGTATTTGTTAGCACCCAAAGGGACCATCGTGATCAAGGTCTTATAGGAAGGATCCGTGCTGCTTTTCAGCCCCCAGCCTCCCTGCGCTGCAGTTACATAAACAAGAAGTGTATTGTGGGCGTGTCTGTGGTTTTGTCTCTAATTCCACCCTGCCCTTTTCACAGTTCCTATTATGTGTTCTTTTTAAGGGAAAATAACATTGTATGATCTTGTTTCTGCTTTTATGCCTTTACAAGGGAGCGATAAATGTAAAAATGTTGTTTGTAGTCAAGAGACCATAATATACATTGGATCAGCCATTTTTTACTCAGCTCAGTTATAAGAAAAATTGTAGGTATTTCTTTTTTCCTTCCTTCCTTCCCTCCTTCCTTCCTTCTGTCCTTCCTTCCTTCCCTCCTTCCTTCCTTCCCTCCTTCCTTCCTTCTTCCTTCTTTCCTTCTTTCTCTCATTTCTTTTACACCTTATTTCTCAAAGGTTTTGAACTATCTACAGATAAATACAGAGTAAAATAAAAATAAAATAGAATCTGGGAAAATACGAACTAGAATCAGAGGCTTTGAACAAAGAAAACCTGGAGCATGAAAAGTAGAGCATTTCGTGAGCGGTGCGTTTGGCACTGAGTTAGCGAGAGCCACGGGAAAGAAGGCCACTTGCTCAGTTTCATTGTTCTAATTATTCTCATAGAAACAGTTATCAGTTCCTGGGGGGAGGGGGCGCGACAGAGTGAGGTCTTTCCAAATTTAGCTCTAAAAAGAACGTCTTGTTTGAGACGTTAACAAAGTATGTACTATTTTTTCAGTAATATCTTTACATACATTGTGGTAGAAGGTGTTTCCTCAAAAAGCTCGATTCTCCAAGGCATCCTTAACTTCTTATGGGGAGATACATAATAAAGGCTTTGGGGTTTAGAGTTGTGAATAGAGAAGCTTCTGGAGAAAAGAAACTGGCTCTGGCAGGGCAGGGACAAAAAAGCAATTTTCGGCTGTGGAAAGAGTCATTAGAGCAGGCAATGGTCAAGGGGAAAATGCCTTTTTGAACTTACTCTAGAAGTGATTTTCTGCAAAGACAACACCCCCAACCAACCTGATCCTCTATCAACACCCAGGATTACTGCCCATTCTCTGTACACCTAAACCAGGTGAAGCAGCTTTGAATTAAATGAATGATTGTGAGTGTTTTTTCTCAATACTGGGAAAGTCCTTGAAAAGGGGGCATCGGTTCAAATTTCATGGGCCTTACATTCGTGTTAGTGAGATGAGACCATGATTTAAAAAAACCCTACATCCCCTGCAACATTTTGATGCTCTGTAGGTATTGTCTGATCTGATCCTTCCGGTAAGCCTGTGTATCCGCTGTTTCCTTTGTCCCCCTCCAAAGAGACCACGAAGAAGGGATCATTGGTTTCCCCTGTTCGATACATCCTTTCCAACTCTTCTTGTTATTAGCCTCCTTCTCAAAACTTCTATACAATGTATTGGCTCAATATAGATTTTATTTTCAAGTTGAATTAATTTGAATTGCTTACCACATCCACTTCCCAGCATGCATCCTGCCTCTGGTCTACTCCTCCCTAGTGAACTTGCAAAGTCCTCAAGGGCAAGAATGATGTGCTAAAACTTTAGGGATCGTAATGATACTCATGTATCACACAATGTACATACTCAGGAATTAGGAGATGCCTGATGGGCAGGAAAAAATTAGCATCAGAAATGTAATAAAAATACTGTATTTATACAGTGCTCTTATAATATAAAATATTGAGGTTTCTTCCTCTTTATGTGGGAATTGCCTCCTAAAGCCCAGAGATGGACCGAGGGCCGTATGCAAAAGGACCGTGTTCGGTTTGTTGAGTCCATTCTCATTTTTAGATGCCAAGTCGTGGAGGCTGTTGGTGGTCAGTGAGTACTGTCTAGCAGGGAGAAGAGGATAGCAGACTGATCATGCTCGCCTCTCCGTCCTGAATTACCTACTCCAACTCCCCTCATGCCTGGGAGAATAAGTTAAGAGAGTAAACAAACTCTATTGGTGTAACGGAAAATCAGAGAAAATCTTGCATTCTACAAAACGAACTTTTACACAAGGCAACCCAGCCGCACACTGACACTTTGCTGTTATTGTAAGCATTGCACAGTATGAACGGTGTAAGAAGGGCACTGTAATACAAATTGTTTTTAGGGGATTTTCCTCATTTTGTTATTTATTATACTGTTTTACATTTTAATAAGCATTTGCATTTTACAAATACCTGTATGATCCAATATGGTGATTTTTTAAGATAAATCAAAAATGGAAGAAGAGGCTTGAAGGACTAGGGACAAGTCTGGTAAGATTAGTGATAGAGAATTGCCATCTTCTGACTCATTTCACAAAGGGCAGCCAAAAAAAATCACTCTTCACAATGAAGCTACTGGTTTATGTTAGTTGGTAATACAGCTTGTCCTGCTCCGCTGTTCATCGTCTTTAACAAGCAATCTAAAAAGGGACCAATGGCTCCAGGAAAATTGAAAAGAAAATCATATACGTCAACCATTTGACAAATAAAAGAACCGGTCGTTTTAAATGGCTATTGAAATGATATTCTCCCCCAATTCCAATTTTTCCTCTAACTGCAAGCGATTTTTGAGCAATGACTGCCAGATTCATATAAGGGTAACGTCTACCCCCTTTGGCCTAGCATTTAAGATCTTTCGCGTGGGGATGCTCTGCCTCAGGACTCTGGAGAACTTCCTTGGGTCCACAGGCAGAGCCTGAGCCACTGCATGACTTCAATGAGGGTGGAAGACCTATGCTCTACCCAGGACCATTCCTGAGACAGGAAGTCCCAGAGGAGGCTTTGCAAGATGGTTTCCTCACACGTCTCTCCCTATCTTCTGGGAGTCTACCATGGGGAAGTTTTCCCGCCCACCTCCCTGGTTTCAGAGCAGCATAGGACTTCCCAGCTCACTCCCACACTCCTTTGAGGCAGAGCTGCGGGCTGTATGGCCATTTTGCTGCAGGCAAGAGTTGGCTACTCAGCAACAGGGTATGTTACAACTGTGTGGAAGTCATCCATCCCCTTTTGTTTTAGGGACAACTTTTGGGCGCGGGAGACAAGGACCCGGAGAGCTGGCACTTTTAGCTTCGCTTGTCTTTACTACTACAGTAATAGGCTGTCTGAATCTAAATGTAGCTTGTTATATATATACTTACGAGCTCAATCTGTCACTCTTAGCCACATGTAATTACTTAAATTTCAACTAATTAAAAATAACTAAGACTGTGTTCCTCTGATTAAAGTCATTCTAACCAGATTTTAATTGCTTAGTAGGCACATATAACTAATGGCTGCTACCTTGGACAATGTAGATAAGACCATTCCTATCGTCATAGAATATTCTATTGAACAGCATTACTCTAGGTTATGAATTATTTCTCAAGGGCAGGAAATATACTTTGTTTAACACTCTGTCTCTCAGTTCACCAAAAGTGTCCTGCACGTATTAATTGCTCAGTGTTTGAAGAATGAAATGAAAGAATAAATGAAGATGAAAAAGCAAAAAAAAAAGAAATTGAAATTTCTCAGAAAAAGAGGATGAGGAAGAAAGAATAAAAGCCCAACTGAATTTTGATACCCTGTTACTGAAGTTGAGAGACTCCTTCAAACCCAATATAAAATGTATATTGGGCACAATAATATGTGCTGGAGCTGTTAGGGGCTGAAAGCTTAGTGCCACGCTGTTGAGCAGGTTCCAGACCACCTCCAGACTCCCAGGGGGAAGTGAGTCAAGTCTAGGCCCCTGGGAGAACTTGACCTGTTCAGAGGAAGGGCAGTGAAAAACTGTTAGAACACCAACTGAGATGCCGGAAGACAGGAATCAAAAAGATAAAAGAGAGCAAAGGTCATCCCCAGAAGTTAATGTTACTTATCAAGAAACAAAAATCCCATTCCTTTTAGGAGCCTGACTTTTTTTTATCACCAGCACTTCCTCCCCCCCTCCCTCCCAGCAATAAATTGTAGAAAAAAATTCTGAGTCCAGAAACAATCTCTCCATAAATTCACATTAGCTGGACCGTGATTTTAGTAGCCAAGTGAGCAATAAACCCTCACGGATACGAAGCAATGGTGCCACTGAGGAATGGGCTTGCCTGCTGAGAGGAAACACACGGAGCAGAATGAAAGCAGCCTTCCCAGCTCCCCTGCCGTGAAATCAGGAAGCTGGCCTGTCCTGTGAGGCCACGACAGCCCTGATTCTCCAAACACTCACCCTGAACTCCTGCTAGAAGCCGTCCAGAGCGGAATGGCGTGCGAGCCGACTGTAAGCAGCAAGCTCTGGGCACTTGTCTGTTGTTCCCTGATTTGTAACACCCCAGCCTACTGTTCGAAGTTCAAATTGTCTACCCAGAAACGGCAGGCAGCTCCTTCTTTTTAAGTTTCCAGCAACAGGATTGCCGTTTTATGCAGAGAGTCTGGGTAGAGGCTCAGTCTAGCTGGTGTGACTTTCAGTAAATATGTTTCATAATAGAGTCTCGTATTTCATGTCCCAGCTCTTGTTTTGTTTTGGGGTTTTGTTTATTTGTTTTTTATTTTGATTTTGGTTTTGTATTTATTTTAGAGAAAGAGGAAGGAGGGGAGAGGGAGAGGGTGGGAGAGGAAGTAGGGGGGAGAGAGAGAGAGAGAGAAGGATGTGAGGGAGAAACATCAATTGATTATAGTTCATGGTGGAGGCAAACCCACAACCCAGGTGTGTGCCCTGACCAATAATCGAATCTGCAACATTTTGGTGTGCAAGGCGATGCTCCAATTAACTGAGCCACCCAGCCAGGACCACAGCACTGGTTTTTAAGACTTCTCCCTTGACTCCTCCTTTCAATTCTCAGCTCTACTCTCCTTTACTTCAGTTCTTTCTGTTTCTCCTCCTCTAAGTCAGTGGCCTCTTAAGCAGCTGCCTTTTTTAGCACTTTCTAAAAAAGGCAAATCCTAAATATCCATCTTCAGAGCAGTGTGGGTTTAAGACTCACTGGAAATATCAGGGGGGAGACTTTGTAAAGCATATGATTACCTAACCACTAGGCTATATACATGAAAATAATACAAAATAATATTAAATGTGCAATGTAATTGAAAAATAAATTTAGAATTCTTTAAACAAAAAAAAAAAGACTCTTCTACAGAGTTTGCTAAAGATCCCTGAGCCTTGCACCAGGAGATTCTGACTTAGCAGTTCTGGGGTAAGTTTCCATGGAGATCTGTGTTTGAAACATGTTAATCCATTGCCCAGTTTGCGAACGACTCTTCCAAGGGGTGGTAGAAGCCCTCCCAGAACCTCCCCCAGCACCTCTGAAATGCTTCCCCCAGAGCCTCTGAAATCTGCCCTGTTGTTAATCCTGTCACTCAGTGCCCACTGTCAGAACATGCAAATGATCCAACCTATATGCTGTACTCTGTTTCCTGGCTGTGAATTCCCTGAGGGAGGGGAGCGTGTCTTTTAATTTTTGCTTATTTTGCAGTCAGTGAGGTATAGTTAGGAGACTGATCTCTGGAATCGAAGAGACCAAGACTGAAGCCCTGACTCCTTCATCATCGATCAAGGTGATGGCCCTCAGGCAAATTCCTTTACTTTCCTGTTGCAGCTCTCTAACTTGTGAAATGGGAGTGAAGTGATAACAAGTATTAAAAAGTGAAAAATAAGCCTGGAGGAAAAGGGCTGAACTTTTGGAAATCACGGACAGATTGGAATGTCTGGTGGGAGCAACAGGCAGTGAGGGGCCAACCATGTAGAAGGAGGGCTTTAGCAACTGTCCTCATAGCAATTTTGTGGAGGTGTGAAACGTGCAGAAAAAACTGTGAAGACTTCTAAGGAAGAAGGAATTCTACTCCCAGTCTGCCTTCTGCAATGTCGCCTCTTCCCTGCGTCTCCAGCCTGCTGCCAGCCTTGTTTCTCCCTCCCTCCCTCTCTCTCTCTCTCCCTCTTCCCCCATGCACACAAACACACACACACACTTAGGGTATATTGGCTGGGCCTGAGCATTTAACTGACATAAGACAGATTAACAGGAGAAAACCACATAAGTGTATTTAATGTAAGTTAATTTTTTTGTGACACAGGAGACCTCAAAAGGAATGAAGACCCAAGGAAATGGCAAAATCTACATTTTTTTTAATATTAGGTTGAACAAAAAGAGGCAATTGTGGAAAAATAAGTTATGTGGTGAGGCTAATGGAAGATCCAATTATTTTCACAAGGTCTGTTTGTGTAGAATTCTCTCAAATCTCAACTGCTTGTCCTTGAAGATAAGATTGTTACTTTCCTTCTGGGGTAAGGAGGACATCTTCCATCTGGGCATTTTATCTTCTGCTTTCAGGAAGAAAACAGGGAGGGTCTTGCAATCTGCTTTTTTCTTAAGTGCTAATAAATTTTATGTCAAAGAGGCATATTTCAGGGTGAGAGGTGACATATTCTAGTTTGCTTTAAAGGAGAGGAGAAAAAATAACATCATTAAAATGTCCATACTACCCAAAGCAATCTATAGATTCAATGCAATTCCTATTAAGATACCAATGGCATATTTTACAGAACCAGAACCAATACTTCTAAAATTTATATGGAGCCACAAAAGAACCTGAATAGCCATAGCAATCTTGAGAAAGAAGAACAAGATTGAAAGGATGATATCAAATATACAAAGGCCATAGTAATTGAAACATCATGTGCTGGCCCAAAAACAGACACATAGATCAATGAACCAGAAATAAACTCACATCTTCATTGTCAATTAATGTTTGACAGAGGAAGCAAAAAATACACTGGGGTAAAGATAGTCTATTCAATAAGTGGCGTTGGGGAAATTGGTCAGATACATGCAAAAAAAATGAAGCTAGACCACTTTATACCGTACACAAGAATAATCTTAAAATAGATTAAAGACTTAAATGTCAGACCTGAAACCATAAAAATTCTGGGAGAAAACATATGCAGTAAAGTCTCAGACATTTCCCATAGCAATATATTTTCTGATATGTTGCCTCAGGCAAGGGAAACAAAAGAAAAAATAAACAAATGGGACTACATCAAACTAAAAAGATTTTTCACAGCACAGGAAACCATTAAAAAAAATTAAAAGACAGCCCATTGAACAGGAGAACATATTCTCCAATGATAGATCTGATAAGGGGTTAATATCAAAAATTTACGAAGAACCTACACCATTCACCAAAAGAACAGACAAATGGGCAAAGGACGCGTCTCCAAAGAGGACAGAGAGATGGCCAATAGATACATAAAAAGATGCTCAACATCATAATAATCCTAGAAATGCAAATTAAAACCACAGTGGTATAACACCTCCTACCTGTTGGAATGGCAATCATCAATCAGTCAACAAAGAACAAGTGTTGGTGAGAATGTGGAGAAAATGCACTATTGATGGGAATGCAGATTGGAGCAGTGACTATGGAAAGCAATACGGAGTTATATCATAAAATTAAAAATGGAATTGCTTTATGCCCCAGAAATTCCACTTCTGGTATTATATTAAAAGAAACCCAAAACGCTGATTTGAAAGATATAGTCACCTCCATGTTCGCTGCAGCATTACTTATGATCGCCAAGATTTGGAAGCAGCCCAAGTGTCCATCAGTAGATGAGTGGATAGAAAAGCTGTGGTACACTGACACCGTGGAATATTACTCGGCCATAGAAAAGAAAGAAAGAAAAAGACAAGTACCATATGATTTTACTTATATGTGGAGTCTAATGAAAAACATAAACTAATAAAATAGAAACGGACTCATAGATAGAGAGCAGACTGGCAGCTTTCAGAGGGGAGGGGCTTGCAGGGCTGGGTGAAAACGGCGCAGGGACTAAGGGTCAAAACTCAGAGAGACAGACAGCAGCATGGTGAATAGGTGGGGAGATGCAAAAGAGGGTCAAGGAGGGATGGAAGGTGATGGAGGACTTGGGGTAGTGAACACACAGTACAATGTGCGGCTGATTTTTTATAGAATTGTATACCTTAAACCTATATAATTTTATAACCAATGTCACTCCAATCAATTCAATTTTTAAAAAGGTAAAAAAAGACACCTAAAGTCAAGAGATGGAGAACTGGGGTTGGGGGGCAGGGCTGGGAATACAAGACAGAAAACTGTACTTGAACAAGAAAAAAAAAGTCAAGAGATGGAGAAACAAGACTTAAAATGAATTGAAAGTTTTGTGGTCTGCTATTTCATAGAAGAGATGGTATAAAGAAGATTTAATAGAAGTACTCAGATCCTAGGAAAGAAATCTGTTTTCAGGGATTATCTTAGTTATTAACTAGCTGTCTATGTGACACTGGTAAGAACAGTGATGGGAAAGTCATGTGGGAAGTGTAAGGGGAGCAAGACTCATAAAGTGAAAAGCAGAGTCACATAACTGTTTCTCATCTAAGCCAAGCAGAGCGCTAGCACATGACAGTACTGCCTACTTGGTAGTTCAAGGCCAATTCCATTATATGCATCAAAGATAGCTATTCAGTGCTGTTGTCAGATTGTTCGTAACTATTGCTCATTTTACTACTGCAATTCTGATCATATTTTGGTGATCCTTATGTGATCAATCTTATTAAGAAAAAATTAGACAATTAACAAGGGATAACAAGCACCAACCCAATTACAGCAGGAAGCACATTTTGAGATTCAAAGAACATATGTGGATTGGAAAGTACCGCAGCCGTGTGTTTACCTCCCAAGCAACTAAGAATTTACAGCCACCCTTCAAAGGCATACAGATGGTCTGTCTGGTTAAATATGCCGATATAATAATTATCCAAGAAGATGATAATGATAACAACTGCTTACATCTGCCGAGTGTTTAGTTTTGCCAGTTATTCTAATAAGCGCTTTGCCTCTAATATCCCCTTTAATTCTCACAATAACCTTCTGCAGTAATACTATTACAACCTTATTTAATAGATGAAGGAAGAGTAAAAAAGAGGAATACAGCACTTGAGATGTGTGGGACAGTGTCACATAATCTAACATATGTGTAATTGGTGCTTTAGAAAGATGGGTGGGAGTTGGGCAGAGAAGAAATGTCTGAAAAAATAATGGCTGAAAGTTTTTCAAAACTGTTGAAAAACACACCACGATTGCAAGAAACACAGCAAATCACAAGGAGGGCACATCTAAGAAAACCATAAGTATGGCATTATTGTCAAACTGACAATAATAAAATATAAAGAGCAAACCTTAAAAGCAGCCAGAGAAAATGGAAACATTACATATAGGAGAACAAAGAATAAAATTAGATTTGACTTCCTGCCATAAATAATGGAAGCCAGAAGATAATAAAATAAATTTTTAAAATGTGTAAAGGAAATTTTTAAGAAACTAAAATTATTTGTCTAACAAAAATACACTTCAGAAATGAAGGCAAAATAAACACATTTCCAGGGAGCAAAAAACCTGAAAGGTTCTGTCTGAAGTAGAATGGCACTAGAAGAAATGCAAAAATGTTTAGGGGAAGGTATGCTGGATGGACAAGTGGATATGTGGAAAAGATGAAGGCCACAAAAATGGTCATTATAAAAGCCTTTAAAAATATCTGTAATATATTTGCACATACATATGTGTGTATTTAAATGTCATTAAAAAGACTTTAAAAATGACAACAATGTATTGTAGAGTTTATAGAACACAGAGAAATACATTATAATGACAAAAGGTGGGAAAAAATAAATAGAATTATATTGTTACAAAATTATTAAATTACTATTTTTCAAGCAATACAAAACGGTTTGCAGGTGACTGTAATAACTTAGGTAGTTGTGGAAGACAGAGAGATGACCTGCCAGGTAGCAGAGTAGCTGATTACTGCAATGAATTAAAAATAAGAGTTAAGCCTTTGTCACTTACCGTGATCAGAGAAAGTGCCTGGGGCAAGACAAGGGTCCAGGTCTGTGGATCTGTGGGGTGATCTCACTGCTGAGGGAACCCCAAATGAAAGGATTCCATAATGTTGGGGTCAGGTAGAGTGAGTGGAAAGGACCAAGAGCAGAAAAGAACAGGATACTGAGCAAGAGTGGGAAAAGGTGTCTTCAGTTCCCTCCTCCTGGCGTAAGAGACCTCAGCAGAGACACCTGAAGATGACTTTGGACTTTCGTCCAAGGTTTAAGATAAAGAGATCTAAAAACAAAGCCTCCCCGGCAAAGGAGGCAAATCCGAGAGGAACAGGACGATGTAAAGTGACCTGAGTCCTTCACTGCAGGTCCCCTCACCGTGGCTGTGCCCCAGAAGCCTGCCAGGTAAAGCCTCTGTCATTGTCCATGGTCAGGCAGGCCTGAAAATGCGTGGATTCCTTCGGTAAATAATTTAATTTCTTGAGTAAACACATGCACAAATATTTAATTAACCCAAAAGGTGTTCCAATGACTGTGGCTATGTAATAAACCATTCCAAAACTGTAGAAGTGTGCAACAGTTATTTATTTTGTTCACATATTCTACGGGCCAGGAATCAGGACAGGGCTCCGTGGGATCAGCTTGTCCCTGTACCAGGATGTCTGGTATCTCATCTGGAAGATCAAAGGCAGGGAAAGGCTCGTTTTTTTCACACGTCTGAAAGCTGATGCTGGCTCACTACTGGAGGCATTAATTCTCCTATGTGAGGGCCTCGCACTGGTCTTCCCGTATGGGCTGGTTTAAGCTTCCTCACGACTTGGTCTGTGTGTTCCAAGGGCAACTATCCCAAGACGGAAGGCCAAGTAGGAACTATGTCCTTTCTATTTCCTAGCTTCGGAGGTCACGTAACATAATCTCTGCCACTTTCTATGGGTTGTAGCAGTTACCAGTCCCCATCAAAATGCAAATAGAGAGAACACAGACCACTCCTCTCAGTGGGAGAAATATTAGTCACATTATTAGTTTTTAAAGCATGTGGGATGAAACACCTGTGCGTGAGCATATGTATTTGTGCAACTGTCTTTGGGAAACATGATCTGCCATGATAGGAAAAGAGCAGTAAAGGAGCGAATAGGAAAGGGGATTCATGGAAGACAAATGCCAAGATGGGATATTTTAATCCAACCATGTCAATTATTGTGGTAAGAGTAAATGGACTAAACACTCTAATTAGAAGACTCATTGAAACAAGTATTGTTTTTTTCAGAATCGTATTGTCAGGATAAAGATAGATTGACAATGGAAGGAAACAGACAATTTGCAAATAGAAGAAAACATATGCAACACAAACATGGAGCAGACAAAAGCTACTGGAGCTATTTTACGTCACCTTAGGTAGAGTATTAGTAGAGATACAAAGGGATATTTGGTAAGGATAAAGGAAGCAATTCACCAAGGAATAATCCTAGATGTATATGCACTCTGCAGGAAGAGTTTCAAAATATATGAAGCAAAACTAAAAACTTTTTAAAAACTCACCATTAAAGATTTTAACAATTCTCTCTACCAACCACCTTGATCTAGACATTTGTGGACAAATGTTGACATTTGTAGAACATTCTAGCCCAAACTGCAGAATATATATTCTTAATAAGAGACCAGGGCACTGATTTCTGCTTAGAGTATAGGAAGCTGGAAAGAGTATTGTTCCTATCAAAACAAGAAGAAAAGTATGCATAACCTTGGAATCATAACTTGAACCTGTCGGAGAGCCGAGGTTACAGCACAACCAGTTAGCCTGAAATCTAAGAAAAGACAGGTGCCTTCAAGGAAAGATAGAGCACCCTGGCACACCTGCAGCAGGGAAGACGGGGCCGGGGTTCTGGCAGATCATTAAAATTCAGCTGACTTTTCGGTGAATTGCTAAAGGCTGGCATAAACACAGAAAACACCTGGAAGCTGCAGACACAAGTTCGCAGCCGGTGACAAGTTCTTCTCCATGAACCTGACCAGGTGGTTATGAGAAGGATTTGGGGTAGGGGCAAGAGTCTGGAAGAAGCTTTCCTTGCTTGTACAGGCCTGAAGGACGGAAGCAGTCACCCATGCAAGCAAGGCACAAAGCCCTGCCAGGGACATTTTTTCCCAGGAAAAGCCTTAAGCCACTAGGAAAGAAGATGATGAACTGAACCAGTTTCCTAGGACTGACATGTTTCCCAAGATGCAGGACTTGCAATGCTAAAACCCGGGATGGTCACAGAAAAATCTGGAGGAGTTAGCCCCCCTACTGGGGGAAGAGCATGTTGGGTCACTCTCAAGGCCTGGGAAAAGACCCATTTCTTCTAGGGCAGGAAAACGTGAATAAAAGAAAAAGTCTATTCCTGGAGGAAGAAAACTATCCTGTGTCCAAACAACTAGAGAGTTAGAGAGTGCAGGGCCACTGAGAAATCTCTACTCCCAGGTTCAGGGGCACAGGACCCGCCCAAGACTGAGGCTCAACAAAGAAACTCTGAAAACATTATGTACTGCCCCAGCCCTGACCCCCAACCCTGCCACCCTCCTCCTCGTCCTATCTGTAGGCTGGTAAACACCAAGTAACAAGCAAGAGCAGTCACTAGGGGTGAGCAGAAGCACGAGGAGAGACCTCTCCGGGGTGCAGGCACCAGGGAATGCCTAATGCCAAGGCTGGGAAGTGAACATTGAGAAAAACCCTCTAACAAACCAACCTCCATTCTAAATACGTAGGAGGAAAAAAAAAACTGGCAGAAGATATGACCATCTCACCAGAGATTTTCCCAAAGAGAATATACAGACACCCAACAGGTTCATGAAAAGGCATTCAGCATCACTAATTATCAGGGAAAAGCAAGTCAAAACCACAGTGAGAAATTCCCACATACCTCATAGGATGGCTATTGCCAAAGAGATAAGAAAGAACTAGTGCTGGCAAGAACATGGAGAAAAGGGAACCCCTGTGCCCTGTTCACGGGAGTGCAAATTGGTGCAGTCTCTACAGCTAAATCCCCTTACTCACAGTTTTCCTACTCATGGTTTTCATTACCTGTGGCCAACCATGGCCAAAAATATTAAATGGAAAGTATCAAAATGAACCATTCTTTGGGGGTTTTTATATATATTTTTAAAGATTTTATTTGTTTTTACAGTGAATGCCAGGGAGGGAGAGAGGTAGAGAAAATTCTCTGAGAAGACCTGCAGAATTGATAAACTCTGAACTAGATTAATCAAATAAAAACAAGGTGGGCTACAAATGAAAAACACCCACAATGAAGGAGGGCTTATCACTAAACACCCAGTAGACCTTAAAAGGAAAATACAATAGTCCTCTCTTAGCTACGGTTTTGCTTTCCGTGGTTCTTGGGTTTCAGTTACCCAAGCTCCCTAAATATTACGTGGAAAATTCTAGAAATAAACCACCATACATTTTAAACTGCTTGCCATTCTGAGTAACATTATGAAATCTCATTCTGCCCAGGTGAATCCTCCTTGTCCAGGGTATCCACCTGTATATGCTACCCACCTGTCTGTCACTTAGTAGCCATCTAGACCAGCAGCCCCTAACAGTTTTGGTACCAGGGACCAGTTTTGTGGAAGACAAATTTTCCACAAACTGGGAAAGGGGGTGGGGCGAGACAGGAGGCAGAGCTCAGGCCCTACCTCGAACTCACCTCCTGCTGGGCAGCCCAGTTCCTAACAGACCACGCTCAGCACCCATCCGAGGCCCGAGGGTTGGGAACCGCGGCTCTAGACTGTTGGACACTGCAGTGCAGTGAATGTGTCCAAGTAACCCTTATAGTGGCCTAAGGCTGTGTCCCAGCGCCCGCATCACTCATCTCTCCTCCTCTCACCATGCAGGCATGGTATGGTCTCCTACCAGAACCAGAAGGGTGAATAGAGTACCTTTTGAGAGAAACCATATTCACGTAACTTTTATTACACTATATGGTTATAACTGTTCTGTTTTATTATAACTAGCTGTTGTTGTTAGTCTCTTATCCTGCCTAATTTATAAATTAAACTATCATAAGTATTAGGTCTATGTAAGAAAAAACAGTATAGGTAGGGTTTGGCACTGCCTGCAGTTTCGGGCATCCCTAAAATCTGAACAAAAATAATTCCTGATTTAATCATGTCCTTGTGTAATCATTTTGTCGTTCAGAACCACCTGGTAACTTACTATTTGAGAAATTCCCACAAATTAAATACATCAAAGTCAGCAAAGACTTACCACCTTATCGGATATTCATAGGTACTCAAGGCCACTTTTTTAAAGTTATAGAAAAAAGATTTGAAGTGAATGTAATGTAACAGTGGAAAATTGTAACAGTGGGAAAGTGGAACTCACCCCATCATTCTTTTGATGTTGTTTCTCTAAGTCCTGACTCAAAATAGGTGGCTTACAGATGACTATGTTTGTATAAGAATCCTAGGAACTAGTTTCAAAGGATACAGACCCCGACCCTCAGACATCCCAGCTCAGGGAGATTTGCTAACCTTCAGCCACGGAGACAGGATGACTGAACCAGGGTGATGCACACAGGACCATCGCTTGAGTCGTTGGAATGAACTGTGCTCCTCTGTGCAATCCCCTCCCTTGATCTCTTTGTTCCGCCTCCCCTCTCCCTCCTTATAAACACCTCTGCCTCCACTGAGAGGTGAGGATGCACTTTGAGATACAAGTCCCCCATCTTCCAGGTGGCCAGCATCTGCAAATAAATCACTTCCCTCGACATCAGCACCTGTCTCTACAGTATTGGCTTTTGTAGCAGCGGGCAGCCAGACCTGTTCGGTTCCATAAATATCATCTTCTTTGAAGAAAGTATGTATTTATAGAACCTAGTATATCTCATTACAGAAAAAGTCACAGCACTGATAATTGACGCATATTTTATTTCTTCATTTTCAATACTTAAACTAAGAAAATGGCAAGGCAGAAAAACAAATTTTACCTCAAAAAAATTAAAAACACACACATTTCAAAAAACCAAGTTTAATTCCAAAGCAGATTACTCTAGAATGAACAGAATCACTTTCTACTATTTCTACTTGTACAGTAAACAGTGAAACATATTTCTGTAATAAACATAGACTTTCCTTTCTTTTATAAAGATCTAATCTGTTTCCTTATTTGTATGTGTATTATCTGGGATGTCCAACCTGCGGCCCACGGGCTGCATGCAGCCCAGGATGGCTATGAATTCAGCCCAACACAAAATCGCAAATTTACTTAAAACATTATGAGATGTTTTTGTGATTACATGCCTCAATGTATTTAATGAGTGGCCCAAGACAACTCTTCTACTTCAGATTTAAGAATACTAACAGGATTAAAACATGTTCTTGCCTATAAAGACTATGTCTGAATATGTAATAGCCTCACATCCTAAACCAAAGTTAATTACTGTGTCCACTGGAGAAGAAAATTTTCATAAATTATTAATGACCTGATTCCATTCAAAAAAGTTTCAGCAAATGTGAAAAAGAAAATGCTGTTATTTGTCAATCCATGATGCTATGAGAAAAAAAAATAATACACTCTTTCACAAGAAACGTGGTTTTAGAGCACAATTCTGACAGCATTTCACATGGCAAACCATAAGAGAGTCTGAGAAGTAGCCTCCTTGCTCAGGGAAAAAAATGATCTCAATGAGCTCCTCTTCTGAACTGTTCAGTAACCCCAAGTGATTTTTAAATTGGGAGGCAGATTACTGGCAATGAGTTCATCAAATTTAGATCTGTCTTGAATAGGAACCTTATAGAAATCAAGAACATCTCTGACCCTGCTCATCTCATGAAGCCTGGAGTTAGGCACCGCGTGGCCCAAGTCATCAGCTAAACGTGCCAAGAAACCAAACTTCAGACGACCATCTGCCAGGGAGATGTCCTGCCAATTGCTAGGAGCTGATGAGCCAAAAACTTCTTTGACATGAGATTCCAAGCGACCCTGGAGATCTGCAGGTGGTGTGTACGTTCGGCTTCGTAAGGGTGGACACACCAGGATCGGTTCTTTCTTCACTTCTTCTACTGTCTCAGCTACCACTGGCTTTTCCTCTTCTCTGAAATGATGAAAATCAATGATGTGAGTCTTTGGTTCACTGCATTAATGAAGCTGACAAGTTGGCAAACACCAGAACCAATCTTGCCCGCCAAGTTAAATCAACAATTAATTTGCACACTTACTGAGCACTGTGGAAGGAGGAAAGAATAAGAATAGCTTCCCTGTCCTTGGAAGCTAATAATTGAACTGAGCTAGCATAGACCAAAAAACAAAAGTTAATTCTAGATTTTTACATGCCCTATGAATTCCCAAAGATGGGTAAAGATAAACCGTTTTGTATGGGATTTTCAGTCATTCAAGATCCAAACCCAACCTACCTAACTTCATCTCTCACTGATGTCCTACATACACTCTATGCCCTACCCAAACAAAACTATATTCTGTCTCCTACTTTCCTGACATCATGTATTAGTTCAAGTTATAGCCAACCCCAAATGCCTTTCACCTCCTACTCATCCTGTAAGTCCTAGGAAAAACTTGTTCTCTTCCAAGGAGCTTTACCTAGTTTCCCCAATCAAATCTAACTCTGAGTTTCTTTGAACTCCGACAGCAGTTTACATTGCTCTCAGAGCACACCGCATCCTACCTGAGTTTTCATTTCATTGACATTCTACTTCTCTTACTAGATGATCAGGGTTTCTTGGCCCTAACACCACTGATACTTTGGATGAGACAATTCTTTGTTGGAGATGCTGGGGCAGGATGCGGTTCTGTGCGGCTCACTGGAGGACGCTCAGCAGCATCTCTGGCCTCTACCCACTAATGAGTATCCCGGTAGCACACCTGTCCTCCAATCATGGGAATCATAAGGTATTGCCAAATGTCCCCTGGTAGGCAAAACTGTCCCTGGTTAAGAACCACCATGCCAGATTATCAACTCCTGAAAACACAGGCCTGTTTTATTGACTTTGGGGGTCTTTTGAAAACTGTTTGAATATTATTGAATAGATGGGCCAATGGGAGAGAATCTGCCTAACACATTATTTCAGTGCTTAATAAAAGATTTGTTCATAAACTGACTCCTGTCTTCCGTGGAGTTGGCACTGGATTGGGATTGGGCAACCCTCTAGAAACTGGAGGGCCTGGAAATGAACAATGTTTGGCCAAGAGTAGGGTCTGTAATGCTATTCCTCTTTGCCTATTCAGACCCTTCCAGCAATATGCCCCTATTTCTGCAATTATTTATCAATTTCTCGATATCTAATAAGTGTATTCCCAGGACACAGAATATGCTATATTATCACCTGTCTTAAAAAAAAACAAAACGAGTTTCCATTTTCCCTTCCAGCTTCTTTTACAACAGAACTCAGAATAGTTGTCTGATTATTCTTCACTTCCTCACCTCCGTCTTCTCCTCAAACTATTCTAGTCACAGTTCATCAGAATGAAATGAAAGCCATCCCTTCCATCTCAGTCATCTCTCACGCTGCTGTAGTTGTCATAACCACCTTCTGAAATTGTATTCTACATTTGTTCATTTTTCCCTCCACCAGAACGAGAACAAAGGTGGGATCTGTCTCATTAACAGCTGGATCCCTAACACCTAGACACATAGCATTTTATAGTAGACACTCTGTATTCGTTCAATGTGTGAATGCAATAAACCTGAATGAGATTTAAGAGACAATAACAAATAGTAGTCAAAAAAGAGGGGTACCTAATCAATACATAAGCTGATGACAAAAATCCTTCTGGAGTGAAAAAGTGTTTATTTGAAACCTAAGAGAGCATACATTGCTCCCTAAGGTTCCCACAGGTTCTGTTTTCCCAACACTGAGTCAAACAGTTTTACCTTCAAAAGATTCCACAGTGGGCTGAGGGGAAAGCAGTGAATGGGGAGTAAAGAGACCTGGGTTCTAATTTAGCTCTGCCCTTGACCTGTGACTTGTGGGGTAGGGAGAGTAGTGGGGCAGTTCTTTGAAAAAACAAGTAAATTCAATAGGTTATATTTATACTGGGAGGGGCGTGTAGATGTATTCACTGGGGTTAAAAATACTCCTCTCTGCAGGTCCCGTTTCCTCGTATATCAGCGTCCTTAAGCTCTGACAAGGGACTTTGTTTCTGCTGCTGTAGCCCTACTTAGGGAAATGCTGGGCCAGAGCAGGCGCTTCGTAACTGTCTGTTGAGTAAGTCAACGAATGAACAAACGAACAAAACGAGAAGGCTTCACTTCAGCTCTGAATATCGCTTGTTTAGAAATATACCCAGCAAGTGAGTTTAGTTTATGGGGCACTTTCACGTTTCTGTTCTACGTGGCTTGCATGCTTCCTGACACCGCACTTGGTGTCTGGAAAACAAAATCAGCACCTTTGCTTAATAAATTAATAAGCGGACTGGCAGGGCACGGGGGCGGTATTTCCGTTACAAGACGAGAAAACTGAGGCCAAGAGAATTGACCCAGCTCCCCGGCTCGCGGAGACCAGCGCTGAAACTGAACTCAGAACCCTAACGCTCTGGTCATTCTAGCCAGGAGCAGGACCTCGTCTTAATAGTGAGACATTCCCTTTTGAAATCGTCATCTCCCTCGGTTTCTTTCCGTACTTTCCGTGACTGTAACCCACCATCGAACTTTTCGCTTTACCTGGATCGAGACCAAAATTGTCGACGTGGGGCCCCTGCGATTATCCACGTGAGACTCCTTCTGGTGACACCGGGGACCGAAATCGCCGCCATCTCTGAGCCTAGCTACGAGGTGGAGCCCCGCCCCGGCCGACAGAAACTAGCCAATCCGGTGTAAAATTAGTGGCGGATATCTGGGTTCTTAATAAGAATCACCGCTGCTCCCTTTGCATGCCGGGAAATGTAGTCCAGTAACCTTTGCCTACGGGGCTGGACCGTGACGCTCTCTCGGGGCATGACGGGAGTTGTAGTTGGGGGGCGTCCCGGGAAGGTGCCGGGTGACGCCTTCTGGTCCGGGGGCGGTCGGTCACAGAGCTCCTTGGCTGAAAGGAGGAGGAACTGACAACGGGGAGGAGGCTGTGGCGAGGCCTGGAAGGTGCGCAGCCAAACAGGGGAAGGAGTTCGGGGTTGGGGGGGCGGCCTAGGGGCGCTTCTGAAATGCTGCTGGGGTCGTGACCGCTCTGGGACCAAGGCAGGACCTCGCCAGACCCAGCCTGGAGGCCTCCCCTTCGTCGGGCCTAATCTCCAACGGTCGGATAGGCCGCACCAGAGGCTCCTTTCTGTGGGCCGCCCCAGTTTCCTGCCCTGATTTCTGGCCAGGAGATGGCCTCCCCGAGCCCCTCGCTGGAGCCAAGGGTAAGTCGCCCCTCCGGGTGTCCCCGCTACTACTCAAGCTAGGCCGCACTCCTTCGCCCCCCATCGCGCAGACCGTGGTCTTTAGGGCCAGCTCAGTGCGAGGAAGTACCCCCTAGTGCTCTGGGGTGCGGTTCGAGAGTAAACTGACCACTGGCTCATATTTTTCCAAGAACGACTTGATAAATTAGTAATGCTCCAAACTAGCGCTTTCATTTGTAAGTTATTCCAGGTGAGGCATCCTTTCTGACCATCTGCTGTGCCTTGTGCGCTTGTCATGGTGTTTGGCTCCAAGACAGGCGCTTAGAAAACTTCATAGAATTGAACAGGGTCACAAGCCGGTGAGAATAAAGAATGGAGCCAGGCAATGAGGTGAAGGAAGCTTGGGGAGGCTTAGTAAAATGAAAATGTTAGGATATAATTATTAAACCAGAGAAAGCCTTGTTCTTAGGCCCCTCACTAACGAAGGACAGTGATCCAGCTCAGTTACCTTCTGGTCTGATGTGCCTGTCTGTTACAGTCGGTTCCCAGAATTGAGTCCCACTTGGAACTCATAGTTACCATGTGGGCTTCTAGCCTTCCCAGCCCGGATAAGGGCTACTTTGCAGTAGTAGAATTGTCCTTGAGACAACAGGAACTGACTACAGAAATCGTACTATTTCAGGGGTTGCTGACATTTGAGGATGTGGCTGTGTTTTTTACCCAGGAGGAGTGGGATTATCTGGATCCAGCTCAGAGAAGCTTGTATAAAGATGTCATGATGGAGAATTATGGAAACCTGGTCTCACTGGGTAAGAATCTGCTGTTTCTGATTAAAATATCTAAGAGGCTGTTAGAAATCAGACTCTTAAGAACACTTGGACCAATACCAGAACCAGAACTGCTTTGTTCCAAACTTCTGATTCAAACCTTTCATCCATCCATTGTTTACCTGACTCTCACCCCTTGCATTTTAGCAGTGACCAAAATACAAGCCTTTCTGGCTTCCTATCCCATATTGCTCTGTACTTTCCCTCCTGGCTCATCCTCCCACTGCTTCCCTCCTACTCCTTTTCACTCTGCCTTCTGGAGCCCCTGTTCCTCTTCACATAATGTTCCTTACCCCTCCTGGCCTTAACTGAAACCTGGCACTTTCCCAAGGACACCACTTCTCTGGGAGGGGCTGCTTATTCTCCCACATCCCCTTCCTTCCCATCCTTTGTCTCCAGGCTGCAAGGGAGAAGAAAGTATTGTACTCCCAGCTTTTCAGTGCTCTTCCCAAAGGATTCGTTTTCCACCTTGAAACACAATCTCTCCCCTTTGAGACCTCAGCAGTCTTGCTCTGCCCACTCAATTCCTTTTCACTACCATTTGGCAACTTTTCTTGGACCCTCACACATAGACTTTGTCACATGTTTCAGAGTCCTCTGAAATAGTCATCCTCCATGAAATAGTCATTACTTAAGCCTCAGTCTATTTTGACCATGTTGACTTCAGGGCTATCCCTTTTTATTCAGCAACTCATACCAATGATCATACCCTCAATTTTGTCATAACAGGCAAAACTAAAACCCCAGTATCTTCTTGACCAAATAAAAATATTCAGGCGTTTATTGGCTGTAACTCAATAGTGGTGATCAAAGCAGACATAATCTCAAGGGGAGCTTACTTCTTACCTTTCTTCCTCTCCTGCTCCTTTCCTGCTAAACCTGTTCATTCTTAATGATGTTTCCTGTTCCTTGACTTCTCTGGTTTTTTTCTTCTCCTGCCTTCACTCCTCTTCTAATCTATGGATCTATATGAGCCAGTTATGCTCTGCCCATTCTGCAAGCTTCACATACCCCTGTTTTGGGTATAAAGTCCGCCTTTTCTTCTCTCTTAGTTGCATTGCTAAATGCACCAGGAGAAATTTTTTAACAGAGATAATTGATGCCCTGTGTATATTCATGGCTTTTCTTTCTTCTAGTCTCCACTGGGTTTTTACATTTCAACAAGTTTTCATCATTGATTTGCTCATTCCCCTATTCCTTCTAGTGACTATTCTGAAGCAGGAGTTTTCCTTGGGTCCGTCACTCAGCAGTGGACCTCACCTTCTCCTTCACAGAGAACACAGAGGCCATTAAACATGAATTCTCAACTTTTTGGCCCCACCTCTTGCACCCTGAAGGCTGCCCCGTCTTTTCACTTCTCTAACTATTTCTACATCAGTCATCCTTTGTCTTTTTTTTTTCCTTAAGAAGGAATAAATAAGGCTTCAGTTTTTATTCCTTTTCCTCTGGTGTCTTTATGCTGATGATAGGTATGTGCATGGCTCTTCCCATTGGGTGAAGGAGGAGGAAAAAGAAAAAAACTACCATTTGAGCCACAGTCTCCCTCTTGCTGCTCCCTGTAAACTGCTACTCCTCTTCAGCCAAGTTTTTGTATGTAGATAATGTGGTCTGTACTTTTTTTCTCTAAGCCCCTTTTCTTGCCCCTACCACTCCCCTTAAATTATTTAGCATTGGTCTGTAATGGTCCAGTTGTCAAATGCCATAGACTCTCTTTGGATCTTATTTTATTCCACCTATCTATAGACACTTGAAATTCTTTTTTGTTTCCTTCCATTGCCCTGCATTCTCAGACTTCCTCTCAGTTGTTGAATTTATCACACTTTACTATAATCATCCTTTATTTTATTTTTCTAACTAGATTGATCTTCATGAAGACAATAACTATATAGTTTTTCATTTGATTTCTCTAGCACTTAGGACAGAACCAGGCATATATTGTATGCTTCTTAATATTTGTGTGCCTCAATGAATATGCTTAAAACTCATAACTTGACTTGATTATAACATTAGCCTATAAAGTAGCCCCCTGCCTCTAGTCTCTCTTTCTTTTAATATGTTCTCTTTCTTGCCAACAAAATGATTTTGTGTTCGTTACCATATTTTTCAGGCTAGAAGACACATTCTTTTCTTTTTTCTTCCCCCACCCCAAATTTGGGAGGGGAATGGGGGTGCATCTTACAGTCCAAATGTAGCTTACCTGACTCTCTGTGGGCGCGACAGTGGTGGAGCGGGATCACAGGTTATTAAATATTTTACCACATTTTTTGGTTCAAAAATTTTTCCCCTGTTTTTCTTCTTTAAAACCTAGGTCCGTCTTATGGTCCGGTATGTCTTATAGTCCTAAAAATATGATAATTGCTTACAACTTCTGGTGAGTCCTGATAGCTTAAAGGATAAAAATCTTGACTTCTTACCTTACTTACATACTAGGACCTCCCTAATGTAGTCTCTGCCTAGCTGTCTAGCTTCATCTGTTTCTGGCAGACCATTTCCATCTCCAGCATTACCAGCTGCTGCTTTTTTTTTTTTTTTAAATATTCCACGGTGTCTTGAGTTACTGCCAACTTTATCTATGCATATGGTATCCGGGGTGATAGAACCAGGCAAATGACCAGCCTTGCCTGTCCCTAGTGCTGCAAAATGTGAGGCCATATGCACAAAGGCGTGGCAGTGAGCCCATCTATGATCTCCTCTCAGGCTCTCGTCTTTATTTTAGCAAAACACAGCTTTTCATCATTCCACAGTCTTTTCATTCTCTTCTATAGATTTTCCATCCCCTTGATGAGAGTTCCTTTGAGGAGAGAACACTGTTACGCGACTGTTCCAATCTTGTTTCTTTACTTCTAGCTTTGTAATTTTGGTTCATCATTCATACCTTTCCTTTCCATGCTGATTTTCCTTTAAACACTGTAATAGCTACGTTGATACAGCCGGCAGCTTGATTTCTCAGTTCTTGATCTTGCAGTTCTTTCAGCTAAAATCAACTTGTTCAGTTTAATGACTTCTCTTTGCCATTTCCTTGCTTTCTCTCTGTTTCCTCAGCTATCATAATATTATAAAACTGTTAGGCTAAAGATTATAGAGATCAACCTAAGCCAGCTTAAGCCAACAAGCGAAGTTATTATAGGGACATAGATGACTCATGGAATATATGAGCGGGGTTGCAGCTGAGCATCAGAAGAACCAAAGCCAAAAATTGGATCACTCTCGGGAAGTCGGGAATTACCTCTGTCTGCGTGCTCTGTTTCGTTCTCCTTGACAGAATAGTCTTTCCTCCTCTGTTCACATGTTTCTGTCCATCCCTTTAGCTTCTAACTTGATAGGTTACAATTATAGCCACATTCAGACTCTGCTTCAGTTTCAATCCCAGATTCCTGGGAAAGGCACCCTTTTAGCCAGGTGTCTACCGTAGACAAAGTAGGCGTGCTCACAAGATGGGAACACATAAGTATGTTGGATCACCCAGAGGTGACTGTAGTTACCAAGCCCAGATCTGATGGTAGCCGTCTCTAGGCTGCTCCACGTGGAAGCCTAGACCCGCTAATCTCTTTACCTGTCTGATTGACCCAGTTACTTTTATGCCAGTGCCTCTCTGTTTCATGTATTTTAGCCATGTTTTGCATTTTATGTCTGTTAAGATAAGTCATTCTTTTACATACCTTTTCAGGATAACTAGTTTTCACCATTCTTCTGGTTGAAATTTAGATTCACTGATGATTTTTTAATTGGTTCATAGGATTTTGATTGGAGTGCAGTTAGGTTCATAGACTCGTTTGGGAAGAATTAAGATCCTTATAATATTGAATCTCTCTGGCAATTCAACTGACTATTTAACTGTCCTTAATGTCCTTCGGAAAAATGTAATGGACAATTTTTATGGATCTTACACTTTATTTTTTTACTACATTTTATTGATTATGCTATTACAGTTGTCCTGATTTTTCCCCCTTTGCTCCCTTCCACCCAGCACCCCCACTCCCCAGGCAGTTCCCTCGCCCTTGTTCTCGTCCACAGTTCGTACTTGTGAGTTCTTTAGCTACTGCCTTTCCGACACTGTACTGTACATCCCTGTGGCTCTTCTGTAACTACCTGTTTGTACTTCTTGATCCCCTCACTTCTCACCCACTCTCCCTACCCCCTCCCATCTCTCTATTTTTAATCTTTGTATTTTAATTACGGTGTGTCTTGGGGCGGGCCTCTTTGGGTCCATCTTGTTTGGGGTTCTCTGTGCTTCCTGGACTAACATGTGTATTTCCTTCACCAAATTAGGGAAGTTTTCTTTCATTATTTTTTGAAACAGATTTCCAATTTCTTGCTCTTTCTCCTCTCCTTGGGTATCCCTATGAAGTGAATGTTGGATTGCTTAAAATTGTCCCACAGGCTGCTTACACTATACTTGTGCTTTTAGATTCTCTTTTCTTGTTGTTCTGATTGGTTGTTTTTTGCTTCCTTATGTTCCTAATTAATAATCAAATCATTAATTTGATTCTCGGCTTTATCCACTCTGTTGCTATTTCCCTGTAAATTGTTCTTTATTTCAGTTAGTGTATCCTTCATTTCTGACTGGATCTTTTTTATGCTGTTAGGGTCCTCACTAAGTTCTTTGAGCATCCTTATAACCAGTGTTTTGAACTGTGCATCTGGTAGATTGCTTATCTCCATGTCATTTAGCTCTTTTTCTGAAGTTGTGGTCTGTCCTTTCATTTGGGCCAGGTTTCTTTGTCTCCTCATTTTGCAGCCTCCCTCCGTTTGCCTCTAAGTATTAGGTAGAGCTGCTTTGACTCCCAATCATGGTAGCGTGGCCTAATATAGTAGGTGTTCTATAGGGCCAGTGGCACAGCCTCCCCTATCACACAGGCTGGGTATTCAAGGTATACCCTTTGTGTGGGCGCTGAGTACACCCTCCTCTTGTAGTAAAGCCTTGGTTGCTGTTGGCAGGTCAATGGGAGGGATTTACACAAAGCAGTCAGCTGCAAGGATTGGCTGTGACCACTAACCACTACCTACTGCAAGCCATGGAGGATCAGCTGTGCAAGGGCAGGGTGGTGGTGTTCCAAGGTGGTGTGTAGCTGCCCACTGGGTGCACAGGCTCTGGGGTTTCCCAGATGCCACAAGTCAAGGTCAGTCCCCACTTATGTTTTGCCCAGGGCTACCCTGCCTGAACTATAAAGCAATCTGAGATGGCTGCTACTTGTGCTGAGCTTGTAGATTCCCAGGCGAATCCAAGCTTTGAATCTAGGCTGGCTGCTGCTAGTGCTGGGCCTGGGGCTCACTGAGGCTGGAAGTTGCTTGTTTGAGAGGATTTAGGAAGTTGTGAAGCATGATCCAAGACCAGCTGTTCATATGGAAAAGCAGCTTGGGTGGGCCTGTAAATTGGGTATAAGTCTAGGGACCTCCAAAGCAGTTTAAACAGTGTTAGCCAGGTTGATGGAATCTTAGATATGTACTAGTCTGCCAGCTCTGGGGGGAGGGCCCAGAAAAGGGACAATGATCTTTACTCGCCCAATGCCAGACACCTCAGCCTCCCCCTACATGCCACTGGTGCCCCTCAAGCTGCCTCCCTGGTGCTGGAGCCCAGAGAGAGTGAGTCTGAGTAGGTGAGTCCATGTGTGGGCTCTTTAACAGGAACTACTTGGAGCTCCAGCAGTTTCTTCCACCAACTCAGTTCCCATTGGTTTTCACAGAAGTTGTGGGGACTTATATTCTTGGCACTGGAACCCTGGGCTGGGAGTGCCTAATGTGGGGCTGGGACTCCTTGCTCCCACGATATCCCTCTCGAATTTTTATCCACCATACGTGGATGTGGGACCAGCCCCTTCCACAATTGTACCTCTTCTACCAGTCTGGATTGACGTGGTTTCTTTAATTCCATAGTTGTCAGACTTCCATGCAACTCAATTTCTGTCATTTCTAAGCAATAGTTGTTTTATATTTTAGTTGTAATTATGCAAATGCCATGCCATCTTGACTGGAAGTCCCTTATACTTTTCTTATTAGATTTATTTCTAGGATTTTTGCAGTTTTGTTATCATGAAGAACATTTTACTTTTCTATAATATTTCTGTAAAATGTTTTGTTTTTTTTTTTAAAGATTTTACTTATTTATCTTTAGAGGGGAAGGAGAGAGGGAGAGAACATCAATGTATGGTTGCCTCTCATGCATCCTCTGCTGGGGGTTGGCGTGCAGGGAACCGGCCTGCAACCCAGGCATGTGCCCTGATTGGGAATTGAACTGCGATCCTCTAGTTCGCAGGCCTGTGCTCAATCTACTGAGCTACACCAGCCAGGGCGAACTGTTTTTCCTTGGTAGTAAGAAATGGCATTTATTTTGTATATTTGTTGCCATTGTTATTTCATTTAATCATTTTAGGAAGTTTAGCTAGACATTCATATCATTTGCAAATAATGATAATCTTCTCTTATTCTTTTGAATAAACCCCCTGGAACAATATCTGCTGAGTAAACATAAAGAGACTTTCCCTTCTTATGAGGAAGAGACCAACACAAACAGTTAAAAGTGCAGTGTATACCTGGCTGGCATAGCTCAGTGGATTGAGCGCGGGCCTGCGAACCACACGATCGCGGTTCTATTCCCAGTCAGGGCACATGCCTGGGTTGCAGGCCAGTTCCCAGCAGGGGACTCACTAGAGGCAACCATACATTGATATTTCTCTCCCTCTCTCCTTCCATTCCCCTCTAAAGATAAATAAATAAAAATTAAAAAAAGTAAAATATCTACCTACACACAAAGTATATAGGTAGTATTATTTTTTAAAAAAAGTGTAGTGTATAGATAGCTTTAATGGAGTTATGGTCAAGGGCTAATGATAAAAAAACAGAAAACCTAAATCTGTCAAGTGGAGATAGTAAAGGCTTTCTAGAGAAACTGTTGCTCTTAATTGAATCTTAAAGAGAAATCTTAAGATTTCAGTTTTTTGGTTTCTCAGTTAAGAGGAATCTTAACCGAGAAAGTTTTCCAGCTAAATTTTGGGGGACATTTAATAAAATGGCATGAAAGACCGTAGCACAAGCAATTTGCCCACTTAAATTGTGACAAAGTAGGTAGCAGTTGAACTGCAACTTAGAGACCATATCATGAAGTATCACAGTGCAGAGAGCTTTGATTTAATTTTAGAAATTGTGGAGTGTTTGTGATGGCGACATGAACAGAATATGAAGATCTCTCTGGATTCAGTGAAGTAGATGTCATTTGAGGGCAGCCTAAAGATCAGAACTGAGGATTATTAGGTGGCTTTTGCATTGGTCCAGGGAAAGCATGGTTGTGAGGGTAAAAAATAAGTTAGATGCTAGAGAGTAGCATCATTAATTTTTGTAACTGATAAGTGGTAAGAAAAATAGAGACATCTAGGACGATTTCCTGCTGTGGGACTTTAGGGTAATGGATACCAGTGCCTTTCCAGAGATGATTAGCAGTGGGGACGGACACGAGAGCAGGGGATGAGGATCATTTCAGGTGTGAGCCCTTCTGAGACGTGTAAATGGCCATACCCAGAGAGTATGTATAGTGAGATGGTGTGAACATGGGTAACAATAACCTTAAACAGTTGACAAAGGAAGAGAAGTTTATTAGGGAAATGTATTAGAAAAGGCGGAAGAAGTAGGGAGAGAACTAGACAAATAAATAAATAAAATATTTTAAAAAGATAGAGAAGAATTTCTGGTTCAGGATAAAGTTAGACATATTTGTATGTTGGTAGGAAGGTTTCAGTGGAGAATACAGATGGAAGAAAAAGGAAAAACAGTGATAATTGAATAAGTTCCCAGAGGCAAGAGGGATCAAGAGAGGGTAGATGGATTAGTCTTGGATAGGAATGGAACATATATTCATATACAATTGCAGGTAATTTTATAGATAGGGAGCAGAAAGTTGAAGGAGTTCTGTCCTTTTTCATTGTGTGAAGGAAAAACAGCACACTGAAAGTGAATTTGAAGGAGAACACTGTAAGCAGCCTAAGTAGAAGTAAAGTTTCTAGTAGTTTGTTAGGCAAATAAGTTTGGGGGGAATAAAATAACTTAATGACTGGGGGACGTAAGTGAAAAGAAAATTTGAAGATGACTTCACAGTTAGAAGACTAGAAAATTGAGAGAAAAGAGGAACTAGAGAAGTTATCCAACAGGCAGCAAGAGGTAGAAAATCATGAAAGAAGTCAGAGGCAGGTTTAAGTGTCCCTTATGCCATTCTGTTGCATCATATGTTGTCTTTCTTCCAACACATGCGAGCTTTTCATTTCTCAGATGTTGTGCATATTCTCATTTGGTGCTAAATGGTTCCATCTTGGGTCTTAATATCTTTAGAGGACTGAGAATCATATGTGTGTGAAGAATGTGGTATGATTTATGGTAGGTAAAGCCATAAGCTATGACAGACTCTCATTTCTTCTATTACCTCTGACCATGTCCCTTTGTATTTATCATTCAGTCTTTCTACATGATAGACTCCATGTCACTTCAACCCATTGTTTTTGTTAAAAGCCATTTTGTGTTTTGACACAAGAACTGTTTTTTATTTAGTTTTTTAATATTATTTTCTTAATCCATTTATACTCATTGTCCATTCCATTTAGTAGGAGGCTTCATGTCTTATCTCTGAATCCTGGCTCATTACAGAGTGCTCGGAATATTCATCATTGCAATAAACAAGTTCTTATTAATAAGTGAATTCTTGCTTTCCTGATTTTTGCCTTTGATTCTTCTCAGTGTCATTTTATGTATTCTTTTTTGTCAAGTTATTTGGTCTTCTCTCTTTCCAATAATGCTATCTTGTTCTACATTTTCCAGAACCTACTATTTTCTTCCCATGTTATTCTTTCTACCTCGATGGACTGGTTCATCCCAGCCCTGCTTAGTTTATTTCTTTGGGTATCCACCTTACCATGCATAATTTCTATTGATTTACAATGGCCCTTCCTCTCAATTCTACTTGCTCCTGCAGACGCATTCTTGACCTTTTCATAAACATTCTTTTCATATCCATTCTCCAAGGAAAACATTTAATTGCATCAGATAACTAATTATAATGGTATTTACCTAGTTTGCACTCTTTGCCAGGTACTGGGTACTGTTCTAAGAGCTTTATGTATATGAACTAATTTAATCCTCAAAACAGTACTACGAGGTAGTAAGCTACGTCTGATATAGTAGGTTAGTTTATCATAATTAGATTGATTTATCTGAATTATCTCATTTTTCTGACAGTTTCTCTTTACTAGGAAAGAGCCTGACTGATGTTTCTGTTCTCTATTTATTATTCCAGATGTTTTAAACAGAGATAAGGATGAGGAGCCAACTGTGAAACAAGAAATTGAAGAAATTGAGGAGGAAGTGGAATCAAAGGGCATAATAGTTACAAGAATCAAGAGTGAAACTGACCAGGATCCCATGTGTAGAGAAACCTTTGAACTTGTTGGTAGGTTAGATAAACAGAGAGGAATCTTCTTATGGGAAATACCAAGGGAATCTTTGACCCAGGAACAGAAAATGTTCAGAGGAAACACTAACGTTATTTGTAAGAGACCTAACTCAGAAGAGAAATGCCACAAATGTGAAGAGTGTGGAAAGGGTTTTGTCCGCAAGGCCCATTTCATTCAACATCAACGGGTCCATACTGGTGAGAAGCCCTTTCAGTGCAATGAATGTGGGAAGAGTTTTAGTCGCAGTTCCTTCGTCATTGAACATCAGAGAATCCACACTGGGGAGAGGCCCTATGAGTGTAATTACTGTGGGAAGACCTTTAGTGTGAGCTCCACCCTTATTAGACATCAGAGAATCCACACTGGAGAGAGACCCTATCAGTGTAATCAGTGTAAACAGAGCTTCAGCCAGAGAAGGAGCCTGGTGAAACATCAAAGGATTCACACAGGTGAGAAACCCCATAAGTGTAGTGACTGTGGGAAGGCCTTCAGTTGGAAGTCACACCTTATTGAGCATCAAAGAACTCACACTGGTGAAAAACCCTATCACTGTACCAAATGTAAAAAGAGTTTTAGTCGAAATTCATTACTAGTTGAGCATCAAAGAATTCACACTGGAGAAAGACCCCATAAATGCGGTGAATGTGGGAAAGCCTTTAGATTAAGTACATACCTTATACAACACCAAAAAATCCACACTGGCGAGAAGCCTTTTCTTTGCATTGAATGTGGAAAAAGCTTCAGTCGGAGCTCATTCCTTATTGAACATCAGAGGATCCACACAGGTGAAAGACCTTATCAGTGCAAAGAGTGCGGGAAAAGCTTCAGTCAACTTTGCAATCTTACTCGTCACCAGAGAATCCACACAGGAGATAAACCCCACAAGTGTGAGGAATGTGGAAAAGCCTTTAGTAGAAGCTCAGGTCTTATTCAGCATCAGAGAATTCACACCAGAGAGAAGACTTACTCATACAATGAAACTAAGGAAAGTTTTGATCCAAATTGCAGTCTTATTATACAGCAGGAAGTCTTCCCTAAGGAAAAATCTTATAAATGTGATGAATGTGGGAAAACTTTCAGTGTCAGTGCTCATCTTGTGCAACATCAAAGAATCCACACTGGCGAAAAGCCCTACCTGTGTACCGTATGTGGGAAAAGCTTCAGTCGGAGCTCCTTCCTTATTGAACATCAGAGGATCCACACTGGGGAGAGACCTTATCTGTGCAGACAGTGCGGCAAAAGCTTTAGTCAACTGTGTAATCTTATTCGGCATCAGGGTGTTCACACGGGTAATAAACCCCATAAATGTGATGAGTGTGGAAAGGCCTTCAGCCGGAACTCAGGCCTTATTCAGCATCAGAGGATACACACAGGAGAGAAACCTTATAAGTGTGAGAAATGCGACAAAAGTTTCAGTCAACAGCGCAGCCTTGTCAACCATCAGAAGATCCACGCAGAGATGAAAACCCAAGAAACCCATGAATGTGATGCTTGTGGTGAAGCCTTCAACTGCCGAATATCTCTCATTCAGCATCAGAAATTGCACACTACATGGATGCAGTAAACATAGAGAAATATTTAAGCTTAGTTTGACTTGAGACTAGCTACCCAAGTGCAGTTTCAATATTGCTCAACATGAGTCAAATTTAGTAAGAAAGCAAATTATCTTTGGCCTTAGGGAAATGGTTTCTGAAGATTCTGTGAATAGTGGACAGTTGCCCACAGGCATTTGAAGACTTCCATTACTCTTTTTTTTTATGACTTGGTAATTTATTTAAGCATCTTTTTACACATTTTTCAGGTTAAACCTGAGTTCAGAGCACTTGGTTACAATAAAGAAAGGAGAATGACAAAGTTGCATTGGTACAAGGGAGCCAGAGCCACCAATGTTAGGAAACTGGAATAATTATTCAGAGTCCTCTGTCACCATCTTATATAGTAGTTCTTTCAGTTCCATGATATGTTTTGCTGTGCATGCCAAAGTCCAGTTATCAAACATACGATGTTTTCAAGGAAACAGCCAGATTTTTTTGAAACTGATATATAAAGTTTTTGTCATTATTTAAGCCAGTTGTTTGGCACATGAGTTAAAGAAAGCAGTTCCAATGCCTTGTGGTTCTCAGAAATGTGAAGTGAGTGGACCGTTAGTTTTATGAAGAGTATGTAACAAACCTAGCAGAGGTGTTACCGAGGAATCTTTGGCAGTGCCTTTTTTATTTTCAAGATGGGCCCAAAAAGGTTAGAGGGGGGCACTGTTTTTTTTTTGTGCCCTCCCATCTGTGAAAGATATTTGTAGTCTTACACAAATGATCTTATTCCTTCACTACCGGTAGCATGTGAAAGTGTACATACTTTGATTGCTGGGAATTGCAAATACAAAACATGGAGCCTATGTTAGGAAGCTGAGATATTTTGGTAATGCTTTGGTTTTTATAGTAACTAGACTTTGCATGCAATTTTAAAATCCTTATTTCTGGTTCTAGGGCTACCCTTAGTTAATGGTTATTATAAACCTATTAATTCATCTGTTTTAATCATTAAACCAGTTTTGTTTTTTGCTTTGTGTCAGAGTTCTTTGTTACTTTAGTATAAAATCTGTTAAATATATTACTGTGTTTAAAAATTAGAATCAAGGATTTAAAGGAAATTGCTTTCACTTTTTCTACCTGTGAGACAGCAGAGACGTCCAGAGGTAACTGGAATTGTGGACGTGGTGCACAGGAAAGTCTCTGGGCTAGAAATTAGGAATTCACCTGTGTTTAGACACAGAAATGAATTAAGATTTAGTGAGAGGGTAAAGCCAAAAAAATCCAGAAATGGAATACTGAGGCCTCCTTTTGTTATTGGGTGGGCAAAATGCAAAGCAGACTGAGGGAGGAACATCCAGAAGTGGGGATGGAAAAGCCAATGTGTGGTGACAGTTGCTGTTGGAAACTGACCTGGAAGGGCACTGTGGAGATAATCAGGGAAGGGTTGAAGAGTGTCCTTTAGATCATTAGAAAGTCAGTGGGTTCTCCGAGAGCAGCCTGCAAATTTGGGAAGAGCCAGTTTTCAAGGGGTTATTTAGTATCTGGAGAGAGTAAGTCATCAGTTCCCAAACACCAATTTGTGGCTCTTCTACACTCAAATGGTAAAAATAAGGAACATATAGTATCTATTTAAAAAAAACAAACTAAATTTATTAAAGACCATTCATTTTGAAATTATGCACCTGCTTTTTTAATAATTAAGAAAAGCTCTTCTGAAATAATAGTAATTTTAGATGATGGTCTGTTGAATGTCTTTAAAAAAGGTCTTTTTAAAATTATTCTTACCCATTTAATTTTACTGGTCTATAGAAGGGAATAAAAGGTAGATTGTCTGAAACTATAAAGAGGGATATAGATCAAGATCAAAGAAAACTGAGTGCTTCCCATTCATTCTGGAAAGCCAGTTAGAGGTTGGAGATGAAAGAAAGTGGGTGGACATTAAGTTATACAAGCTAAAATTAATTCTAGCACTAGTGGAAGAATTTTCTTTGGAGGCTTTTCCCCTCAATTTGGTTTTTTAAAAAAAGGTTTAGTGTGTAGAAATAGAATACTCCAGATGACCCATTTTCAAAAAATAGTCATATTTATGTTTTGAGAGTCAAAACATTGTTTTGACTGATAGGGGCAGAGTTAAGAGCCTCACTAATGAAGGCTTGGGATTGCAATGCAATGGGTAGAATAGAAGAGAGAACCAAACAAAAACTTAGGGAGGGTTTGTGGGAGTTTTTATAGGGCCCAGCTGAAATAAAGGACTGAATTTTTAGTGGAATTACTTGAATTCCTCTTGGAAATAACATGGGACAATTTTGAAGAAAAATCAGAGTTACAGGAGATGAAGCAAAATAGTAGATGTATTCAAGCTCTTCAGAGAACCAGTAAACCAAAAGGATGGATAGCCAGGCAGATGATGGATGGATGGGTAGAGGACAGAGAGACAATAGGAACCGGCTCATGAATATGGAGGCTAAGAATTCCCACAGTGCATCTGCTGTCTGTCAACTGGAGAACCATGAAAGCCAGTGGTACAGCTCAGTCTGAGTCCAGTGGCCCAAGAACCAGGAGCACTGACGTACAAAGACAAGAAAATGCCCCAGTTGAGGCAGAGAGCAAATTTACCCTTCACCTTGTCGCTGATTTTAGGCCCCCAATGATTTAGAGGATGCCCCTCCGCATTGGTGAAGGCAATCTCCATTTAGTCAACAGATTCAAATGCAAATTTCTTCCAGAAACACCCTCACAGACATACCCAGAAATAATGTTTTACCAGCGTCCCTTAACCCAGTCAAGTTGAGACAAACTTACCAGTAATAATCACAGTGCATAACATTAAAACAAGCAGGTAAAGGGAGTCTGGTGGGGAAAAAAAAATTTTAATAGGAATCACTGTAAATACTTCATTTCTCTAATTTTAATGAGGCATTGCGCTTTCATATGTGTTCCTGAAGGAGGGTGTCAGCAAATCTAAGGCATGCCCAGTTGAGCATGATACACGCATTATAAATTTCAACTTTTTAAAAGTAAATTTAATTGATTATGCTATTACAGTTTTCCCAATTTCTCTCTCCCCTTCACCCTCCCTCTGCCCTGCACCCCCAAACCCTCCAGCATCCCCCACCTCAGTCCATGGCTTGTACATATAAGTTCTTTAGCCTCTATGTTTCCTATACTGTCCCCAACCTCTCCTCATCTGTTTTATTGCCTACCAATTATGCTTCTTATTCCCTGTCCCTTCCCCTTCATTATTCCCTTCCCCTCTCCACTGAAAACCCTTCATGTGATCTCTAGTTCTCTGGTTCTGTTCCAGTTCTAGTTGTCTGCTTACATTTTTTTTTTTAGGTTCAGTTATTGATAGTTGTGAGTTTATTGTCATTTTACTGTTCATAGTTTTTTATCTTCTTTTGCTTAGATAAGTTCCTTTAACATTTTATATGATAAGGGCTTGGTGATGATGAACTCCTTGAACTTGAACTTGTCTGGGAAGCACTTTATCTGCCCTTCCACTCTAAATGATAGTGTTGCTGCACAGAGTAATCTTGGATGTAGGTCCTTGTCTTTTATGACTTCAAGTACTTATTTTCCAGTCCCTTCTTGTCTTTTGAGAAATTGGCTCATAGTCTTACAGGCACTCCTTTGTAGGTAACTCCTTTCCTCTTGCTGCTTTTAAGATTCTCTCATTATCTTTAATCTTGGGTAGCTTAATGATGATGTGCCTTGGTGTGTTCCTCTTTGGGTCCAACTTCTTTGGGACTCTCTGAGCTCCCTGGACTTCCTGGAAGTCTATTTTCTTCACCAGACTGGGGAAGTTTTACTTCATTATTTGTTCTAATGAGTGTTGAACTTCTTGCTTTTGTTCTTCTCCTTCTGGCACCCCTATGATTCTGATGTTGGAGTGCTTATAGTTGTCCCAGAGGTTCTTTAGCCTCTCTTCATTTTTATCAACCTTGTTTCTTCATTCTGTTCCAGTTGGATGCTTATTTTTTCCTTCTGTTCCAAATAGTTGATTTGAGTCCTGGTTTCCTTCCCTTAACTGTTGGTTTGCTGTATATATTTTTTTTATCTCACTTTGCATAGCCTTCACTTCTTCCTTTATTTTGCACCCATACTCAATCATTTCTGCGAGCATCCAATTACCAGTGTTTTGAACTCTGCATCTGATAGACTGGCTATCTCCTTAGGGCTTAGTTTTTTATCTAGAGTTTCGATCTGTTCTGTCATTTGGACCATATTTCTTTGTCTGGGCACACCTGTTATGTTGTAAAGTGGGCAAGGCCTTAGGTACTTGGCAGAGCAAGGCAACCTATGTCACTGGGTTATGGCGCTGTATGTGGGGGAAGGGTTGGAAAGGAAAAGATGCCACTTGCTCAGCTCTTGGCCAGCTCTAGCCCCACTTTGCGATGAACTCTCTCATGTGAGACTGGGAGTTTCACTGTGGCAACCCCCACAGTAGTTTATAGCTAGCTTTGAGTCTTTAATTTCCTGTTCAACCAGCCCTGTCTTTCCCTACACAGTCCACCGCCTTGCTCATTCCTCTCAGCCAGCCCCACCTCACCTGTATCGTCCACCGCCTTGCCATGAGTCCTCTCCAGCCGGTCATCCCCCATCTTCACCCCTCCTATTGGTCTAGATGAATGTTTAACTCCTTGGTTGTTGGAGTTCCATGCAGTTTGATTTTCTGGCACTTCTGGTTGTTTATTTTTTTAGATTGGTTTTTATCCTTCTTTTGGTAGTGCAAGGAAGGGAAGTGTTTTTATGCCTCCATCTTGGTAGGAACTCCAAATTTCAACATTTTCTTTAGTCCAGATACTCCAATCACTTTTTAAAAGTTACCTTTTAACTTAACCTTTAAAAGTTACCTTTTAACTTAACCTCTTAACCTTTCACCTCAACCTCCTTCAAAAGTGGTGGCCTTTGGTGGTCGATGTGGGTAGATGGATTGTTTGTTTGTTTTTTTAAAATTAAAGTCATCTCTATTGTCAAGAATGATGCATGGACAAATAGAAGGATAGAAATATATATTTAGTGGCCAAATGATCCAAGTTTAATTAACGTGTACTTTTTAAATACTTGCCAGGTGCTATATTAATGCTGTAAGTATTGCATCAAGCCGTCCTTTATCCACTAGAAGACTTGAGGATTAAATAGCCAAATGCATTTCATAGAGTGAAGACTGGGGGGAAATCACCTAACTTTCCAAAACAGTTTTCACACATTTTGCACCAGTAAAACATAGTGCATATCTCTGCCTGTGCTACCTCCTGTTCCCAAGCCACATTCTCGAGAGCACTCCTCTCATGTATGCCCAGGACAGTCATTGCCTTCCTGGAAACAAGAAGAGCCCTCTGATTTCTTTGCCCTGTGAATTCCCCTTGGGTAAAAACAGGGCAGGCCGAGGAAAAGCTGAACGTGGCTGCAGAAAGATGCCTTGGCCGTGGGTATCTTATGAGGACAGGGTAGATTTCTCTGACAGCTGTGCCCCCCGGGACTGCAGCCTAGCCCTGGTTCTGATCGCTAGAACTGGTGCTCTGTTAGAAGATGCTCTGTGTTTCCTTGTGCCACTGTGCTCCAAGAGCTGGGTCTGTGCAGGTTTGTAAGCCTCTTTCTGAGAACTAGATGTTGAATTATTTTGAATTTTCATTTGTCCCAGTACTTGCTTCTTTGAGTTGGAATAAAATAGAGACTTTATTAGGGTGGTAAATAGCAATGCCACATAAGGAGACTTGCTGTTTTCCTCTGTGTAATGATGTCGTGCCCACTCACTGACTTCCACCAAGGGGCTTGGCCCTGTGCTGGATTGCTAGTCTATAGACAGCTGGTTCCCAGTTTCCTCTCAGTCTTCTGCATGCTAAAAAGTTATTTTCAGCAGTACTCTTTTATCATGTCATTTGCTGTGCAAAAATTATTCACATGGCCCTATTTCTAATTACATCCGGGCAAGACTTTCCACAATATCTTGGCCCAATTTGTCCTTTTCCTCCACTGTGTCTCTCCACTTGGTCTCATCATCCTGGTCAAATTTCTCACAATTTCTTCAACATGTGCAATTTGTACTCTAGTCAGGATAGAGTTAATTCATCTGCACAAGTGCCTTGATCATTCTTCAAGAGCCAACTGACAGGGAAAAATACTTATTCACAACTTAAGTTATCTGACACTACGTAACACACCACCAGCCTCACAACAGCAGCCCTGTTTTACAGATGAGGGAAAGGGCTCAGAGAAACGAAGAGTATTTCCCAAGATCATATAACTGGCAATAAACTGCCTGCAACTCACCTCACCTTTGTAAAGTATTCCTTTCCCTTTGCTCGCAGCGCCTGGCCCATGCCACTGCAGTTTCACGCATTCTTGCGAACCAATTTGTTTCCCAAACAGTAAGCATACAAAGACCATGCAATATCTTTACAGCACCGAGAATACAGTAGGTGCTGCATGCATACTTGTGGGCTGATTTTATATGTCTACGTATGTTGATGTCCAGTACTAAGTGCTAGGCTATTTTAAGAGGCTTGGGACAGATTGTGTTACAACTAGAAAAACACGTTATTTGAGTAATGGGAAGAGGCCTGTGACCAGCTGTGTTGAACTTTGCTATTAGTCCTATCTCTTAATTCATCCCCTCCAGAAAATGGGTTTAGGTGGGGAATTGGTAGTATTACAGGAGCCCTCAGGCTCTAGTGAACTTGGGGAATTCTGCTTACAACCTATAAATATGGCGGATACTGTTCTAAGGGAAGGTTCACAATTCTTTATTTAAAAGCCTTAAGGGAAGGGCCTATGTGTTTTGGAAACCAGAATTTTTCAGAGTTTTGGGAGTAAATACAGTACTTATGCTATATCGTATATGACTTCCTCTGTGAGTCCGAGTTAGCACTTACAATCAACCACATTGAAACTCCGCATCCTGTCAAGTGGAATGAATACACAGATGACAGCCTCGAGTCAGGTTTTGCCACCAAATAATTTGCTGTGAATTTTGGTTTTCAGGGCTTTTCGGATTTCAGAATTGTGAATAAGGGGCTGTGAACCTGTTACTGAGATGTACTGACTCACTTAATTTCTCAATAATTTGTGACGGTGTATTTTATTTTGGAGATGAAACACTGAACCACAGAAAGGTTGTACAATGTGTCCAAGGTCACGTGGCTAGTAAGTGACAGAGCCAGCATTCAAACCTAGGCTGTCTGACTCCAGAACTTGTGCTTTTCACCATGAAGTGTACTGCCTCCCAAGAGGACTTTGCAAATCACATTGGCCTCACCTCCTGGTTATGTGGCCTTGGACAATGTCCTTAGTTAGCACCCTGGACCCCAGTTCCCTCCACTCTTACTGTGAGTGAAATGTAGATGTCAGGTGGAGTCTCTCACTCCAGAAGAGCTAAATGAGATGGACTTGAAGTTCCATTTATGCTTTGCCTAAAGCCTACCAGAAGGTTTCTGCAAGTTTCTAGAGAGTTACATTCTCATGATCACAGTCAGCTTCAGCTGCTAGATTCACAGTATGAATCATCATGAATCGTCTCATTAGCTTGTTTATATAAAGCATGGTGTAGATGCATATGTGAAACTTTGCTCTTCCTACAAAGACACATATCTTTAGATGGCTTGATATCTCTCCCCCTTCTTAAAAGTCCCTTAACCACCTCTGCACAATTCCAGATTGCCCTAGTTTCCCCCTGCCTTCTCTCTTCCTGCCTGTCTCATTTCTTCCTTTCTCCTCCTTCTTTTCCTTACCCCACCCCCCTTTCCTCCCTCTCTCTCTTCAGACCAAAAACAAATTCTTCTTTTTATTCCTTCCAGCATGTAGTAATTTTCTGTGGCTTTGGCTTTTGATACTTGAGCCTTTAAGGCCCAGGTGGCAAACACAAGGCCCGAGGGCCAAATCCGGCCTCTCTACCTTGTCTTATCCGGCACAACACCTTGTTTCTACCTGGTGGCAGTGCCAGCTCCTTGCTCCTAGTTAAGGAGTAGTTTCATTTATACAGTCCTAAAATTCCATTTGGCTCTTTGAAGGCAACCACGAGGCTGATGGGGCTCCTGGTGAAAATGAGTTTGACAGCCCCGCTTTAAGGTATTATCTTCTCCCAGCGAATTATCAGAGTATTTGCTTACACACTGTCAGTTCCTTTTGGAAGAGTTCCTTGCCTTTTTACATCTTGTGATGTCCAGTCTAGAGGCCCTCATCTCCATTTCTGCACCCAGCTACACTGACAGAGCCTCCTCCCACATTTCAAACCCTGTTCATGTTTCTTGCTTAGCTACCTGAGCTTCATTGTCTGGTATACAAATGCCATGGCTGCCCTACAGCTGAAAGTTTTCTTAATTACTTTCAGTGCTAGTACCAGGTTTTATTTTTAGTTGGTGCTCAATAACTACTAGAATAAATCTGACAAAGTACCAAAAGCTGGGAAGCCATTAATATGTACAGTGAGTGGCCACACAGTTAATAGACATTGAAGTCCATAGCTTCATAACCCTTGTCTTCATATTACTCTAAGTGGAAGAAATTGCTTGGCTTGAGATTTCAAAGGCAACCGTAGTGCTTTAGTATGGAAAATATATCAGATGATGACCAGGGAAAATGCATTATATACAGCCTCACTCTCAGTGCAATGTAATTGGACGTTAACCAAAAGATATGAATAACTCAGCTTTGATTATAAATTCATGTCCAACCCATAAATAAGAATCTAAGCAGTTTTTCTACAATACAGGGTCAGTGGTGCTGAGGAAGCTCTAGATTGAAGTGTTCTGCCAGAAGAGCTTTGTCATAACGGATGTTGCTAGCTTCTTAGGACAGTTTAACACATGGTAGGGGCGTAAGCAGTTGCTGACAGAATGAATGGGTGCCGTAGGAACTGTGGAAGACCAACTCCGGCCGCAGCAGTATTGAACGCTGCCTGCGGCCCCGCCCTTTCCTTCTGGCCTGGCTCTCTGTTCATCCCAGGAGAAAAAGGAGACCTGAATGCTAATCGCTCAGCCCTACCTTCCCTGACTGTGTGCCTGGCATCTGGTAACTTAACTGCCCTAAGTTTGGTTTTATCATCTGTAAAGTGAAAGAAAACTTGGGCTAAAAGACCTGTAAAGCTCTAAGGTAGATCTGAGTTGCTGGTATGAATATAGTTGTCTTTACAAAGCAATACAGGTACATAGAAATATTCAAATGTTCTAGAGGCACATGATAAGTAAATTATTGTATATAATTTATAAATATATAACATATAGAGTACATACATAAATGATAACTTCTTCCTTGCACTTCAGTCCCAGGCCTTTCTCATCAGAAGGTGGCCCTTTGACTAGTTCTGCTTTAGCCCTCCACGTAAATATGCTTATGCCTCTATTTCTTAATTTATCAATTCTAAGCAAAATAATTTATCTTTGTACTCTTTGAGGCAAAGAATTTGGTTTGCTACCTTCCCTATATTTTGATTACAGGTATGAATATTTTAACGATTGATTTGTGTCTATTTCCTTCATTGCTTTAATAGGCCTAAAGTACTATTCCTTAATCTATGAATTTTAAGTAGTGTTATGACTCCCCACTGAGTGAACTAGTCTCCCCTTGCCTTCCTCCACTTCTTGTCCCCCTTCAATTTCCCACCTTCTATCAGTTAATCACTTTTTTCACCAAAATCATTACTTTTATATCACTCGAAGTTATGATGTTTAAATTCTCTCTTGTAACTATGGTTGTCTTGAATGCTTTTTCTATAGGTAAATTTTGAAAATGGAAAGCCAATAAAGCATAGCTATGTGAATACTTTTTCCTGCGAAATAGATAGCATGCTCGTTGGATGTGTAGAGGAAGGTATAGTCCTATGTCATCAGACCTGGGCCTCTGGAACAGGAACACTCAAAGCAACACAGTCTCATTGAGTTGCTCATTACACCCACATGTTTCTCAAAATCCTTTCACATGTTAGCTTGCTTCAAATTATAAATGGCTTTCATTTTTGGATAGATTGGTCATTCTCAAACTTGGCTGTACATTGGAATCATCAAGAAGATTTAAGAAGCCCTGGTACTTAGAGGATCTGACATTAAGAGTTTCAGATTTAATTGGGCTCACAGAGTGTGGATGAGGCATCTGCTTTTCTAAAATATTTCCAGGGGATTTCAAAGAGTAGCTAAAGTTGAAGACCCTGATCATAACGTCAGTCTCGTGTAGTAGAGTCAATGGTAATGAAAACAAATAAAAAGTAAAACCCAATACCGACTGAAGATTTGTATTGTATTTTATTTCTTTTTTGATTGCAGCTCCTTCATAACATACCACTCCTAAGGTTGTTTAATAAGTCACACTTCTCTGCCCTCAGCTTCTGAGATGTTTCACTTGGTAGTTGTTAATTGGATGGAGAGCTGATTTTGTTTTAAAGTCTGTTTTTAGGTGCACGCTTCGGGGCATGTGCAGCTGGAAGTGTGGCAGGAAAACCATCGCGTGAAATTTCATCAGATCTTTGATATTCAGACTTGTTTCAGTAAATGATTTTTTTCTTGTGTCTAGAAATTTAACGTGCATTGTGTTTCCAGTGGTTCAATCTAATTTCGTCTAATTTCCAGGGTCAGTCAAAAGGTTGTCGCTCCCTTTCAACCCACCTCCCAAGACACCTAGAAGAGCCGGAGCCAGCCACCCAGCCTCAGGTTCTAGTAGGTGTAGCAGGGTGTGTAGAGTGACTGGGTGGACGCAGCACTGGAAGAGCCCAGGGGAACGTACTTGCCTCGGGCTGCCTGGGAGTTAGCCTAAAAAATAAGAGTGACAGCGAAATAAGACCTAGTTAGAATGAACACGACCATGCACTTGACTCCCTCTGTTCCTCACCTGAGGAGCAGCGATACCTGCGTTTGAATATTGCTCTCCTCACATTGATTTTGCAGGAATCTTGCGGCTGATGCCATTCCCCCCGTTCTGTAATGTTATCTCCCTTTCCCCAGTCTTCTTAGCACTTCTTTGGCAAGATAGGTTTGTGTCTATTACTGGGAAAGTTTCTTTTTTAGTACCAACGGTATTGCAAGAACAGTACTAGAAATTAAAGTTAAGAAACTTCTTATTAGTATGGGGATAAAGGAATGAGGATTTCAGTCTAAACAGTGGGGAAGCCTGGAAGAGCTGTTGAAGTCCTCTGCTAAGACATTGACCAGGTGCTGTGGCCAAGCATCAGACAAGGTGCAGCGGAAGGTACACTCTAGCAACAACAGATAAATAAAATTAAATTATTTTTTCAAATTTCCTATTTTTTACTTGATCCCAAGAACATGTAGTTTTAAGTAGTTGTTTACCACAGTGTCATTTGATTCCCTGTGTAAATTCCAATGAAAGTAGAGCTCAGGATTACAAAACCTATAGCAATATTTGAATGGCACTCTCCGAGTCACTGTTGCTATTGCTTGCTCTCCCCAGGATCTATTTCTCCACCTACAGTGGTTTGCAGAGTGCGTCTCATGAACCGAAGCACTTGTGAGAAATGGAAACTCTCTTGCTCGGCCCAGACCATCAGAATGATAAACAGGTAATTTGGTGGCTGGGGCCCACCCAACTGCATTTTAGCAAACCCACCAGGTGGCTCAGGGGCACACTTGAGTTTGAGGACCACACCTTACATGATAAACTCGGCTTTCCTTCCTTTGTGTGGATGGCCCCTCTGGCCCTTATTTCCACAATCCCTCCATCGTATTACCTACATCTCCTCACTTCATCAGCACCAGCCACACCCCGCACTCTCCACCATCACCAGGTAGAGCACTACCTCTAAAGTCTCACACCTCTCTTATGCCCCAAAATGGTTTTTTAAACTTCGCTCGGGCTTTCCCTTCCTTTAGCATTTCATTGCCACACCTCTGGCGAACACTTAACTTCTCACTCTGCCTCCTCTGTGATCAGCACACTAAACAAGCCAATCACTCAGAGCTGGCACTCTCCTGTCTCCTTATTAAACTTTTCTCTCCGGCTTGGTCGGTTTAGGTTGACCCGAATCTTCCTGCATGCTTAAGGGAGCTGTCAGGAAAATTCAGGATCTAAGGGAAGGTACCGCATACTCATTCTCCTTTCAGCTGCACCTTGGCCTTCACCTCTGGTCTTCAGCGGAGGACGTCACAATGATTCCAAGCTGCTCCCCTGTGAAGACTCAACTCTCTATTCCCTTCTCACTCTCAACAGATGCCCTCAGCTGTAGTCAGCCATCAACTGCTACATCTCTTTACCTCAACAGATTTGATTTCAGCCTATTTTCTTCTTTTCTATCTCTCTCCTTCTTTCTAAGACCAACTCTGCCACCTGTGTAATATAATTTAACGTAATCCTGTTTCCTCCAAGTCCTTGTCCTCTCATTGGTCTCCACTCTCCTAATCTTCACTCTCTCCTATTTTTCTTTTCTAATGGGTAGAAATGATATCACCTTATGGGTTTGACTTGCATTTCCCTGGTAGTTAGTGATGTTGAGAATCGTTTGCCCATTTTTACCTGGGTTGTTTTTATTTTTGTTACCGAGATGGAAAGTTTCTTTATGTATCCTGGATAATAAAACCTTATCATCTGTTGAATTTATGAATATGTTCATTCATTTTGTGAGATGCCTTTTCACTCTCTTGATAGTGTGCTTTACATGTAAATATGCCAAGCCCTCTCCTACTTGGCTAAACTCTATGCTTCCTGAAGGCAGTGTCTGTCTGCTTTTTTTCACTCCAGTTTTTGGCTCATAATAGGTGTTCAGAAAGGGATGGTTACTAGCAGAATAAAATCCTTATCTATTCTCATTTCCCCTGGTAACCATTCCAGGTCTTTACCTGGCATACTTCTTGATGTGCATATTCTCTTCCCTCTCTCTTGAAGCTGATCTGTTGAAGGTCACTGATGCGCCCCTAAAGGCCCATTTCTGCCTTTTCTGAGCCTTTTTTCCCCTGAATCTCTCTGTAGTGTGTTATTACTGACCCCCTGAAATTAGTTTCTCTTTGTTCTCAGAATCCTTGGTCTATCCTATCATACTATTGCTGTTTGTTTGGGTGGCATCTCTTCTTTGTCTCCCCAAATGAAAGGTGTCCCTAGTTTAGTCCTTGTTTCTCTTATCTTCCCTCTGAAGTGTCTGTGTGGAAACTGTCCTTCAATCTCTGTCATCACCTATACACTCAGTGTGAGTAACTCAAAACTCTCTCAAGCCCTAACTTTCCCACTGAGCTCCAATGTCACATTTCCAAATACCCAGTAGACACTATCTGCCGATGACTTCGTGGCCTGAAGAAGGCAAAGCTTTTCTGCATGAGAGAGCCAGGCCCCAAGTGTCCGCTTGATCAGGGAGATAAAAGTACTAGCATCTTACCACAGCCCGCTTCACAAAGGCCTCCTGTGTTGCCTTCTTGTTTGCAGCCTTGCCACTCCAGGCGGCCAGTGCGCTGGCCTGCAGGGCCCGCCCGTAAGAGAAACTTAGTTTCCAAGGCTTTGGTAGAGGGCAGAGGTTGATAGCATTCAGGTTGAGGGTAGCATCCTCTTCACTCATGCCACCAGACAAAAAGCAGATGCCTAGAATGAGAAAAGCCATTCCACTCTACTGGTCCCAGCTTGTGGACCCTGCTTGAGAAAGCAAGCAATGAGCCTAAAGGGAATGTAATGTCACATCTTTGTTTCTGCTCCGTTTGCATGGGATTGGGTTGGAGATATTAGTCTGCCTTTGTTGAGGCTAAGGATATATAAGGACTTCAATAAATAAGGATGGCGGTGAAATGTTGAAGAAATCAATGGATGGTGTGCATTTGGACAGACTCAGAGTATATGGTATCGTTGAGTGTGAGGGCAAGTGCTGGCTGCCTGTGGGATAGCAGGGGTCTGCTTCACAGATAGAAGGCCGCTGGACCAACAGAAATGCTTGGGAAACTCTTCCAAAGGCTGAGCACTAAGACCACAGGTTGGAGACGGAAAGCCTTACCAGGAACAGCTGCAGGAACGGTGCGGTAGAGAGCCGTGACAGTGGCCATAGCCACCTGCTCTGGAGTATACTTCTTGGTGCAGGCATGCCCAGCAGTCACCATGTTGGGCTTCAGCAGGGTGCCCTCCAGGTAAACATTATGGTCATTCAGGGTCTTGTAGACAGTAGCCAGGACCTGAAGGGCAAAAGGTCCCAACAGATGAAGCCCAGAGCAAGCCTTAGAGGCACCTGACCTTGGCACTTCTACACTGCAGGGTTGCAGGACGAAGGAATTCTTGTGTGCAGCTTGGCCAAAGCTTCCCAACCAGCCCCTAGGCCTCATCGGGGCAAGGTATTGGGAACCACAGCCATGGAGCACAGCCAAGCTGGCCTGTCCCGGCCCTACTCTAACTGCTCACTGCATGGATTGTCGGCATTGCTCTGCTGCCCTTCACTCCTTCCTTCCCATTAGTCCCTTTGGTCAGTGGAGACTGTTTTGATTTGGGTAGTTGGGGACATCTAAACTAGGCCTCGTTCTCCTTCCCCATCAGTGCTAAGTGGACCTAAACACATACATTTTAGACACGGAAGTGCTGTCAGATCTCATTTAGTCCATTGAACTTTGCCAGTGAAGAAACTGAGGTCAGGTTATATTAGGACTCTCTTACTCTGTTACAGACACACTGTGGTTAATTTAGAAAGTCACAAGTAAACGTATTACTTTCTAATTAGAAAGTAATTTTTTCTTAGTTTACACATAATGGGACCGAGGTCCAAAAAGATAATGTGACTTATCCAAGTTCCCATAACTGGGAACAAGGACCCTCAAGTCTTGGTACTGCAAACCCTGTGCTTTTTCCATACAGAGTACACCATGTGCCAAGAAATGGAAGGTGTGATAACACCCCCTTCCCTTCTCCCTGCAACATAATGATGCCAACTGAAGAATATTCTGCATATAACAGCTGATAGAGGTTGAGTAACAGCTGTTACTTAAAAGCAAGGTTTTTCAACTAGAATTGGGAACTTTATATCCAAGACTTACCTTCTCAGTAACATACTGGCAGTGTTCCAGGTCATGGTCACCATCAGGAATTACCTCTGGTTCAACGATGGGTACCAGCCCATTCTAAAAAGGACAGAGGACAGGACAGAGAGAGTGAAGCCCTGCTCACTGGCATCCTTTACCTAAGAGATTATTTAGCAGTTGCAACTGGTATAAAATGAAGGCTTTATGGAGAAACACCATCTAAATGACGTAAAAGCAATGTCAAGAAATCTAATGGGATGTCTAGGAAGCAGGGCTTAACCAAAAAAGAACAATGAGGTTAAAAAAAAGGTTTTCTGGAAATGGGCTAAAGGAAATGCCAGCTCTTCATTTCTGTATCTTATTCTAGAAACTGTTCTCGCTGCCTCAAAAACTAGCTGTCATTCTTTTAGAGCAGTCGAGCTTAAATCACTAAGATGCTTCTCATGTGAGTTCAGTAGGGTACCCAAGAAGTATTCACAATTCTGATTGGGAATCTCCAGGTGCTCACAACCCGGGTTGCCTTAATACAGAACCCACACAACAAATCAGACTGAACTGTATTCCGGAGACATGCCAACATACGTTGGAAACTTTAGCATCGAGTCACCATCCTCTGTTAAATTACGTGGACTGGGTCAGAGCTATCACCCTCGGGCTAGGGATCGAGCTAGAGTCCTGTCTTGGCCATGTTGGAGCACAGACAGTCAAGGGCCATGGCCTCAAAAGCCAGGCCACTCTGAAGACTCAGCAAATAGCCCTTTGGCAGAAGGGCAGCCATTGATGGTACTCGTCTTTTGGGCTCCTTGCTGGCTTGGGCATCCAGACCCTCCTCTACCCTACTTGGCTACAGCAAAAGTAGTGAAAAATGCCATCAGGATACACTGGTGAGAGGAGGCGAGGGCTCCCGTGTGGGTATAATAAAATTAGAAGGATAAGCTCTAAAGATAGCTCTCATCTACTGTTTTGTATCCCAAGGGGAAGGCTGAGCACCTGCTGACAGATGCTGGCGTAGCGAGCCAGGGCATTGGCGTTCTCCTGGATGGCAAGAGTGGATGGACACTGTTTGTCAATCCTCAGCACAGCACGCCACTTCCCAAAGTCAACACCGTCTTTCTTATACTGAGCACAGCGCTGAGAAAGGCCATCGAGTCCTGCAAGTCACAAAAGGGAGAACGGCTCTTTGCACCCCTTCTCTGATCCATGAGGCCACAGATAAAATGATGGAGTTCTCCCTTGGCTTAGCTTTCAACCAGCAGAGCTTGAGAACCAAACACAACCAGGCAAATAACCATGGGTCCCAATACTGAGCCAAAAGACCTGGATTTAATAAATATGGTTTTGAAGCACATAATGGATAATACCATAAGAATAGAGGGAACTAATATATGTTTAGTACTTGCTATGTTCCAGGCATGATTCTAGGCATTTTGCATGCCTTTTCTCACTTAATTACCATAACAACCCTAATAGTTAACATTGTACTCATTTTACAGATGTGGAGGTCGAGGCTCTGAGAGGTGAAGCAAGTTTACCAAGTTTGCAGAGCAAGTGAGTGGCAGAGCTGGGATTCCAATTCTGCTTGGCTAACCCAGTGCTGGAGGTTACACTGGACAGTGAAGTACCTCACGAATTTATCTAAGTCGTGAGCGATGGAACTAGGACTCAAACCCGGACGTGTCTGATCTCCTAAGCTGAGACCTTACCCGCTGCTGGATTTCTCTCTAAAAATAGCATACCCCAGGTACAGAGTGCCTTCTCTGCACACGGGACTGTGGGTAAGTACCTTTGTGTATATTGTCTAATTTAATTCCCAAAACTATTCTGCAAAGCAGATATTGCTATTCCTAAGATGGACTCGGACATTTAAGTGACTAGCCCAGGGTCACACAGTTATTAACTAGAGGAGCTGGGATTAAAAATCAGGCGTATGTGGCCCTAAAACTGGAGGAAAGTCATATTTTCTCTTCCCTTACTTATTTCTAGCATGTTTGGGCATGACTCACATCAGTGGGCACCATCCTTACCTTGAATGGTGGTTTCTTTGTTTGTTCCTGCAAGAGGAGCACCTCCTTGGTCTAGCTGTGAATCAAATCATGAACAAGTAATTAGCAGGTGTCAGGTGTCCCAGTAAAACACAGCACAGCCCCTGGTGCTCACTAATAGTTCCCATCTTTCACAAACCAAGAAGAAGAATTAGAAAGATGATTAGTCACTCTGAGGGATACAACTCAATTCACAGCAGAAGGGAAGTTACGTGGAAGGAACAATGTAAGAAGGTTGAGGTCAACCCTAAGAGGATGAAAAGCACAGGCCTGGAGCCTGGGAGGGAAGAAGCAATCTCATAGCACCCCCGATGCGGAGATGCTTGCTGTACAAGAGCGGTTTCCTTTAAATCATCCATTCACTTATTTAAGAGACAGTATTAAGCACCTGCACATACCAGGCACTGTGCCATAGGAAACAAAGAGAATGAGGATGCAGCTGTAACTCTCAGCAGAGCCAAGACTAAGTTCATGAGCTGGAGAGATAGGCTGGGCTGCAGCTGGCTCCAAATTTTACCTTGCTGTGGGCAAATTATGTTACCTCTTGTAATTCCAGTTTCTCGCTTCATCTCTAAAGTAAGGGTAATAATTGAGTCTGCCTTCAGAGGTTGTGAGGAAGATTAAATGAGTCCCTGGAGTTGTAAGCACTCGTTGAATACTAATGTGCACTCTTGAGAAGTTCATGCAGTTTTGGAAGACTTAGTTAAAATGGAACAGTAAGTGCTTTAATAATAATAGCTACCATGCACTGAATAATAATTATGCAACGAGAATGGCTTTTAAAACTTATTTCACCCTTAGAAGAATCTTATGAGATGGGTGTTATTATTCCCATTTTAGAAATGAGGAAATTGAGACACAGATTTAGTACCTTGTAGAAAAGTTGTTGAAAGAAGAGAGCATGAGAAGAAGAGTCTAGAACAGGATCTGTTCTCAGGGGAATGTGTGATGGAAAGCAGCTAGATGACAAGAGATGTTCAGAGTGTTGGCCTTGCCCCAGCCCTTGGGTTGGGTGCTTGACTGGATGCAGCAGAGGTGAGGGGAGGGGAAGTACTCACCTTGATCCCCAGCACAATGCCCTTTTCCTTAAGGATGTTTCTGAACAGCTTTCCCTGGCTATCCTTCTGGTAGAGGGTCTCATGGAAGAGAATCACACCCCCGATGCTCTGGCTGATGGAGTTGTCCACGGTAAAGATGATTTCTCGGAACTGCCGTCGGTTCTCTTCTGTGTTCTCCACATTGATCCTCTGCAGGCGGTTTCCCATGGTGCCTACGGTGAAGGCGGAGTAAGGAACAAGCCCAGCTTTCCTGCATACCATCTCAGCGACCCTCACTAGGAAGGACAGCAAGACTCCCTTCCCTATTAAGGTCTTCAGAACCCCTGCCTCTTTTTTTTTTTTTTTTGTCTTCTCAGGAATCACCTTGGTTGCTGTCAGGATGCCATTCAGGAAGACTATGGGCTGGGCATGTCTGTGTCAGGGTGGAAGCCACCACTGGGTCCCAGTGGGTAAGTGTGGCCCTCATCCTCTCCCCAGCCCTCTTCTGGTTCAACCCTCAATCTGACTATTGACTTCTCCAGCTGCTGTGGTTTTATGGTGGTGCGCAGACCTGCCACAGGCCTGCCATAGGTCTGCCTTGTACTGTCTCGGGCTTTCTCAGACACAGGCCCTCCCCTGTACCAGATGTGGATACTTCCTTGCCCTCTGTGCTCTTCGTTGGCTGACTTTAACCTGACTTCTCATTCGCAGTAGAGGGCTATATATCTGACCGTCTGGTTACTGAGTTCCTGGTCTTGCTACAGCCTGGATTCAAATGACCTCTGGCTGGGGGCCTTCACATGGTAGACTTGAGCCTCTGTCCTGGGTTTTCAGAGACCTGCCAACTGGAATGACAGGACTCAAAAGGTCTATGATTACTAAGTGTTCCGCTCCCACTCCTGTGTGCATAAGCCTTGACTCCTCTGAGAGGAAAGGAATATGATGACCATGTTGCCTTTGCTGAGTGTAGAAGCCAAAGTATGTGTGCTGTATGATGTTTCTTGCACTCACCTACAGACTCATCGGCAGCCAGGATCCCCTTCCCATTGGCAACGATGCGCTGGGCAATTTCTGAGAGCTCCTTCTTCTGCTCTGGTGTGAGAGCTGGGAACTGGTGGGCCATGGTGACAGGTCTGGAAAGGAGTACATGAGAGTCCTGAACAGAACTGTGGGTGGCTCAGAGGGACTCATGACTAAGGCAGCTGGGGTATGCAGACAAGCCATGCAGGCCCCTCTGCCATTTCTGGCCCGTTTTCACAAGTGTATAAACAAATGAGGTCTGGGGGGTGTTTCCCCCTCAGCCTAAGTAATAACCATTAGCCATAATGAATGAAGGTGGGATGCTGAATGTTCTCACTGATCCTAAATAGAATATCTTCCAGGAGACCTTTGGGATCACTGATCCTGAGACTGAACCAGCTAATAGCGGCCCACTCAAATCTGACAAATAGATGGCACTGCAGCAGTTACTGTCTCTCTATTCTGTGGATTCCTGGCGCTGTCAGGTGCCCTGAATGGCTTGAGGCCAGGACAGTGGGGTCTCTGTGGCCATTCTTCACTTTGCTCCATTATCCTACAACCCACCAGACAATTCTCCAGGTGACCAGCTTGAGAGGAGAAGGCACCACTTGGCCTTGAAGTTAACCTCCCTTCAGCTTTGGAACCTACAGGGTGAGGGGCACACTTCCTTTTTTCCTGTATTCAAACACTGATGAGACCACTTGAGGCCAATAGGGAGGATTTTTCCTGAGTGTCCCTGGGCTGAATGTCCCCACAGGCTCCAAGGGTGCTGAAGTCACATGTTGGTCCCTGTTCCAGTAATTTTTAGCCTCACTGCTTTAGTGAGGGGGGACTCTGGCTCAAAGACTGCCCACCCAAACAACATCCTTAGCAGTCGTACCCTGAAGGGGCTTGTTGCCCCTGTTCAGCTGCCACTTTGGGCTAGTCCTGAAAATGCAAGCTCACAGGGCTCTTATATCTTAGAAAAAAGTGATTTTGCACAGGTTGAGCTATCAAAAAGGACAAATCACAGTAAAGATTATCTTGAGCAATTTCCTACCCAATTCTATGGCCTCTTCTCCCCCTCACACACTTACACACAGGATACATGCTTTGTGCCCACATTCTACTTTCCAGAAGCCCAAGGGCACTTCAGTTCTCATTTCACCCATTCAGCAAGGAGGTAAGCAGCCCAGGTAGTATCTCCATTAGTTAATGAGGAAGCTAAGGTTCAGAGACATTTCCTGACTTGCCCAAGGTCTCAGTGAGAGTGAAACAGAGCTTCCTACCCTGTCCTCTCTCCTAGCAAACTGACTTTTTCACATTTTCTGCATCCCTTTAAGGCAGGCTCTCAAAACCCTGTCCCTTGACATAAGAAGTTGATGGATGGCCTAATTCATGAGAAAGAATAATGGATACCAGTCTCACTGGTGCCGCACTTTCTTCAACAGTGGTTCTGGTCTTAACTGAAAAGAATGAGAGCACAGTGCAGACACTGGGATACCAGGACATGCTAGTGAGCAACAGTCTCTAGAGAGAATGATGTTCCGAGGCTCCTCCCATCCCAGCCACCTGATGTTTGCATACTAGTTTCAATACTGTGGTCAGGAATTAGTAGCTTTGGACCTTGCCTCTAGATCTTCATGCAGATAGAAGCCAACCTGAAGTCGGGGATATTCAGGCCAAAGTGAGAATTTTTCTCTCTCAGTTTAGGTGTTCGCACAGAGGAGTTGACATGTAGCAAATAGCAAAGATGTTTTCTTAAGGAAACTAAAGTATAATAAGAGAAGATGATCATTTGCTGCCAAGCATTCTGCTAATTGTTTTTGCATGCGCTATCTAACTTATTCCTCACAATAATCCCAGAAGGTAGCAGGAGTTTCCCCCTTCTATGTAATAGATAAGTAAAGACTACAAGAGAGTCTAATTATTTGTCCAAGCACAAATAGCTACTAAGGCATGAAGTTGGGGTGAGGGGCAGTGCTCCTCTCTTTCAAGGAAAGAGTGAGCTTAGTAAAAGGAATCAGCCTTGGATGACTCTAATGTGCTTGAGGACACCCACAGAATTCTTGGTGATGACACCCTCAGAGCACCCCAAATCCTTGGGCTGTGGACCATTATTCCCACACCACTGTCATCACCAATTCCTAAGCATCCGACGCATTCACATGGAGGTTTGCTGCTCCTGGGTTTAAAAACAAGCAGACCTGGGTTTAAGGGCCAGCTCTGCCTCTCCCCGGGCTGGGACCACGGAGAAATCATTAATTTCTGGCTCTTAGTTTATTATGGATTAAATGGCGGTAATATCTGCTCTTGTTGTCTCCTGGCTAAATGTATCAAATGTGACCTGTGAGCACTCTCCTACTCATCCTGTTTGCTCAAAATAAATTTGTCCAATTGCACGATAATCATGAAGGTGCTTTATAAAGCCTTATGAAAATGCAAGGTATTATTGTTACTTCTTTTTCAATTTTTTTTTTTACAAAAAATAATTACCTGGGGAACTCCCACATTTCTATTTACTCCCAAGCTTTTTTCTTCAGGCTGAGTGCGCTGACTCGAGCAGAAAAACAGAGAAAAGGTCAAATCCAACCAAATCTGTTTATGGGAAGTTAAACTTCTACAGAAGGATTAAAGGTCTGCACCACATCAGCACAAATGTTGTTTGTCCGTTAATCATAAAACAGGGTCAGGGACCAATGTTCACCGCGGGGAGACGGGAGGCCAGTGGGAGTGGGTAATGGTGGAGCATGACTTCTGAGCCCTGAAGCCTCTGCTCACTGAGGTCTCAAGTCAACATTTTTTAAAGTGTGATTGGAAGTTGTCTACGTTTTATTATTAAGTGAAAAAGGCGAGTTGCAGAGAAGTATGCAGTATATAATATCATTCTTTTTAAGTTTAAAAAGTGTTATATGCACATACTGTTTGTACGTCTATATAAGCAGAGAATGACTACCCTGGGGTTACCGCTGGGGAATAAGATCGGGTGAAGTGACTCTTACATTTGACTCTCTAAATTTTATTTTATTTCATTTTTGATAGAGGGAAAGGGAGGGAGAAAAAGAGGGAGAGAAACATCAGTGTGAGAGAGAAACATCTCATACACACCTCGCCTGAGGACCAAACCTGCAACCCTGGCATGTGCTCTGACCAGGAATCCAGCCAGGTGAACTTTTGCTTTGTGAGACAATGCCCAACCCACTGAGCCACACCATTCGATTTCTTAATAAACAAGTTCATATACTATTTACTTTATCATACATAATATACTAACAGGTAATATATGTACAGATCTGCAAGAAGGTTGTGAGTATGCACATATATGAATAGAAGGTAACCACAGAAAAACAGAGCTACAAGTGACCTCAGAGGGATCTCTACTCTGACCAACCCTGACAGCTTTAGAAATGAGGGAACAGAGGCCCAGGAAGAATCTGTTTGGTGCCTCTTCTACACTGTTTTGTTCTAGGATTACAAGTCACATCCTACTGGCTTGTGACCTGGAATTCTATTGCCAGTCCTTCTTCAGCAAAATAACAGATGGAACCCTGCACTGTGGTCCTTTCTGCCTTCCTAGAAGAGGTCCTATGAAAAGGTAATAATTTGCAAAATGTGAATATTCAATTTCTGGAGACATGTAAGGAAGTAGAGTCCATTTCCTTCTCCATGTGCAAGGCCTTGGATTTTCAAGAAGACAGACACAAAAGGCTAATTCATCGAAAGCCTGTGACCACCAGGCACCATGAGCAGCACTTTTATGTATGAATGCAGGAAGATGCCCACAGCCTTGCTTCCCATCCCGGTGCCACACTGACAAGTACAGTGAGATGCTCCCAGGCAGCAGGATCCCTGGTGCCTTTGAATGCATGTGCAGCAGCCCAGAAAGAGAGTGCTGCTCTTTCCTCTAAACTGGCAAGTGAGTCAAAGGAACTGCTCGCAACTGCACTCCATTCCCCGGCCCCACCCTCACCTCGGGTCCAGCCTGGGCCTCAGTCTCCCCCAGGTATACCCCTGGCTAAAGCAATGACGGCAGCTGGGCTTGAGCCCCTGCTGGGTCCCAACCAGCTCATGGAGCCCTAAGTAACTATTTAAAGTCAAGCTTATTTTAAAAGGCAGCACGTCTTCACAATATGCTGTTTTTCAGAGGGTGAAACAAATGCACCAAAATAGATCAGCAGCTTTTGACTCTAATTTAAGGTGCAGAGTCTTTGGGGTGTTTGGTGCCAGTAGGAAATGTTGTTATATAGAAAGTATCAGACAAGTGGAAGGTTGGAGAATTTATAATCAAATGACAACCCTGCTCAGGGACGTTTCCAAGCCTGTTCCACTTCCTCACCCGAGCAATGGGTGAAAGTCAAAGGTAACACATGTCAGTGTCCATTTCTGTGACAAGGAAACTTCAGTGCTACCACTAATTGGTGTGGGAAGAGAATGAAGAAAGTGACAGAAGGTGATAGATATGTAACTAAATCATCCAAATAAGCAGTGGCTATGAAAAGAGCAGAAATGAGCAGGAATCTTGAAAACTGAGTAGGACCTAACTAAGTGGGAGCACTCAGGTTGGTTTTCCCAGGCCAAGATTCCAAAGAGCCCTCAGATAGGTCACACTGGTGACTAGGAGCAAACTTGAGCAGTTTGCTGCCAGGACAGGTATGAGGAAAAAAAGCATTCCAGCAGATTATCACATTTTTCAGTCATCGTCAGTTTTTTTCTGAAAACGAAAGCAAACACACTTTTTCCTCTACAAGTGCTCATTAACCCCTTACTCTCTGGTGCAGTCCAAGTAGACAAAAGGAGTTCCTTTACTTACACTTCGGGATAGCAGCGTCCCCTTAGAGATCAGAAGCTGTGGGCGAGGCAGCAGCTGCCAAATAGGACGAATCTTTGGGAAGAGTCAGCTTTTATAGACTTCTCATCAAAGTTTGTTTTATGTGTGTGTGTGTGTGGTGAGGGTGGTTTTTTTTTTATTTTAACTTTTGCCCTCCCCTTTCCACGTTGGCCTGGTGGGGAGGTGTTTATCCAATACCTCTGATTGGCTCGTAAACAGCCAATCCTTCTGATCCTGCTCACATACTCACTGTATGCATAGAATGTTAGAGCTGCAAGGACTGGCCGGAGGCCACGTAGTTCTAACCCCAGACTCCTCATTTTGCTGGTTAGGAAATGGAGGCACAGAGGATTAGGCGAATTCACCTAAGACGTTCAGCTAATAAAGGACTGAGCTCTAGAGTCCACGAAGGGAAACAGGGAAGGATGTCAGCTTAGCTCCAGCACTTAAAAAATACATGACCTTGGCCAAGGTTGTCTCTATTCCTCTGACCCTTAATTTCAACCTCTGTAAAGTGGAATCCCGACTTCAGAAGGGTATTAAATAAGTTTGCAGAGCACCTGCACACAGTAGGCACTCAAAGGCCCTCCCTCCAAACCCCATCTCAGTGCCCCCCCGAAACGAGCTGGGCTCCCTGGTGTTTTTAATGCCAGAGCCCATTGCCTTTACTCTATTTCTCATTCATTCTCAATCTATACACTTTTGTCTTAAAGTTGGTAAAGACTAGAATAAAACTCAAAGTGATTGAGCTAAGCCATCATCTCCCCTAGCTATGGCACTCTCTCGGTATAGGTTCATTCCACAGGTTTCTCCTGAGCATTCAAGCAAAACCCAAACCAAGAGAAAGCAAATATTGTAAAAGTATTGCACGCTTCCTGTGTCAAGTAATGAATGAGGCAAATAAACATTATGGAGAAATCTAAAAATGATGAAGTGAGCACAATTACCAGGGAGTATAAATTCTCAGGAAGACACCCCCTTGGGACAACGCACCAAACGCAGAGGGTAGCAAAGTACTGACGGGTGTTGTGCATGACACTAGAATGTATGGGTGGGCAAGTGAAATGTCAATGAAATGGAGGAAAAAGTAGCACAGAACTAGGTTATCTACACAGAGTTGAGGCTCAGAAACCTCCTAAAAGAGGATAGTGTTAGACATTGAATGTGGCTATTAATGGAAATTAAAATATTTGAAACATAAAATTGAGGCTTATTTGTCTGGGGAAGTCATGGCCAAGGCCTGTCCTAACCCCTGGAGACATGGAAGTCAGCAGAGAGTCCATTAGCTTCTCTAGCTAGACCAGGTGGAGGGCTAGACCAGGTGAAGCTCCGTTTAGCACTCTTGATTCTTCTTGCCCCCCAAAGGCACACTCTCTGTTTTCTCCATCTCCACCTGGTGCTTAGTCAAGCACCTGGTGTTTGATTGATCAGGTCGAGCTGACCTGATCTGGGGAGTATTTTATCAGAATTTAGTTTTGTCAGAGAAGAATGGGAGGAAGTAGAGGTGGGTGGTGATGAAAGAAGGAGAGTGGGGTCAGTGACAGTTGGTGGGGTCAAGACTTGGGTGGTCAGAACAGTGAGTAGAATATTCCACCCACTGAGAGCTGCATGGTGAAGATAATTTCCCTTCTGCTGCTAGTACTAATTATTCTTGTTGTGACAATGACAACAATAACAATAATAATAACTAATTTTTATATTCTATGATACATCTAGTTCTTTTTATAGATATCTCCAATCCGAACCCTCTCTGAGATTACCCACTTTCTGGATAAGGAAACTCTGGTTCAGAGAAAGCAAGTGACTTGTCTGGAGTCCCAGGACAGGTGCACCGAGAGTCTGTGCCACTCTGTCAGAGGCCTAAAGCAGAGCTGTTTACATTTTAGTCACCAAAGACTGCATAGATTAGCAATTTCCCTCTCCCCCTCCCAGTACTTTACAACCTTGGACATTAAACCTTCACTAATCAGGGAAGAACAGGTTGTGTTGGTAGACCTAGGTGGCCCTGGTCCTGCTGGACATGGTTTCACGTGAACAGCGGACTGGACGAGCACTTCAGAGAGGTGAATGCACCCGCCCCAAGTGACGCTGCCAGGTGCTGTTCCCGTGGCATCAGCATTTGCTCGCTTGCTTCCAGGGGCTGATGTGTAAGTGAAACTCAAAGTTCAAGACAGCAAGGCCAAGGCTTACTGGCCAGAGAAACAGCAACTCCTCGACAACGCAGACTGTTTGCAGGTTGTTTTTTTTTTTAAGTCTCTTAACTCCATAAAATGTTCAAAATTGAGATATCATAGTACATGTAAAGACCATGAGACTTGGAAGCTGTGACATGTTGGGGAATCCTCCAACCTCTTTTGTCTTCAGTTTCGTCCTCTGTAAAATGGGCTAGTAAATGGGCACCATCAGAAACTGATTATGAAGCATGAATGAAATAACATATGAGTCGGGGCTTAATACACAGTAAGTTTTCGTTAAATAGCTGGATCTAAATGCATAATTCTGATTTACAAGCCTTCAATTGCAGGTTATTCTAATAGACAATAATAATAAGATATTATTCATAGTCATGGCTCTCAGTAACTCCAGTAACTGCCTCGTTGATTCTCATCTCCCTGCCTCTCTCTAGATACTTCTGATTTGACTCTGATAACTATATAAGTCAACCAAGAGGCCATAAGTTAAATGTATTTATGCCCAGTATGAGGTCTAAATCCACAAAGAAACTTGTACATGCAAGTAAATCTCATGTATGATAGAGTTACACTCATTGTAAACTTTGTATTTTCACTTAGGGAAAACTTTCATAAAAAGATCTCCACATCTATGCAATGCAAGCAAGAAGCGTGGTTAGGTCATTTAAAAATTGCTTCTCCAATCCGTTGTTTGGAAACCTCCTTGCCGTACCAGAATTTGCTTTGGTGGTCAGGGTGATTTCAGGACCCTGAAACCAGCTGTCATTCTTTTGGTCACAGGGGTAGGGCTAATGTCATGTAAGCACAGTTCACAGAGCTTGTATTGAGGTGCTGTGTGTGAGGCAATTTTTCAGCTCTGAAGGCATTTTGTAGCGGATATACTTTCACAGAGAACACAAAATGAGTAAGACTGATGTGTCCACAGCAGGTGTGTAACGTAAGAAGTGGGAAGAGAGGGTTGAGGGCAGTAGCAACTCGAATCCAGTCATAGAAAGAGTGTGAGGTGGTGGTGGTGGTGATTACAGTGGTCATTGGAAGACTCTATGAAGGAGCACGAAAGAAATGTCTAGATATTCTGGGCTTTTGCGTGGCCAGCCCATGCTCCCTACCAATTGATTCAGCCCATCAGACCGTGAGACCTATGCCGGGGGCGTGGCGGAGAGCGACGCCTCACCGCTGTCTCCCCAGCATCTAACACCAGGGCTACAGGACAGTAGGCACCCAGTCGATTTTTGCTTAATAGGCGAACCAATAAATCTATGAGAGCGTTTGTAACAATATCAGAAAAATCTGGAGTAACCGTCTTGTAATTTTTATCCCTGAGAACGTGAGATATAATATGACCATTACCTTCTTCTAAAGCTTCACCATGTTCTGAAAGCACATCTACTATTGTTCTCTCGAAATTTCACAGAAATCCAGGCTGCAGCTTCCCCGAAATGGTGCACACAAACCACTGTGCCCCTTTGCCTTTAAAAAAAAAAATGTGCTAAAATACACATAAAATTTACCGTCTTAACCATATAAAGTGTCTAGTTAGTAGTGTTCATTACATTCACATTGTTGTTTAACCGAGCTCCAGAATTTCTTTTATCTTGCAAAACTGAAACTCTGTATCCACTGAACAGCTCATCATTCCCACCTCCACCTCCACCTCCACCACCGCCGCCCCTGGAAACGTCCATCCTATTTTCTGTCTCTGGGAAGTTCACTGTTCCAGGTATCTTATGTAAGTAGAATCCTACAATATTAGTCCTTTTGTGACAGGCTTATTTCACTCAACACAATGTCGTCAATGCTGCCGCACGTGTCAGAGCCTCCTCCTTTTTCAAGGCTGTATAATGTCGCACAGGCCACTGGACAGTTGGGTCGCCTCCACCTTTGGCCATTGTGAATAGTGCTCCTTTAAATGTGCGTGAACACGTATCTCTCTGAGATCAGGCCTTCAATTCTTCTATGGCCCCTTGGTGAATATGACAGTTATATTGAGAGAGAATTCCCATCCCACACAATTCAACTATTTCAAGTGCGCAGTTCAATGGTATTTAGTATAGTCGCAGAGTTGAGAGGATTCAGTGACAGTTTGTGAGAGAGATGTGATACAGTTATCAAAAATGCCAGAGTCTGAGCAGTTTTTAAAGCATCAGAATGAACACTGGGAGCAGAAGGCTTTGAGGCTCCTTTCATTTTCTTCAGGTGACATTTTTTGACACTCCTCATCACTAGGAAGTGTGAACTCTGTGTATTCTGGAAAGACTAGGGCAAATGTGTATATTCAAGTCTCCAGAGTAAGCAAATGTAAGAGTATTCAAAATCCAGGGCTGAGAGACACCTCCCCCTTGAGTTGAAAAAGTAAAATAGAAGCTTGAAATGTGGTAAAGAACTTGCAGCTTTCCCTTGTCTGAGGAACTGTGTCTGTACCGTTAGGGTACTGCAGAGGCAGAGTCAACTGGAGAGAATGGGCTCGGAATTCCAGAATTACTGAGCGACCGGTACTTTTCCAACAAGAACGACTTACTCTGTGGCCCGCGGTGACCGCCCATTTCCCACATTCCTGCAGTGTGGGTTGTTTACTGCCCCGTCAGTGTTTTCTCTTGCTTCTTGCTCAACAATCTCAAAGTTCAGTTGGTTAGTCATGTCACTGATGACCCTAGCTTATTTTTTTCACTCCTCCTTATCTCTCTGGTAAAACTGTTTGGCCTTCAGGTGGCAAGACATTGTGTGCTGTGGAAAAGAGCCACTGACGAGGAGGCACAAGGTCTGGGTGCTGGTCTGATCCTGTCCCTGATTAGCCGCAAACCTGGAGGGAGTCGCCTCCCCCAGCCTCGCGTCCCGGAGATGTGAGGTCAGCTTAGTCCTGCCACCCCCGTCTAACTTTATCACTTTATCATGTTGTCACAGTGACAGAATGCTATCTTCTAGATCAGCGATTTTTAGTCTGTGTGCTGCAAGAATTTTTGAAACATGTAAAACCTGACTATTTAGTCAGGGACACTGACCTCTTTCCCCTTAGACTGTCAAATAAAAGATTGGCAACAGACAACACAACTAGCCACCTAGTATGAATGCCTTATCTTGAACCATAAATATAAATGGAGTTTCATCCATTTTAAAAATATTTTACTTGTTTATTTTTTAGAGAGAGGGGAAGGGAAGGAGAAAGAGTGGGAGAGAAACATCAATGTGTGGTTGCCTCTCATGTGTCCCTTTCTGGGGACCTGGCCTGCAACCCAGGCATGTACCCCTGATTAGGAATTGAACCCGCAACTCTTTGCTTCACAGGCCTGTGCTCAATCCACTGAGCTACACCAGCCAGGGCTGGAGTTGCATCTTAATTAGTCTGCTTGCATAATACAGTTGCATCTGATTGGTTAATTCTTGGTACCAGAAATCCTTATATACAAGTATAGGCACCTAATTTTTTAAAAACTCACTTGAGCACAAGAAAGTTCCAAATAGTAATTAGTAATAGTGATAATAATTACTATTATTAATTTTTTTGTAAATCAATCAATACCTATTTTTGGTCACATTGGGGAAACAAGTTTTTGGTTGTGCCACAGAATTTTAGTAATTAGTTTATGTGTGCCATGAGATGAAAAAGGTTGAAAATCGCTGCTCTAAGTAAGTGGTATGAAAACTATAAAGCCTTGTATAATTATAAATGTTATAAACCATGTCACTGCACAGAAGCAGATGTTACACTCCTCCTGTGGCATGTGCATGTGCGTGCACACACACGCCGAAAGTCAGAAAGCAAGGTTCTGGCCCTAGCTCTCCCCTGAAGAGCTGAATGACATTGCCCAAGAAAGGTCATTACCATCTATTAAACACTTAACTTCTTACACAGCCTTCTCTGGCCACTTCACATAGAGCATTTCATCTCATCCCCACGAAGTCAGCAGGGCAGGTATTGTTTTTGAGAGGAGGGAGCTAATTAATCCCATCTCTGCTTCAAGCTCACACTATTAGTACATAGCAAGGCAAGGACAAAAATACAGATCAGTGACTGAAAACTCATCATCTACACAGTGACGGGCGAGGTCTCTTCTGGCTGTGATATTTTATGGTCTTTTCTGCCCAAATTGCATGTTTTCAGCATTCACAGTTATCATAGAACAAAAAAAAATCATTTTAAACAATAATATAACAACTCTGACCGGCGTGGCTCAGTTGGTTGAGCGTCATCCCACAAAGCAAAAGGTCACCAGTGTGATTCCCAGTCAGGGCACATGCCTGGGTTGCAGGCCAGTCCCCCCCATTGGCACATGTGAAAGGCAACTGATGGATGTTTCTTTCTTACATCAGTGTTTCTCTCCCTCTCTTCCTCCCTCCCTTCTCTTCTCTCTAAAAGTAAATAAAATGTTTTGCAAAAACAATAGTATAAGAACTTAGATTAGACTATAACCTGTTTTACAAAAGAAGAGTTGTTAAAATGGATTATTTATTGAGTGGAGTTCTTCAAAATACTGGCGTGTCTAAGAGAAAGCAGGTGGTTCTAACCCCTTGCCTCCTATTCCCCTACTCTTCTTGGATTTTGCCTCATCTCATCTCAGTGCTCTCTAGGTGTGAAGAGGGCCAGGAGGACCAGATCCAGAACTACCCTGTCCTGGAAGGCTGGGGGAAGGACCCAGACACTGAGGGGCAGCCAGCATGGCGGATGGTGGGCCAGCCAGTTGCTTAGTGACCACCTCGGTGCCATCGACGTTCCCACAAAATGAAAAACAGGATCGCTCGGTCTCCCAGGTTAACGAATCCAGTCACCTACAAACTCAACTTTCTGCCCTTTGGAAGGTCTAGCCATAAATTTTCTTGGTGAATCACCATAATTCAGTCATTAAGAACGTGGACTTTTCCCAGGCCGCGTGACTCAGTTGGTTGGAGCATCATCCTATACACCAAAACGGTGTGTGTTTGATTCCTGGTTGGGGCGCATACCTAGGTTGTGGGTTTGATCCCTATTTAGGATATGTATGGGAGACAACCAATCAATGTTTCTCTCTCACAATCATGTTTCTCTCTCTCGCTCTCTCTCTAAAATCAATGGACATATCCTCAAGGTAGAATTTAAAAAAAGAAAGAAAGTGGACTTTGCCGTCAGATAGAACTTGCTTCAAATTTCAGCTCCGACCTTCCTATTTGTGTTACTGTGGGCAAGTTCTCTTTTTTGAGCCTCAGTTTGCTCAGTCTCCTAAAACTTGACCTTCATCATGGTTGGGGGTTGGGTTGAATAAACAAAAAAGCTTAATGCCTGACAAAAATGAAGTACTGTAAAATTGTGTCTTGCTCTCATCACTGTCATTTTTTTCTCCCCTCCATATTCTCCAAAATCTGTCACCAAAAGGGAGGGTTTCCAACATGTTTGCCCTCACAGCACCCATCTTCCTCAACTGTGTTCTTTACTCTGAATCCTCCCATCTCACTCCCACCCACAAGAGCTTTCTCCATTTAATATGCAGATAAATTTAGCCAGAGCCCGAGTCCCCCTCAGAAGTTGCATGCCCACGCCCAAGAAGAGGCACCTGCCCCCCTTAGAGGGTAATAAGGGCTGTAGATGAGGAAAGATGTTTTTCCCTTGTTATGTGAACCCAAGGAGAGTGTGACTTACTGGTGCCCTGAAAGAGATGAAGAGAGGAAGACGAAGGTTTGAGGAAACTGGAGAAAATGGCAGTATTATTTGTAGTAAGTGCCAAAGGGAATGAAAGAGGAGAAATGAATAAAGACATAAGGCCACGTGTCCACGCTTCCAGAGTCAGAACAGACTGAGTGGCAGGAAGGGCAACCCTGCCAGGAAGGCAGACAGGCGGACTTCATTAGCAGGCTTTGTACTGACCATGGAAGATGTATGACTGGCCTGCACCACTGCACGCCTGTCCTCTGTGCTCCAGTTGACTCCCAGCATGCTCGGCCCTGCTGGGCTGCCAGATGGAGGTGTAAATAAGAGGCTGGAACAAGTTATCTCTGTGGCAGGAACCCGGGGAGGTCCTCATCAAATCACTGGCGCCCAGCAGGGTGGGCTGCACGCATACTGATCGTGATCAGGCAGCAGATGCCCTGGCTCCCCTGGAGCAGGGAAGAGGGGTGCAGTCACCCTTTTTAAATTTGTTTCCTGCCTAGGGCCTGCCCCCCTCTGCCGCTCATTTTGGTGGCTCTTCTTGGGCCACTTACCGAATGAGGACAGAGACCTTTGATCCCAAAACAGGGAAGAAAAAAGGTAGTCACGTGAAAACCCATTATATTCTGGAATGTTGTGGTCAGAGAATACAAGCGCTGTCTTGTGAGAGAGCTCTGGCCCGTGTGCGTGCAGGTAACTTCACCAGCCTTTTTTCCAGTGCTCTCTCCTCTCCCCCGTCTCCCAAGGCACTGCCTTTGGGGCCTTTTCCCTCATGCTGTCCCCCTCATCCATCTTGAGCCTATGAAGTTAGCTGCTTATAGTTCTGCAAACGTGAAGATTCCTTTTGGATCTAGTGGGGGAAAGGAAGGCCACGTCACACGTAAGGAAGGCAAAATCACAAGTAGGTGCAAAAACCTCCAATCTCAGCTCAGCTCTCCTTGCCTTTTTAGATCCAGATAAGATTGGCTTGAACCTCCAGAAACCCCAGTGCTTTCCCCCAATATGGGGTTTCTCTTATCCAGGCCATTCTGGCTCAGAGCTGCTCATTGGCCTGAACCTGTTCCGTCAAGCACACAGTCACGCCCAGGCTCCACACACCAGCCTGTCTGTGCCACGGCAGTCTAGATGAGAAACAACTCCTTCATTAGATGTCCATAAAAGACCATACACAAGCAGGTTCACTTTGCACAAAGCCTTCTTGTCATATGAAAAGATAAACGGAGGCATATTAAAGTTTTAAGAATTTATTTGAACAAGACCAAGTGGTCAGAAGAACTCCATCCAAGGGGAGCTGAGTGGAAAACTTTTATAGAGAAGCAATGAAGGTATGGGTTGGTGGTAGCTTCAAATCCTGTTGGCTGTGTGTGCTGGGTTGTCCTTAGGTTTTGATTTCATAATCTCGAGGCACTTACAGGCTTAGAGTTTGTGGGGTTGCCTGTGTAGGCCACAATGGCCTTAGACGCATGTCAGTCTAACGGCCGTCTTGTTTAACAGATTGAACAGCAGACGTAGCTAAAATTTGTGGTGAGAGAGAGGAGTTACGTGGCGGCCAAAGAACAACTTGAAATCAAGCATTAGTCATCTCTATTCCTTTTTTAATAAAAAGATTTTGTTGATTGATTTTTTTTCTTTTTTGAGAGAGAGATGTGTCACTTATTTCTGTATTCATCGGTTGCTTTGTGTATGTGCCCTGGCCTGGGATCAAGCCCACTGCTTTGGCATATGGGGGGAGGCTCCAACCAGCTGGGTCACCCGGCCAGAGCAGCCATCCCTATTCTTACAATCCTCTGAAACCCCCCACCAGGTGCCAGATGGGGTGTTCCACTCTCCAGGGCAGGCTCTACTTCTCTTCCGCCTCTCCCATGTCTCCTTGTTTTCTCCCTCACAAATTGCCCTTAGAAGCCCGAGTTGTTTCTACTCTACAAGCTGAGGCAGGATGCACAGCGCACGGCTAAATCTTTGTGACTCCAGACAAACCAACTTGCTGGACCAATTACTCTGCTGGAGGTGAGCCACTCAGAAGCCCTGAGACCTCCTCTAACATCCCCCATTTTCCTGAAAAGGCACCTTGGTACCACATCACAACTTTGGTTTCTCTTTTCAGTACAATGTATCCCAAGGTTGTGTGGTGAGGGCCACAAGAGAGGCAAGCCCCCTTGCAAATGAGTTTAAAGAAAGGCAATCCCTTTCTCTGAGATTGTCGGGGAAGAATGCAAATGAGGACACACTGATCGGAGGGGGGAGTGGAGTTATTTCCTGCTCGGAGACAGAGCTTCAGGGGTGCATTTTCTGTGTATAACGGAGGGTGGAAGTGGGTGCTGAGCCTTTCGTGGGCCTGTTTTCTTGTCTCCCTCTGCTGCTCTGTGACTATGAGAATAGAACTGGCAGAAATGGCAAACACCGAAGAAGAATTAACAACAGACTAACATCCCGTTATACCCAGATGATAAAACTTTATTTTCTTAAGCTAGACATGGCCAGGACAGACGGTGGCCGTTAGCTAATCATTGCCAGGAAGAAAGGCAAGGGCAGCAGATGTGGGCAGTTCTGAACCGTAAGTTATTTTGTCAGAGACGTTCAACTAGGTTGTAGAAATCAACCCCATATGTTTGCTTAAAGCCAGGAATAGCTCTGCTTTAGATTAGGTATGTATCAGTGATATTTTTATCTTGGCCAAGGAGGAACTCTATCCAGGGCTAGAACTACTTGGCTATTAACATACAGACTGCAGGTTTGGGGCATTTCAGACACCCAATTAAAATGAAATAAAATGATTTTTGTATTGGCTTCCCCACCTGCAGTGCCCTGATGAGCAACGTTTGAATGATCTTCTATTCAGGCCCATCCCAGCTGATTCTGTGACGTTCTCCAGGACCAATGCCAGCGAGCCTGGAGGGTCTGAACTCCACATTAAAGGAGAGCCTCCATGACCTGGCTATTGGATACAACACTGCAATGAACATAGGGGTACATATAATCTTTCAAATTAGAGTGTGGGTTACTTCAGATACATACTGAGAAATAGAATCACTGGGTCCTAAGACAGTTACTTCCTTAAGTTTTTGAGGCATCGCCACACAGTTTTCTATGGTGGCTGCACCAATCTGCACTCCCACCAGCAGAGAACGTGGGTTCTCTTTTCTCCACATCCTTGCCCACCCTTGTTATTTGCTGATTTTTTGATAATAGCCATTCTGAGAGATGTGAAGTGATGGCTCGTTGTGGTTTGATTTTGCATTCTCTGATTATTAGTGACATTGAGCATCTTTTCATATGACTGACTATTGGCTATTTGTATGTCCTTGGGGAAAGGATCTATTCCGGTCCCCTGCCCATTTTCTAACTGGATTGCGTGTCTTTCTGGTGCTGAGGTATATACAAGGTCTTTATAAACGGATGTTAACCCCTTATTGGATGAACTATCAGGAGGAACATTTTGTAAAGTATCTGAGTGTTTAACCACTATGCCGTACACCTGCAACTAATATAATACTGAATGTAAACTGTAATTGAAAAAAATAAATAAATAGAAAGAAAAGCCTCAAATTCAGTTTGATATTATGGCCAAGTGAATTATACATAGTTATTGCTTTATGTGTTATTTCAAATGACTAATTTGCTAAGTGTGTGCATTCAACTTATACCACAGTTTTGGAACTCTGGTTTTGTTATTTCTTCATGTTAAATATACCAGTGGAAGCTTAAAATTGGTGGAAGTAGCCTGGATTTTCCTCCGCCTATGGGAGGTGCTGTCCCACACCTATCTCGATTGTTTAAACTACCTCATAAATTACTGCACAACAATGGAGTATACACTTGGGCTCAGGTCTCCTAATTATGGACCAGAAGGTCATCTGAAAGAAAGACTGGGAGAGGATTTTTTCAAAAATAGGCAGTCCCTCCAGTTTGATGGCATCAGAGGTACACAGAATGGACCCATTACACACTCAGTCCTCTGCCGTTCTTGCTGGAATGGTTCTGGGTGAACAGCACCAATGTGCTTTGGTGCGTTGCCGTCTAACCCGCCTGAGGGCCATCATCACACACAGGTCCCTCCAACTCACTCGGGCCATTTGTCCAGTGAAATACCATCACCAACTGTGCTCCTTAGGGACTGTGCACACACGTTTTGATCTGAGAACCAAGAATATTTGTATTGTACTTCTCCTGATCAATGAGTTTAATTTTGCCTTATCATGTTGTCAAATTGCTCAGCTGGCCAGGCTTGCATTTTGTGACTTAAGCTGAAAAACAGAAGAAACCTAAAGATATGAGTAGAAACAAATTTGAGGTAAAAGTTGATTCTTTGAAAAAACTGAATAAAATGGCAAACCCTGTGCCAGGATCGTTTATTTTTGCCTTCTTTGTTTCTTTATCAGTATTAGTAATAAAAAGAAAGGCAGCAAAAGGGTGACAAGGATATTAAGAAACTTGTTGCCCATATATTTGAAAACCCAGCTAAAATGGACAATTACCGGAGTGATGTTACTAACAACATTGACTCAAAAGTAAACAAAAACAACTGTAAAAGAGTTAAAAACAGAAGTGGGTCTTATCACAGGGAAAAGTCTAAGGTCACCCACTTTTATTGGTTTGTTTTAATTACGGAACAAATGGTTCTGATTTTACTTAATACTATTCCAGAGTACAAGAAACACTGCCCAATTTTGTAGGAGATTACCACAAGCTTGAAATCAGACCTGAAAAGAGGGTATGAAAGAGAAAAATTACAGCCACTCTCTTTAGTGACCACAGATGGGAAAATTCTGAACAAAATACTAGCCAGGCGAGCCCCGGCCTATGTGGCTCAGTTAGTTGGAGCGTCATCCTGTAAGCTGAAAGGCTGACAGTTCAGTCCCTGGTCAGGGCACATGCCTGGGTTGCGGTTCGGCCCCCATTCAAGGTGCCTTCGAGAGGCAGTCGTATCTCTCTCACATCAGTGTTCTTCTCCCTCTCACCCACCCTCCCTTCCCCTCTCTCTAAAGTCAATAAGCATGACCTCGGGTGAATATTAAAAATAAGAATAAACTTATTTTTTAAAAAATCTTAGCCAGTTGGATACAATAACTTGTGGTAGTGACTGTGACATTATCCCATGAGATCACTCTGATTCCGGCTCTCACCCACAAACACCCCGAACAGGAGTGTGTTCAGCCAGCAAGTTTGTTCGGACACTCAGTGGTCTTTTATCCCCTAGTGACCTCTTGTGGCTAGTGGACAACATTCGTTGCTGGAGAACCTGCTTCCGGAGAATGCCTGACTTGTTGCCTGCTGAATGTTCATCCTTAGGCTACAGAAAATGGGCCCAGGGGAACCAGGAAACGGGACCTGGCTGTGTTCCCCACATACACTGGCATCCTTGGAAGTCAGCGTGGAAAAGGGCATCTTTCCAACATGAGTCATCTCTAAGACAAGTGGAGGAAGTATGTAAGAAAGCCAGATTTTCTGTTTCTTGAACTTACCTTTCGTGTCGTTTTTTCCTTCCTTCCTTTCTTCCTTCCCTCCTTCCTCCCTTCTCTTCTTCCTTCATTCTTTCCTTTTCCCCCTCTTTCCCTCCCTCCTCTCTTTGTTAATTTAGCTGAGGAGAGAATACTGTAAGGAAACATCAGTCCAACTGGAAGAATAATCAGCAGAGACAGAACACGCCTGCTGGTATACAAGTGCGTAGGGTGCTTACTGCAGTGCTGGTCTTAAACAGAAGATGTTCAACAATGGGCACACATCCGTTAGTAGGACATGTTTCAAGCGATTGTATTACAGTCATACAGTGGAACCCTGAAAGGCATTAAACTGTATGTATGTACCACACACATAAAGGCACAGGGGCCTGGGGTGGGGGTGGATGAAGAAACCAAGGTACGTCACAACTTCTAGGACATCCTGTTTTGTAACGCTAGGTGTGTGTTTCCATGAGAAGAGAAAGTCACCACAATATTAATAAGGCTATTTATATCTGAGCGGTGGTATTAGGTGGGGTTTTTAAAAATTTTATTGACATTTTTTGTATTGCAGTGATTGCCAAATTAGGCAGCACATTAAAACCCTGAATGCTCATCCCCCTCTAGAGCAATGAAGCCAGAACTGTGGGGTGAGATCCAGGTGATTCCAATAGCCAATCAAATTTGAGAAGCAGCATTGCATTGTCCGACTCTTTCACAGTCAGTGATCGTGTTTACGAAACAGAAGCGGGGGACAGATGTTGCCAATTTATCTGTAGTGTGTATGTGTGTGCGCACGCATGTGTACACACGCTATGGCAGACAATCAAACTGAGACACACTGCAAAAGTCCACGGAGTCGAAAGTCAGAAACACCCAGCTAAGACTCCTCGCTCTGCTGCTTCCTGGCTATGGGACCTTGGACAACACGCACTTCAGCTGTTTGAAGGTCAGTTTTCTCATCCAGTGGAGGCAGGCACCGATATCTGCCCCCAACAGACCTGTGAGAATTAAATGAAAAATTGCATGTGAAGGGCCAAGTAAATGATGGAGGGGCAAAAAACAGAGAGAAAGAAGGAGAAATAACTGAACATCACAAGATAAAATACGGTCCTCCCAGGAAGGTTAACATTTATTGTTTCTCACAGATGCTTTTGTTCTTCCAACTAACACCCTTGCTGGTGGCTGACTGGGTTCCATGCCCTGCTACTTAGGCTGCAGAAGACCTAACCATCGTCTTTGTACTCGTATGGGAGGCAAAACTTTATCCTCTTAAGGTCTCCAGCTGGGTCTGAGAATTAAGTTGACATAAGACATTAACAGGAGAAATACACAAATTTTCACATGTACTTGGGAGGCCCCACAGGAAAGTGAAAACCCGAAGACCCGCACATATACAGAGATAGACAGAAGTAATACATTGTGAAGCATGATAAGACACCGGAGTTAGGACAGTTAACGGAAAAGTGACTGGTATGATAAGGGTTAGTTTAATAAAGTTTGTTTATGCAGTTGACTCGAAGCCTCATCTTCTGCTCTGGAGATTAAAATTTTTGTTTCTTCCTGGTCTACGGGGGACATCTATCACATGGGAGTTTCATCTCTTGCTTTCAGGAATAAAAAGGAAGGTCAGGGTGGCCTTTGTTCCATCTGCTGTTTTTTGGGTGCCTTTAACTCAAAATTAAAGTGGCATTCAGAGTGGGTGATATAATCTGGTTTCTTTCTGGATCACACAGGCAGGGGAAAGCTGGGCTGTAACAAAGCCTAAAATGTGATAAGTACCGCAGGAGAGGTAGGCTGTCACAGGGGTGTCCGACCTTTTGCTGTCTCTTAGTCACGCTGGAAGAGGAAGAGTTGTCTCGGGGCACACATTAAATACACAAACACTAACAAAAAGTGATAAGCAAAAAAAAAAGTGTTTATGTAAATTTACAGTTTTGTGTTGGGCCGTGTCCATAGCCATCCTGGGCGGAGAGTTGCACACCCCTGCGGGAGTCAAGTGCCTCTCCAATGCCTTTTCTTAAGAAGGGAAGTGAAGTCCCAATTAAGCCTACCGGAAGCACAGAATGGGGAAGTGCAGACCACATGCTCTATCCACCACTAGGGGGAGCACAAGGCTTTTCCTCTGATATCTGAAAAGAATTTGGTAGTATTTCTGGCAAGGACACTTGAATTGAACTGGGTTCAGATAAAAGCCCCCGCGCCTCTGGGTGTTGGTGGTCTCCCTTTTTAGATGCTTCCTATTGAATTACGTCTCTTTTTGCTACTGTGCATGGTAGTGTAGAGGGACTTCGGGTCCTCTTCTCGGATGAAAAATTTGCTTCCTCCACTTGGAAGACTAATCAAGAACCAGAGTGAAGTCCACAAGTCAGGAGAACATTTCATCCAGGCACAAGTCACATCTAGCCCAACTCACAGGAATAGATGAGATCAGGATTCGGGGATGACTTTTGCCATAACCGGTCACTGGTACACGTACTCACGTACACTGGTACACTTCTCTTGGTGATAAGGCCTTTGAAAGGAGCTGGCAGGATGACAGGGTTCAGAAATTTGGGACCCAGGCATAAATACTTATCCAACTCACCACAACCAATGCATATTTAAATATTTTTATGTTTATTCTTCATTATTATTGCATGGCTCCATGATTTGTAGATTTGAAGTCCTCTCAAATCTTGCAAAAACTTGATTTAGAAATTTTTCTAGAAGTTATTTGTTATAGTAATCTATATTGCAGCAACCTTTTATAGGCAGATTTTTCTTTGATTCTTAGATTGATTCCCTTCTCTTCATCTCATACATTTTTATGCTCTGTTAATGTTCCCATTTGCACACTCTTATATAAGGAAGCCTACGATGATCTCTGAGGACCTCACATAAGAAGTTATGATGGAGTCTTGAAGTTTGTGTGACATCCAAATGAAGGGAAATATGGACAACTTTTTCCCATTTAACTTGTATTTATTATACAGTGCACAACCAGAGAGCAGTTTTTGGACACATTTCACAGTTCAATATGGAGTCACTGTCAGCCACGACAGTTATGTCGATTGCTATGTCAGGACTGAGGTAATGGGTGTAACAGGAACACCCTTTGAAGGAACCCAGGACATCCAAAATCACAAACCTGGACACTTGGATAAGGACTCCATCTGGACACCCATTTGGAATGTGCCCTCCATTCCTGGTGGGCTACAAGGACTCAGGGCTCCGACCACCCAATGCTCAGGCCTGGCTGTAGCACGGGTCACATTGGGAGCCCTGCCGGACCTTCACTCCACCGGCTGCCCGCAGCCTCTGCAGCCCCCTGGCTTGAGATTGACACCCACCTTTCCATTGGCGGATGCCTCCAGTGACTGGGACTCATGCCAGGTGCTTGCTCTGCTCATCTGGGTTGTAACCAGCTCCTCATCTTGGGTGTAACCTGAGTGTGACTCTGTTGGCTTAGTGTGGAGGTCTGCCCCAATAAACCTAGGGCGTGGAAAGACACAAACGTGTGAGTCACTACCTTCAGGGATGCTCCCGTGCTCATGACATTTTTTTATATATACAAAAGCTGTACGTATTTAATGCCTACCACTTTATGAATTTAGAGATAAGTATATACCCATGAAACCATCACAATATATATTAAAAACATATTTGTCACCTCCCAAATTTCCTCCTACTCTCCTTCATTATTATTACTTTTTGTGGGGGACACGAACATTTAACATAAGACATTTAAACTATACAATGCAGCCACAATTTTCAGCCTTTTTTATCTCATGGCACACATAAGCTAATTATTAAAATTCTGTGGCACAACAGAAAGAAAATTTTGCTGACCTGAAAAAATAAGTATAATTTTGATTCATTCACACAACTATTGTTGTATTGGCTGTTGTCATTTTTTTATTTGATAATCTACAAGAAAAGAGGTCAGTGCCCCTGAGTAAATAGTCAGGTATTACATGTTTTAAAAATTCATGCAGCACACCCCTTGAAAGTCCCTGCAATGCAGTGTTGTTAACTATAGGCTCTATGCTGCACAATGTATCTCTAGGACTTACTTATCTTATACAACTGGAATTTTGTGCAATTTGACTAATACCCTTCAGTGTGCCCTCTTCCACAAGCCCCTGGGACCACCACTCTACTCTCTGTGCTATGAATCTAACTATTTTAGATCCCTCACGTACGGAGTATTATGTAGTGTTTGTCTACGTTTAGCTTATTTCACTTAGCACGATGTACTCCAGATTCATCTTTGTTGTCAGCAGTGGCAACATTTCCTTTTTATTTTTTTAAATACATTTAATTGATTATGCTATTACAGTTGTCCCACTTATTTCTCCCCTTTTTTCCCCTCCACCCTGTACCACCCCCCACCATCATTCCACCACCTTAGTTCATGTCCACGAGTCATACATATAAGTTCTTTGGCTTCTCCATTAACCTCCCCCTGTCTATTTTGTACCTGCCATTTATGCTTCTTATTCCCATTACCTTTCCTGCCATTCTCTCCCCTCCCCCTCCCTGCTAATAACCCTCCATGGGATCTCTATTTCTGTGATTCTCTTCCTGTTCTAGTTGTCTGCTTAGTTGGTTTTTGTTTTTGTTTTTGTTTTAGGTTCAGTTGTTGACAGTTGTGAGTTTGTCATTTTACTGTTCATACTTTTGATCATCTTTTTCTTAGGTAAGGCCCTTTAAAATTTTGTATAATAAGGGCTTGGTGATGATGAGCTCCTTTAACTTGACCTTATCTGGGGAGCATTTTATCTGCCCTTCCATTCTAAATGATAGCTTTGCTGGATAAAGTAATCTTGGGTATAGGTGCTTGCCTTTCGTGACTTTGAGTACTTCTTTCCATCCCTTTCTTGCCAGCAAGGTTTCTTTTGAGAAATCAGCTGATAGACTTATGGGAACTCTTCTGTAGGTGACTGTCCCCTTATTTCTTGCTGCTTCTAGGATTCTCTCCTTCATTTGAGTCTTGGCTAATGTAATTATGATGTGCCTTGGTATGTTCCTCCTTGGGTCCAACTTCTTTGGGACCCTCTGAGCTTCCTGAACTTCCTGGAAGTCTATTTCCTTTGCCAGATTGGGGAAGTTCTCCTTTATTATTTGTTCAAATAAGTTGTTTATTCCTTGCTCTTGTTCTTCTCTTTCTGGCATCCCTATGATTTGGACGTTGGAATGTTTAAAGTTGTCCCAGAGGTTGCTAGGCCTCTCCTCATTTTTTTGAATTCTTGTTTCCTCATTCCATTCTGGTTGAATGTTTATTTCTTCCTTTTGCTTCAAACAATTCATTTGAGTCCTGGTTTCATTCCCTTCACTGTTGGTTCTCTGTACACTTTTCTTTATTTCACTTTTAATAGCTTTCACTTGTTCCTCTATTTTGCGACCATACTCAACCATTTCTGTGAGCATCCTGATTATGAGTGTTTTGAACTGTGCATCTCATAAGCTGGCTACTTCTTCATCACTTAGTTGTATTTTTTTTTAACTTTGATCTGCTCTTTCATTTGGGCCATATTTTTTCTCTCAGCATGCCTGTTAAATAGTAAGGGGCAGAGCCTTAGGTGTTCACCAGGGTGGGGCAACCTACGTCACTGTGTTGAGATGCTGTACATGGGGGAGGGGTCCAAGAGGGAACAATGCCACTTGCTCCACTCTCTGCTGGATTTCAGTCACTTCCCCTGCTTCCCACAAGCAGACTGGGACCCTCTGGTACTGATTCCTGTGGGGGAGGGGGTGGGTTATGTACATTCTAGGACCCTGTGGGTCTCTCCAGTGACCTCTTCTGTGAGGCTGGAAGTTTCTCCCACTGCCGCCTCAACCCCTACAGGTGTTTTCAGTTAGAGGCTTTGAGGCTTTATTTCCCTGTGCTGGACCCCTGGGTTGCGCCCCGTCTCGCTCCCTAGTTGTTCCTCCTGGTTTATCTGCACATGAATGTGAGACCTCCCATTCAGCCCGCCACCACCTCACCTGCCCTGGCCCTCTAGCCTCTGCCTTGCGGTGAGTCCTCTCTGCCTGGCTGCCCATCTCTGCCCCTCCTAGGCAGAGGAGTTAAACCTCCTACTTGTCTGGATGAATGTTTCTTCTTTAACTCCTTGGTTGTCAGACTTCCATACAGTTCAATTTCCTGGCAGTTCTGGTTATTTTTTGTTTTTTATTCTTTTTATATATTTTTAAGATTTTATTTATTTACTTTTAGAGGGGAAAGGAAAGAAAGGAGGGAAGTATCAATGTATGGTTGCCTCTTGTGAGTCCCCCGCTAGGAACTGGCCTGCAACCCAGGCATGTGACCTGACTGGGAATCGAACCGCGATCGTGTGGTTCGCAGGCCCGCACTCAATCCACTGAGCCACACCAGCCAGGGCTATTTTTTGTTTTTAAATTTGTTGTTGTCCTTCTTTTGGTTGGACAAGGAGGCAAAGTATGTCTGCCATGACTCCATCTTGACCAGGAGCCTGACTTCCTCCCTTTTAAAGGCTGACTGATATTCCATTGTATAAATACAGCATATTTTCTTTATTTATCTGTTGATGGGCATTTAGATTGCTTCCATGTCTTGACCACTGTGAACTCCTATATGCTGCAGTGCATACAGATATTTCTTTGAGGTTCTGTTTTCAATTCCCGTGGAATTTGCTGAATCATATGGCAATTCTATTTTTAATTCTCTGAGGAAACTCCAAATGTTTTCCATAGTAGCTGTACCAACAGTGTACAAGCATTTCCTTTTCTCTACATCTTCACCAGCATTTATCCTTGTCTTTTTTTCTATAATAACTATTTAACAGGTATAAGGTGATAGATCTCTGTGGTTTTCATTTGCATTTCCCTGGTGATTAGCGATGTTGAGCACTTTTTCATGTACCAGTTGGACATTTGTATGCCTTCTGCAGAAAGTCATTTATTCATATCCTCTGCAGATTTTAAAAACTGTATTTTTTTTGCTTTTGAATTCTATGAGTTCCTTATGTGTTTTGGACATTAACCTCTTAACAGGCGTATGGCTTTACTGACACACGATGGTTGATCGGTTGCCAAATGAAGGTTTTGGTTTAAGTATCAAGGCCTCCCGTCTACCTGTGAGTTTTGAAATCATTTTTCAGTTAAAATGTTTACTTGCATGATTTGTCCGCACTCAATTTATTTTCCTTCTGGAATCTCAGCCTTGTGTTTTCTTTGTTACTTGTCAGAATCCAGTGAGTTGTTTTGAACAGAACTGTTTTCCCTCCTTTAAGAGGATGTTACTGCACAAGATCACCGCCATGTTTTTCACCATAAACTTGGGAACAAAGAGATCAATGAGTAGAAATCACAATCTTCACTTGTTAACTAGTTATTCCCCTTTCCAATTTGAGTTTTATTACCTGTACTTCCTTGAAACTGGCCATATGACTATATGGTTTAATAAATCTAATCTAAATAACATAAACATCTATATGTTGCTTCCATTTCTAAATATCATGGAAAGTGGGAAAAATATTTAGAATCTTGATGACTTCCCCAGAGGCAGGACAGTCGCTGTTCACATTTTGCCTGTTCACCTACATCTTCTGCCTGGCTCACCAACGCCCTCAGCTTGTTTGCGGGGGAAATGCAAGAGAAAGAAATAACCTTTAATAAGTGTGAAGACAATGGGTTGGGGGTGGGGTGGGCAGACAGCCCCTGAGGTCAAGGAAGATAGGCCCCCACCCAAGCCGCAGTGAATGAATTGTGATTGGGCTTATCCCATTTCCCTGTGCCTGAGATTAAAATCCCTCAGGAGACAAAAGGAGAGGTCAGCAGGGAGACTTCCCTCCTGAAATTGTTCTTCCTGGGGGAAAAAACACAAACAACTTCACTAGGAAAAAGCTTTCTACCTCATTCCTTCCTTCCTGCTTTGAGCACAGCTCTTGAAGGACTTGTATTTGAAGTTGCAGTTACCAAGAGGTGGAGAAAGACGGCAGAAGAGAGGGACAGACAGGCTCTGAGTCCTTGATCACATCATTGTAACTGCCTTCTCTGGGCTTTCTGTTAGAATATTAAACACCTTTATCTTTGATGCCTCGGGAGACTGGCCGTCATTTGCAGCGGATGTCCCTGAAGGCTCCAACTGCTACAACCATCTCCTGCCCTGAAACTAACCTGCAAAATTTACAACAGTACTTTCCTGATCTATGAGGATGTTAAAACGCACTCCAAATATCTCTTTTAGAGAAATAGACTGATAGCACCATTTTTTCTTTTCATTCGAGCTGTGTCACCTTGGCAAGTAAAATCAGAATTTTCCCTCTTTTAAACCAAACCATCCTATTTTCTTATTGGCAAGCAGTTAGAAACTATTAGCTTAGGAATGCTTTCTAATCAGTTCAACGTTACACTGGCTAAAAACTCAGGCCTTTTATTGTTGGGATGTTCAGCTTCATTCATTCATACAGGGGAATGAACGCATTCATTCATACCTTGAAGGTAAGGGGTAGAGTAGTTGACACTTTATGAACAATGCTTGTGAAGTACAAAATATCCCACTGTTATGGGGCAGCAGCTTGCCCCACTTGCCTTCGAGCCAGATTGAGGGCTTTGGCCAACACTGTTTCCATAGGGATTGGTTAAAAACAACTAATTTCAAAACATAAGGATGAGTCTCTTCCAGCTTGGGGATCCACGTGGAAACACTGATGAGCTGAGGCAGAAGAAATACTGTGGCCCTCAGTTAAGAAGTTTTCAGAGTTCAAAGAAGGGGGCTCCTTCCCAACCCGTGATGGGTGAACTACAGACACCCTGTGAGGAGGGCAGGAACTCCCTGACACTGGTTCTGACTAGCAGTCGGTCATAAAGCCGATGAGCTATGGTAAGAAGCAGACCTGACACAAGAACCCCAAAGGCTGCCAGACTCGGGAAGGACCATGAACTAGCAGGAAAGCCTTAGGGAATGAGACTCACCTTGAAGGAACGAGGACAGGTGTGAGCCTCACCGTCTCTGCATTTGAGGATCAGCAGGCTTTCGTCAGCTGATGGGATGGATGGACAAAAAGTACTTTGGGTTTGGCCTTTCTTGGTTCTTTTTTGGGGAACGATATAGCAAGTGGCTGTCAATAAGCTGTGTCAACCTCAGGCAAGCTAAATTCTCTGGAGGTCATTTTTCCCCCCAAATAAATGTTTTAAATTCCATTTCAGAAAAAGATGTCACATCTTTTTTCCTAATTTAGACGAGAAAACATGACATTAAGAGGCTTGCTTTCCTGGAAATGCAAGAGAAAGAAATAACCTTTAATAAGTGTGAAGACAACGTTCTGGATCTTCCTCTTGCATCAGAAGCTATCCCCTTTTCCCAGAGCACCAGCTCCAAGAGCCAAGTTACTCTCTGTATCTCCCTCCAGCTGGGACAGGCTCATTTCCCATTCACCCCCACCTATTTCTGTAAGTAAATGTGTCCACCATTCCCTTTGTTAGCCGGAGGCTTCTTCTGGGAGTCATACTGTTTTCTGCAAGAAGTTGCAGAGGAGTTGAGAAAGTTGGGGCAGCTTAGAGTTCTGCTGCTTTGCGGCAAGTTATAGATGGCACCCTGTGACCCAGCCACCCCAAGGCTGGCCTCACTGTACTAACTCCTCCCCCAGACACCAAGGTCCTAGAAGGAAGTGCTGAGGAAAGAAATTGCAAACCTAAAGAATGGTTTAAAGAGTTTATTCTGAGCCAAGGGTTTGGGGGCCAGTCCCAGGAGCAAAATCTGAAAGGATTGAGTTAATGCTCCAGTAAACAGCAGTTTTACTGTTGGTTTTATCCATTAGAATCGGAGGAGAAGACATAAGAAAGGTCACATGAAATCCACTGAGGGCAGATTCAGAAGGGGGGAAATCTTTAGGATTGGGTAAAAGTAAAATAGAGATATATACTTCTTTTACATTGGTGGTGTTGCAGAACAGAATAACAGGGGCCAAGGTTCATTATATCCACCACCCTATAGGAAAGATATCTCTCAATGCCAGAGATTTATGAAAAGGAAAGGCAATGTTTATTTAATGCTATACAGACTTAAAGTAGTGACCTAACATCTTCATTTAAAATATCAAAGTCCTTTAGGACACCCACAGACACACACAGTGCTTCCTTATCCCCTTGCCCTAATTTGGGGTACTGTAACTCAGGAAAAGAAGCAAACATCAGGGATCCAGGCTCCGGGCACCATCAGCTGTGTCCCTGTCCAGGCAGGATCTTTAATTAACCCAAAGCCATGTGGCACCTTCTCATGGCTTACTGGGAAGAGTTCTTTCACCCTTGTTCCAGGCAAAGTCTCTCCTGCTTCCTAGACCACACGGCCAAAGTGAACACCCCAAAGCTGCATAGTCCTCTTCTACCAAAGCTGCAGGGGTCACCACTCTGGCCAAAACTGCATGGTTCTTCTCTCCACCAGAGCGGCAGGGGTCTGCACTCTGCCGCAGTAGCATGGTCCTCTGTCTCTCACATGGCTGTGGGAGTCCCCATTCTGGCCAAAAGCACATGGCTCTCTCCTCAATGGCTGTCGAGTCTGGGTTAAAATCCCAGAGCCAGTCCTCCTCTGTAGCCCCATTTCCGACTCCTCCCACAATCGGCTACACTTGCCAACACTCCCATATCCTTCCAGCTTCACTGGGCTGCCATAGTGAGTCTGGGCAGGCGTGGCCCCATGTCGTGGAGCCAATCATCTCCACATTCTCATGCAGGTGCTGTAATGGGGGGGGGTTCCCCCAGTTAAGTCTTGGGTGGAAGTCACTTCCATCCCCATGGCTCAAAGCATGGCCACAGCTATTTAACATATCTGTGCAACCAGTTAAAGGTTATAGATATGTGAAATGACCATGCCAGAGGTTTGCTGCAAAGCCGTTGCTGTACAAAACAGCTCTCAATGGCCCTGCTCCAGGTGTCCCTTCCTCCAACTCACACCTGTGGGGGGGAAGGGGTGAGAATCTCTTATATGTCTTTCTAATATTTCCTAGAAACCTTGAGTCCTGGACCCCATTCTAAATCCCTTTTTGGGGCCCTCCTCTTGGCTGCACCCTATTACAGTAGGTGCGGGACAGTTAACATTCCATATAGAGTTTACAATGGTATGTGGGTAAAAGATAATAATGAGGCATGTTGGAGTTGTCTTGCTCTGTTCCAAGGTCTGGAGAAGAGGTCACTGTGACATTTTAAGTATGTCATTCTAGATGCACGAAAGCAATGGGCAGAACTTGTCACAGTAGAGATCCAGCTATTGTATAGGCCTTAGGATGTGACTTCCCGCCATAACTTGCCTAGTTGGGATTTTTTTTTTCTTAACAATCAAAACATCCACGTGGTTACTGTCAGTTACTGAAGGCCGACGGGCTTGCTGAGGCAGCCCTTTTGTTTACAGAAGAAAACATGTCTATGTTCGCTCACCCTGGCGTCTCCAGCTCTCAGCACAGCACCCGTCACCCAGCAGGCACTCAGTCAATGTAAATTGATACGTGGGCCGTGATGCCTGGTGCTTTTAGTAGATCAAAAATGTTTGTCTAGAGGATTCTGACATGCAATTGTGAATTTCAGTGTCTTCCTTAGGGAGAGAATTCATGTTTAAGTGTGACAATATAGGGTTAATTTGGCTGTAAGAGTTTTCTTTCTCTGATGTTAACTGGTAAAGTGGCAGATAATGTGATTCTAGTCTCTTCAAAGCATTGTGTTCAAATATGGAAGTGTGTTTCTTCCTATTATGGTATTTTAGGTAATAGCTCAGCTAGATTTTTTTTAAAAGCTTGAGTCCCCTGAATATTGCTAATATGATTTAGGCATTTATTAAGATAGAAATAAACCACTAAATTTACATTTATGTATGATTTGTTTGATGTAGTTCCTTGTAGAAAAACACACAAATTATGATTTTCAATATGACAGACACACTATTCTTTTTTAAGTAACTTTTAAAATTTATTTAATTTTTTTCTAAAGATTTTATTTATTTTTAGAGAGAGGGGAACAGAGGGAGAGATTGCCTCTCACACGCTCCCTACTGGGGACCTGGCCCGCAACCCAGGCATGTGCCCTGACTGGGAATTGAACGGGTGACCCTTTACTTTACAGTCTGGTGCTCAATCCACTGAGCCACACCAGCCTGGTCTTTTTAAATTTAGATGCTTGTTTTATTTCGTACTTGTACAAATGAGGAAGACTACTCCATGTATAGATTCCAAGAAGATGAAACCCTGACTTCTTTATCATAACCCTCATTGGAGGGGGAGCTAGGCCAAGCTTCTTTCACTGAACCTCAGCTGACTCTGGATTCTGGTGTGTCAGAGCTGAAAAGGGTTGAGAAGGACAAGAGGAACTGCCCAACCAGAGTTGGGAAGTTTTCCTTCTTGCATTGCAAGAAGGAAATCTACACAGACTTGTTGACTTGTATTTTAAAAGTATGGGCTGCTGAATACAAGTAACAGGTCCCAGGTCCCAGCAATTCCGAGACTTACATTGTTTTCCAGATACACACAAACTGGAGTGGGGCACATTCTTTGTCTAACATGTTGCCAGCACATGCCAGTGCATGCGTTTTGCAGGGGACTCAACTGGTTCACATTTAAACAAAGCTACACTAATAAAAATCAGACACCAAACGTCATATAACAGAAAAATGATCCTTAACACAGGTCCCTGCTTTGCCCAGCCAGTTTCTGTGACTGTTTTCCTGTTATTCTTTAAAAAAAAAGATTTTATTTATTTTTATAGGGAAAGGGAGAGAGGAAGAGAAAAATTGATGTGAGAAACATCTATCCGTTGCCTCTCGCACATACCCTGACTGGGGGACCTGGCCCTCAACCCAGGCACGTGCCCTGACAGGGAATCTAACTGGCCACCTGTTGCTGTGGGGGATGATGCTCAACCGGGCCAAAGCGGTAGTCAGGGCACCTCTTCGATTTGTTAAATCATATAATGTTCTGCCAAAGGCCACCACTAGCACTCAGAACTACATGGGCAGGTTAAACTGTATCACCCTGGTAACTTGAGAAGAGTTCACAGGTACAATGTGGTGATCATTCCTTCACTCTCCAGCCCCTGGACCCAAAAGTGCTAGAACAGGCTGTGGTGCCAACCAGAAGTGGTGGTCAGGTGATTCCCAGGAAGATGCAGCTGCTGCAGCTGAAGGAGAAAACTCAGCCTTTCTCTGAGAGTAACACACAGGGCCCACCCCCACCCCCGGCCACTGAACACAAAACTACAATAACAACACAGAAAAAAGGAGCCATGTGGTGATGTAGGAAGTTCCTTTTCGCACTTGCCATTCAATCTGGAATGCATGAAGAAAACTTCTTTCACAGGGTCAAACTGAAAATCAGAACCAGCCCTGTTCCTCACCTTTTTTCTTCCCTAGTCCCATTTCGTTTTCCAATATTCCTTTCAGTGGGCAGTTCTGTTAGTTAGGATAAGGGTCTCGATGTCTTGCAGTTCTAAATGCTATTTCTTGTAAAATGTTAAAACACAGCACAGTATTTCCCAGATGCAGTGGTAAATAGGATGAGCCCATAGGAATTCAACAAATAAAAGTAACCAACTGCAGAAGCAATCAACACGTAATTGACCAGTGTACATAAACACTGGCTAAGCTCCCTTGCAGGAGGCAGAGCTTGGGATGTGAATTTCATCTTCACTTGCTACAACCACTTTGCCACAGTGAAGTCTTACTTTTTTAAAAAATTATTTTATTGTCACTCAATTACAGTTGTCTGCATTTTTCCTCCACCCCAGCCAAACCCCTTGAAGTCTTATTCTTGAATAGAGCACTCCGAGTGGTGAACCACTTAAGCTGGGTTAACAGTCCCACTGTAACTCTCTTTCCTATTATTTCCTACTATGTGTCAGGTATTGCTCTGAGGATGAATGACACAAAACACAAAAGACCCCGATACTGCAGACCTTACATTCTGTGGTGGGAGATGGAAGTGAAAAACCCAAAATAATAAATAAAGGAACTTCAGGTAATGACAAGAGCTTTGAAGGGACTCAGACTGGGTAATCTGATGAAGTGGGTCTGAGAGGAACAAAGGGGGGAAGCCTGCTTCAGAAAAATGGAATGTCTTTGGGGTGGGGACAACTGAAAACGGAGTTCAGGGAAAGGCCTTGCAGTACGAACCAATGAAGGAAGTACAAGGACTGAAAGAAGGCGGGTGTGTTTAGAGCCTGGGGAGTGATAAGACATGGAGTCCGAGAGTTTGCAGGGGCCAGATCACAACTGGCCAGGGCAGCAATGTAGGGGTTTGAGTTTTATTCTAAGTGCAGTACGGAGCCAGGTCCTAGCAAGGTAATGAATTGTTTACCCAGAACACTGACGATCCCTTGTTTAGTGCCTTTGCATTCTCCACAAACTGGTCCTATAAGGATTTCATGACAGCCAAACACACACACACACACACACAATTTATTATATAAGGGAGTTTGGGACAGACAAGAACAGGTGACAGATGTGAGACTTTCTGCTCCTCTCTAATCACTGTCCTCTTCTCCCATCTCTCAGCCATAGTAACACCACCTCATTCCCACATTCTTATGCCTCCTGTTCCTTGTTTATTTTTGATATAGTCATCATTTGCCTTTGGATTTTCATCTTGTTCTTACCTCCAAATGGGGAACATAGGTGCTTTTTGGAAAGATGCGTTCATTTACCCACGTTTCTGTGTAGCACACAAGGGGAAAGGTCAAGATCCTGTGTCCCACTGGGAACCGGAAGTTCCCTTCAGCACAGAGGATGTTGTCAACCAAGCAATATTGGGGTGACGCACCAGCCACCGCTCTAATATAATGTAAAATACCTTTTTTGGCCATTAGCACTGTTCAATTTCCAACTGTCTGACATAGCCCCTAGGGTTTTCCAAAAATCCAACCTGAAGAAACAGTGCCAGTTACCAAGCTTTTCTCAGCAAATTCATTGCAGTAAAGACCAAAATATCCAAATTGTTCATGTAACTTAAAATTCGCCCAATTTTATAGCATGTGTTACTGCAACTCACAATGAATCTCAGTGTATCTAAAAATCCCACAGTGGTCAACTTCAATTAGAATGCCTCTCCACCCAAATTGTTACCAATTAAATAAGTTCTCCCCAATGAGAAGTGTATCCAAGGAGAATAAGATTAATCCTATCATTTCATATATCCTGCTTGTAATTCTCCAGTTACATGGTAGTATTCTCACCATTTTTTCTTTAAACAAACACAATAATCAAATAGGACACACAATTCAAATGCTTCTGTTTAAGGAATTCAGTTATCAATTTTTAAGTGAATAGCCTGTACCTCTGAGTAGTACTTTGGGACTCCACAGTGGTGAGGTGTATGTGTGTATGTGTGTGTTTGATACTATGTGTCACATCCAAAAATCCACCCCATATAAATGAATAAAAGAGAATAACAAAAGTCTTCTCAGGATACCTCAGTGGAATGGGTGCTTTTATTTTAAGTGATATGTCTATGCAAATACGATCAGTCACAAATGAGACCTTCTTAGGCCTGACAATAATTGAAACTTTGAAAGATGAGCAGGACACTTAGAAACCTTCACCCACCTAGTAACCTGTGTCCCTTGATATGGGAAGGGGACTTGAGATCTCCTCTAGTCCCCTTGCTTAGGATTAAACAAGAGACGTCAGCTTTGGCGTGAAGCTGTCACTGTCCTAATCAAGGACAATATACGAAAACTGGATTCTAGAAATGAGGGACAAAAGGGGGGTGTATCTAGAAGTGGGTAGAGACAAAAGGGCAGCACTCAGCTGCAGAAAATGTCCAAGGATGGCAGACTCTAGTTCAGATCAATGGGAGAAAAGGTCTGGGGACTTGGGTAGAAATATCAGACAAAGCCAAGATGGCCTTGGCCATCCAGAACGAAGGAGTCAGGAGGGGATGTCTGCATGCAGTAGCCAATGGACTTGGAAAGAACAGAAATATAAACCAGCAATGACTCCCTATCTTGAGGCTAACTAGCTTAAACATGGCCCCCCTCTCATGGGACTATAAAAAATTTCATGAGAAGATCCAATCATTAATGCAACAAACTCTAATAAGGTCTAGGTTGAGGGTGGTCCTTTTCTCCAGCATGGGAGTGGACCAGTTGCTGGGTGAGAAGGAATGAAGGTGTGGAAGCTGAACATCTTAGTAAGTCATCTAGTAGCTCCGATCACTTTGGAGATACCTAACAGGTCGCTACAACAACACAACACACACTGCGACCCGCTTGTTCCCCGAGACCCACATGACAAAGACTTTCTCATAGTCTACGGATGCATTATTCAGTCCAGGTTACAATCAGATTTTACAGGAGAGACTTTGACTACATAGATATTTATAAAATGAATGCAGTTAAGAAAAAAGCTGGAAGTCAGAAGAGCTGTTTCTGTCCTGTTCAGCTGTGTGAACCTGGAGAAGTTGTCTAACACACCTGGAGGTGTTGTCTAACACCTCTGGGTCTAGGTTTGTTCATCTGTGAAGTGGGGTGCTAGAGCCCTTCCCCTCCCCCCAACTCCTCTCTCTGTTCTTGAGTGGATCACCAGATGGAAGCTCACTGTGAAACGTAAAAGTAAAGGGAAGATGTGTCTCTGAAACAAATCAGACAAGTGTTTGAACTCTTAATTCAATCACGTGTCCTCATGAAGGAACTTGTCCATGGGTTTGGTAAGTGTCGTCAAAGGCCAGTTATTTGTACCACTTGAGAGAAGTAATTTTTAGATGGCAGTCTTGGAATAAGCTCAAAAGGAGCCTCAGATCCCTTCCAGTTTGAATGAAAGGTCGTTTGGGCTTGGTTAGAGCAGTATGCCCTGCAGAAGTCACAATGACAAGTCAGTGTTCACTGTAGCAGTTGGTCTGGAAGGGCTGCGTCATGAGTGTCCGCTGTGTTCTGTCTCATACTCCCAGCCAGCAGTTGCCAACTTTTTTGGCATCAGGGCCCAGTTGGAAGACAGCTTTTCCATGGGCCAGGAGAGGGGTGGGGACAGGAAGTGGAGCTCAGGCAGTACAGTGAGTGAAGCTTCCGTTTGCTCACTGGCGCTCACCTCCTGCTGTGTGGCCCGGTTCCCAACAGCCCTCGGACCAGTACTGGTCCACAGCCTGGGGGGTGGGGACCCCCGCTCTAAACAATATCATTAATATCTTTATCCAAAATACACTTGAGTTTTAAATACTTATTACAGGAGAAACAAGAACCAAAATTTGCCGAGTGCCTTCTCTGGGCTAAGCACTTATTAGGTGTTTTACATACATTCTGTCATCTCAACCACAAGTCAACTTTAAAGGGTCAGTCCCACGGTCCCCATTTTACAGAAGAAACTGAGACTCAGAGTGGTTATGACTTGCCCAAGTTCACATCACTGGGACATGAGAGATCTGAATTAAAAGCTCAGATCTTCTGACTTCGCAGCCCATGTTTTGTCTTCTATAACACCATGCTACCTAGAAGAAAAAAAAATGAGAGTGAATGGTTAGCCAGCAAATTAGGAAAGGGAATATACGGTGAGTAAAAAGCTCACCCATTCTATGCCATTCTACAGTGTCCACTTTCCAAATAATCAGAATGCGACCAAAATCTTCGATACTAAATCACCAATAAACCTAAGCAATCTGACTTTGATGATCCATAAGGTGCTTTCAACTTTTGCTGTGCCTTAAAGTTCTCACAAACAATATTGATCATCAGTGCACTACAACGCAGAAGAGAGAAAGGCAGGTAACAAAAGTGAGGCCGCCCGCCTCCACGCTGCCAGGCGCTGCACGGCTTTTATTGGCTTTCATTGTACCCGCTCAAAGAAACCGGTGGAAATGATCGACATGGTCCTGCCTGTTTAGACATGCATTCGAAACACATCCATTCTCCTGCCCAATGAAAAGAAATCCATTCAAAGGGGTCTAACCTTTCACCAGTTCTGCCCTTAAAACTCTTAAACAGTCGAATCACTGTGCACAATATTTTTGGCAGTCACAATCTCTGCCATGAAGCGGAGCTGAACACAACTGGAGACTATAACTGGTATTTAAATGCCCCCTGGTTGGGTGGATCAGATTGCCTGAGGCAGTGTGGCTGGTGGAGGGCCAGGGATCCAGATCTGCGGCCAACGGCTATTTGTGCCAAGGTGCTTGACTGGCCTGTCCCTCTGCAGTCTTAGTGCCTATATCCCTGGCAACGTCCAACAACGAATCATCTGCAAGCAACCATGTGGAAATACGGAGCTCAGTATTTGAATCTCTCAGAGGCAGCCGATTTCAGAGAGGCAGTTCATGGCCCACTAGAGCAGACTGGGGTGAAAGTTGTACCGAAGGCTGGAGAAGAGCCCAATGTGTTTTACGAGGTTGGGTTCCACCACATAGGCCCGCTCCCCCTTGGCCCTCAGCAGTGAGTACAGTGCCATGTCCTTGCCAAAGCCCTGATGGCAGTACACCTGGGACAGGTAGGTGAGGGTCCGGCGGGCCGCTGGGGCAGGAAAGAGCATGGCCGGGGTGCAACATTGTGAAGCCGGGACCACGCTGTATAGGGAAGGGCTCAGCCGCCGCAGTTCCAGGAAATAGTGCCGGCCCACCAGCTCCACCAGGCCCATGCTATACAGGGAGAAGAACAGCAGGATGGGCCAGCTAAACCCTGGACGGCTGGCAAACCGCATGTATATCCAGGTTAGTAAGGGCCCCAGCAACATGCCCACACCAACCCACTCCAGGATCCGCATGGGCTCCGGGTTGATATAGTGCTGGAGCCTCTCGGGATGATAGAGCTTTAGATAAAGGGCATCTCTGAGGTGCGGCTCAGAGAAGCGAGCCCGCAGAAGGTGCTCCAAGACTGGGAAGATCTGCTCTTCTGGAATGGCATCATCTTCCACCATCAGGACATAATCTGGGTTGTAGGTCTGCAGGGACGACTCCAGGCAATAGACATAGTCCTGCTTCTCTTTCTCGAACGAGTTGGTGGAAGGGTCATCGCCGTAATCGTCCTCAGTGCCCTCGTAGCGGTTGGCCACGGGGACATACTTGGACAGCAGCTTGGCATCGAGATGGCTCACACTGCGCTCCACATTGCACAGGAAGAGCTGGTGCCCCTCGCATTGGGGGCCGCACTGTTGGAGAAGCCGGTGGAACTGGGACACCACCTGTAAGACGTAGTGGAAGCCAGGTTGCCTGTCCACCGTGACGATGGTGATGACCAGCCAGGGCCGTGGGGTGGCCTGCCAGACAATGGGCACTGAGCCGTTGGCGGAGGGCAGCTCCTCGAAGTAGTGAAGGGCGGCTTCCCCCTCCTTCAAGCTTTGTTGCAGGAACTCTTGGCTCATTTGGTTCAGATGCCAATGGCGAAGGTAGAAGTAAGAGTGTAGAAGCCGGTGACAGGCCAGGGGGGCCAGCAGGCCAAATGTCACCACCGTGAGGACGAAGAGCTGGACAGCGGTGCTGCTCCAGGAGAGACGCCGGAGCCTCCGGAGCAGCATGGCAGCTGGAGAGGCTGACGTGCTCATGCGGCCAACTTCCGGTCAGGTCTGGTCCCAGGAACAAACCATCCTGGACCCTAGGCCCAGATCAGTGCAAGTCAAACCTAGAGAGAGAGAAGGGAGAGAATGGTAAAGGGCTTTTCAAAATCCAGGGTTAGAACTCAGCGCACAGCAAACCAGAAATTCCGGTTCTAGGCTGGGTAGCTCCTAGAGACTGAAGTATTTTCTCCAGTACACCACTCTTTGGTTGTAATGATCTCTCGGATCCCTTTCTCCCTCCTGTGAGTAATGACACCTTGGTACATCCAACCAAGTCTCCACACCTACAGGTGCTTAGTTAGACTTACAAGGTGCCAGTAAACCACCAGGCACACAAGCTCATTAAGTCAATTCAGCAGCTCAGCTACAGACATGGGTTGTTAAAACAGATGCAAAAAAGCAAGACTGGACACACAGAAAATAAGTTCCAGCGTAAATGCATCGTAAATACTTGATGCGACTTCTGAAAACTCGGTCTTGTCTGCACACCCCAAGCCCTCCAAAAAGGATTCTTTACGGTTCCTCCCGATGTCTTTGTCAAGATCTTCCACTCTTACTTCCCTAATCTCATGCCACTATACTTAAAATGGCGTGTTAATTTAACCCTGATTATTCTCCCATTTTGTTTTTTACTGCCCCGGAAACCAACGAGAGAAAGGATCTCCCCGGGGCACGAGAACTCCAGAGCCTTGGACTTCTGGAGAAAAGGAAATGTCGGAGGTGGACGGAGGTGGAGATGGACGAGACCGTTGCCCCAGACCAGTTTCAGAAAGAAATGTTGGATGACACAATGACTCAGAATGGGGTTTGGACCCTCGCTTGGCCACTCACATGGTGGGAAGCCACTCCACTCCCCACATCATGGATTCCTAACCTTGGGAATGAAGACAATAATAATACTGACCGCATAGGTTACTGGGAAGATTAAATGTGTCACAGAACAAAATAAGGAATAGTGAAAATTCCCTTAAAATACACTGTGAGTACAAACTCAAGTAATATCTTAAGACTAAGCAGGCCTAATGATCTGAGGGAAAACAGATTCACAGTAAAATAATAATAATAATAATAGTCCCAGAATTAAAAGGACAAAACCAGGAGGACACCAGTCAATGCAAAGCTAAAAGGTATCTACAGAAGGGAAGGAAAAGCTCTTACTTCAGAAGCACACAGTTTGTTGACATTTGGAGGAAAACAGCCTCGCTTGTGAATTCTCTTGAAGGAAGGGCAACCCCAGTACCATACGAGGTTGCTGTGGTACTGTCTCTAGTGGTCTCATATCTGTATTCTCTCCTTCTTAGGCACATAGAAAGACCCTATTTCCTAGCCCATCTTCCAGGTGAGGTCATGTGACTAGGGCTTGCTGGTAAAGTGTGAGCAAAGTGACTGGTGTGACTTCTGAGCCCAGGTGACCGAGAGCAGATAGGCCTCTCCACGTTCTCTTTCCATATCTACTGTAATTGAACCAGCAGCCTTGGTGGGTCTAGAGGAGGGTGGAGCCACTGGGAGGCAGCAGCTGGTGGCCTTGACTGAGGGCACAGAACAGAGGCCCCTCCCACTGCTCACCTGCAGCGCCCTCCCAACCCAGAATGGACTGTGTTGTAAGTTATACATAAACCTCAGTGTCCAGCAACTGATGATTTTTGGACTTGTTGGTTACAGCAGTCAGCCTCCCCTGCCCACTGGAGTTGTGCAGAATGCCAGACCTCTCTCCAGCACAGCAGGCCCCCAGGTGACGTTGTGTAATTCTAACATTGATGAGATGCTGCAGGAACCTAACTTTTGTTTGTATCAATGAGTCTATGATAAAGCTGGTTTTGTTGTACAGTGTTTCTCTTAAAAGTTGAAAGACCTATTAATGATGTTAAGTGAGGACTTACTGTATGGTGACATAGTAAATGAAGGCAGCAGAGAGACAAGTCTCATTTCATCCACAGAGGCAGGCTATACGGTGGGACCCCAGATATGAGACAGACTAGCCCAGTAGTAGTAAGAGCTCTGAATAAACTGGAGAGAGAGCTGAGCAGGGAGAGGCTGCAGTGGCACACAAGGCCGGCTTGCTGGTTTGTGACTTCTGGAGTACTACAGACCAGTGGCTTCTCTCTGGCATCTGCTCAGGGCAGTGGGGTTAATAAATCACATGGTAGTGAGGCAGGATAGTAAGAAGCTAAGCAAATTCCTGGGCAAGTGGAATGGGGAAACTGAGACAAAACCATTAAACAAGGCCAAGCCGAACAACTTACAGCCAGCGAGATGGTGAAATCGCAACATCGTATCTTCCCTGACACTCATTTTAATGCCCCAGCATATTAAAACACACCTGGAAAGCTACTCAATATTCTCCTGAAACTCTACTCGAAGATTCTTGCCTGCAGAGAATAAAAACCTCCAAGCCAAAGACCCACAGGCTCACACTAGAGCCTGCCCATGTACCTCCTCCTAGACTCTAAGGGTCCCCACCAGACTTGCAACCAGGGAGCACTGGGCAGCGGCAGCTCATCCCAGGCTTACAACCTGATCCTGTAAGGCCCTCTCTTTCTCTGGTTTCCTGGGTGCGGCTCGCTTCTGTCACTGTGACCTTCACGTCCATCGAGCTGCCAGCAGCCCCACCTTGGCTCACTTCCTTTATTTCCAGGGAGCCAAGGCAGAGTGCCGACCGCCTGGACTCTCTCCTGTTCCTGCTTTTACTGTAAGTCCTACCTTTGTTTCACCGTCCCAGCCTTAATAAACATACTTTCAAAATCACCTGGGCTTGTGTTCTGAAATCTCTCCTACACGCAGTCAAGAGCCCACACACTGCCAGCTGGCGTGAGCCAGACCCACGTCAGGCCTGTGCCTGCCCAGAGCAGCTGCACATCCCCGGGGACTCGCCAGTTCCACGTCATCACGAGTGGAAACCAAGGACTGAAACCGGTTGGACTCACACTCCTGTCAAGTTGGCTTTGGGAACAGAGTCATTCAGGAGGCTTCCGGGTCCCCTTGTTCTCTCTGCTCACAACAAAATACAGTCAACAAGACAAGGCCTGAAGCTCAGAAAATGCAAGGCACATATTAAATGCTACGATGCCAAAATCCCTTACATAAAATGGTGCAGTATTTGCATATAACTTACCCACATCTTCCCACATACTTTAAATATCTCTAGATTACTTATAATACCTAATACAATGCAAATGCTATGTAAATAACTGTTACACTGTAACATTTAGGGATCAACTTCCTGGAATTTTTAAAAAAATATATTTGATCTGTGATTGGTTGAAACCACAGGCAAAACTCCTAGATACAGAGGACTGACCATTACAACATCCCTAATCACCAGGAACATGCCAATCAAAACCACGATGAAGTATCATTTCACACCTGTTAAGATGTCTATAGCAAAGAGATCGGCTATCACAAATGGGCGCAAGGATTTGGAGAAAAGGAACTCTTGTATACTATTCGTGGGAACATGAACTGGCACAGCCGCTATGGAAAACAATATGGAGGCTCCGCAGGACACTGAAAATGGAACGGCTATGTAGTCCCACTTCTGGGTATACAGCCACAGGGAACAAAACCGCCGTCTTGAAGAATTAGCTGCACTCCCATGCTCACTGCAGCATTATGCACAATCGCCGAGACATGGAAACGAGCGCAGCGTTCCCTGGCCGGTGAATGGACAAAGAGTACGTGGTATACACTATACGCAATGAAATATCTCTCGGCTTTTACAAAGAAGAAAATCCCGCCATTTGTGACAACGTGAGTGACACTAGAGGTCGTGCGTGATGCGAAGTGAAACAAGGCAGACAAAGAAAGACAAGGACTGCATGATATCATTTACAAGGGCAATCTTAAAAAAAGAAGTCAAACTCACAGAAATGGAGCGGGGAGTGGTGGGTGCCAGAAACGAAGGGGCGAAGAAACAGGGAGAAGTTGGCCGAAAGCCAGCGGCTTCCAGTTATAAGCGAGCTTTGAGGACACAACGCAGGACATGGTGGCCACAGCTGGTAACCCTGTACCCTGTAACTGAAATTTGCCAAGAGGGTGAAACTTAAGAGTTCTCACCAAAAGAAAAAATATGTTAAATTCTATAGACAGACATGAAGAAACTTTAGGATAAATCTTCAGTTAAAGAAGACATAAGGAGTATGTATAGCATGTTACCATTTGTGTAAAAAAGGGAGAAAAATATACATAAATGTACTCGTATATACAGTATAAGCTACTTTTCGAAGAATATACAAGAGACTGGCAACTTTGCCACCAAAGACGGGAGGATAGGTGGCTGAGGGACTAGGGCGAGATAAAAATGTTTTATTAGATACCTATTTGCACCTTTTGACTTAAAGGTACTGACTTAGAGAAAATAAGTTTTCAATTTTAATATAGTTAACATAATATCATTGCCCTGCCAGCAATTTTCTCTATAACAGTACTTGTTAGATTCCTTGCTAGCCATGGTTTGCCCAGCCTCCCCCACCAGAACTTACCACCCTGGATACCCAGCACTACTTGTCATGGGAGCGCAAAGTCCCCAATATTTACTGAATAAACAAACCGACTGAGGGCACACCCTTGCACCCAGATAGGACCGGAGAGGCACGGAGAGCACCAGGCCTTTGGCTTCCTGCTTTAATATTCCAGGATCTTGCTAAGGAGCCTGGTGTGCTTGCCTGGCTGGCTCCAGAATTTCTGTACAAAAGAGGCTTGTGTGTTCCAGGTAACGGAGGGGAGGGAGAGGACTTCTTTAAAGTTATGTTTATAAAGCCAGCACGATGATTTTCCTTAGATTTCATTATTTATTGGGATAGAAACTATAGAACCTTGTGCTGATATAAAGAGGGCTTTTAATCCCAGGCAACTTCCCTATTGGGAACAATAAAATCATTAACAACACAGAAGTACTTTGTTTTAAAAAAGATAGTGTGGGAATGCTATTCCACCAACCATAAGCAAAGGAGAGGGGGTCAGTTCAGAGGACACAGGGTCCCTGCCTGCACGGATCAGCTCTTGCTGGGGTGGTAACAGCCGCAGATCTTTATTGTTTACATGCCTTTCTTGCTCGCTGGTCCGTGCATAGCTATGGCTCGGCTGTGTTCAGCTCCGGACTGCAGCTCACAATCAGGACATCGTGCATACCTTCCATTCCCAGTCCAGTGGCAGAATGGCCACCTGGGCATGCTCTTGGTGGATGAGAGCTACACAAGGGTCCAAATATGCAGACATAGATCGAGTCCACTCGCCATACACTGGCCAAAGCCACGAGGCACAGAAATTCACTCCCCCACAGAGCAGAGGAAGGGGAAGGCGAAGATTCAATAGAAAGGAAAAGCAGGGGGCGGATCTCTAAGCCCTCAGGAAAAAAGAAAGTGTCTAGCAATCTGCTCAGACTCTGGGACATTTCTTAAATGCTTAAGGCATCTGGTTCCCTATCATTATATACTGTATAGGTCAGGACAGGGTACAGCAATGACCCCAAAGTCCCAGGGGGTTATAAAAGCTGAGGTTTAATTCTTGCTCATATTACTTGTCCATTACGGGTCCACTGCCTCTGCTCCATGTCATCTACACCCTGGGACCTCGGCAGACGGAAGGGCCTCTTCCCGGAACGGGGCTGGTTCTGTGGCAGAGGCCAAAGAGACAAATAGCGAATCACAAGCTGGCTCTCAAAGCTACAGCTCAAAAACCACACGTACCATGTCCACCGGCATTTCACTGACCAGGGCAGGTCACATAATAACTCTAAAGTGCCACAGGGGGGAGTTACGTAATTTTCCACAAGAAAGGGGGTACCAAAAGACATACGGCCAACCCTGAAGTCAGTGATTAGGGGAATATAGGTCTCTTCGGGGGGGGCAGAAAATGTCTTGAACAGTAATGCACTCCCACCTTGGGCCATGGGAGCTGGGACCAGATCCTTCACTGAATCGTCAGACAACAAGGTGGTCTAAAATCCAGCTCCATGAAATTATGTAACCATTCAGGACCACGTTCTCCTTAGCTTTTTAAAAGCTCTTCTTGAAGGATTTAACCAACTGCTGCACAGTAGCACGTGGTGTTCAATGCCACCTAAAATTTAGTCCATTTTTTAAAATCTGGTTTAAGATCACCGGTGTTAGGAAAACAGACCTAAACACATAAAATTTTCTTTTATTTTGAATCCTCACCCGAGGATATGTTTATTGATTTGAGAGAGAGAAACATCAGTGGGTTGCCTCCCGCATGTGCCCAGACCAGGGCTCAAACCCACAACCCAGGTATGTGCCCTGACTGGGAATCAAATCCGCAACGTTTGGTGTATGGGATGAAGCTCCAGTCAACTGAGCCACCCAGCCAGGGCACAGAATTTTCAATTGATGGTTTGAAGTACGTTCTCCACTGAGCTGTCCTGGGGGTGGGATAAGCAGAAGGCTAGGTCTACACTATCACTCTAACGGCCTTTTCCCAGGATCCCACAGTAACCGTGATGTTGCCGGCTCACACCCACACTCCAAGGACTCTGTTCACTGATCAGCATTGGTGAGGTGGCCTGGAACAACTCTGTCTTCATAACCCCTATTCTAAGGCCCAGTGATTGCGGAAATTCTGGTCTATCCCTTGCAAGCACACTTTGAAAGAAAAGCAGTGCTGAAAGGATTGGGTTGGCCAAAAAAAAGTTATTTGTTTTTTGTTGTACGATGGCTCTCATAGTGCTTAGTTGTCTTTAATTTCATTTAAAACAATTTGGTTAGGTCATATTATGACACTGTCATATCAGCGTGCATTTAAAAAAAAACAAAAAACTGCTCTGACTGGTGTGGCTCAATGGATTGAGTGGTGGCCTGGGGACCCAAGGTTTGACAGTTTGATTCCCAGTCTGGCACATGCCTCGGTTGCAAGCCTGGTCCCCGGGTGGGGACATGCCAAAGGCAACCGATGAATATCTCTCAAGCACATCGATGTTTCAATGTGTGAGAGAGATGTCCCTCTTTTTCTCCCTCTTTCCCCCTCTCTAAAAATAATTAAATGGAATCTTTAAAAAATTAAGTAAAAATAACAATCAAAATTGGTTTTTGTATAGCCATCTTAATATCGAAGATGGAAGAAAATGAGGGACATTTTTGGCATATTATGCTCCACTATTTCAAGGAAGATAAAAATGCAATGGAAATACAAAGGATATGTGCAGTGTGTGGAGAAGGTGCTGTGACTGATCGAACGTGTCAAAAGTGGTTTGCGAAGTTTCAGGCTAGAGATTTCTGGCTGGATAATGATGCTCCACAGTCGGGCAGACCAGCCGAAGTTGACAGCAATTAAATCAAGACACTGAGAACAATCAATGGCATATACCTCATGGGAGACGCCGACACACTCAAACTATCCAAATCCACAAAGTTGTTGGTGAAAATGAAAAAATGTGTCTTACTTTTCAGAAAAAAAACTAAACAAGCATAGATGATGCTTGTTCCCATGTCTAGGATGGAGCTGCCAGGGAAGGCAATAAGGGACAAAGACACCAAGAAATGACCGTGAAACAGGGCTAGGATGAATACATGGAGGGCCAAGGACAATCACATTTTAGTGCAGCTTCTGAAGATTAAGCTGAGGGGTCACAGCAGTACGGGAGGCACGGGGAAGCAGAACGCCAGGCTGAGCCTCAGGAGATGAGCACGGCAGAGTGGCCGCAGTTTCCCAAGTCAGTCCTCCTCCGGGAATGGCACCACCACTCTCTGAGCGCCTGGGTCCCAAAGACCAGCAAGTTCTGACTCCTCACCCCTATCAGTCACTTCCCAAGTCCTGGCCATTCCACCTCCACCGTCTCTCTTCCCACCCCCCCTTCCCGTTGCCATGCCCTTCTTCACTGCCAATGCCAGGCTACCCCTCATCACCTCCATCCGGGCCAACTGACTGCAACAGGCTCCCAACAAGCTTCTAACTTCCGGAATGAGCTGTTTTGGTCCCAGTGAGATAGGAGGGAAAGAAGTGAGGGGGAAATGCCGACAAATTGATGGAGGAATCAGGAGCTTCACATCCTCACACCAGAGCCCCCACCTCCGTGTATGATCAAAGGGCAAAGGGAAAGAGTTCATCAAAGCAGAAACCCTGCTTGTGCTAGAAGTGAAGAAAAACAAGGCCCCTTCCCAACCAGCGGCAGAGTCAGAACCTGGCGCCAGAAAGCTCAGAAACAGCTCCCAGCCTTGGAAACACGTCGAAGTCCCACCTCGTGTGCAACTCATTCCAGAGTGGGTCCCTGTTCGTTTGGACGGGTACTTTCGCTTCTTTCAGAGCAGCGGCCCAGTCCTGGCCTCCTCCCCTTTCTCCACCTGAATAAAACTTGCTTTGCCTTCACTCTGACTCGCTCTTGAAGCTTTTCCTGGGTGAGCCAAGAACCTGGAGGTTGGGAGACAGGTCCCGGAGAAGCAGGCGCAGGGCCAGTCCCTGGCACTGAAATGACCGGTAACACCAGCACACGCACTAATTAGGTGCATTTGTGTGAAGAAATCACATGATCTCTCTGAGCCTACTTGGCCTCTCTGTCAAAATAGACAAATACAAAATACCTCATTTACACAAATGAGGTGTTGTGAACATGAAATGAGACAACTAGAGAGCCCTCTCTGTCAGGCACAGGACACGGGCAAACGATGGCGACGTGTTCAGGTGTCCAACCTGGGGCCTGCGGGCTGCACGCAGCCCCGGATGGCTGTGAATGCAGCTCAACACGAGATCACAAATTTACTTAAACAGTATGAGAGGTTTTTTTGTGTGACTACGTGTTGCAGTGCATTTACATGTGTGGCCCAAGGCAACTCTTCTCCTCCCAGGGTGACCCAGGGCTGCCAAAAGGCTGGACACCCCTGTATGGTCAGTGTCCATCCCGTACTCGGCAGTGCATGTCTGAACACGGCGCTCTTACCCTGGAGAACTGTTCAACGGTCCCCCGACGACTGCGGAGTAAAGTCCAAATTCTTCCACAAGATTGTTCACGATCCAGTTCCAACTATCTCTCCAGACCCGTTTCTTCTCACACAACCACCAAAGCTCAGCTCAAAAGGGGGCCTCTTCCAAAAGGCACCCCGATCTCCTCCAACCACAAATACCAACCCTTTTTTCTCAAGTGCTGAAGCCCTTTACATGAATTTCAGGTCTTGTTTGTTTAATAGCTGTACTGGAAGGCTTTGATACTATTGTGCATATAGGAATACCAACTCCATATAGGTATACTGCCAGGACAGTAGTTGGAGATTTGATAATATTCCCAGCAGAAAGATCAGTATCTTTACCATGTTTTCTTTCTGTTCTGTGAGGAAAGTAAAGGATTCTACAGAACGATCAGGAAACATCATACAGGGGGTTGGCAAGAGTAGGTTCACACTCTTGCCCGAAGTGTGCTTGAGTAGAGCAAGTAGACTATGAGAATGTGTAAATAGTGAAGGCCTACAAAGAACAACTGGAAACCTACTTTTGTGCACCCTGTGTTTGGACTCAGCTGGAGGAAGCGGTGCCCTGGCTTTAGTTGTTTTTTTCCCCTCCTCCCCTGCAGGAGGGCGGGGCTGGGCTAGGGAGAGGTGGGTGGGTAGGAGGGAACATTTCGTTGTTGCTAGATTTTAATTGTCCATTATCTCGCAGGGAGCTGCACCCAGTCTTCCGAGGCTGCTCCTCCCACTGACGCCTTTTGGTTCAGCTCTCAAATGGGGGCTTGAATATCGAAGGACGCTTTTACTTTATACTTCAGACTGTACCTATTTACAGCTACCACTTATTAAGCTCCAAATACATATCCAAGTTCTGTTAGACTCACATCTATTTCTTCTGACCAAAATAGCAACTCTCAAATAGCAATGGAACTGATCACATTTAGATGGAGGGGGGGAAAAGATGAAGAAGCTACCAACTTGCAGAAGGAAGTTGAAGCACAGGACAGATGTCAAAGCCCCAATTTTTCTCCCGACGCCTCCCACAGCTTTACTCATGGCCTTTGACTGATGCCCAAAGGAACTTAGAAATCCCTTACTAGTGAGTGGGCTCAGTCTGATTTATCTTTGTTATCCTCACAGACTGTAGTCGAGTCATTTGACCTCTATGGTCCTCAATTCCTCGGCTACAAAACTGGGAGTATCAAAACGCCTGGTCACATAATGCAGAGATCGACTAACTCATCTGTAAATGTTTGCTAAGCACTTTGTATGTGCCAGGCAGTTTTAAGCATCTTATTCATCCACATAAAAAGCCTATGAGAAGTACTATTACTAAGTCCCTTTTATACCTGAAAAACTAAGGTAAAATTAAACTTATACCGAGGTTAACGAAGCTTTTAAGTGGGTAGCAAAACTTGAACTCAGGCAGACCGGTTCCAGAACCCGTGTTCTCAACCAATATGCAATAATATCTCTGCACAGATGGGGAATGCAAGAAAATCAACGGACAAGACATTAGAAATGATACAGACTTTCAGAACGTGGGCATGTACAGAATTCCTATGTAAAGATAACATGTATAATATATACTAGTTGGTTTCCTCTAATCGATCACCAAATTAATTAATGGGATCGAAGATACTACACAAAATGAGGGAGGAAACAACTAAACTACAAACAAATTTAAGAAATATGCAGAAAATGTCCTTAAATGTCTTCCATACAAGAAGGACATTTAAAAAGTCTTCAGTAAGTAGAGAAAAATAACTTTTCCCAGCAGGAGAGACTCAATAATGGAAGAGGAGAGAAAGGTCTTTTTCTCCAGAACATCTCTGTATTTAACACAAGGTCAATTTAATTCGTGGTCCGGTTCAACATAGGGGCACTTTGTATAAATTGGTGTGACCTTTGCAGTACCTATAAAAATGTTGTACGTAGTCCTGGTTGGGGTGGCTCAGTGGCTTGAGTGCTGGCCTGAGAACCTAGGATGGTGGTGGGCTCAGTTTCCAGTCGGGGCGCATGCTTGGGTTGGGGGTGGGTTTCCAGCTGGGGACACGCAAGAGGCAACCCATTGATGTATCTCTCACACACAGACGTTTCTCTCCCTCTTTTTCTCCCTCCCTTCCCCTCTTTCTGGAAATAAATAAATAAGTAAATAAATAAAATCTTTAAAAAATAATAACAGCAGTAGAAATGTTATATGTACATCCCCTTTGACATAGAAATTCTACTTGCAGGAATCTACTCTGCAGAAGTGCAAGCACATGGTACCAAAGATGGACAAGGAATGTTCAGGGCAGTTTTGTCTGTAATAGAGAGAGAGAGAGACAGAGAGAGACAGAGAGAAGGAAGGGCAGGAAGGAAAACAGGGGAAGAAAGAAAAACACACTGCAGGGCAAGAAAATGCCTGGCAACAACAGGAAACAAGTATTTAGGATAATTACACAAGGGGATGATACCGGGACATTAAGAAGAAAAAGGTTTAAATAGACTGACAAAAGAGTCTTAGTAAGGTCTCCCTTCTAAACTGGATGTTTGTGTTCCTCAAAATTTGTCGGTTAAAATCCCGATCCCGGGGTGTGATGGTATTTGGAAATCCTGTCACTGGGAGGTAACTGGGGCCTGTCCCTGCAGCTCTCCAGCTGACATCAGTGCTCTTGAAAGAGACAGGAGAGCTTGCTTCTGCTCTCTGCACGGCCAGTGAGGACACGGCAGGAAAGGGGCCATCCGTACACCAGGAAGGAGGCCTTCACCAGAACCCAACGACGGGCACCCTGATCTCAGGCTTCCGGCTTTCAGAACCGCGAGAAGTGTTTCTGCTGTTTCTGCTACCCAGTCTATAGTAATTTGTGATAGCAACTGAGCAGATGTAAAAAGTCTCTACAGGGAAAATGCAAACGATGTCAATGCAAACTGTAGAAAAATATTCATAGTATGATTACTGTGCTTTTAATGAGGGGTACAATTTGCTGAAAGAGAGATGAAGGTATGGGGGAAGGAGGTTTTCTGTTTTGCTTTCTATACTTCTGCAGAAAGCATGTATTACTTTTATAATTGTTAAACGTTCAATTTAACGAATACTGAGTCCTGTGTCAGGCCCTGGGAGGGTGGACATGACATTCAGGGCGCTACTCCCAGGACCCCTGTTATCAAAAATCCAGTGGAAATCCAAACATGGTTTTATTTTGGTGGAGCAGGGAGAGGTTGGTTCCCTCACCCAAAGTATCCCGAAGACCATCTGGAGTCAGCACTAATAAAAACTTCCAGGAAACGCTCACTTGGGCGGCATGTATATACAGATTGGAAGGATATACTGAAAAGTATATGGCGCTGTGCAGTGATGACATTATGTAGTACTCCATAATTTTACTATTGAGAGAGTGGTTACATCTGACAAAATTTCATCAAAACAATACATTTAAATTGTGCATTTTACTGGATGTAAGTTATACCTCAACACTAAACTATACCTTAATCTTTTTTAACCAAGGAGAATGATGACACTGGGTAATAAGAAAGAATCTGCCAAATCAGACATCAAACCTATTATAAACCTTCAGTAATTAAAATTTGGTGCCCTAGCACCAACATATACTGAAAAAGATGCAAAAATCCACAGATATATATCTGCAATAATTTAATCTGTCATAATTATAACAATTGAAGTCAGGGGTAAAAAGATATAAGCTTAATAGCGGGGCCGCAACTGGTTAACCAGTCAGGAAAAGTAAATTAGCTCTCCGCTCTACAAGTCAACCTAGAATAAATTCCATATTAAAACTTTTAAATGAAAGCTTTAAAGTACATGAAAAATGACAGGACAATATTTATGTGGACTTGAGTTAGGAAAGACCCTCTTCAAGCAAGGTCCTCAAGCATAAACCATAAAAAAAAGAAGAAAAGATTTTAGTAACTAAAAAAGGTAAACTTGTATGTGGCCAAAGATGAAAAACCGACAAAACATTAGAAACTGAGAAAGAAGGTACAAGGTAAACAACAGAATCACCACTTTAATGTGTAATATATAAAGAACGCTTAAAAGTCACAAACAGAAACTCAACTGAAAAGGGGGCAACAGAATTAACAGTCAATTCACCCATACAAATGAAAAAAGCCAAACCACATTGGTAAAGGTGTTGATTTCCCCTGGGTAATCAGACATGCAAAGTAAAAGAAGATACTATTTTTGTCCATGTTATTAGATCAGCTGTGTATATGCAGAGAAAATTTTAAGATACCCAGAAAAATCTCAGCAATCTAGAAGATAAAGTTTTACATTATCTTTATTTTCTCCTTTACATTTTTGTTGCCTGTTGTGTAATAAACTTTCCCTTTAACAAATTCTAATAATTTTAATAATGTTAGGTGTTAGACACACATAGTTGTCTCTCTTTTCATCTTTCGAAGTACAAGGTTCAGTGCACTCTAGAAATGCACCCCTAAAAGACGCTATTCCCCCTTACAAGGTTTAGTTCTCCAGCGGAAATACGTGCACGGGGTTCGCTAATGTTCTGCACTGCGAGTTCACTGGAGCCGCCCTTCGAACCCCGGCGAGGAACAAGGGACCAGCAGGGGATGTCCAGGTCACACCCACCCTGCAGGAGCTCTCAGCCCCCGAACACTGTGGGTGCAGTGCGGCACTGGCTATACTTGCGCCCAGGCCAGGAAGAGAGGGTGAGACTAACCGGGGTGGTCCTACTTATCCCTCGTGGGAAGAAAATGGGAGAGGAAGGCCAGAGTCCGGGATCTAGCGTCTGCTGCAGACCTTGGGCAGTAACTGCTGAGCTTGGGCCTCAGTTTCCCCAAGGCCAAGGCTAACGGTCTTCGTTGCCACGCTGGCTCCCTTTGGCTGGTCTTTCCAAGGGACGCCTTTCCTTGCCCAGTCGCCCTTTCTCGGCCCTGCTCTGCGAGGTCACCCGCAGACACCATCACTGAAGCAGCGAGTTAGGAGGGGTGCCCGGAAGGCCAGAGGGGTGGACGTGAGGCAGACCCTCGCCGCTTGCGGGCGGCCATTAGACAGCCCGGCCAGGCTGGGCAGGAGCCGGACGGGAATGCGGGGCGTCTTACCTGGACTCGCACACGCCCGGCTGGCGCCTTCCTGTCGGCCTTGCGGCGCAGCCGAAGAGGGTGAAGGGTGGGGAAGCGCCCTTGCCGCGATGCTCATTCATCCCGCGCTTATGCCGGCCTCTGCTGCGCTGGGGGACGCCCTTCCGAGGTCCCCGCAGTCTTGTGAAAAGAAGCGGCTGGAGCCCCGGGCTGGCCACAGTGGAGCACCCTACCCAGAGCGCACGATCCAGGGCTCAGGCCCTTCCTGGCTGCGCCAGTCCCAGCAGCTGCTCACTGTGCCAGCTGCGGCCACCCCTAATCCTGTTGCGATGCCAAAGGGACTGGGAAAATCGTGCGCAGTGGAATCCTACCGGGTGGGGGCGGTCAGCTCCATCCCCTGCGCACACGAAGAGCCATCGCCTCTGGTGTCGCCTAGTCTGGCTGAATCAATCCCCTGAAGGAGCCATTGCGGGACCCTAAAGCCCCGGAGGCGTGGGCACAGCACAGTTTGGCTACGCGCCGAACGAAACCTCACCTCCTCCCGCGCGGCGCAGTTCCATGTGACCTGCGAGCTGCGGGACGACCGCAATCCCCAAAGGCAGCCTAAGGAAACAGCGACGGCAAAAGGCGCCAACTGATGGGCAGAGAGGGAAAAGCAGGCTCAGGGAAAAGGAAGTTGAAATGAGAAGGACTGAGTCTTTGCGCGGTGCACAACCCCCAGCTTGCTGTCAACTCCGTTCTCTGCTGGAGGAATTTGTTTATGCCAATAATAAAAATAATAATGAACACCACTTCCACCACCAATTCCAACCATACCCAGCTTTACCCCAGGCACCTTATGAACATACCTCTAGCTTTCATTTCACTCCTGTACATTAGAGGTTACTATCCTTAACTTGCAAATAATGAAAGATTTAAGAAGATAATTAGCCAGGTGCAACTCTTATTCCCAAAGCCAAAAATGTAAATATTCATTAAAAAGCAAAAAGGCTTGGTCTAACCAGATCAGCTGGCAAAGTATAGGATTTAGGTGTGTAGCTCTTTCCAGCTAGTTGTCAGTCTCTCCCGGGAGTCTTTGGTGGTTCATTTGAGTTCAAAGCAGTACCCATGCCCAACTCTCAATTCTGACAGATATGCAATAACTTATCCATCTTACAGATGGAAAAACTGAGGTTTGACCAAAAGGACAATCTTGTCCAAATCTTGTCAATCTAGTCTACTAGTTAATAATGGAGTGGTTATTTACTTGCCACTGTGTAAAACATGGAATTCATACGATTTTAGTACTCACACAACCTCACAATGAAACTGCTGTTACCATTCCAAGTTAAGGAAATGGGCTCAGAGGAGTTATGAATTTGCGTAAGGTTACACAGCTATTTAGTGGCAGAGTTCAGGTTCAAATTTATATCTTCTTTTGTCTACAGAGCCTGCCCCTGACTCCAAAGCTGTTGTTCCCCCCCCCCCCCCACATACACACATTGTGCCACTTCTTGCTCCTTCTATTGCTTCTGTATTTTTGCCAAAGACGAATAGTGTATGTAACCCATATGCAGAGGTACAGGGCATTGTAACAGCATCAAGCCCAGTATTGAGCTCATTCCCAGGCATCTTCTGGGATGATGTAAATGGCATCTAACAAACTGAAGTCTATATCCACCAGTGGCCGGCTTTTTGAATACAGGACCCACACCATACCATTTATGGATCCTGATGCTCCTCCCAAACAGCACCAGACATAAGTACGAGGGGCAAGTCGGATCTGCAGACACATTTCACGCTGGCCACACTGGCCCTCTGGTCTTTCTCAAATACACCAAGCTCAGTCCCACTTCAGGGCCTTTGTACCTGCTGTCCCTTTGTTTGGCATATTCTTCCTCTGCGTTTCCATGTGGCTTGCTCCTTTGTGTCCCTGATCACCTTGCACTCTTATCTCCTGTACTTTTCCCTTTTCTTCTCAGGAAATGGTAAATGAATGATTATGAACTTCTGGTTCTTTGCACATGGTCACCTAAAATTAAAAATCCGAAATGAGAGGCCATAAGTGTTTATTTGGGATCAAAGAATTGCAATTCTGGAGCACAGCTTCAGGCAAAAACCCCATTGGTGTCCCAATCACAGGCGAAGGCAAGGGGTTTTCATGAGAAAAGGAAAGGAATAAGTACATGAAAGGAAGTATGAATTCCTATAGGTGCTGATAAGCTGAGCTACTCTTGGCTAGAGATGACTGGTTTTTCATTCTGTCTTCAGATAGTCCGATATCATCTGTCCTTGTGGGCAAGATGTCCACTATTCTGCGGGCTTCACAAACAACAGTTTGTAAGACCATGTTCGTTCAGCCCAATCCAAAGGTCTGACCCGGCTGTAACATTCCAATGGTTACAGAAGCAAGACAGGTGAGGCAGTTCCTCTGGAATGGCAGCCCTGATTCCATTCTGTCATGGCTCCACTTATGTCAGTTTTCACCCACAAAACATCTGGGGGAGAGAGCCTCACAAAGAGAGAAGAGCATCACGGGGGAGGCATCTGAAAAGTGGGAAAGGAGAAGCTGAAAGCTATGGAGGATAGAAATATAACCATTGCCACTTTCATGGTTATATAGAAGCTCCAGAAAAGGAGGGGGGAGAAAAAGGAGAAAAGAAAATATTGAACAAATAAAAGATAAATTTTTGAAATTAAAAAAAAAAGGTGAAAAGAAATGTCAAAGAGGAGCAGCCAGCAAAAAACGCACCGTTAAACACAGTTTAGTGACATTTAAGAATATAAAAGGCAAAGAAGTCCAAAAGCTTACAGAGAAGAACAGATCAAATACAAAGGAACAAATATCAGATTACCATTAGATTTTTTCAACAGTACTCAAGGCTGCAATAAGGAAATGGAGTAAGGTTTTCCAACTATTAAAGGAAGAAAACAGAATCCAGAATTGTATATGCAGCAAACTTTTTCAGATGTGTGGGCATGTCAAAAATGTTCTCAGGTAGAGGCAAGCCTCACTCTTACACAACAGTGCAGAACCACAAAGATGATCGTTCATGTGGAAACCATTTCAACAACTCTGAAAACAGAAAACATGTGATTTTCACCAGAAAACATGTGATCATTCCACGACCTTAACATTGTTTGGTCAGAACTCTAAATGCTCTCTAGCTGTTAGTTATGAAAACCTTCTTACTCTCTGGGAAAATGAAAAAAAAAAACAGTCAAACTAATACTTATTTAGTACATTATAACTTACACTTTAGAAACATTGAGAATTAAATATTTTATTTCTTCATTAAAAAAATCAAGAATAATCTAAATAGTGTTTGCCCCTTTCTTTGTATAAATTACGATCTATAAATTGTCCTCTAATAAAAGAGGTACTCTTTTGTGGGGGTGACATTTCTCGAAAGCCCCCCCCCCATCAGCCACGGATGAAAGTAAACAAGACTGAGACATGATCTGCTTGGGGAGGAAAGGTAGCCAGTTTCTTTGAGGAAAAAGGCCTTGAGCAGTGGCCAGTTTCTCAGGGGAAGAAGGCATTGAGCCCCTTCCTCCAAAGGCTTTTATTGGGTTGTAATACACAGGACGACAAGGATCAAACAGTAGATAACATTTCAAAGAAATCTGAGGGCTTAGTCTGAGTCAGAGTCTGTCAGGAAAGGGGGCTGCAGAAACTTTGGGAGACATACTCATGTCCTGCTTGGACCCTTATCATATGAATGAAAGCACTCTTAGCAGAGCAGATTTCACAGGTTTATCAGGAAGTCTTTGTGCTGCCAGATTTTCTCCCCTGGGATCCGCTCTGGCAAGGCAAGGAGCTGTACCCCTCCCCATCAGGTATTCAGGCTTAAGGGGATTAGAGCCAGGAAGCACTTCTACCAGAGGACATGGGGACTCGGGCTATGTCACATAGCCAGGAGGCATGAGGCTCGCATTCTCGAATTCCAGAGGTCACTCACTCATCCTTAGTCATGGGGAGCGAGGGGTAGGGTTACAATTCCTAAGACCAGGCAGAGCGGTCCACAACCCTCTTTCTTGTCGTATTATAAGATTTTATTTCTTTATTTTTAGAGAGAGGGAAGGGGAGGGAGGAAGAGAGGGAGAAACGCATCATGTGAGAGAGAGACATGGATTGGTTGTTTCTCTTAGAGCCCCGGATGAACCCGCAGCCCAGGCATGTGGCCCACCTAACCTGGAATCTCACCAGCCATCTTTTGCTTTTCCAAATGATGCCCACCCAACCGAGTCATATTAGTCAGGGCCATCTTTAATTCTTTGGTGGCCACTTTGAGAATCTGTATCTCTTTGCTTACATTCTTGGTGTTGCTACTGAAAAAGGCTTGTCTCATCAATATATAATTATAAATGATCTTCATAATCACCCATGAGTCTGCATTTCCCCAAAATACTGACTGTGACCTTGAACAAAACAAGGTTTTATTTCGTGCTGATCTCAGCCTATCAATAACCAATGTCGTGCTTGGACTGGCTCTTGTTCTTATTATGACTGCAAGACACCCTTTTGCAATAACCACTAGGAAACTTTGAAAAAATAAAGGTTTATCATCTACAGAACCTGAAAATTACACAGCACACCTGGAGCCTCTCTGGTAGGGAGGCCGAGATGGGGCATGGGCCTGGGCTTCTGTTTTAATTACGGTTGAGGATGGGGCCTAGGGTTTCTGGGCTTATTTCTTTCTGGTGATTTAAATCTTAAAAGTAAGAGGAAGAGTTTAAAGCTTGTGAAGGGGGAAAAAAAACACGTGGCCCAAATGGTCACTTACTGAAATCAATGAAGCTCTCTTCAGCAAAGGAGCCTCAGTCCTGGAAGGAGGCGAGGCAATCTGCCTCTTTAAGTCTTGTTGCTGGAAACGTGTTCATTCCATCCAGCTATCACTGGAGTGGATGCTTCTTTGAAGTTTATGCCTCTGCCATCACAGTCTAAACCCGGCACTTGCATTACAAGAAACAAACAACTGTCAGTACCTACACTACAGCACGACCTAGTGTTTAACAACAGAATTCGACTTGGGAAGTTTGGAGGTCTCATTGGCTTTAAACAATGAGATTGGACAGCACCTCGTCTAGCAGGCAGAGAGATACTCCAAGGGGTGGCACAAATGGAAGCTTTTTATAGGAAGAGGGATGTGGCCCGGGGGGTTATTAGTAAAGGTAAACAAATGGGTTGGATTTAAAGGGTTATTTCTAGAGCAGAACATCTTAACTTTTGGGTGGAAGGGAATGGCAAAGGTTTTATCATGCAGATTGCCTCTTGTTCCTTTGGGAAAGGGGAGATGAGGAGAGGGCAAATGTGACAAATTACCTTCCTGGCGCTTCACCAGGAAATTCGAGGTTGGTTGATGAAGATTATGTTTCTGGGAGAGGCTGAAAATGCAAGTAAATCAGGTTTTGTATCTAGGCTTGGTATTTTGGGCGTTAGCTCAATTGAAGCCTTTGGGGCCTGTGGTTCATCTCAACACTAGCAAGTCAACTACAAACAGGTTCACCCAATGAAATGGAATGTAAGTTTTAGTAACCAAGCACAATAGGGAACAAGGGTACTTGCTTATTCATGCTTTATAAATGGAGCTGTGGGCAGGCTGCTGGCCTGGTCCCCGGCGTGTCCCTGCCCTCTAAGGCCCGCGCAGCGAGAGTCTTTCGCAGCTTCCCGGGTTCTCAGGGATCCCAAGCCGGAGGGCGGAGCCGCTGGAGCTGCGGAGAGCCGCTACGCATGCCCCTCCGCGCGACCGGTCGGCGGCACCAAGTGCACGCAGCTGCGCGCCGCAGGCCGATCCCGCCGCGTCCTGCGGAGCAGTTGTGGGCGGCCCGGGAGGTGGGGTAGGCGCTGCTAACATTGCAGCATAAGGCACCCCAAGAGGACTGGGAGAACATCAATCCCGCCCGTGAAGGAGTCGAGCGCCCAGCAGCCCCAGACCCCGGTGGGGCTGGCACTACTGAAGGCCCGGAAGCAGCGCGGCTGCCAAGGCCCAAGAAGCCACGGGTTGCACCTCTTAAGGATCCTCCTAAACTGTGGAGCATGCCATTGTTCCTTCCTAGAAAGCAAATAGTAAATGCATTTACCATTCATGTACATGAAGCAGAAGAGACTCAAAAGAGGCCAGATGAAATCTAAAAAACGGAATGCGAAGAAGTCCTGGAGTTTATCTCAGCTATCACATTACCTGCACAAAGATAACCACTGATATTTCTTGATCATGCAATGGATGGTAGTGTTAGAGTCACCACACACTATGGATGTTGTCAGTTGGATTGGAAGATGAAAAGCCAGTGAGTATTAATGAAGTCCCAGCCTACCAGGAGGAGGACGTTCACACCTCAAGTAAATGGAGATTCAGTGTAAGCCTAAAGTGGGTTACATGAAGAGACAGTAGACATCACCAACAGTGTGAGGGCTAGCCTCCTGCACTAGTTAGTTGAAGTAGGAGAATATAAACTATAGAATGAGACCCTGCCTTTGGCTGGGAACTACATAGGTAGGTTCCTTTCATCCATGTCTGTGTTGAGAGGAAAACTTCAGCTTGTGGGCACTGCTGCTGTGCCTTAGCCTCCAAGTTGGAAGAAATACGCCCCCCCCCCAAAAAAAAAGTAGCAGAGTTTGTGCACGTTACAGATGATACCTGTACCAAGGAATGAGTTCTAGCAATGGAGCAGCTCGTTCTGAAAGTCCTCGCTTTTGATGTTGCTGCACCCACAGTAAATTAGTTTCCCACCCAATACTTTCTGCACCAGCACTCTGTGAACTGCAAAGTGGGAAGTTTAGCCATGTTCTGGGGAGCCTGAAGTTTGAGAGATGCTGACCCATACCTTACGTATTTGTCATCGGTTACTGCCGGAGCAGGTTTCCTTCTAGGACTCCGCACAGTCATGGGGCACAGCTGGCCCGAATCCTCGGTACAAAAGACTGGGTGTAGCCTGGAGAGTCTGACCCCTCATCTCCTGGACCTTCAGCAGACGCACCTCAGAGCGCAACAGCACACAGAACAATCAGAGAAAAGTACAAAAATTCCGGGTATCATGGGGTGTCTCTCCTCTTCCCACCAGAGATGCTAACATGTACACCACGGGAAGACTGCCTTTGCTCTCTAAGAGTTAAATCACTCAAGGTACAAATGCTGATGTCACTTTTTAAATGGTTTTAATTTGTATATCTTTTGTACATGTAACTATCTTAGAAATGTGGCCAATTTTAATGCTTTCATTAAGACTATACTTTCAGGGATCATTTCTATAGTTCGTTAAATTCTCGTGTTAAAATGTTAATGATGCCAACTGTCAGGATAATAAGAATAAGAATGAATGAGTTGATTTAAAAAATAAAGCTATAACAAACTGAGCTATAACTACTGAGAGCTAAGCTTCTTTTTTAAATATTTTTTTTCTTTTATTGATTCTAGAAAGAGGGAAAAGGAAGGGAAAAGAGAGAAAGAAACATACATGTAAGAGAGAAACATCCATCAGTCACCTCTTGTACACACCCTGACTGGGGACTGAACCTACACCCCAAGCATGCGACCTGACTAGGAATCAAACCCACCTCCTTTCAGTCTGAAGGATGACACGCAACCAACTGAGCCATACCAGCCAGGGCCAGAGTTGAGTTACTTAATCCCCCTCCGAAGTCTCCTTGTTGGGGAACAGTTTATTTCTCTCTTAATAAAATATGCCTGTCGAGTAAAACTCAGAATTTTCTTTTCATAGAGGCCGTACGTGGGATGTTTCGTGCAAGTTATTTTTGAGGTTTTGGGATAGTAGGCAGTTAGTCAGACAGGAGCGGAGTAGGACCAGTAGGCCGGCTACAGAAGTTCACCAGGGTGGAAAGCCCCAGGTGCCTAGCAATGGGAGAAACTTGGAAAACAAGTATTATAGGGTGGGACCTCACCCCCAGGGGGACCTTTCCTCCCCTAGCATATCATTGACCAGGTGGTTTAGACCCCCTGGCCTTTTATATCACTGGTCTGAAGTTTCAAAACCTCTCCTGACCTTTTCTTTCCGGGCAAGATGCTAGGCTTGCGGTAGAGCCGGTTAAAGGAGGAACAAAGGGGCTGGAGAACTCCATAGGAGCCCTCCCAAGACCACTCCCTTAGCATTAAGCCCTCAGGACAGTGAAGGTCTGGCCCTCATCCAATAATCTTAAAGGACAAAGCCTAGGGCCTGTTGACCATAGAGACAGAGTTTTGGTCAAACTAGAGATAACGTCTAAGTCTCAGCTGTGTTTCAGCTCCAGGCCCAGAAGAGCAGAACAACCAGGTGAAGTGCCGCCATGGCTGGCAGCAGGAGCAGCTGAGATGTCTGATTCCCTGCCTTAGTACCAGCCAATGAAAAGGAGACCTTAACCCTGAAAAGGACATGTGGAAAGCTGATGAATATTCTATTGAGATCTCCCCTAAAATCCCCTGAGAACTCCATTAAAATCCCCACCTTTAGACACCAGGGAACACCCTTTACCTTAAGATGAAGGGCCCAATGAGCGTACCCTCCCTCTCTGCGCCCCCTCCCCCTCCAGAGCGTGCCTTCACCTTTCTGTTCCCTCCAGGTGGGTACCTTTGCTTTCTTTCTCCTAAGCTCCAAGGGTCCTTCTTTTGCCTTTGTAAGGTGTTTCCTGAGTTCATGCAGCTCAGCTAGCTCACTTCTTCTACCTCTGTGACTTTCTAAATAAACTTTTGCTTATATTTGAGTTTTTGGCTCTGAATCCTTTGTTAGCCAACCTCAAGGACCAAGGTCTAACATCTACTGATGTTTACCATTAACAGTTGTAGTTTTGTTTGGGGAGGTTTAGTATATAGGCCGGTGACTGCCGTGAATGATGTGTTTCTCCGGACTCACCTAAAGCAGTTAAATTCATTAAACAAAATGCCATTTAACTGGTGTGGCTTAATGCCCCTACGGACATTCAATCACAACTAGCCAACTAGGCTTAAGTTACAGCCAATCACGTGATTTCCTTCTGTAACTGAATCAATGCTCAGAAACCTGCTGCCACAAAAGCCATACCAGGGCAACAGATGCCAGCAAGAAGGAAAAAAATGTATCCAAGCACTGGCATCTCCAGAAGATGGGTGGGTTCCTGTCCTTACCTCTGGTCAGTCCAGAAATTCGTACAGGGGGTTGCTGGGAACTCAGGAAGGGAAAAACTTCCCAAGAGAAGTGTGTACATGCTGTTTTGGGGGGGAGTTAGGGGAGTGGGGACTGAAAGGGGAGTCTCGCAGCCCTTCGTTCTGGTGTTCTATTTGCATAAGCCCTTCCCTGGGCACCTGTGGTTTATGGCCAAATGCCAGCTTATTTATCTCACATCTGTAATGAGAACCGAAGCACAGGCTTGACAAAACTTTGATTACTACCTGGGAGACTTAACATCTCAGTGGAGGCAGAGGCTTTTACAGCAGGGAAGAGAAGGAGAGCAGAACGGAGATCGGGGGTGGCTGTGGACCTGTGGGCAGTGCTTCTGCTGGTCCTGATATGGATCGTTATGGTCCATGTCCTTGAGCCCTCGCAAGTTGAGGTCAAACTGTTTCTTAGGTTTACACAGAAGGGAACTTGTTGATTCTAGTAAAGTGTACTTAGAAAAGAAAATGTAACGTGTAAACTCTAGCTTTGAAAGAAAAATTGGGTTAGAGTAACAACCGGAGTTTAATGGTTACTAAGATTAATATGGGTAGCTTTATATAAGTCCAAGTCTGGTGTATTCATTCCTCGTTAAACTTGATTTGCTTCTGCGTTTCTCTGTGAAAATCTCTCTGGCCTTGACTCGTGTGGCTCAGTGAGTTGAGCACTGGCCTGAGATCCAAAGGGTCACTGGTTTCAATTCCCCATTTGGGGACATTCCTGGGTTGCAAACCAGGACCCCAGTGCCCGGCTTAAGGGAGGCTGCAATCAATGTTTCTCTCACACAACTATGTTTCTCTCCCTCTATTTCTCCTCTCTAAAAAATAAATATATATTTTTAAAGTCTCTGTAAGCTCCTTTTGGTGGAGCATTCCTAAACACTTCTGGTTTGGAGCTGCCTGATTCAAATAGATTTTAGCTCAAATAAACATTTTAATATGCTCTCATTTCTTTTAACAAAGCTTAAGCCAGACTCTATTCAGCTTCTCTTTTGTAAAAGAAGGGGATGTCTTTTTTTTTCAAAGATTTTATTTATTTATCTTTAGAGGGTAATAGAAGGAGAGAGGGAGAGAAATATCAATGTATGGTTGCCTCTCGTGTGTCCCCTGCTGGGAACTGGCCTGCAACCCAGGCATGTGCCCATCGAACTGTGATCCTCTGGTTCGCAGGCCCGCGCTGAATCCACTGACCTACACCAGCCAGGAGAAGGGGTTGTCTTTTAACAATAGCAGCAATGCCCTCTCTTTAAATAACTAGGTTTGTGCTTGCTACTCAGTTTATGTATTAAACCCATTTCATGTTTATACATAAATAGTTAATAAATAAAATATTTGATTTAGAAAACGGAGTAAATAGGAGATGAGAAAGTAAAACTAAAGAGGAAACAACTCGAGTATATCCTAATCTGGTGCTGCATTGGTTTTAAATATTTGTAATTTCTTATAAAAGATGGATGCTATACATATATTCCTATAACTTCATTACCCCTTCAGCAATACATTGTAAGTTTATTTCATGTTAACAAATACAGTTTTTATTGCAGCTTTAATGGTTATATAGAATTTTATGTTATAGACATACCATAAAGTAGTTAGATTGATTCTAAAATTTAAAATTATAAGTAATGCTATGACAAACATTTTCATAGTCATATTTCAACAATCACTTGCTCTTGTTTTTTAATAGATGATTAGATTTCTGACTTCCGGCCAAGATGGAGGCATAGGTAGATGTGCTTTGTTTCCTAACACAACCAAAAGGACAACAACAAATTTAAAAACAAAAAGCAACCAGAACTACCATAAAGTCAAACTGTGTGGAAGTCTGACAGCCAGGAAGTTAGAGAAACATTCCCCCAGCCTGGTAGGAGGGGTGGGGACGAGTAGCTGGGGTGGGGAGGACAGGCAGCAGGGTGGCAGATGGGGTGGGTGAGGCAGCAGCTGGTGGACCAGGCAGTCCCACATTCACATGCAGATAAACAGGGAGAAACAACTAAGGAGCAAGACAGACTGCACAACCCATGGTTCCAGCACAGGTTAATAAAGCCTCAACCCCCACCCCCCAGGCTATAAAAACCTGTGGGTTGCAGCAGTGGGAGAAACTGTCAGTTTCACAGAAGAGTTTGCTGGAGAGACCCATGGATCATAGAATGTACACAAAACCACCCACCAGGAATCAGCACCAGAAGGGCCCAATTTGCTTGTGGGAAGAGGAGGAAGTGAGTGACTGAAAGCAGGGTGAGAGCCGAGCAAGTGACATTGTTTCCTCTCTGATCCTTCTCCCACATACAGTGCCATAACCCAGTGACATGGGTTGCCCCACCATGGTGAATGCCTAAGGTTCTGCCCCTTGTAATGCAACAGGTGTGCCAAGACAAAAAAAAATATGGCCCAAATGAAAGAACAGATCAAAAGTGCAGAAAAAGAACTAAGCAAGAGGAGATGGCTAATCTATCAGACGCAGAGTTCAAAATATTGGTAATCAGGATGCTCACAGAAATGACTGAGTATGGACACAAAACAGAGGAAGAAGTGAAGGCTTTGCAAAGTGAAATAAAGGAAAATACACAGCAAACCAACAGTAAAGGGAAGGACTCAAATCAATGATTTGGAGCAGAAGGAATAAACAAACACCCAACCAGAAGAGAATGAAGAAACAAGAATTCAAAAATGAAAGAGGCTTAGGAACCTCAAGGATGACTTTAAACATTCCAACATCCAAATCACAGGGGTGCCAAAAGGAGAAGAGGAAGAGCAAGAAATGGAAAACTTACTTGAAAACATAATGAAGGAGAACTCCCCCAGTCTGGCAAAGGAAATAGACATGTAAGTCCAGGAGAGTCTCAAAAAAACTGGACCCAAGGAGGGGCACACCAAGACTCACCCAAATTAAATTACCCAAGATTAAAGATAAAGAGAGAATCTTAAAGGCAGCAAGAGAAAAGGAGATGGTTACCTACAAAGGAGTGTCCATGAGACTATCAGCTGATTTCTCAAAAGAGACCTTATAGGCAAGAAGGGGTTGGAAAGAAATATTCCAAGTCATGAAAGGCAAGGACCTACATCCAAGATTGCTCAATCCAACAAAACTATCATTTAGAGTGAAGGGCAGATACTGTGCATCCCACACAAGGTCAAGTCAAAGGAGCTCATCATCAGCAAGGCCTTATTATATAACGTGTTAGAGGGACTTATCTAAGAAAAAGATCAAAACTGTGAACAGTAAAATTACAACAAACTCACAACTATCACCAACTGAACCTAAAAAACAAAAACAAAAATGAACTAAGCAAACAACTAGAACAGGAACAGAAACACAGAAATGGAGATCACATGGAGGGTTGTCCGTGAGGAAGGGGTGGAGAGTGGATAGGGGAAAAGATACAGGGACTAAGAAGCATAAATGGCAGGTACAATATAGACAGGGGGAGGTTCAGAATAGCACAGGAAATGGAGAAAGCCAAATAATTTATACGTACAACCCATGGACATGAACTAAGGGTGGGGGATGCTGCTGGGAGGGGAGTGCAGGGTGGAGCAGGGATAAAGGGAGAAAAAATGGGACAACTGTAATAGCATAATCAATAAAATATACTTGAAAAAATAATAATTAAAAAGAAATAAAAACATCTAAGCCAGTGTGAGAAAGACAAATACTATGTGATCTCACTGATGAGAAGAACATACTGAATAAAATTAATGAATGAACAACACAGAGCCAGAGGCACAGAATCACAGAATAGATTGACAGCAGTAAGAGGGGAGGAGGGAGAGGGGACTGTCTGAAGGAAGGTGAAGGGATTAGTCAAGGAACATACATGAAAGATGCATGGGCATGGACAACGGTGTGGGGACTGACTATGGAAGTGGGGGCAGGCTGGGTGAAGGGATGGAAGGGGGAAATAACTGGAAACACTGTAAAACCTAAAAATAAAAAATAAAAATACAATGTCAAAAAACCCCCCTCTAATTGGTGAAGTATTGGGTGTGACTTATTTAAACGTTTAGTACAAATTTAAAGATTGATTGACACTCATTTCAAAAGGACAGCCTTCATAAGAAGAAAAAAACACAAAACAAGATGTTCAGTTCTTCAGATATTTTAGCATTTAGCAGCCTGAAAACACACATCTCTGTGCTGTGATTTTAAATGTTAAGGTCGTATTTCAACAAGCTGATTTAATTAGGGTTGGTTATCAGTCAGTTACAAGTGTCCACATACATAATTATTAATAAAAAAAGCTGAACAGGGGAACTGATGTCATCTTGGAAGAAACGAGTCTTCAAGGCTAACTGAACAACTGAAATGTCAGCGCAGTGTGAAAATGTGTTCCATGGCTTGGACCTATTCAAGTAATAATATCTTTATCACTATACTTTTGAAATACCTATTAGCCTGGCATGCAATTACTTGTACAGCATTATTCAATTATGAGCTACAAATGAATCCAGCTTCTGGGCTGGAACGTGAGCTTTTAGTTCAATTAGTAAAGCATAATGACAATCCATTATGAAGGGTAAAAGTTACTAACCAGAACTAAGAACAGGGAAGGGATGTCACCCGAGCTTCCTCCCACCCGATCCGAATGAGATCAGGAGCTCTCCTTTACAAATGTCTTCGATGGGAAATAACACCAACATCCTAGAGTAAACATCAAGGAAACTTCAAATGAGGACTCCTGAGAAGTCACACATCAGCTAAAATTCACAATAGTTAGTTAGTGTACAAGGTCAGCATTCCCTGGGGTTCTGAGAGTGAGAAAAGAGTTGGCCGAGTGCCAGAAGTCTGGTGGAAATGATGAGGCAGGGGCGGGGGCGGGAGCAGCGGAGAGGACTTCCCAAGCTGGGATGCTGGAGGCAGCCTCAGCTGACTTCCCAACTCCGTGGGTAACGGTGACTGGGTTAGTCACCAGTGAGGTATGGGAGGGGTGCTCATCAGGCAAGATGCTAAACATTCAGTGGGTGTGGGGCGGGGAGCCTGGTCATATACTATAGCTTGCGACCTCCTTTTAACCGGATTTGGCCACATGCCTCAGACACCAGAAATTTGTATCTGGAGATATCAGAATGAATGTGAATAACATCTTAATACATGCAATTCGTTTGGGTTAATAAATGTTTAAATTGCTATACTGTCAGTTACATTGATATCACTTTTCCTTTATTGATCTCAGAATAATTTAAAAACTAGGCAATGAAAAACACTGATATAAGAATAATCATGAACCACACAAGGCAGTATATATATACAATTCAATTATAAATAGTATTTTTCTTTTTTTTTTAAAAAGATTTTATTTATTTATTTATTTATCTTTAGAGGGGAAGGAGAGAGGGAGAGAAACATCAATGTATGGTTGCCTTTTGTGCATCCCCTGCTGGTAGTTAGCCTGCAAGGAACCAGCCTGCAACCCAGGCATGTGCCCTGACTGGGAATCGAACCATGATCATCTGGTTCACAGGCCCGTGCTCGATCCACTGAGCTACGTCAGCCAGGGCCATAAATAGTATTTTTCAAGCTTAAGTAATGTACAGACCCCTCCTAAAAGAAAACAAATTTCTCATGGGCCACCTAGTATTTGCTTCTATTATGTTTATTATAACATTAATTAAAAATGTATACACATAATCTTGACATAAATGTCCTATGCTTCTAGAGCCATCTATAAAAATCAAACCATATTTACAAATTGAATATAAATAAAGCCAAATAAGCTTCATATGAACAATATTAGATATAACACTTAATGTTGGTTTGCCGAAATTAGGACCCTACGTGCAATGGGAAAATGGCATGATGTAGATTCTTTAACGTTCAGTGACCCATCACGTCACTTTTGACTGCTCGTTGGGGAAGAGGCCTCATCTCTGTCCTCATTGATTCTGTAAATTCCAAGGGCACGGGAGGCTATGCAGGAAAACCTAATTGCCCTCAAGTTTTACTCCAAGGGGTTGAACTGAACAAGCACATTACCCTGGGCTGGGATAATGACTATTACATTTTTCAAAGTTTTGTGGGGTTTGTGTGTGAGTGTGTGTGTTGAAGGAGGGGGGGGGAGAACATTTAAGTTCTATTCTCTTAGCAAATTTCAATGATATAATCGTTTAATTTTTGTAGGTGAAAATAAGATCATACTATTTATACTGAGATGGTGGTTCATTTTGGCACCATAAAGTTAGATGTATTTTTCACTGTGAAGCACCCTTCTTTTCTTTAATGAAGCTTGATTGTGTGTTTCCCAGTTACCATTAATCTCCTTAGACCCCCCTGCCCCCCGGTTGTCAATCACCACACGGTTGTCCAGGCCCATGAGTCCTCTTTTAGCCCGCGCTTCCTGATAGGGACCGTGAATACTGAAATAATCTCTCTGACTTTGCTCACTTTGATTCCCGGTTCATCAAGGGGCCTTCTGGTTATCTATGTATGCGACTCCACGCCCAGATCGGCTGCCAGGAGAGCATCCAACACCGAGGAATGCAAGTGTGTGGTCTTACTGAAATAATCAACAAACAGGCATTTGGGTTAGGGTATTGCATACAGGTTTGGATAGTGAGTGTTTTCTTTGGTCCTTGGTTACCTGTGGGGGCCCGGAAATGTCACTGGCTTTGTGTGTGTTTGCCCCAAGGCAGGAAACAAGGTGGCTTCACTACAGGGTACCACTGAGGGTGGTGTCTTGAAGCTAGCGGCCAGCCTTCCCTGGGGATGCCTCCTTGCCGCATGGCATTTCAAGTTTTAACACTGCCTTCCCTGCAGGGTGGGGGAGTGGAGCAACAAGAGCTCCGATGTTATCTAGAGAGTCTTAAACAATGGAACGGAGACTTGAATTGCAGCTTGAGAGACTGATATGATTTAGTTGGGGTGACCCAGGTGAGGCATGGTAGTGAATAAACAAAGGCGATAGCGTACAAGCAAACTGAGCTGCTAACTTAGACAGACAAAATGTAAGGTGATTGGCATGGACTGGAAACATACACCGTGGGAATATCCCTGTGGTGGGAAAAGGACACGAGAGGTAGGGAGTCTCCAGTACCACCGTTTTCTTCAGGACAAATGAGATCAGTGGTATACGTACTGGAAAAGAAGCAAGGAAATGACCGGTATTTGCAGATAATATGCTTGTTCCCCACCTCCTCCAAAAGAATCTGAGAGAATCATTAAGAGAGTAAGGTAAGTCAAATGCAATATATTTGCATTTGACTGTCTTGTGTAGCACTTATAACCAAATGGAAGATATATAATTTTAAAAGTCATATTCTCAATAAAAACAAAACCTATGTTCTATCTAGATACAAATGTGAAAGGCTTATAAGAAGAAAACCATGAGACTTTATGGAAACATAAAGGAAGACTTGAACAAATGGAGGGACAGGATGTGTTTCTGGTTGGGAAGACTAGATATCAGACGTTTTCTTTTCTTTTTTTTTTTAAATANTGCATTTGACTGTCTTGTGTAGCACTTATAACCAAATGGAAGATATATAATTTTAAAAGTCATATTCTCAATAAAAACAAAACCTATGTTCTATCTAGATACAAATGTGAAAGGCTTATAACAAGAAAACCATGAGATTTTATGGAAACATAAAGGAAGACTTGAGCAAATGGAGGGACAGGATGTGTTTCTGGTTGGGAAGACTAGATATCAGACGTTTTCTTTTCTCCCTGAATCATTTCATAAATGTAATGCACTATATTGACATCTCAATGGAATCTTATTTGTAAAGTTTACAGATTGTTTTGATCTCCTGCTTTTGCCACAGGCCCCATCTCTAAATACCATTACATGGTGGGGTCACATATGAGTTTTGGGGTGGGGGGCACAACTGGGACCACAGTAAGGGGTAACTGAAAGTGTTGGCAGATGGGCTCCTCTTCCATTCTCCTCTCTTTAGGAGTAACAACAGAGCCCGTAACCTCACTGTGTAATATGATAATCTTTTTACAAACCGTCGTCTGAAGGTATCAAGGGAGTGCCTGTGTGCAGGGAGAAGGAACAGCAAGTCTCCACACCTTCGTCTGCAGGAGTGGGAGCCCCAGCCCTCTGTGCCTTTTAGCAAGACTCCGAAGGGACGTTCTTCCATGTCTACCCCGAGGACTTTCAGCGCTGGTTATTTCTATCCTTTGGTTGTCTAGGGGATGCTGTGGTGTGCTGTCAACATCTTCCCCACCTCCCTTTAAAGCCGGGTCCCCAGGTCCCCTGGGAGTGTGGGACCTTAACAGCTCTCAGTTGAGGTCTCCTCCAGAGTTTGCCCTTGTCCGGAGAAGCCACCTAGATCAAGCCCTGCTTTCTTCTGCTTGCCGCCCAGGATCCTCATCCAGTGACTGGCTGGTGCCGGGGGAGAACAGCCTGGCCTCCTCGCTTCAATTCCAGGCAGCTCTGAAAGGTTTGCCGTTTCCAGAGCTGCTTTCATGATACCGGTGGGGGCCTTCGATGTGATGGCAACGCAGTCCAACTCTCCTTCTGCCCAGTCCTGCTTCCTCCCCCCTGTACAGGTGTCAAACCTCTTGCACACAAACCTTGGTCTCAGAGTCTATTTCCCGACGATTCCAACAAGGAACAATCTCCTGTTTGTATTTGGCTCTGCCTGTGGACCCTTCCTCACCTGTCTGCGTTCTTGGACATTCTTTCTAAGCACCTCTGGAATTCCAAATCGGTCAACAAAAATCTTCATGTGAAGCTTTGAGAGAGACGATCTTCTTTCAGCCCCCTGGATGTTAGAATAGTTATTTCCAGATTTCTTTTATGGGGAGGGGTCTCTGACAGGCACTCAACACGGATAGCCCCTGAGCTTTGTCTCCTGTCCCCCTCACCCTTCAGCTGAAATGCAGTTTTAGTTTTCAGTTTGTTTTTTAGAGGACAGTCGTGCTACAGGGCTGGAAGTGAAAACCCCACATCTTATCTTTGTAAGGATGCGTCACGTGTCCATGCCCATGCTACTGCAAGAATCTCAGCCATGCTATTCTTTCTCCTCCGAGGCCAGGCAGATTGCCAGTTACCCAGTAATAGTGGGTCTGCCCAGTGACAATTCACAAAGACAGAGTGGTTTCTCATCCAAATTCCCATCCTCTGATAAGGAAGGCACGGCCAGCACACATGCATAATGAAAATCAAAATGATAAAAATACTAGTCATCTGAACATATGCCACATGGTATAAAACAGAAGAGACCAGTTCTATGACTAACACTGATACTGCACAGCTTTCTAGGGGAGCACTACATAAAGTGGGGCTTCTCTGACAATTTGTGACTGTCATCCTTCAGTGAGATTTGTGAATCCATCTGCTCTCATCCTTCCATTGACCCTGCTGGGACTCCCTGTCCTCACGCTCTGACCTGAGAGGCTTGGCTTTGGCTCCCACGACCATAGTCCCCAGAAATCACAAAGTAAAAGAGCTAAGCATGGCATAGCGTAGCAGACCAGGTGGGCCTGGGAGAAGGAGGCAGGGGTGTACAGGGGAAGGAGAAAGATGAGGCAAAGGTGAATTGCTATAAAGTGGGGAGGTATGGGCAAGGAGAGGGGCTGGTTTCTGTAGAAACTTTCAGGCAGCGTTGGATTTCATCACTCAGAGCAGCACTCCTCAAACATGCCCAGATAAGGGGCTTAATGAGAAGGCAAGAACTTGCATTTCCAGAAAGCTTTCCCTGGAGATTCTCATTCGGTAAGTCTACAGCAGGGGTCATAGGATCTGCATGTTTCTGTTTAACAAGTGATGCCACAGTAGGTGAAATACAGCTGGACTAAAAATAAGGATAAATAAAGGGCTTCTAGATTATGTTTAGCGCATAAATAACCCAATCATGGAACACTGGACTACACGGAGACAGAACAACAATCTTACAGCGGAACATTTGCAGGAAGCATAGACAAAATGGTAAGCCAAAACCGGAGATATCTTAACGTTGTCTTTTATGAGAGTGTCAGGCCCACCCAAAACAGACATCTAGGTTTCTAAGAGTTGAGTTAAAAAACAAGACAGACTGCACTTTGGGACCAAAGCTTTAGAAAAGGAAATAGGAAGAATGTATATTGCCTGCTGCCACCTTGTGGCAGAATTGTGTAGTTAATGAAAACCGGCTGCAAGTCAAGAGATGGGTCCTTTGACAAATGTTAATTAACTTGGAAAAATCACTGGAATTATGAGTATTTTCTTTACAAAAAGGTAATTATGTAAATTATAATGTTGTTGAGACAAGCCATGATAACTTTCAAAGACAAGTGATATAAAACATTAAGTACTTTTTCAGCATAGCAAATGCCAGTCTGTCATTTAACTTATTTTTCCAGGGCTATTCTTTTTTCGCTTGAATAAGATGGTGAACAGGTGGTGGCTGGTAGGACACGAGGAATGTGGTCCATGAGAGAACTCTCCTCCATCCTCTCCTTCGTCTGTTCTATTTTCCTGGTTCTTAGGGTGAGGCTACCTCTTCGGATCAGGATAGGCTTTTGGGAAGGTGTCAGGTGGCTGACTGGGGCTTTCGGAAGAATGGTTGGAGAAATCAGTTATCTGCACACGAGAATCGGAAGGTTCTGCAAAGGTCTGCTCTCTTCTCACCATCTTCTCTAGCACTCTGAAGTGTGAGTTGAAGTCAGGGGTGCCCTGAATTGATCTGGATTAATTTCCCTGAAATCCTCTTAGTTCTGTCCACCTCTATGTTGGCTTCTTTATCAAGCTGGGTAGCAAGAAGGCGCTGACAATTTTGGGCCTCACATAAAACATTCAGAAGAGAAATAAATTGCTTTAGTCCTTTTATGCCAAGCAATTCACTCTGATTAAACTGTCTGTTTTTACCACTAGGACTTTGGCTTGGGGAATGGGACTTACTGTTTATATTAACACAATCCTTTGAAGTGAATTCAGCTTCCCCTGAGACATACAGAATGAAGGGAGCTAAATGGATACATGAGTAAATTCTTAGTTGTGCTCTGTTAAGAGATGAGAGAGGGAGACTGGAAGCTAGGTAGGCAACCAACAATAGTGACTTAGTATCAGCAACTGATTTATCATAATACAACACACAGGTGATGATACTCAAATGAAACTCACTTTGTGTGAGGAAAGTGATAATAGTGGGGATTATGGTAAAGAGGGATAAAAGCGGAAGCACTATTCAGTTCCAGGCAATGTGACCATGCAAGAATATGAGCCCAGTGTTGCTACATCTACAGTGTTTTTAAGAGAGGTTGATAATGTGGACTTTTATGTAAAATACCTTATCTTAAATGTTGGTGATTAAGTCAGGTTTTGTTTTTAACCACAAAAGGTAGTCAATACTGTACAAAATAAACGAGCATATCTATTGGCCTGTGAAACTATTGCTTACAAACTTTGGGCTAGAAGAACGCTTGCTTGCCATTCAGTGACTCTGCGATTGCAAGGCTTGACAAGAGTAGTCAATGGAGGGAGAGCAGAGAACTAGTCATTATCTCATAGAGTGTATTTCAGCAGGTGGGTCCCCAAACACAATTCAGTCTTCTGCTTTCCCCAACAAAATGAAAAGTCCACTTAGAACCACTTCTTTGCAGGTTAGGCAGTCTGCTAATACCTGAAACCACAAACACTTGTTTCCCTATTATTTATCTTCTTACTAATTCACAGGTAACACCCAGCAAGAACAGGGACAAAAGGCTTCCCACTATAAGAAGTCTAGCGTGGATTAGGTTTGATCTCCCCCCCCCCTCCAAAGAGACCTAAATTCCGTACATATGTATGTATGTATTTAGATACAACACTACCTCCAGGCCAGTATCTGATGTCATTAGTTTTACATAGTTCTCCGAGGCATACAGCTTTTTATTGATAAGTTAGATTGATTACCTTCATATCATTAAAACATTTAGTTTAATTGAATGGGGAATAGCACTGTGCAATTGACTAAAAAAAAATCAATGCTTAATTAGCTTAAAATAGACTCCTGTGGAGATCAGAAGCTATTGATTTGTTTTTTTATCGTCCCCCTGGTCATTTTCTTGTTCCAAAAAAGCACAAAAGCAGTAATTGTCATCCTGTCTGCACCTTAGACTCTCGAGAGAAGGTGAGGGTTAGGAGTGAGGTTGGGGTTGGGGGAACGTGTTTTAAAAATGTCTATGTCCAGGCACTACCCTAGAGACACTAATACACCCCCAAGTGTTTCTAATGTGTAGGCAGGACGTACATAGATCCCTGTAAGAAAAATCCACAGCCCTGAAATCTCTCGGAATTTTCTCAGAAGCCTTCATTTCAACTGGAGGTGCTCCAGTAACATTTTCCCAGGCGCCAGAGGCTTTTTTTTCCTGCTCGGAGTATCAGCCAATCGCCAAGCTGAATGGGTCTAGGTAGACCAATAACATGCAACAGAACAAGGCACTTAATCTAAATAGAAAAACCAGGTAGCAGTAAAAGATCAACAAGCAAAAAAAGTCACTGGCACTCTCTCCAGCGTCAGCGAGGTAGCAACACACCTCCAATCCACCACGGGCCCCCACCTCCAAGTGTTGCTAGAGAGACCGCACCTACTTCCGGGCGCTTGGCGCCCTCGCGCGCGTCATTTCCCTCCGCGGGTTGAAGCGACGCCCACTTTCCCTTTTCCGGTGCCTAGCCCCGCCTCCCGGAAGCCCCGACCTGTCTTGGTCTGCGGGTCAGGTTTAAGAGATGGGCCGTTTGCGTGAACGTTGGTGAATAAGTACCCCGAGTTCTGCTCTCGGGCGAAGCGAGTTGGGAGAAGCCAGGTTAGATCTCGGCCCAGCGTGCGACGGGACTTGCGGGCCCTCGGGAGTCTCCACCTTCTCCGGCTCCGGGGCCTCCTTCTCCCCGGCCTACATTTGTACGTGCGGGAGCAGGGGATCCCCGGCCGCTCGCGAGTGAGATTGAGGCCCTTCTCCTGCCCCACTGTCTTCCCTGTCTCCAGGCGTGGGCCGATTCAGGTTGCTGCCACCGACATCCCTTTGCCTGGAGCTTGAATTGGAGGTAGTGTGTAGTTTGTAGTTTGGGTGATGTGATCGCAGGGCCGCTTTCTAAAGTAGCTGAGTGCTGTGGCCTCCATTCCTTTTCCTTTGAGCTTTGGGACCCTGGGAGGCAGGTAGGCAGACAGAACATTTGTTCCCCTCCATTGTGCATAAGAGGAAAACGAAGCTCAAGAACTTTTTCAGGGCCAGCACGGCTCCCTAAACCATATAACTGGAATTTGCACCCCCGGTCTAGCTTCTTTAGGGTTGCAGAAAACCTTGGGGAGCACATTTGGAAATAGGAAAAAAGTGTGAATATAAAAAGGAGAGATAGCATTTCTGAGTGCATACTTCATGTCAGGCATTATGCTACGTTTTTTCTGTACTTACTCATTCCTTATAAAAGGCATAGAAGCATATGCTGCTGTTATTCTTGGTTTAGCAAATAAATACTTACAGGCTCAGAGATGATAAATGACTTGTCCAGTATTAATGACCTAGTAAACATCTGCTGGACCTCTTTACAGCCCTGTGATTCTTCTAATGCAGCAGTATTAACCTCTATCCTGATCATACTGTGTTTTTCTGTTTCAGGAAATGAGATTTCTGACATTTTTCTTGGTCTCTTCATCTTTTACCCATTACCTTATTTCTTACCGGCATCCTATCTAGAAATATGTAGTTGTGTAAATTCAGCCCCAACTCTTAGTCCACAGTTTACTTCTTTCTTTCCAAGAGGAATTTGATGTTGCTTGGTGTGGAATGAATGGAGCAGGTTAAAAGGTTGGTCAGGAGAATGAATAGCTAGTTTTTACATCATAGGTGGTCCCTATGGTTGCTCTCCTTGCATAGCTTACTTGAGTTTCTGTCTTTTTTTTCTTCTTCCAGGAAAACATCTATCATCTTGTGCCAAGATGTCAGGGATTGGAAATAAAAGAGTGGCTGGAGAGCCAGGCACCTCTATGCCTCCGGAGAAGAAGACAGCTGTTGAAGATTCAGGGACCACAGTGGAAACAATTAAACTTGGAGGTGTCTCTTCAACGGTATGTGGAAACAGTAGTAGGAGTGTGTGCTTTCCTTCTGTCAGTTGCAGCCTGAAAGTAGGAAGTTCTGGAAGCCTTCTGGAGTAGGGGGAACTGGTTTGAAAAGAAGAGGCAAATAAAACAGCCAAAAGTAGATGAAATGATGTAATGATCTGTTCTGAAGAAGGGATACTGACATTTGATCTTTATTTTTAAAGGGGAACTTATATATTTTGAAGAACCTGGTACCTAGTACACGTTGATTCTAGGTGTTCAGTGGTGGGAAACTGTACATTCGTTTTTCATTCTTGAAAGATTAGGTTGTGACTGGGTGACTCAGTTGGTTAGAGCATCGTCCCAATGCACCAAGGTTGCAGGTTTCATCCCCGGTGGGGGCATGTGCAAGGGAATACCAATGAATGCATAAATAAGTGGAACAACAAATAGGTGTTTTTCTCTCTCTTCATCTCTCTTTTCCTCTCCCTTCCTCCTTCTCTCTCTCTCAACTCAATAAATTTTAAAAAAGGAAAGAAAAAATTAGGTGCCAGGTGCTGAGAAGTAATGTAGCAAAATTGTGATCAAAGTAGTGAAGAGCCAGAGACTGAGGCCCAGCTTCCTGGAGTTGACTCTCAGCTCCGTCACTTCTCGCTGCATGGTGCTTTGTTAGTCTCCTTGTCTGCAAAAGGTACACAAGTACCTTTGTACACAAGTACACAACCCAAGTGATTGGGTTGTTGAAAGGATAAAATGAAAGACCTTGGTAAGGACTAAAATATGACTTTTAACATGGGAAGTACTCAATATATTTGAGCTATTAATGATTATTGTCGGGCTAAATATTATGAATATAATGGTGCATAAACTAGGTGTTGCCCTTGCTCTAATGAAGCTGACACTTTCATTAAACTGTTAGACACCAAACTCTTTTTCTTAAAGATTTTTATTTATTTATCTTTAGAGGGGAAGGGAAGGAGAGAGGTAGAGAAATATCAATGTATGGTTTCCTCTCGTGTGTCCCCTGCTGGGAACTGGCCTGCAACCCAGGCATGTGCCCTGACTGGGAATCGAACTGCAATCCTTTGGTTTGCGGGCCTACACTCAATCCCCTGAGCTACGCCAGCCAGGGCAGACACCAAGCTCTTAATAGTAATGTTATGTGTCTAGTAGACATCAGAAACTCACTATAATAGTGTGCTTCACTGTTTAGATCAAGCATCAAGCCTGTATTTTGGAACTCAGCCATGGTGATACATTATTACAATGCTTTACATTTGTACAGGTTACAAAACCACACCTGGTACTTATTTGAATTGAGGCTGAAGATCAGAGAGAGTAATAGAAGCACTCAGTATACATTGTTGATGAGGTGTCATTTCTGAGTCAGTCTGGGGTTTAGCTACTCCGTGCTGCTGCCAGAAGGTGATTTTGTCTCAGCACTGTCTCACATTTAGCATCCCAGGGACTTTTATTCATTCAGTAAATATGAGTATTTGTTAAGCATCTGTTATTTGCCAGACACTGTGCTTTACACTGAGCATAGCACCTGGACTATAGTTTGTAGGGCGGCACTGACAAGGGCATAGACTGTTGGAATAGAGTGGGATGTGTGCTGTTCGTAGGGATAACCACATGCTCTAAGGGAAGCACAGAGCACACATACCAGTTTGGACTTTATCCAGAAGACAGGGGGCAGCCGTTGGGAGGTCTTAAGCAGGATGGTAACAGTCTCTGAGTTATATTTGGAGAATAGACTGTAGAGGAGACAGGGTTATAAGCAGGAGTTTAGTTAGCAAAATTATTCCCTCATTCTTTCTCCCTCTTCCCCCGCTTACTCCACCTTACTAAGGGTGGGCACCTGGGGCGTATGTCCACTGTTTCTTGCCCCAGTCGTTTGAAGGTTGTTCTTGAAGGCACTGACTCGTCCTTTGTACTTCAAGGTTGCCTGCTGAGATTGTGGAGCAAAAAACCAAACAACTCCAAAGTGTGCTTGAAGTGGGGACTGTGAGAGTGTGAATGGAGCTGTCCGCCACAGCTGTGCTGAAATCTGGCAGGCTGACAGGCCAAGGCCGGGGCAGCAGAGTGTCCGAAGCAGCAGGCTGTTGTAATAACCTTGATGAGGGATCATGGTGGTTTGGACCACTGTGGAGGTAGTGTTGACAAGATATGCTGATGGATTGGACGAAGCATATGAGAGAAAAGCAGCAAGATGACTGTGGGATTCTGGAAGTATGGCATTTCCACTTACTGAGCTAGGGAGGAGTATGAGAGGAGGAGATTATTGGGAGCCATGGAGGGTAAATCATGAGTTTAATTTTGGATCTGTAAGTCTGAGATGTTTACTAGACCTCTGAGTGGATAGGCAGTTAGGTATGGTGATATGCAGTCCGGGGAGAAGTCGGGGCTAAAACTCTACATTTGGGAATTATCATTTTGTAGATAATGAAATCCATGAGACTAGAGGCTCCCTTCTAAGGAAAGAGTGCAAAGAAGAGATCTGAGAACAGAGACCTGGAGCTCTATAACCCTTCGATGTCAAGGAGATGAGAAGAGGCAGAAGAAAAAACAGAAAAAGAGGGGCCAGAGAAGTAGGGGGAGAACCAGAGTGAGTGGGGCCCCAACAGCCAAGTGAAGAGAGTGTTTCAGGGAGTCGATCAGGTGCTGCTGATGGCTTGAGTAAGGGGAGGACTGAGCGTTAGATTCAGCAGTGGAAAGTGCACTGGAGACTTGACCGGAGCTGTGTTGGTGGAGTAGAGATGACGGAAACCTGATTGCAGTGAGCCCAGGAGAGTCTACAGTAAGAGCAGAGGAATCGAGGCAAAGAGGTTAAAGACAGTGCTTTGGGAGAGTATTGATGTAAAACACAACAAAAGGGGGCAATAGCCAGAGGGAAATGTAGTGTTAAGGGAAAGGTTTTTTTTTAGGATTTTTTTTTTTAAGTAGGAGATACAACATGTTTATCTGATGATTGAAATGATTGTGTGAAGAAGATAAAATTGATGATGTAATGCACAGATGGGGGAATGGGCCTTAATGAGAGCAGAGTCAGGTTTTCCAGAGACCGTTAGCAACCAGGAGGAGGAAGGGGCTAGATACGGTTTGGCCAGTAGTTGTGGTTATGGGAGATAGATGTGGCCGTCTTCTTCTGATTGCTTCTATTTTTGTTTTTTTCCAGTGAAATCAGAAGCAAGACTCATCTGAGAGTGAGGATGGGGGAGGAAGTTGTGGAGGTTTGAAGAGACAGGAGAAGGTATGCAGTAGTTGTCCTGAAGAGAGAATGAACTCGGGAGGTGGAGTAGGGCTGCTGGGCAGCACCGAGGACCCACTTGAGTTTGCGATCGTGAGTTTAAAGGGAGAGCAGTCAGCACGGTGCTTTTTCTTTCTTCTGGTCACATCGAGCTGTCTGGTGGAGGCCTGTGTGGCATAGGTGGAGAGTTGGGTGTTACCAGGATTGGGGTTTGTACCAAACAGTATGATGAAGGAGAGGATTATAAAAGGGCGTGATTACAATGACCGATCACGGACCTGAAGTTTGACAGAGAAGGGATTTTAAGGAGGTGAGAGGAGTGAAGGACATTGAAAAGTGTAGGACCTACGGTGGTAGAACCTGGAGGAGCTGAGGACTTGCTGGAGTCAGGAAGGTAGAGAGTGGAAGCTGGAAACTAGGTGATAATCGTGGAGAATGGGCTGTTTGGAACTGAGGTCAGAGAGAGCATACAGGTCCAGCTAAGACTAAGACTAACTGGGAGTTTGGTGGGTGAGGGAAGTTAGAGGACCGGGTGCCTGGAAGAGAGGAGGTCAATGACTTGATCCAGTGTATATAGGAAAGGGCATCACTGTGGGGACTGCGGTCAGTGAGAACTCTGACGGGAGTAGTATTGCAGAGAGTGGGGACAGTCTAGGTGCTAAGTCTTCGGGAAACGGAGGGCAGTGACCTGGGCGTCTGGAGATAAGTGCAGCAAGGCGGGTGCAGGTGGTGCAGGCCAGTGGCATGAGCTGCAAAGCCAGGGGGTTTTAGGGAAGAAGGTGGGGTAATGGCCTGGGAGTGGCAGTTGGGAACAAGGAGGACACCTGTCTGTCTGCAGACCCAGGGCTTCAAAGGGTGGGAGAGAATCAGTGGCTACCGGAGAAGCCTGAGGGGAAATGGGTATTTTCGTACAGGTTTCAGTTACAGCAAGAAGGGGAAGAAGTGCTCAGATGTAGTTTATTAACAGTGTTAATTAAAGCTGGTACATTGGGAAACTATTGACTCTTTTAATATATCAAGAATGATTTAACCAAAATGAAAGAGGGAAGTAAAACAGGAAATTGGTACTCTAATAAATAGCTCTTACCTTAAAATAGTCGTTAATTCCTAGGCAAAGTAAAAACCCCCCTTCGAATCCTGTTTCTTTGCGTAGAATACCGGCCCATCCCCTATCCTAGGGAAGCAGCTAGAGAGAGAGAAGTTAAAGATACTGAGAGGGGTGTGTAGTACCGATGGAGTGATGATTTGGCAGAAACAAGGGTGTGGGAGTCTGAGCACGTGCTGAGGTTGTAAGGATTACGCACAGGTAATCCTTACGCACTGGTAAGTGGTGTGAAGGGGTCAGGGAGTTGGGCAGTGGAGCTTTCCATCTGATGCCTCGTATTTTCTCTCTGGAGTGGGAAGCAGAGTCATCTGCTGTGTGTGTCAGGAGAGGAGGCAGGGCTTGGTAGTTTGATGTTGTCTCGTTGGAGCGTAGGAGATAGCTTACTTGTCAAGGAAACATTTCTAGAGAAATTCTAAGATCTGTTCAGGTTAGGAATTTATTTTATAGTGGCAGCAGTCTCCCTGGTTTAATGACCTTACCTACAAGTCTCAGCATACTGGGTACAGGAACGGAATAGTCAGATGTGTGGGTTGATTCAGATTAGGGTGGTTGTGCAGGGTGAAATAAAAGGATTAAGGGCAGAAAATTGAGGAGCCTCACAGGCAGGAGTTTGAAGGAATATACTAGGGTATAGTCGAGGTATGGAAGATAGTGGACACAGAGGGGACTGACAAGGGGACAGGTGAGAATCCAAAATTTTGGAGCTCTAGAGGAGGGCCAGCATATTGCGAAGGGCATGAGATACCTGGAAAGATAGGGGTTTATTAAGGGAATGAGAAGTTGGAATTTTAGATTTCAGATGTGACAGAGTTCCAGACTGAAGTCCGAGACGTGGCTTTTGAGGTATGTGGCCGAAGCACAGTGGAGGAGGTAACTGTTGCAGTTAAAGAGTTCAGAATACAGCTTAGATGCCAGAGGATGTGCACATATACACACATTTATTGAGGCAGGGACTTGGGGTTCAGAAGGACCCAGGTGCCAAAGTCTTGAAGGAACGAAAGGCAATGCTCAGGTGATGGATGGCTGTTGGACGGTGGAGCCTCACAGCGCAGAGCTTTGTGGATGTACACAGGAGTGGGACAGCGGGATGAGCAAGGCTGAGGTTCTGGTGTACTCCTGCATGTCATTCTCTCCTCCCATCATCCTAGACCCTTTATTTCTCCTGCTCCTACTTCTTATCTAATTATTTGTTAAGTTTTTTTTTAATGAATAGCTTTATCCATAGGAAATAGCTAGTCAACTACTAAGGCCTTGTTGAATTCAACAGCTGATTTGTCTAACTTCATTGTGGAGACTAATAAGAGTGGTTTCCTGGGGCAGGAGGATTCAGACATTCGAACACTGCAAACCAAAAATCGCAAGCTGGCAGAGATGCTGGACCAGCGGCAGACCATCGAAGACGAGCTCCGGGAGCACATTGAGAAGCTGGAACGAAGACAGGCCACTGACGATGCCTCGCTGCTGATTGTCAACCGCTACTGGAGTCAGGTAGCTGACTGTGTGTTGGCTCAGATTGTCATTGCCCTTCGCCTTCGCACTTGCTTCATTGCCAGAATTGTATCTTTTTGTTAAAACTACCCATTTATGCCCTTCTGTTTGTTTTATAACTGCACCTGATCTCCAGTTTGATGAAAACATCCGCATCATCCTTAAACGGTACGACCTGGAGCAGAGTTTGGGGGACCTGCTCACGGAGCGGAAAGCCCTGGTCGTGCCGGAGCCAGAACCGGACTCGGACAGCAACCAGGAGCGGAAGGACGACCGAGACAGGGGTGAGTGTCTCTGGTGGGTTTGCCAACGCGTGCTGTCTCTTGGAAGAGCCTTGCTTTGGGGCTCTCCATTTGAGGGGGGAAATGGATTTTGATATTTCCAGTTAAGTAATTTGGGGGGCTTTCTCTTTCCCCTGTGCCCTTCAGGGGAAGGACAAGAGCCAGCTTTCTCTTTCCTTGCTACTTTGGCCAGCAGTTCCAGTGAAGAAATAGAATCTCAGCTGCAGGAGCGTGTGGAGTCCTCCCGCCGAGCTGTGTCCCAGATTGTGACTGTTTATGATAAGCTGCGAGAGAAAGTGGAGCTGCTGGCCCGGAAGCTAAACGGCGGAGGTGAGGCCTGGACCAGGAGGCCGGGAGCAGGGGGGAGGAGTAGGAACGCACCTCTGTGTGCTGATTTGTACTTTGCACAAATCAAATGTTTATAATTAAATGTCGTGGAATCCTAGTCTTCAGTGCTACTGGTGATGTTCTTACTGTGGCACGTTAGTAATTTGCTTCACATTCTGAGCCGCACCACAGTCCTCCAGGGAGCGGAGGGAAGGTGTTGTCAGCCCCATTCCGACTCTCTATGAATTTACACTTTTGCAAGTAGCAGAAGTAGTTGTATTCTTTAAGAAAAAGTTCTGTTTCTGTGTATTTGTGCAATATTGGCCATTGACTTCTTAGTGATAATATTTTAAGTATTGGTAATTACATTAAAAATTTTTTATTGATTACTTAGTTTTGACTTCAAAAAGTCAGTTAATATGTTGTTTTTTGTTTTTCTGTTATCTAACAATTTCAAAAAAGAGTTGGTCCAGCTTTTAGAGTTGTCAGGTGATCTCTGTTGAAAAAGGAAACAAAATATTATGGATGGAAAGTGTCTAAAATAAAATTATTTGAAATAAGTGTGATACTGTTCAGTGTTAACACAGGAATTTGTATTTGGACAGTATTGTTAAGTCTTTGTGTAGTTAGGCTGTGTCTTATTAAATGCCCGGGTTTCATGCTTTTAATAGTAATGCTGGTCTAGTTGTAATATTTTAATTTCTCTGATTATCATTAAGACAGTTAACCCTTTATTTCTGAAAGAAACATGTTAAGTGTAATAGAGATTGAACCATTGGGTGGGCAATTAGAATTTTATTACTTTGTAATTTTGGTTTTGAAGATACTTGGGCTAAATTATCAGTGAAAAGAAAAGGCATATAAAAAATTGTGAAAATTTGGCAGGTAAGGGTTTCTTTTACTTCTCTATCTGCTTATTATTTCAATAACGGTTGTTTTAAAATATACAAGCCAGAAAACATAAAAGTGGACCGTGACAGTCCTCCTGTCTCACTTCCCAAAGATAACCATTGTAAACAGACCTTTGTATGTATGGATTGCATTTCTTTTTATGTTCCAGCTAAACCCTGTCTCTTGGGGCAGTGCCTTGGCTCACTCTTCTTTGTCTCTCCAGTGTCTGGCGCTGTATCTGGTGGGCGCTTAGCTAATGGTGAACGAATGGCTTTAAATCCTCCAAGTCACCTAATGGAAACTGAGCTGCGTGTTGCTTTTTTCTCTCTTGGTTGTACTTGGTGGTGTTGTCAAGTCCTAGTTAAATGCCACATGTATATGTCATATGCCTTATGGTGTATACTATCTACATATTTTACGCAGACGATAAGACATATGCAAAGGTTATGTCAGTGTTAGACTTGATTTTATAAATGAGTACCAAGTAAGATAGTTGTTATACTTAAAAAGGAACTAAAATGAGCCTTGGTGTGTAGCTCAGTGGATTGACTGCCAGCCTGCGAACCAAAGGGTCACCAGTACGATTCCCAGTCAGGGCACATACCTGGGTTGCAGGCCAGGTCCCCAGTAGGGGGCACATGAGAGGCAACCACACATTGATGTTTCTCTCCCTCTCTTTCTCCCTCCTTCCCTTCTGTTCTCTAAAAATAAATACATGAAATCTTAAAAAAATGAATAAAAAAGAACTAAAATGAGTAGTATATTAAACAGTACTTTGGAATTTTCTTTTGATGGCATGCATTTTAAGGTTTAAGTTAAAAAAATTAATTACAAGTTACCAGCTGCAAAGCTTAACATAGAGGACAATTGCCATTGATAAGCTGAACTTTCTAAGAGATAAAGATATACGAAGTATAAATTGTAGCATCAACTCTAACGTTTTGGCAGTTAATTTTTTCCCTTGTGTTCATTTGGTCATCGATACGAAAGAATTGAATTTATCACCTTGTTTAATAATTCACTGAATATTTATTGATTTCTTATTCTATTTTTCTTGATACCTTAGGATTTTAAGAAGATTAAATAAACTTCATTCTGTAGTTGTTAACTTGGATTATGGATCCCTTAATTGTTTGCATTACATTTTTCTTTTGTTCTGCTTATGGAGATTCTTATTTAGTAGGCACAGGATAGGTTCCAGGGAAGTGTCTAATTTTAAAAGTTGCGCAAGGGATTCTGACGGGCAGTCCTGGTGGAAAACTGCAGAAATCGTTACGTGACCAACCATTCCGTATTGTGTTTCCAAGAGTGCTTCCAGGGAGGGGTGTGAGGGGCACTGCCTTTCTTCTGTCAGCTGTCTCTGCAGGGCAGGGCGTGTCCCTAGAGCATCTGCTTGCGTGTAGGTACTCGCATTTGGGTTGGAGCTTCGTATTTGGGACTCTAATTTTAAACCTGTGAACTTGGTATCATTAGTTCTGTAGCTTATCCACCTTCTTTATAAACAGTGCACTTGGTTTTTCACCTTCAGTGTGCCTGTAGCATGGTTTTCCAGAATATGATCCGTAACGCTATGCTCTTTATTCTTTAGGACTTGATAGGTGCTCATTTGAACAAGGAAGTTTCTGCTCTGTGGTCCCCTTCTCTCTCCCAACGTAGTGATGTTTCATGTTGGTGTTAGTGAATAGTAGCAGTTTTCGATAGCCTTATAAAAAAGAATTTTATTGCTACTAAGTCTGACAGATTAGCGATACCTCTTCTAAAATTCATTTTTTGGGGGTAGTTGTCCCTTATCTGAATAAAGTTACAGAAACTCTCCATTTCTTTTTTAAAAAATATTTTATTTGTTTATTTTTAGAGAGAGTGGAAAGGAGGGAGAAAGAGGAAAGAAACATCTATATAGGAGAAAAACATCAATTGGTTGACTCTTGCACGCCCCCAACTGGGGACCTGGCCTGCAACCCAGGCATATGCCCTGACCGGGAATTGAACCAATGACCTCTTGGTTTGCAGGACGACACTAAACCCACTGACCCACACTAGTCAGGGCTCTCCATTTGTTTTCTCAAGACATTTTGATTCCATAGGGAGGGATGGGAGTTAGGTGACCTTGGCTCTGTGATCATTTCCTGAAGCAGGTCTTCTAACTTCTGCGTAGTTAATCTGTCTTGTGCACATAATAAAAACCATCCTACTTCTTGACGTTTTCTAGAAAGTTCAGTGAGATTTCATGTTACTGCGTTGGTGGGATATGCAGCTCTGTTATTTGATACTACACATGCTAAACTATAGTTCTTCTCCCTCAGATAATCTGATAGTGGAGGAAGCAGTGCAGGAGCTGAATTCCTTCCTCACGCAAGAGAATATGAGGCTGCAGGAATTGACAGACCTCCTTCAGGAGAAGCATCACACCATGTCCCAGGAGGTACTTGACCAGAAAGTGGTAGTTTCTAGTTCCCTGTGGCAGACGCTGACTCAGAATCCTGAGTGCTTCCAAGGTCATCTGACCCTAGAAAGCCTGTTTTTATATATTGAAGAGCATGCAGGACAGGCTAAGGCACCCAGTGCTGAGAAAGCAAAATCTGAGGCTAGGTGTTGTAAAAGGAAGAAAATCATTGAATATTTCTCCTTGACTGTGCCTGTGTTCAAACAGTAATTTTAGGATCTTAGTCTTTAGGATGAAATACTGGTGTGTGCAAAATACACTGAACCTCCAAATAATGAATTGCCCCAAATATAAAAGACCAGGCACAATGACATTGAGGAAAGGGTTGGTAGAAATTCATCTGAGAATGGGGCAGTAGAAACTGCTGCATTATCGATGGCCTAGGAACTTGAGGAATGTGGATTTTCAGTCCAAACTTGGACCCAAATGGTGCCATGACCAAACCATGTTGAGATTTGGGTATTTGTTCATATAAAATGACTGAGACAAGTGATGACAGGCCTTATACGACTCTTCTGATACTCGATTGGCATTGTGTCAATAGTTTAGTTCAAGGGATAGTCTGCTGAAGTTTGACTTACCTTAGTTATCATTTACTTAGTGCCCGACACTTAGGTCCTCTGTGGATATCAGCTCCCATCTTACTGCCGAGGAAACAAGTTCAGAGAGGTTGGTGCCTGGTCTGAGGGCACACAGCCAGAAGGGGATGGACCTGTGACTGGGGTGTAGGTCTGTTTAACCTCAAACCTGTGTTCTACATCATGCCCTCATTTCCTAAACTCCAGGGCCAAGGTCTGTGCTGGGCTGGTTGCCTGAGAATCACCTGGGAAGTTTATTAATATACGTGGATTCTCATCAACCTTCAAAGGTTACTGCGAAAAACAGTGCTTATAAATAAGTGGGAATGCAGTAAAACATAATGACTTTTTGGTCATGCTTTAAGAGAAACTAGTTGCCACAAAGATGACAGAACCTTCCTCTTCCAGACTTTCTCCCAAATCTCACTTACTTTACAAAGCTGGGAAGAGACATTGCTTTGCTCAGCTGAACTGATGTCCAAGATGGCTGTGTGGCCGGCTGTTACTGCTACCTGTCATCTGGGAGCTCACCTTAGCTGTCCACTGGAACACCTGCGTGTTGCCTCTCTGACACGGCAGTTCCAGGGTGGTTAGACTGCTTACATGGCTGCCGACTTATTCCAGAGAACGAGTGTCCCGGGAACACCAGGAGGAACCTCCAGAGCCTTTCAGACAAAGCCTCAGAGTTACATGGCATTTCCACGGAGTCACTCATGATGACTCACTCTGCTTCTTGAGAAGGAAGCAATGATCCCACCTTTTGACTGGAGGCCTGTCAAAGAATTTTGGGGCCATATTTTAAAAACCAATACAAGGGATATGTGTATATTAATGTGCACATGTAACAGTTTTATAATTGAATCATTAAGTAGTATTAGCTGGTGTGTAGCTCCTAAATAAACAGAACAACAAAGATTTTTGTGTCTTTATAGTGTTTAATTCAAGATTGTCCTGGGGTGAGCTTAAAAAAGAAAGTGGAAGTTTTCCTTTTATTCTTTTTGGGTTATCATTTATGGAAATGTAGGAAGGAAAAGTTGAGGGTAAAGATAGCTGTCTTTTCTTTCTTTTTTTTTTTTTGAAGATTTTATTTATTTTTAGAGGGAGGGGAAGGGAGGGAGAAAGAGAGGAAGAGAAAGAGCACACTCCCATCTAAGAACTTGGCCTCCAACCCAGGCGTGTGCTCTGACTGGGAATCGAACCAGTGGCCTTTCCATTCACAGACTGGCACTCAATCCACTGAGCCACATCAGCTGGGCTGTCTTTTCTAAATATACACGTATATTTAAATTTTTGTCTCATGTTATCTGATAAAAGTCAAGGCTGCTATCTTTTGTTTTTAAAAAATACTCATTTTTCTGGTGGGTTTTGTTCTCTCTAGAGAAATAATGCTTCTTTCAGGTAGAAAAATTACTGAATCTTAAGTAGTCTTTTTCCTGTGTGGAAGTTCGTATAAACTTCTATGGTTTTCATGATTGTAACTTAGAACTGTTAAAAGAACCTGTAATTTCATTTTTGTACTCATGCATTGGGAAGAAGGTATTGGTATAAGCCATTTTGCCATTTTCTTAACCTAGTTTTTTTTTGTTTTTTTTTTTGCTATATTTCTATGAATGCCTGTCGCTGGGATGTAGTTCTCCAAGTTGCAGAGTAAAGTGGAGACGGCCGAGTCCCGGGTGTCTGTCCTGGAGTCCATGATTGACGACCTGCAGTGGGATATTGACAAAATCCGGAAGAGGGAACAGCGGCTCAACCGGCACTTAGCGGAGGTCCTAGAACGGGCAAGTGCTGTTTTACTCGGAACTGGGGACTAGAATCATTCTACGGAGTCTGCTCAGAAAGGATGGCTTGGGTAGTAGTTCTGGGGGACAGATGGACCCTTCGAAGCTACCTTGGTTACCGGACTGAGATTTTGGGGTCTCTCACTAAGAGTCTTTGTCCTCTCTGTAGGTGAATTCGAAAGGCTACAAGGTCTATGGAGCAGGGAGCAGTCTCTATGGCGGCACGATCACCATCAACGCGCGGAAGGTGGGTCGGCCGCTCCCCCGGGACCTGTTTGGACCTGGTGCCGGTGTGGTGCCAGGTACTTCGGGCTGTGTCCACGAGGGGTAGAGTGGGGCTTTGCTAGAAGAGTGGATCAGTGAAGACAGGCATTTAGGAAGGGAATGATTAAAAATTTCTGTTCTCTAGTCTCATTTTACTGTTTTTCTGCTTCTCTCCAGTTTGAGGAGATGAATGCGGAGCTTGAGGAGAACAAAGAGTTGGCTCAGAACCGCCACTGTGAGCTGGAGAAGCTGCGGCAAGACTTGGATGAGGTCACGGCCCAAAACGAGAAGCTGAAGGTGGGAGACACATCTCTCACAGGGTCCCGGGGAGTAAAACGGGACCTTTGCTGGCCAACTCGCGTGCGTGCTTGCAACCCCTCATAATTTATGAAGGAAAATTGGTCTGTCACTTACGCACTTACCTGGTCGTGCCCTGCCTCATTCTGAAAAGATTTAAAGCGACCTACAAAGATACATTGACTGAACCAAGGCACTGTAACAGGAATTGTTGAGAAAAATGAGGACGAGGATGAACCAGGGTGAGGATCCAAATGGATGTAGAGGATGGCCATGCCCTGGCTGGGTGGCGCAGTTGGGTGGGGGGTTATCCCATAAACCAGCGTGTTGCAGGTTTGATCCTAGGTCAGGGCACTCACCTAGATTGTGGCTTGATCCCGGGCTGGGTGTGTACAGGAGGCAACCAGTGAGTGGATGTTTGTCTGTCTCTGGCGCCTTCTTCCTCGCTCTCCCCTTTCTCTCTAAAAATCAATAAACACATCCTTGGGTGAGGACTAAAAAGCAGTTGGGCTGTACACAGACATATGCCAGGAGCGTGTGCGCACTGTGGGGGGGGGCCTGCTCACATGTCCGTGACGGCCAGGTGTGGGCCCTAGAGGCGGGCTCTGTAGCGGCCAGCTGCTAGAACATGGAGAAAACTGGTCAGTGGTCTCGGTGGTGTTCAAACCTGCCCCCCTTTGGAATTCTGTCTCCCCGGGTTCTGGTGGGGAAGCAAGTGGATTCTGAAAGTCTTCCGTTTCTCTTTCCATCACAGCCACCTGTCTTCATGTAATTTGGTTTATTTATAGGTAAATGTGTGAATAAAGACATTTGACCTGAAAAACTACAAAAACAACCTGAGTAAAATCAGTTGAAGTGTTTGGGTGATTAAAACAGATAGTTGCTAAGGAGAAGCATAACTGTTTTTGATACGATGTCGAAAATATTTTTTCCTGTCACCGTTAGTAAAGAGAATTAAGTTAGTGGCTGGGGTCCTCAACTATGTTCTTAAAATAAACATCCTGGCAAATTTCATAGTGCTCGTCGCTGTCCCTAGATCTGTCAGATTTCACAGGGCTTTTCTAGTATTCTTGGATCTAGATTGACACATAATGTCAATAAAAACTTGTCAGTTAAAACAGTTCTTGTGTGGAAGAATACAGGTACCAGGTACCACCTCTTGGGTGGTCCGATTTGATTTAAGGTACGTTTTACATACCCAGAGGAGTTGGTAGACCTGTTCCATAATCTTCATAAAGTTTGTCTCAATTTTGCAAGACATCAGTGAGTTTAAGATTTTACTTCTTCTCTGGCATCTAGGGCACAGATGTGAGATTCTGCCTCTGACCTTTTCTTTGGGTCCTCCCAAGGTGGAGTTGCGGAGCGCAGTGGAGGAAGTGGTTAAGGAGACTCCGGAGTATCGCTGCATGCAGTCACAATTCTCTGTCCTCTACAACGAGAGCCTGCAGTTGAAAGCACACTTGGATGAGGCTCGGACCCTGCTCCATGGCACCAGGGGGACCCACCAGCGCCAGGTGGAACTCATCGAGGTAACGAGTAGCCTTTTCTGTATATAAGCTTTTACTGCTTCATAAATTTTTAATTTCATTCTCTCACATGCAATTAATCTCTTATTCATTCAGCAAATACTTAACAGAATGGCTATAGGTTTTCATTCTGTCAGCTGGTGAGGATCCTGCCTTCAAGAATCATACAGTACGTCTAGTGGGGAGAACAGTGTCCATGAGAATGCAATGTGGTGCCGCAGGGGCGTATCCCACGGGTGCAGTGATAAGGGAGACAGCATCAGATCTGACTCTGGAGCCTTCTCGTTTCCACTTGCCAAAATGAAGTGTGAATCTTCCAGATAAATACAAGTTTACTAGTAGATCAAAATAGGAGAAAGGCATTCAACAGTGAGAACAACAGATACAAACGTAGGGTGGTGTGGCTGGAGCCTTGTGTGCACGGGGCAGAATAGTGGGTAGGAGCTGAATTACTGCTTACAAGCCATTGTAGCTTGTCCTATGTAAATACGTTTTTTAAAGGCGGAAACTTTTATTTATGTGTTCATTTCTGTATCTTCTATAGTCCTTAAGGTAATGTTTATCATAGTTGCTCTTTTGTTATGTTTCTGCCAAATGAACTGAATTTGATATATCTTTCTTGACATATGCTTATTTTTGTTTTATTGTTTAGTTCAACCAAATTGTGACATTCTCAGAGTTAGTGGCCTTTTTCTTTATTTCTTTAATATTCAGCTGATTTTCAAGTCAGTATTTTCTAACTGGTGCTTTGTAAGTATTAATTGAGTTGGAATTTTTCATAGTATCTCTCTCTTGCTGTTTTCTTTATTTCTTCTTAGATCCATAAAGATCAAATTTAGGGAACATAATATAATATGATGATATTCCCACATTGTGGTGAGAATTTTGATTGGTTCTTTTTTCTGTGTGTAGCGAGATGAGGTTAGTCTTCATAAGAAGCTCAGGACCGAAGTGATACAGCTAGAAGACACCCTGGCCCAGGTCCGAAAGGAGTATGAGATGCTGAGGATAGAGTTTGAGCAGACCCTTGCTGCCAATGAACAAGCAGGTATAGTTACTTCTGTTTCTCCCTGCAGTTTGGCCACTGCAGGTACTTTCCTTGAAAGACACAGTGCAGTTACCGGGATTTGTTAGTGCTCACTGGAGTTCAGAAGTCCTAAAGAACCTCAAATCAAGTCCTGTAATTCATTCCGGTTCATAGCCTGAGTGTTTGGTTTTAACTCAAATTGGCCAGTTTTGTTTTCATCATCGGAGAAGGACTTTTTCTTTCGGCAAGTCTCCCTATTTCTTAGCATCCCTGATGTATGTGTCCTGTGCTCTCTCCCCTGTGCCTTAGCTCCCACAGTGCGTAGTAACATTGCTGTTGCTGTGTTTAAGGCCCCATAAACCGGGAGATGCGCCATCTGATCAGCAGCCTCCAGAATCACAATCACCAGCTGAAGGGGGAGGTCCTAAGGTATAAGCGGAAGCTGAGAGAAGCCCAGTCTGACCTGAATAAGGTAACCTGGAAGAGTAGAATAAGTGTTATTTGCTATTCAGTTTTTAAAGCGGTTTTTGAGTGAGGAAAGCAGTGTGGTAGCCCTAAGTGACGTGCTGCTTCCGTTTCTTTGTCCTCCCAGACACGCCTGCGCAGTGGCAGTGCCCTCCTGCAGTCTCAGTCTAGCACTGAGGACCCCAAGGACGAGCCTGTAGAGGTCAAACCGGATCCCGAGGACTCCTCTGCCCAGGCCTCTGCAGCGAAGGCTCCTCAGGAGGAAGTCAATGACGTTAAGTGCAAACGGGACGAGGAAGAGCGAGAACGAGAAAGGAGGGAGAAAGAGAGGGAGCGAGAAAGAGAGCGGGAGAAGGAAAAGGAGAGAGAACGAGAGAAGCAGAAACTAAAGGAGTCAGAAAAAGAGAGAGATTCTGCAAAGGAAAAAGAGAAAGGGAAACATGATGATGGAAGGAAAAAGGAAGCAGAAATCATCAAACAGCTGAAGATTGAACTCAAGTAAGAGCAATGCTAGGGCAACTTTCTGACCCAAAAGCCAAGGTTAGGACATCATGCATGAGATCTTCGGTTGACAGCATGGTTTATCTGATCATTTTACTGTTTTGAGTGTAACTAAATTCGAAGTTAATGTGGTCTCGATTCTGGACCAGGTGTCCCGCCAGCATGACCTGCGTGGCTGCCATGTAGTCCATTTTGGCCATCAGGTCTTGGTAAGCCCCACGGTGTGGCTTTATTGCTTATGAACCCAAGTTAAGTGAAGGGGTGTCATGATTGAAGTAACACTCATGAGAATTACTGAATGGTACCCCTGGCAGAATGCTGGCATTGACTATGATTTAAATTATATCAGGTAGAGTATATTCACTATAATTTGGACAATACTGATCTGTTTGCCTGGCAGTTAACTAGTTTGTGCACATATCAATATCAGGTCATTTTAAGAGACTTCTTAAGAGGTTTATTTATTTTGTAAAGATGTTTTGTTTATTTTTAGAGAGGGGAAGGGAGGCAAAAAGAGATGGGGAGAAACATTGATGTGTGAGATAAAACATCAGTCAGTTGCCTCTTGCCCACCCCTCAGGCAGGGACCTGGCCTGCAACCCAGGCAAGTTCCCTGACTTGGAGTTGAACCGGTCACTTTTTGGTCCATGGAGAGATGCTCAGCCCACTGAGCTACACCCGTTGGGGCTTTTAGGAGGTTTATAGCTATAAGCATTAAAACAGGAAGACAGACCTTCTGGTCAGTGAAGCATTGTCAAATCTCACACATTGCCCCTTCTCTTCCTGCTTATCTAATAAGTTCTCTGGTAGAACAGGTTACTTCTTGCCTCACATTAGTCACGGTGAAGCCTGTATTGATGTTTGGATCTGAGGGACCACTGTACTCAAAATGCTTGAACTTCTTTGGTGTATGCAAGTGTAGTTAAGAGGTTTGATAATTTATTAAGAGATGAAGTTTCCATCTTTGGCTGATGGTTAATCACTTAACTGTCAAATCTAGGAATAGCAGTATATTTTAAATGTTTGATTTTTCTCTCCCCCTTTTTTTCTTTCTTTCTCTTGGTATCTTTAAGACAAAGGGTTTTTTCAAGTGTGGTGTCAGAATCATTTGGGTGACTTATTTAAAATACAGTCCTGGATCCCAGCTCAGACTGGTTGAGTGCTGGTTTCTAAGAGTGAGGGCCCCGAAATCTGCCTGTTAAACAAGGACCACGAGGGTTTATTTGCTAACTCTCTGTTAGAGAGCTCAGTCTGCAGGGGGAAATGGTTCCTTTATCCAACTACTTTTCTGTATTCACTGAGTATATCCAGAAGTCTCTCGATAGTCTGTGCAAGTTTTGTCTTTTAGATGTGTGCTATGAAGTGTGAAATAGAACTGGTGTGAAATATCTTGCTCAGTTTGAAATTCCCTTGCTCCGGTGCCCTTTGTTTTCTCTGTACCCCACTCCCTGTCCTCTGCCACCCTCGTCCTAGGAAGGCGCAGGAGAGCCAGAAGGAGATGAAGCTGTTGCTGGACATGTACCGCTCCGCCCCGAAGGAACAGAGAGACAAAGTTCAGCTAATGGCCGCTGAGAAGAAGTCTAAGGCAGAGGTATTCTTGTCCGCCACCGCTTATCATTCGGGTCAAAATCTTCATTTGTGGGATGTTCCTTCACACTTCTGGAGGATGTAGTTTCTTTCTCTTTAAAGTTAGTGTTTAAAACCTAGCAACGTTTCCTTCCCTTTCAAGGGCCATCTGAAATAGAGATTTCCATATTCTCCACTAGGTGGTAGATGAGACATGTCACAATTACTGGGAGTAGGAGTAGCCTTTTCAGTTTTTTATCCACCCTTACCCATAAAAAAATCATCGTTATAGTGATTCTCTTTTCTGATTATTTTTGGGAAGAATGTCTTATTCTCTTAAAATTTTGGAGGCCAAGGAAAACAAAAATGATGAGAACTGCTATTCCAGAGAAACATACACGTGCACTGATCAAAAATGTTGCTTATAGAAGCCTGTAAAGTCAAGACTGAGTAGTGTGAAAACGGCGTTTGATGTGTTGTGCTGGTATATCATTTACGTCCTTGCATAATTCTGTAAAGCTGCTTTTGATGGTGTGGGCCCTCCATCTGTGTACAATAGTCATTGATTTTTGAACACTTATCAGAGCTTTTTTTGTGTTTTTGTGCAATTCCCCTCCTCCTGTAGTTGGACGATCTAAGGCAGAGACTCAAGGATCTAGAGGATAAGGAGAAAAAGGAGAACAAGAAGATGGCTGATGAGGATGCCTTGAGGAAGATCCGGGCCGTGGAGGAGCAGATAGAGTACCTGCAGAAGAAGCTGGCCATGGCCAAGCAGGTGGGCACACTTCCTTTATTTAACCAGCTTTGGGAGTCAGCGTTATCTGACAAGTGAGTTATTGACAGTGAAGTTTGCTCTTTCATTCCAGTCTTTTTTTTAAAGATCTTATTTTATTTTTAGAGAGAGGGGAAGGAAGGGAGAAAGAGGGGGAGAAACCCTGATGTGTGAGAGAAACATCGACCGGTTGCTTCTTGCACACCCCCAGCTGAGGACCTGGCCTGCAACCCAGGCATGTGCCCTGGCTGGGGATTGAACGGGCGGCCTTTCAGCACGCAGGCTGGTGCTCAGTGCACGGGCTGTACCAGCCAGGGCTCCAGTCTGCTTTAAAAATATTTTTCTCCTCTATGTACATGTGTTTGTTTTACATTGAAGTCTTTCATCCTTCAGTTATTTTGTTGTGTGTATTCGTGAAACACGAAGTTTACTGTTATTTTTAAATGTAGCATTTTGTTCAGAAATTGTTTATTAAGGGGTCTATCCTTTCTCTGCTGATCTGGAATTGGGGGTAGAATGAATGTTAAATTAAAAAGATACAAAATTTCATGCACATTATGATTATAAGTATATGAAACTAAGAAACACATGTACCCCAAACAGATTATAAATAAATACCCAGTGCTATAACTGTGGTTGTTTGTGGGTCATGGAACTAGAGAGACTGTCCCTCTTCTGCTAAGGAGCAGGTATTTCTTTAAAGTGCCAGTGAATTATTAACATTCAGTAATAAAGATACGAAAATGGCTGGAAAACCCGTATGTGTTTACCATGAGGAACACCTTTAGTGTTACCTTCAGTGTTTCTAAGAAATAGCAAAGTGACAATGAAACGAAGTGTTTCTGATGGTGGCTAGATCATTAAGTACCTCTAAAAGAGGAACTTATTAGAATCTGTATACATTTCCTTTATGAAAAGTGGGGTTTTGACGTATTAAATCTGATCACCATTCCTCTCTCTCCCTCTCTGTCTCTTTTTCAAATAATTATCAGGAAATTGTATTACTGTAGGTTCTGGTACAAGTAGAAAGACACACTTAGTTCTTATATAGAACAACTCGTTATCTAAAAAATGTCAGTTCTCTCTAAAAACTTGGAGGGGAGAAGACCTTTCTAGCTATTAATAAACATTTAAAGACATGAAAGAAAGGATTGATAATTTTTTTACTTGTGAATAAAAAACCTCACAAAACTTCTAATTGGCAAAAACCACTGTTAGCAAAGCCAAAAGATAAATGACGAACAGGGAAAAACAAATTTCTAACAGTTATCACAAAAATTCTGAAAAATGATAGGGAAGAAAATCCATCAACCCAATGGAACAATAGGCAAAGATATGAATAGTTCACAGAAAAAAAATATGGATGACTCTTAAACATATGAAAAGATACTCATTATAATAACACAAATATAAGAAAACTATTTTAGATATGTTTTGTTAGGCAGTGCTGTTGAAAAGTTTGTAGATTAAATGCAGTATTATAATGATGAAAAGTGTGAGAAAATGTGAGGTTTTATGTTAGAAGTCTCCTAACCAACTACTACTTCATCGGTGTGCTGGGCTCTGGTGTGGAGATATTCTGTCTGTTGAAACTGACGCTGAGAAGAGATCAGCGAACGGTGTCAGACCCATTACCCGTGCCAGCGGCTTCGGGTCCCAGGGCTGCTTCTGCACAGCAGGGCCAAGGCGGTGACAGGACGGTGCTTCTGAAAGTGAGGTGCCTCTTCGTCGCTAGGGTAATTTATTTTTGAATGAACAGTGGGGAAGTTTAGTTTCCTGTGCTCATTTTTTTTTGAAGTCAGTTGATTTGATTAAAATGAAGGGTTTTCCTCCTTATCTTAGGAGGAGGAAGCTCTCCTCTCTGAGATGGATGTCACAGGCCAGGCCTTTGAAGACATGCAGGAGCAAAATATCCGGTTGATGCAGCAGTTGCGAGAGAAGGATGATGCGAATTTCAAGCTCATGTCAGAACGCATCAAGTCCAATCAGATCCATAAGTTACTGAAAGAAGAGAAGGAGGAGCTGGCTGACCAGGTGTTGACTCTGAAGACTCAGGTAATTAGAATGAATAGAGCTTTCCAGAATTCTGTTGAAGTAGGGTAATTTCTATGTGAAAATATTCATTAAAAATGATGTTTGTGGCAGGGTTTTTTTGTAGTAGGAAAAACTAAAAAATGTATATCATTAGGTAACTGGTAAATAAATTGTATGTCCCTGCCGAGGAGTACAACATAGCTGTTTAAACAAATATGGGCCTGTTGATACGGAAAAATACCCAAATATATCATTAAGTGGTTTATTCTCCTTTTGTGTTAAAAACGCATGTCTTTGTGTCCATGTGCTGTGTATTCTAAAAATTTCTGGAAGGTGACGTGACAACCGGTGAGACTTACCTGATTACTTCTGGACGTTGGGATCAGAGTGTGGGGGGGCAGGGGGGGGGCTTTACTTTTTACCCCGTAAGATTTTTTGATTCTATTTGTGCTGAATTTCAAGGAAAGACTACTTTTAAACCTGGAGCCATTCTGAAAGAGAGACGCTTGGCTTTTTGTTGGAGCTGTGGTACCTGCTGTAGTGTGAATGGCCAGGCTTTCGGGGTTGTGTGGCTGGAGAAGACGATGCTCTCCAAGTGTAACTTCCTCCGTTCTTGGCAATTTGGAGAGAATCTTTTCCCTGGTTTCCCAGACTCTTTGAATCATCAGCAATATCTCTTTGTGTTAAAAGTGGAGCTTTTAATTATTCTAATCTGCAGGGTTCATGGGTAAAATCGGTAATAGTTTGAGAATTTAACAGATTCTCTTTTGTGGGCCTGTGGATTAACAGCACCCAGTTGGTTTTTCTTTTTGTTCCTGTTTGTGCTAAAATCCGATTTTCTTCTACCAAGGTTGATGCCCAGTTACAGGTAGTAAGGAAATTGGAAGAGAAGGAACATCTGTTACAAAGCAACATCGGCACTGGGGAGAAGGAGCTGGGTCTGAGGACCCAAGCTTTAGAGATGAACAAACGCAAGGTATGACGGATTACTCTGTAACCTGAACAGACGGTCAGTCTCAGAGGGACAAATAAGCATGGCACTGATGAAATCACAGGCTCACTTATCCCTTCCACTTGGGTTAGCGTTTTGGCTCACTGGAAATACAGGAGGTGATAAGGTGACATTATTCGTACATCCCACATAGGCGATGGAGGCAGCGCAACTTGCAGATGACCTCAAAGCACAATTGGAGTTGGCGCAGAAGAAGTTACACGATTTTCAGGATGAGATTGTGGAGAACAGTGTCACCAAAGAAAAGGACATGTTTAATTTTAAACGAGCCCAGGTAAAAGCAGTTCTTTTTTCTTTACCTGTTCATTGCTGGGTGTTTTCTGAGCTCTCAAATGACCCTCCTTATGAAAGGGACATTGGTCCAAAGTATGTCATTTCCTGTTTGACTCAAGTTTCTCAGGTGAAGAGACCAGAGTCTGTTTTCTTCACTGCTGTGTCCCCAAAGCCTGTCATGGTGCCGAACGCCTAGTGGGCATGAAGTAAGAACTTACTAAACGGATGCACTAGTAAATAAGTGGCAACATACCTACATTAGAGGACTTCTATAAGTTCTCCTATACTTTTCCTGTTTTTGGCGTGTCAGCTGTTTCTCATGATGCTTTTCTGGTCTTATCCATAAATCTTAATTATTTTAATCCAATCTACCCTCAGTTTAAAACTAATTGGCTTAAAATAGTGTCTCATCAAGTTTTTCATCTTTTTAAAAAATTTAATGCCTCTAAATTCTTAGACTGTATTTTCAGTTAGTACTGAAATTGACCATAATTAAGTGCGACTCTAGTTTGGTGATATGATCACAGTTGCCTGTTTTGAAACAAAAGAGAGTATCTTGCCATTTGCAATTCTCTACATGCTTAAAAGACAGTCGGGCATGAAAGGGCTTCTTCCCACAGCAGGGTGTTCAAGGTGGAGTGATGTCTTTCTCACATGGCAGGTCTGGGGGGTGTCTAACAGTGTGCGTCCTACCACAGGAGGACATCTCTAGACTCCGGAGGAAGCTGGAGACCACAAAGAAACCAGATAATGTGCCCAAGTGCGACGAGATTCTGATGGAGGAGATTAAGGATTACAAGGTAAGAAAAACTACCTCAGTGATTGCTTTGTGGGGGGGGGTTGGCTAATCGGGGTCTGAAGTGGCCTGCTAACAGACTGGGAGAATAAATACTGAACTTCTTGACATGAATATAACCAGAGAATGGTTTATTTGGGGGGAGGAAAATGGTCCTTAGCGCTTAGTGGATTTTGTGGTTGTCTGCTTGTGTATGCGGGCCCTTCGGATCATAAACCCTTATGGTTGCTCAGACTCTCCTTTCTGTTTTAGGCACGCCTGACCTGTCCATGCTGCAACATGCGGAAAAAGGATGCTGTACTTACCAAGTGTTTCCACGTCTTCTGCTTCGAGTGTGTGAAGACGCGCTATGACACCCGCCAGCGCAAATGTCCCAAGTGTAACGCTGCTTTTGGTGCCAACGATTTCCACCGCATCTACATTGGTTGATCCAGGCCAGAAGTAGAGGGGGCGCTGGCTCGACAGGCACTTTCTCATTAACCATCAAACCTCTACCTCTTCCCTCCCTGACCGTCACTCACAGGGCACTTTGTCAACTACCTGTCCTTCACAGACTTGACCTCTAAATTCTCTTGTAGCTAGATGCCGTCAGGGCAAGGGACTGGTAAATGCAAGTCTTAGGTTATAGAATGAATTAAAAACAAACAACTGTTATTTGTCTCCCTGCCAGCCTTGTTCATTTCGTGCTTTTAGACTTTTCAGCATTTTCGTCTTCGGGCTCACTGTAAAAACTTGGATTGTCCATTCCACCTGCAGAAGTGGAGTTGGTGTTTTTGCCGTGGAGAAGGGGATAGGGAACCTACAGGACACGTGGCTGTTTGGGGAAGGGATGCGCGTGCGATCTTTCAGAATTAAGCCCTCGATGGGCACAAGCTTTTCTTGATTTAGGGAATAAACTTTTTGTAAACTTGGGTCAAGATGTTTTAGTTGTGGTATTCTTTCCTGGATGGTTTGAAACCTTAATGAAATTATTTCCAGGATGATGCAGTTCATTTTTTATTCACTAGCCAAGTAACTTACTGAGGTCAGCTGGCCTCCTTGTTGAAATAATCTGGGTTTTGAACGTTCTGCTCATTAAATTCTGTAAATTCTTGAGGCAGGTTAATTTCAGATACTGTAGTCCCTTTTATCTCCAAATGAAATTAAGATTGGAGAGGATGGGGGAACAGTACTGAGATGGTAAAGAGAGCTACTGAGTACTCTGGGAACTCGATTCAGGGAACTTAGGGGACCTATGTATTTCTCTCAGCCTCTCCACAGAGGTGGTTCTGATCCCTGTTTTCTGGAAGATTCCCTGTAATCTCCTTGTAAAACTTTATATTCCTCAAGCTTCAAATAAAGAAGGACTCAATTTGCTTTTGTGTTTGTTTTTCTTTGAAACTTTTGTATTTGTCATCATTAGTTGATTTATACCTGCTGTTCTAGAATAGAATAGAAAATAATAGAAAGCCTCTTGAATAGAAATAATCAGAATAAGAGGCTAACTGTGATTAGTTATTTGATTAATTGAAGCACTTTTCTCCCAGTTGTTTTATTGAGTGTTCTGTGGGGAGATTATGCTTAAAAGATGATGGTTTATTTCTCTATTCTTGGTTCTCTTCCGTAGCTCACTGTCGGGGTAAGAGACTGCGACTTGTTTGCCAGGGAGTGGAAGTCTGTCTGGCAGTTTTAGTCGCAAGTTCTTGAATTTTAAGTTTATCGTAACCAGCCAACCTGAAGTCTTATGTATCTTTGGCATGGGGTTGCAAAAAAATGGATCCCTTTTGGATCATCACCTGTCCTAGGAGACGGGCAAGGACAAATTCCATGTCCTTTTGTGGTCCCTGCCTGTGATCAGCAAGACTTGTGATGAATTTCACAGTCATGTGGTATGGGTTAAGAAATGAGTTTAATGACAATCTTACAGTGTCATCAAAGAGGTCACAGGTCTCTGGAGCCTCTCAACTCCCTGTCTCAACACACACACAGCCACAATGGGGTCAGGACACAGTATTCCTGCAGTCAGCAATATGATACTTCCTGTTGCTGCTCTGTGCTTGCAGGGCAGTCTGGAGCATAACTCCGTTGGCTTGGGGGCCAACAGACTACTTAGGCAGCCGGTTATGATGGACAGGTGCCAGATACTGCTAAATAGTAACTTTTAGTATAAATAAATTGAGGGGTCCATTTTTCTTCTATATTTTTTCCTATGTCTGAGATAAGACTGACATTCTCTTTGGAACCTAGGCCACATGTATTTGTCTCTTTAAGTCCACCAGTCCTGGTTAAATGATAGCATGGCTAAGTCATTCCAAAACATCCAAAGACTAACTGTATTTGCTCACTGCCCAGCAAACAAACTACATGCATGTGAATGAGAGGTATTTCCACCCAGTGATGAGGATTCTGATCTTTTAAATATGTTCCTGTTCAGATTAAAATCCCTTAATGGTTCCTCCTGCCCACAGGTGGCAAGACACAAGGCCCTAGGGCCGAATCCCACCCTCCACTTTGTTTTATCCAGCCAGCACTTGTTTCTACCCAGGGGCAGCACTGGGCTCTCACTTAACTGTTAATGAGTAGTTACATTTATACAGTCCTAAAATTACATTTGGCCATTTGAAGGCAGCTGTGAGGCTGATATGGCCCCTGGTGGAAATGAGTTTGAGATCCCTGCTCTAGTGTTCGGGGTACACACCAAGGTTAACACAGTGATCTTGCCTCTGCTTTTCTCTTTCCATTCCTTAAAACTTACCACCCACCTTGTGCTTTAGATTTCTGTCCTAGTTAGCCCCAATGCCTGGCTAAAACCCAGCAAACAAAATGTCCTGGGGTAATTTGACAGTGGAATTAGGTTAGAGTAGGGTTATATTTTTATGAGATTTGACTTGGGCATATTCCAACACAATGTGTGTGAAGAATGCACCCGGCCAGCAGATTCGCGACAAGTTTGTCAGAGCCAAAACTGCCCGAGTCATCAGAGACAGCAGGATGCCCGAGACGGCAGGCCTGCTGAGGGATTTGCAGCTGTGTTTATACCTGATCTTGGTTGGACTAGGAAGCAAAAAGAGGTGCCTAAAACTATTTCTGAGAGACTCGGGGGCTGTTGTGTTGAGTTGAGTGGACCAATGCGGGTGCAGTTACCACATCAGATTCCCTCTCTGTGGAGCTGGGAGCCAGGCTGAGGCCTCAGACATGGCAGTTGGCAGAAAGACTCACGGGGAGTTGGAGGAAGAGGAATCCTGACAGTGCTGTGTGGTTGTTCTGGAAACTGCACTGCCTGTGTAGTCTCTGCTGCTGCTGCTCCAAGCTGGGTGGCCTTGGGCGACGCACAGAATTTCCCGATCCTTAGTTTTTCTGTCTGTAAACTGGAGGTCTAGTGTATCTGCTCCAGACTAGGCCTAGGGTACATGTGTCGTAAGTTACAAGGAGGATTCCGGGAGATCACGGTTTATAAAATAAGTGATGGACAAATGTTAGCTCTTACAGTATTGTTTGCTTACAGGTTGCAAAAAGGACAGATTGAGAGAAGGCCCCTGAGGTTAGAGACCACACCTGTCTCATTCACCATCCTGTCTCCAGCCCTTGGCACATAACTATAAGCTGTTTAGCCCACGTTTGTTGAGTTACTAAATGAGGGTGGGTAGGGCAGAGTTTTTCCCACCTCTCTCAATAGCATGGCTTTCCCCGAAAGTCTCTTGTAGACGAAGCCACCTCCGTTCTACTTCATGGTGCCAGGGCTCTGAGTTTTCTGAGCAGATTTTGTGCCACTGTGGATTATAGCCAGGAAATCAGCACAGATCATAGTCTCAGTGGCCCCCAGTCAGGAGGGCACTGGGACCGCATCAGCGTTAGAATCCCCAAAGACAATGCCAGCAGTCCATTGAAAGTGACGTTTCTCTCTGAACATTTATTCCACAGTCATAGAAACTGAAGATGGAAAAGATGGGAGGACATCTAGTCCACCCACGCGGTTGTACAATAAAAGCAGCGGCTGGAGCAAAACAGCCGGGCCACGTCATGCTCACAAGACGGCATCCAGTTGTTCCCGCAGCGGAGTGATCGCAAACACATCAGAATGATGGCACAAAGCAAACAACACTCATTATAAACCTTAAGAAAATACTTTCAAGTACATTATTTTCACAAAACAATGAGGGACTAAACTAAAAGGAGAATGAGGGAATCCCGGATAAGATGGATGGTGTCAGGGGGTGAAGAAAGGAACAACAGAACAGTGAAGACTGTGAAGTGGTTTTGATGACCGCAAAGTTTCTCTGGGAGGCTGCTTGGAGCTCCTGGTTTGCTGATCGGAAATGTGAGTTGGGAGGAAGAGAGGCTCTGAGGCATTTTCCTCCCCCTGCTTCTTCATCCACACCCAGGAGAGCTCACCAGCGGCGAGGCCAAGCCGACCCAGCGCCAACACTGAGAAGCCCATCGCCCACCTGACAAAGCTCTGCTCTCCTTGGCAGCTGCTCCACTTACACTTCTCTGGTTGGCACAGAAGCAGCAGGTCCTGTGTAGAGTTTGTGCTACAGCAAGATTCAACCACGGAGCGTCACCTCCCGGCACATTAAAGCCCCCCACCGATAGGGTCCCTGTGGCCGTCCTACATGTTTGTCCCAGTCCTTCCTCCAGCTTGGCTTTAACTGTTGGAGGAATCCCCTGTCCTCTACCTGGAGGCGTCCATGCTCCGGGGCCCTGACTATTATTGACATGGACCCATCTGCTTTAATGCACTCAGTCATTCTTTACTGGGGGCTTCCAGTGCCAGGAGTTCTGCCTTGGAAAACAGGGCTGGGGGGGTGTGTGGCACGATCATGCCACACTCCAGGTTTCCCAGCACCAGAGCTCGGACCAGAATGGCCTTCCTCATCTCATGAATAACAACCCACAAGAGGAGGCAAAGCTGCAGCGTCCCCGCCATCCCTCCGCACCACAATACCACCTCCACCTGAGGACTTCTGAGCTTGGCGTTTTTCTGAGCCAGAGGAGAGCCGAGAGAACAGAGGTGGGGCAAAAGAGAAAGGAAGGTTTTCAAAGGACCTGCCATTTCTTGAAATCTTTTTACAAAACACAACATACTGTTTCACGAATTGCAAAAACACTGTTCAATCACTACCGATAAAAATAACCATTGCTACTGAACATGAAGACAGCTTCATTTCACCACAAGCAATTAGCTTTGTTTTTCTTTACCCGGAACCAGGAGGCATTTCAAGCAGTGCTGATAGCAATAAGCTTGCTTTCAGCCCTTGCTGCTTCGTGCCGCATCCTGGCCACAGTTTTGGCTAAGCGGTTCCCCAGAGGGTACTGGAGGAGCTGTGCACTGGTCATCCACCTCGTGCAGAAGCAGGGCGGTCTGGCTTGTTATCACCACTGCTCAGAATGCCTTAGTAGAGAAGCTTAAGGTAAACCCGATATACAAAAAATCCAAACTTACAAAACAGACACATTAAGGGATAATTCATTGCATTACAAAAGGATTCTTTACAAAAGAATTCACCTCTGGGTTCCTTTAAGTAGCCAGCTTCTCAAGTGCAGTCAGGAGATGAGTTATAAAAGTGTCCACATACAACGTTGGGAGCATGGCTGTTCCATGAGTTGAGGTACGCCTGTACATGAGCCTTCCAGGCTGCTCAGAGGGCAGGGGTGCTCGGAGCGTGGTGGAGTCTCTGCAGCACCCTTAGCTGTTGCAGATGGCCGGGGTGAAGCAGCTGAGGAGCATAATCTTTCAAAGGCAGTTGCAAATCTACCTCTGGGCCTGGGGCGAGAATGTGGGCGGATAGGGCATTTCAAAGCAGATGTCCTTCCTCTTTCCAGGCTCACCTGTTCCCTCCCCTGCTGAACTGTTTCATCTGTGAGGTTGATGAAGTCTAACTTTAGAACCCTCCCACCTCCCTCATCAGTATCCCTGCGCCTACATCCACCCCTGGGTTCTCTCAGGCAATTAACTAATTGCTGAAGTGTTATCTAATTACAGCTTAGGGTGTGATCTTTCCCTGGGAGGTTGGGTAGCTCTCGGTGGGAATGCAGGGACTCCATTCAAAAGTAGGCTTTGCAGCATCTGCAGCTGTTACAGGGCCCCGGGGCTTGGCACAGTGCTGCCAACTCATTGCGGGTGAGCAGACGGACTGGGGTGCAGCAAAGAGTACTGAGAAGATAAAGCAAACAATTGAAAAACAAGGAAGTCTTAGTCCTCAACGGTGCCCAAACTAGGAGGGCCTGTACAGAAGGTGAATCAGCAGGTACTTGCTGAAGTTTTTAAAAAACTCAAAAAAATCTCTTCTCACTTCTCCCACTGCCTGGGACAGTCACACGTCTCCAACAGTGTTTCTTGAGGAGTGATTTTTGGACCACATGGGTCAGGTACGTGGGAGCTCACATCCAGTCTCTCCCCTGGCCCCCACCCACCATCTGGGGAAGGGTCCTGTCAATCAGCATTTTAACGACTTGAACCTGGATGATTCCCGTCTACACTAACACTGGGAACTGAAGTTCTGTAGTTCCCAGAGCCCTTTGCTTTCCTGCATGTCCAAGCAGCTGTCCAGTGGGAAAGGGATGCCTGGGCAGAGGGGGAGCCACGTTACCGATCGCAATCTTTAAGGGCATTGATGGGGCCTGGGAGAGGATCGGAGGGACCAAATCTGCTTGTAGCTCCTCAGAGGAAAGTGGGTGAGGAGCTGGGAGACTGACTTGGTTGTTATCAAGACAGGTGTGAGAAGCACAGGGCATATTTCTGAATGGTGAAGACTACGGTGTTCACAAGCTTGAGGTTCATTTTGGGGATTTTTTTTTTGATCCAAGAGATAGGTGACTGCTGATCTGAAAATGGCCTCGTATGGGGTTTGCAGAACATTTTCACCAAACCCACAGTTGCACTAAGCACGGATATTCCAGTTTGGTCCTAAGGCCACACCCGTGTTTTGTTTTCCTCTGTTTCTCTTTTACAAAAGGCACGCACTGCCGCGGAGCTGCTTAGTTGGATTACAAGTACACTCCTGTTCATTTCTTAGCCGAATTAGTTTTCTGGCCGAGTGCTTTTGTTCTAAAAGCACGGTGTACATTTTGAATGCCTCTTTGGCCTGTCCTTTCTTCCTACCCGCCACATTCCCGTCCCCTTTCACAGTGGCACGTGAACACGTTCCTACTAAACATTCATCAGGATGGTGTCAGAGAGCTGGAGCGTTCTCAGAATCATGGCTTTCGCCCAGTGCAACCAGTCCTTGCCTCTGTGATGCTAAGAAGCTCCGGTGATGTTTGTAAGCACGCACTTCCCTGTCCTCAGTTTCTCTAGCTCTGACCCTGTTCCTCATTCAGAGTGCAGGAACAAATCTGGACTGGGGAGTCAGAAACCACAGCCCTGCATAGTCCTGTTCTATACGGAGAATGAAGTTGACAACCTAGTAAGACACAGGTCTGGGTAACAATTCTTTTTATCTCTCGTTGTTCGTGCAGAGAAAGGGCTAAAAGCCAGACATAGTACTGTGGCACTCCGTGAGAAGGTTAACAGGAGCTGGGGTTGTCTGGCAATCCACAAATCCCTAATGCTGTACTCACTCCTGACTAATTTGAGATTCCTGCTCTGAAAGGCTGTTACCCTGGAGACCTAGGGAGTCCGCTTGGGAAGAGCTGCTGCTGCCTTTTAGGCTGGGGAGCACGGACTTGACCTCAGAGAAGACCTAGCCCTCAGCGTCCCCACGCCTTTGTCAGTTGTTACAAAAGAGCATTACAAAGTGTCTCAAGGGCTCAGAGGAAGGCCGGAACCGACAAAGGGGAGGGGCGGCGTCAGCTAGGACTCAGGAGTCCGTTTTGTCCGTTGATACTCTTCCAGCTCCGTTTTCCTGCTCACGGCCAGCTGCAGCTCCTGCTGGATCACCTGAATCTGCTTCTCCAGCTCCGATAGCTCCTGCATCACTGAGTTCCTCGCCGCGTGTACGGAGTCCGCTTTCCCGTTGGTGGTCAGCGAAGCAGGGAGCTCTCTTCTCCTCGGAGGGAGAGGGATGTCCTGGTGGGTCCCGATGCCCAGCTGGTTTTGTCCTCCCTCCTCACTGAAGATGTATTTTCGTTGGTGGTCGTGACTCTGATGGGAAGTATTCCACACGGAGAGCTGATGGGGCCCCGCGTTGGACCTGGGAAACAAAGAGGCACTGTAGGTTGACCTTCCACTCTGCAGCTCTCAAAGGGCCGTTCCCCATCTGTTAGCCCTTTCCTGTGTGAGTGATCTGGAGCCGGGCCCGTAATTCAGAGACACAGGAACAAAGCCATGGGCGGACTGCCTGCCAGCTGCTGTAAGGGGGATGAAAGGGGCCGATAGAGTTCTTTTCAACTAAAGTTCAAGGTCTTATCGAGTCTTATGCTGCCCTAAAACTGGAACAGATGTATCCTCTGCCGAGCTAATGGACCAGGGCACGGCCCAGTCTTACATCAAGAACCTTAGATGCCTTTTTATTCCCTTCCTGCCGGTGAGGCTCAGAAATCAGCACTGCCCTGAAACATTCTGTGGCTAGAAAGATGGTGCTTCAGTAAAAGTAAGAATAGGTTTATTCAGCTGCTGGGCTCTAATTTTGAGCCTGATCATAGATACTATAACATGGCTCATCTTTGGTCTCAGAGGTAGGACCACCCTGATGCTCACCACGTCAGAAGTTTGAGGAGAATAAGACATACGATCCACAGGTTTCAGCAAAGTCTCCCATTACAGGGGTGCCTTTATGTGGGTTGGGACTGACAGCTCAGTTCTGAAGCTTAACAGCAACAACAACAACAACAAAACACACAAGAAAGCCTCAAGCCCTTGCCAGGATAATGACAGTCAAATAGAGGTAGATTTTCAAAATCCTCTATTGGACTTGGGTTGCACCACACACCACCCTCTCAGAGAGATGGCCGTAGACAGCCAGAGGGTTACTGATGGCCAGGTACAGGAGGTGGGGGGAGGATCTGGTTTCTGAAATACACTCCGACAGTTGGACACAATGAGGAGAGTTTCTTGCTGCGAGAACAGATTAGAGCCTAATCTGCAAGGCCACTGATTTCTTCAGGCCCTTATGGAACAAGACGGGGGAGGAGGAGGAGGATTATGACCACTTTTGCAATCTACCACAGGGCCAGACAGAACAGAAACCCTCTATTAGGTCCTTGTGTCTCGGTCCCCACTCATATAACTGGAGGAAGACTTTATTCTTGGACTCTTACTTGCCAGGAAGAAGGAGGGGAGGACCTTCAGGGGGAGGGGTCAGGGGAGGGATACTAAGGTCTTGGTTCAGGTACACGGATGAGAACTACACCACAAGGATTTCCTAGGACGACTATTTCATTTTGCCCTGTGAGAGAAGGCGAAAGTGCTCACAATCCTTTGTTCTTCCTCGTCCCTGCCTCTCTGTAACGTGACTCTGTAGGTCATTTTTACTAAGAGGATTCAAAAGGGGGACGTTCGTTTTCCCTTCCCTTTGAATTTAGTCCATTCTCATGACTGTTTTGGGTGATAGAAAGTGGCAGAAGTGGCAGGTGGCAGTTTCAAGCCTAAACTTTTAAGAACCTCACACATGTCCACTCTCTCTCAGAACCTGCTGCTGCAACACGAGCAAGGCCAGGCTAGTGTGCTGGATGATAACAGTCCATGCGGAGAGAGTCCCCAACCTGCCCAGGTCACCCAGCTGAGGACCCATCACAGACCGGCCAGCCCGGCAGCTGAGTGGCCTCCCCACTGCCCGCGAGCTGGCTACAGACCTATGAGCCAATGTAGCCGAGGTCAGCCAGGTCAAACGCCCGGCTGACCCACAGATTCATAAGCAACTCCCTGTTGTTTCAAACACTGACCATCGAGATAATTTCTCACAAAGTAAAAACTAACTGACATATGCCCCAAGCCATTAAAACACACAACTGCATTCCAACCACCCTGTCATTCTTCAACATTTCTCATAGTTTCAGTCTCATATAAACGAGCAGGGGGTACCAGAGCTCCGCTTTCACGTATCCTGGGCTGGGTAGAACTTCTACAATGAGCCCGCTTATAGTTCTCCTGGCTTTATACCTGGATCAGAGATGGGGTTACAATTTCCCTTCTAGCCTTTAAATGTTCACTTCTGCTTAATTTTTTCAACTCATTTCCCATTGAGTTTGAATAATTTCAAAAGAATCTTATTTGTGGTGTGTGTTATATGGTTTACAATTTTTGTGTATCTAAGAGTGACAGGAAAGGGAAAAGGGGGGTGTACTGGAAATTCAGGGGGGTGAAGGATACCAAAACTTACATGAAATCACATGTTAAATAAACCAAGGGCTATGTATAAATAGTCTCTTACAGTCGCTACTTTTTTCTCTGCTTTAAATAAAGGAGCAATATCAACTTTCATGCCATGACCCAAAGTTTCTCCCAGCCTTTCTTCAAACCCAGATGTTAGTAATTGACTCATTTATCTATTGCTTTATGCAGTCAACAAATACGGAGCATACAGGAGGGATGTCACGTTGTGGCAGGTATGGGCATTTGCAGAGACACGCTTCCAAAGAAGAAAGAGGAGAGTTTTCAAGCCAACAGAACAAACTCTAATATAATTCACAATGGGACAGGGAAAACCTTGCAGTAGGGGGCATCTACTTTACCTGTTTTCTTGGACTGTGCAGGCAACCAGAGAAATCAGGTAAGTGGATTTAGCTAATCTAGTTTTCTCTAGAGCTTTGTACACGTATCTGGAAAAATAATGTAGATGAATAAGCAAAAGCTGGATTCCACAACAAACTACTCTAGTGCTGCAAGTGCTCTGATAATGGACAGGTGGCTCTGGGCCACTGTGCATGCCAGATGCCGGATGCTGAGGATCAGACACCGGATGCTGAGTGTCAGACTTGGTATCTGATCGGAAGGAATGACTGTGGTACACTGCTGCTCTCCACGGTGTTTAGGTTGTGTTTTGTATCAAGCCTTTCTCAGCCTTGGAGTGTAATGTGACCAGTGAGTGAACTGTATTTAACGTGAAAAAGAAGCTAAGCAAGCTTCCGCAGAGCAGTTGCGGACATGGAGGTCCAATGCTCCCCTAGACCATTCAGAAGAGACATGACAGCTGTGGGGCCTCAGACACTTGCTGCTTTTGACAGGTGGGAACTGGGTTGTAAGCAGGTGGCACGGGAAATGTGGACCCAACCTGAGCCATAGAGCTTTGTTCTGCCTTAGTTCCTTCTCAAAATAAAGGGTTCTGGAAGGGGATTTGCCAAGAAAAGTGGCTATGTTGAGTGAAAGACGCATTTGGTTCTCAATTTAGGCCAAAGAGATGTGTTTGGACTCACATCACAGTTGGAGGGGGGCTCCTGGGCTTCCTGTTTCTATTACGGCTGGAAAACAAATGCTTTGTCGTTATGAGATGATGTCTTTGCTGCTGTGACTTCTTGTGTTCCTCTGGTTAAACATTTATGTAAAAAATAATTACAGAAAAAAATATATGTAACATGACATAGAACAGCTGGGATCTGATTAGCCTACAGCTTGTCACTGACAGGGATCGGGCTATGATACAGGGAGACCACAGACTGAGCTCGGATGAGGGGTGGGGGGGACCCTGCTCACCAACTGCAAAGAGGCTTTACGAGATAGTGGAAGGGATTCTGACAAGCTAGATGCAAACTGGAGATAAGGGGATTGCAGAGTCCCAGGGGAGGTTCAAACGAGAAAAGCGAACCACGGTTTTCACCCCATTTTCCTTTTCCTCTGTTTCCCAGAAAGCCAAGCTTTGAGCCCAGGATCTGCCCTAGATGACAGTAGCTTGGAGGTAACACCCTAAACAGAGGCCCCTGGGCATGCGGAGGAGCCAGGGGGCCGCCTTGGGCAGCCACGCCAGGAGCCAGACCCGGACCCTTCCGACATCTTTAGCTGCCGTGAATGAACAGACAACTGTCATCCACTGGCTAGATGTGGGCAGGGGGTGAAGTTCTGATTTCAAACGTCTTCTGTGCATTTAGGGCTCGTTACTTTCTGGTAATGAGATGCTCTTTTTCTGGGGAGTTTGTAGTAAGAGTGCCAGGAAATGAATTAAGCAGAACACATCTGTTGCCTGTTTTGCCTGTTCCTAGGAGTACTGCAGTGGAGTGGGGAGCAGAAACATGCCCAAAACGCGACAGTGCGTGAAATTAATTACCTGTGGGATTCATGAACTGTCTTACCTGTATTTTGTACACAAGAGTGATTACTAAAATAGCTTTGTTTTTAGGGCTTTACGTATATTATCTCATCTAATTCTCACTGCATCTCTCTATGGAATAGGTACTGTTTTTATCCCAATTTCACACGAGGAAGCTGTGGCATGGAGAAGTTAAATGATGTGCCCAAGGCCACACCCGCTGTCAGTGTCCAAGGCGGGATGTGGATCCAGCCGCCTCACTCTAGCGGCCACACCTGAGCTTTTACCCACGATGAGTGTCGCCTACGCTGCATTTCGATGTTCGCGTATGTACAGATATGTTCTTTGTCCGGTTTCTACTGGAAATCACACACAGTTCTACTGATTGTGTTTATCAACAGCATGGTCCTAATTTGATCCGAATTATTTATGCATAATTTCCCTGTTGAGCATGGAGTCTCAGTTTTATCTCTAAACTTTTCCATGAACAAATTTGAAGGCGTCTAGCACTGGCTTCTTCTTACCTCTTCGCCACACGCTTAGTCTTGAAACGCGGCTTCTTCTCCTCTACGAATGATGTATTTAGTGCTCTGTGTAATCTCTGGTGGAAAGAATAGATTCACATGTGGAGATCATTAGAAACACACAGTCAGGGACAAAGTTCTGCCTGTGATTTAATAGTGTATCTTGTCCCTACAAACCTTGGCCTCTTTAAACAAACTTCCAGGGATGCCTGAAAAAAGATCAACATTCAGTCCCAAATCTCAAGAGAACAAGAATTATGTTATTATTCTACCTGGAGGGAAAAAAATAACTTGACAGGAAGCTTAGGGATGCTCTGAGTTGTAACAAGGTACGTGACATAAAAAAGAGCTGCCATGACTGAGGTGTGGCAAAAGGCCCGGTGCATTTGCTGATGGTGTGTGTGTGTGTGTGTGTGGGGGAGCCCGAGCTTCCTAGCAGCCAAAACGAAAAAGGAAAGAAGATCATTTGAGAATGAAAGTAATCCCACTCACACACAATGAAGATCAGTTCTCTGAGGAATTCTCCTTAAAAAACCAAATTCTTCCTAGGTTGAAGGTAGAAATAACAGGGTTCAAGCATAACTGAACCGATAGGTTACTTAGAAAAAAATGGACTGTGATAACAAAGAAGCAAAGCCCGTGACTAGCGCAGAAGTGGCCCCATTTTCGGGACCACTGAAAATGCAGAGAGAACAAGGGTCCGTCCGTGGGTTCACAGGGAATCAGGGACTTTCAGCTCGTTGAATAAGTTTCAATTTTGGCAAGAAAAGAATCTACAGAAAACAAATTTTTACGTCCTCTCTTCAGATTGTCACTATTTGGTGAAACCAGGTTAAAAACAATTCTGTTGCTTTCACTGTGAGCAGCAGTGGTGGGTTATATGAAAGGAAGAGGCTTTCGGGGAGAGCTTAATTCGAGGGGAAAGTGAATTAATGGGATAGAGGGAACTGTGTCTTATACAGTGAGGGTGTCTGCACCACCCTAGTTCTCATGGTAACTTGTCATTTGTCAGTCTGACTTGGGGCTCTGCAGATTTCTCCCACTACTGGGAATTCTGATGTTTAAGGACACTGGAGCATAAACAAACAGACAAACAAACAAACATTGGAGCAAGGCGCCAGCGGCACGCACCTGGCTGGTGTGGAGCCAGTACTGCAGCCTAGACTTGTTCCTGATTCGTGGTAGCAGCAGCCTGTACACTATGTGCTCGCCAATGGCCGTCAAGATGGACAGACCCAATCCTGCGCACAGCAGCACGAAGAGTCCCGAGAAGTGTTTGATGCCCATTTGCAGAGTCTGGGGCGAAACAGAAAAGGACAGGCCGTGAACACGATGCTCCCCTTAGGCCCTCACGTCTTCTTTCTCAGATGCAGATGGGTTTTTTCTAGACCCGGAGGATGCAGGAGACTGCGCCTTCCTGTGTGCTCTGTAGAGCTCCCTGTGAAAGGAATGTGGCCCGGAATGAGGCCGCTGCGCAGTTCCTGGGGAGCCACTCCCATAGGGTCCTCGTATAGGAAGGCCCCCGGGCTGGTGCGGAGACCCTGAGTCGGGACCATGCTGCAGTCTCCAGGGAGAGGCTGATGGGGAGTCCGATGAAAGAAACAATTTAATGTGTTAAAACCTTGAGTGGTTAGTTATCAAGAAATGAATCTCTCTCAGGGACACAGAATGTGTAGGTTGCAGGGGAAACGATGATGAATTCAATAATTTTGAAATTTGGGTCTGGCAGGGAACCTGGGCATCAACTACTTCAGTGGTCTCATTTTACAGATGAGGAACCTAGGACCAGAGAAGTGGGTCCTAGGTCCCCAAATTCGCCAGCCGTAGAGGAGAGAGAGACGGGACCTAGGATTTATTGATTGCTTACTCTTTTGCACTGAGACAGGTATGATAACTGCAACTGATAGCTGAGGACACTGATGGCCCTGCAGCTTTGAAGTGACAACATTGGTCTGCAGGTCCATGTTTGTGTCGCTCCCAGGTCTGGACTCTGCTGCGGTCTCAGCAACAACAAGTACAATAACTAAATGGGCAGGCACTTTGCTGAGGGGTTTGCATGTGATATCTAAGAACGCTCATGAGTTCTCTACGGAGCAGGTATTACCAGTCCCTGGTATCGATGACGAGTCGATCCTGTAGAAGAAAGGGCATGTAATATGTTGAGTGCCTACTATGTGTCAGGCACCCTTCAAAGTCCCACAGGATGGAGATAGGAGGGTTTTGTGCTTGCCTTTAGTCAGCTTGAAGCTCGGGAGGAAGAGAACATGTATACCTCACAACCCCAGGGTTTTGGGGAGGAGCTGACTCATGAGATGAGATTTAGAGTGAGAGAGGCAGGTGGAACAGGAAGCATTCTAAGCTTGTGGTGTGGAAACAAAAAAGGAAAGATATGACCCCCTGGCAGGCACAGTGAGGTGGGGCTTGTGAGATAGACTGTGGCTTCGGGGCAGGGTGCACGAGGCCTGTGTCGAGAGGGAGAAGCTGGGACACCGGGCAAGCCCTCAGATGCCAGTGCTCAGGAGGAGCCTGGGTGTCAAGCCACAGGCTTTTGGTCCCCATTATTGCCCGCCTCATCTTCCGTCTTTATCTAACACGGTATGTGGGAGGCACGATTCTGAGCTCTTTACCAAAGCAGCAGCTTGTTTAATGCTCGTAACGACCTATCAGGTAGGTAGGGACTGTTACTATCTCCACTTTACTGGTGAGGTAACTTAGGAACAAAGGAGTTAAATAACGAGTCCAAGGCCACATAACTAGTAAAGGTTAGAGCCGAGGTTTGAACCCAGGCAGCCTGGTTCCAGAGCCTACCCTTGTAATCACATCATTGACTGATGTGGGCAATCCTCCCATCCTTTTGAAGGGATTTTCCTTTCTTTCTTTCTCCCCACCTCCACTCCCAGTCCAGGAGAGAGAGCCAGCCAGGTATGGTTCAGGCCTGGCTAGAGTTCCTGGGTATTCCAGGAAGTGTATCGAGAAGGCAGAGTTCAAAGGCAGAGCTTGGAGGTCTCAGGCACTGGTGGAGGCCAGGGCATGGAATCTCGTTTCCTGCACGACACACTACTTCAGGCCGTGACTCTGGCTTGAAGATGGGGGCTGGGATCCCTGGTGAACGAATGACTACAGGTGAGCAAGGGCGTAGAACAGGCACCAGGTCCTGGAGACGGGGACACAGGCAGGAGGACTAGGCAGACCACCTGAGAATGCAGGTGGAAGCCCACCCTAGGGAACAAGGCATGCTGGCCTAGGATAGGGTAAGGAGGTGTACTGGGCCCTGAGGGCTACATAGATGTGAGAGCTTTTCCTGGGACATCTCTCTACAGGTGGTAAACAACATCTAACCTTGACCTCCAGAAAGTACTTACAAATGTGTTTGGAAATAACTTTTGGCCTGGACCTGTTGTAACATATACAGGAACTAGTCATCACAGAAGGGTTCGATGTGTTGTTACTGCTATGGATGAAGAGCAAACGGAGGCAAGTTGCTTTGGACTTTAGCATAAACATCATTAACCATTTGGCAAAACAGTAAATAGACTGGCACTGCTTTTTAAAGGCTCTGCCAAGATAAGGAAGAAAAATGTAACTTATAGTGAGTCATCTTCCCTTTATTTATTGACTCTTTTGTTATTTTTTATTATTTTAAATTGAGCTTATTGGGGTGACACTGGTTAATAAAATTATATAGGTTTCAGGGGTACAGCTCTATAACACATCATCTGTGTGTGGTGTTGTGTGTTCACCACCCAAGTCAAGCCTCCCATCACCATTTATCCCCTGCCCCCCTCCTCCTGCTGACCTTTCCCCACTCCCCTTCTCCTCTGGTAGTCACCATGAATCGTCTGTACTCTTGTGCACAATAGTCTCGTTTTCCTCTTGTTACCTCAACAACAAATAGGCTGCATCCAGTTTATTTTATACAGCTCTTCCTTTAAATTTCTGTTGTTTACACCCACACACCAATAGACAAATAGAAATATCAATAGTTACTTTTTTTAAATTGGCATATAATATGTGTACCAGACACCAGTGGGGTCCTTTGACCTTATAACCCTGTACATTAAATATCATTATCCCCATTTCACATCTGAGAAAATTGAGTCTCACAGAGATTAATGACCTAACCCAGGATCATGCAGCTAACCAGTGGGGAGCCGGGCTGTGGATCCAGATCTGTCTGAGGCCAAAGCCCACACACCGTTGACAGATCCCTGGCTGTCTGCACTTTGTTCCCTATGACAACTTGCAAACATTTGTATTCAAAGCTCAGCATCCTAACTGAAAACCTACTATACTCTGCCTGGGAGTGCCAATAGAAATGTTTAAATTGTGACTGAGCCTGAGTGATAAGACGTACGGCTGCAGCTGTCACTCGCTGCTCGTCCCCGAGGCCCACAAGGTCAGTGTGCTGTGCATCGTCGTGTGCACCTGGCCCATGCCGTCACATGAGAACTGGTTTTCTAATGAGATGAAACTGGTGCAACTTGCCATGTATCGTTGGTGAGAGGAAAAAGAAGGGGAGGAGCAGTGAATACTCGATGTCAGATCTGTAACATAAGTTTAAGTGAGGCAGACAAAATGATGATTGCAGTTGTGACAGGAGAAGAAACATCGCATTCAGATTTGCAATCAAAGCCCAGACTCGTGTCATCAAGAGCTGCATAAATGAAAGCAAAGAGATGCAAACAACAGTATGCTTTTTATTTTCTTCATCGCTTCACCTGCCACTTCATCGGATAGCTCACAGCCACACGCTCCTGAGGTCCCCAGTGTCGAGGAGAGAAGACTACCCCAAGGTTTAGCCAGGGAGAAGTCTCAGTCATTTATGATTTCCTTTTGTCCTTCGCAAGCTCGCTGCAGCTCACCCAATCTCAGATAACTCTTTAATCAATAAATAACCATTCAGCCCTGACCAGTGTGGCTCAGTAGGTTGGGTGTCATCCTACAAAGTGAAAAGTTGTCAGGGCCCATGCCTGGGTTGTGGGTTCCATCCTCGGTTGGGGACGACCGATCAATGTCTCTCTCTCACGTCAATGCTTCTCTCCCTTTCTCCCTCTCTTCCCTTCTCTCTATAAATAAATAAAATCTTTTAAAAAAGGAATCATTCAAAAATTTACCTTATGTGCTCACTTTATTTTGCTAAATGTTATTTATTTATACTTATGTTTCCTTAATATTTTATTTTATTGTTCCTTTACAGTAAGCACATGTGCATTGCACTATGGAGGAAAACACACCCTGCACACTGAACCTACGAATACCCAGGAATTAAATATTAAAAAGAATGGTGTCCTAACTGCTTTGTGCTATGCAGAAATCCTTGGTAGATTGCCCCACCGGACAATCCATGCATCGTGCACGAGACATTAAACATCTATAAGGTGCCTAAGAATATTTTAGTGATATTTAGGGAAGCTGGTTGGATTTTAGTGGAAGTGGGAATGCTTTATTGTTTTCCCCTTCTAGAGTAATGGGAAGGACCCCCGCCCTCTGGAAATTCAGTAGCTAACACATTTTCTGGAACAAACTAGAGTCAGATAAAGGGAGGGGTCTCTGCCCAGATCTCCAGTGCTCCCACTCACAGGCAGAGGCTGGGACCGCCAATTTTGTTGCTGCCCAGACCTTGCTTTGAGTCCTGCTCCGATGTAGATGCTAGAAACATTGAAAGCTGGTTAGATAACTGACTAGTTCTCAAACCTCCAGCAGGTTTGTGCAGTTGTAAAGTATTTCACTCATCAAGTGCCTTGGATGTGACTGCCTGAGTCCTACGAACTAAGCCTGCCTGGCTCCCAGTCCACACCTCCCAACGCACAGCAACTACGCAGTTTCTCTGGTCCTCTAACGAGCCCTCTACTACTTTCACTGCCCATTCTCTTTCCCTGACCTGCTCCAACAGGCGTTCGTCCCTACTTGTTACCTAAACAACACCCATGGAAGCCATCAGTGACCTTCACATTGCCAAATCCACTCGTCAGTTTTCACCTTATTCATGTATCAGCCCAGACACTGTTGATTATTTAATATTCTTCGATATATTTTCTTCACTGTTCTTGGGATACCTCTTTTTTTTATTATACATCAGTCTTGCTTCCTGGTTCCTCCCCATCTTTCTGAACATAAAACACTGGCAGGCCTTTGGTGACCTAGCTACACTCACTTTCTTATCCAGACTCGTGGCTTCAAATGCCACCTATGTGCCAATGACTCCCAAATTTAGATCTTACCCAACTCCTGACTCAGCCTTGCTATGTGAGTATCTAACAGACATCTCAAACTTAACACATCAAAATAAACTCCTAACTTCTCCCCTGAAATCTGCTCCACACACAGTCTTGCCCATTTTAACACATTTCCATCCTTGTGGTTGCTCAGGCCAAAGACCTTAGAGCCAACTTTGACTTCCCTCTTTCTCTAGTGTCCCGTACCAAGTGTGTCTGCAGATATGGTGGACTCTACCCTTGAAGTATGTCTAGAATATGATGACTTCCTACCTCCTCCACCAACCACCCTGGCTGGTCCAAGGCACCATCATCGCTCTCTTGGTCTCTTCAAAAATGCCTTCCTAATTGGCTCCCTGGCCCCTGCAGCCTGTCTTTTGCATAGCAGCCAGAATGACTCAAAATATGTCAGTCTTGTGCCCAGTGCCCAGCGATGATTCTCCATCTCACACAGAAGACGTGTCAGGTTTTTACAATGGCCTAGAAGACCTTATGTGATTTAGCCCCACGCATTCTAATTTTACAACCTTCTCTGACTTGTCAGCCGTGTGGGCTTCGTCACTTCTCCTTAAATCTACTGAGCAGTTTCCTGCTCGAGGGTCTTCGTTTTCTGTCCTCTCTGCCTGTAAACTCTTCCATCAGGAATCAGCATTACTCCTCGCCTCCTTTTCTTCAGGTCTCTGCTCAAATGTCACTGATCAGTGAAGTCTACCCTGACCACCATGGTTACAAAGGAAATCCTGCCTTCCTCTTCTCCGTCTTTCCTGGACACAGTCTATCTCCCTTACCTTCCTTTATTTTTCTCCCAACAGAATATCTATTTGTTTATTACCTATTTCCTTTAAAATTATTTATTTATTTTTAGAGAGAGGGGAAGGGAGGGAGAAGGAGAGAGAAAGAAACATCAGTCTGAGAGGAAAATGTCGATCAGTTGCCTTCCAGGGATTGCCTCCAAGAAGCCAGGGGTCTCGTCCATTTTTGTTCAGTGTATGCCCCCTGGTTATCTGGTATACTGAGTAGCACTTACTAGATTTTCAATAAATTTTTTGAAGGAATAGATGACAGAATATGAGAGCTAGAATCTTTTTGCATAATATTAATTTACAAATGTGTTTGTATGATATAGTAAAATACACGTATGTCTTCCCCCCCAAATACTTTCATAGGTCTCAGGAGATTTTTAGAATAACTCTGTGAGGAAGGAAGATATGGATGGATATTCTCAACTGATAGGTGAGAAAACAGAGGCTTCTCCAAGGGAAGAAAGGGGTGTCAAGGGGAACTTGCCGTCCTGACTTCCTCATGCCAGTGTTCATCAATTTGAGGACCTAATGTGGGAACCTAAATGGAAAATATATTTACAATTAATAGAGTAAGAAATTGAGGATTAGATGCAGTCATTCAGCAGGCTTATGTTGGAAGTGTGTTGTATTGATTTTTTGTGCTTAGGATCCTTTCTTAGGGGAGCTGCCCTTCTCCGCATCATGTTCTTGGTGTGTTTACCAGTCAGACTCTCCACTCCTTGGGTTGTTGGTGGAAATCAGGCTCTTCCATGGGATCACAAGGGTAGCATTCCAAGGACCCACACATGAGGGACTGTGGTGTGGCAATATGGCCTTTTCAGTTGGAAATCTGCCCCTGGGTTTGCCATGTCCCCCCATCTCTGTCTGTCCTGCTGTGCAGAAAGTCCAACTGTGTCCTCAGCAAGACCAAAGCAAAAGCTAGTGTCCAGTTTCTTTTGGAGCCCATGCCATCTGCTACAGGCCCTGGTCGCTGCTCCCGCTGGGAGAGAGACCACACATGCCAACAAACTGGGTGAGTGTGCGTCAAGAGCAAGAAAGCGGAAGAGCTCCTTTGTTCCCCCGAGATTATATAAACTTGGGTTTGGAAAGAACCAATCAACTTCCCCAGCTTTTGTGGGCTTTGGTTGGGTCCACACCCCCTAGTTAGACTGACAAGCTTCTAAGGTCCTGAATCTCCCTCTGTACCCCGCAACAATCCTGTATGGGAGAAGGGGGATGGGAGGAGGGTTAATCCCCTGGGCAGAGAAAGCTGTAATCCCCTGGGGTGCATGTGAGGCTGTGGCTTCCTGGTGAAGCCAACAGGTTCATGTTCCCCTGTTTATTAAGCTCAACATCTAATTTCCTCTCTTATTGATAATTAGCTAACTACTTACAGTAACATTTGGTCACACCAGGCCAAGCCTGTGACCCAAGTAAACCAATTTGCATTGGAAACAGAGACCTTTGGCGTTGAAAGAGGCTGGAGCTGAATGCACTGTCACTGCCTAAAAGACAGTCTCCTACTTCCTGCGACTAACTTCCCTGGATCCTGTGGTTCCTGTAGCATCCTCAGTTACTCTTTTTTTTTTCACTTCAAAACATTATTTTTTTTAATAATCCTTTTCTTGTTTAAATGAATCTGTTGCTTGCAACCAAAGAATCTGAGCTGATAGACCGCTTACAGGGTTTAAACCTCTTTAGCTCTGAGGTGTGACTATAATCTTTTTTGAGATAGGTTTGACTTCTCATGCAGAACGCTGCAATGGCTGTGTGAGCCTGTTCTGGAGAGATTTCTCTGACAGGTGCGGCTTTTCCCTTCTTTGCGTGCTTCCACAGGTTGGGTGTATAGCAGGTGCTCAATAAATGCTTATTAAATAAAATGTGCACCTGAAAAGGAATTAGGTGTAATCACTCTCAAGATTTCCAGTGTCTATTAAGTACTTTGTCCCAGAGCAAAATGACTTCAAGAACTAGGGGAAATCACTTTATTTTTCAGTGATCTCATGCATTAAACTTTGTATGATCTCGTCTCTAAGTCTGTAAAACCAAATCTCGGTGTTCAAAACAATTTTCTTGTTCTTTAATAAGAGAGTGGGGGTAAGGGAGGAATAATGGTTTTAGTGAGAGGTAAAGAAAAGAAAGGCTATGGAGCTCCTGAAATATTGACTTCTCCTGGATACTTGGAAGCTGAGGGAGGAGGAGGCATATGCTGTTTCTAATTTTAAAGAATTGATTTTTATTTTTTGCCAACCCACTGTTTTGCCCACAAGAATCTTAGCTCAATAACATTAGTCAGATTCATTTTTGTGTCCATACACGTGGCCCTTTGTGAGGGAGAGATAGAAGGTGGAGACAGGCGTGAGGTGTGGGCTTCCTCGGTGCCAAGGACAGCTTCCAGAGTTTACTTGGCTGGAGAGAGTCGGGTAAGATTGTACAGTGTAATTGTTTGGGATGTCTAAAAATAATTTAACAAGTCATGAAAAGGGAGGAAGAAGACCTTCACTCAGCAAATCTGGAGTTTCCTCTTTGATAGATACGAATTGAAAAATCACATGTAACAAAGGAAGCAAAACAGGAGATGGTTTGCAAAATCCAGGGAGAAATGGCATGAATGAAGTGAATGGTACTCACACATTTGGATAAGCAAAATAATGTAGAGCAATAATGTGCAGCCATCAGGGGCTGCAGTCAGGGAACTTCCCATCACTCCCCAGGCCCTGGGGGCTGGGCCACCTTGTCCAACCTAGAATCAGCGCATCCCCCAGCACCGCCCCTGTGGCTGAGGAGAGACTTCTCTCTGTCCTGTGTCCCTTGGGGCTTGGGCAACCATCTTTTAGCCTTCGACATGGTGTTTAATTTGCTGCATTAGCTCCATAGTGCAGCCTTTTGAAAAAAAAAATCTTAATTTATTATTAAAACAACTCAGAAAAAATTCCAAAAAGCAAATTTGAGATAATTAACCATAATCTGTTTATAGTTATGGTTATTCTAATAACTATTTTCAAGTCTTCATTTTTATAAACAATTACTGTTAATTCTTGAGTTCCTCTTCTGAGTTATGATCATAGGCGTAGATATTTTCCAGAGTTGTAAACCTAATGTCTAATCATTATACTTCTTAAAATAATTAATATTATTTTCTAAAATTATATGTGGTTTCATAGTCATTTTATTTATTTTAGGAGCTTTATCTACAACCTATTGTTTTATACTAACTGACTTAACTACCCCCCAAACTACCAGGTGCTTAATTTTCTATAATATTATTTATTTATATACGTGATCAATATTGCTACCATCAAAAATCTTCTGTGTACAGCATTTTGAAATGATTTTTTATTCTTTTTTTAAAGATTTTATTTATCTTTAGAGGGGAAGGGAAGGAGAGGAGAGAAATATCAATGTGTGGTTGCCTTTCGTGAGTCCCCTGCTGGGAACTGGCCTGCAACCCTGGCATGTGCCCTGACTGAGAATCGAACCACGATCGTCTGAGTCGCAGGCCCGTGCTCAATCCACTGAGCTACACCAGCCAGGGCTTTTTATTCTTTTTTTGAGATCTCTGTTGCAATGGGTGGGGTTAGCAGGTCAGATGATGTCACTGTTTTGACACTTGGTGGGTGGAAAACAGCCCCTGGGAAGAATGAGGACCATGCCCACGCTGCCCAAGGTGCCCCCAGGTCAGATGCTCACATCCTCAGTGGCCCTGCTTTATGATTAATCCTTGTTTCTTGCTTTAAATATTCTCATTCGTACTTATGCAATGAGTGAGGCTAGTTTTAAATGTTTTCCTGATCTCCTTTTGTATGAATCACATATTTATATCCATTGCCCAATTACGCATTTCAGAAAAGTTTGAAAAAAGCTCATCACCCCTTTCCTAACACGCTGTGTTTCTTCATTTTTAAGTTTTCTTGTTAGCTCTGTTTTGTTAGATTTTATTATACAGAGGTTTGAAATTTTATGCAGCGGTGCTTACATTATGGTAAACTCTTTTGTTATTGCAGTTGTTAAAAAATATCATTTGTTGGAATTAATGTTTTATGACCAGTTGTTTTATTTTTGAGAAACAACGAAGACTTTGATTCATCTTAAAGCTTTGTACTGAAGAATGGAACACATTAATTTTTCTTCATTGTGACTTAAATTTCAGCCCACGCTTCAGAGGTACTTTAGCCAAAAAAAGGCCACCCCATCCTGGTGTGGCCTCTGTTCCTTTACGCTAATTTTAATTTTTACTTCTAAAAAATCCTCAAATTTTACAAATATTGGGAAATAAAAAAATTGTGAGAAGAAACACTTTGTAAAACTAACAACAAAACGATCTCTTTCTGGGTCAGAGTTAGCCTGTGAGCTGTCAGATGGTATCCTTTGATCCATACAGCTTTGTGGCTGTGTCCTTTCAGTGTTATGGTTTTTTATGATGATCCGGCTGTTGCCTTTACAGCTGACACACGATTTGCTGCTATTCATACAGTGTCTGGCCAGCAGGATAGTTGTGGTCCCACTGTGAGTGTAGAGGGGTCCAGTTCTGATTCTCAGTCTAGGGGGCTGACTTCTCTGTATGATACCACCTTGCCTTAAAACACTTCTCCTGCCCTGGCTGGTGTGGCTCAGTGGGTTGAGTGCCAGCCTATGAAGCAGAGGGTCCCTGGTTCAATTCCCAGTCGGGGTGTATGTCTGGGTTGTGGGCCTGGTCCCTGGTGCGGGGTGTTTGAGAGGCAGCCACATGTTGATGTTTTTCTCCTTCTCTTTCTCATCCCCTCCCCCTTTCTCTAAAAATAAATCAAACATTAAAAAAAAACCTCACCTTTTCAAGTCATGCTAAATAGATAAAAGGTGGTAGTCAAGAATAACTACCTATTCTACATTCTAACAGAGAGAATCAATAGCAAAAGTGAAGAATAGAATTTATAATTTAAAAAAATTCCTGGGAGGTTTCTCCTTGAGAATTCTTCTGAAGTTTCATAGACTTAGAGGATAAACCAACTGTTCTAGTTCCATATTTTTTCCTATGTTTCAAAAGATGAAGTGCCTACTGCTTGGAGATCGCAACATATGGTAGAGAACAGACACAATTGGTTAATACAGGATTCATAAGAACATATTGTTTCTGATTTCTATAGCCCCAGTGGGCATTGGTTGCTGGTATCAGTTTAATCTAAATACTGTCAATCGTTTTCAAGATGAGATGAAGGTGGAAAGTGATTCAAGACTGCTTTGCCGAATACATGTGTGGTGTTTGTAATACACAGAACCAAAGAGGCGGGTTCCTTGACAAGCGAGTCACCTCTTATGCGAAAATTGAGGCTTGATTTGATTACATTTACAAGACTATCAGAATAATTTGAGGCAGGTAAATTTAGGAACCGAAAAAACAGACAATTCTGTGAGGTGGGAAAAGCTCAGCGTTTGGGGTCAGAAAGGCTGGGTCAAGTCCTTGCTTTGCTACTACCCAGCAGGGAAACCTGGGAGAAGTTTCTAGATCTCTCTGCAGAATCATCTGCAGAACTGAGATGGTGGCACCCACTTCACAGTGCTGTTATAATGATGAAGTGATACAACAAATGTAACAGCATCTGGGACAGTTGTTCAATAACTGTTTACTATTTATCTCACCCCAGGTTGTACAGAACTGTATTTGCTGGCAACCAGTAACAGAGAGAAAAATCAAAGCATTCTAACTTGGAAGGAAATATGATCTTTCTTGCTCCAAAGCCATATAAATCAAATCTTTCCCATTGCTGAAGCAAGACACAGGCTCTCAGTTCAAGGTTATTGCCCCTAAAGCCTTGGGTAACTATCCTAAGTAGACTGATGGAGGAGTTGGCTTAATTCTAACCACTCTAGAGTGGAAATATTTTCCTTCTCCTTCTTAGATTTGACTAGGTAACCTCACATGTTTCTAACCCTTGGCCATAATTATAAATTTTCCGCATTTCACTGTGCACATTACAGAGTATATCAATAATGTCTTTTTTGGGGGGGTCATCTGGCTACGTATGTTCACTTTCCTTGTGCAGTTTCCTCCATAAAGTCAAAAGGGCTGAGTGGGAATGAGAGAGCATCTCTCTCTCAGACTTTCTCCAATTGAAAATTCTTCTGTCTCCTCTGCAAATGGGGAGGTAGGAGGACCTTGCCATTGTTTTCTTTCTGGATTAGGATCACACAAATGTCCAATCAAATATAGAGTGGGTGTGGCTAAGTACTAAGTAAGGGCTCTAAAGGAATAAATATACTTCCTGTCTCTCTTACGTGTGTATCTAATAGAAGTGGAGGGAGGGGGAAGAGAAGGAAATCAGTAGAATGAACCCATTGTGCTCCAAGCACTTTATCTCGCTCTCTCTTTTTTACATGTTTTGTGTTTTTGAATCCTCAAAACAACACTGGGATGTAGGAGGAATGACACAGAGAGGTTAATTAACTTGCTCATACTCACACAGCTAATAAGAAGTGACTGTAATAAAAATCCAGTTGGAACTGAATCCAAACCCAGGTGTGTCTGAGTCTTATAACTATGTTACCCTGCACTAGGAGTATGGCTCACATATCACTACAGAGTTGGGGGCGTTTAATGATTGTTAACACATTTTCTTAGAGCTATACACATGAGCTAAAGGGACAAGGACTTCTGTTCTTTGTGGTTCCTAAGTAAGCAATTAAAAAGTGTGGCAGGATGCCTTGATGGATCGGTTATGCTGACAGCAATTAAATCTGTGGAATGATCTTTCCTACTTTTTTTTTCCTTCTAAGACTAGCTTCTATCTTCTTCAAAACATAAGGATATCCTTGAAATGGATCTTCCTTGTCCTGAGGGAAATCACCTGTGTTTTGTCTCTTGGCTAAGAATGTGTAGGGAGAGTGCGTTTCATTGTCCTGTGTTATAGAGCCTCCGGCACCTTCCATGGGGAGTGGTCCACTGGGGTGGGGTGAAGCACGACCTCAGAGAGCTGGTCATGGCTGGGGTATAGGCAGCGCTGTACTTACTGGTACACTGCTCTCCAAAACAAGCAAAACCAACCCAACCATCCCAGAGTTTCTGCTTTCTTCTGGAATGTACTATTCCCACCATGGCTGATTTCCAGCTATCGACATGATGTCATTGACCTCAAAGCCGGGGAGAGATGCACACCCACTGGCCCTCGCCCTGTGAACCTTCCCCTGCAGCACATGCTTTGGCTGCAGGCTTATTAGGGTGTGAGAACCTCTGGGATGAATGTTATGTTAGAGAAATGGTTTCCTGGGATGGGCGACTGCATTCCCAACCCTCAGTTTCCCTGCCAGGCCCCAGGTCTGATTTTTGAAACTAAGCCGAGCTAGTGCAGACTGCATTCCCTGCTGCAGGGATCTGCCCACTCGCCCTTGACCTCCTGGGACCACTGCCACTTCAGCATCCTGGGGAGAGCCCACTGCCTGCAGAATCTTCACCGCCTCGGCCTGGGGAGGAAGGGCACGGAACCTGCCCCATCCTCACCTGCGGGCGTGGGGCTGAGTACTGGAGGTGAGAGAGCTTTCCAGAATGGTTCCTGCCTTGTTTGACTGCAAGCCCTTTAACGGAACTTCATACCAGGGTGGACAGCCAGCCTTGAAGACCCACTGTCACTGAGGCTGACAGCTGCGTGGGGCACTTAGTCAGGCTTAATATTTCTCGCCCAAGCCCTGAGACCTGTTGTGCCTGGGAGCTGGAGCAAAGGAACACGAGGGGCCTCGACTGCATTCCCAACCCTCAAGATGGGCTCCCGGATTTCCAGATGCATTATGGGGAGTGGGATGCAGCCCGGGAAAGGGAACGATGGGTTTTGTTGCCCAGAGAGAGGTGATTCAAAGGTGCTCAGGCATGAGAAAAATATGCGTTCCTGCTGCTAACAAGGGGAAATTATCTGTCAAAAGACACCTAAACACCACAAGTAAAAGAAAACTGTTAGCCGAAATTGGGATTTGAACTGCACAAGTATTTCCCATATGTAAAATCATGAGACGGAAAGGCAAAGATATCTCCTTATTTTTGAACTTTTAAAGTTCTTCGTGGATCTTTCTAGTGTGGACTGTGAATCAAGACAAAGAAAAAGACGTTTATCAAAGCCCTTCCCCACCAGGCTCCTTCAGGTGTCACCCTGAGTCTGCGAGAAGAATTAACACCAGTTGGTCACGAGGCTGGTGTCAGAAAATGCGGCTTTACAAAGAGAAAGAAGCCAGAAAGACAGGGGTGGGGCGTCTTGAGCTGATCTTGAAAGAGACAGAGAAGTGCAAGGCAGCGCTGGGCGGGGCTCCCACACACTCACACAGCGGCCACCAACTGCTTGTGCACCTCCAAGCCCCCCACGGCAGCTCGGAACTCCTCGAAGGATATTTTCCCGTCGCCGTCCCTGTCCAGGGTGATGATGGTTTTGTCCACGAGCTGCTGGAGCTTCCAGTCTTTCAGGCTGCCCCCCACCATCATGTGTAACACCTGGAAGAGCTCCCCGTTGGAGATGTACCCGTCTTTATCCATGTCGTAGATGCGGAACGCAAACCTCAGCTTCTGCTCCTCGTCTCCCTTGACACTGAACTGGGAGGTCCCCATGATGAATTCCTCGAAGTTCACCTCTCCGTTGCCGTCGGTGTCAAAAACCTCGATCACTCGCTGCACCAACGGGTTCTTCTGCAGCTCGGGAAGGGACATGAACTCGTTCACGCTCAGGGCACCCGAAGAGTCCAAGTCCAGCTTCTTAAACCTCTTGCCCAGCCTTTTAATTTCGTCATGGTTAAAGTGGGAGCACATCTCCACGGGGTAGCTGGCCTCATTGCCCATTGCGGACGCCCAGCCCGATCCCAGGGGCGCAGGGCCGGTCGGTGGCTGCGCCCGGCTCGCGCGGGGACAGTTGCGAGGCGGGTAGGGTAGGACCTGGTGGGGCCGCTCGCGGGGCTCCACCAGGGGACCATGACATAGGCGGGCGTTGGGAGCTGGCCAGCATGGGGGGTGGTGAAAGAGAATGGGGAGAAGAGGGGAGACAGGATGGGAGGGGGTGCCTTGCAGGGCAGAGGAGATGGTAGGACAGGAGAGGAGGAAGCTGAGAGCCCGCTACGCTCCACTCTTCCTGCTCTCAGGTCCTAGTAGGTTTCATGGATAACCTCTGTCTTCCTTGCTCTTCCTTTCGCACTTCCTCAGTTTTCCTTTTCTCCTTACACTATAAACTCCGGGGGGCGGGGGGCGGCAGGGGCTGATTGGTACTGCTCACCGCAGCACCCCCAGCACAGGGCCAGACGTACAGAACCTGCTTCATAAATGCACGCTGATGACCTAGCGAGCTGCAGTCAGGGGCTCCTAGCGGTCACCCTCCCGGCCTGGTGTAAGCACTAGGAGAGAGAATGCGTCAAACTGCTGACGTTATTTATCCCCTAAATTCTCCACCAGGGGAAGCCAGGATTGGTCACTGGGCCTTTTCAGGACAGGGGGTTCACGGTCTTTGTAGGAGGCTGTTCACATATCACAGAGAAGTCAGTCTTAAACGGATCACACGCCACAGGTCGTAGCTTGTGCCTGACGAAGGCACACAATGCCCGGTTGGGGGCATCCTTCAAGACAAAGGCACCAAAAGCATAGCCTCTGTCACGCTGTCCCTTTGAGTCCATCGTCTCGTGCACAGTCCATGTGCTTGTTGGCTGTCCTGCAGAGCACTCTGGGGCACGGCTGCAGTGTGCCAGTGAAGGCTGGTGACGCCGTGTGCCGAGTGACGCTGGCCCCTAGGCTATCCCACTCTCTCCCTTCCTCCCACTGATAGGTGCTTTTTGTTGAAGACTGATATCACATGCCACCATATTCCCTTTTCTTTTAGGAACACATCAGTTACTCCAAATGCACAAGAAATCCATTTGGTTCGAGAACAATAGAGTTCAAACGGACCTGGGGGAACCCCAGGCCCCAAAGTCAGTTGGAAGGTGCCCCTGGCCAGATAGCTCAGTTGGTCAGAGCATTGTCCCGATACTCCAAGTTTGCAAGGCCAATCTCTGGTCAGGGCACATACAAGAAGCAACCAATGAATGCATAAATAAGAGGAACAATAAATGGACATCTCTCTCTCTATCTCTCTCAAATCAATAAAAATATTTTTTAAAAATTAATTTGAAGGGGGCAAAAATTCCTTCATTTAAAAAATGCTGGCATGTTCTCTGTGCTTCAGTTCAGCCAAAATACCAGTCTCAAGGTAACCGTGTTGAAACTGGCCTGAAGCCATAGGGATACCTTACCATCGGCTCTAGACAGTTTAAGAGAAAAGGAGAAGTTTGGAGGCTAAAATATTCAATAACTGACTTACTATCAAGACCGCCTGAATTAACTAGATCTGAAAGAAGCATTATTCAAAAATAATTTAAAATCAGATGACCCAGCATCAAATCTTAGCTGTCCAACTTCGTAGCAATCTGGCCTTGCATAAGTTGCTTAATATAAGTCTCTCATCTGTAAAATGTAGCTAGTAATGCATTTTGTATACCCATGTGAGGATTAAAGGTGACATTGGCAAATAGGCTGAATGATTATTATTCTCACTAATTTTATTACTATTCACACTGCTGGTGGAGACGACGCCTTAGAAAGAAGACTTGGCCACCTGGGAACTCAGTGCACGTTACATCCGTGGAATGAACACAACTCACACATTGTTCACAGTGTTCTGCTCATGCTCTCCGTGTTTTTGACTTTGGCTCCTCCAGGGCAGCATTCTTTGGTACTGACTGCACGCTTTCCACTGCAGGCTTGAGGAATCCAGGGACCGACCTCGCTGGCCCAGCAGGCACGCTGATGGAATCCTCGCTGACTTTCTCCTGCATAAATGCCTTGATGGCCGTCATTTAGAAAGGAGTCATCAGTGTGGAAACTTTCAGTCAGTGTATCCCTCGACGAGGGTGTGTTAGTAGGACGTCTCCAAGGGGTCGTGGGGGGAGCATAGGAATTAACAGACCAGGTTCCAAGGTGCTACTCTGCCTCTATTAGCTGTCAGCCTTTAGGGGAGCTATTTACTGTCCCTGCCTCAGTGTCCTCATCTGCAAAAGGTGATAATAATTATACCTGCTTTATCTACCACACGTGGCTATTGTATGAGTGAGATGAGAGGATGCATACAGAAATGTTACGTAAGAGGAGAGATATTGTCCCGAGTTAATTAATTTAATGGTTGAATAGACATTATTGGGAAGATGGTGCCACTTCATTGAAATAATTTGTGTGTGCAACGAGAATTGCTTTACTCTTGCCCCATGGAGGATGGAATGTTATGCGGGACCTGACGTTTCAGTCAATGAGAGGTTGAGCTCCCTATTATTCCCATTTCATAAACCCTGCAATTCAGCATTATTATGGGACTCACTGCCATTGTTTTGATTTTCTCTGGCCATTAATCTCAGTCATTTCTATGGGAAAAGGTCTAATTCCATTTAGAACTGTGGAGGGATCCCGAGAGTGGGACATTCACTGTGGTAACTAAATTAAGAGTTGACAGATTGCTTTGGAAGAAATCAGGAGCCCGATGGACCTTCCATTTCTGCAAATTATTTCTCGCTGAAGAGTTTTCAGATGAAGAACTACGAGATGATTACGTGCAAAAATGTGTGACATTGGAAAATAAAACCAATAGCAATGTAAGTGATGAGGCCTGAGGCTCGTACGAGGCCATTCTGGTGGCTTTACAGGAATCCTGGACCTTTAGCTGGAAGTTCTCTGCTTTCTGTGATGTTGCCGGTCACCATATTTAACATCTGTCTGCCCTGAGGTTGCTCACCATGCAGACTGTGGGGCCCAGAGCCCTGAGTTTGAAACCTTTCATGAGCATCAGATTTCTCATTTGCAAAGCCGGAATAGCCTAATGACGGCACAGTGTTATTTTAGGTTTCGGTGGGATGATGCCTAAAATGATCATTGAAAAAAGCATCTGAAATAGCCTGCCAGTGCGCAGGAGGTGCCTAATGTGTTGTGCACTTAGTCTGCTTTCCTTTCCTTCTCCTCTCCTTTGTTTGTTTTCCGAAGCAGAAATTTCACTCTGGCTGTATGTGTTTTGTCCTCTTTGGGTGTAAACAACTTTGTTTCAAGTTTAAAGCCACCTGACAAAAACATCGAGCATCGCTATGTGCCGTGCTCTGTGCCAGGTAATGGGGTTTTCTGAGGTGAGTGAGGCACAGTCCCTTTAGAAATACATAGTTTTGCCATTAAGAAATGTACGGTTTAGCAAGCAACATGCTTTAAGGGTTATTTGCTCAGTCTTTTATGTTTGTCGGGCAGAGTCAAAAGGATTAAAAGCATTATGCCTGGTTTTCTTTTGTAATGCTGGGATAGTTTTTAATATGAGCTTTAGAGTGTATGATTTTTCAATCCTAGTTTTTCTATTTAATAACCCTCTGATCATGGGCAGAGTTATTTGTCTGAGTCACTGTTTGCTCATCTGTAGACCAAGGATACAAAGGCTAACTCGTAACACCATTTTCAGGAATAAATGAGATAGAATACATAAAGAATCAGACTCAATGCATAGCACAGGGTGGGTAGAAAACAGTACGTGTCATCACTGCCTACTTTAGGTTTGCCTGGAAAATTCTACTAGACTGTTTGCATATATATACATGCAGATGCACTCAATTATTTGGTTTTTTTTTCACAAACACTTACTGAGCATCTCATATATGAGAGGGACACAGTGATCGACAGCAGACACTTTCCAAGCCGTCTCTGTCCTCATGGAACTTACAGGGTGGTGGGAAAGTTGCACATTAGTCGCTTTATCACGCCCATACATGTTAAATAAGCGCCTGTGGTGTTACAGGTGAGAGAGAACGCAGTAGGAATTTGATCCAGTCAGAGAGAGTCACACAGTCTTCA